>NW_025964001.1:30082578-31450078 GCF_023055435.1 Haliotis rufescens | reverse complement strand
GGTAAACGTCTGAGACCTGCATCACTTCAAGCTTTCCTCCCACATTGAGCTGACACGCCTTGATATAACTGGAATACTGTTCAAAGCGGCGTTAAACCCAACTCACTCACAATAATACTATGCTACAGCAGTCAAAGACCAAGGACTCCCTTTAATAACACCCAAACAATACCTCCATGGTCCACTTGATGTCCTTGTCATCCTGCAGACTGCTGGGTTCATCGTTGGCAGCAGCGATGCTGAGGTTCCCTGATATATGGCGGACCACACTGCAGGCCACATCTCGCCCTACTTGAGCCGGGAACTTGTGGAGCACAGACTGGTTGCCCTTGTCACACTGGATCTCCTCCTGAAGCGAGGCCCACTCAGAATACATCTTGATAGTCTACTGTAGATGCCTCCCAATCAGTTGGCTACACCTCAGTCACATTGTAGGGGAAATGGTTTCCTGCAATGGTGTAAAAAGGGGTTATTTGTATTGAAGGCCTTTGGCCCATATACATAATATAGGGTTGAACTGTATTGCAATACATAGTGTGTGATTTTCTTACGGATGAGTTACAAAATACTAATTGCCAGTTTGATTGGAATCGAAATCAGTGTTTTGTCCAAGTTCTCAGCTCACAAGTTCTCAGCTGACTGTATCTGAGACGAGTCGAAAAAATATTTGACTGTGCATAATACTCGAAAATTGCAAAAGTCAATAAGTCAAATAAACAAAACACAAATTTCGATTTGGACAGCCTTTAATCAGTTCACAATGGCCAATACACCTTTATTAATATTGCGATAAGTAAAGCATTTGACTAAGTCACTATAGCTCCTGGCAGCATTTCACTAAGATACAGAAAGTATGATGCATAGACATATACTGCTCAGAATTATTATTAGAATTATGATTTTTGATGGCCATGCTATGGATACTGTAAGTAGGACATATCCTTGCCATTTACTTTCTAATTGTGAAATTATGAAACATTTCTTGCGGTCAAAAATCTGTCATCTTAAACATACCATCTCTCAAATTGAAATTTTATCAGGCTATGACTGGCGACTGAGAGGCCATCTGAAATTCTTTTCAAAGCCTAGACTACAACGTAAATGCCTTGTCTGTCTAACGCCAATCACGTTGCAGAACACTTTCCTAACCAGAATTCCTTGCGGCCAGCATAATACCTCTGCCACATTGTCAAATCTTACACAGTCCATTAAGATATTGCATATGTTTTTCACCTGTTTAACTTTCATTGAGAAAATATCCAAAAACTTGAAAAGCTATTTCCATATGCGTGCTTGTCCTTTGTCTACACTGGTTGTACGTCTCGACATGCTGTCATGGAAGCCCTAAGGTGAGCTATGTGTAAATCTATATTGTCATTGTCACTCTCACAGTTGTAGTAACCTATCTATATAATTATGGAAAACAATACGTAAAGCACACCTAAAGACTTGCATTAGGCCTGTCAGTTCTTATTTCAGAAAAGGTGTGTTTGTTGATAAACAACGAGAAAAGGCTGGTCACGTGATAAGCCTACACCGGCAGTGTAGTTACTAGAGCAGAAACTTCTTTTGCGGAATAAGCTGAGCAGAGACGAGTAAGCTTGGAGGTTATTGGCTATCGTTTGCAAACAATGCTTCAGAAAGTTTGACAGATGGGCCTTTAAATGGGGAGGAAGGCCTGTAGTGAATCAGTTCATAGATGTTTACTACTGTGATAGACTGATGTGGCCAAACCACTAAAATAGTATATGCATGCATGGTGATGAAAGAATTAAAAAGATGGCTGATCTACTACTACTAAATTTATCCCTGTGTTATGGGTTTTCAGACGCTCAAGAAACATTTGTAATTTTCTCGTTAATCACAAGGGGTTATAGCGAAAACGACACCTCAGCAAAACGTCACCGATTGGCGAAAACGGCACCTCGACTCAAGCGAAAACGGCTACTATTGCCTGGCGAAAACGGCACCTTATTTTTTGTTACCTTGGTCAAATAAAATATATAACTTACATGGTAACTTGCAAACACCAATAATTGTGAGATGTTAAAACAAGTTTACATTAGAAATTAGCTTCTACTCCAACTATAATCCAACTTAGCTTATACGCAACTCAACTTATTGTGAAAACATAACATGCTTTGAAAAAAATAATAGAAATTAAACTCACATCGTCTCTTACAAAACACAAATAATTGTGAAATTGTGAAATAAAACAAGTAAGAAATTAGACCCCTACTCCAATTTACTCGCCGACTCTGATTGGGAGGTGCAGTTAACTTACTGTGAAAACACTATATGCTTTGAAGTTTTAAGTACCTTTACTCAATTTAAGCTGAAATTGTATTTAAGAGGCCTAACATGGTGCTGTCAGATCACAATTATTCACAATGGCCTTTCGATGTGTTGCATGTGAGAAGAATGTCAGAAAAAAACCACATGCTGTATCATGTGATAACTGTGGTTGGTTGGTTGGTTGTTTAACGCCGCACACAGCAATATTCCAGCTATATGACGGCAGTCTGTAAATAATCGAGTCTGGACTAGACAATCCAGTGATTAATATCATGAGCATCGATCCACGCTTTTGGGATCGATGACATGTATCAACCAAGTCAGCGAGTCTGACTACCCGATCCCGTTAGTCCCCTTTTACAACAAGCATAGTCGCCTTTTACGGCAAGTATGGGTTGCTGAAGACCTATTCTACCCATAACTGTGACCATGTAAATAAACCATATATATATATTACTACAAAAATCGTTCTTAGCATTATTAAAAGTAGAGGTGCCGTTTTCGCCTGTCACATAGTAGCCGTTTTCGCCAAATGCGATGCTGTTTTTGCCAGAGAAATCCGTGATGTTTTGCTGAGGTGCCGTTTTATCCTGCACCCATCACAAGAACAGCTGTAAAACTTCTAAAAGACGGGTTTATCTTAAAAATGAGTCATCATCTGAGTATTTATACGTCTGTGTGACACCACACCTCTTGTTAAGCGCGAGTAATCGGATAACCATGGCTGTCCGAAAAAGTATGATGTCCAAAAATCTCTGATCTGACAATACTGGTGTTGGACATGAACCTATATAATTACGTTTAAGAATCAAGTACCAAGGTTTATCTCCTCAATACATGGCATTGCATACAATGAGAGTTTTACTGAATGTACCTTGAGGTGGATACAAAATTCTACACTGATATAAAATTGCTTTTAAGAGGCAGGTTACATATAAAACAAGAAAAATTAGGGCCTATTGTAAATATAAAACTTTTATAATTGCCTATCTGGCTAAATCGCCAATGGTCTCTGTTGGTGCGTACTGGACTTGATCTACCTGATTTAAAAAAAATACTGATGCTTATTTATACATCAGTTCAAAGATGTTCACAAATTAACAAGAATGTAACACAGACATACTTATACATTTCTGCAAAAGGGATGAAAAATGTAAACAATCTCCTCCGGAAGAGTTAATGTCATTGAGTTTCTTATAAAAGTGTAAGGCGGAATGTATGTCACAAAGCGTTTTCTGTATGTTATGTTTCTAAGCATTTCTAAACACATTCTTTATTCATACTAATACTATATGTAAATATGTACTCATTTATTGATATATTATCATATTTATAAATTCTTGAAAACAAAAGAGACATCAACTTTCGACTGCAGATTAAACTTTGGTCGAGTCAGTATACGTCCCTTTCCCAGACCAGGCCTCAGAGCTACGTTTATCGAGAGGTATGCCTGTTATACTCGCGCGTGTAGTTCAACTATACTGTATTTAAGCTTCCGCACGACAATACGAAATGCGCGGCTATCTATAGACAAATCCCAGTCAAATTATAACAATTCCATACATTTTTGTCTGAATAAATATTATGAACGCAGTATTCTTTTATATATAATATGTATATATACTTACTCGATCAAGCTCACTCAATTTTAACACATTTAAAGCCATTATTTTTTTTATCTGTACTGTTAATGAGGTGACGATTGAGATCATCTGTGGTTTGATTCAGTCTCTTTAGACATCGTGGTAATGTATCACACTACCCTAAACTAATAAATACATGCATGTTTGTAAAATCCGTTTGTCTAGGTACTAGAACGGACATATACATACATATTCATTATACACATTCTCGCAATCTCACAAATATAGCTGACAAACGATAGCCGAACTTTCTTTTCAGAACACAGGCCACTTTAATTTACTCTGATCCCTTATTTTTTGCTATCAAGTCATCAGAGAGGTAAACAGATATGTTTAAACTGGTTAGCTCACTTTTTTTATACAATATTTTCTTTTGACAATCGGATTTAAATAATTTCTATCAAAGGGGAATCTCGACTTAACATAAGCTTTACCACTATATCCTATATCGTCGAATTCACAGATAAAAAATATGGAAAAATACATGCTTTGGCATATTCGAATCCAGTGCCATTTATGCTGACTCACTTTAATCTAGTCAACGTTCTTCAGAATGTATTCTTTGTAGCCACCCTACACATAGGTTATGAAATAGAGCTTTGCGTATTTTCGTTATTTTATAAACAACTACAGACAACTACAGACTCTTCATATTGCCTTGTATATAGCGTGTGCGTAAATCATCGCCGCTACCCCTACAACTAGTTTAATACAATTATTTTTTGTATACTCAAGCCACTGACTGGTCACTCTACACATTACTATTATATAAAAGAAACATCCTTGTGTATTTTCCCCATCAATTAAACGAGAGGCGTACGTTGGTCTGGGAAAGTGACAACTACAGAGTCTTCATATTGCCTTTTTTAGATATGTAAAAATCCTCATGGCTACCCCTACAATGGGTATAATACAGTGCTTTTTTATTCGGTCCACTGAAACGTCACTCTTACACATTATTATGAAAAAAGAGCATTGCGTATGTTTCATATTATTTTATACGGGGCGCGAACATTGGTCTGGGAAAGGAACAACTGCACACTGTTCCTATTGCCTTGCATTGGCTGTGGGAAAATCATCGCCACAATACCCCCATAACTAGTATTATACAATTATTATTTGTACGGGGGACGGGCATTGGTCTGGGAAACTGGGACAACTTGTTGCACGAATGGCCTTGTATATACATAACAGGATTCTCTACTCCAGTATAACAATATCTACTCTACTGTATAAACATTGCTTCCGACTTGTATATACTTGTCAACCAGGCTCTGTATATCACTTTGATAACGGCTTTAGAACCTACACCGAAAAGTCGCTCTTAATTGTAATAAATAAGTTGTTCATCCATAAATTCTTATCCTTACTTAACATGTGATTCTCAATAAACCCTCAGTAAAGTCAAGGTACCCCGTACAGCATCCTGAGCGAAGAACCGAACACAGTGATCAAATAATTATATTGGTCTGGGAAAGGGACAACTACAGACTGTTCATGTTGCCTGGTGTGGGAACAATAACCCCACTACCCCACAACTATTATAATACAAATATGTTTTTTATATTTACGCCACTGACATGTCACACTGCACATTATCATATAAAGGAAACATCCTTGTGTAGCGTGTGTGTAAATAATCGTCGCTACCTCCACAACTGTTGTAATGTATATATATATATATATTTATATGTATGACCCCTACTGGTCACTCTACACATTATTAGTTAAAAGAAACATCCCTGTGTGTTTTACATTATCCATTTAGCGGGAGACGAACAGTGGTCGCGGAAAGGGACAAGTACAGACTTTTCATATTGCTTGTGTATAGAGTGTATGTAAATAATCGTCGCTACCTCCACAACTGTTGTAATATATTTATTATTCGCACTATGTATGACCCCTACTGGCCACACTACACAGTATTAGATAAAAGAAACATCCCTGTGTGTTTTCCATTATCCATTTAGCGGGAGACGAACAGTGGTCGCGGAAAGGGACAGCTGCAGACTTTTCCTATCACTTGTACATAGCGTGTGTGTAAATAATCGTCGCTGCCTCCACAGCTGTTGTAATATATCTATTATCTTTACTATGTATGACTCCTACTGGCCACACTACACATTATTAGATAAAAGAAACATTTCAGTGTGTTTTCCATTATCCATTTAGCGGGAGACGAACAGTGGTCGCGGAAAGGGACAGCTACAGACTTTTCCTATTGCTTGTATATAGCGTGTGGGTAAATAATCGTCGCTGCCTCCACAATTGTTGTAATATATTTATTATTCGCACTATGTATGACCCCTACTGGCCACACTACACATTATTAGATAAAAGAAACATCCCTGTGTGTTTTCAATTATCCATTTAACGGGAGACGAACAGTGGTCGCGGAAAGGGACAGCTACAGACTTTTCATATTGCTTGTGTATAGAGTGTGTGTGTAAATAATCGTCGCTGCCTCCACAGCTGTTGTAATATATCTATTATCTTTACTATGTATGATTCCTACTGGCCACACTTCCCATTATTAGATAAAAGAAACATCCCTGTTTGTTTTACATTATCCATTTAGCGGGAGACGAACAGTGGTCGCGGAAAGGGACAAGTACAGACTTTTCATATTGCTTGTGTAAAGAGTGTATGTAAATAATCGTCGCTACCTCCACAACTGTTGTAATATATTTATTATTCGCACTATGTATGACCCCTACTGGCCACACTACACAGTATTAGATAAAAGAAACATCCCTGTGTGTTTTCCATTATCCATTTAGCGGGAGACGAACAGTGGTCGCGGAAAGGGACAGCTGCAGACTTTTCCTATCATGCACTTGTACATAGCGTGTGTGTAAATAATCGTCGCTGCCTCCACAACTGTTGTAATATATCTATTATCTTTACTTTTCATCACTCCTACTGGCCACTCTACACATTATTAGATAAAAGAAACATTTCAGTGTGTTTTCCATTATCCATTTAGCGGGAGACGAACAGTGGTCGCGGAAAGGGACAGCTACAGACTATTCCTATTGCTTGTATATAGCGTCTGGGTAAATAATCGTCGCTGCCTCCACAACAGTTGTAATATATTTATTATCTTTACTATGTATGACTCCTACTGGCCACACTTCCCATTATTAGATAAAAGAAACATCCCTGTGTGTTTTCAATTATCCATTTAACGGGAGACGAACAGTGGTCGCGGAAAGGGACAGCTACAGACTTTTCATATTGCTTGTTTATAGAGTGTGTGTGTAAATAATCGTCGCTGCCTCCACAGCTGTTGTAATATATCTATTATCTTTACTATGTATGATTCCTACTGGCCACACTTCCCATTATTAGATAAAAGAAACATCCCTGTGTGTTTTCCAATATCAATTAAACAGGAGACGAACAGTGGTCGCGGAAAGGGACAGCTACAGACTTTTCATATTGCTTGTGTATAGAGTGTGTGTGTAAATAATCGTCGCTGCCTCAACAACTGTTGTAATATATCTATTATTTTTACTATGTGTGACTCCTACTGGCCACACTACACATTATGAGATAAAAAAACCCATCCCTGTGTGTTTTCCAATATCAATTAAACAGGAGACGAACACTGGTCGCGGAAAGGGACAAGTACAGACTTTTCATATTGCTTGTGTGTAGAGTGTATGTAAATAATCGTCGCTACCTGCACAACTGTTGTAATATATTTATTATTTTTACTATGTATGACTCCTACTGGCCACACTACACAGTATTAGATAAAAGAAACATCCCTGTGTGTTTTCCATTATCCATTTAGCGGGAGACGAACAGTGGTCGCGGAAAGGGACAGCTACAGACTTTTCCTATCACTTGTACATAGCGTGTGTGTAAATAATCGTCGCTGCCTCCACAACTGTTGTAATATATCTATTATCTTTACTTTCCATCACTCCTACTGGCCACACTACACATTATTAGATAAAAGAAACATTTCAGTGTGTTTTCCATTATCCATTTAGCGGGAGACGAACAGTGGTCGCGGAAAGGGACAGCTACAGACTTTTCATATTGCTTGTATATAGCGTGTGGGTAAATAATCGTCGGTACCTCCACAACTGTTGCAATATATTTATTATTCGCACTATGTATGACCCCTACTGGCCACACTACACATTATTAGATAAAAGAAACATCCCTGTGTGTTTTCAATTATCCATTTAACGGGAGACGAACAGTGGTCGCGGAAAGGGACAGCTACAGACTTTTCATATTGCTTGTTTATAGAGTGTGTGTGTAAATAATCGTCGCTGCCTCCACAGCTGTTGTAATATATCTATTATCTTTACTTTTCATCACTCCTACTGGCCACTCTACACATTATTAGATAAAAGAAACATTTCAGTGTGTTTTCCATTATCCATTTAGCGGGAGACGAACAGTGGTCGCGGAAAGGGACAGCTACAGACTTTTTCTATTGCTTGTATATAGCGTGTGGGTAAATAATCGTCGGTACCTCCACAACTGTTGCAATATATTTATTATTCGCACTACGTATGACTCCTACTGGCCACACTTTCCATTATTAGATAAAAGAAACATCCCTGTGTGTTTTCCATTATCCATTTAACGGGAGACGAACAGTGGTCGCGGAAAGGGACAGCTACAGACTTTTCATATTGCTTGTGTATAGAGTGTTTGTGTAAATAATCGTTGCTGCCTCCACAGCTGTTGTAATATATTTATTATCTTTACTATGTATGACTCCTACTGGCCACACTTCCCATTATTAGATAAAAGAAACATCCCTGTGTGTTTTCAATTATCCATTTAACGGGAGACGAACAGTGGTCGCGGAAAGGGACAGCTACAGACTTTTCATATTGCTTGTTTATAGAGTGTGTGTGTAAATAATCGTCGCTGCCTCCACAGCTGTTGTAATGTATCTATTATCTTTACTATGTATGATTCCTACTGGCCACACTTCCCATTATTAGATAAAAGAAACATCCCTGTGTGTTTTCCATTATCCATTTAGCGGGAGACGAATAGTGGTCGCGGAAAGGGACAGCTACAGACTTTTCATATTGCTTGTGTATAGAGTGTGTGTGTAAATAATCGTCGCTGCCTCAACAACTGTTGTAATATATCTATTATTTTTACTATGTATGACTCCTACTGGCCACACTACACATTATGAGATAAAAAAAACCATCCCTGTGTGTTTTCCAATATCAATTAAACAGGAGACGAACACTGGTCGCGGAAAGGGACAAGTACAGACTTTTCCTATTGCTTGTGTATAGCGTGTGGGTAAATAATCGTCGCTGCCTCCACAACTGTTGTAATATATTTATTATTCGCACTATGTATGACCCCTACTGGCCACACTGCACAGTATTAGATAAAAGAAACATCCCTGTGTGTTTTCAAACATCCATTTAGCGGGAGACGAACAGTGGTCGCGGAAAGGGACAGCTACAGACTTTTCATATTGCTTGTGTATAGAGTGTATGTAAATAATCGTCGCTGCCTCCACAGCTGTTGTAATATATCTATTATCTTTACTATGTATGACCCCTACTGGCCACACTACACAGTATTAGATAAAAGAAACATCCCTGTGTGTTTTCCATTATCCATTTAGCGGGAGACGAACAGTGGTCGCGGAAAGGGACAGCTACAGACTTTTCATATTGCTTGTGTATAGAGTGTATGTAAATAATCGTCGCTGCCTCCACAGCTGTTGTAATATATCTATTATCTTTACTATGTATGACCCCTACTGGCCACACTACACAGTATTAGATAAAAGAAACATCCCTGTGTGTTTTCCATTATCCATTTAGCGGGAGACGAATAGTGGTCGCGGAAAGGGACAGCTGCAGACTTTTCCTATCATGCACTTGTACATAGCGTGTGTGTAAATAATCGTCGCTGCCTCCACAACTGTTGTAATATATCTATTATCTTTACTTTTCATCACTCCTACTGGCCACTCTACACATTATTAGATAAAAGAAACATTTCAGTGTGTTTTCCATCATCCATTTAGCGGGAGACGAACAGTGGTCGCGGAAAGGGACAGCTACAGACTTTTCCTATTGCTTGTATATAGCGTGTGGGTAAATAATCGTCGCTGCCTCCACAACTGTTGTAATATATTTATTATTTGTACTACGTATGACTCCTACTGGCCACACTTTCCATTATTAGATAAAAGAAACATCCCTGTGTGTTTTCCATTATCCATTTAACGGGAGACGAACAGTGGTCGCGGAAAGGGACAGCTACAGACTTTTCCTATTGCTTGTGTATAGAGTGTGTGTGTAAATAATCGTTGCTGCCTCCACAGCTGTTGTAATATATTTATTATCTTTACTATGTATGACTCCTACTGGCCACACTTCCCATTATTAGATAAAAGAAACATCCCTGTGTGTTTTCCATTATCCATTTAGCGGGAGACGAATAGTGGTCGCGGAAAGGGACAGCTACAGACTTTTCATATTGCTTGTGTATAGAGTGTGTGTGTAAATAATCGTCGCTGCCTCAACAACTGTTGTAATATATCTATTATTTTTACTATGTATGACCCCTACTGGCCACACTACACATTATGAGATAAAAAAACCCATCCCTGTGTGTTTTCCAATATCAATTAAACAGGAGACGAACACTGGTCGCGGAAAGGGACAAGTACAGACTTTTCATATTGCTTGTGTATAGAGTGTATGTAAATAATCGTCGCTACCTGCACAACTGTTGTAATATATTTATTATTCGCACTATGTATGACCCCTACTGGCCACACTACACAGTATTAGATAAAAGAAACATCCCTGTGTGTTTTCCATTATCCATTTAGCGGGAGACGAACAGTGGTCGCGGAAAGGGACAGCTGCAGACTTTTCCTATCACTTGTACATAGCGTGTGTGTAAATAATCGTCGCTGCCTCCACAACTGTTGTAATATATCTATTATCTTTACTTTCCATCACTCCTACTGGCCACACTACACATTATTAGATAAAAGAAACATTTCAGTGTGTTTTCCATTATCCATTTAGCGGGAGACGAACAGTGGTCGCGGAAAGGGACAGCTACAGACTTTTTCTATTGCTTGTATATAGCGTGTGGGTAAATAATCGTCGGTACCTCCACAACTGTTGCAATATATTTATTATTCGCACTATGTATGACCCCTACTGGCCACACTACACATTATTAGATAAAAGAAACACCCCTGTGTGTTTTACATTATCCATTTAGCGGGAGACGAACAGTGGTCGCGGAAAGGGACAAGTACAGACTTTTCATATTGCTTGTGTATAGAGTGTATGTAAATAATCGTCGCTACCTCCACAACTGTTGTAATATATTTATTATTCGCACTATGTATGACCCCTACTGGCCACACTACACATTATTAGATAAAAGAAACATCCCTGTGTGTTTTCAATTATCCATTTAGCGGGAGACGAACAGTGGTCGCGGAAAGGGACAGCTACAGACTTTTCCTATTGCTTGTATATAGCGTGTGGGTAAATAATCGTCGCTGCCTCCACAACTGTTGTAATATATTTATTATTTGTACTACGTATGACTCCTACTGGCCACACTTTCCATTATTAGATAAAAGAAACATCCCTGTGTGTTTTCCATTATCCATTTAACGGGAGACGAACAGTGGTCGCGGAAAGGGACAGCTACAGACTTTTCCTATTGCTTGTGTATAGAGTGTGTGTGTAAATAATCGTTGCTGCCTCCACAGCTGTTGTAATATATTTATTATCTTTACTATGTATGACTCCTACTGGCCACACTTCCCATTATTAGATAAAAGAAACATCCCTGTGTGTTTTCCATTATCCATTTAGCGGGAGACGAATAGTGGTCGCGGAAAGGGACAGCTACAGACTTTTCATATTGCTTGTGTATAGAGTGTGTGTGTAAATAATCGTCGCTGCCTCAACAACTGTTGTAATATATCTATTATTTTTACTATGTATGACTCCTACTGGCCACACTACACATTATGAGATAAAAAACCCCATCCCTGTGTGTTTTCCAATATCAATTAAACAGGAGACGAACACTGGTCGCGGAAAGGGACAAGTACAGACTTTTCATATTGCTTGTGTATAGAGTGTATGTAAATACTCGTCGCTACCTGCACAACTGTTGTAATATATTTATTATTCGCACTATGTATGACCCCTACTGACCACACTGCACAGTATTAGATAAAAGAAACATCCCTGTGTGTTTTCCATTATCCATTTAGCGGGAGACGAACAGTGGTCGCGGAAAGGGACAGCTGCAGACTTTTCCTATCACTTGTACATAGCGTGTGTGTAAATAATCGTCGCTGCCTCCACAACTGTTGTAATATATCTATTATCTTTACTTTCCATCACTCCTACTGGCCACACTACACATTATTAGATAAAAGAAACATTTCAGTGTGTTTTCCATTATCCATTTAGCGGGAGACGAACAGTGGTCGCGGAAAGGGACAGCTACAGACTTTTCCTATTGCTTGTATATAGCGTGTGGGTAAATAATCGTCGGTACCTCCACAACTGTTGCAATATATTTATTATTCGCACTATGTATGACCCCTACTGGCCACACTACACATTATTAGATAAAAGAAACACCCCTGCGTGTTTTCCATTATCCATTTAGCGGGAGACGAACAGTGGTCGCGGAAAGAGACAGCTACAGACTTTTCATATTGCTTGTGTATAGAGTGTATGTAAATAATCGTCGCTGCCTCCACAGCTGTTGTAATATATCTATTATCTTTACTATGTATGACCCCTACTGGCCACACTACACAGTATTAGATAAAAGAAACATCCCTGTGTGTTTTCCATTATCCATTTAGCGGGAGACGAACAGTGGTCGCGGAAAGGGACAGCTGCAGACTTTTCCTATCATGCACTTGTACATAGCGTGTGTGTAAATAATCGTCGCTGCCTCCACAACTGTTGTAATATATCTATTATCTTTACTTTTCATCACTCCTACTGGCCACTCTACACATTATTAGATAAAAGAAACATTTCAGTGTGTTTTCCATTATCCATTTAGCGGGAGACGAACAGTGGTCGCGGAAAGGGACAGCTACAGACTTTTCCTATTGCTTGTATATAGCGTGTGGGTAAATAATCGTCGCTGCCTCCACAACTGTTGTAATATATTTATTATTTGTACTACGTATGACTCCTACTGGCCACACTTTCCATTATTAGATAAAAGAAACATCCCTGTGTGTTTTCCATTATCCATTTAACGGGAGACGAACAGTGGTCGCGGAAAGGGACAGCTACAGACTTTTCATATTGCTTGTGTATAGAGTGTGTGTGTAAATAATCGTTGCTGCCTCCACAGCTGTTGTAATATATTTATTATCTTTACTATGTATGACCCCTACTGGCCACACTACACAGTATTAGATAAAAGAAACATTTCAGTGTGTTTTCCATTATCCATTTAGCGGGAGACGAACAGTGGTCGCGGAAAGGGACAGCTGCAGACTTTTCCAATCACTTGTACATAGCGTGTGTGTAAATAATCGTCGCTGCCTCCACAACTGTTGTAATATATCTATTATCTTTACTTTCCATCACTCCTACTGGCCACACTACACATTATTAGATAAAAGAAACATTTCAGTGTGTTTTCCATTATCCATTTAGCGGGAGACGAACAGTGGTCGCGGAAAGGGACAGCTACAGACTTTTTCTATTGCTTGTATATAGCGTGTGGGTAAATAATCGTCGGTACCTCCACAACTGTTGCAATATATTTATTATTCGCACTATGTATGACCCCTACTGGCCACACTACACATTATTAGATAAAAGAAACACCCCTGTGTGTTTTACATTATCCATTTAGCGGGAGACGAACAGTGGTCGCGGAAAGGGACAAGTACAGACTTTTCATATTGCTTGTGTATAGAGTGTATGTAAATAATCGTCGCTACCTCCACAACTGTTGTAATATATTTATTATTCGCACTATGTTTGACCCCTACTGGCCACACTACACAGTATTAGATAAAAGAAACATCCCTGTGTGTTTTCCATTATCCATTTAGCGGGAGACGAACAGTGGTCGCGGAAAGGGACAGCTACAGACTTTTCCTATTGCTTGTATATAGCGTGTGGGTAAATAATCGTCGCTGCCTCCACAACTGTTGTAATATATTTATTATTCGCACTATGTATGACCCCTACTGGCCACACTACACAGTATTAGATAAAAGAAACATCCCTGTGTGTTTTCCATTATCCATTTAGCGGGAGACGAACAGTGGTCGCGGAATGGGACAGGTACAGACTTTTCATATTGCTTGTTTATAGAGTGTGTGTGTAAATAATCGTCGCTGCCTCCACAGCTGTTGTTATATATCTATTATCTTTACTATGTATGATTCCTACTGGCCACACTTCCCATTATTAGATAAAAGAAACATCCCTGTGTGTTTTCAATTATCCATTTAGCGGGAGACGAACAGTGGTCGCGGAAAGGGACAAGTTCAGACTTTTCATATTGCTTGTGTATAGAGTGTATGTAAATAATCGTCGCTACCTCCACAACTGTTGTAATATATTTATTATTCGCACTATGTATGACCCCTACTGGCCACACTACACAGTATTAGATAAAAGAAACATCCCTGTGTGTTTTCCATTATCCATTTAGCGGGAGACGAACAGTGGTCGCGGAAAGGGACAGCTGCAGACTTTTCCTAGCATGCACTTGTACATAGCGTGTGTGTAAATAATCGTCGCTGCCTCCACAACTGTTGTAATATATCTATTATCTTTACTTTTCATCACTCCTACTGGCCACTCTACACATTATTAGATAAAAGAAACATTTCAGTGTGTTTTCCATTATCCATTTAGCGGGAGACGAACAGTGGTCGCGGAAAGGGACAGCTACAGACTTTTTCTATTGCTTGTATATAGCGTGTGGGTAAATAATCGTCGGTACCTCCACAACTGTTGCAATATATTTATTATTCGCACTACGTATGACTCCTACTGGCCACACTTTCCATTATTAGATAAAAGAAACATCCCTGTGTGTTTTCCATTATCCATTTAACGGGAGACGAACAGTGGTCGCGGAAAGGGACAGCTACAGACTTTTCATATTGCTTGTGTATAGAGTGTTTGTGTAAATAATCGTTGCTGCCTCCACAGCTGTTGTAATATATTTATTATCTTTACTATGTATGACTCCTACTGGCCACACTTCCCATTATTAGATAAAAGAAACATCCCTGTGTGTTTTCAATTATCCATTTAACGGGAGACGAACAGTGGTCGCGGAAAGGGACAGCTACAGACTTTTCATATTGCTTGTTTATAGAGTGTGTGTGTAAATAATCGTCGCTGCCTCCACAGCTGTTGTAATGTATCTATTATCTTTACTATGTATGATTCCTACTGGCCACACTTCCCATTATTAGATAAAAGAAACATCCCTGTGTGTTTTCCATTATCCATTTAGCGGGAGACGAATAGTGGTCGCGGAAAGGGACAGCTACAGACTTTTCATATTGCTTGTGTATAGAGTGTGTGTGTAAATAATCGTCGCTGCCTCAACAACTGTTGTAATATATCTATTATTTTTACTATGTATGACTCCTACTGGCCACACTACACATTATGAGATAAAAAAAACCATCCCTGTGTGTTTTCCAATATCAATTAAACAGGAGACGAACACTGGTCGCGGAAAGGGACAAGTACAGACTTTTCCTATTGCTTGTGTATAGCGTGTGGGTAAATAATCGTCGCTGCCTCCACAACTGTTGTAATATATTTATTATTCGCACTATGTATGACCCCTACTGGCCACACTGCACAGTATTAGATAAAAGAAACATCCCTGTGTGTTTTCCATTATCCATTTAGCGGGAGACGAACAGTGGTCGCGGAAAGGGACAGCTGCAGACTTTTCCTATCACTTGTACATAGCGTGTGTGTAAATAATCGTCGCTGCCTCCACAACTGTTGTAATATATCTATTATCTTTACTTTCCATCACTCCTACTGGCCACACTACACATTATTAGATAAAAGAAACATTTCAGTGTGTTTTCCATTATCCATTTAGCGGGAGACGAACAGTGGTCGCGGAAAGGGACAGCTACAGACTTTTCCTATTGCTTGTATATAGCGTGTGGGTAAATAATCGTCGGTACCTCCACAACTGTTGCAATATATTTATTATTCGCACTATGTATGACCCCTACTGGCCACACTACACATTATTAGATAAAAGAAACACCCCTGCGTGTTTTCCATTATCCATTTAGCGGGAGACGAACAGTGGTCGCGGAAAGGGACAGCTACAGACTTTTCATATTGCTTGTGTATAGAGTGTATGTAAATAATCGTCGCTGCCTCCACAGCTGTTGTAATATATCTATTATCTTTACTATGTATGACCCCTACTGGCCACACTACACAGTATTAGATAAAAGAAACATCCCTGTGTGTTTTCCATTATCCATTTAGCGGGAGACGAACAGTGGTCGCGGAAAGGGACAGCTGCAGACTTTTCCTATCATGCACTTGTACATAGCGTGTGTGTAAATAATCGTCGCTGCCTCCACAACTGTTGTAATATATCTATTATCTTTACTTTTCATCACTCCTACTGGCCACTCTACACATTATTAGATAAAAGAAACATTTCAGTGTGTTTTCCATTATCCATTTAGCGGGAGACGAACAGTGGTCGCGGAAAGGGACAGCTACAGACTTTTCCTATTGCTTGTATATAGCGTGTGGGTAAATAATCGTCGCTGCCTCCACAACTGTTGCAATATATTTATTATTTGTACTACGTATGACTCCTACTGGCCACACTTTCCATTATTAGATAAAAGAAACATCCCTGTGTGTTTTCCATTATCCATTTAACGGGAGACGAACAGTGGTCGCGGAAAGGGACAGCTACAGACTTTTCATATTGCTTGTGTATAGAGTGTTTGTGTAAATAATCGTTGCTGCCTCCACAGCTGTTGTAATATATTTATTATCTTTACTATGTATGACTCCTACTGGCCACACTTCCCATTATTAGATAAAAGAAACATCCCTGTGTGTTTTCAATTATCCATTTAACGGGAGACGAACAGTGGTCGCGGAAAGGGACAGCTACAGACTTTTCATATTGCTTGTTTATAGAGTGTGTGTGTAAATAATCGTCGCTGCCTCCACAGCTGTTGTAATGTATCTATTATCTTTACTATGTATGATTCCTACTGGCCACACTTCCCATTATTAGATAAAAGAAACATCCCTGTGTGTTTTCCATTATCCATTTAGCGGGAGACGAATAGTGGTCGCGGAAAGGGACAGCTACAGACTTTTCATATTGCTTGTGTATAGAGTGTGTGTGTAAATAATCGTCGCTGCCTCAACAACTGTTGTAATATATCTATTATTTTTACTATGTATGACTCCTACTGGCCACACTACACATTATGAGATAAAAAAACCCATCCCTGTGTGTTTTCCAATATCAATTAAACAAGAGACGAACACTGGTCGCGGAAAGGGACAAGTACAGACTTTTCATATTGCTTGTGTATAGAGTGTATGTAAATAATCGTCGCTACCTGCACAACTGTTGTAATATATTTATTATTCGCACTATGTATGACCCCTACTGGCCACACTACACAGTATTAGATAAAAGAAACATTTCAGTGTGTTTTCCATTATCCATTTAGCGGGAGACGAACAGTGGTCGCGGAAAGGGACAGCTACAGACTTTTCCAATCACTTGTACATAGCGTGTGTGTAAATAATCGTCGCTGCCTCCACAACTGTTGTAATATATCTATTATCTTTACTTTCCATCACTCCTACTGGCCACACTACACATTATTAGATAAAAGAAACATTTCAGTGTGTTTTCCATTATCCATTTAGCGGGAGACGAACAGTGGTCGCGGAAAGGGACAGCTACAGACTTTTTCTATTGCTTGTATATAGCGTGTGGGTAAATAATCGTCGGTACCTCCACAACTGTTGCAATATATTTATTATTCGCACTATGTATGACCCCTACTGGCCACACTACACAGTATTAGATAAAAGAAACACCCCTGTGTGTTTTACATTATCCATTTAGCGGGAGACGAACAGTGGTCGCGGAAAGGGACAAGTACAGACTTTTCATATTGCTTGTGTATAGAGTGTATGTAAATAATCGTCGCTACCTCCACAACTGTTGTAATATATTTATTATTCGCACTATGTATGACCCCTACTGGCCACACTACACAGTATTAGATAAAAGAAACATCCCTGTGTGTTTTCCATTATCCATTTAGCGGGAGACGAACAGTGGTCGCGGAAAGGGACAGCTACAGACTTTTCCTATTGCTTGTATATAGCGTGTGGGTAAATAATCGTCGCTGCCTCCACAACTGTTGTAATATATTTATTATTCGCACTATGTATGACCCCTACTGGCCACACTACACAGTATTAGATAAAAGAAACATCCCTGTGTGTTTTCCATTATCCATTTAGCGGGAGACGAACAGTGGTCGCGGAAAGGGACAGCTACAGACTTTTCATATTGCTTGTTTATAGAGTGTGTGTGTAAATAATCGTCGCTGCCTCCACAGCTGTTGTTATATATCTATTATCTTTACTATGTATGATTCCTACTGGCCACACTTCCCATTATTAGATAAAAGAAACATCCCTGTGTGTTTTCAATTATCCATTTAGCGGGAGACGAACAGTGGTCGCGGAAAGGGACAAGTTCAGACTTTTCATATTGCTTGTGTATAGAGTGTATGTAAATAATCGTCGCTACCTCCACAACTGTTGTAATATATTTATTATTCGCACTATGTATGACCCCTACTGGCCACACTACACAGTATTAGATAAAAGAAACATCCCTGTGTGTTTTCCATTATCCATTTAGCGGGAGACGAACAGTGGTCGCGGAAAGGGACAGCTGCAGACTTTTCCTAGCATGCACTTGTACATAGCGTGTGTGTAAATAATCGTCGCTGCCTCCACAACTGTTGTAATATATCTATTATCTTTACTTTTCATCACTCCTACTGGCCACTCTACACATTATTAGATAAAAGAAACATTTCAGTGTGTTTTCCATTATCCATTTAGCGGGAGACGAATAGTGGTCGCGGAAAGGGACAGGTACAGACTTTTCCTATTGCTTGTATATAGCGTGTGGGTAAATAATCGTCGCTGCCTCCACAACTGTTGTAATATATTTATTATTTGCACTACGTATGACTCCTACTGGCCACACTTTCCATTATTAGATAAAAGAAACATCCCTGTGTGTTTTCAATTATCCATTTAACGGGAGACGAACAGTGGTCGCGGAAAGGGACAGCTACAGACTTTTCATATTGCTTGTGTATAGAGTGTGTGTGTAAATAATCGTCGCTGCCTCCACAGCTGTTGTAATATATCTATTATCTTTACTATGTATGATTCCTACTGGCCACACTTCCCATTATTAGATAAAAGAAACATCCCTGTGTGTTTTCCATTATCCATTTAGCGGGAGACGAATAGTGGTCGCGGAAAGGGACAGCTACAGACTTTTCATATTGCTTGTGTATAGAGTGTGTGTGTAAATAATCGTCGCTGCCTCAACAACTGTTGTAATATATCTATTATTTTTACTATGTATGACTCCTACTGGCCACACTACACATTATGAGATAAAAAAACCCCATCCCTTTGTGTTTTCCAATATCAATTAAACAGGAGACGAACACTGGTCGCGGAAAGGGACAAGTACAGACTTTTCATATTGCTTGTGTATAGAGTGTATGTAAATAATCGTCGCTACCTGCACAACTGTTGTAATATATTTATTATTCGCACTATGTATGACTCCTACTGGCCACACTACACAGTATTAGATAAAAGAAACATCCCTGTGTGTTTTCCATTATCCATTTAGCGGGAGACGAACAGTGGTCGCGGAAAGGGACAGCTGCAGACTTTTCCTATCACTTGTACATAGCGTGTGTGTAAATAATCGTCGCTGCCTCCACAACTGTTGTAATATATCTATTATCTTTACTTTCCATCACTCCTACTGGCCACACTACACATTATTAGATAAAAGAAACATTTCAGTGTGTTTTCCATTATCCATTTAGCGGGAGACGAACAGTGGTCGCGGAAAGGGACAGCTACAGACTTTTCCTATTGCTTGTATATAGCGTGTGGGTAAATAATCGTCGGTACCTCCACAACTGTTGCAATATATTTATTATTCGCACTATGTATGACCCCTACTGGCCACACTACACATTATTAGATAAAAGAAACACCCCTGTGTGTTTTCCATTATCCATTTAGCGGGAGACGAACAGTGGTCGCGGAAAGGGACAGCTACAGACTTTTCATATTGCTTGTGTATAGAGTGTGTGTGTAAATAATCGTCGCTGCCTCCACAGCTGTTGTAATATATCTATTATCTTTACTATGTATGACTCCTACTGGCCACACTTCCCATTATTAGATAAAAGAAACATCCCTGTGTGTTTTCAATTATCCATTTAACGGGAGACGAACAGTGGTCGCGGAAAGGGACAGCTACAGACTTTTCATATTGCTTGTTTATAGAGTGTGTGTGTAAATAATCGTCGCTGCCTCCACAGCTGTTGTAATATATCTATTATCTTTACTATGTATGATTCCTACTGGCCACACTTCCCATTATTAGATAAAAGAAACATCCCTGTGTGTTTTCCATTATCCATTTAGCGGGAGACGAATAGTGGTCGCGGAAAGGGACAGCTACAGACTTTTCATATTGCTTGTGTATAGAGTGTGTGTGTAAATAATCGTCGCTGCCTCAACAACTGTTGTAATATATCTATTATTTTTACTATGTATGACTCCTACTGGCCACACTACACATTATGAGATAAAAAAACCCATCCCTGTGTGTTTTCCAATATCAATTAAACAGGAGACGAACACTGGTCGCGGAAAGGGACAGCTACAGACTTTTCATATTGCTTGTGTATAGAGTGTATGTAAATAATCGTCGCTACCTGCACAACTGTTGTAATATATTTATTATTCGCACTATGTATGACCCCTACTGACCACACTACACAGTATTAGATAAAAGAAACATCCCTGTGTGTTTTCCATTATCCATTTAGCGGGAGACGAACAGTGGTCGCGGAAAGGGACAGCTACAGACTTTTCCTATTGCTTGTATATAGCGTGTGGGTAAATAATCGTCGCTGCCTCCACAACTGTTGTAATATATTTATTATTCGCACTATGTATGACCCCTACTGGCCACACTACACATTATTAGATAAAAGAAACATTTCAGTGTGTTTTCCATTATCCATTTAGCGGGAGACGAACAGTGGTCGCGGAAAGGGACAGCTACAGACTTTTCCTATTGCTTGTATATAGCGTGTGGGTAAATAATCGTCGCTGCCTCCACAACTGTTGTAATATATTTATTATTTGTACTACGTATGACTCCTACTGGCCACACTTTCCATTATTAGATAAAAGAAACATCCCTGTGTGTTTTCCATTATCCATTTAGCGGGAGACGAATAGTGGTCGCGGAAAGGGACAGCTACAGACTTTTCATATTGCTTGTGTATAGAGTGTGTGTGTAAATAATCGTCGCTGCCTCAACAACTGTTGTAATATATCTATTATTTTTACTATGTATGACTCCTACTGGCCACACTACACATTATGAGATAAAAAAACCCATCCCTGTGTGTTTTCCAATATCAATTAAACAGGAGACGAACACTGGTCGCGGAAAGGGACAAGTACAGACTTTTCATATTGCTTGTGTATAGAGTGTATGTAAATAATCGTCGCTACCTCCACAACTGTTGTAATATATTTATTATTCGCACTATGTATGACCCCTACTGACCACACTACACAGTATTAGATAAAAGAAACATCCCTGTGTGTTTTCCATTATCCATTTAGCGGGAGACGAACAGTGGTCGCGGAAAGGGACAGCTACAGACTTTTCCTATTGCTTGTATATAGCGTGTGGGTAAATAATCGTCGCTGCCTCCACAACTGTTGTAATATATTTATTATTTGTACTACATATGACTCCTACTGGCCACACTTTCCATTATTAGATAAAAGAAACATCCCTGTGTGTTTTCCATTATCCATTTAACGGGAGACGAACAGTGGTCGCGGAAAGGGACAGCTGCAGACTTTTCATATTGCTTGTGTATAGAGTGTGTGTGTAAATAATCGTCGCTGCCTCCACAGCTGTTGTAATATATCTATTATCTTTACTATGTATGACTCCTACTGGCCACACTACACATTATTAGATAAAAGAAACATCCCTGTGTGTTTTCAATTATCCATTTAACGGGAGACGAACAGTGGTCGCGGAAAGGGACAGCTACAGACTTTTCATATTGCTTGTGTATAGAGTGTGTGTGTAAATAATCGTCGTTGCCTCCACAGCTGTTGTAATATATCTATTATCTTTACTATGTATGACTCCTACTGGCCACACTACACATTATTAGATAAAAGAAACATCCCTGTGTGTTTTCAATTATCCATTTAACGGGAGACGAACAGTGGTCGCGGAAAGGGACAGCTACAGACTTTTCATATTGCTTGTTTATAGAGTGTGTGTGTAAATAATCGTCGCTGCCTCCACAGCTGTTGTAATATATCTATTATCTTTACTATGTATGATTCCTACTGGCCACACTTCCCATTATTAGATAAAAGAAACATCCCTGTGTGTTTTCCATTATCCATTTAGCGGGAGACGAATAGTGGTCGCGGAAAGGGACAGCTACAGACTTTTCATATTGCTTGTGTATAGAGTGTGTGTGTAAATAATCGTCGCTGCCTCAACAACTGTTGTAATATATCTATTATTTTTACTATGTATGACTCCTACTGGCCACACTACACATTATGAGATAAAAAAACCCATCCCTGTGTGTTTTCCAATATCAATTAAACAGGAGACGAACACTGGTCGCGGAAAGGGACAAGTACAGACTTTTCATATTGCTTGTGTATAGAGTGTATGTAAATAATCGTCGCTACCTGCACAACTGTTGTAATATATTTATTATTCGCACTATGTATGACCCCTACTGACCACACTACACAGTATTAGATAAAAGAAACATCCCTGTGTGTTTTCCATTATCCATTTAGCGGGAGACGAACAGTGGTCGCGGAAAGGGACAGCTACAGACTTTTCCTATTGCTTGTATATAGCGTGTGGGTAAATAATCGTCGCTGCCTCCACAACTGTTGTAATATATTTATTATTCGCACTATGTATGACCCCTACTGGCCACACTACACATTATTAGATAAAAGAAACATTTCAGTGTGTTTTCCATTATCCATTTAGCGGGAGACGAACAGTGGTCGCGGAAAGGGACAGCTACAGACTTTTCCTATTGCTTGTATATAGCGTGTGGGTAAATAATCGTCGCTGCCTCCACAACTGTTGTAATATATTTATTATTTGTACTACGTATGACTCCTACTGGCCACACTTTCCATTATTAGATAAAAGAAACATCCCTGTGTGTTTTCCATTATCCATTTAGCGGGAGACGAATAGTGGTCGCGGAAAGGGACAGCTACAGACTTTTCATATTGCTTGTGTATAGAGTGTGTGTGTAAATAATCGTCGCTGCCTCAACAACTGTTGTAATATATCTATTATTTTTACTATGTATGACTCCTACTGGCCACACTACACATTATGAGATAAAAAAACCCATCCCTGTGTGTTTTCCAATATCAATTAAACAGGAGACGAACACTGGTCGCGGAAAGGGACAAGTACAGACTTTTCATATTGCTTGTGTATAGAGTGTATGTAAATAATCGTCGCTACCTCCACAACTGTTGTAATATATTTATTATTCGCACTATGTATGACCCCTACTGACCACACTACACAGTATTAGATAAAAGAAACATCCCTGTGTGTTTTCCATTATCCATTTAGCGGGAGACGAACAGTGGTCGCGGAAAGGGACAGCTACAGACTTTTCCTATTGCTTGTATATAGCGTGTGGGTAAATAATCGTCGCTGCCTCCACAACTGTTGTAATATATTTATTATTTGTACTACATATGACTCCTACTGGCCACACTTTCCATTATTAGATAAAAGAAACATCCCTGTGTGTTTTCCATTATCCATTTAACGGGAGACGAACAGTGGTCGCGGAAAGGGACAGCTGCAGACTTTTCATATTGCTTGTGTATAGAGTGTGTGTGTAAATAATCGTCGCTGCCTCCACAGCTGTTGTAATATATCTATTATCTTTACTATGTATGACTCCTACTGGCCACACTACACATTATTAGATAAAAGAAACATCCCTGTGTGTTTTCAATTATCCATTTAACGGGAGACGAACAGTGGTCGCGGAAAGGGACAGCTACAGACTTTTCATATTGCTTGTGTATAGAGTGTGTGTGTAAATAATCGTCGTTGCCTCCACAGCTGTTGTAATATATCTATTATCTTTACTATGTATGACTCCTACTGGCCACACTTCCCATTATTAGATAAAAGAAACATCCCTGTGTGTTTTCAATTATCCATTTAACGGGAGACGAACAGTGGTCGCGGAAAGGGACAGCTACAGACTTTTCATATTGCTTGTGTATAGAGTGTGTGTGTAAATAATCGTCGCTGCCTCAACAACTGTTGTAATATATCTATTATTTTTACTATGTATGACTCCTACTGGCCACACTTCCCATTATTAGATAAAAGAAACATCCCTGTGTGTTTTCAATTATCCATTTAACGGGAGACGAACAGTGGTCGCGGCAAGGGACAAGTACAGACTTTTCATATTGCTTGTGTATAGAGTGTATGTAAATAATCGTCGCTTCCTCCACAACTGTTGTAATATATTTATTATTCGCACTATGTATGACCCCTACTGGCCACACTACACATTATTAGATAAAAGAAACATTTCGGTGTGTTTTCCATTATCCATTTAGCGGGAGACGAACAGTGGTCGCGGAAAGGGACAGCTGCAGACTTTTCCTATCACTTGTACATAGCGTGTGTGTAAATAATCGTCGCTGCCTCCACAACTGTTGTAATATATCTATTATCTTTACTTTCCATCACTCCTACTGGCCACACTACACATTATTAGATAAAAGAAACATCCCTGTGTGTTTTCCATTATCCATTTAGCGGGAGACGAACAGTGGTCGCGGAAAGGGACAGCTACAGACTTTTCCTATTGCTTGTATATAGCGTGTGGGTAAATAATCGTCGCTGCCTCCACAACTGTTGTAATATATTTATTATTTGTACTACATATGACTCCTACTGGCCACACTTTCCATTATTAGATAAAAGAAACATCCCTGTGTGTTTTCCATTATCCATTTAACGGGAGACGAACAGTGGTCGCGGAAAGGGACAGCTGCAGACTTTTCATATTGCTTGTGTATAGAGTGTGTGTGTAAATAATCGTCGCTGCCTCCACAGCTGTTGTAATATATCTATTATCTTTACTATGTATGACTCCTACTGGCCACACTACACATTATTAGATAAAAGAAACATCCCTGTGTGTTTTCAATTATCCATTTAACGGGAGACGAACAGTGGTCGCGGAAAGGGACAGCTACAGACTTTTCATATTGCTTGTGTATAGAGTGTGTGTGTAAATAATCGTCGTTGCCTCCACAGCTGTTGTAATATATCTATTATCTTTACTATGTATGACTCCTACTGGCCACACTTCCCATTATTAGATAAAAGAAACATCCCTGTGTGTTTTCAATTATCCATTTAACGGGAGACGAACAGTGGTCGCGGAAAGGGACAGCTACAGACTTTTCATATTGCTTGTGTATAGAGTGTGTGTGTAAATAATCGTCGCTGCCTCAACAACTGTTGTAATATATCTATTATTTTTACTATGTATGACTCCTACTGGCCACACTTCCCATTATTAGATAAAAGAAACATTTCAGTGTGTTTTCCATTATCCATTTAGCGGGAGACGAATAGTGGTCGCGGAAAGGGACAGCTACAGACTTTTCCTATTGCTTGTATATAGCGTGTGGGTAAATAATCATCGCTGCCTCCACAACTGTTGTAATATCTTTATTATTCGCACTATGTATGACCCCTACTGGCCACACTACACATTATTAGATAAAAGAAACATCCCTGTGTGTTTTCCATTATCCATTTAGCGGGAGACGAACAGTGGTCGCGGAAAGGGACAGCTACAGACTTTTCCAATTGCTTGTATATAGCGCGTGGGTAAATAATCGTCGCTGCCTCAACAACTGTTGTAATATATCTATTATTTTTACTATGTATGACTCCTACTGGCCACACTACACATTATTAGATAAAAGAAACATCCCTGTGTGTTTTCCATTATCCATTTAGCGGGAGACGAACAGTGGTCGCGGAAAGGGACAAGTACAGACTTTTCATATTGCTTGTGTATAGAGTGTATGTAAATAATCGTCGCTACCTCCACAACTGTTGTAATATATTTATTATTCGCACTATGCATGACCCCTACTGGCCACACTACACAGTATTAGATAAAAGAAACATCCCTGTGTGTTTTCCATTATCCATTTAGCGGGAGACGAACAGTAGTCGCGGAAAGGGACAGCTGCAGACTTTTCCTATCACTTGTACATAGCGTGTGTGTAAATAATCGTCGCTGCCTCCACAACTGTTGTAATATATCTATTATCTTTACTTTTCATCACTCCTACTGGCCACAATTCCCATTATTAAATAAAAGAAACATCCCTGTGTGTTTTCAATTATCTATTTAACGGAAGACGAACAGTGGTCGCGGAAAGGGACAAGTACAGACTTTTCATATTGCACGCTTGTTTATAGCGTGTGTGTGTGTAAATAATCGTCGCTACCTCCACAACTGTTGTAATATATCTATTATTTTTACTATGTATGACCCCTACTGACCACACTACACAGTACTTTATCAAAGAAACATCCCTGTGTGTTTTCAATTATCTATTTAACGGAAGACGAACAGTGGTCGCGGCAAGGGACAAGTACAGACTTTTCATATTGCACGCTTGTATATAGCGTGTGTGTGTGTAAATAATCGTCGCTACCTCCACAACTGTTGTAATATATCTATTATTTTTACTATGTATGACCCCTACTGGCCACACTACACAGTACTTTATCAAAGAAACATCCCTGTGTGTTTTCAATTATCTATTTAACGGAAGACGAACAGTGGTCGCGGAAAGGGACAAGTACAGACTTTTCATATTGCACGCTTGTACATAGCGTGTGTGTGTGTAAATAATCGTCGCTACCTCCACAACTGTTGTAATATATCTATTATTTTTACTATGTATGACCCCTACTGGCCACACTACACAGTACTTTATCAAAGAAACATCCCTGTGTGTTTTCAATTATCTATTTAACGGAAGACGAACAGTGGACGCGGAAAGGGACAAGTACAGACTTTTCATATTGCACGCTTGTATATAGCGTGTGTGTGTGTAAATAATCGTCGCTGCCTCCACAACAGTTGTAATATATCTATTATTTTTACTATGCATGACTCCTACTGATCACAATACACATTATCAGATAAAAGAAACATCCCTGTGCGTTTTCCATTATCCATTTAGCGGGAGACGAACAGTGGTCGCGGAAAGGGACAGCTGCAGACTTTTCATATTGCTTGTATAAGGCGTGTGGGTAAATAATCGTCGCTACCTCCACAACTGTTGTAATATATTTATTATTTTTACTATGTATGACTCCTACTGGTCACACTACACATTATCAGATAAAAGAAACATCCCTGTGTGTTTTCCATTATCCATTTAGCGGGAGACGAACAGTGGTCGCGGAAAGGGACAGCTACAGACTTTTCATATTGCTTGTGTATAGCGTGTGGGTAAATAATCGTCGCTGCCTCCACAACTGTTGTAATATATTTATTATTCGCACTATTTATGACTCCTACTAGCCACACTACACAGTATTAGATAAAAGAAACATCCCTGTGTTAATTCCATTATCCATTTAACGGGAGACGAACACTGGTCGCGGAAAGGGATAAGTACAGACTTTTCATATTGCTTGTACATAGCGTGAGTGTAAATAATCGTCGCTACCTCCACAACTGTTGTAATATATCTATTATTTTTACTATGTATAACTTTTACTGGTCCTTCTACACATTATTACATAACAGAAACATCCCTGTGTGTTTTCCATTATCAATTAAACGGGGGACGAACACATGGGATACAAGTGTCAATACAATTTAATAAATTGATGATTTAATTACCGCACAAGACTGAAGCAATGACTGTTTGTTTATAATATCTGTGAGATAGGAAGATCCAGCGCTCAATGAATGTGACCCCCGAGTCACATCGTTAACTCCTAATTAAGAACTGTCGATTTAAATTTACATCATCATTATAATTACAGAAAACACCGGCGTTGCATTGGCCCTTGATGACAGGTCTTTCACCACGATGCCAGATGTCAGCGATACTATCAAAATTTCACAGGCAGCTATTTCTGAATGAAATAATCCAGAAAGGTGATGGTCTTTAACCAACCAGATTGCTACTTACTTTGCTTAAGCGCCGCCTTTTTCAGTGAGTGACTCTTTTCCAAATACAGCAACAACCAATAAAAGATGTTGAATAATGCCTTATATGGCTTAAGATAGAAAAGTCACCATTGAAAATACAGGGCAAAACTTATAAAAATTATAAAAAGATAAATTATAACATAAACTGTAAGTAAAGAATCGGATACCATACACTGAACAGTTGTAATATTTATTATGTGTTAAAATTATAATAGACAGTGCATAACTGTAATATTATAAGAATGGTATAATTTGTTTCCGACAAGTAAGTTTTAAGTAATAAAACTTGTCATAAGTAAAGTTTCTCGTTAGGAACTAAGAAACGTCTTTGAAGTAATATATATTTTTTATTCTTATAGATATACCTACTGCGTCCGATAATGCACGGGTAATGCAAAATGGCAAGAATGAGGACATTAGACCCATAGATGGTTCCCTGTTTGTGATTGTGTCTTCACAAACATGGCTCTGCAAGTACGCGCATACATCTGTGAGGCAAAAGAAGGTAGTTGTCATGCCATTTGAGTATTGAATAGAATTGCATGCTTCTACTAAATTTACAATTGTCTACAGTTTATTATACTACAGAGAACAGAAGACCTTACTGAAACAAATGTCGGTCCAGTAGGATTCATACATAGTAAAAATAATCATGATATTTCAACAGTTGTGGAGGTAGCGACGATTATTTACCCACACGCTACATACAAGCAATATGAAAAGTCTGTAGTTGTCTGTAGTTGTCCCTTTCCGCGACCAGTGTTCTTCTCCTGTTTAATTGATATTGGAAAATACAAAGGGATGTTTCTTTGATCTAATAATGTGTAGAGTGACCAGTAGGAGTCATACATAGTAAAAATAGAAAAGATCTTACGACAGATGTAGAGGTAGCGACGATTATTTACCCACATGCTATATACAAGCAATATGAAACGTCTGTAGTTGTCCCTTTCCGCGACCAGTGTTCGTCTCCTGTTTAATTGATATTGGAAAACACACAGGGATGTTTTTGTTAAATAATAATGTGTAGAGTGACCAGTAGGAGTCATACATAGTAAAAATAATAAATCTATTACAACAGTTGTGGAGGTAGCGACGATTATTTCCTACACTGAATAGACAAGCAATATGAAAAGTCTGTAGTTGTCCCTTTCCGCGACCAGTGTTCGTCTCCTGTTTAATTGAAATTGGAAAACACACAGCGATGGTTCTTTTATATAATAATGTGTATACTGACCAGTAGGAGTCATACATAGTAAAAATAATCATTATATTACAACAGCTGTGGAAGTAGTGACCACTATTTAACCACACGCTATAAGCAAGCAATATGAAAAGTCTGTAGTTGTCCCTTTCCGCGACCAGTGTTCGTCTCCTGTTTAATTGATATTGGAAAACAAACAGGGATGTTTCTTTTATATAATAATGTGTAGACGGTCCAGTAGGAGTCATACATAGTAAAAATAAGAAAAAATATTACAACAGTTGTGGAAGTAGTGACCACTATTTACTGACACGCTACAGCCAAGGAATATGAAATGTCTGTAGATGTCCCTTTCCGCGACCAGTGTTCGTCTCCTGTTTAATTGATATTGGAAAACACACAGGGATGTTTCTTTTATATAATAATGTGTAGACGGTCCAGTAGGAGTCATATCATTATGTTTCAACAGCTGTGGACGTAGTGACCACTATTTACTGACACGCTATATCCAAGCAATGTGAAAAGTCTGTAGTTGTCCCTTTACGCGACCACTGTTCGTCTCCTGTTTAATTGATATTGGAAAACACACAGGGATGTTTCTTTTATATAATAATATGTAGACGGTCCAGTAGGAGTCATATCATTATGTTTCAACAGTTGTGGAGGTAGTGACCACTATTTACCCACATGCTATAAGCGAGCAATATAAAAAGTCTGTAGTTGTCCCTTTCCGCGACCAGTGTTCGTCTCCTGTTTAATTGATAAGAGAAAACACACATGGATGTTTCTTTGATATAACAATGTGTAAAGTAACCAGTAGGGGTCATCCATAGCAAAAATATTCTATATATTACAACAGCTGTGGGGGTAGTGACCATCATTTACCCACGCGCTATATCCAATCAATATGAAAAGTCTGTAGTTGTCCCTTTCCGCGACCAGTGTTCGTCTCCTGTTTAATTGATATTGGAAAACACACAGGGATGTTTCTTTGATATAATAATTTGTAGAGTGACCAGTAGGAGTCATACATAGTAAAAATAATAAATATATTACAACAGTTGTGGTGGTACCGACGATTACTTCCTACACTCAATAGAAAAGCAATGTGAAAAGTCTGTGGTTGTCCCTTTCCGCGACCAGTGTTCGTCTCCTGTTTAATTGATATTGGAAAACACACAGGGATGTTTCTTTTACATAATAATGTGTAGACGGTCCAGTAGGAGTCATACATAGTAAAAATAATAAAAATATTACAAAAGTTGTGGAGGTAGCGACGATTATTTCCTACACTGAATAGACAAGCAATGTGAAAAGTCTGTAGTTGTCCCTTTCCGCGACCAGTGTTCGTCTCCTGTTTAATTGAAATTGGAAAACACACAGCGATGGTTCTTTTATATAATAATGTGTATACTGACCAGTAGGAGTCATACATAGTAAAAATAATCATTATATTACAACAGCTGTGGAAGTAGTGACCACTATTTAACCACACGCTATAAGCAAGCAATATGAAAAGTCTGTAGTTGTCCCTTTCCGCGACCAGTGTTCGTCTCCCGTTTAATTGATATTGGAAAACACACAGGGATGTTTCTTTGATATAATAATGTGTAGACGGTCCAGTAGGAGTCATACATAGTAAAAATAATAAATATATTACAACAGTTGTGGAGGTAGCGACGATTATTTCCTACACTGAAAAGACAAGCAATGTGAAAAGTCTGTAGTTGTCCCTTTCCGCGACCAGTGTTCGTCTCCTGTTTAATTGATATTGGAAAACACACAGGGATGTTTCGTTTGTATAATAATGTGTAGACGGTCCAGTAGGAGTCATACATAGTAAAAATTATATATATATTACAACAGCTGTGGACGTAGTGACCACTATTTACCCACGCGCCATATCCAATCAATATGAAAAGTCTGTAGTTGTCCCTTTCCGCGACCAGTGTTCGTCTCCTGTTTAATTGATATTGGAAAACACACAGCGATCTTTCTTTTATATAATAATGTGTAGACGGTCCAGTAGGAGTCATATCATTATGTTTCAACAGTTGTGGAGGTAGTGACCACTATTTACCCACATGCTATAAGCAAGCAATATGAAAAGTCTGTAGTTGTCCCTTTCCGCGACCAGTGTTCGTCTCCCGTTTAATTGATATTGGAAAACACACAGGGATGTTTCTTTGATATAATAATGTGTAGAGTGACCAGTAGGAGTCATACATAGTAAAAATAATAAATATATTACAACAGTTCTGGAGGTAGTGACGATTACTTCCTACACTGAATAGACAAGCAATGTGAAAAGTCTGTAGTTGTCCCTTTCCGCGACCAGTGTTCGTCTCCTGTTTAATTGATATTGGAAAACACACAGGGATGTTTCTTTTACATAATAATGTGTAGACGGTCCAGTAGGAGTCATACATAGTAAAAATAATAAAAATATTACAACAGTTGTGGAGGTAGCGACGATTATTTCCTACACTGAAAAGACAAGCAATGTGAAAAGTCTGTAGTTGTCCCTTTCCGCGACCAGTGTTCGTCTCCTGTTTAATTGATATTGGAAAACACACAGGGATGTTTTTGTTATATAATAATGGGTAGAGTGGCCAGTAGGGGTCATGCGTAGTAAAAATAACACATATATATATTACAACAGTTGTGGACGTAGTGACCACTATTTACCCACGCGCCATATCCAATCAATATGAAAAGTCTGTAGTTGTCCATTTCCGCGACCAGTGTTCGTCTCCTGTTTAATTGATATTGGAAAACACACAGCGATCTTTCTTTTATATAATAATGTGTAGACGGTCCAGTAGGAGTCATATCATTATGTTTCAACAGTTGTGGAGGTAGTGACCACTATTTACCCACATGCTATAAGCAAGCAATATGAAAAGTCTGTAGTTGTCCCTTTCCGCGACCAGTGTTCGTCTCCCGTTTAATTGATATTGGAAAACACACAGGGATGTTTCTTTGATATAATAATGTGTAGAGTGACCAGTAGGAGTCATACATAGTAAAAATAATAAATATATTACAACAGTTCTGGAGGTAGTGACGATTACTTCCTACACTGAATAGACAAGCAATGTGAAAAGTCTGTAGTTGTCCCTTTCCGCGACCAGTGTTCGTCTCCTGTTTAATTGATATTGGAAAACACACAGGGATGTTTCTTTTACATAATAATGTGTAGACGGTCCAGTAGGAGTCATACATAGTAAAAATAATAAAAATATTACAACAGTTGTGGAGGTAGCGACGATTATTTCCTACACTGAAAAGACAAGCAATGTGAAAAGTCTGTAGTTGTCCCTTTCCGCGACCAGTGTTCGTCTCCTGTTTAATTGATATTGGAAAACACACAGGGATGTTTTTGTTATATAATAATGGGTAGAGTGGCCAGTAGGGGTCATGCGTAGTAAAAATAACACATATATATATTACAACAGTTGTGGACGTAGTGACCACTATTTACCCACGCGCCATATCCAATCAATATGAAAAGTCTGTAGTTGTCCATTTCCGCGACCATTGTTCGTCTCCTGTTTAATTGATATTGGAAAACACACAGCGATGGTTCTTTTATATAATAATGTGTATACTGACCAGTAGGAGTCATAAATAGTAAAAATAATCATTATATTTCAATAGTTGTGGAGGTAGCGACGATTTTTTACCCACGCGCTACATACAAGCAATATGAAAAGTCTGTAGTTGTCCCTTTCCGCGACCAGTGTTCGTCTCCGGTTTAATTGATATTGGAAACACGCAGGGATGTTTCTTTGATCTAATAATGTGTAGAGTGACCAGTAGGAGTCATACATAGTAAAATTAATAAATATATTACAACAGTTGTGGAGGTAGTGACGATTTTTTACCCACGCGCTACATACAAGCAATATGAAAAGTCTGTAGTTGTCCCTTTCCGCAACCAGTGTTCGTCTCCTGTTTAATTGATATTGGAAAACACACAGGGATGTTTCTTTGATATAATAATGTGTAGAGTGACCAGTAGGAGTCATACATAGTAAAATTAATAAATATATTACAACAGTTGTGGAGGTAGCGACGATTTTTTACCCACGCGCTACATACAAGCAATATGAAAAGTCTGTAGTTGTCCCTTTCCGTGACCAGTGTTCGTCTCCTGTTTAATTGATATTGGAAAACACACAGGGATGTTTCTTTGATATAATAATGTGTAGAGTGACAAGTAGGAGTCATACATAGTAAAAATAATAAATATATTACAACAGTTCTGGAGGTAGCGACGATTACTTCCTACACTCAACAGACAATCAATATGAAAAGTCTGTAGTTATCCCTTTCCGCGACCAGTGTTCGTCTCCTGTTTAATTGATATTGGAAAACACACAGGGATGTTTCTTTTACATAATAATGTGTAGACGGTCCAGTAGGAGTCATACATAGTAAAAATAATAAATATATTACAACAGCTGTGGACGTAGTGACCACTATTTACCCACGCGCCATATCCAATCAATATGAAAAGTCTGTAGTTGTCCCTTTCCGCGACCAGTGTTCGTCTCCTGTTTAATTGATATTGGAAAACACACAGCGATCTTTCTTTTATATAATAATGTGTAGACGGTCCAGTAGGAGTCATATCATTATGTTTCAACAGTTGTGGAGGTAGTGACCACTATTTACCCACATGCTATAAGCAAGCAATATGAAAAGTCTGTAGTTGTCCCTTTCCGCGACCAGTGTTCGTCTCCCGTTTAATTGATATTGGAAAACACACAGGGATGTTTCTTTGATATAATAATGTGTAGAGTGACCAGTAGGAGTCATACATAGTAAAAATAATAAATATATTACAACAGTTCTGGAGGTAGTGACGATTACTTCCTACACTGAACAGACAAGCAATGTGAAAAGTCTGTAGTTGTCCCTTTCCGCGACCAGTGTTCGTCTCCTGTTTAATTGATATTGGAAAACACACAGGGATGTTTCTTTTACATAATAATGTGTAGACGGTCCAGTAGGAGTCATACATAGTAAAAATAATAAAAATATTACAACAGTTGTGGAGGTAGCGACGATTATTTCCTACACTGAAAAGACAAGCAATGTGAAAAGTCTGTAGTTGTCCCTTTCCGCGACCAGTGTTCGTCTCCTGTTTAATTGATATTGGAAAACACACAGGGATGTTTCGTTTGTACAATAATGTGTAGACGGTCCAGTAGGAGTCATACATAGTAAAAATAATAAATATATTACAACAGCTGTGGACGTAGTGACCACTATTTACCCACGCGCCATATCCAATCAATATGAAAAGTCTGTAGTTGTCCCTTTCCGCGACCAGTGTTCGTCTCCTGTTTAATTGATATTGGAAAACACACAGGGATCTTTCTTTTGTATAATAATGTGTAGAGTGACCAGTAGGAGTCATATCATTATGTTTCAACAGTTGTAGAGGTAGTGACCACTATTTACCCACATGCTATAAGCAAGCAATATGAAAAGTCTGTAGTTGTCCCTTTCCGCGACCACTGTTCGTCTCCCGTTTAATTGATATTGGAAAACACACATGGATGTTTCTTTGATATAATAATGTGTAGAGTGACCAGTAGGAGTCATACATAGTAAAAATAATAAATATATTACAACAGTTCTGGAGGTAGCGACGATTACTTCCTACACTCAACAGACAATCAATATGAAAAGTCTGTAGTTATCCCTTTCCGCGACCAGTGTTCGTCTCCTGTTTAATTGATATTGGAAAACACACAGGGATGTTTCTTTTACATAATAATGTGTAGACGGTCCAGTAGGAGTCATACATAGTAAAAATAATAAATATATTACAACAGCTGTGGACGTAGTGACCACTATTTACCCACGCGCCATATCCAATCAATATGAAAAGTCTGTAGTTGTCCCTTTCCGCGACCAGTGTTCGTCTCCTGTTTAATTGATATTGGAAAACACACAGCGATCTTTCTTTTATATAATAATGTGTAGACGGTCCAGTAGGAGTCATATCATTATGTTTCAACAGTTGTGGAGGTAGTGACCACTATTTACCCACATGCTATAAGCAAGCAATATGAAAAGTCTGTAGTTGTCCCTTTCCGCGACCAGTGTTCGTCTCCCGTTTAATTGATATTGGAAAACACACAGGGATGTTTCTTTGATATAATAATGTGTAGAGTGACCAGTAGGAGTCATACATAGTAAAAATAATAAATATATTACAACAGTTCTGGAGGTAGTGACGATTACTTCCTACACTGAATAGACAAGCAATGTGAAAAGTCTGTAGTTGTCCCTTTCCGCGACCAGTGTTCGTCTCCCGTTTAATTGATATTGGAAAACACACAGGGATGTTTCTTTTACATAATAATGTGTAGACGGTCCAGTAGGAGTCATACATAGTAAAAATAATAAAAATATTACAACAGTTGTGGAGGTAGCGACGATTATTTCCTACACTGAAAAGACAAGCAATGTGAAAAGTCTGTAGTTGTCCCTTTCCGCGACCAGTGTTCGTCTCCTGTTTAATTGATATTGGAAAACACACAGGGATGTTTCGTTTGTACAATAATGTGTAGACGGTCCAGTAGGAGTCATACATAGTAAAAATAATAAATATATTACAACAGCTGTGGACGTAGTGACCACTATTTACCCACGCGCCATATCCAATCAATATGAAAAGTCTGTAGTTGTCCCTTTCCGCGACCAGTGTTCGTCTCCTGTTTAATTGATATTGGAAAACACACAGGGATCTTTCTTTTGTATAATAATGTGTAGAGTGACCAGTAGGAGTCATATCATTATGTTTCAACAGTTGTAGAGGTAGTGACCACTATTTACCCACATGCTATAAGCAAGCAATATGAAAAGTCTGTAGTTGTCCCTTTCCGCGACCACTGTTCGTCTCCCGTTTAATTGATATTGGAAAACACACATGGATGTTTCTTTGATATAATAATGTGTAGAGTGACCAGTAGGAGTCATACATAGTAAAAATAATAAATATATTACAACAGTTCTGGAGGTAGTGACGATTACTTCCTACACTGAATAGACAAGCAATGTGAAAAGTATGTAGTTGTCCCTTTCCGCGACCAGTGTTCGTCTCCTGTTTAATTGATATTGGAAAACACACAGGGATGTTTCTTTTACATAATAATGTGTAGACGGTCCAGTAGGAGTCATACATAGTAAAAATAATAAAAATATTACAACAGTTGTGGAGGTAGCGACGATTATTTCCTACACTGAATAGACAAGCAATGTGAAAAGTCTGCAGTTGTCCCTTTCCGCGACCAATGTTCGTCTCCCGTTTAATTGATATTGGAAAACACACAGGGATGTTTCTTTTATATAATAATGTGTAGACGGTCCAGTAGGAGTCATACATAGTAAAAATAATAAATATATTACAACAGCTGTGGACGTAGTGACCACTATTTACCCACGCGCCATATCCAATCAATATGAAAAGTCTGTAGTTGTCCCTTTCCGCGACCAGTGTTCGTCTCCTGTTTAATTGATATTGGAAAACACACAGCGATGGTTCTTTTTTATAATAATGTGTATACTGACCAGTAGGAGTCATAAATAGTAAAAATAATCATTATATTTCAACAGTTGTGGAGGTAGCGACGATTTTTTACCCACGCGCTACATACAAGCAATATGAAAAGTCTGTAGTTGTCCATTTCCGCGACCAGTGTTCGTCTCCTGTTTAATTGATATTGGAAAACACACAGGGATGTTTCTTTGATATATTAATGTGTAGAGTGACCAGTAGGAGTCATAAATAGTAAAATTAATAAATATATTACAACAGTTGTGGAGGTAGCGACGATTTTTTACCCACGTGCTACATACAAGCAATATGAAAAGTCTGTAGTTGTCCATTTCCGCGACCAGTGTTCGTCTCCCGTTTAATTGATATTGGAAAACACACAGGGATGTTTCTTTGATATATTAATGTGTAGAGTGACCAGTAGGAGTCATACATAGTAAAAATAATAAATATATTACAACAGTTGTGGAGGTAGCGACGATTACTTCCTACATTCAATAGACAAGCAATATGATAAGGTATGATAAGTTTGTGTGAAGTATTACAGTGTAAAGGAACTGCTGGACATATAGAGCACCATATTGTGTTTACAGGCTGTTGTCAGGGATTCCGTAAATTCAGATCAACAACCCACTCAAAATACTGGACTCAACCCATGCCACTTCACTCAATATATTTTTGTATTACAAAAGAGTTGGCATTTTATTTAGTCGTGGTAGAATGGAGATTTAATATTTGAAACCTCATGCTGCGCTTTTGGTTCCAAATTCAATTTAGCATGGTTAAATCTACAGGTAACCTAGCTCTACATTGAAAACACAGTATGTTTATGTCCTAAATATGATGCGCTGCCCTTTTGAAGCTTTTAGGTCAGGGGTATAAAAATATTTCTAAGTTGAAAACATGAAACAAGATACCGGTATATTTTCTGAGAAATTCCACTTATCAAACTGTGCACTGCACCTCCTCTATTTTAGTATGGAAACTGTTCCCTAAATTTCAAAAGAATGCATGCAGTGCTTAAAATGTTTAAGTAGAAAAAATATAAGTAACCCAATGAAAAACAGCTGTATTTTTTCAGAAAATCCAAAAATTGAAATCAAACCTCACACAGCACCTGTCCTATTAATACACAAAGTTTGAGAAGAATCTATGCTGTAGTTTTCAAGTTATAAGTCACACTAGAAAATGTCCTCGGAAAGATTAAATCCCCGACCTTTTATGGTTAAGAAACCATTAATTTCAAGCAGGGCTCATGGAAATAACATTAAGGTTGCCTGACTGGCTAACTTAATTTTCTTGTGAACTATAACACATTATTCAGTTGACAAATGTGAAACGAGAATATCATGTTAAAATTGTCACAAGCTAGATATGATAAATAGCTGAGTTCTGATATTAAGGATGTACTTGTCATGCTTGAGATGATCCATTGTTGTAGTTCTGCAAGTGACAGAAACCCAATTGATTTTGACTGTATTTCTAACAAAAGTAACATTCACTGAAACTTGAATACCAGATTTTATTCCTTGTATTGGGAAGTGTAAAAGTGCATTAACACTGTCACACACGCTTTATTTGTAAATTTAAGTTTAAAGCACAGATGGAATGAAATTAAGACTTAAAACTAAGTACCATACCACAATAAAACTTTTCACAGTTTGCAGTTATTGAAGCATTTATTTTGTGATATATTTACAGTAGGGCTGGGACGAGTTCAAATTTACTACCCGGTTACCCGATCCCCTATTACCCGGGTACCCACTGTAAGTCTCAAGAGTAGGGAACAAAATGTCAGATTGGTAATTGTTTTACCGCAGCCCTGGCTAAAGCTATTCAGATACATGTATCAAACAATCAGATCATGCATACACTGAAGTTGACTGAAGCTTTATTTTTACTCAAACATTTACAAGTCAAAAGGAATGAGTGCATCGTCAGAAAATAATCTTAACATTAGCGACTTGTAGTGTAACCATTGAGCTATAGTATGTTTTTGTCTTTAAACAAAATATAACGTGACTAACCACGGGTCTGGGTAGTCCTGTGGGTACCCGGGTCCTATTCAGGGCCCACAAGACTCGAGTACCCGAGTCACCCGTCCCAGCCCTAATTTGCAGTGTTAAATGGTAGTGTTTTCTATTTTGGAAACAGAACACAAACTCAACATATGAGTGTTAGAACATAGAGACTTTCAACACATCCTTTTGTCTAACATTGTGCATGATACACAAAAAATAATAACGGGTGGTATAAAATGATTTCACAAGGTTTGGTTGAAAAGCAGTGCCGCTTATTATTAATGGCTAAAATGACAATACATGAGCAAACTCGATTATTTACAGACCGCCGTCATTTAGTTGAGTTGAAATATTGGTGAGTGCTTCGTTAAACAACAACAAACAAACAAATCTGACACAACTAACCCAAAGGATCTAAGAGGCACGCGTGGATAACATAAGATACTAAAAGATATGTCTTGAGCCATATCGATTTTAATCATACTTGGTGGCAAACAAATTTAGCATTCGCACTGTTGACACAACCACAATAAAACCGACCATAACCCACCTAAGAGACTTCCTGGCAGTTATAGTTAGCGATCTGTACGTTAATATAACAACAAGCCGACCTTCGACAGTAAACAAATGCGTAAACAGATCCGCCATGACAGTAGCACTGAGCGCAAGTAATTAATGGGAAGAGTCGCGTCCCTTGCAAGATGTATACCACTCGATAAACGTAGCGCTGTGGCCTGGTCTGGGAAAGGGACGTATACTGACTCGACCTTAAACTTTTACAATCCGGAAGCAGGTGCTTGGGCATGCGTCGTAGAAATCTCATCGGTTGCATGACTTAGCGAAGTGAGGCGACTAGGCTTAACAGAACGAAGTAAACTATGAGTTCCATTGGAACAGGTGTAAGTATCACCGTTTCATGGCGTGATATTTTGTGTTCCTTTGAAGTATAAGCATGTTTTCAGTTGCAAGATTTGAAGAATTGTTTGTGAAACAAAATGAATCAAAGGAGCGTTTAGGCACTTTTAGACCCCTTGCTTTGTAAGGGGTCTGTATGTAATGAATCGTAAACTAACGAATTGTACACGCTAATACATTCCGAATAGCGCCGTTGAATGACAAAGATCGAAGTACGTCTCAAGTAGGATGAACAAGAACCTGTAAAACTGCATGCACTCAAATAATCAGAATATACAACCCAAATAAAGATTGATCGTTGTCGGCATGGGTACTGGAGAGTGTACCACAGCTACTTTTCGAAATGTACCCAAACCAGAAGCAATACAGAATTGTACCTGGTACTCCAAACAGCAGATGAGTCCATATCCGGCTTGTTGATTGCAACAGCATGCAGTGAATTACTGTATTGTCGTTGTATCCCAATTGCATGGATCGATGCTCATGATGTCCATCACTGGATTATTATCAGACTCAATTATTTAAAGACCGCCGTCATATTGCTGGAATTTTGCTGAGTGCAGCATTAAACACCAAACAAAAAAACTGTATTGTCAGATCATAGGTTTTCAGAGATCATACTTTTTCAGATGGCCATGTTTATCGTGATTACTCATGCTATAACAAGGGGTGTGGCGTGAGATGTTTTACAGTTGTTCTTGTGATTAGCAAGAAAACTACACAATGTTTCTTTAGCGTCCAAAAACCCATAACACAGTGATACATACAGCACTGTGTGATTGGGTGCCTCACTCGGGAGAGTGTGGGTTGTAATCCCGGATAGGACTCATCCTAAAAAAGTACTAGAATTTGTACATAACTAAGAAAGTGTTCCCCATATATAACATTTGTTAGATCTACATCGCTATCCATATGATTTGGTTATGATGACATGAAATCAACCAAGTCGCCTCCTGATCAATGGCTATCCAACATCGATACCCAATTGTTGTTTTATCATACCTGTTGGGTCCCAGAAAGTCCTAAAAGTTAATTAAAGTGCTAACACTGTGCAAAGGGGAACAATCCCCAGTTTGTACCTAAGTCAGTTTGGGTGACAGTAAATCAGGTACCTTGGTAATGAATCTAATCTCACTCACTCACTATTACCTACAATCATGATACAATATCAAATATTATTGAATTGCCATGTACATAGTATCTGCTTAGCTTATAGTGTAACATCTTATGTTTCAGTATGACCTGTCAGCTTCTCAGTTTTCACCTGATGGACGTGTTTTCCAGGTGGAATATGCTCAAAAAGCTGTTGAAAACAGTGGGTGAGTGACTGAACAATTTGGTCACTTAACATAGGGTCAAAATCAAAATTTCAAATTGTGCAAGTGTATCATGTATGTATGCGACACGCTATTAGACTTCAGTGTAACGCTAGGGAACAGGTGGCCCAGTCATATAAGGCACCGCCATTTGCTGTGCAGAGTTACATCCTTGGGCACGCCAGAAACCTATGATCATGGTTTCCTTTGATAATGTCTCTTGGTTTGTCAGCACCATACCCGTGCTTGTGGGTTTCACAAAAGTGGTAAATGTCTAAGACCTGCATGACTTTGGACTCACCTCTCACACAAAGCTGACACATTTGGATATAACTGTTCTATACCAATTGCTGTTAAGTATGTGTAAAAAATTAATTTGTCATTCATGTTATATGTCATATTATTACATTGGCTATGCATGTTACATCAAGTTCTAGATTTAAAATGCCTTTCAGAGACTAATGATAACGCTTTCTGATGTATATACAGTTTATGTGTACATGTTTGGCTTACAGGACAGCAATAGGCATTCGTGGCAAGGACGGTGTTGTATTTGGTGTGGAAAAGCTGGTTACATCAAAGTTGTATGAACCAGGTTCAAACAAGCGTATCTTCAATATTGACAAACATATAGGAGGGGTGAGTTAACTGGTGATGCTGTTTTTGCTCTGTGATTATAGATCATTTCATCATGTATTTCTTTGAAATAGAAATGCCAATGACTTGTCTTATGTTTGATGAAATGACACATGCTGGGAGATTCATTATTATTTCAAACCCATATATTTTACAAAAGCATTACTAGGTTTGTTGACCGCCTCCGTGGTCTAGTGGTAGAGCGTTCGCCTGGAGGGTGGAAGGTGCTGGGTTCGATCCCCAGCTGCGTCATGACTGGTGCTCGGCATTAAGGGGCTAAAACAAGGACTGGTTGGCTCGGAGTCAGTATACTGTGTCTGAGTGGGGTATTCATGTTAAATTGCGGCATGGTATCTCAATGGGCTAGCACTATAAACTGGCATCAGCTGGACTTGTACAAGCACACACACACACACATATTTGCATACACGTTGCTATATAAGTGAATAATCCTTGATGCGACGTTAAACCCCATTTAACCTCACCTACTAGGTTTGTTCGGGGCCGTGGGGTAGCCTTGTGGTTGAAGCGTTCACCCATCACACCAAAAATCCAGGTTCAATTCGCCACGTGGTACAATGTGGGGAGCCCATTTCTGGTGTCCACCTGTGATATTGCTGGAAGTTGCTAAAAGCAGCGTAAAACCATACTCATTACTCACTACTCACTACTATAGGTCTGATCACATCACAAATGAATTGTGTTCACTCAGCACAGGTCCAACACAGTGTTAATTTTCTGTGAATCAAGTGCCATATATATTTTCAGTGTCTCTTGACTATTAGTTTTGTTGATGTAACATAACCAACAACCTAAGCCAACCTTCCTCCACTAAATATAAGATGAGGTGGTACATATATTGCAGGCTGTGGCTGGTCTTCTCTCTGATGCACGCCACCTGGTGGACCAGGCCCGGGAGGAGGCATCTAACTACAGATACAACTATGGCTCATCCATTCCCCTCAAGGTAAGGTGGCACTAACAGCATGCAATGAAATAGCAAAGGGATGGTTGTTACACTTCTCTAATTTTAGTTTACAAGACTGAGAAGTATTTTTGACTATCTATTTGCTTTGCACAAATGGTTATAGGGGGCATAAGTGACCAGTTGTCTAAGGCACATATATTTGCTGTGGGGACTTGCTCCCGTTCAAACCCAGATTTGTCCTGATAATGTTTCTGGCATGGTGCTGAAAGTTTGTAATAGGCAGAGGGCAGTTTGCTGTGCAGAGTTAGGGGGCACGGGTGGCCCAGTCGTCTAAGGCGCCGTGATTCGCTGTGCAGAGTTGCGTCCCTTGGGCACGCCAGAAACCTATGATTGTGGGTTCGAATCCCAGTTCGCCCTGATTATGTTCCTAGGTTTGTCAGCACCATACCCGTGCTCGTGGGTTTCACTGAAGTGGTAAACGTCTGAGACCTGCAGACCCGGGCTTTTTCCCATATTAAGCTGACACGCCACGATATGACTGGAATACTGTTAAAAGTCACTCACTCACTCACTCACTGTGCAGAGTTAAACCTTAAGGTGTGTCGTGGGTGCAGATCCCAGTTCTCCCTTATTCTAGGTTTGTCAGCACCATTACCACTCTCTTGGTGGTAAACATGTAATATCAGCATCCCTTCAGCCTTTTATCCCCTGTGAAGCAGGTAGTTGATGTAACTGAAACACTCACTCACCAAAACATTAAGTTGTCATCTCAATTTGTATTCTTCAGAACATATATGAAAACCTATCATTGATAAACATGTTACAAGTCCCACTTTTCACAAGTTATAACTGTTACCATGGTTACCAGGTCCAGCATTTGTTTCATGTATAAGTGAAGAATGGATACTTTTGTGTCATATTATCATATCACAACCCCTGCATCATTGTTGGGGGGTGGGGGCATGGATGGCCACAATTCGCTGTTCAGGATCCTGTTCATATCACTGATTATGTTTCTAGGTTCGTCAGCACCAGTGCATCCATCACTTAGGGTTTTCCTCCCACATCAAACTGTGATATAATAGGAATACTGTTCAAAGCAGCATTTAACCCAACTCACTCACTCACCATGCATCTTGGATTGGTGCTTATGCTATCAGCCACTTATTCAGAGACCTGTGAAGATCCGGGTAGAATAGGTCTTCAGCAAACCATACATGCAGTTAAAGCTACTATGCTTGTCGTAAGAGGCGACTAACGGGATTGGGTGGTCAGGCTCGCTGACTTGGTTGATGCATGTCCTCGTATCCCTATTACATGGATCGATGCTCATGTCAATCACTGGATTGTCTTGTTCAGACTCGATTATTTACAGACTGCCGTCATATACGATATAGCTGGAATATTGCAGAGTGCAGCGTTAAACAAACAAACACACTTATTCAGAGTTGGTTACTAACATGTCACGGTGATATTGCTTTGAGATTGCAGACTGGTGTAAAACATTACTTGAACACTTAATCTATGTGCATATAAGTTATAACATCAAACTTGGTGTCTAGTTGCTCAGAAATATCTATCGATACTTAGCATGAGATGATGAAACTAAATGGTCTTGGCCGATTCTTTATTTGCACTCTGGTGTAACTTTAGATGCTTGCTGAATTACACTTTCTTGATTAGTACAATTAGTTCTTGGCAAAGAAAGAAGCTGTCCTATCCAACTGTTTGTTTTGTTGCAGCACCTGACAGACCGAGTGTCCATGTACGTCCATGCCTACACACTATACAGCTCGATCAGGCCATTCGGCGTTGGCGCCATCCTCGGCTCCTTTGAAGCAGATGGTCCTCAGATGTACCTGATAGATCCTTCAGGTGTATCATGGGTAAGTACATAGTTTTGATATATCTCGGTCTATTTCAACCAGGCTGCCCCTGTGTGGTTTTGTCACAGTACCTCATGATCATCTTAAGAGCTTGTTAACTTGGGGTTTGGTTGGTCAGGCTGTTTGACTGGGCGGACTGAGTCTCATTGTATTCTGATGGTGAACAGACACACATAGTTTGGGCTTTCCTCGAACATGAGGCTGGCAGGAAGTAACACACCTTAAATATTCTTCAGCCCAACTCACTCACTCAACCTGGTCATAGATAATCTTCCATCTGCAACAGCCTTGCCAGCTGTTGAAAATCACAAGAAAACAACATTCTTCTTTTCAGTATTTTTTGTGGGTTTTTTCAGTTTTCATTTAAAGGGAAATTATATTTAGGATCCCTTATTGGTTACTGAGACCAACGGATAGTTTCCACTTAACTGGCCAAACAGAGATCCAAGTTTAAAGATTATTTTTTCGTTTCCAGGGTTACCATGGCTGTGCTGTTGGAAAGGCAAAACAGAATGCCAAGACTGAAATAGAAAAACTGAAGGTTGGTTCTCTGGTCTTGTATTTTCAATAAATAATACAAAAAGGTCTCCTTGTTGAGAAAAGAATTTGTGCTTACTTAATATACTTTGCACTGGGTATGAATATGTAGCCTAATATGTATGATATTTTGTTTCAGATGAAAGATATGACCATGCAGGAACTTGTGAAAGAAGTAGCAAAAATGTGAGTATTGTTCCTGTTATGGCTTGATATCCAAGTGTATTATGTCAGATTTGTGCAGATATAACTATGTTTTAGTCTGTTTTCAGTCGTACAATTGGGTATCTCATACCTCTAGTCGCACGTTAAAAGGAAGCCAGAAGCTGGAATGTAAACAATAAACTTGTTTCGGTCCGGTTGCGCACGCACCTCCCGATGACATGCCACAAATCTCTCAGCGCGCCTCTGAGCTGGTCGCTCGAGAAGGACTTTCGCGATAGACTGCTAGTTTGTATTCTACTAGTACTTATCGTGTGTCTACAGTTGTTGTTCTAATACAGTAATAATACTATGTCTTACCTGTAGACTCCTGGAATGTAATCATTGGTAATCCATTGTTTGGGTTCAACACGTGTTTCACTTGATTATACACGTGGCAAAATGTCGGGCATTTGTGCCTCGTGTCAAGGACAACTGTCTAAAGTAGATCCTCACAAGTATTGTCCTTCCTGCATAAATAAGGACGGGTTTTCAACGTGTTCGTGGAATAAACGTTGTTAAGAATGTGAGCATTTGTCTTCTATCAACTTTAACTTGTATCTTCGTGCGTTGGCGAAGCGGGCTACTGACCAGCGCTACAGGCAGAGGAGGTCATCTGGTGGATCCTTGGACTCTGCACCCCCTACATCTGGCCCTGGGGGTGGTGCGTCGGCCACACCCAAGAAATCAGTTGAAAAAGACCCGCCTCAGTCAACTTATGTTTTTGACAAGACACGGGACCGTTCGCCTGCTGATGATACTACCCGCACGACTGATCTTCGTCAATCGGTTGATCGAGAGCGTCACTCAGCCACCCCCGTTACGACGGGACCGGGTGGTGACGAGGACCACGAGGGGACTACGGTCCCCAGTCGGTCCGTCTCTCGTCCTACCAACGACGATAGGAACGTCGTGCGGGTCGACAGTGAACACAGATCCCTCTCTAGAAGTCGTTCCCGTTCACGGGACGACAGGTCGAGGGCCTCGTCGAGTGACAGTAAACGACACGAGGACGTTCGTCGCCTTCGAGGTCGTCGGGAGTTCGATTCGGACGATAACTACGATGGGGTTCGTAGTACTTCTACAGTTAGAGATCGTAGCCCTCGTCCCCACGGGGACGTGCGACGCCTTCGAAGGGAGTTTTTGGGAGATCAGCGTCGTAGAGATAATGATCGATCGTGACCCTCGTCTCACTTTCATATCAACCCGGCTTTGATAGGCCAGATGACGGCGGCGGTACTCGCCTTGACGGCGTCGACCGAGAAGGGTTCGTCTACGTCGGAGGTCCATGGACCATCGTCCTGTACACCGGTTCCTTCATCTACGCCTACACAATCGACGTCGACGATGGATTGTGACGACAGCGTCGTAGAGATAATGATCGATCGTGACCCTCGTCTCACTTTCATATCGACCCGGCTTTGATAGGCCAGATGACGGCGGCGGTACTCGCCTTGACGGCGTCGACCGAGAAGGGTTCGTCTACGTCGGAGGTCCATGGTCCATCGGCCTGTACACCGGTTCCTTCATCTACGCCTACACAATCGATGTCGACGATGGATTGTGACGACAGCGTCGTAGAGATAATGACCGATCGACACCCTCGTCTCACTTTCATATCGCCCCAGCTTTGATAGCCCAGATCACGACGGCGGTACTCACCTCCAGGGCGTCGACCAAGAAGGATTCGACTACGTCAGAGGTCCATGGACCATCGACCAATACACCAGTACCTTCATCTACATCTACACAATCGACGTCGACGATGGATTGTGACGACAGCCTGGCTATGGCTTGGCTATCTCACTTTTCTGCCTGAGTTATCATGACGATGACAAACCGACGTGTGCTGGCTTAAAGGTTGGAGATACGCCGCAGTCTCTTCAGTCTCCCCTCCCAATGTCTTAAGAGCCATGGTTCACGATATGGACCAGAACTTGCCTCTGCTCTGCCGGGGCAGAGTTTCAGCAAACCACCTGTTCGATCGCGTTACCCGATCTATGGCATGCCGTTTTCGTCACCCATGAGTAGGGACTTGGATTGGGGGCTACTCTTCAAGAAACCAGCGCCCTCCAAGATTCTTGAGTAGACAGGCATTGGGGATCCATGGACACTGCTGTTCGTCTCCAGCTACAACCGCTTGCTATGCTGTCGACAGCGAGCCGGCGGGGGAGGTAGTGAGGTCCCTTTTCCCCGCCGTCACCATCGTCGGAGCCTACTACCTTTAGACGAGCTACCGGTAGGGGGAAGACTTCATCACACGGATCATGAAGACGGTCGTAGAATGGCTCCGTCGGCAGGCGATCAGGGTCGCCTTCTACCTAGACGAGCCGTCTCCTACGGGCGACAGGCTCACTAAAATACCGGAATTGCAGAAAATTCTACGTGCCTTCATGGTTGACAGGTTCTGCGCTACCTGTCTAGTTAGACTTACGAGCCTCTCGATCAGGTCGCCTTCGACATTGTCTCCGACTAGAAGTACTGCTCGTATTTTTTAGTTACCTTGTATACTGCGAGTTGCTCTGTAACTAAATTCTGCGCCGACCACACTTCGATCGCAATTCATCTGACGTGTGCAGTTGTCATGTCGCATCGATAATTTGTTGTGTGTCGAAGAGCATTAACCATACTATTTTTCGTTACCTTGGATACGACGAGTCGTTCTGAACCACTTTATATACCGTCCACACTTCGATCGCAATTCAACTGTCGTGTGCAGTTGTCCTGTCGCTTCGATAGTTACTTGTGGGTCGAAGAGCATTAAACATGCTGTTTTAGTTACCTTGTATACTGCGAGTTGCTCTGTAACTAAACTATACGTCGACCGCTTCGATCGCAGTTAAACTGACGCGTGCAGTTGTCCTGTCGCATCGATAATTAGTAGTGTGTCGAAGAGCATTAAACATGCTGTTTTAGTTACCTTGCCTACGACGAGTCGTTCTGTAACTACATTATAAGCCGACCACGTTTCGATCGCACCTCAACTGACGTGTGCAGTTGTCCTGTCGCATCGATACTTACTTGTGGGTCGAAGAGCATTAAACATGCAGTTTTAGTTACCTTGGATACGACGAGTCGTTCTGGAACTAAATTATATGCCATCCACACTTCGATTGCAATTCAACTGTCGTGTGCAGTTGCCTTGTCGCATCGATACTTACTTGTGGGTCGAAGAGCATTAAACATGCTGTTTAGTTACCTTGTAAACTGCGAGTTGCTCTGTAACTAAACTATACGTCGACCACTTCGATCGCCGTTCAACTGACGCGTGCAGTTGTCCTGTCGCATCGATAATTAGTTGTGTGTCGATGAGCATTAACCATGCTGTGCGTTCGTAATAAACAATTTGTCTCGTCCGTGCATCTGGTCGAATGTTCTATTGTCTCTACAGGGGTGAGGAACTTGGTACATTCGACGTGCAAGAGGTCCCTTCCGGATTACTTTCCAGACCCTCCTTCCAGTGTTCCGTCGAATTCTACCCAATTGTACGACTGAAAACAGACTAAAACATGGGTTTTTCAGATTAAAAACGATGTTTTATTGGTCTGTTTTCAGTCGTACGTTCCCACCCAGCCATCCCCACTGGGAAGTAATCCAGTCCAGTCCTGCTTGATGGCTTATTCTTCGAGATTTGTGGCATGTCATCGGGAGGTGCGTGCGCAACCGGACGGAAACAAGTTTATTGTTTACATTCCAGCTTCTGGCTTCCTTTTAACGTGCGACTAGAGGTATGAGATACCCAATTGTACGACTGAAAACAGACCAATAAAACATCGTTTTTAATCTGAAAAACCCATTTCTTCATAACAATTTGTCCGATTTCAGACATGGGTACAATGTGTGAAGCCCATTTCTGGTGTCCCCGTCATGATATTATTGGAATATTGCTTAAACATGTTAAAGCGGTGTCAAACTATACTCACTCACTCACTCATAACAATTTGGATCCCAAGTGGTCTGAGTGTCGGCAGTGTTCTTTGCAGAGTTGCATCCCTTGGCCATGTGAGCAACTGCTCATCTCTGAGTTGTGTCCAAGATTTACCTGAGTACCATCTTTGCTTTGTCAGTATCGTACCAGTGTTTGTGGTTATAAAATAAGTATGGTTGTAATTAAAAAAAGCAATAAGGAGCATTAATAAAACATAGATTTACTTAGAATATTTTCATTTTTCAGAATTTATATTGTTCATGATGAAGTGAAAGACAAGGCTTTTGAACTTGAGCTCAGTTGGGTCGGAGAAGGTATGTAGAGGCACATTGCCCTCACTTCAATAAGGATAATCATTGAGCATACCAATAGGCTGGAAGAGCTATTAAGTACATTGTGACCTGAACATGTCCTGACGGAACCCCCTTCAGCACAACACCAGTGTAATAACTGAAGATGTCTTGCAAAGCAAACCATTTATTCAAGTTTAAAGCAGAGTATCTTTATGTTTTTTTGGTTAAGTATTTTGACTAGAAGCATCAGGTTATGACTAGAAAACCCCAGGGTGCTAAAAATAGCACGATAGTGTAAACCTTAGCTTGGGATTAAGCAGTGCTTAGAATGTGTGTGAGATGGTTGCTTGAGGTAATTGTGATTATGTAGCAATACTATAACAACAATAATAAGGATGACTGTTCTCTTCAGGTACTGGTGGAAAACATGAGCTTGTACCACGAGAGGTTTTCACAGAGGCAGAGAAGTATGCGAAGGTATGGTATGATTGCAGATCTGGTGGAGAATCTCATTAATCTGCATCTCTTTTTCAGAGAGGTTCCCAACAACATATGTTTTCAGGCAACTTGATTGTGTGTCATTGTACCCAACAGCGTCAGGCTTTGCTCATAAAATCAATCGGGGCTCTTGTCTGGTCCAGACTTGATTATTTGTGGGTCGACCATAGCTGTATATTACAAAGTGTAGTGTTAAACATTGTCTTTGAGTGAACTGTATTTCAAGCCATTTAATCTGTGAAGTAATAGCCGCGAATAGCTGGAATATTGCTGATGCGGCTTAAAGCAACAATTACTCACTCACTGTACATGCTGTAAGGAGGTAAAGTGATAAGCATACAGTGCATGGAATCTCAGGTTCATTGAAGGGTGCCCGGCAAATTGTAACATTTTCTTGTGGCATCATGTATGTGAAACTTCTGCAGGGTACATGGGGTACAAGGTATTTTCAGTTGTTTTTGAATTTTGATTCTCTCTACCCTTTCATGATTGGTACACATCTGTAACAATTGTAATTCACTTTTTTCAACCTTGGTCTGTGAGTTGAATGTTTAGAATCTGTCATAGGATGAATGTTACCAAAAAGGAATTGGGTGGTCAGGCTCTGTGAATGGGTGGATTGCATGTCATTGTGACCACATGGCCTGGAATGTGGCTGATATTTTCAGTCACCAGTTTGTCCAGACTCAATTGTTTAAAGTCTGCAATGATGAAGCTGGAATATTGCTGCCTGCTCTATATGAAACATTGCTCACTCACTGTTATATTAGGCTAAAAATAATTTAAATTATAATAGTGTTGGTTCTCAGGCAGCGCCCGCATCATCATAAAGTCTGTCGCATGTTTTGTTTAAAAAAAAAAAAAAAATCCTAATCCTTAAAAACAATGCGATCCAATAGAGCACACAGTTACTTCCCTTTACATATGCCATTTCCGAGGTTGATGGTATGCAACTGTTATTTGGGTACATACCAGTTTGAACAAGCAAACCCCCCCCCCCCCCAACACACACACACACACACACACTTTATTTTCAAAAGTAATTGCCTGAGAACCTATTCTCTTATTTTTTTTATGTACTCCGTGCACACATGGTCGACTCATTTACTTATGTTTCTTTCTTTAACAGGAAGCACTTGAGGAGTCTGATGATTCTGATGATGAAGAGTTATAGTAACATGATCCGGGGTTCTCACATAGACATTTTCATAGACTCACGTCCATCATAATGGTCAACATCAGTCAAGGCCAGCTGCATGTGATGTTACTGGACTTCAAGGAGGACTCACACTTTACCATATTGTCAACATGTGCTGCAAGAACTTCAGGAGTGTTTAAATAGTACAGACATTAAAGCTGAATCAGTACTGTATGTTAAGAAGACAGTTACGGAAAAGTAATTAATCAGCAGCACATCTTTGTTAAGGAAGCCATTTGACTATGAACTGATCTGTATGCAAGGAATTTAAGAGTGATGTTAATGTTAAGAAGCTAACATTCATGATGTTCTTCCTTTTTTTTTTCATGTGAGTTTTGCATTGCATTGTTATGTGTATACTATATTTTCAACTTGGTCCATGTGATCAAATAAAATCATCATCAGTATTGTGGTTTCTTTGTGTTCGTTTGTTGCTTAACACTGCACTCAGCAATATTCCAGCTACATGACAGCGGTCTGTAAATATTTGAGTCTGGACCAGACAATCCAGTCACTACATCATCAGCATTGATCTACGAAATTGGGATACAATGACATGCATCAACCAAGTCCAGTGAGCCTGTCCACCCGATCCCGTTAGTCGCCTCTTACGATGAGTGTAGTAGCTTTTTACTGCAAGCATGGGTTGCTGAAGACACGGATCTTCACGGCTAGGTTTCTTTGTGGAATTGCTGGTAATCTGAAATGACTTAATCCTAGACCATAGGCAAGTGTGGCGTAGTGGCCGAAGACAATGAAATGCATTATGCAGAGTTACTTCCCTTAGATAAGTCAAGCTCCTCAGAATCATTGGCTCGATGCTCAGATTCTAATCCTTGGTCAGTATCACACAGTGTATGTTGTTACCTGTTGGTTTTCAACAAGATGTTTAGTGTCTACCACCTGCAACACTGTTGTACTCCCACTCCTGATATGCTGCAATTTGACTGAAATGTTACAGAGGGCATAAGTTTGATCACTCCCTGAAGAAAAGTACCGGTAGTCCTGGATTCCTTATCCTGTGGATTTTGCAGGCAGAATAGGTTCCTGGTACTTCATGCCTGTTGAAAACGACTGAGGATAGTGAGACAGCTGCTGAGAAGGGAGGTGGCATGTACAGCTTCTCGTCTGCTCCTACTGTCAGTATCATCCAATGGGTTTTACAAAGCAGAAATACCCAATGCTTGTTGTAGACTATGGTACACACAATGGCTGCTGCAGAGTATATGGTAACCTTAATTGGATGACTAACTGTTAAACTTACTTGAATGTTTTAAAACCTGTGTAACTTTGTGCTAGCACTGAGGAATAGCTTGGATTACAGACTCGCCCCAATACTGACCAATGTGTACCATCATCACACCAATGTAGCAAATGTATAAAATAATACTGGCCTCCCTCCCACATAAGCAGACATTTTGTGTTCAAAGTAGTGTTAAGCCGAACACTCATTGATGGGAGACAAACGAGCACACAATTATGATTACATGTCCAGTTTATTACAAATAACAGACATACAATGACATGAAAGAGACGTTTTGAACACATTAGACCATACATCACTTAACCATATATGAATTATTACATTAAAATTAACGATTGAGTTTGATTATCAGTTGTTAATACATAAGTGAAGCAAAACAAACAACAACATCTTAATATGTCTACCTGGCACAGGTATTCAATAAAGAAAGCAGAAATTCATGACAATATACATCATATATTTAAACTAAAAGAAGTTCTTTTTCTGCTGCTTTATAAGGAATCAAATCAATGGTGTCATGCTGAAGGTCGACTGATGGACAAACAAACCTGAAAATCTTATATAAAGTAATAAATTAAACTATATTTAAAAAACAGAGCATAAAGAGAACATTTTGAGGATGAGCATTCTCATTCCACTTCAACATGTTTAACTAGGTTTCAACTTCAGAATACTTGTATCTATTTTCTTTTAAATTGGGGTTGTTTTTTAACATGGCTTGTAATACATCAGTTGTATCATATTGTATATACTGATATCCATTGCTGGATAGATTAAATAATTAATAAACTTATTCTTTATGTTCATAATATATAAAACAGCAGAGATCACAAGCCATCATATAAAACATAAGGGGATGTCTGTGAGGCCATAACAATAACATGCTGTTTTGGCAAAAGATACATTTAATTTTCTCCACTGAACATTCGCTATTTTACATGTCCCCTGATCGGTCCCATTTCTGGTGTCCCCCGCCGTGATGTTGCTGGAATATTGCTAAAAGCAGCGTAAAACCATACTGACTCACTCCTCTTATCGGTGCACCACAGAGGAAACCGATGGAAGCTGGTCATGTGCTAGCATACCAACTATTCACACTGGACTCCTTATTATTGTACAGTGTCTTCCATATATGGATCAACACATCAGAGCCAAAACTCCTAAATAAAAGAAAGAATGTACAGAACTTTAAATTAATTTCTGTTCACCTACAGGTTTTGACTTAAGATGTCTGTTTTTTCCCTTACGTAGCGTTTTTTTTCCTAAAACAATCAGAGCCTAAAAAGAACAGTAGGGCATCAAATGTTGTATAAAATTATTGAGAGGTGTAAATCAAATGACCCAGAAATCATGTTTATGAACAGAATCACAGGACAGGCAATTAATATGTACATCGACTTACACATATATCTTCATCTGTCATTCTCTTCGCCTCTTATTATTATCAGCCCAAAGTAACATTGGTAGAGATGTGTACACATGTTGTGAACATGGACAGGGAAGTACATACAGGTAACACTTGTATGTACACCATTTTAACAAGAGCACAAATCCAAGGGCGGTTCCAGCATGCTTAAAAGGGAGGGGTCCAAAATATCAAAATCCTCTCTGTCTACATCATACTACTACTGCCTACAACGTGCTACATTTGGTTTTCAAAAAGGGGGGGTGGGGTCTGGACCCTCTGGGTCCGCCTATGAAATCCATACCTCATTTACCATTTGTTTACATCATTTTCAAACAGAATATAGAACAGAGGCTATTTTGTCTCCTGATTTCCTGTTAAAAGTATATTTTTAAAGTAAAAATAGTTTCCAAACCAATGTTAATCACACAAAATTGCTTGATACAGTATAACCCTGTCAGCCCTGAACCCTTGTCTCTACTGGGTGGTCCAGGAACAACTGGGAACAGTTACATATATAAACAAGGCATTACACTCTAAAACCATGGAACAGTTACATTTATATACAAGGCATTACACTCTAAAACCATGGAACTGTAACATATATATATATACAAGGAATTATACTCTAAAACCATGTATCATTCTTTTCAATATTTGTTAATCATGTTAGTCATGGAAATGCGATAATGCAGTAACAGGGTTACACTGTATTGGCAAATCATAAATCGTCAACATCATTTCAAACAGTCATTGTACTTCTCATCTGCTCATTGCTTGCATAAACTGCCAGTCCTGTATTCCTATTATTCAGCTGTGGAAGATTGAGCCATTACACCTGTACCATGATGCGTTCAACTGCGGAAAGCAATCATTTCATTTCCACCAACGTCCATCCATCTTTGCACCCATCCATCCTAAAAACATTTGTACACAAACAAGTCCCATGTCACGATGTTGCCTGTGCCATAGTTTCCTCCTCGTCAGACGACACCCCGAAGAGTCGCAACAGGAAGTGGATGATCATAACGGCGTGTCCAGGCAGGAAGAGATAGCTTGTGTAGATGACCATCGCTATGACAGCAACAAGGATTGTATCTGATAGAAGTTAAGGAACATTTTGCTGGATAAATGAAAAATACTGTAGTAATACATTATAGCAGAGACATTCAGACTTTGTCCGTAGACACAACACTCCCCTCGTTTGTATACACTGTTCCTCCATCATCTGTGAACACATGATTTACAACCAGGTCATAAACAGTGTCTCTGCAATTTTTAACCAATCAATCAAAGTCATGGTCTTAACGAATGAAACCTTGTTACCACAGTGCTAGAGCTACATTGTATTAAATGATATTCAGCGAAACCTTGTCAGTCTGCAAACCAGCCTTCTATCATTTCATTGGTTGATCAAAGATACCAATAGGTTGTTCTGACCTGTAATGGGATGTCCTCAGATTTTTGTGTAGCGGTAGCGAGGACTAAGATCTCATTTTAATGAGAATGTATTTTTCCCTGATTATAACCTGAGGAAGCTAAATTCTCATATCTTCAAAATTTCAATACTGGAAGAACAAATATCACTTGCAGTGACAGTGTTATGAGTCTTGGTGTGGACATCAAATCAAAAGCTGGCCTTAACTCTAATGCATATGAGGCCGCTCAAGTCTGGAATAGCCTACTTAATGAATTCCGTAAGACTACTATAGAGAGCTCTGTAGACTAATCTGGAACAGACGGTCCAAAATGCACTCGCTCACTATGCCAATCAACTCTAGTTATATTTTATGTTTGTATCTTATTTCCATCTTCAATAGTAATTGTCCCTGTCATGTTTTCATTGATTCAAGATCTGTGTGTGTATATATAGAGGTTATCACGCGATTGTGTTTGGGGAGGGTAAATATCCTGCATTAGGAATAAACATTCCAAGGCGAGCGAAATACATAGTGTTTATTCCTAATACAGGTTATTTACCCTCCCCAAACACACTCGCGTGATAACCTCTTTATCATATAATGTCATTCTTTAATTCTTTGCTTGAAAATCGCTTTCCCTCTCTCACAAACATTACCGAAACATTGCGAGTTTTCCTGGAATGCGCGCATTAATATTTATTTCATCACAGGATAAATGATGTGTCAGTCGGACAGTGACAGTAGCCAATATAGTTCCAACTGAAATCTGTTTCTTATACAGTGGCGAAGCCAAACAACAGTTGTTTTTAATTGCCTTCCGCAGCAATCCATCGGTCTGTCCGCTAGAGTAACTGCCCTTTGTCAAAAGGGAGCTACTCTAACCCTAGTCTACGAGATGTCACGGCCACGGTCAGACATTGTTGACAGTCGGTCTGTCCTGTTATAACGTTAAGTAGTGTAGTCAGATGTACACACAGCGACAAAACAAAACAAGGCAACAATTCAAACATATTTCGGCAAAATCCAACTATTTTAATTTGTGGAGAAGGTTTCAAGCCACAGAGGTCTACAAGCACAGATATAGCTACTGATCCTGCTTGGCTAGGCCTCGTGCCCTCTCAAAATTGTATCGAAATTTATATCTCCAAAGTTGCCAAAACTTATTAAATGCTAAGTCACAGTTAGACACTGATTTTCAGTATATTAGACTGTTCTTTTGATAATGATAGCAATTATCCCAGTAGTTTATCCAGATTTCCGATGGTTAATTCTGACTCGATCGTCGAATGACGAGGATGACGCCATATTTGTTTCTTAACAGTGAAAGTAGTCCTACTCGCCAAGGCTCGCTAAATACAATGTTTATTCCTAATGCAGGATATTTACCATCCCCAAACACACAAGCGTGATATGACGAGGGCGACGCCATGTTTGTTTCTTAACAGTGAAAGTAGTCCTACTCGCCAAGGCTCGCTAAATACAATGTTTATTCCTAATGCAGAATATTTACCATCCCCAAACACACAAGCGTGATATGACGAGGGCGACGCCATGTTTGTTTATAAACAGTGAAAGTAGTCTCACTTGACCTTGGATATTTGCATTTCTATCCGCATATGACCCCAACGGATATCGTTTTTATCCGTTGGCTTTATCCTGCCGAGAAACCTACCCATTATATGATAAAAAAAATTCTTCTTCCTGTTTTGTACATTCAAATTGTTTTGTCGAGAAAATAGATTTTAGGCTTATGTTTTTTGTAAAATAATATCAGACGTTACATAAAGTGCTTGTATCTTGTATGATGTACCGTTACCCATATAAATCCCTGATATATAAACATGATAAAGTAAATCAATGTTGAACATGTTGAATTATTGCAACTACGCCACACTGACCACAGAGGTAACCCTACAAGAAAGTGCTGCTTATCTGGTAAAACACTACTCAATCATCACAGCCAGTGAAAATGAATTAGCAATGATCTAAACTGCTGGACAAACTGCCTCAAGATTTCCAATATTCCAAAATATTTGGGTTGTCTGCATCCAACAAACATGACAAAGGAATCAATACAATGTGCTGGAGTTTCTATGCCATAGCGATACATTTATTGATTGGTATGGCCTGTTTTCATGTTGACTTTAACAGAATGTCAACAATGACAAATTGAATAAAGCCACACCTGATGAGTATCTGTTCCTTTGCAAAAAGATCTGTGAAGATCCAGGGTAGAATAGGTCTTCAGCAACCCATGCTTGATGTAAAAGGCGATTATGCTTGTCGTAAGAGGCGACTAACGGGATCGGGTGGTCAGGCTCACTGACTTGGTTGATGCATGTCATCGATCCCAATTGCGTGGATTGATGCTCATGATGTCAATCACTGGATTGTCTGGTCCAGACTCGATTATTTACAGACCGCTGTCATATAGCTGGAATATTGCTGAGTGCAGCATTAAACAACAACAACAAACAAACAACAAAACTAAGTTAATGTTTGGCTGTTGTGTACAGCTGGACTCAGGATACTTCAACTGGGGTCGTTTCTTTGATACGCAGACAGATAATCTGCATGTTGTGATTAGCATGTGCTTCCTTGATGTACAGACTATAGTCTGTATGAGTGAGTGAGTGAGTATGGTTTTACACCGCTTTTAGCAATATTCCAGCAATATCACGGCGGGGGACACCAGAAATGGGCTTCGCACATTGTCCCCACGTCAGGAATAGAACCCGGGTCTTAGGCATGGAGGAGCAACGCTTTAACCACTAGGTTACCAGACCGCCCCATAATCTGTATGAAATAATCCCGGATATTGACATGATATACATCTATACATACATACATCAATACAAAGACTGTTCTGTCTTTATGAAATCTAGAATCTTGAAGAGGTTAGGTTTGGAACTGATGATTTGGAGTCTGAGTTTTCTGTGCCAACCCTCAACACGACTTCTGTCCAGGTAGACACAACGTTATGGATAACAACTTCTTTAATACTGGATCTAGAATCTAAGGATCTATACCGAAACGTCGCTTTTTACAGTAGTAAAGAAGTTGTTATCCATAAAATTGTGTCTACCTTGTCATCCATCAACTTCTAAGTAATGCCTATCAAACAAGACTTCTGTCCAATACAAATGTCTATGACCATCTTGAGCTTATACTCTAATTGAATAAATTTGCTCACTAAAATTAAATTCATCTATAATCAGTACAGATGTGAGTTCACCAGAGTCCTTTTCACCAGAATAGACTATAGTCGGCCAACTACCCATGCGCTACTGTTAATCAGACTATTTTGGATTACCTGCCCCGCCGCGTGGGACCAACCCCTTCAGCTGTATAATGTCAGCCTGTAAATAATTGAGTCCGGACCAGACAATACAGTCACTGATGCGCAACATCCCACATTGTTAGGAAATGATGGCATTCGATAAACCAATCCACAGAAAGACTAATTAGCGAGACTATTCTAAAAAACAGTTGGATGGTACAATTAGGACATAAACCAACTGTCTTCTTAATGTGGAGATTTCAACGTCAGGTGGATACCTGTAAATTTCACTTGCAACAAAAACATGTTGTGGATCTAAATTCCTAAACTGAATAAACACTTAGTTGATCATCATTCTACCATGATGAAACAACCGCAAAGTCTATCATCAATGCATGGTAATATCTGAAGCAGTCAGTGAAGTGGGATCGCTTCAGCCTTCAGCTTCAGGTTGTCAGGTCAACATCCGCAATAAATAACTTATGATTTCATCTGCGTATGTTTGTTTTTCATAATACTTATTCTTACATCAATTCATCATGAGGCCTAAATATCATCTATCACATACCCTCTAAGCATTATACAAAAAGTCCACTAGCTGTGTCACGATACACATAATGAGTGAGTGAGTATGATTTTATGCCGCTTTTAGCAATATTCCAGCAATATCACGGCGGGGACACCAGAAATGGGCTTCACACATTGTACCCATGTCGGGAATCGAACCCGGGTCTTGGGCGTGACAAGCAAACGCTTTAACCACTAGGCTACCCGACCGCCCCTGCTAACATAATGAGATATTTGAGTCACAATATTACATGTATCATGATATTCAATTTGCTCCATGTTTGTGTGAATTTCTCCAAGAGGTTGTTTCGGTGTGTTCTGATAGTTTAACACCTAGCATTTTGTTTCATGATAAGTACTGTATTGCCAGCACACACTGTAATCAGTAAATGTAAATGTTTTGAATCAATACAGAATAAACATGAATTGATGCATGGGTAGGGGTATTATGTATCTTAACATCAGGTGCAAATTGCGAATTATTGAAGCACCAGTGACTTGTGACACTCGTAGTCTTCTAGGGCTGGGACGGGTTTCCCGGGTACTCGGGTCGGGTGGGTCCTGAGTAGGACCCGGGTACCCACACGACTACCCGGACCGTGATATACTGTTTAATGACAATAACAATAAATCTCCATGGTTAGACTACAAGTATTGCTAATGTTCACATTTCTTTCTGGCTATGCAAGCATTCGTTTTGACTTTATTAACTGTTCGAGTAAGGACAAAGCATCTATCAACTTCAGTGTATGTATGACCAGATCGTTTTATACGTGTATCGAAATAGTTTTTGCTAGGGCTGTGGTAAACCAATTCCCAATCGCACATTATGTATCCAACCCGTAGGACCTATAGCTGGTGCCCGGCTAGGGTTGGGTAACATGGTAATGGGGTGTCGGAGACCTAGGTAGTAAATTTGGACTCATAGCAATGCCATAGACATGAAGTGATTGAGTAGTGCCCGATGCCTTGATATCACTGAGCTTACCCGTTCTCTAAGTAAAAGTTATGAGAGACTACCTCCCCTTGATCTGTTTATTTATTTCAAAGATATTTATATATTTATATATAAAGGCTTTGAAAACTAAAGAATGATTGAAAATGTTCACTTGACCTTCATAAGAAAATTCCCTCAAGTATAGAAAAGCACAGCCCTATATATGCTGTATGGTGAAAGTGGAAGGAAACCCTTATACCATGTATACATTGATGTGCACTCTAAAATGATCACCTACTGGGAAAAACATTTAAATGGAAAACCATCAAAACTCTCTTGCCCCAAGGTTATTTTGTGAAAAGAATTAATGGTAAACCAGAAAAAAAGTGGCTCATTTGTATTCAAAATATTCTCTCCCAGACATGTAATACCTACATTTGAACTTCTCATATACATATAAAAGAAAAAACAAATTACCTGAAATTGAAAATTGACGACCAATATATCCAAAACTGGAGACTTAGACCTCATCTAAGGGTAAATTCTATAAAATAATCAAGGATACCATTGAAAATGAATTTTATTTACCAAATCTGCCCAGTAAATGTATTTTTACTTGAATTCAATTCAGATTTGCAAACCACCGACTACCAGTTAAGCTTGGGCGGTGTCACCATATACCTCTGTTGGAGAGAAAAAGTTTCTTATGTTTCTTATCTAGTAACATTAGAGATAAGTATCACTATTGGTTTGTATGCGAATATTTTGCAGCTATAAGAAAGAAATTATTGCCATTATACAGTCTAAAGAGCCTTTCCATGTTCAATATGATAAATGTATGTCAAAGTGAAAATACCATTACCCGGTACATTAAACAGACACTTTCTAGATTTTGCTCAGTAAGTTTAAGTAATATATAATCTGTCGCCATATACTTGTATAGTGATCTCCGATAGCTACCGGCACCTCATTATGCTATGCTATGCAAGCTTCAGAGAACAAAGCTCTGTTCTGTCGCTGGCCGCCAGTCTCTAGGCTTGCTGTGACAACACAACAGAGCATGGACACTGGTGGCCGCTAGTTTGTTGGTTGGTTGTGACAGGTTTTTACAGGCTTATACAGGCTTGTAACTAGATCATTTTGGTTGACACATTTTACAATCTCCCACAGTTCAAAACACTTTCATGGGTGATAGATCCGAAAAGTGACATTAGGAAGTGCAATGTGTTGGCTAGGTAACCGTGTGACTGGCAATGTCATTGACCATGGTATACCCACAACACTGCAACTGAAGAGCTGGTGTAATAAAAGCCACATTAACTGAGAGCTCTCTTGTGGAAAAAATCAATGAATATTTCTGATCGCCATTGGCCCTGGAAGTTTGCTTGAGAAAGAATTTGTTATTTATCCTTCTAAACATAATTTGTCAAAGTGCACAAAATATACATATCTGTCACTAAAGCTTTGCAGCATGCCAAAGGAATGCAACTCTGCACAGTGAATTGCGGCACTTTAGATGACTGGGTCCCCCATGACTTCCAATACAAATGTACTTTTGAACAACAAACTGAACTGAAGTATACTGACTAGCCTGACACTTCAAGCAGGAAGGCAGCAGCAGAAACTAACATTTTTAGTCCACTGTACCTTATAAATATATCATATACCAAGGGTATTATTAAAGGTAGCAAAACCCTTAAAAATGGCACATATCTACTAGTTCTTATGATACCATAACTATTGGGCAGTTTGACAAGGACTACTGACTAGTGCCAATTTCTGAGGCTACTAAAGGATACTAAAAATATAAGCTTCAATTGGTTCCATGATATACACGGTAGTGGTGACAGCATACCAGAAGTACCATGCCTTTATCCATTCACTCACTTTGTTTACCAACTTCATCTTTTCAAAAGACTCCAATAAGCACTTAAAGCTTGCAGAATTTCCACAGACCCGCTACTAGGTAAAATCCAAAGGCAGACACAACTTAACTAAATCCAGTTTCGTCGTGAAAAGAATCAATGTTGGCGACATGCTTCCCTCAATGTTTCGAAAGGAAACATGTATCCCTCTGTTGCTGTTTTCTATAGACAGCGCGTGCCAATCAGTAACCAATGGTAACGCGTAAACAAATATTTGAGACGGTCACACTTGGAGTCAGTCAGGCATATCAACTCAACAATGAGAAACAATGGGTGAGTGAGTATGGTTTTACGCCCCTTTTAGCAATATTCCAGCAATATCACGGCGGGGGACACCAGAAATGGGCTTCACACATTGTACCTATGTCGGGAATCGAACCCGGGTCTTCTGCTTGACAAGCGAACACTTTAACCACTAGGTTACCCGACCGCCCCCATGGAAAAACATGAGAAATGTCTCTGTTTCACCAATCTGGTTCACCTATCTATTGCAATGTTTTCCCAGAGATGATATAGCGATGTATATGATCTTTGGCTTTCCAAATCCCTTGATCACATGAACGTTTGATAAACAACATTCGTATTAGCTCTTTTACTTGTATTTCTTGTATACAAAAAAAAACAAAAAAAAAAAACCAACTCATCTTTGTGCGGGTCATCCTGAGACATGCTTTTTTCATGACAATCAATATTTTTCATAATTGCTAATTAACAGTCTAGGGCCCCAGTCATCAAATCCGCAGTCGGGTTAACATTTGAAAAAGTGTGTCAACAAATCTGTAGTCGGGTTAACATTTGAAAAAGTGTGTCAACAAATCCGTAGTCGGGTGAACATTGGAAAAAGCATGTCAACAAATCCATAGTTGGGTTAACATTGGAAAAAGTGTGTCAACAAATCTGTAGTCGGGTTAACATTGGAAAAAGTGTGTCAACAAATCCGTAGTCGGGTTAACATTGGAAAAAGCGTGTCAACAAATCCGTAGTCGGGTTAACATTGGAAAAAGTGTGTCAACAAATCCGTAGTCGGGTTAACATTGGAAAAAGTGTGTCAAAAAATCCGTAGTCGGGTTAACATTGGAAAAAGTGTGTCAACAAATCCATAGTTGGGTTAACATTGGAAGAAGTGTGTCGACAAATCCGCAGTCGGGTTAACATTGGAAAAAGCGTGTCAACAAATCTGTAGTCAGGTTAACATTGGAAAAAGTGTCAACAAATCCGTAGTCAAGTTAACATTGGAAATAGCACGCCAAAAATCTGATGTCAGGTTAACATTGGAAAAAGCATGTCAACAAATCTGTAGTCAGATTAACACTGGAAAAAGTGTGTCAACAAATCTGTTGTCAGATTAACACTGGAAAAAGTGTGTCAACAAATCCGTAGTCAGATTAACACTGAAAAAAGTGTGTCAACAAATCCGTAGTCAGATTAACACTTGAAAAAGCGTGTCAACAAATCCGTAGTCAGATTAACATGATTAACACTGGAAAAAGTGTGTCAACAAATCCGTAGTCGGGTTAACATTGGAAATAGTGTGTCAACAAATCCGTAGTCGGGTTAACATTGGAAATAGTGTGTCAACAAATCCGTAGTCGGGTTAACATTGGAAATAGTGTGTCAACAAATCCGCAGTAGCCTACATCAATCAGCATAAGGCCCATTATTGTCCATTTCATCAGTTATCGACATTAGTCCTGCATTTTTTTCACGAAATCACACAAGATAAAAACTACAGTGTTTAACAATGCTAACTAAACAGGAAATAAACTAAAAATTGTAAATCACCTTGTAACTTTTCATAGCAAAATCTGTAGTTACATCAACATTTGAACAAAGTCTTTTTTCTCCTTGATCTCTGACAACAGTAACTGTTTGTTAACACTTTGTTAACTTGCAAATATGACTAGGTAAGTGCCCCAGTTTGGCCTGCCCACAGAAATGTTTGATGATATGTCAACACAGTGTGCAGACACATCAGACAGCACATCCTATAGTTCCCACATCATCATTAGCTCCAGGTGGATTGGTACAATCAAACTGCTTGAACATGTTGAACCAATAAAACAAATTAATTGCAGTAGTGGTTATCATACACAAACAGGTCCCATTAACTCAGAATGTCAGTGCTCAAGATTGCCAGGGGCCCGAGCTCATTCACCTGTGAGGTTAAATGTATAAAAATCTGCAAAAGGGACCTTGGCCTCGTGTGACTCATACCTGACCCATTATTTTCACGGGTCACAAGTAAAAGATCATTTGACCCCAAAGTCTTGATATCAATCTGAAGCTGGGAAGTTTAATGCTATGAAGTCCTCACTGTTCCTTGGTACACTTTGGCAAAGAATATTTACATATTTACCATAATTATTTACTTACAAAATTAAGCATGAGTGAGTGAGTATGGTTTTACGCTGCTTTTAGCAATATTCCATAATATCACGGCGGGGGACAACAGAAATGGGCTTCACACATTGTATCCATGTCGGGAATCGAACCCGGGTCTTCAACGTGACAAGCGAATGCTTTAACCACCATGACCACTAGGCTACCCGACCGCCCCAAATTAAGCATGAAGGTCTGTGTCATAACTTTGATATTAAAAAATAAACATTTAGGGAGGGTGCCCCTGGATTCAAATACTATTGCAGGGGTCTTCAAGCACCCCTGAACTTCCAACACTGACACATGGTCAAGGTTCCCATTCTAACACTGTAGTACTTCAATACTTAGTAAGCTTAGTAAGAGGTGACTAAATGGTGACTTGGCTGATGGCATGTCATTGCATCCCAGTTGTGTGGCTTGATGCTCATGATGTCAATCACTGGACTGTCTTGTCCAGATTTGAATATTTACAGACCGCAGTCATACATACAATAAATGAGAGAGGCGTTAAACAACAAACAAAAACTTCACACTTCTGACAAATAAAGTTGAGATAAAAATTTCAGGCACTCTAAGTTTACAAAATTTTGATGGGTCAAAGCAAATATGCCAGTGACAGGACTGATAATCCACTTTCAGGGTTTGAAATTCCTTGTATTTTAGTGACAATGACACGGTTAAAATTGCAATTGCACGATTATAATTTGTTTCCAGAATCAGAATAGCACAATCATGAATAAATCTCTTTAAACAACAGTACCTTGTGACACTGTTCATGAAACCAGCCATAAATGTAACTTCACACAAGTAAACACACGGAAAGTTGTGAACATGTGAACGCACTCAGTCCATTTTTCTCAAATAAGACTGGTTATTAACTAGCCTCAGTGAAATGACATTCAGAGAGTTAGCAGATGGATCAAAAGTATTCTTCTAGATGGTCCACTTACATTCCAAAGGGCACACTGACCCTCTCTATGAGTGCCCGGTGCCGAAACTTGAAAAAGTATGCATTCTTTCCCTGTGTTTAAAAGGGGTGGTCGAGTAGCCTAGTGGCTAAAGCATTCGCTCGTGACACCGAAGACCCAGGTTCGATTCCTGACATGGGCACAATGTGTGAAGCCCATTTCTGGTGTCCCCTGCCATGATATTGCTGGAATATTGCTAAAAGCGGTGTAAAACCATACTCACTCACTCCCTCTGTTTAAAGAATGTTAGACCCCTATATTTGCAGTATCAAACCAGCTGGAAACACTAATGATAAAAGCAAATGCTTTTTAAACCTGCTTATGATTTAAAAATAACAAAGATTTGGGCAGGTCCTACATGTTTACCTGGGGTATATTTTATCACATACAGGATCAGAGAAGCAAAAGGTTTATTGTGAAGCTGAAATGTCTCCCTGTAGTGTCACGCTACATGATAGCCCACTTTTTAGCCAACTTAATTCATGAAGCTGTTCACCCAGAACCTGGAGCTAGCTATTATTGGTAACTTTATATGCCATGTTCTCCTTCCCAACAGAAAACATACTCAGGGCTGGTTTTGAAGGTTAGAAAATGCAGACAAGGGATCTTGTGGAAACATCAAGACATCAAGCTGGTCAAATTTGAATATTAAATAAATTTACTTTTTGGAGCTTGTTATCCATAAGAAAGGAAGTCCTGTCGTAGCCATATTCGTGGTAGTTAAATATGAGACTGAACTTTAACATGGTCAGGGATCCCTTGCAAAACATATCACAGCAGAAACTCTCCAGGGCCCCAGCACTGTCTGAATTCATGACAATTAAGACCTATAATAAACATGGCTAAAGAAAGTAATAGGTCTAAACTAGCTCACAAACCAAGATGTCATCGAATAATCTTTCTTATCTTTGATGTAGCTGAAACATGTTACATTCGTATAGGCCTGTGCATACTTTACAATCAATCAATACCAAATTGCAATCGATAAGCATTCCCAGTGCAGTAATATAGTAGGCAGTCAAATCGCGACCGACCTATTCAGTGGTGGTATAGCAAGATTATGTTAACTGGTGGCATATCGAGATTTGTTATTCACTGGTGGTAAAGCAAGATAATGCTATCCATCGGTGGTATAGCAAGATGTATTCACTGGTAGCATAGCAAGATTATGTTATCCACTGGTGGTATAGCGAGATGTGCTATTCCCCGATGGTTAAGCGGCATTATGTTACCCACTGGTGGTATAGCAAGATGTTATTCACGGGTGGTAAGGCAAAGATTATGCAAACTGGTGGCATATCGAGATATGTTATTCACTGGTGGTATAACAAGATGTATTCACTGGTAGCATAGAAAGATTATGTTATCCACTGGTGGTATAGCGAGATGTGTTATCCACTGGTGGTTAAGCGACATTATGTTACCACTGGTGGTATAGCAAGATGTGTTACCCACTGGTGGTATAGCAAGATGTGTTATCCACTGGTGGTATAGCAAGATGTGTTATCCATTGGTGGTATAGCACGATCAACAATGATCAAAGGATACTGATAATAACAGCTTCCACCGGTTCCATCATATACACTGCAGAGTTGACACTGTATACCAAATACCAGTGTTCCATCTTCCTGATAAGACTCCTTACACACTCCATCACTGCCTGTATCCAAACTACGTAGAACGTGTAAGCGTGTCAGCCTCTGGACCACCAACTCAAGGTAACATCAACCAACTGAGAACACAGCCACACACAGAGTACTTCTCCCCCAACTCACCCGAGTATTAACAACCCCTGCTAGGCAGTGTACACACTCTCATAGATGTTGCCCAACTGGAAAATTGACGAGCCAAAACACCCAGGCACCTTTTCATTTGAATAAACCGAAACAGCAGTACACAAAATTACCCCTTGACTAATCTTATCCAAGTACGTCCACACCGCTGTAGCCCCTAGTTACGGTGTACACAGATCAACAGCATGGATAATCTGTAAAAGTAAGTGGCTTAGCCCAAACAAGGACCTGGTCAAACTAATCCATTCCTCCCTGCACTGGTGAACATACACCCAGACTTTCTCATAGGTTACATAAGAATACTTGAATCAATACCTCATCAATCTTTAATATGGTACACATTCGCATTGTATTCAAGAGTGATAACTTGAATAGACACCAGTACATACATGCCATAGGTAACTTCAGGTTCAATAGTAAAGGTAGATCTTCATACTGTATTTTAACATAATGACTGCTTAAGAAATTCATTAAATCAGATTATTAAACTTAAATAAGAGAATTATGGGATAAGTTTCAAGTTTATATTAACAAAAATGTTAATTGATCATTCTTTTGAATTTACATAAAGCTCCCACATCAAAAGGTTACTACTAAAGGGTGAAATTAACTCTGTATCATTGACTTTTCAGATTTACCACTTGAATTCCACCTGAGGTAGAATAAATTGATCTGTTGTGTGAGCAGCCATCAATCTTTCATGCTCCACCAATGTCTACCCCTTGTTGCCGTGGTGACACTAACCCCAGGTAATATCAAAAGAACATAGTGTCTGTATGGCTTTTATACCAATGATTCAGATTACTTGAGGCATTATGATGAATTATAAGGCTGCCAAAAGCATTCCAATCCTCAACATGCTCAAGGCAGATATATAAAGCACATGTTCAAACTAGTCATTATTTCCTGTTTGCTTGTTACACAGACACTACAAATTTTGTTTGTTTGTTGTTTAACGCCGCACTCAGCAAAATTACAGTTATATGACAGCTACAAGAAGGTAGAGTGAAGATTTCACTGAGATACTACCTGTCTGATGAGAGATGGACTTGGGTAATTTTCCAACTCATCATTCAGGGGTTAGAAATTTTTAACACGTTTTAAAATATTGGGCTCAAACGTCCAGAGATTAGCATAGTAAGACAAAACAGTTTCCATGGTTTCTATGTAAGTAACGTCATTTTATGTAAGTCAGTGAGACATTTTGCAATTTTTAAAATATTTACCATGTTTCATCTGTGATGTAAGCAGTGTTTTTACAGCAAGTGGACCTGGCAAAGTCGAAACAAACAAAAGACTCGCCTTATAAGAGTGAAGAAGACATAGCCCTATATTCTTGATACCTGGCCAAGATTCACATTTTTATGACTATCATGGACTCTATTGTCAAGTTGAACACAAACATTTCTCTGTGTGTAAACAAGCTGAGGAGTTTTACAATAAAACATTGCTTGACATTACTTCAAACAGTGAAGTTCCTGAATTTCTTTGTTCCCTGTCGTTAGGTATTTATCATTTCTTTGCACATGTTGTACTTCCATTACTACACATGCTGGAACAAATTTATTTCTCAAACGTAATTATAAATCAAAGCTGCACTACATATCTAATCCATTTTGTTGAAAAACATGTTAGGCCCACACAATGTTGAAAACGTGAATAATTACAACTGAAAATGCTTACTCCAGTAACCATGGTGAAAACTATAGTAAACAAAAAAAGGTTGGGGATCATGAATATTTTGGGGATATTTTTACGAAACTGTCTGCTCAGTCGTCACTACAAAAAATATCCCCCAAAATATTCATGAGCCCCAACATTTTTTTGTATATTATCCATGAAACAAAAGGGAGAAAAGCACAGGACTTGGTTGACATAAATCCTGGAAACTTATAGCCCACACATTTCATGTATACCCCAGAAAGTGACACTATAGTTTGTTTGTTGTTTAATGCCGCACTCAGCAATATTCCAGCTATATGACGGCGGTTTGTAAATAATCGAGCCTGGACCAGACAATCCATCGTCCACACAATTGGGATACGATGACATGCATCAACCAAGTCAGCGAGCCTGACCACCCGATCCCCGTTAGTCGCCTCTCACGATAAGAATAATTGCCATTTACAGCAAGCCATTCACGGGTCAGAAAGTGACACTACAACAGGGCAGGACATGAACCCTTCTGCTGTCTGTTCTCTGACATCCAGGATTATTCCATAAAGTTGTTACCATGGAAACTCGAAAAATAATTTTTTTAAATTTCCAAACCATCAAAATAACCAGTTCACCACTAGACCAATTTATGTACCATGTTTGGTGATGAAATATTGTACAGTTTCAAATGACATCATGCTTAGATGGACGGATGGTGTCCATTTTTCCATTTTTTATTCTCCCTCCCCCTCCCCCCCATCGTTGTGAGGGGTAATAATAATTAACCTGTACCTTGATGCTGGAGGAAACACAGTGTAACCCATACCATGGACTTGTATAGGTCCATGCCCATACGTAGTACACATGCCTCATGTTTTATACAGCCTTGCTATTTATTCATCGACAATGTAGTAAATACTCGTAAACTATAAAAAAAGAAGAAGAAAGAAACAGGTAAAGAAGTATGAATAAACTGATCAGACACATACACCAAACCAAAACAAAAGAAGCAAAATATAAAGGAATTCACTCACTGAATCAAGAGTTATCATGGGTTATTGTGAACCCTGGCAACATCTAAGACTTACAAAAGCATGGAATGTAGCATAGGGCCAATCAGGAGGAGGCTTTAGCATTCCGAGTCTAAACAAGATTTATTGCTCATCAGATACAATTTGCCTACAATGCCCATTAACATCCAATTGAAACAGATAATATAATCTGCACTACCTGTTCACAAATCGACACAAACAGTACCATTAATTACCACAAGCAGGGATTAGATGTGGCTCTTGTTACAGCACCAGTTGACTGTATAGAATTAATATGCAAGTGGTGACTACAGGTGTGTTTGGTAGGGACTTGATGCTACTTTGAACAGTAATTCAGATATACCATGGTGTGTGTCAGGTCAATGTAGGGGTGGAAAGCCCACAGTGGTGCATGTTGCTGACAGAAACAAGGCTAGTGAAACCTATACACCCAGATACCATCTTCCCAAGGCAAGAGAGTTAACTCACTATAAAAGTCCAGTTTCCACCCTTGCCGAACTAGGCTGGAATTACTGGGCTCGATCGTAGCGCCACCAGTGGCTATTACCAGTTATGTCCCTTCTAAGCCAATCAGATTCCCTCTCTCGTATCACTTGTGTTTGCTTCACACAAAATGGTGGCGTCCAATCAAAACGATCTGATCGATAATCAAGATCTATATTGTGATAAAACGGGTCTTACATCGCGAAATGCATCAAATCACGTGAGCACCTTGATTAAAAACATGAAAAGATTTGGAAAATATCTGCTGACAACGAGTTGGCAGTGCACATCCTGCAATCGACCGGAATCTGCACGACAGTTTACGATTTCCAGCCAAAATGTAACTCGATAATACCAGCCTTGTTCGGCAAGGGTGGAAACTGGACTTTTATAGTCAGTTCACTCTCTTGCCTCGGGAAGATGCCAGATACGGACAGATCAAGGGTCATCAAGTGTGAGCTTTTAACCAGTAATAAGTGAATCTTGACATGACCAAGGGACAAACCTCTGCACATAGTGGGCGAGAGAGTTGGGTTTAACATCACTTTTAACAGAATTACAGTTATATCGTGGTGTGTCAGCTTAATGTGGGAGGAAAGCCCGAAGTGATGCAGGTCTCGGATGTTTACCATTTGGGTGAAACCCACTAGCACGGGTATGGTGCTGACAAACCTAGAAACATAATCGGGGTGAACCTGGATTTGGACCCACAATCATACGTTTCTGGTGTGCCCAAGGTACGCAACTCTGCACAGCGAATCGCTGCAACTTAGACGACTGAGCCACCCATGCCCCCTCTCAGCACATAGCTTTAGTACGGAACACTGTGATGATTGTTAAAACACATCTTTTCAAATATGAAGCTATTGGAGGAAAATTGGGATGGCTAACTAATATAAAGTAATACTGTTATCAGTGTTTGAAATTAAGCGTAAAAGTCAAGGGGTTCTTAACCCCAATTTTGAACAATAAAGATGGAATGGATACATACTTTCAAATCCTATAGAAGCAAACCTCAAACACCACTGAACCATTGTCCAAAATAACTGCCTGCCCGCTTGCCCATGGCTTGTAACTTTTCTATCGGACTGCATGAAATTTCCCCCCACCTGCCAGACTGTTTGGCAGATAATGTTAAGACTACTTACATATTCAATATTATTACAGCTCATAGATTCTCAAGTAATTCTTCGCATCATTTCAACTGATTTAAAATGCGATTTGTCATTTGTGACTTTTCAATGGTTATAATGTCTGAATGCAGGCAGGTAACTTGGAAGATGGGCAGGCAATCTTTATGGGTCACCTGCTCTACTGTCTTGTTGGGTTTAACAATTATTTCAAACACTGCCCTGGCCCCCCCCCCCCCCCTCTATTTTAAACATTAATTATCATGATCATACGTTAACAACATATTCAGACGCTGAATTCAGTTAAAAGAAACTGAAATAGAAAGGTTTTTGTAAGGAATCACTCAAGGAAACTGTGCATGCACTTTGAACAATTAATACATCAAAAACGTCCATGGTTTTACAGATAATTAGCACAGGCATGCATTACAGGATTTTACAGCAGCTTGCCTGGAATCAGCACTTCAGCCAGTTGGAGCACTCTATGACACTGGAACTGTTTGTTTGTTTGTTGTTTTACGCCACACTCAGCAATATTCCAGCCATATGACAGCTGTAAATACTCGAGTCTCGACAGGCAATCCAGTGATTGATGTCATGAGCATCAATCAACTCACTTGAGATACGATGATATGTATCAACGAAGTCAGCGAACCTGACCACCCAATCCCGTTAGTTGCCTCTTACGACAGGCATAGCATGGGTTGCTGAAGATCTATTCTAACTGCTAATGGTTGTGACATTGGCCATTCATTTTGAGATTGCTATGTCATAAACAAAATTTATCTATACACAATGTACAAAACAGCTAAACTGACATGATCATGATGATAGCAATACTGTTTTTATCCCATTCATTTACATTGATCATGTTGATGGCTGTCAATTAACATGATCAAACAAATAAATAATGAGATTAAAAATATTTGAAAACATTTGGAGCTACAGCTAACATGACCATTGCATATGGAATTCCTATGAATCAAACATTCCAACTTAATCATAATCATAACAATGCTTTAGCTATAAACATGATAAATGGAAAAAGTTCAACAGGGAGAATAAAACTGTGGATGTATATGTTATGGCCATGCATTGTCATATATCCTGAAGGACTAGGCCAACTATTGGTGTATACATCATCTCTGTGGCTAAATAACACCATACCTAATCATGCAAATATAACCCTAATGTTACCTTTGTCTCAGCTGACAAAGAGTAAGTGGCAAAAATGTTACTGGTCAGTCATTTTTTATGTAGTGTGAAAAATTACTTTAGTAGCCTCGAATGCAAGTTCCACAGAATTGTCTTAATTGCTTTAATTGCTACCTTAATTGCATGTCATTCATTGACAAGTAAACCAGTAATGAGACATGATAGGACACAACAATAATACAATTCTACAATTCTAATGTAAGAAACTTTCTACGTTTCATAACTGTGCCCTCATCTGAAAGGAACTAATCGTAAAAAGTACATTATTCCAACATGGTAAAATAATTTAAAAGCAAATGTATTTTGACAAGGCTAACCATCCAAACCATCTTTTAACTTCCAACAGATGTTCAGATATATTACTAGTAATTCATTTCACAAACCATGCTGCTGATGCATGTGTAATACTAGGTGAGGGAATATGCAGATACTAAGATAAAAGAGACGTATCTGGTGATGTAAGGTGAAATGGGGTTATTGTCATGTTCAAGATTATTGCACTGACATAACGATGTGCATGCACGTGCATGTGTGTGTGTGTGCTGATTTTATAGTCCTAGCCTACTGAGATACCATGCCGCAGTCTAACATGATTACCCCAATCAGATACAGTATACTGACTCCCAGACAACCAGTCCTTGTTTTAGCCCCTAAAGGCCAAGTGCCAGGCAATAACAAGTACCAAGTTTTAATGTCTTTTGGTATGATACAGCCGGGGATTGAACCCCAGACCTTCCACTCTCCGGGCAGAAACTCTACCACTGGACCACGGAGGTGGTTACATATCTGGTAGAAGGGTGCTGATGTATGTGGGGGTGATGTTTCCTAGAGGCAACCAAGAGTTACTTCCCTTGTAACATACACTATCAACCTCCTTCCTGGCACATTCTTAACACACCAATTACATGATCTTTGAAATGACACAGAAATTCAAATTGACCAAAAACAAAGGAAATAATTTAGCTGGAGGAAGAGGATTCGGTGTTCAGACAGCCATCGCTTATTTGTAAACATAATGGTCAGTCGCTGGGGAGTTCAAATCCATGCATGGTTGGGGCTGCCTGTCTCACAGTAGGGAGTTGTGACTGGTGTGTGTGTGTGTGTGTGTGTGTGTGTGTGTGTGTGTGTTGTGTGTGTGTGTGTGTGTGTGTGTGTGGTGATGGGTGCGATGATTATGGAAAGTCTAAAAATGTTGGGTCTTAAATGGTCTTGTATGAGTTTTAAGGTACCAAACTTCCCACTTGATCACTCAACACACATGTAAATAAGCTGATGTCTGAACATATGCCATACTTAACTCTGTGTTTTTGCACATTCAAACTATTGATAAACAGTTAAACAACATTCTACAGCAATCTATAAATTTTCTTCAGTATCTATTTGACACGATAATAAACACCTTTGAATGCTCAGCCAGTTGATCATTGATGACTAACATCTAATCGCCACAGGATCAATGATAAACATATGCCACATAAACCTGCATACACCCCTGGTCATACTGCTACAACAAATGTATCTTGTTTTTGTTTCAGATCTTGAATCCCCATTCAACTTTATACAACATTCTACAGCAATCTTTAAATTTTCTTCAGTATCTATTTGACACGATAACAAACACCTTTGAATGATCAGCCAGTTGATCATTGATGACTAACATCTAATCGCCACAGGATCAATGATGACTAGGGAAGTCTCCTGTTCTCTCGGCTATGTTGACACCCAGTACTTGAAGTAAATGTACTACAATGCACTTTCACTGTGCCTGACAGTCATGTGCAACTTATATTGGCCCACCCAGCAATTACGTCGTTTGTGTTATGTTCAACTCGCTTCTTTGAAGCACTCGCGTATTGCGACCGGACGTCGTATAATTATTTTAGTGGGTGCATTACGTGGCTGTCACGTGACACATTCTAAACTTGTCGCCTGCTGCTTTTGTTGACTGAGTGACCGAAAAGCTGAGATGGGTCGAAAAAGTAATGAGCTAAACGTGCCTCTCAAAGATTTAATTGCAGAAAATTTTGAAAGCGGTAGAAGTCAAAGACAAATTGCTGATCTCTTGAACATGTTGAAGATTCCTCGATCTACAGTCAGATATATTATTCATAAATATTGCCGCACTGGATCCATCGAAAATCTACCTTGGAGGGCACGAAGAAAATCCAATGATGGACATGATCGCACCTCGTTAGTTAGACTCACGAAAAATAATCGACGAATGACTTTGAAGGAAATTACCAGTGAATTTAATTCAAATAAGGATCAAGTTTTTTCGGAACAAAGTGTCCAGCATGCATTGCACTCTGAAGGATATTTTAGACGAATTGCTAAGAAAAAAATGGCTGTGCGCCAGGTGAATAGAATTAAACATGTTTTAGGGTGTAAAGAGCGGAGAAAAGAAGGTGTAGATAATTTCTGGAAAATGGTGATATTTTCAGACGAAGGTAAAAAAGTTATTGGTACTGACAACCGTGTGTATGTATGGAGGAAGTCCAATGAAGCATACAGGCCAGAGTGTGTGTGCCCAGTCCAGGGACGTAAGGTGTTTTTGATGATATGGGGTTGCGTCACTTTCAAGGGTGTCAGAACTTTAGTTCCCGTAGAAGGAAATATAAATGCTGACAAATATATGGATGTAATTGACACTAATTTGTGGCCAGTTATTGCCTATCATTTTCCCGACTGAGTTTATGTCTTCCAAGACAATAATGCCCCTGTACATCGTGTGGCAAAACTGAACAAGAGTCATCAGAAAGATGACATATCCCCCCGGCAGCTGTCTGTAAACGGTAAAGTAACCACAAGCAAATGTGCAATTCTGTATGTAATGAGTCAAGAGTTGAATGTTCCTTAAGAAGCATACATTGTCTACCAACAAAAGATCCACCAAAGTCGCATCCATATGAAATGGAAAGAAAAACGTGTGTTTCTGTGGGGTTTTTTTATGCAAACAAATGACAAATTACAAGAAACAAGCGTATAGTCAATGAAGTCATCCCATTTTAACACGTTATGGTCCCAAACCAGGTAACTGACCCAACATTTCTCTTAGCCCATGTCAAAATAGCTGCAATGGAAATTCTAAAATAAACATTTCTAAAACTCCTTAATATCAAATGGCACCTGTTCAGTATGTACTTTATATATGGACATGCAATGTTTGGCAAGGAAATATTTAACAGTTTATTTGTTATACTCCATAAGTGAACCCACCCTTTATGAAAACTTAAATCCAACTTGTTGCCATGGAAACGTAAAAAAAAAAATATATAAAAAATTCCTAAATAGCAAAAGGCACCATTTAAGTATGTGCCTGGTAGACATGCAAAGTTTTGTAGGAAAGTAATAAGCGGTTTTTGAGTTACGCTCCGGAAACGAACTCTACCCTATAGAACCTAAGTCCAACTGGTTGCCATGGAAACGTAAAATTTTTTTTACAAAAATAAATTCCTAAATAGCAAAAGGCACCAGTTCAGTATGTGCCTGGTAGACATGCAAAGTTTTGTAAGAAAGTATTTAACAGTTTTTGAGTTACGCTCCGGAAACGATCACCACCCTTATAGAACCTAAGTCCAACTTGTTACCGTGAAAACGTAAAAAATAAAAATTTCTAAAATTCCTAAATAGCAAAAGGCACAACTTCAGAATGTGACTGATAGATATGCCAAGTTTCGATCAAATACGCTGAATTATTTTCCAGTTCTGCCCCGAAAAGGAAATGATTACGGACGGACAGGCGGACATACAGACGGACGGACAGACAGACTGGCTGATCGCTATATCCCCCCGCATTATATGCTGGGGCGATAAAAAGTATATGGAAGACAACCAAGTAAACACGCTTGAATGGCCAGCTCGGTCACCTGATTTGAACATTATAGAAAATATTTGGCTAAAAATTAAAAGACATTTAAAATCCCATGTCAATGACATCACTACACCTGATGAATTTTTTAACGAGATCCATACATATTGGCAAAATATACCGCTTGAGTATGTTCAAGGATTATATTCGACGATTCCGAAGCGGATTTTGCATGTTATAAAAGATGAAAGGTCATTTCACAAAATATTAAAGGCATGTGACAAATAGATTTTATGTTATTGACTTTGAAAGACGAGGTTGCTAATGTAAACAATGCGCCGCCATTTTGAAGGTGGGCCAATATAAGTTGCACATGACGTAGTTCTTAACAGACATTTCTCATCTAATACTGATATCACTATAAGCATGATAAGTCGTAGAATATATGACACATGGGGTATATGTTTTTAATGGGTCCCACATAAGGTGTTACACCATAAGCTGGAGACAAGTGGTAAAAAACGAGGGCCACATAAACATGTGATAAACCTGCATACACCCCTGGTCATACTGCTACAACAAATTTATCTTGTTTTTGTTTCAGATCTTGAATCCCCATTCAACTTTATACTTAAAATGAAATAAAGTACCTGGTGGAGTGTCCAGGCATTTAACATTGTTCATCAGTACTGAAAAAAATTGTTTCTTTCCAGAATTTCAAAACAAGAAATTGCCCATTCATATTTATCGCCAGGTTCTACAAAATTAGAGCCATGACTCACAATCTCAAATAGGAAGATCCATGTATACCTGTGAGAATGTGTTTGTGTGTACATGATCACGGTGTAGGCTAAATCACAGTACACATATATGTATATGTATATAATATGTTCAAAATAGATATATTAAATGAAGTTAATATATTCGCTAAGTTGAAAAAAATTACATAGCTTCACGTAAGCTTGAAGCTAAGTACACAGGAAGCGACGAAGCCAAAGCCTTGAATGAAAGGATACTGAATGCCCGTCGTTCGACAGGTTCCATCATATAGAGGGATGTGTTGAGAGTGTATTGAAAATACCAAAACGAAATAAAATTCCATATCTTTCTCAAAACCATGTTGATGTTTGTATCAGCACGTTCCACAGCAACTTCGTAACAACTTGTTTTTGGAATCCACGAAAATACGAGTCCGACTGGTTTTCCGCACTTACGCCCTCTCACCGATCAGGGGAGGAAACTCTAAATTACTAAAACAACAATTTGGAAAAGATGAGTAGGTAAAGGTTGATAGTTCGTGTCTGGGGTGGTGACATGTCATCGTAAGATAACACTGTTTTCTAACAACCTGTATATAGTAAACACAAATTAGATAAACAAAAGTAAAAAGTTCTTTTATTATCATTACCCTGCATCAACTTTACGGGTGCAGGCTAAAACGGCACCTCAGCAAAACGTCACCGATTTCTCTAGCGAAAACGGCACCGCATTTGGCGAAAACGGCTATTATGTGACGGGCGAAAACGGCACCTCTATTTTTAAGAACGATTTATGTAGTAGTATATCTTATTTATGTTATTTGTTACATATTATTTGATGTATTTACATGTTATTTCCTGTTTTCCACTTTTTCACAGATAACTACAGTCAGAGGTGAGGTGAAATTGGGTTTAACGTCGCATCCAAGATTATTGCACTTATATAGCGACGTGCATGCACGTGTATGTGTGTGTGTGGCTGCTTGTACTAGTCCGGACTGATGCCGATTTATAGTGCTAGCTCACTGAGATACCATGCCGCAGTTTAACATGAATACCCCACTCAGACACAGTATACTGACTCCGAGCCGACCAGTCCTTGTTTTAGCCCCTTAATGCCGAGCGCCAGACAGGGTAACAACAAGTACAATCTTTTAACGTCTTTTTGTATGACGCGGCCCGGGATCGAACCCTGGACCTTCCGCTCTCCGGGCGGACGCTCTACCACAAGACCACGGAGGCGGTCACTACAGTCAGAGACCATGTAATAGTATGTATATAATAATATTATATAGTCTCTGCTACAGTTTACAATATCGGCCCATGTACCACCGAGCATTGTGATAGTAGCTGACTCGGGGGGCTTATTTCTAATGTAAACTTGTTTTAACTTTCCACAATTATTGATGTTTGTAAGAGACGATGTGAGTTTAATTTCATTTATTTTACTTCAAAGCATATAATGTTTTCACAGTAAGTTAGTTGAGCCTCCCAATCAGAGTCGGCGAGTAAATTGGAGCGGGGGCTAATTTCTAATGTAAACTTGTTTTAACATTTCACAATTATTAGTGTTTGCAAGCGACCATGTGAGTTGAATTTAATTTATTTTACCAAGGTAAAAAAAAAATAGGGTGCCGTTTTCGCCAGGCAATAGTAGCCGTTTTCGCTTGAGGCGAGGTGCCGTTTTCGCCAATCGGTGCTGTTTTCGCCAGGTGCCGTTTTGCTGAGGTGACGTAACCCAACTTTTCTATACACTAAAATTAGCATGAATGACATGATTTTCATATCAGTGATAACAGTATTTATTACACGTTAGCCTTTTGGATCACGACGTCGAATATAATACTCAGATACTCAAAATACCTTCCTGTTAAATGGACAAGCTTTCTTAATGGTTTTATAAATTCAACTTGCAAAGGATTATAGATGTGTATTAGTTCAGATTCTGAAATGTCGTAATTTTATATGATAAAATCAGAAACCCTTTACCGATATGTCTCTGATGAAATACAAAACGAAAATCGTAGTAAAGTAAAGACCTTTTTTTTGTATATCTGGAAAATATACTCTAATTGTTAGGTGAAGTGTACGTGACACGTAAATTATGATCCCATCACATGTTCACTGTGTTCAACTACATTTGGAGGTGAGGTGAAATTGGGTGTAACGTCGCGTCTAAGATTATTGCACCTATATAGCGACGTGCATGCACGTGTGTGTAGCTGCTTGTACTATAGTCCGGACTGATGCCGATTTATAGTGCTAGCCCACTGAGATACCATGCCGCAGTTTAACATGAATACCCCACTCAGACACAGTATACTGACTCCGAGCCGACCAGTCCTTGTTTTAGCCCCTTAATGCCGAGCGCCAGACAGGGTAACAACAAGTACAATCTTTTAATGTTTTTTGGTATGACGCGGCCGGGGATCGAAGCCCGGACCTTCCGCTCTCCGGGAGGACGCTCTACCACCAGACCACGGGGGCGGTCTAACTACATTTGGAAGTGTCAAGGAGTCTTATACAATGTATCGCTGGATTCTACGACAATTTCACCATCTTCTATACTAGGCCAAGAACATTAGACAAAAAATAACAACAACCTGGAAAAAATTATAGTAGAAAGCTGAAGTTTTCCAGAAACCTTCATAAACCTTCATACTGATGCCCCTTTCACAGAGTTCCCCAAGTTCCCCCTGGTGGCATTTTCAAAATGGCCGCCATAATTTTTGACAATTACATGTATATGAAATTCTGCAGTTTTACATTCATGATATCATGCAATATATCAAATAAAAGTACTTTTTATAAGCTTTTACACAATACTTGATGCAACATTGGGAAATAATTAGATTTTGGTTTAGATTCATTTAAAGAATTAAGTTATTATTTTTTTGCAGAATACCCGGTAATAGTCAGATTGGATAATGAGTAAAACAATATATGAAAGAAAAAAAGGTATTTCTGAATTTGCAATACTTTACTCAAACTGGTAAACAGAAGAAAACATCTTCTTATGTCAATACAAGGGTTTTTTAATACTTTCTTATATAATAGTAGGATAGCCAAGTACTATTAAAATCAATGACCTGGTGGAACCGGAAGGATATCAGGTCCCTGGGAAATATATCCAGTATCATTATAGTGTTCATGAGTTGCTGCAAGGTAGTTAACAATTGGAGCAGTATATATACAGATGCATGTCGAGAGCCAGTGAAACACTATGATGAATTATTTAGTAGAATCTGCACGTCATTGAAGTGAAGTAGAAGTTTAACCATTAACGTGATTCGTAGCTCGATAACAGGAGCATTTTTGTAACCACTTCATCCTGTGAAAGTGCACTCCAACCCTGCTTTGTTGCTGCCTTGCAGGCATAGAATGTCATCTTCAGGACTTTCAGAGGAGCAACAGGTCTGTCACTCTCAATGGGAACAAGCAGGGAAGAGGCAGTCCCTCTCTTTGGTGCCACCCCAACTCAGTGGGTGATAGTTCATTCCCTGCCATTGTTGTACAGCATTGGGTGCTCTATAACTATGGAATGTGGCAGCTACTGATGTTGGAGGCAGGGAATTCCAACTAGAATCCAGATGAAGATAAAGATGCTCAATGCATAGTTTTGAAGCACATGTTGTAGCGATGTTGACCAGTGTCTTTGACTCCTCAGCTCCATATAGCTTTAGAAGGAACATCTCTCCAACTTGTGCGATCTCATCGTAAGAACTATTAGGTCGCTGGAAGATCTGTTTATCTCTATATTGTAGCACTATTTTAAGTTGTCACAACCCAAACACCCCTATGCCCATTGATTGTCTCCCCCAAACAGATTATACGGGTCAGTGAATACACTGAGCCGTGGTGAGACCACCCATGCATGGTTGGACAACCCAGGCACAGCGAAGCTCTAAACGTTAGACGACCCGGGTTGTAACCAAACTGAACGATTGGGATTATCCCTTGGCCAGCTGCTGGACAAGTTGGAAGTCACAGTTTATGGTACCGAAACAGAATGTTAGAAGTAAGAAGATCCTTACAGACATTAATTGTTATTTTAATTATTCACAATGTCAAGATCAAGGTCGTTTCACACACTCAGCAATGTATGCAATGTTATTTTTGTAGGATTAACAGAAATAGCAACACTTTGAGACTGTCCGTTTCCTGACGTATAGCTGCCAAGCACCACACGTGTCACACTTAGACGTTGGCGATCTAAGCGATGGTGGGCATGAACAACACAAATGCGTCTGATGGCCCACGACTGTTTATTTAGACCATGTCACTAACGTCTTCAGTTAAACTTAACCTCCCAAGTCTATTGCCTGGTCACTTATTTACCATCAGCTTCTTCTGCTGAGTTGTCACTGTCTGACCCTAGTTCACGACCACTATTGCCGAAGCTGTGATTTCCAGCTGTAGAGAGCTTGACCAATGTCTCCTTTTGTTCATCCAGAACAGTTGACTAGGATGTATCGAGTGTTTGCCTGATGTAAACCTTGGTTCAAAAGTTAATATTGGTTCTCTGACCAATACATACCAGGATGTATCGAGTGTTCGACTGATGACACCCTTTGGTTCAAGAGTTAATATTGGTTCTCTGACCAATACCTACCAGGATGTATGGAGTGTTCGACTGATGTCACTCTTTGTTCAAGAGTTAATATTGGTTCTCTGACCAATACCTACCAGGATGTATGGAGTGTTTGTTTGATGTCACCCTTGGTTCAAGAGTTAATATTGGTTCTCTGACCAATACCTACCAGGATGTATGGAGTGTTTGTTTGATGTCACCCTTGGTTCAAGAATTAATATTGATTCTCTGAGCAATACATAGTGTGTAGACCCGGGACAAGTCATCGCTATTAATGTCTTGTGGTGACGTGTTGCCAACATACAGCTGTGCCACTGTCCCGCCTGCAGGTAGGATTTATGAGCATATGTTTCCCTTGGTCAGTGTATGACTTGTTGGGGGAGAAATCTGGCACAATTAGTGGGGGAGCAATCTAGCAAAACCCTGCCTCTAATACAAGTCCCCCAACATATCAGCCAATGAAAACCGAAATCCAATGCATTTGGATTCTGAATACGTGAATACGGAACGTTTGATTTCAGCACTTTCGCCTGGACATTTAAATACTTTCTACGAATATTATATTTCGTCCACGCCATAACCAGCAAGATCACACAAGCATGACGTACTGTGAATCTGTTCTGCCCCGCAATCTAAGGGCTTCCAACCTTCTTGGTACTAACATACACTAGATTCGTCTTTGCGAAGTGACTCTCATACGACTAGCTCCCTAGATCGCTTGTAAATTCGCGATATCAAGTTGACCCTAATTGTTGACTATCTGAAATTATACACGGCACGTCAAGCCTGGCTTTTCACCAATGTGGATTCAGAAAGGCTATATTTAATGAATTCAGCTGTATTCGAAACACATGCGCAGTAAGCTTATTTGTACACATATATGCACGGAGCTCATGACTGTGGTATCTATCACATACTTGCCTATTTATAGTTTATGTATACTGAACCGCAAAAGAAACGTCACCATGGATAGATATATGAGAAACCTTATTTGTCCAAACACTGTAAACATACTTTGAGACATATTAAACAGATGAAACTTGGCAAAACTGATCATCAAGGTTGAAATTTAAGTGTCAAATTTTCTTAAAGTGAAACACAACACCAGTCTCTGAGAAAATGGCATCACAAGTCAGTATCTCGCGTGTCGGCTATGTGCATTGATGACTGCCGTGCAACGTCGATACATGGAATGGATGAGGCGGTTGATGAAGGCCATAGGCACTTGAGCCCACACTCTGAGGAACGCCTGACGCAGTTCAGCTGCAGTTGTCGGCCTTGGTCAGACGTCATTCAGCCGTCTTTGAATCTCGTCCCACAGGTGCTCAATGGGATTTAAATTGGGACTGAGGGCAGGACACTGCATGGTTCTGATGCCATTCTGCTGGAGGAAGTCTCTTGTTGCTCTCGCAGTGAGTGCACGGGTGTTATCACGCTGAAACTCGTGGTTGCGGCGACGTGCCAAATGAGGTATGGCGTGTGGTCTCAAGACTTGATCAATGTACCGAGCTGCTGTGACACCACTGCCTCTCCCTGGACCGATGTTCTTGTAGACAACAGGGCCGGCCCTCTGTGCACGACCAATTCCACCCCACATCATGATGCTCGGACCACCCCACGAATCTCTCTCAACAACACAAGTATCCGAATAACGTTCCGCACGGCGTCGCCAGACTTTCTCTCTGCCGTCTGCTGTTGAGATACAGTAACGGCTCTCGTCTGAGAAGAGGACTCTTCTCCACTGCTGGTGGCGCCAATGCTGGTGCTGTGTTGCCCACTGAAGACAGTCCCGGCGATGACGTGGTGTCAGAATGGGTCCTCAGTTTCCGCAGCAGTAACAAAGCGATCTTGAAGAAGCTGTCGCACAATCTGACGATCCTGACGTCGGGTGGTGACCCTTGTTCTTCCACAACGTGCTCGGTCATCTGTAGTGTTGGTGGTTTGGTACCGCTGCTGGAGCCTGTATATGGTCCTTACGTGGACTTGAAATGCATAGACTACTTGCCGGGCGGTTTGTCCAGCTTGCAATCGTCCAAGTGCTTGGTGTCGCTGATTTCTTGTCAATCTTGGCATGTGGTAGCAATTCAATAACGAATGAATGTTATCCGATCTGGGTGGATTTTTATAGGGCAAGGAATGGGGGAACGCATGTTCATTTCAATTTGCACGGAACTCACGTGCATCGGGTTACCATGGCTGATGCCGTGATGCGTTTGGTCGATCGGATTTATTGTCATCTGCTTTGTTTTTTTATCATCAAATTTATTTTTTCCGGACAAGGTAATGTTAAATTTTTGAAACTTTGACAAAAAATACCCAGATATTTAAATGACAACTTTTCATGCAATGTTACTTGGGGTGACGTTTCTTTTGCGGTTCAGTATATTATCAAATTCATTCTAGTTCCGTGGTCTCCGTGGTCTATGAGTAGAGCGTTCGCCCGGAGATCCCCGGCCGCGTCATACCAAAAGACGTTAAAATATGGTACTTGTTGCTACCCTGCCCGGCTCGGAGTCAGTAAACTGGGACAGAGTTCTGTTTTTTTGTATCTCAGTGGGCTAGCACTATAAAATCGGCACCAGTCTGGACTTGTACAAGCAGCCACATAAACACATACACACACGTGTATGTCTTTCGCTATATAAGTGCAATAATCTTGAACGCGACGTTAAACACAATTTCACCTCAGTAGCACTGCATTTCCACTATGATCATGAATCATATGCAGCATATGTTTGTCACGTGCGCTGCAGTTTTGATGATGCGGCTTTAAACACAATGTCATTTAGATTTAATTCCATCAGTGAAATATAACACAGACTAACAATGCAATTTTTTATTTCTCTGACGATAAACATAGGACGTGACTTTCACCAACTGAGTTCCCACTGGAGGTCGACCTTAAGTGACGTAAATGTATGTACGTTATGTGTTGAAATAGTCCAACAAATGTCATGTTCAAATGATTCAGTCACTGTGGGATTGACCATTTTATATTCTGGGGCGGGGTTTGGATTTTATCGAAGAAAACATATTGTCCCCGATGATCCTTGAAAAAAATATATAATGCTTCAAACAGTTAAAAAAAATACACTACCTGCCACAAAAATTACATTGCTGGAAGGTATTTTTCTTATTAAAAAATCAGGCTCTCAGTTTTAAATTAAAACATATCTGGATTTGAAGCTGTAAAAATATCCAATCTCGATACAAAATTCCAGGCCACCCCCAGAATATCAAATGGTCGGTCCCTAACAAACAAGAAATGTAGATAATACGAGTAACCTAGTTGTGTTTTGGACCTTAACTTAGCATTGTTTGGGCGTCTGTTTTCTGCCTAGTAACGTTTTGATAACGTTTGAATGTTTTGGTCAAATCCATGTAATTGTCATACGAGTGTCTAATGTATAGAAGACACAATATGAGAATATACATATTCGATCTGAGGAATATACGCCAAAAACAATACTGTTGTGTTCATCAACCACCTTCCTCAACACGATGTAGTTAATGATGCAGCGTACCACAAACACAGTCGACGTGCATAGGTCATTCAAACGATGGACTGGACGGTTGTCACGAACACCACACACTAACAGTCACCCAAGCAGTCCACCCAGAACACTATCAGTTTGAAATATCCGAAATATACAACAACGGTGAATCGTTCAACTTCATGGCATCATTCAGCAATAATCCAACTTTATCACGACCGCCCTTTAAATAATCGAGTCTGGACCAGTGATTGATAGTATGAGCACGTCACCCACCGTCAGGGCACGATGGCACGGAATGAAATCACTGAACCTGAACACTCGGCACAGGACAGGTACAGGCTTACTCAGAATATTGTAACCCAGAATCCCCACTGGTACTAATATATGGTAGCTGACGTCCACGGCCAGCCTTTGGCTATATCGGACTGCGTAACAACCGAGATTCAATAAATACAGTGTCAACCCACGTTTCGTTACGCTTTAATTGAGTGAGCAATTTACGCCGCTTTTAGAAGTATCCCAGTCACATCACAGCAGGGACACCAAGAGTGGGTTCATGTGTACCCACATGGGAAATCGAACAGTGAACATTTTAGCCACCCAGCTATCCCACAGCCCCTTATACAGAACATATGTAATACAGTTCAAGGGCACCCTTACAGGGTATTTCCAGATACGTCAACCCTACATATAACAAAACTGCAAAGTTTAAAATAAGAATAACCGAAAAATGATGTTGAATATAATTGTTCGTGTGACATTTTGCTTTATCCCACTTCGTTATAACCGGATTTGACTATAACACCATTCGAGATAGCAGGGTAATGAACATGATGATGAACAGTAATATGTAGCACAGATTAGGAGACAGATGTGGGCGTGGCTCACGTCTCCGGCTCGGGGGTGAATGTCACCTTATTCTTGTTGTCTTCATTGTCAGGGATGAAGTCACTGCAAAGAACAGCACAGCAAGTCAGTGAGGGAGTGAAGGAGAAGTTTGATGCTGCATTGAGCAATATCCAGGTCATTTCATGATGGGGGGACACAAACAATAGGCTTTACACATTGTACCCATGGACGGATTCGAACCCACATCTTCCGCGTGACCAGCCAATCCTGTATCCACTATGCTATCCTGTCTGCGAACCCTATTTTGGTACTCACGTTTAGTCTAAATATAAGTACTACAATGAATCTATGAAATACATCCAAATATCATCAGGCACATTAAACGATTCATATTTGACATCAGTTAAGATTTTTATGTAGGCTAATGAATCGTCATATAATTATCTTTCGTGGGCGTACATGTTTCTTCAGTAGGGTTCAAGATTTGTGCATACGTCCCCAGTTTAGGCGCCTTGTGACCCAAGTTCAACTGAAGGTCAACATACCCAAAATATATCCTGCCCGACTGGTCTTTGGCCAGCTTGTGAACCGCTTCCTCAAGCTGCACCCGGTTGTAGGGCACGGCCAGCTCCTGGAAATATTGTATCGGGGGGAATAAAATACATGTGTCGTATGTTCTTGTGATACATATAACAGACAGATTAATCTATAGGACGCAAAGCTTTTATTAGATAAATGAAATGTGAGTGAGTTAGATGTAGCGCCGCTGAGAACAGTATTGAGGATACAAGTATATCGCGAGAGAGAGAGAGAGAGAGAGAGAGAGAGAGAGACTATAGCTCACATCAAGGGCAGCCACGAAGTCCTCAGGCGATACACTAAGACGTCCGTCGGGGTCGTATCTCTTGAGGATGTCGACCAGACGCATGTCGTTCACGACGATGTGTTCCTTGAGGATAATTACTGGCTCCTTCTTCTTGAAGGGGTCAATAGCTTTCTTCCCCAGATCCTCTAATGTATTTCCAGCACGCATAACTGGTCCGTGGGTGACCTTGAAAGTAGATTTCTTCTTCCGAATGTCTTCAAGGATGCGCAGAAATTCGTATTCTACCGGAACGTCCTGTACACAGAAAACTGCATGTTGAATAATATGTACCAATATATATTTACCAATAGAAGTTTATACTTAGAGTATCTAAGTTTAGAAATAATAAATCCACATTATTTCAAAGACAACTCAAACTTACAGACAGTGGAAACTCGTTAAAGGAGTCCAACATCACCAATGTTCGAGACAAGCGGTAAACTATACCTATATTTCACTGTAATATACATGTACTCGTACCGGTAAATGTTTTGAACGATAACTAGAGAAAATGGAGTTCGAGTTAAATATCAGGTCATAAACGAAAAACTCGACCGATTTATACCACTAATTGTTGCCAAGCTGCCGCCAGTGCTGTAAGATAGGTCAATGTAAGATAGGTCCATGTGAGATGGGTCCATGTAAGAAAGGTCCACGAAAGATAGATCCATGTAAGATGGGTCCATGTAAGAAAGGTCCATATCCAGTACTGACCGTCAGATCCAGTTCCTCTATTTCTGAACTCTCCGATTGGTTTATTGCCATGGCGATAGCTATTGCACCCGCTGATGTTATGAGGTTGTTGCCCATCTGAATAAAAGATAAAAAAAGATAAGAAAAAAATACAAAAAGTGAGGGAGATAGTTGCAACCCTTAGCATATATCCTGCCATATCTGGCCGGCCACACAACGAACTCCCCGGGTTAGAATAGGTCTTCAGCAACCCATGCTTGCAGTAACATTGACTATACTTGTCGTAAGAGGCGAAAAACGGGATCGGGTGGTCAGGCTCGCTAACTTGGTTGATGCACGTCATCGTTTCCCAATTGCGTAGAACGACGCTCATGATGTGAATCACTGGGTTGTCTGGTCCAAACTTGATTATTTACAGATTGTCGTGGTATAGTTGGAGTGCAACCGTAAACAGCAAACAAACAACCATACAAAGAACAGACTTAACACATTCTAGCCATGTGTGATCGACAAGGGAACGCTTGAACACGCACGAAAGGCTTCATCGTCCAGATAGTGTTTAAACCGTGTGGGCATGTTGAAGGTTACAATCGATTTGAGGCATTTGGGTCGTCGCCATTAGGTGTTCTCTGAGAATATACGACTACACTTAGACGTCAATATAGAAACAATATGTTTCCATTTTTTCTTCGGGGTTTTCAACAAAAAGCCTGTTTACTGGATACCATGTAAAATGTGTGTGAGGAATATAGTCTCCATCAAATATCTGTGTAAAATAAAACATGTTAATCAGTGTTCCAGCAGTTGTGCAAACACATGATAAATGCACGACACAAATTTGTTTTTAAATGAATAATAAAAGGTTGACTAATGGGAAATTAAAATGAAATCATCTATATCTCAGCACCCTGTAAATAATAGAATATGAAAAAAGGCAAACCGGTGACAGCGCAAACATAAGCCAAGCCACACATTGTCTCCACATAAACTTCTCACAACATGCAACACCTGCATCTCTTCGGGCTTTCCTCTCACATCAAGCATTCACGCCGTGATATAACTGAAATACTGTTTAAATCAATGTTAAACCCTACTCACGCACTCATTCACTCTTGCTGGGGACCTTTTCTACCCTGGTACCCACTTCAGATTTGTACCCGTTCACTCGGTACAATGTAACATGTTTATCGGGGTTTCGGTATAAGCAGTGGTGTGAGTAACATATGACTCGTTGATATCAAAGTACACCTTACTCTCAATATCTTCAGGACATCGTTAGTAGACAGGGCCTTGGCCACTTTGAGCGCCGTGTCCTGACCGAGTCGGTTGCCAGTCATGTCTATTTCCAGCAGAGATTCATGATTCCCCAAAGCCTCCGCCAGGGCGGCGCCACCTTCCGGTCCGAACCCGTTCCAGGCCAGACGACATACTTTCAGACGACAGTTTTCCTGCAAGTATCATTGTCAAAACAGACGTCATGCCTAGTTCTTGAGCTCTTTCCGAAAGCGTCAGCTGATTTAGTGAAAGAGTTACCGAGCCCTGTCAGACAGAGGTCATTACTTCAGGCGCAAGTTTTCCTTGAAGAAACATTGATTGAAACGGATATCATGCCCAGCTCTTAAACTTTGAGTGAATGACGAGCGAATGCTGTAATTATTTGACAACCCTGCCGACTCTTAACTCTTTCCGAAAGTGACTTAGCTGATTAAGTGAGACAGTTATTGAGCACTGCCAGACAGACGACATACCTTCAAACGATAGTTTTCCTTGAAAAAAACCATTGATCAAATCTATAGAATTAATGCCTCGTTCTTGATCTCCTTTGTAAGAATCAATTGATGTAATGAATATAACAACATATTGTTGAGACCCATCTGACCTTTATGCCCGCGGCAACAGCAATGGCTCCCTGTTGACGTAAATGATTCCAGCTAAGGTCAAGGACGTCTAAAGTGTCGTTTGCACCTGAAAGACCGAAAAACATTTACATATGGCCGACAAAGTCAAATAGCATGCATGTAAAAAAAACCATACTTTATGTATATTTCTCGTGACAGGTGAAAAATCGCCAACGACAAAACAGTCAACGTGTTATGTCAGAGTTGAAAGTTGTCTTCATTGAAGTGGTCACTTCAGCTCGTCTCAAATTTTCGTCTCTATTCTACGGTCGCTGTTATCACCTAAGAACAAACTGCACTGGGTAGCCCGAATATCGCAAAGAAGCACTACCAACTGCACACAAGAACGATGGCTAAATTATGAGATTCAACTGTTGTTGTTTTTTTACGAAATGTGCTATCTGCTATCTATCCACAGCCCACTTGTACAAAGTGATTGTTGTATTTTCTTAACTCAATACGACGTATAAATACAAATATATGTTTAAATGGACAGGCCCCACTTGTACAGCGAGATCAGAGCCCTTAAGTCTATGTTAACGACTCCTGTATTGGTTTTATTGGTTAGATAACCGTAGTACTAATGCTTCTTTGAGCCTGCGGATCAAATGGTTACGTTTAGTTGCAGACGTAACAACGCCTGTTCACGACATTCATTAGTACAGGTATCTAACAACACACGTCCACTTTGCCATACCTGTGTTGAACTTACACCTCCACCTACCTATAGCTGGTCCAAGAAGACGGCCTGAGGACTGGCCGAACTTGTTCCTACTCAGATCCAACTCGCGCAGATATTTGTTATTCTGAATAATAAAAATTCATTCATTACGCACATGAAAAAATCTTATTTCATTTATCATAACAAAATGTATCTACTCAAACATACATGTAAAAACGATTATCGATTTATGGTGAAAATGGTTTCTGGAAATGATCTGAGTTTGGACTCCGGGTAAGGGTATATCGCCAGTTACCCATGTGCTGAGAGCCGACAATATCAGAATCGGGTGGTTGTTGTCGGTGACCTGGTTGGTTCTGAGGTGAAATGGGGTTTAACGTTGTCCGAGATTATTACATTTATACCATACGGGAGTTTAACATGAATACCCCCTCAGACATAGTATACTGAGCCTAACCGACCAGTCCTTGTTTTAGCCCCTTTATGCCGAGCGCCAGACAGGGTAACAACAAGTACCATCTTTAAACGTCTTATGGCATGACACGAGCGGAGATGTAACCCCCGACCTTCCGCTCCCCGGGCGGACGCTCTACCACTAGACCACGGAGGCTGTCATGATGGTTGTGTGTCATCGTCACCGGTGCCCCACCACTGTTGTTTTACTGAACCAGACGTGACTACTGGCAGGTATTAGTGATCCCAAAAGATCTCGAGTAGCATGAGGCCTTTTCTATATTCATCATGGATGTGACGATTCGTCTTGGAGAATTTGCTTGTCCTGTCCGTGCTATGCAGCTCTAATTTAATGTATCCGAGGTGTTTTTTTCAAAACGGGCGAATAACAACGAGGTTAAGATAAACATTCATCAGTTTGGTACATACTTCTAAAACCTCCGCAAACTGTTCGGCCACTCTGTCTTCAAACATGTTGCCTGAATACGAAATGCAAAAAATAAACAAGATCAATGTCATATCTTTTCAATTACAAAAACACATTTTGAAGTTTAATACGGAGAATATGCTAATTTCATACCGAATTTAAATCTGGAAGACAATGATCAATGTAGCTCTGTTGCATGTCACGGATTCCAGGAACATAGCAACGCAACGTTTCTTTGAAGTTCCGACTTATACCATAAATTGTGATATTTGTTTAGACGTACACACAATTAGCGGTTAGCTTTGGGTTAAACGTACTAGACGACTGGTATAAGAGTCTGATATACTCATATATGATTATCGCTTTCCCTCATCGTTCCATGTACAGAGGATATGTGGGATTTCTTTCAAATATCACGTTTGTCTCATCGGGGGATATTTTCATGTGTGGCGAGAGTAACCCAACTAAGTTAGCCTATATTGTACAGTAGCCCAACTAAGCTAACCTATATTGTACAGTAACCCAACTAAGCTAACCAATTTGTACAGTAACCCGACTAAGTTAGCCTATATTGTACAGTAACCCGACTAAGCTAACCTATATTGTACAGAATCCCGACTAAGCTTGCCTATATTGTACAGTAACCCAACTAAACTATCCTATATTGTACAGTAACCCAACTAAGCTTGCCTATATTGTACAGTGACCCAACTAAACTACCCTATATTGTACAGTAACCCAACTAAGCTTGCCTATATTGTACAGAAACACAACTAAACTACCCTATATTGTACAGTAACCCAACTAAGCTTGCCTCTATTGTACAGTAATCCGACTAGGCTAGCCTATATTGTACAGAAACCCGACTAAGCTTGCCTCTATTGTACAGTAACCCGACTAAGCTAGCCTATATTGTACAGTAACCCGACTAAGCTTGCCTATATTGTACAGTCACCCGACTAAGTTAGCCTATATTGTACAGTAACCCGACTAAGCTAGTCTGTATTATACAGTAGCTCAACTAAGTTAACCTATATTGTACAGTAACCCGACTAAGCTAGCCTATATTGTACAGAAACCCGACTAAGCTTGCCTATATTGTACAGTAACCCGACTAAGATTGCCTATATTGTACAGTCACCCGACTAAGCTAGACTGTATTATACAGTAGCTCAACTAAGCTCACCTATATTGTACAGTAACCCGACTAAGCTAGCCTATATTGTACAGAAACCTGACTAAGCTAGCCTATATTGTACAGTAACCCGACTAAGCTTGCCTATATTGTACAGTAACCCAACTAAGCTAGCCTATATTGTACAGTAACCCGACTAAGCTTGCCTATATTGTACAGTAACCCGACTAAGCTAGACTGTATTATACAGTAGCTCAACTAAGCTCATCTATATTGTACAGTAACCCGACTAAGCTAGCCTATATTGTACAGTAACCCGACTAAGCTAGCCTATATTGTACAGTGACCCGACTAAGCTAGCCTATATTGTACAGTAACCCGACTAAGCTTGCCTCTATTTTACAGTAACCCGACTAAGCTAGCCTATATTGTACAGTAACCCGACTAAGCTAGCCTATATTGTACAGTAACCCAACTAAGCTAGACTGTATTATACAGTAGCTCAACTAAGCTCATCTATATTGTACAGTAACCCGACTAAGCTAGCCTATATTGTACAGTAACCCAACTAAGCTTGCCTATATTGTACAGTAACTCGACTAAGCTTGCCTATATTGTACAGTAACCCGACTAAGCTTGCCTCTATTTTACAGTAACCCGACTAAGCTAGCCTATATTGTACAGTAACCCGACTAAGCTTGCCTATATTGTACAGTAACCCGACTAAGCTTGCCTATATTGTACAGTAACTCGACTAAGCTTGCCTATATTGTACTGTAACCCGACTAAGCTTGCCTCTATTTTACAGTAACCCGACTAAGCTAGCCTATATTGTACAGTAACCCAACTCAGCTTGCCTATATTGTACAGTAACCCGACTAAGCTAGCCTATATTGTACAGTAACTCGACTAAGCTTGCCTATATTGTACAGTAACCCGACTAAGCTTGCCTCTATTTTACAGTAACCCGACTAAGCTTGCCTCTATTTTACAGTAACCCGACTAAGCTTGCCTCTATTTTACAGTAACCCGACTAAGCTAGCCTATATTGTACAGTAACCCAACTAAGCTTGCCTCTATTTTACAGTAACCCGACTAAGCTAGCCTATATTGTACAGTAACCCGACTAAGCTTGCCTCTATTTTACAGTAACCCGACTAAGCTTGCCTCTATTTTACAGTAACCCGACTAAGCTTGCCTCTATTTTACAGTAACCCGACTAAGCTAGCCTATATTGTACAGTAACCCGACTAAGCTTGCCTATATTTTACAGTAACCCGACTAAGCTTGCCTCTATTTTACAGTAACCCGACTAAGCTTGCCTCTATTTTACAGTAACCCGACTAAGCTAGCCTATATTGTACAGTAACCCGACTAAGCTAGCCTATATTGTACAGTAACCCGACTAAGCTAGCCTATATTGTACAGTAACCTTGCCTATATTGTACAGTAACCCGACTAAGCTAGCCTATATTGTACAGTAACCCAACTAAGCTAGCCTATATTGTACAGTAACTCGACTAAGCTAGCCTATATTGTACAGTAACCCGACTAAGCTAGCCTATATTGTACAGTAACCCGACTAAGCTTGCCTCTATTTTACAGTAACCCGACTAAGCTAGCCTATATTGTATAGTAACCCGACTAAGCTTGCCTCTATTTTACAGTAACCCGACTAAGCTAGCCTATATTGTACAGTAACCCGACTAAGCTAGCCTATATTGTACAGTAACCCGACTAAGCTAGCCTATATTGTACAGTAACCCGACTAAGCTAGCCTATATTGTACAGTAACCCGACTAAGCTAGCCTATATTGTACAGTAACCCGACTAAGCTTGCCTCTATTTTACAGTAACCCGACTAAGCTAGCCTATATTGTACAGTAACCCGACTAAGCTTGCCTCTATTTTACAGTAACCCGACTAAGCTAGCCTATATTGTACAGTAACCCGACTAAGCTAGCCTATATTGTACAGTAACCCGACTAAGCTAGCCTATATTGTACAGTAACCCGACTAAGCTAGCCTATATTGTACAGTAACCCGACTAAGCTTGCCTCTATTTTACAGTAACCCGACTAAGCTAGCCTATATTGTACAGTAACCCGACTAAGCTTGCCTCTATTTTACAGTTACCCGACTAAGCTAGCCTATATTTTACAGTAACCCGACTAAGCTAGCCTATATTTTACAGTAACCCGACTAAGCTAGCCTATATTGTACAGTAACCCGACTAAGCTAGCCTATATTGTACAGTAACCCGACTAAGCTAGCCTATATTGTAAAGTAACCTTGCCTATATTGTACAGTGACCCACCTGCCAGATCAATCCGTCGAAGCCCAGCGTTGATGCCCAACATCCGAGACACGTGGATGCCGCCTTCATTACCCAGCTTATTGTCAGCCATGGCCTACGACAGAAAAAACCATATACTCTAAATGGTGCTTCCAAAATGCAGTCATAGAACCAGCAAAAAGTTGTAGCATAGCATAGCATAGCATAGCCGGTGAGTTGACTTTTACGCTGCTTTTAACCCCATTCCAGAAATATCACGGCGTGGGGCACCAAGTATAGGCTTCACACATTATAACAAGGAATCGGAAAAGACATCTATGTGACGAGCGAACGCTTTAATCACTAGGCTACCCCATTGTCTAAAATTATCAGTTTCAAGCAGGTCGTATCCATTTTATTGATGATGATGGTTGTGTGGGTGATTTTACGGGCGCTTCTTGTTGAGCCGATTTCGCACTAATTGTTCATTATTTTATCTTATATAATAAAGCAGAGTTACGGCACTTAGTTGCCAGGATTCACAGACTGGGGCTTAAAATCCAAGATTGCCGTTCATGCCTTGTTTGTATTCAAATTGTTTTCGCCCAAGTGAATTCGTTGGTATATACGACTTCATATAACAGGTAGGGATCACAGTGTTATTTTATGCACCATCGTGAACAGCAGCAACACCATGGTCATCTTACCATCTCAGTAATGTAGTCGTTCTCCTCCAACATCCGGGACATGGCGTAACCCCCCGCGGCATCGATCCAGTTCCCAGACACGTCCAGTTTCTCTAGGTTGATGCTGTCCTGAAACGTGGCGGTTATTGTTATTGTTTGTTTTGTTTTTGTTGTTTAACGCCGCACTCGGCAATATTCCAGCTATATGGCGGCGGTCTGTAAATTATCGAGTCTGGAACAGATAGTCCAGTGAATGATATCATGAGCATCGATCCACGCAATTGCTCTAAGCGTTCACCAAAAGAGCCCGAAGCTCAAATATTTGTGTTTTACGTGTAAACATGTGAACGCTTGCCAATTTCCCTTGAGTAATAGAGGAATAAAAGAGTCTGAGAGTTGTCTATCTAGAGAGTGAAGAGTTGTGTTGTTTAATGTCAACTTGTGACTGCTCTCTAGGAAACAGTGATGCCTAGATACTAGTATACATGACATGCTCTCAACCCTGTACTTCAACAATAAGTGACTTTGTATTTCCACAACTGACACGCCTTTGGTATATTTATAGAGAGAAGTATTGTCGGTCACTGTTTATAGTCATTTTGTGTTCTCTGAAAAAAGACCCGAAATATTTTCATGACACATTTACTTCAGTTGGTTTTTTTGGTGCTTTTTTAGCGTAAACCTTGTGCAAAAGCTATTTGCCAGTATTTTCTTTCACAGGCCTTATTTAGTGTTGGTATATTTGATGTCAAACGGCACACAGGAGAGTTTCTATATTTGGTCACTCAACAACGTCAAAGAATTAGAGAAACTAAAAGCGTTACCTTCAGCACTAGGGCCATAGCCTTTGCCTCCTCGGGGCCCAGCCCGTGATACTTCATGGCGATGTCGCGGTCGTTGATGTGCCGCACAAAGTAGGAGATGGGTACGATGCCGAGCCGTTCACAGATTTTCACATACTCACACTTCACGGGGTCCCCTTCGTCCTCGGGGACTGACAACACAGACGGGGACATGGCAGGTTGAATGTGACAGAGGTACCTCATGAAATGACCATTCAGGTTGCGAGTTGATAAACATTTGGGTTGCATGTGAAACAAAACGTAAACTATTGCCTCGCTTATACAGCAGTGAATCTTACTAAAGGAAAGGTGTAGGGGTTGAATCATATGGATAATAGGGTTACACTACTGAACGTTGCACTTCCTTTGGAAAGCGAATTTCTACAAGAAAATCGTAAGAAGCTGATTTGAAGTATATGTTGTTTTCACTCAACAAGATACAGAGATATTATCTCTCTTTGTCGAAATTATGAATGATCTCACAATAGAAGTGGCGAACATTTGTCAGATATCAAGTTTTATACCGCAGAAGGACTATTAAAGTTTGAAGAACTTGCTACTCATGAATATGACAAGGGGCAAAAACACAATAAAAGCTGGGAAAACAGGAATATATTCAACTGAATAGGAAATATTGAAAAACGTATTTCAGTAAGTGCTTACTGTGTACATGTATACAGCTCAACGCCACACATCGTCATTAGAAACTTCTCCCACTCAACGGTATGTTACTTTAATGTAATATATACTTGCATGTGACTGTATGAACAAGTTTAACACACAAATAAATGGCTTTATGCATCTTAACTGATATTTTATTATTAAGATTAAGAACGCCTTACTTTGTTCCATCGCGTCCCCGAGCTCCGCGTCTTCAGTGGCCGTGCCACAGAGAAAGATGAGACTCGGCGTACAGGGCTAACGTGACAGTGTGGACACTCCAGTAGAGAAACACTTCAGTTTAGCGTGGATAGTTGATGCTATGATAGTACCATTAAATTGTTAATCGTTCCGGATAATTGCCACAATTTGCCCAATAAATAATCAATTTAGCGTGATAGGAGATTTAAGAGGGTGTGTTTATCCTACGTAAACTTGAGTGTTTTTGACTTGTAGTTATTCGAGTCGAGACCTAATCTTTGGTGTTTTTCTTGTGCAGTTATTCTTGCGGAGACCTAAACTTGAGTGTTTTTGACGTGCAGGTATTGAAGGTTACGTTCATCCAGAAGTTGTGACGGAAATGGAAAGGTCCCAAAACGCGTTGGGTAGCCAGACAATTAAAGGCATTGAAGTCATTGGTTTACCTTGAGCTTAGAAGGGTGTCTCTCCTTATGTGGAGTGCAATGGTTTTGTTGTGCTTATTTCGATGCATGTTAAAAATAACACGACTGAGAGAGAGAAAAAAAGAACTCGTGCCCGGTGGTTACAATTCTAAATGTAACGATTTTCAGATCTTTCAGTATTAGAACTTACAAATATCATTTGTCCACGAAAATGCCCCCCGCCTCTTACGACAAGCATAGTCGCCTTTTACGACAAGCATGGGTTGCTGAAGACCTATTCTACCCCTGATCTCCACAATGTGTCACTGTAGTGATACTGTCAGGGTTAAACTGTTTTGACTGCTGTAGGCGAGACTCACATTCTTCCTCGAGATCTGTATCAAAGTCCTCTTCTCGTGGTTCCACATCAACTGTTTCTATGGTAACTTGTTGAAAAACATCTCCTTCAAATTCCTCTTCTTCCTCTTCTCGGCTTCCTCCATCGTCCGATATTTTCAGTTCTTCTTCTTCTTCCTCCTCCTCTTCCCCTTCTTCCGTCGGCTGTTCTTCTTCGATCTCTGCGACCGGAAGTAGATCTCTTTCTCTCTCTTGTTCAGCTTCTTCCTCGGCTTGATCTTTCACTTCCGTTATCAGCACAGACTCATCCTCATCCTGTGGCTGCTCCAGCATAGACACGGGGGTGCGGCTGAGTGTTGCCCGTCTCCCCAGGGTGGGTATTCTACCCTGTGAGGTAGGCCGGGAACTGGGAGGGTTATCATCCTGTCCAGCAGTGGGTGGCTTCAAAGAGTCGGCTTCAAAGCTAGGTTCAGGCTGCAAGAAAAAAAGACCATGGATGAGAGACTAAACCTTCAAGCCGAATTAGTAAGGTTACACAGCAATTCAACGAAAGAATGGGTGAATACTGTTTTGCGGCACAGCCTACAGCTGCATCCCGACATCCATTATTTGCAATGTTCTAGTGGTTGATATCATGAACACCGATCCACGTCGTCGGAGTATGAGGTGAGGTGAGATGAAATGGGTTTAAAGTCGCGTACAAGATTAATGCATTTATAAAGCGATGTGCATGCACGTTCGCGTGTGTGGCTGCTTGTACTAGTCGGGACTAATGTCGATTTTATAGTGCTAGCCCACTGAGATACTATGCCGCAGTTTAACATGAATACCACACTCAGACAGAGTATACTGACTCCGAGCCGACCAGTCTTTGTTTTGACCCCTTATTTCGGAGAGCCATGCAGGGTAACAACAAGTAAAATCTTTTAATGGCTTTTGGTATGACGCGGCCGGGGATCGAACCCCCTACCTTCCGCTCTCCGGGCAGACGCTCTACCACTAGACCAAGAAGGCGTTCCGGAGTGTGATGACACACTATAAGGTCAAAACATTTTACTCGATCATGTCCTTATTTTTGACAGCTGTTGGGAAGCATGAGGTGTAGGGGACATATTTTGCCTCGGAATTACAATAAGGTCACAGGACTTCACAACATGTTCGCATGTCTAAAACGAAATATAGAAACAAAGAGAGTCTCGCGGAGTCCATTGCACATTTAGAGAGTCCTAGTGTGCGCACATTGATTTTTCCAGAAATCTGGTACTGTTTATGAGATTTTTAGGATTCGGCTGTAAATAACTTGTTCTTATGTCATAATGTTATGGAGCGCCTTTTGTGTATTGGGCATATTGCCTTCGTACAATCATTTATTAATGGATTACTTAATTGATTCACTCACCGCATTTACAATATGGGAGGCATTACTCTATTTATAGCATAATCGTCGTAGCATAAGTCAAAAACAGATGTAAAATGGTGTCGATAATTCTCTAATATTGAGAAGTATTAAACGAGTTACAAAATCGTGCTGTTACCCGGTGAATATTAACTCTCAAAGGTTACGGGACACCATCAAACCTTTCATAGCTTTTACACAGTATTACATGTAATGCTGTCAGGGTGGCCCAAGCGACAATGGCGCCGCAATTCTCTCAATATAACCGTGATATGATCGTGAATTTGAGAGGCGACTAAATGGATCGGGTGATCAAGCTCGCTGACATGGTTGATTGCATGTCATCGTATCCCAACAGCGTGGATCGATGCTCATGATGTCAATCACTAGATTCTTCTAAAATGAACACACCGCGATATACTAGAACTGCTGTTCATTTGTGTGTGGTTTGTTTGTTTGAGACGGATTTTAGTGTTTACCTATAGGGACAAGTCGCAACAGCAGCGGAACCACAATTTGTCGAATGACTTCAACATTCTTCAGCTATGACGTCATTCCCACCTCACGTCACAATAAGGTTCGAATCAACAATGCCGTCCGGATGACGGAAACAGTGAACCCCGATATGTTTGCCCTCGTAGGTAATGAAACACGTTACTGCATGCCCTTCTCCGCCAGTCATGTCAGTCTGACTGGATTTCCTCCAATAGGGACTGTTTGTTTGTTTATTTATTTGTTGTTTAACGCCGCACTCAGCAATATTCCAGCTATATGAAGGCGGTCTGTAAATAATCGTGTCTAGACCAGACAATCCAGTGATCAACATTATGAGTATCGATCCACGCCATTGGGATCGATGACATGCATCAACCAAGTCAGCGAGTCTGACCACCCGATCCCGTTAGTCGCCTCTTACGACAAGCATGGGTTGCTGAAGACCTATTCTACCCCGGATCTTCACGGGTCAGAACTACTGTTCATAGCTTAGATGATAATATACTCTAGACAAATCCTATGTTTATCTCACCGAGTGAACGAAAGTCGTTTTCACGGATGAAAATATTCAACCATCATCATTCACGAGATTAACATACACTGGTATCTGAAAGTTTGTTTGTTTGTTTGTTATTTAACGCCGCACTCAGCAATATTCCAGCTATATAACGGCGGTCTGCGAAAAACAATCGAGTCTGGACCAGACAATCAAGTGATTGACATCACGAGCATCAATCCATGCAATTGGGACACGATGACATGCATCTACCAAGTCAGCGAGCCTGACCACCCGATCCTGTGACCACCCGATCCTATTAGTCGCCTCTTACGCCAAGCTTCTAAAGTCGCCTTCTAAGGCAAGCATGGGTTGCTGAAGACCTATTATACCCCGGATCTTCACGGGTCGGTATCTGATAGTGTAAATACACTTTTTAACATATGTGACCAACCGTGAGATAAGGGACCTGACTGTTCAAAGTGATGACTGATGGGGATTATACAGAGGATGTTTTAATGTGTCTCGTGAAATATCATGATATTTCACGAGACACATGGAACATCCTATACATTATATACTTTTTATGTAGTTGTCTATCGGAAAATTACATTATTTCATTACAAATGTAAAACCTTGAAACGTAAATTCTCCCTACCTAACACGAAGGGACGATTCGCCACCCCTTGTATTTACGACTAAAAAAGTAGTTTCGTGTTTACAAGCTCTTAAAATATATAAACAAAAGTAAAATAAATATCTAGGGTCACGAAAATACTGTATCATACAAATTAATATGATCATATACAAAATCAACTTCAACAAAAAATATTCTTGAAAACTACGAGACCGCTGTTGGAAGCAAAAGAATACACGCTAACAAGTAACAAAAATGGCGCTTTGCGAAACGAACAGTCTCGATTGACGAGTTACTTGAGAAATGAACAGTTTATAACGACATATTTTCAAGAGAATAACAAACGGCATGAAGCGATATTAACTCCATAAATGAACATCTGTCATTAATTTGCCTTGTCAATGTGGAACTAACGTAAAAAGGTAATCAACAGTTTGTGCACGGATCTGACACTTGGGATAAAGGGATACAATTTGAGGGGAAGTAACTCTTGTATGACAATAGTTCCGTCAATGTGTTATGTTCACAGCAGTGACATATCAAGTGTTATGTTCACTGCAATGAAATCATCACTTTTCTCAACTTTAAGTATATAATAAATGACGTCATCCATTGTTTGACTATATCAGTGACGTCAGACGGGGATTACACCAAGCTATCACCACTGTGTACTTGTTATCCTACAACCAGAATAGAGAATAAATTTCAGTGTCAGGTACAGAATAAATAATTTGATTACATGTTATGACGTATTATGAATGCAGCTTGTACAATCCATATGACCAAAACCATGTCAACTAATATGATAAACGTCAGTAGATGTATCAACTGATAAAAAATTAACTATCACATAAACGATTGCGGTCACATAATCCTTACGTTACACAGATGAAATTAACCTTTATCTTATGCTGCCCATGTTATGTAATACGGTAATAGTGAGGAACAATATTGTTTATATCCCTCAAAGATAAGCAGATGTTGAGATATCTGTTCATGGAGGTCATGTAGATGTTGGCGACAGAAGAATGTGATATCATTATACGATAATTTCGATTCAGCCAACTGTATTAAGCCCCAAAACGCGCCTGCCAGTTCACCCAATCGAAGAGAGTTCTATTATTAACACTTTCATGCCAGCCAATCCTGCAATCACACAAATGACTCAATCAAAGCTTCATCGCGGCTTACTTACCGAGTGAGATGTAAATGATTCAAAGCTATATTTCGTGCAGGGAACAATTAATCCGACGCTCGTGAGCATACCGTGCTTTCACTCGCCAATATCGCCCTATTTATGTTTGTGTTCTTGCGGCATGCTTCAATGGGAATGGAAACTGAATATATCTTTTATCTTACCTTACTTGTTAACGTTTATTGCCGAATGCCGTTTTGATAAATTTCTATGTGCCCGGCATATTCCCGAGGCAAGGGAGTTAACTGATTATAAAATATTTCCACGTGGAAACTGGACTTTTACAGTCAGTTAACTCCCTTGTCTCGGGAAGATGTGTACGCCGCTATGCATCCGAAAAAAATATACCCGCCGTCATGGCAACAGACGTTTTGCCGATATCTGTAATCTCTGTATATCAAGTTCCTTGTAAATGCACCCCCACCGGATCTGCCCATGTACAGATGTAATAATGGATACAGTCATAATATCCAGAGACACCCCAGTCAAATTTTATACCATTACAATTATGTAATAATGATTTAAGTGATAGACCCCCAACTTCATTCAAGTGCAATGGGAATAAAACAAGTGATAATTTATTTTGTCTGACATGGACAATACATGGAAAACACTCGAGGTTACTCCCATTGCAGACACTCATGCTTTAACAACACGCAAACATTTATCGTCAATTCCCTGTGCTTGTAATTTGTCCCACAGACCAACACGCCGAACACTATCGAAAGCTTTCTTACAATCAATAAAACAACAACATTTTCTTCTTCCTGGATTTATAAATAATTCAGCGAAACAAAACAATTTAAAAGAGTCCGGTAATGTTACTGTGGCATTGCACCTAGCAGTGAGGTAGCACTATAAGCATTCTCACACATACGCACGCGCATGCACGTCGTTATATGAGTTCAATAATATTGAATGCGATGTTAAACGCCATTTTACCTCACCTCACTGTAATAATGCTCGTTGAAAAGAAATTGTTAAATCTTGTAATCACCACGAAACAAGTTGTGGTTCATAAGTCATGGGATTGGCCTCCTGTTTCTCAAGATCTAAGGTGAAAGCATTGTCAGATGAAAAGCTAAAATACAAACGATTGGTATATGCCAATAATCCTAGAAGCAATTTGTGTTTTGTTGTCGTTTTTACTTTAGTTGAAAGAAATAACCAAATGGTTTCATTATCGAAATGTAAATTCTTTCCACTTCTCCTTTTCCGATCGGCAATATAAATTACAATGTACAAATGTTGTGTATGATTAAAATAAGGAGGAGAACAAAGAACGGCATCACATAATGTACCCCGTATATGGACAGTGATGAATGTCCGCACAAAAACGCCATCACATAATGTACCCTGTATATGGACACTGATGAATATCTGCACAAAAACGGCATCACATAATGATCCCCGTATATGGACACTGACGAATGTCCGCACAAGAACGGCATCACATAATGTACCCTGTATATGGACAGTGATGAATGTCCGCACAAAAACGGCATCACATAATGTACCCTGTATATGGACACTGATCCAACACGTGATGAATGTCCGTATCACATGGCTAAACTACAAGAACAGCCTTATAGCTATACTGTGACTACCGGTACAGCAGGAGATGCTTACGCCTTTTCGCGAACACCCGGTGTCATCACGGATTTTCAGTGATCCATTCATATAACTTTCATCACTATGTTGCCTTTTTATGTGAAGAGATCGTGTTCTTGTCATAATCAAAACGCGTTTTCAAACAGTTGCCTTATCACATGAACAAAACGCACCCGCTGATAGGTCACACTATCAACGCTTGATCTGTGGCAAATTACACCCAACATGGGTTCGCTTTGAACATGTCGGAAATCGAACTGATTTCACAAACCAGGGCACTGGGAATAACAAACATGGTAAATGAATTAATCATTTCCAAACTGTTTCGCCTTGTAACGATTTTAACGCAACCTATCGAATGGATGTTTAAATTATATACAGTAGAATATTGTTCAGTTTATAACGCATACACAGCAGGTGATGTAACCCATTGATGCATGCATACAGGTATTTATAGGCTCAAGGAATCGCCAGAGCCATGGAATTGAAATTGGTGGGTGTGTGTAATTGACAATGATTTTCTGTAACAGGTTATGCATATATCATAGGATTTAATCAACGAAAGGATTTAATTGCCGTCTGGCTAAATTCATTTCAATGGTTCGTCGATTGCAAATACTTGTGGCTAAATTTAACTGTTTCGTGCACAGTGAACCAGCATGCAATCTAAGCACGTTAAAGCCGGCTATAAAGGTGAGTTCGCTTACCAAATGAATGGGTGAGTGTGGTTTTTAAGCCGCTTGTATCAATATTCCAGCAATATCACGGCGGGGGACACCAGAACTTGGCTTCACACATTGTATCCATGTCAGGAATCGAACCCGGGTCTTCGGCGTGATGAGCGAACGCTTTAACCACTAGGCTACCCGACCGCCCCTGATCCTAAACAGGCCAAGTACAGGTAGCCATAAACACACTTCTCTCACCTCTGGAGAGGAAAGTGTGCGGCTTATCATTCTCGAGTTTGAAGCGTGTGACAGATAGCATGATATACACGGCCAGAAGCATGGCTGGATGAGTGGCTCGGCATTCCTACCCTGTTCCTACATGTATGTTGGTTTGTTGTTCATCGCCACTCAGCTACATGACGGTGCGTGTAAGTCAACGAATCTGGACAAGACAATAAAGTGATTGGCATTACAAACAGCTACCTACGTACTTGGGATATGATGACACAATCAACCACGTCAGCGAGCCGGCGGACCACCCGATCTGACTACCCACCCGTTTTAGTCGCATAGGTTGCTGGGGATCTATATTCTTACCCAGAATATCCACGGTCACTGGTTTGCCTGGTCTATACTTCATTATATTAATTCAGACAACAAGAACATTCGCTCACCTAGCCATCCCAGTAACAGATCAATCTTCAGAAAGTTCTGCGACAGTCGTAAATCAAGGTTAAAGACACAGGGAGCAATACGACAGTAGTGCTAAGATCGCTTTACGGAAATGAATTCAGATACATTTTCCACAACCTGGGTCCAAGGGCCCGTAAAGCGGCCGCCGTCCCTATACTTTGTGGAACAAGGCCAAGCTGTTACGCCGGAAGCAGGGAAGACGATATCATCTTTGCACAACCCTATGTTTAAGAGGGACTACGCCAGGGCAAAATGACAATTACAGCAAGTTTCATTCAGGTCTTGAAATATTAAACAGTTTGTAAATACGCCAGCACAAACTTCATTTGAAGATTAATCTACAAATCATACTAGAGACACCCAGAGATAACAGGCCTAAGCTGAAAAAGGCACCAAACTGGAGAGTAGAACCTTTAACGACCATATTTAGATATAGATAGCATTGTCGTCGAAACTATTGACTATTCCACTTCTTTCCTTCAACCATTGGCTCTTCCACATACATCTATCAAACATTAACCGCGTTTTTTTCGGTCCCTCCACATATATTCATCAAACGGTCACTCTCCATCTACTCAACAACATAAAACTCGGATATCTTACCCCGATACGATACTTCTCTGCGTGGAGATCTGAGTGCGGGAGGGTGCGTCACGTTAACCTTGAGCGAACCTTGCCAGCTTCTTTACTACCTCTATTCGAAATTTCGATTTGTAAAGCAAAACCCACACAGAACAGTAAATAGTCTTTCGATGACTCTCCCTTTTGGGTGCAGATGCCATGGCGCTTAGAAACGACAAGGTGTATGAAATACCCAGAACAATATAATAGCGCGGTCTTATGTATTACATTCGGAACTTGTCGTTTTAGTTCGTTTTTGTCCGCTTGTTGTGGGAACAAAGTCCGAAGTTATTCAGGTCTTAGACGTTTACCTGTTTGGTGAAACCCACAAGCACGGGAATAGTGCTGACAAAATTAGAAACATCATGGGGTCGAACCGGGAATTATGTCTCTGTACAGCTAATTGTGACGCCTTTATTATTTGTCATACGACAGTGATGTGCATCAGTTGTGAAGGGGGTCTAAGAGCCTTTTTCCCCCTTTTAACTGTTATGTTGGACGCGGAAGGTATTCACAGAGGTGCAAAACCAAGAGGACACACATATAAAGTAGAATCTTACATTAAAGTTTAGAAAGATAAAAAACAACATTAAGCAGATCGTCGAAACAACGATAGCTTTCGCCAAGTAAACATATCACTATCGATTACTACGCTTAAAAACAGGTTTCAACAGACTATGTATGACCATGGCCGTTAATATAACTGTATGTGCAGTAGGCGTTAAGTTTTTTCAAGCCTCACGGTCCTACTCCATTAAACCAGACCGTTTCAAGTTCTTCCCTATTGTACAATCACAGCCCCCTCGTATACACATGCTGTAGACAGACCTACATAGACCAACACACTGAATGAAACAGATCAAGCAACACGCACTGCCGTATAACTACAAAGCAGCATGGAATATACATAAAGGATTATTTGGGTGGTATAGAGCACCTCACCTGACGCCATAAACAACATGCAAAATAGACAAGTAAGATAGGGTTGTCTGTTTACGTGACCCTTGCCACGTTTAAATTGTAAAACCAATTTCAGTTTTGCTCAAAACGCTTTTGTTAAACTTCTCTCTGTGGGGATTGGCATGTGTGTTTGAAAGGTTGCCGTGACGGCGTCAAGCCAACATGTCTTTCACTGCACTGTGCTTGCCGTATTTCCCCAAGTAAGAGCAAGGGTCCTGTTCACAGAGCTTTTGTTTGTTGTTTAACGCCGCAATATTTCCGCTAATATTTCCGAAAATCCAGTGACTGACATCATGAACATCGATCAAGGTAGTTGGGATACGACGACATGACATGCCAACCAAGTCACCTGACCACCAGATCCATTTAGTCGCCTCTTATGACAAGTATCGTTTGCTGGAGACATATATTCTTACCCGGTATCAATGTTAATGTACAGGTGTCTTAATGCTGCACAATCTTAAGTCTATGTTAATGTATGCGTGTCTTAACGCTGCACAATCTTAAGTCCATGTTAATGTATGTGTGTACGCTGCACAATCTTAAGTCTATGTTAATGTATGTGTGTCTTAACGCTGCCCTATCTTAAGCCCGTGTTAATGTATGGGTGTCTTAACGCTGAACTATCTTAAGCCCGTGTAAATGTATGTGTGTCTTAACGCTGCACAATCTTAAGCCCGTGTTAATGTATGGGTGTCTTACCGCTGCACTATCTTAAGCCCATGTTAATGTATGGATGTTACAATCGTCCTCTTGCTAAGAGCACTGTGTGGGACGACCCCAGGTCACTTATTAAATTCACTTTACTAAAATATCCGGCGAATATCTGGCCTTTTCCTTTCGTACCCGAGAGATTTGGGAGTACTAATAAAGTTCAAACTGCCTTGATATTCAAATGTACACTGGGAGAAATCATTAGCAGAAGCTTATTGGAGGCCCTGCGCTTATGTCTGAACTTTACCCCTATACTCGGCTGTTGATAGATGATAATACCATGTACGTGTTTGATAATGAATATACACGCTCTGGGACTTCATATACATGTAGTTGGTAGAGCGTTACATGTCCACGCGACCAGTATTGTGCGCTGACAGCTGTCATGTTTGTGATTGATGTGCTTGAATTGTTAATGTAGTGATGTATGTTATGTGCATGGAATGTTTGTTTGTTTGTTTGTTTGTTTAACGCCGCACTCAGCACCATTCCAGCTATATGACGGCCGGTGCTCTGTAAATAAACGAGTGGACCCGTAAAGATCCGGGGAAAAATAGGTCTTCAGCAAAAAGGCGTCTAAAGGGATCGGGTGATCAAGGTCGCTGTCTTGGTTGATGCATGTCATCGTATCCCAATTGCGTGGATCGATGCTCATGATGTCAATCACTGGATTGTATGGTCCAGACTCGAAGTCAGCGAGCCTGACCACCCGATCGCGTTAGTCGCTTCTTACCACAAGCATGGGTCGCTGAAGGTCTATTCTAATGCGGACCTTCACGGGTAGTTATGTAGAATGTTGAATGTTGTATTTGGCATTGGCACTGGCGAATTCGGTTTCAAATTGGTTTCGAGGTATCATATCATTCAAGTTTCACTCCTAATTGAGATATAAACATAGTGGTTGAGTTTATTTGATATAATTCCAACAATGGTATTCCCATGGCAAAGATGGTCCCCGCACCTTGTCATGAAGTGGGGATCGGGGATTACCATGTCTGATCTTACTGATTTTGAGTTATCGTGCTCGGACGGCGTGGAGGTTATTCATGCTATCAACCACCGGACTGCACGGTTAGCACTCGATGATGTACAGGTCAGCGCCTATAAGTGGATCATTGCTGATTGCGACGTACAACAACATTCGTTCAGGTACTAAAAAGGTAATAAGTATGTGAATATTAGTGTGACCGGTGCTTTAATATGTCCTTGTATCCAGACAGATCAGATCCAGGGGCAGATCGAGGCTCAGGTTTGGCTACTCCGTGTTTTTGTCTTGAAGCAGACACACCAGGATATAAAATGGTAGGTACCAAATGATCTCCACTGAATCAACATTTTTGTGATAATAATAAACATCAACAGACCATTTTCACTAAAATTGTACATGAAAATAAGTAGATATATGAAAGATACAAAAGACTGTGTGATATCAACAAAACGCGTGATGTAAATGACAGTTGGTCAAGTCGGTCCCCAAGCAATGCTATGTCACGTATATCGTTGAATATATTTTCCTTCCACGTCACATAAAGCTTAAACGGCTTGTTGAATTATAACCACCCCGTAAGTAAGCTAATCTCTTTCAACGTGTCTCGGAATTGAGTGGTTAAGTCGGTCAGTAGTGTATTAGATCGCCGCTTCCAGGGAACGCATAATCCACGACACATAAACACAAGCGTAAACACGGCCCCGATATGACAGTCCAGTAAATAACACTCCACATATATCGAACTATATACGAACCACAAACAATAACCTATAATTTGTAAAACATTATCATAGCGGAAGAGCGTTGTCCCTTAGCGTCCCCGTTGTTATGGTAACCAGGTAGATCTTACCTGTAAGGGAGGGGAAGTGTTATCCATATCCTGATCAATGTCACTCATTTTGATTTAGAGATGACACATTCCTGTAGACAAAGTCCAGCCCAAACTCTCTCCGTTACACACACAGGTGGGAGTCCTGGTAAACTACAGGTAGATCCAGGTAACACATTGCATTAGTAACTGAATCTCCACTTAGAGATAGAGACAATACACCGCGCTGCCAAGGTATACCCGCGTTAACTCAGTGGCCAGGTAAAATCCAATCACCTGTGTTGGTTTAAAGACATGGGCTACCGTTGTCTATCGCGGGTATACAAGATCGCGGCCTTTCATGGCGGGCGTCTATCATGCGTCTTATTTCAAACTTTTGTTCGTGGTAGGAGAGCGATAAACGCAATGCGTTAGTTCAACGCGAACAGACTTGATTAACCATTGGTGTACAGGCATGGGTATTATCATAGGATCATTTAATGCTGGTTTGGCCAAGCCATGATCGGGTACTAATACGAGGGGATTAGAGTCGTGTATAGACTATGACGATATTTACAGTTAACGAGCCTAATACTAACGGCCCACTGCGTGTTGCAGTGATACCCGGATCATATACATACGAATGAAATGTCCTGGAATGGAATGGTCTGGGTTGCTTTGAAGCTACCACTTCTAATTTTAGATTTATTATCTCCAGAACAGAAACCTCAGTATTTTGTGTTTGTTATAATTTCGGTTAATATAAGATTATATTTTTTGGTCAAATCTCGGAGTTTATGTTGTCATTCATAAAGTCTGTTTTTGAATTTGGCAATTAAAATGCTTATGGAATTTTCTTTGTTTTAAGCTCGTACCCATAAGAAGATGCATTCATCGCACACAAGGTTGGATCCACCTTTTTTTAAAAGGGACGGGTCCAAAATATCAAAATGCTCTCTCAGATAATGTGGCTGCCTACAACAAACTACATTTGGTTTGGTTTTCGAAAGGTTTGGCACACCATACCCCAGAAACATATCACTCCACACCCGACGAATCCGATGTTTCAGAGGTTGGTCCAGCCACCTGCACGTTGCACACGCTCCGGAAATTGACTAATATGTTGCCATGGCGACGAGTCTTGTTTAGCATCATGAAATTCGATTGCGCTGCAATCTATCAGTGCTGACCAGGTGGTCCCATATCGTCAAATCGATACTCAACGACCGATCTAACCAGGCGAATAAAGAGAGCTTATTTGCCGTGTAACCACATTCTGCCAACTGTACCGAGGCTGAGAACTGACTGGACATTTTACGCCGTGAGCAGCAATACCTGCACCGATTGACGACAAATTTGTGTATAGCCTCTAACCCTGGATTTCAACTGGCGTTTCATGAAGCGCCCTCATCATCAGGTATGGGAGTTACGACAGTCGCAGCGCTTTGTTTGCTTTGATGATGGAGTGAGTGAGTAAGTTGGGTTTAACGCCGCTTTTAACAGTCTTCCAGTTACATCACGGCGTGCCAGCCTAATGTGGGAGGAAAGCCCGAAGTGATACAGGTCTCAGACGTTTACCACTTCGGGGAAACCCACGAGAACGGGTATGGTGCTGACAAACCTAGAAACATAATCGGGGAACCCACAATTCCAGGTTTCTGGCTTGCCCAAGGGACGCAACTCTGCACAGCGAATCGCGGCGCCTCAGACGACTGGGACTTGTTTCAAGTTGGTAGAATCCCCATTTGATACCTTCTTACGACAATCCCGAGATGAGTTAATGAACGTTGTACTACACCCACTCTGCACAGAGTGACAGCATTATTATACTGTGTCCTGGATACAACCGACACTGGACCCGACAAACCAGGGCCCACTTGCACAAAGCGATTACTTTGCGCAAGTGGGCTCAGAAGTAGATAGCATGCATGAGATGAGCAACCACTCATGCCGACGGGGTACGATACTTCATGTCATTCAGTTTACACATTGTAACAACCCGATCCCAATATTAACTTATAGCATGGTGGTGGGAAAGCCTAGTTGTTGACGCCGAAGACCCGGGTTCGATTCCTCACGTGTGAAGCCCACAACTGACTCACTCACTAATAGCATGGGCCTAACTGTACCCAGGCTATCAGTCCCCATTGGGACCCGTGAAGATCCGGGTTAGAATAGGTCTTCAGCAACCCATGCTGGCCGTAAAAGCCGACTAACGGGATCGGGTGGTCAGACTCGCTGACTTGGTTTATGCACGTCATCGTATCCCAATTGCGTGGATCGATGCTCATGATGTCAATCACTGAATTGTCTGGTCCTGACTCGATCATTTACAGACCGCCGTCATATAGCTGGGATATTGCTGAGTGCAACGTTAAACAACAAATAAATAAACAAACAAACAATCCTCATTGGAGGAAATCCAGTCAGACTGACATGACTGGCGGAGAAGGGCAGTAACGTGTTGTATTACCTACGAGGGCAAACATATCGGGGTTCATTGTTTCCGTCATCCGGACGGCATTGTTGATTCGAATCTTATTGTGACGTGAGGTCGGAATGACCTCACACTAGAAACGACGTCACAGCTGAAGTATGTTGAAGTCATTCGACAAACTGTGGTTCGGCTGCTGTTGCGACTTGTTGTCCTTATACATGTTCTATTGGTAAACACTAAAGTCCGTCTCTGTGTGCAGACATCTTCCTCGGTAACAAATAGAACATTATATTCGTGTTCATGCCTACTATGTTTACGACACGCGTGCCTAAATTCCGGTATCCTCGCTCTGTTCGGGAAATACTGGAATTTAGACACTCGTGTCGTAAACATAGTATGACATGAACACTCATATAATATCCTCTATTTATTACCCATGGTGTTAGAAATACTTAGAGTTAATAAAAATTGTATGTGCATTGGTGCAAATATCACTTTGCACGCACCACTGAGATGTTTCGACCCTTACGACACTAGAAACGAGCTGCATAGTCGCCTTTTTCGGCAAGCATGGGTTGCTGAAGACCCTGATTTTCAAGGGTACCCCATGCTTGTAGTCAAAGAAGATTAAAATGACGATCGGGTGGTTAAAATGTGTAACCTGGTTGATGTGTGTCTCATCGTAACCTGACTGCGTTTGGCGTTGCTCATGCGATCAACCACTGGTTTCGACGGGCACATAGTTTTACGCCGCAGCCAGCAATGTCTCGACTACAACGCAGCAGTAAAATACTCGAATCCCATCGGTTTAGGTTTGGAGTGAGTGAAATGGGTTTGTTTTTTTAACAGTAAATGCTTTTAGGCATGCATATTGTGCAGGGGCATAATTGTGTGTAAATCCCTATTTTTAGACATAAGAAAATAATTTCACCGTATCACTTAACGGTCTTTTGATAACGTAATCCAATATAGGATATCATAACATAACTGATAATAGTTATAAATATTTATTGGTGTAAATAATTGAAATTATATTTTTCTATCATTTTACTATACAGTAAATTACGGTTGTAACGAACTCAAAGGGACCACGTATTTTAGTTCGTTACAACCGAAGTTCGTTATAAGCATATATATACAGAAAATATACAGCAAATGGACGGGATCAAAACACATTTCGTTATATCCGTCAGTTCGTAATAAGCGTGTTCGTAATAAACGTAGTATACTGTATATATTAACATAACAAGTTGTGTCTTCTATTGTGTTTATTCCTTGTATGTATATTGTTATGTGTTGACACTCAAGTTGAAACGCGAAGGTTAACCCAGAAATGGGTACGTGCAGAACTAAATCGTGAAATCATTAAATAACCACACAAGATCAATGAATAATTAACAATTTATATTGAAATACAGGATTAGGTTTCCAGTGATAAAAGACAATGGGTCGAATGATGCGCATGCTCCGTTCTTAAATCCCCGGAAACAGTGTGGGATACTAGCAGATAAAAGTCTGTGCATTCAGAGAGGTATCCCGTCCGCCCCTGGCATGTGGACAACACGCAGCTCAACTCGCCCTTGTATTGCTCTTATATAGGTAGACAGACAGGCAGACAGACAGACAGAATATTTCATTTTAGTCTCACCCCAGGTACAGACAACATTTAACTGAGCCATCCCTGACGGGATTATGAGAGACGTAATTATATAATATAATATTTAGTATAAAATATAATGCACAATGTAATCATCCACACTATCGATACACACACGTACTTCTAAAACCTAAAATATATATGCAGGTTTTGGCACAAACTTTCATAATATTTGGGCAAGGCATGGATATTTTAAATTTTTCTTCGTCAGGGGCTGTAAAAAAATCAGGGTTAAACTGAAAACATAGTGTAAACATATCTATTGTTAAATGCTTATAAAGTGGACACTGGAGTAACACATGCATCTCATCCTCCACAGATTCCGGGCAACTGAAACAGGTTCGTTCTTCAACCGGTTTGTTGCAGTACCGTCCCGTTTCTATATGGAGGGGTGTCACCTCTCAAGTATGATTAAGCCTCGGAAGTCAGACTTGAAGGTTCGATACTGTCGAAGTTTATTACCTCCCTTGCCTCGTCTGCTCCCGGGACATATGAGCTTCCGCTTCCACTCACCAATGAAATTGTTGATTAAAGCATTTTTAACAGTTGTAACAACATACTTGGCTTTGAGTCGGTTATTTAAATCAAACAGTTTTATCAAATTTAGCAATTTCAATTTTGAGTGAACTCGTTTGATCAATCTTTCTTATTATACAGTCTGGCCCACTGGAACAGTTTATATGTCAGCCTCTGTGTGTTCAGACTCTAACATCTTGTATAGAAACGCATCACGCTTCCCCACAATCTCACTTCCGGGGGTGTCCACCCCATATCCCCGTGTACAGCTGCATTTGGAGCGTGTTTCTTCACACCCACAAAAAAAACTTCATGGCTCGATTTTGTACTGTGCTTACTAGTGCTACGTTGCTGCTACCTCATATGGCTGATCCATAGACGATAGTTGACCTTCACCAAGAGTCATACAGCTTGGTGAAGGTGTTATACCCCATGCCGCCATAATAGACCTATTATATGGTCTCTGATTAAACACATGTAAAACAAGGAATTCATCTTCTGTGTACATTTTGTTATTTAGCCTACAGTGAGGACATACTCTTAAATGGTAAGGTGCATTAGCGTATTTTCCTGTTTCTGTCATAAGTCTAAAATTACCACATCTAAGGCTTGTGAAACATATTCTCAAATGTAAAGGAATAGCACTGCGCAGATATTTCCCACATGTAAAAATGTCTAATATGACACATAGTTGGCACATTTATGAGAAGTGCGTAGTGTTGAATACCAGTTTTGTTTAAGACTATCAAAAAGTCTTATTTTAAATAATCTGATAAAAATGTTCATATTCCTGACATCCTGGCTAATCCATACAAAACCAAACCCAAATTGAAAACACTGGGTACGTCACGTTCACCCGAAGGCATTGGGTAAAGGGAAGTAACTCGGTTCGTTTGCGTCGCCTGCCACGAGTTTTGCCAGTACTGCGGACGTCTATTCCGGACCTGTATGGGTTAATGTCGGTAAGAAAAATTCGTTGTCAACCGACCCCCCGGTGAACATAGTGTGATGTACCCTGTGTGACGGCTCGGGGTACATATATTCATACATAAGGTACATCACACCATTACCCCTAGGGATGGGTGACAACTTACACTGCCACCATAACGCTCGATATTTTATGAGCGTTTCATTCAATTTGCGTTCACAAACATTAATCAGAAATAACCTACCGGGGTACAATGATCTACTGGCACTAGGGCTGGGACGGGTAGCTCGGGTACTCGGGTCGGGTAGGTCCTGACTAGGACCAGGTTACCCACAGGTCCGGACCCGTGTTTAGTCACGTGATATATTGTTTAATGACAAAAACTCACTACGGCTCAGTGGTTACACTACAAGTCGCTAATTTTCGCATTTCTTTTGACAATGCACACATTCCTTTTGACTATATGTTTGAGAGCAGATAAACCTTTTTCACCTCACCTCACCTGATTGGTGATCATTGTGTCAAGCATAGACCACATGTCCACCGCAAGTATGCAAAGTGATACTTTGTAACAAGATTTCAAATGAGCCAAAAGACACAATCACAAAATTGAAAAGAAATTTATAAAATGAAGTTTCATTTCGCCTGTTTTGGTGGATTAAAAAGACAAAAGACATGACAATAAAAGCAAACAATTAATCTGTGAACTTTATAAAGAATAATTTACCTGAGATCACATTATTTCCCTGAGTAATTTCACTTTAAAAGTAACAACACTCACAACAACATCGTGCATATCGGCATGCAGACAATACCGGTATATATAAGGACATCACACTTCATAGTATATTGGTAGAGCTAGCAGAGTGTCGCCAAGTACCACAAACAGATCTTAGCTTCAACTGTCTTATCTCTAATTCTTTCACATGACATATCCTGCTAAGAGATCGCCAATATTTGATATTCTTGGGTAAGAGGTGACTATGCTTGTCGTAAGAGGCGACAAACAGGATTGGGTGGTCAGACTCGCTTTCTTGGTGGATGCATGTCATCGTATCCAAATTGATTAGATAGATGATCATTATGTCAATCACTGGATTGTCTGGTCAAGATTTTATTATTTACTGAACGTCACCATATAGCTGAAATATTGCTGAGTGAGGCAAACATACAAACAAAACTTCATATGTCCAATCATCGAATGTAATGTAGTTTGTATGACTCTGGTAAAGACTATCACTGGAACAGCTCTGATGGCAGCTCCTTCCTGCTGGGGAAGCTGGTTTGTGTGCCCATAGCTTGTACACTGATGGCTGCCAGACGACTGGAGCGAGTCAGGGCCTCAATGATGGTCATGTTGGGGTACAAGGCAAGGTAGAAGGCCAAGGCTCCAAGGAAGGCATCCCCTGCTCCCTGAAATAACAGGGGAGTTTCAGTACAATGTGTCCTCAGAACTTATTGATTTTGTTACTATTGTTATTATCATCATCAACATCATCATAACCATAATAATCATCATTATCTCTGGTGATTCCTGGGCCCACTTGCACAAAGCGATCTTAACGCTACGACTATTGTAAGCCTTTGTTAAAGTATGGGAGTTACGATCATATTAGCGCTAAGATTGCTTTGTGCAAGTGGGCCCTGGAAAGAATATAGGTCATCAGCAACCAATGCGTATATGAAATAGGTGGCTACTCTTGGGCCCACTTGCACAAAGTGATCTTAGCGCTACAACTATTGTAAGCCTATGTTAAAGTATGGGAGTTACGATCATCTTAGTGCTAACATCGCTTTGTGCAAGTGGGCCTTGGTGTCTTGATTGATTGCATGGCATTGTATCACTAGTGTGGGGACATGCTCATGATGTTATTCACTGGCTTGTCTGGTCCAGACTCCATTATGTACAGACCGCTGTCCTATAGCTTGAATATTGCTGAGTGCAGTCTTAAACATCATCATTATCATATTTACCGGTAATTAACCTGATTTGAAAAACAATATTTGATTTCCCAGGGAAGCAGTTCCGTTGTTCAGGATCTGTGTTGTCATGGAAACAAGGAATTGCCTGATGTACTCACTGTTGTGTCCACAGGAGTCACTTTAGGGCAGGGTACAACGTGAGGGTCTCGCTCTGACTGTGATACATACAGGGAACCCAGTTCCCCTAGCGTAAGGACAACAGAGTTACATCCCTTGTCTAGCAGAGCAAGCACTGCTGCCTTGGCTTCCTCTATACTGGACACCTTCTGGCCAGTGAGAATCTCTGCCTGTAAGCAAAAATGAAATATGGTATTTTGGATATTGAACAATTGAAGAAGAATGTCTTTTCTTGGTTATGACAGGCTTATGGTTTTGGACATGTTGTTCAAGACTCATTATCCAAGATAACCTGAAAAGAAGCAACAAGTCTCAGTAGCTCACCTGTATTGTTCTGGAAAATTTGCAAAATGGGAACAGAAATGAGTGAATGTTGTTTAACGCTGCGTCAGCCTTAAACCAGCTCTATCATGGCAGACTGTACATAATTCTGGGCCAGTAACTGAAAACAGCAGAATGAATCTTTGCCATCTGGGCAACCAAACCGAAAAAATCAACCAAACTGATTCGCCTCTTACCAAAAACAACAGAAAAATGGGGACCTGAAACTAACCCAGATTTCCATGAATATAAATCATAAAGGCCAAACTATTTGTTCACCTAAAGTATCCCAATTGCGTAGATCGATGCTCATGATTTCAGTCATTAGATTGTCTAGTCTAGACTTGATTATGTACAGACTGCTGCCATTTAGCTGGAATATTGATGTGTGTGGGGTTAAACAACAAACAAACAAAAAAGAAACAATATCCTAAAAATCAAATTTCACAATGATAAATGCCGAAAATACTGAGATTGCTGCCAAGGTTAGCAAATCAGACACAACTTCTTTGTTAAGTCATCACTGCTGGCATTGTGTACACAAAACTGCACTGCCACCAACCAAGGTGACGTGCAACATGCACAAGCAGCCCTGTTTAGTATTAAGCCTTATAAAAGCCATCAACACTTGAACCTCCAGTTTCCACTCTGTATAGGCCTATGTATGGTGTGTGAAGTGATGTTGGAAATGTAAATATTTACACAGACTGAGAGATTGACAGATGTACGCTGAATCTCAGCAGTGTACCATTTGATCTAGCCTCACAAACAGACAAACCAGGGGTCACTGTTGAGCCGATGCCCAATTTACAGACAAACCCAGGGTCACTGTTGAGCCGATGCCCAATTTACAGACAAACCAGGGGTCACTGTTGAGCCGATGCCCAATTTACAGACAAACCAGGGGTCACTGTTGAGCTGATGCCCAATTTACAGACAAACCAGGGGTCACTGTTGAGCTGATGCCCAATTTACAGACAATTCAGGGGTCACTGTTGAGCCGATGCCCAATTTACAGACAAACCAGGGGTTACTGTTGAACAAAAACCACATTTACAGACAAACCAGGGGTCATTGGTTAAGCCAATGCCCAATTTACAGACAATCCATGGGTCACTGTTGAGCCGATGCCCAATTTACAGACAAACCAGGGGTCTCTGTTGAGCCGATGCCCAATTTACAGACAAACCAGGGATAACTGTTGAGCCGATGCCCAATTTACAGACAAACCAAGGGTCACTGTTGAGCCGATGCCCAATTTACAGACAAACCAGGGGTCACTGTTGAGCCAATGCCCAATTTACAGACAATCCTGGGGTCACTGTTGAGCCGATGCCCAATTTACAGACAAACCAGGGGTCACTGTTGAGCCGATGCCCAATTTACAGACAAACCAGAGGTCACTGTTGAACCAATGCCCAATTTACAGACAAACCAGGGGTCACTGTTGAGCCGATGCCCAATTTACAGACAAAACAGGGGTCACTGTTGAGCCAATGCCCAATTTACAGACAAAACAGGGGTCACTGTTGAACCGATGCCCAATTTACAGACAAACCAGGGGTCACTGTTGAGCTGATGCCCAATTTACAGACAAACAAGGGGTCACTGTTGAGCCGATGCCCAATTTACAGACAAACCAGGGGTCACTGTTGAGCCGATGCCCAATTTACAGACAAACCAGGGGTCACTGTTGAGCCGATGCCCAATTTACAGACAAAACAGGGGTCACTGTTGAGCCGATGCCCAATTTACAGACAAACCAGGGGTCACTGTTGAACAAATACCACATTTACAGACAAACCAGGGATCACTGTTGAGCCGATGCCCAATTTACAGACAATCCAGGGGTCACTGTTGAGCCGATGCCCAATTTACAGACAAACCAGGGGTCACTGTTGAGCTGATGCCAAATTTACAGACAAACCAGGGGTCACTGTTGAGCTGATGCCCAATTTACAGACAAACCAGGGGTCACTGTTGAGCTGATGCCCAATTTACAGACAAACCAGGGGTCACTGTTGAACTGATGCCCAATGTAGTCACCTCCAATATTAGGCATGATGTATTGGACCTTTTTGCTTTGAAGGCCATGAAGATAGAAAATAGAAATAACATGTATGCCATTTTTTTACCTCAGTTTCATTGGCACAGAAGATGTCACAGTCTGAGTACAGCTCTGTCGGAAGGCTCTCCTGAGCAGGGGCGGGATTGAAGATGCTTTTAACTGTTGACAAAAACAAAGGTCAAATGTCATCCCAGCAGCCAATGGATAACTGGTAGAATGAAACAGTAATTTTATAATCATCATCAATTTGAATTACCTGTAAAAATGGGACAAGATTCAAAATAATCCTATGTAATTACCATGGGACGAAGAACCAGGAGAAGACAAGAAGCCAAGCTTTGAGTACCATAATTATTGGGTACATAATCGAGTCTGGACCAGACGATCCAGTGATTAATATCATGAGTATCGATCCACGTAATTGGGATCGATGACATGCATCAACCAAGTCAGCGAGCCTGACCACCTGATCCCGTTAGTTGCCTCTTACGACAAGCATAGTCAACTTTTACGGCAAGCATGGGTTGCTGAAGACCTATTCTACCCCAGATCTTCACTCTCTCCTGGAATCCCCATGGGGAGACAATATGGTGCCTACCTCCACGTTTCCTGGCGATGTGCAGAGCAGTGAGAGTTGACTGGACTGGGATCTCCAGCTGACACAGAATCACCTTGCTTGTCATGATCAGATGCTCCGCCGCTGCAACGTCTCTGTCACTCAACAACATGTTCGCACCGGCAACGATCACTATGGAGTTTTGACCTGAGGGACATTTAACATGTTGAAACAGCACTGGCAGCATCAGTTGTGTATTCTGTTAAAGGGGCACTGTGCTCCTGCAGCCCATTTCCAGTCTAGATGTTGTTATAGTGCCCTGTGTGACATTGTGACACTGTCTCGGTGTTCTTAGGGTCATCTTTACATACTAAACTGATAAGCATACCGATAACACAGATAGAGTTGGATGTGGTGTTTGAATGACTTGAATCAAGCTGGGAGTGCCAAGCTGCTCGAGCCAAGTACCCCTTTAAAATTAATATTCTATGGAAGTAGTTGCCGCTTTATGCCCCCCTTTCACTACGACCACAAATATCCTGAATCATCCTGAATCGGAAACTTTCAAAATTCTTGTTGATTCGGCCAATAATGCAAACTTTTGTTGCTAATCGGGTGGAAAAATATGAAGAATGCCGGGAATGGGTTAAGAAACATGTACGGATCATGCATGAATTGTAAGAATCACCCGTAACTATGTTAGGAATATGCTGAATGTTGTTCTTACTAAATTCTTACATGATTTGTAGTTGACTCGGGACATTCATGGCTGTTTTGGGATGTTTTCAGGTTGAGGATAAGAAATTTTGGGAGCCACAAATCAGTAAAAATAGCCAAGAATGCAAAAGAATCGATTATGAAGTTGTTACAGAACATAAGAATTAATTACGAATAGATTACAATACAGCCTCGAAAGTTTTTGACAAACAAAAAATTTCTTGCCGATTCAACGAACTCCAGTGAACTGTACGAATGTTTGGGAATCAAATAAGATTCAAGAACTTCAAGAAATGATTGAGATTTATCTACGAACATGAAAAATGTCCTATTCGGGGTGAGTCGGGATATTCGTGGTCGTAGTGAAATAGGGGCTTTAGACAGTATTTCAGTTATGTCACAGAGTCAGTTTAATGTGGGAGAAAAACCCAAAAGTGATGCAGGTCTTAGATGCTCACCACTTTGGTGAAACCCATGATAAGATGCCATGGATATGGTGCTGATAAACCGAAAACTGAGAGAATTGTGGCCACCTGTTTTCCCCTACCGGAGTATTGTGAGTCACCAGGGTAATTGGGTATCACAACAAATGATCATGTTTCACCTCAATTGTCATATTCAAATGATGTACATAGTTACCAATGACACCAGGGCTGAGACGGGTCATAATTACTACCTGGGTACCTGACCCCCTATTACCTGACCCCACCTGGGTAGGTCTCAAGAGCTGGGTAGAAAATATCCTATTGGGAATTATTTTACCAGAGCCCTGGCCAAAAATATTTAGACACACGTATATAACATTCTGTTCATGCATACACTGCAGTTGACTACTATTTATCTTTACTCAAACATATAAAAAAGAAATGTGCGCATAGCTGGAAAGAAATGGGAACGTTAGCAACTTGTACAGTTACTAAGGAGTTTTAATGCTTTTGTCACTAAACAATACATCATGTGACTAACTGTGGGTCCAGGTAGTCATGTTGGTACTCGTGTCCTACTCAGGAGCCACCCAAGCCAGGTACCCGAATCACCCATCCCAGCCCTACATGACACATACCCTTATGTTTCATATTCCATTCAACAATTCAAAAGTACACCACTGACTTGTATGGATGTATGGATAAGAAGGGGAGGGTGCTCATATCTTAATGGCTGGACAAGTCATGGGGGGGTGTTTATTAAGGGGCTGGGAGGTTGCTAATTATATTGATTGTGGTATGTGACTCGTGACAGCAATATTCCATCCACTTCACAGCAGCCTGTATATAATTATGTCCCAACCAGTGACTGAAAACATGAGCAAAGATCCATGCCATCTGGCCACGATGACATGCACTCAGCCCACCAGCCTTGAACCAGCAAATTGAGTGCTTGGGAGACACTGCTATTCTAACCCAGGTTTTTGCATACAAACATTAGCAGGGCAATGTCCCTCATAACAGCAATCTGGGGATGTATTCACAAACCATCGTCGCTGACTGTGATAGGTGCTACTCCTGTTGATGCGTCTGCAGTCACCCCGACATGACCTGGGAAGGGAAGAGTCAGTTAGTCAGGTTTTACAGCACTTTCATACAATGATTGTTGTACGGGAAAGATTTTAATATTTTGCAGTTTACAGATACAGTTTTCCTCAGCAAAAACAGTTTTGAATATTAATCATCTTTCCGTGACTGCCCTATGTACAGAAATGTCAACTAGCCTCCACAGACATTGAAATGTACCTTTAGGATTACTTGTCAATAAAACAAACAATAAATACTGGGTGATTTTGAAAGCGTATGGAAATAACAAGTGACTTTACTATGCAGTTGAATTGAAGTGAGCAGTTCTTACTGAACCAAAAATATTGTCTGACCCAACATAAAACTCACCAATATCAATGTTGTTGTCTTTAAAATTCTGAATATAATTTTTTCCAAAGCTATCATCTCCAACCTGAGAATTAAAGACAGAAAACAATCAGCATTATCAAATGTTGCATTTGAAATCTCACACTGCACAGTCAATTCTAAATTCAATTCACTGTAAACACATTATGTGTTGATACACATCAGCAAACCATGCATTATTTACATGTAGAAGAGATTCAGTTCAAAATGGTGATTGGTGGTCAGACTGTGGCTTGGCTGTTTGTATAGATCATTGCCCACAGTTTCAGTCACATTGTTTGTTTGCACTCGCCTATATTCCAGCTGTATGACGGCTGTCTGTAAATAATCAAGTTTCAACCAGACAACCCAGTGACTGACTTCATTATTCCATGCAACTGGGATACGATGACATGCAATTAACCAAGTCAGTGAGCCTGACCACCAGATACATTTAGTTGCCTCTTACAACAAGCGTTGGTTCCCAGGGACCTGTTATCTTAACCAGAATCTCCATGGTCACTGATTTGTCTGGTCCAAACTTGGTAATATTCATAAAACATTCACTCATTTTGTTTACTTACAAAACAGTCTTCAGAAAGGAAAACAATGTTATCCTAAGAGAAGAATAAAATTGGTTGTACTTGAGTAAGTACTATTATATGTCTCAAACTAAATCTTTAAACCTTTCACAGCCATCACTCTTTTTAGGGCGTCACCTGTCTTATTTTTCTTTTAAGGTCCCAAATGGTGATTTATGGATAAATGTGCATTGATTATAGGATTTAATCTAAAAGAAAAACTTACCCGAATCAGTTAATTAAGTGGTTCATTTGTGTACTTAATCATGTTTAATAGAATAAGCTACTTGTCAAATCTTGTCAAATAGACTATGCTTGTCGTAAGACGTGACTAACGGGATTGGGGGGTCAGGCTGTCACAGGTGCACAGGATGTCAATCACTGGATTGTCTGGTCCAGACTTGATTATTTACAGAACGCCGTCATATAGCTGGAATAATGCTGAGTGCGGCATTAAACAACAAACAAACAAATCTGAACAAATTAGAACAATTTCCCCCTTGCTTTTCTTTGTGACTGGACACAAGGTTTTTTTCTTAAAAATATATTGTCTCATTTCATAATGGAGAAAGTATGGTAAGTGATTGGCCTGTCCAGGTGAATCATTTTGTTGTAATATCAGAAACATGTCTTATGTTTGTTAGATCAACTATTTGGTGTTTTTGTCTAATTTCAGAAAAGTGTAAAACCTTTACTATGCTTTCATCATGTTCATACGTGTTTTTTTAACATAGTACAACTTGAAGTACCTTTGCAACCATGGCTGTCTTGGCTCCCAGCTTGGCGGCCATCACACACTGGTTAGCTCCCTTGCCACCAAAGCCAATCTGAAATTTGGTGCCATGGATAGTCTCCCCTGGTTTGGGTTGTCTTGGAGCATAGCTGTAAAGAAATATCACAAAGTAGTAATTGTCTTTCCCAGTAAAAACTGAAGAGAGTTCACTAAAACATTCACTAAAACATCTGTTAAAGTTGTAAAGAGTAGCTGTTGGCACAGAAACCCCAACCATACGTGGACCCAGAAGCATGCGCAGGGTTGCACAGGTGGGCACTAGAAAGTTGTAAAGCCGAGCAAGTGTTCTAAGTGCAAGAGCATTACAACACCATAATTTTCTCATTTGTTGGCATGTTTCAAAAAAATAAAACATGAATTGACAAATCTAAAGATGCACCACTCCTCTTCCCAAACAGTGGCATCGGCTATTCCAGTGGAGGGATGGAAGGCGTTATGTGGATTATGTGTTGAATTTAGCAATAATAACTGGGGACGCAAAGAATAGGTTTCTCTCATTTCCCTCATGTGGGATCGAACCTAGACCTTCAGTCGTGACAAGCAAATACCTTCACCACTCGGTTTCCCCATCACTCTCAGGGATGTAAAGGGAGGGCACGGCTGGCCCAGTCGTCTAAGGTGCCGGGATTTGCTGTGCAGAGTTGCGTCCCTTTGGGCATGCCAGAAACCTATGATTGTGGGTTCAAATCCTGGTTCGCCCTGATTATGTTTCTAGGTTTGTCAGCACCATACCTGTGCTCGTGGGTTTCACCGAAGTGGTAAACGTCTGAGACCTGCATCACTTCGGGCTTTCCTCCCACATTAATAAAACTGATAACTGGAATACTGTTAAAAGCGGGGTTAATCCCAACTCACTCACTCACTCACTCACTCACTCACTCACTCACTCACTCAGTGAATGTAAACATTGAAAAGACATCTCAATATATTTCTACAACACACATTCCAACCTTAAGGATGTTCACTGGTAGGTATTGAGAGTATTTAACTTTTTATAAGATAAATTAATTAGTAAAAAATTTAGAATTACCTAACTGTCCAAGTAAAGAAAGACAGGGATCAGAGTGCATTTTCTTGCAGATTCTCACTTTACTTTAGAGCTATATAGAGTCAACACTCACTGTGTTAACAGTTTTGCAAAAAGTATAATTAATACTATTTAACTTTATAAAGAATGTTAACAACATATGGATAAAACATTCACCTATAAAAAAACACCATCATAACATCACTACATCAGTGTGCACATTTATTAGCAAATCTATAGAAACATGCATTATTACGTATTTCCCTCAGTCTCGAACATGCATCGACATTCCATTGATGAAATCAGTGTTATGATGGCATGCAACAAGATTTTGATGCAGTGATGTCTTATTTTATTAAACATTGCGGCACTTCACTGTAAGCAATATGATCTGTCATAAACTGGGAAGGAATGAGCATTTTGTAAATATAATAACACCCTATCTTTGACAATTTGACTTTTAGTTTATGGTTTCATATTGGTGATAGTCTGACTTGAGATGTGTCGCTAAAGGACTTTCCATACAGGACAGTTGCAGAGTGAACACAAAACTATAACACCAGATATCCTTCATACTACTGTAGTTAAGTTATAACATCATAAACACAAAATTGCTCTCAGTGTTAAGTCAGTCCTATGACTGACGGCACAACAGATTTGTTTTGATCCAACAGATACAGTTCAGTATTCCATCAAAATATGACACCTCTGCACATATTTCTACAGGTCCAACTTCTGTCCCAGGCCTAAAACAATTGTTGTTCCAATTCAGTTTAACATAATCATAGCTAGCTTTGTAACTTGTAGTTCACTGATACTAGGACTGAAGAAAATGAGAAAATGTCTTAATACTTTAGGTTTTACATTATTGCACTGCATGCAATGCAAATATTTCAGAACTAAAGAGAATTTTTAAACAAATAAAAAGTTTGCACAAAATTAAGCCTTTCCCCCAAATTTGTTTAAATACATACAAAAATACTCAGTCTCCATAGTCACATATCCTCAAATGTATTTTTTAGCACATTTTTAACATGTTAATTTACTATATCGTATGTGATGTGTTAACCATTAGGGGGCTCAAGTGGAATTTATTTTACAAAGATGCACATAATTATAAAATTGACCAGTGTAAGTATTTTATGTAAAAAATAATTATTTGAGGGTTGAACCAAGCCATCACTATCAGCCACGCCCACTCAACCTTGTGTTTTTGCTGCGAGGTCCGCGCGATAACTGTTATGTCGGAATAACTGTTGTACTATCGATGCGTGTATATATAGATATACACGGTGCTCGGTGTATTGAGTTTTAGCTGGTAAATCATCATACCTGACTAAATCAGTCATGCAACTTCCAACGACTGTCACGTCCATGTGTTAATGCAGTAGCGTGCTGAAGGGTAGCAGAATTAGAAATAGCCACACGAGCATCGAAACGGAAGTAGAAGTCTTTCATGGGGTCGGTGTCTTGCGCACCCTTGCTGCGCCCACAACAACTAGCTATTTACGTACGCTTCATAAGCGACTCGATTGGCAACTTCTGAATACAACTATATATTCCCAGGTATCAAGTTTGGGTTGTTGCTTACTTACTTACTTACTTACTTACTTACTTACTTACTTACTTACTTTGGAGATTTAACGTGCGCTTTCCGACTGATGCGTATTTCGCACTCGGGTTGTTGCATGCCGCTGCAGATTATATACGTCAGAACGACCTTTCATCCGACCAATCAAAACGACGCTTACCAGATCATGAAAGTGACAGTCGGAATGTGTTTTCTAATCATGCAACCTCGAAAACGTTTACACGGGATATTCTAGGTGCTTTCTAATTGGCTGTCGTTTCAGTGGTCGGTCAAAGTTCACGAAAGGTCGTTCTGACGTGATCCGTAATTGGATGTCCTCAGATCTTTGTTTAGCGCCAGCGAGAACTTAGATCTGATTGGAATGAGATTGTATAAGCCCGCAAACCACCAGTAAAAATTCAAGATGGTTGTTACTGATCTCATTTGAGACAGACATTTTTGATTTGTCAACACCCACCTCACGTATTTTACATGAAAATTCAGGTAGAGAAATTCGTTTTCCGACACTGTTTTTTTGTATAAATATCATTAATTGTGAAGTGCCAAGACATTAATTTTGAAAGAAACCACTTCATTAATAACGATTAGTAAGAAAGAAAGCTCACAACGGAAGTCACTGAGTTACGAAGAGCAACGTCATAGAACATGATATAGGATTACGTCACAAACAAGAATCGTGACGCCAATGACGCCACATTGCAACTGAATAGAGAGCAGCCCGTCATTTGGAAAAAAAACCTGGACTGCTATCAAGTTACTGTGGCCCTCAGATTTCTGATAACATGCGGACATTTGTATGTTAAGTCTATCTGTTTTAGCTAAAATACTTGTTCAAACGTTCACATTTAGTACATTATATTTTCCATTGTTATGATTGACCATTCAGAGAGCAGTACTACTGACTCCATATTGTCAGTAAAAATCAAAGATGGTTACTGACCTCATATGAGACAGTCAGTAACAGCCATCTTGGATTTTCATGACGGTATATCGACTCATATGGAGTCGGTAGTTCACTTTGAGTGTGTGCGTGAGCTTTTAACAGTATGTCTGTCATATAAACGCCTGCCAGCCTAATGTGGGAGGAAAGCCCGAAGTGATGCAGGTCTCAGACATTTACCACTTTGCTGAAACCCACGAGCAAGGGTATGGTGCTGACAAACCTAGAAACTCAATCGAGGCGAACCGGGATTGGAATCCATTACCATAGGTTTCTTATTAGACAGCTACCTTAAAGCAAATGACAGCACCCGAAACCACGTAATCCCATTTATGTCCCATAAACGTATCAATTATAAGGAACACGTGACATACACATACTTTAGACATGTTAGTTACCAAACATTAACAATAACAATGACCCATGCAGCGGCTGATGTCTTCATGTCTCATATATATGGTATCACAAAGATTTGCAGTCTTTGTATGGGACTGCTCAGCCCTGACTGACGACCCAGGTTAGCTTCCTGGTCCCCGGATGGGACTGATCGGGTAGGTATACGTCGTAATTTAAGCAAGACCTACCTCAGTCCGTGGGTGATCACTACATGTACACTACGTGTATCCAAGATGCAGACTCTTACCATGCTGACTGGTCTATGCTAAGAACACGCAGGTGAAGAAACTGACATTGGGTCACAGTGCTTTCGGATACAAGTTGTTACAGACACAAATCAAAGCCACCGTGTGCATTAACAGGTATTTCATAAATCATTTCGTCTGTTCGTGATCACATGCAGGGGCTTGTAACGCTGAAATTAGCAGCTACAAGATATCTGATTACCCCACTGTCCGTACTATATGAAAGGTTTTGTACTGGCAGTGGTTGTGACCGTACATCTACCAGCGCTTATGACCATATTTGATGCAGCTGCATGGGAGGATACAGCTTTTATGGGAGTTGGGGGTGCAGATTTTCGTTCAATTTCAACCTACAAATATATTTTGCTCCCGTGCCTGTGCAGTGATCAAGTCATCAACACGACCTGTATGCAGAACCGCTTTCACCCTGCAGGAGCAAATCAGAAAGGCACCCCCTGCAGCTGTAAGATATATTAGGAACAAATGCAGCTTTCAAGAAGGGATGAGGCCCCAACAGAGGTGGTTTTGAACGCTCCAATGCATAATCTTAGGGCTTTTGACTGAACATCTAGTCTTGCCTTTTGTGTGACACATGGAGATCCATAGGCTAGACAACCGCAATCAAGTCGAGATCCAATGAGGGCTCTATTAACTTCTCCTGCAGTGCTAGGCACCGTCAGTTAGATCTATGTTAAAATAATATGGCAGCAGAGATGGGCATCATCATTAAAAGGACGTCATCTCTATGGCATCGAGCCTTTTATTATGCATTACACATATCTCGAAACAATCGGAGAGATGAGGTTCTCTTTAACCAGTCTTCGTTTTGGGCATTGTGGTCTTGGTGCATATCTCAATATTCTTTATAAAGACATTTCAGCACATTGTACAGTGTGTAATTAGCTTGATAATGTGGCTCATTATTTACTGCATTGTCAAATATATGCAAATCAACGTAAGGCAATGGTGGAGTCTCTCACAGTTCTCAATATTAACCTCTCATTGGCTGGATTACTATGTTCCAGGAATATCGTTCGCCATGGAATTCAGATTGGCATTCTTGCTTATATTAAAGCGTGTGGCAGTTTTGCTACTTTAATACATATCTGATGATAAAGTAACAATGACAGTTCAAGCCAATTACATTAAGGTACGTCAATCTGATTGGTTTATGAAGGAGTGACGTCACGCTAAAAATAGACGTGGCTTGTCAAGCACAGCATCTATTGCTGACACGGGATGGTGAAATAACTGGGGAAGCCCGCGCTAAACGGTTTTACATTCAAATTCTTGGTGGATAAATAGCTCCATGTAAACATGAACTAGTGTTTTAGAAATGATTCATAAACTATGTGTTTCATACATTAATTCAAGAAAGGGACATACCTTTCTTAATTCCTTCAACCAATACAAACTCGATAGTGTACATACATGCCCTATCAAACTAGGTCGCCCAGCACAGTGGTAACGAATAACAGTCGTCTGTTATTTTGAGGATAATTCATTCATAATCCAGCCAGGGGCTCAGTCTAAAATGTTGAACGAGACCTCACCTGAAAGAGAAACAGACAGCCAAGGGAGTAAGCAAAACAGTGATAAAGAAACAATTAAGGCACAGCATGTACAAAGCTTGTATGGTCAAAAACAAGTTAGACACAACATGAAACAAATTCATAATCAAAACCATCAGCTGTATACTGTTGGGATAAACAAAATCAGTTTAAGCCCTTATGATGATAAACGTTGGGTATTGGAAGATAAGATCCATACATTAGCACAGTTTTATTGCAACTGGGGAAGGTAATGTTTAGTGTACTGAGAGTCTATGTTATTAAAACATTATGTTGCTTCTTTTGTACTTGTACCACCTTTTGAATGACACATATGTTAATAAATACACACATTAAAAGTTGATTGTTATTCTTTGTTGTTGTTGAACACGGATTGACTGAATATCTTACTGTATTGATAATCCTACAGCTATATCAGTTCACTGGTTTCACATAACCACAAGGATTTATGTCATTACATATGAAAAACAAACAAAATGTAACCTGTTCATTTATTTCGTTTATTTCATATATCATTCAAACACAAAAATCAATTATCAGACAATGGCAGTAACAATGTAAATTGACAGATTATTGTTCAGTGTCTGTATCATCATCAACATCTGACTTTTCACGCTCTAGATCTTCAGCCTCAGAAAGATCTACATGAGATAAAATGTCTTTCACAATAGGTTTCATCCACTGGTTGATTTTAGTGGCGAGTTCCTTGGGATCTGCATCAGAGTCCAATGCCATCACTTTCTCCAGAATTGGCTTGAAAAGGGGTCCATACCCAAAGTAGCTGACATATCTGATAGCTTTTGAAAAGCTGATAGCTCTAGGAAAGTTGATTCCCAGCATTTCTTGACCTTGTTTTCAATCCATCTCTCACTTTTTCCTTGACCTTTATACTCCTCTCTTGACTTAAAGACATCATCTTGACAGTGCTTTAGTGTTTGTTCCCACATGTATGCTAGGCCTCTAATCTCCCTCTCTTTATCTGTGTCAGTGACTTTGGAGGTTGCTACAGGAGATAGGACATTACTATTGTCATGAGCTGCATCCGCTATCTCAACTTTAGCTCTTTTCCTCAACGGTTCCCCTCCATTTTCAGGGCACCACGATCTGACATGACGCTGGAGGTCATGATTATTTTCAAACACAATACCACACTCGTCACAAGAAGGTATTGTTGTATCACTAGTGTCGTCCTCTGATTCACTGTCCACTGGAGCGACTACTTCTGAGATGTAGCCTGTTCTTGGGACTGGCTTCAAATGATACTGGTTGACAGTCTGCTCCTCTTTTGGTGGTAGTGGTGGAGTAAATGGTGGTGGTGGTGGTGAAATAATTTTGTTGTTGGTGGTGGTGGTGGAGTAAATGATGGTGATGGTGGTGGAGTAAATTTTGGTGGTGGTGGTGGTGGAGTAAATGGTGGTGGTGGTGGTGGTGGAGTCAATTTTGTTGGTGGTGGTGGTGGAGGTGGTGATGGTGGTGGAGTAAATTGTGGTGGTGGTGGTGGAGTAAATTGTGGTGGTGTTGGTGGTGGTTTTGGTGAATGCTTATTCCTTCTATGTCTCAGCATAGCATCTTTCCTAGAAAACTGTTTCTCACAATCAGGACACGATGTGGAGTCCATGACGAATGGAGAGTAAATGAACATTTTTTCAAGAGGAAGATCCTTATAAACTCTGAAGATCAGTCTCTGGGATCCAGCTGTTAAACTTTTTTTGGATAGCCCGTCTATTTCACCTCTTTTACGCCAACTCGCTTCCTTGTCTTCAATACCTTCTCCACTCGCCACACAGTGTCTGCGGGCTTGTCTACTCACTGTAGGTCATTTGCATAGAAACTGCCTTGTATAGATAGATAGGCATACCATCATGATAGTACCTTCTTCTTATGATAAAGATTTCCTCAGTCCATTTTTCTTGATAGTCTCTTTAAAATGTATGTCTCAAAATAGACAGCCTCACTTGATCCCCCCACTTTAAACTTAAAGGGTTTCTTCATTGACTACTGTTTGATTTCAACTTTCGATTTGACTGGTTTAATTAAAGTGTCAACGTATTGTTCCTTCCATACTAAAACTTCATTGGTTACATTAATATCTGAGGGTGATCTTTCATTCAGGGATCTGTGAGGCCTGTGATTATAATCCTTCACCAAGTCTTGCAAAATATTCAAATAATGATAACTCTGTTTATAGGTAAAATAACCGTACATAGCTATTTTAAGAGTTCTGATCACCCGTTCAGCATAAGACGCTTTGGTTTCATTCTGTGTCACATAGTAAGTGATTCCTTTACTTTGTAAGAAAGCTTTCACTTTCCTATTGTCAAATTCTCGCCCATTGTCTGATCGTATAGTTCGTGGTAGAGTATATTCTTCATGGCCTTAATAACAGCGTCTGGCAATTTATTCTTAAGGGGCTCGACCCACAGAAAACGTGTAAATACATTTATAGCTATCATCAGGTATTTCACACCGTCATTGTCCGAGGCTTTATTAGATACATTAGCCAAGTCAATATCCTATCGAGCATTGAGGCCTGAAGCCACCACTCTGTTCCACTTGAACTTGTATCTTAAAGGTCGCTGAAGCGAATAGGCATCTTCGGATGTAAACCACTTCTTTATGTGATGTAAACTGATATCAAATTTTCCACTCCTTTTTGACAATCAGATACAGCTTATTGGGCCCAGAAAAGGAAGCTGGGTGTTTGGGGATTAAAATAAATACCAGATAAATAAACTTTCCAACCATCAGTCGGCATGGTTACACGTGAAATGAAGCCTTAACGATGTAAATAGAGCTTATATATTTATCGACTACATAGCCATTCATAACTATAGAGAAGGAGCTTGGCTACATTCAATGACAAAACATGCTTGTGTATGTGTATGTTAACTCGTGGATACAGAGGACTGCCTCCCTCAAAGGTTTGATTACACAACTGTTTGCCTTCAGTGGACAAGGCTGCTATGTGACCTAGTTCATCACAGCATTTTGTTCACACAGCTGACAGACGATTGGCTGCATGACCCGATTTCACGCTCTCGACCGGTTTGAATGTACTATACGAGCTATTTTAAGCGTGACGTCACTCCTTCATCAACCAATCAGATTGACGTACCTTAATGTACCTGGCGTTGAACTGTCATTGTTACTTCATCACATATCCAGGAACTTAGCAAACCTTCATTATGTTCAGGGTGTAAATGGACCTTGTTGCCCGAACACCTACAAAACCTTTAACGATCAGTCAGTCAAGGGATGTAAAAGTTGTGTCATTGTGCCGCTGATTTCAATACTTATTTTTGTCAAACACTACTTCAATACATGCATTGTTTCTCCGAAACATTGTTGATTCAATTAAAGCATGCCTAACACAGGCCTAACAGTTCTTCTTAACGCGTGTGTCAATCATACTTTTGTTTGTGTCAGACGCAGCGTGCGGGATGAGGGGAGGTCAAACATGGCTGTTACTACTAATGGTGCTGGTTGACCGTTGTCAAGCCGGTAAGTTTGTTTGTTTGTTGTTTAAAGCCACACTCAGCAATATAAAGTGTGGAATATGATTCCAGCTTTATGAAGGCGGTGCGTAAATAATCGAGTCTGGACCAGACAATCCAGTGACTGACATCATGAGCATCGATCCACGCAACTGGGATACGATGACATGCATAAGCAAGTCAGCGAGCCTGACCACCCGATCCCGACCCGATTACAACAAGCATGGGTTGCTGAAGACCTACTCTAAACTGGACCTTCATGGTTATTTCAGAATGCAAACCTTCCATTTATTGCAATAAACCTGAGTGTGCGTGCGTGCGTGCGCGCGCGCGCGCGCCTACGCTTGGGCTAGTCCAGTCTAATGCTGGTTTTATGGTGCTAGCTTACTGAGATACCATGCCGCAGTTTAACATTGATACCCTACTAAGTAAAGTATACCGACTAGCAGACTAGTCTTTTGGTATGACGCGGCCGGGGATCGAACCGCCGGTCTTCCGCTCTCCGAGCAGGCGCTCTACCACTAGACCACGGAGGCTGTTTGAAAGACAAGGATATCCAATTTTTTCATTCTAGTGTCTATCGACCTCACTAAAGTCGAAATGTTGTTAAACTTGATTATCGACAATGTTCAAAGGAGTATAAGAAGTGCCTTAACAAAAATAAAAATGAATTTAGTACAGTGATAAGAGTAAAATCTAAATATTCACTTAAAGAACCCTGGAAGATCATCAATAAGTGTAATAGAAACCAAAATTCGGAAATATCCGATATCACTGATTTTTTTTAACATTTTAAGAACATTAATTATGAATACCATATGATTGATTTAGAAAATTTTAGATCATGATGACAATGTTTTGAATAATGACGTAACCTTTGACAAAACAGCACCGTCTATTAAGAGTCTTAAACGTAACAGCGGCTCAGGGACTAACAAAATTGAGAATGACTACCTTATTGATTCGTTTGAAGCTTTTGGAACGGTATTCGTCGATTATTTTGATTCGATATTTTCTTCAGGAATATTGCCTAGGGGCATGGTTCTCTGGCTCTATACGTCCTATCTACACGGGGAGCCCAAATCAAAGCCTTACGCTTACACGCCCATTACAACGCATAGCTGCTTTGGAAAACTTTTCCCCACTCTTGTCTATAATAGATTAAATAATTTCCTGGACAGAGTTCATTTCAGAAACTGGAACAGTGGGGCCCAATGACCCCTACCTTTCTAAGACTTAGGGACATTTGATGAAACCAGGGAACACAACAATTTCTTTTCAAACAAAAAGATAAAACGTAAAGAATGTTACCTTTTTCACATCGTGAATTCGAATTGTTAGTGTCACTTTTTTATACACAATTTCCCTTTTCACATTTTATTAATTCACTTTTCAAAGACCGTTCAGTCTTCCAGTCAGAGAATACACTTTCTTCAGGGATACGAGACCATAAAATGAAACTTTAAAGCCGATTGGGCCTTGTAATTGAACCATCAAATAAAGATATGCGTTACATTGAAACGGGCTGTTCATTCAGGATTAAATGCACTAACCAAAGGTACAATCCAAACCATATTTTAATTTTTGGAAATTATCTTATGCCCTTTTGGCGCGGTGATTCTTTTAAATATTATTGCAATAATTGGAAATTAGACGTGCACCTGAAAAAATTGGCATACGAAAAACATGAAAATTTAACATTCTTTAAACTAGCCAGTAGTTTTAGAGTTCAACCCCAAACTTTATGGTTTATGGAGAACTAGGTAGTATATCCATATCGATTTTTGCAGCTGAACGGGTAGTTAGTTTCTGGCATAAACGTTGTAACCCGGGCCTTCACCGAAATTATCACAAACTTATCTATAAGTTTGCTGGTTTGAAGTTTTTATCTAATGAACAAAATGCCTGGATAAAAATTGTGAGGCAAATACTTAATTACTGTGGTCTGTCCTATGTATTTTATGACCCACAAAGCCTTTAAAGCCAGTAGCTAACTGCACAGATAGAAAAAGACTTCAAAAGATCACTTTGTGCATGTATGTTGCAGTTCCTCCAGTCATCTCCGGGTTTCCTTCAGTCTACCGAGTTATAGCAGGTGACGAAGTGGGCATTGACTGCAGCACCTACACAACCGACGGTGTACCGCCGACCACCACGTACAGCTGGCGGAGCGGCGCCTACCGCCAAGATGGTCCTGTTCTGGGGCGGGTTGTTCAAAGGGGTATGGACAGTGAAACCTACAACTGTACAGCATCCAACACCCAAGGAGAGGCCACAGCGTCTGTGTTCGTTGATATACTATGTATGTTATAATAACCTTACCATAACCGATGTTATATTTGTGTCGAAGTAGAACTGTTTCTGTGTATATCAGTACTGTCACCCAAAGTATTCACGAGCGTCTATGTGGCCGCTTTGTCAATTCTTGAGCTAAGCATGAGGTATATTATGTTACAGTTTTCCACTCCAGTGTACTTATTTGTAGCAAGACACTTTTCTGTGCATGTGATATTCTAGACGGACCATGGCCCCCTCCACGTGGATCTTCAGAGAGAATGATGGAATTTTCGAACTTTGGAGAAGATGGAAGGGGTGGATTCACCCCAGGGAACCCCAACGTTACATCCTTTGTGTGGACAGGGCCTCAGAATTTCACATCAAACGGTTCTATACTGTACATCCAGAACATTACCAGATCTCAGCGAGGGACTTATACCTTGACCGCCTCCAACTTTCTACAGCCAACAAACAAACCTCCAGTGTGGGCTGAAACGTATTATTATGTCCATCTTGACGTGTACTGTAAGTATTTGAAACTGTACCTGAAATTTTATAGTAGTGTCTGTCGTTATATATTCCCCATAACAATGCCATTGAGCAGCACTAATTGGATATTAGGCGTTTTAAAAATCAGTTATGAATATAAAGGCTCCAAGGCTAAGTGCCCTATTTAAATCGTTCTGTTTATTATTATTTATTGTTCACTATTCCGCCCATTTTTGTACCACATCATCCTCAAAAACCTGTCACCAGAAGGTCTCCCCCTAAATCATCAGAATTTGCAAGAATCTGAAGAAAGTGACGCTAAAATTCTCAAGACTTTAGGCTCAAGGACTATGGGCAGTTAATTCGAAATTCATTCACTGATAGCGAGTTTTACCAGTTACCCTCTCAGAAACCAACTGTCTGATGCCTTCCAAATTTGGGGATCAGGTATCCCAGGTCCAGGTAAAGCAGCCAAGAACAACGGAGCTATCGCCTAATAAAAGGGAACCTTTTCTTCCGGGACTACTTGGAGGTACATGACCCCGCGACCTCTCTGCTGTGTTTCAGCGATTCGGTCTAGTCTCAAGAACGAGCTCTAGGGGTTTTCTGCTCACCGATCTTGTGTCAAAAACATTTGCTTGGTCTCAAATACATCGTTTTGTTACTCGGAAACCAGTGACTGTGACTGTTGAGTTTTCTGACAAAGTAAAGACTCATATTTTTTAACACCACGGGGAAACAACTGAAACATAGTTATTTGAAAACAGTATCTTTTAACCCATTGTTCCCTCACCAGCCCATCACATAACTGTCAAGCTTGGCAGTTTTCAGTGTCATCAGATGCCAGTAACTGAAAAAAGTAACAATAATACAAGTGCAAACGCTTCTTTATCCTGTGCCCCCTATCCTCCGTCGACTGCCAAGGGGGCGGTCGGGTAGCCTAGTGGTTAAAGCGTTCGCTCGTCACGCTGAACACCGGCGTAAAACCATACTCACTCACACACTCAGTAGATCGCGTTATTGTAACGCATTTCTTTCAGGCTTCCTTTTTGAAGCCTTCAAATTACCACTTAACTGTGTACCCCTTTCACCTACAGACACGGAATTTTCAATCTTGCTGACGGTACTTGAGGGGTGGGTTCTTTTGATGTGAGGTTCACGCGTTGGCAAAACAGAAAGTGATAATGATATACTTAAACCGGACGTATAAGCTATGCTATGAATTCACTTAATGTTATAGGACTTTCAGTTGAAAAGTGATAGCCAGTCAGCCTTTATTTCAATACCGGAAACATAATCAAAACAGGAAATACTAATAAATAAAGTAAAAGTAAGCTACAGACATAATACAATCTCATTAAAATCAGACCTTAGTTCTCGCTACGCGTAGCGAGAACTGAGGTCTGATTTTAATGAGATTACTAATGTGCGGAGAGTTGGGTTATGGTATCATAAAGTACTAAAATAAAGTATTAAGTGTAAATTCTTCCAGTTAGTTCTAAATACGTATACAAATATATGATCATGTGTGTCTGTAAATGGTGTTGTAACAAAGATCTGCTTTTAATGAGATTTGCCATAATACTTTCTCGTCTGAAGTTCAAAACCGGAAGTACTAAACACTTTTTTTCGAATGTAAGTAATGAAGTAGGGAACCTTGATAATGCAGTCATGGAGAGTGTCATTGGAGCCATACATTGCCCTTCGCATCTAATATCTATTTATACTATTAAAGAGTTTTAAATAAGACAGAAGTGACCAGTGTGTGAACTGCTGTCTTTGATCAAGATATCCACCACAAAGACATACACCATAAGACCTAATTGCACAAGTAATCCACTGACCTGACACATGCATTCCATTCCATATTTATTTTACTTATTGTTTTCATTCAGACCCTCCAAACATATCCGGCCTACAAAGAAGCATCTTGTTGGAGAATGTCCTAAACCTGAATTGTAGTAACTACACAACGCCAGGCAACCCAGATTTCGAGAACACGTTCATGTGGAGTGATGAGGATGGCAACAACATCACCGGCCCAATTCTGACCCTCAACTCCTCTTTTATTGGGACTAGGACCAAACTCCGCTACACCTGTTACGTCAGCAACTTAATTGGGAGCGACACAGCCTACGTTGATGTGATTCTGGTTTGTGAGTATACGACAGTCTGTTCTGAATATTTGCATGACGAAATTCTGTGATGATATGAATAGAGGCAAACTGTTTGGGAGGGGGTCAAAATGAACTGCCAAACTAACTGGAGATGGTACATTGAACTACTGCAATACTGTTATATTGCCATTACATGTCTGATAAAAATTTATTTGTTCAAGTAAATATTTGATTTTGTAAGAAAATATCTACAAAAGATCCTTAGATGTCCTTAGAAAAATTATATTGTGAAAAGAACGTCGCAAAAACTATTAGAATAAAATATAGTGTTTTGTTTATCAAATGTTCATTAAATGGTATGCCAGCCAGTGTTGACGTGGATGGGCTCATCTGAAGGGTATCCCTGGGTGTAGGGTCACCTGTCTGATGCCTCTTGGGATGTAGCTATCGACATCAACACTGGCAGCCTCCAGATGTCCGGCGAATCAGCTTCATTGGCACATACAGAGATCAATAAACCCTAAGACTTTTTTGCTATTTAGGAACTGGGACAAATTCCAAGAATGTACAGAAAAAATCATGAAAGCTGCGCTATACAAATGCATATATTATTATTATTATTATTATCTGGATGCATGCATGTGTGTGGCTGTGTGGGCCACTTTCTATATGGATGCATGCATGCATGTGGCCATGTGAGTAACTGTGGGCATGGCCACTTTGTATCTGGGTGCATGTATGTGCGCGCTTGCATGTGCATTACCATGTGTGATCTCTGCGTGCGTTGGTTGAATGTGCATACAATCATTCCTGGCCTCGCAGATTCCATCTGAGGTAAGTAGGTCACCGTCACTAACACTGCCGGAATGAAGTCAAGATGGACTTCGCGGACTAAGCAATGGAAAACAAAAAGATCGCAGATCTTGCGAGTTATGACGGTAGGTCCATTTTTTCTTTATCTTAGCTTTCATAGTACAATTTCTTAACAAATGATTTTGTTGATTTCTCTTGGTGTGTATAAAACATCTATCTATATGAAAGCATAGTTGAAACTTCTATATGCAGATGCTTTGTCAGTTTTTGTCAGTGAAAATATTTCATGAAGAATGTTCCTTGTTGCTTTTGGCCTCTATGTTATTGCTACTTGTATATTCAACCTGTTGCGGTAGTTATAGTTACACTAAAGGCTTTAGTTGCAGGCAGCTCTTCTGCATGTTATCTGCTTGATTCCACTAAGCATAGTAAACATCTAATCGTCAGGTGGATGAAATCTTTATTCATTTTACGTTCGATGTGCTTAACCTATAGCTTATAAAAATGTCAAATATTGGCACACATCGTAATATAAAATTTTGAAAAATATCTATTTCATATTCTTTAACATTTCAGATACAACTCAGAGGAATCCTAACAATGCAGCATTCGGAAAACGATCTGATGAGAAATCAAGCGCCAAAAGCATTCATTTGGGAGAAGACAAAAAGGCTCTTATTGCTGTTAGACATATGAGAAATAGGAAGTGTTTCAGACTGTGAAATGTAGACACAAAAGACTGGAGCTGATGGAATATTGCTCACATCAAGGGAAAGTTGAAGTCATCCCTCTTGATCTTGCCTGGAGTCCTGTGTCATTCAGTTTTTGTCACTGAATAAATATCCATAGAACTAAATATGAAACACATGGAGCAGTTTCACTAGTCTCTTTCATTGCTTGGTAAATCAGTGGCAGGGAATTGGCTATTTGACCATGATTAAACGGTATCAGAGCATCGATTGTCTGAAGCTTAGGTTCTTGGCCAAACTCCCGATTTTGCCAATCGGGGCAGAAATTCAAATTCATATGCAGAAAGAAACAGATCTGCAAGAATGTCCTATCAAAAGTGAATAAAATAATGAGATATGTTCTAATACCATTTGCCTAGTGTCTTACATGTCTTGGGTACCAGAGCGTTACAACGACCATAGCCTGTATAAAAGTAGTTCTGGACTGAACGTAAATAAATGTCCTTGTCTCCCACAAATTGGAATAATGTACAGTAAGCTTGCCTGTATGAACTAATACTCACACAGTTGGACAATCATTTAGCCTGTATAACCCGATTACAATTCTGGTGACACATATGTTCTGACTGAACTGGACCCAACTAAAACATGCCATATTGAAGGTCAACTCAGGACATTATAATACAAAAGGAGACATTTATGAACATTGTTTAAGGTATAATAACTGAGTAAAGGGTAATATTCTTTTTCTCAACGAAATCCTTGTATAAACACAAAATAGTGTACCTTTAGTCGCTTACAACAGTCCAAAATCTAATCCTTGGCAATATGCTCAAACAGTTCCGATTCCTATGCATCCAGATTTGCTAAAATGTCCTATCAAAAGAGGATAAAATCATGAATATGTTCCAATTCTATATGCCTATTGTTTTAAAGGTCTATGTAACCAGAACTTAACCTGTGGACCATTCCATGACACAGCTACAATGGTCGGTTTGTTTGTTTGTTGTTGTACGCCACACTCAGCAGTATTCAAGCTATATGACGCCGGTCGAGATAAATATTTGAGTCTGGCCAGACAAGTCAGTGATTGATATCATGAGCATCGATATACACAATTGGGATCGATGACATGCTTCAACCAAGTCAGCAAGCCTGACCACCCAGCTTCGAAACATGCTCCAGCAGATATGGACAGATATCCCACAGAACTTTGTGTGACGCCTGGTCCGTTCCATGAAACGAAGATGTGTTGCTTGCATCGCAGAGGTGGACACACACGCTATTGATTTGTAAATTGACATTTTGGCATGTTCATGTTTTTTTAATGAAATCACGCATTTTCTGAAGTCAGTATGGCAAATTAAACCATTTGAACACTTACAGGAGTCTTTTATCGGTTGCAAACCGAAATTGTTTCAGATTTGGTAAAAAACATAACTTTGCATTAAATCTTATTCAGTGTCACAGGAACTTTTGTTGTTCAGTATATATAAGAACATCAAGAAGAATATCTAATCTGTTTATGACTTAGTGTTCGAGTTCTTGAAGATCTTTTTTAAATAATTATCAAAACCATGTTGTTTAAACATTTTAGGTGCTAAAACCTATATAATATGCTTACGTGTTTAGTTGTGAAGATTTAAAGGGCGACTGGGTTCCAAGTGAGAATGATGCTGATCCACCTGCTGTCTGTGGCGTAGCGTTGAAAGATGACGTTGGTATGGTTCATAATGGGAACTAGGATTTTGGCCAACATCATTACTGCGAGTGAGTGAGTGTGTGTGTGAGTAAGTGAGTGAGTGAGTGACTATGGTCTTACGGCGCTTTTAGTAATATTCCAGCAATATCACAGCAGGGGGACACCAGATATGGGTTGGTTGGTTTGTTGTTTTACCCCGCACTCAGCAATATTCCAGCTGTATGAGGGAGGTCTGTAAATAATCAGTCTGGGTTTTACACATTGTCTTCAGCATGTTGAGCGACCACTTTAATCATTACTATGACAACATTACGCTCTGGCTTTCACATCAGCTGGATGTAGAATAACTCGACTTGTGGCTGAACCAAACATAGCTGGTGAGGCCATAATCTGCTTTGCCTGCAGTCCCAGCTGACCACGTTAGGTCAAAACACCATGCATGAAGTGTGTAAAAGGCACCATGCAATCACTTTGTATGGGGTGAATGGTTTGGCCATTGTAGAGTCACCACCTTTTCCCATACCAGGTATGTTTAAAGTCGCACAGAGCAACAGCCTGTACTTAATTGTGTCTGGACCTGAAAATCCAGTGATTGATATGATCAACGATGCACACCATCAGGGTGCCTTGACAAAACACCCAAGTCACTGAACCTGACCAACGATCCATTCAGTCACCAGATACAAGCATGGCTTGCAAGCGACAAATTCTAACAGGCCCCAAGCTTGGAAACCATGGAATCCATGTAGAGTTACTTAATAGTCTACCCATGCCTGTGATTTACCTAAAAGGTAGACAGCACTGCACTGTTCCGACATAACGCCCTTTTGTTTGTATGGTTTATTGTCTTAGAGTACAGCCATGCCCTGTCACACAGTGCATGGTGTAGCAGCTGGCTTCAGAATGAAACTACATCGTATTCATGTTCATATCATACATCATAATCATGGTGATAATCATGGACTTTGCTTTGACTGTAATTTGATAAAGGAATGAAAGACAAGAGTTGAAATCTAAATTAAAGCTAGCAAGTACAGTTCAAGACATAATTATCGGACATGTAATTACGAACCAAATATACCAACTCATATCTATAGCACGAGTCCTCAGATTATGTATGACACCAGGGCCACCTGATCATCTTGTGTTGTTACTTGGATCTGCTGTAGCAGGGAGGCCAATAGGTCCACACAGTTTCAATTGATCAAAGACAGAAGTATGCAGACATTTGCTCATCAAATGAGATTCCAAGACCATACAAACTGAGCTTAATACTCATTTGTGTCATGTAAAATATCTGATGACCAACCATCTACCACTTGCTGCAGAAAGCTTCGAATTAAAAGGAACCCACCAAATAATATGTGGGGAGGGCCATTTTTTGTTGCTGCAATATCCTACAGAACAACTTAATAAAATCCAAGTTATTTGATGGACAATCAAACAAAGCCCTTTGGATCATTGAAAACATGATATCCATTAACAGTGATGCCAAAGAAGATTCTACCAGGACGACAAAGTAACAATGCCCATGACAACATCAAGACAATGGAGTACATGGTCTCAGATAGCACAACCTTCACTACCATATTGGCAGTATCAAGCTCCCTCCCCTGAACAACCTGAAAGTAATCCTTATGAATGAGTGAGTGAGTTGGGTTTAATGCCACTTTTAACAGTATTCCAGTTATATCACGGCATGTCAGCTTAATGTGGGAGGAAAACCCAAAGTGATGCAGGTCTCAGATGTTTACCACTTTGGTGAAACCCACGAGCATGGGTATGGTGCTGACAAACCTAAAAACATAATCGTGGCGAACCGGGATTCAAACCCACAATCATAGGTTTCTGGCGCGCCCAAGGGACGTAATCCTTATGAGAGCCCAGTACTAAGCCCCGAAAATTTACATGACTCCATATTTTCTTGTGTATATTCGAGACTTTTAACGGTGTGGACGGGGCATATAATTGCCTAGTAACTATTGTCAAAATCTCCAGATTAGGATCAACAAGTACAGGTTGACCAAGTTGATTATGATTATAAACATGTTAAACAATTGTCAATTGCACATTGTTACAAAATAAGCAGAATCAAACATAACTAATGGTGATCATTAGTTAAGTTAAGAAACTTCTAATATTGCATCATTAAGTAAATAATCCAGTCTTTGCAAGGATATACATAATCTGATCTTACTGAGGACATTTCATGTAGTTTCTATGCACATATATACATATTTGTACACACTAGGTAAACATTGAGCCATTTCTCCTGCAGATACTGTTTTATAGAGAAGGAGTTTATTTTGATATCCTTAGTAAAGTAGAGAATTCCTAGGTTTCAATGTTGATATGCATGCACAGAGTTCACCATACAGACAACAACCTTGCAATAACAAGTATCATTCACGTTAACAAATATCCCCAGCACCTTATGTCTCTTCCATAAAGGGCTGGTTATCAAAGTTACTGATGTGTGCATACTCTGTGTGTATTGTGTGGTCAATGCATGTGGTCAGTGTATTGTGTGGTCAGTGTACTTCCCTGCATGAAAGTTTGGTAGCTTTCACTTTTGACCAAAAGTTCAGCCAAATGTCAAGAAACGAAGACAGTATTCGAGCCATGGGCAAGGTTTATTATGAGTCTAAGGCCACCTGTGACGCTTAGCATCCTTCTGCATGCCTGATTATGTGGGCTGCTATCTTGCCAAGACACCAATCTGGAAGAGGGCAAGGGTAAACCCGCCATAAAACTGATACATGTAGTACATGCAGGGAGTGAGTGAGTGAGTTTGGTCTAACGCACTTTGAACAGTATTTCATATAAGTCAGATGTGGGAGGATATCATGGTGTGATGCAAGATCGATACAGAGCTAAGATTGTCATGTGGAGGGGGTTCTGTCTGTGGTATTTGCTGGCCCATGTTTGTCTCTTCCACTTCTGATCTTTCCCACACAGCCACCACACAGACCATCCATCTTGCAATTCATTGTATGTTTCTTCCTCCCACGGCACTTCTTAATACTCTCAGAGAGGCTACAGTTTAAGTTGTAAACTGCACTGATTGTATAAGTCCTTCAGCATTCTCATTCCTTGTTATCCCATATCTTCCTCCTCCTCCTCTTCTTCCCCTGAATCATCGTCATCTTCCTCCTCCGACTCTACACCCTCGTCTTCTTTCTTTCCATTGGCCTCCACTTCATCGGAGCTCATCTCCGACAGATCGTCCCAGTCCTCCTGCAAAACAAACATTCATTCATCACAACCAGTCTCGCTTTTTCCCAGCCTTCGAGATTCATGTTAGTCCACAAATTTGAGACTACCAAATTGTGCAGAAAACAAGTAGAAAATCCAATGAAAGTAGTCAGCACTGACTAGTTGCATTTGAGGGCCACAATTCTGAATCAGTTCTCAATACTTCAATTTTGCTATTAATTGGAACTGAATAAAACAGACAGTTGTAATCATTGAGTCTGGGCCAAGCAAACCAGTGTTTTACTACATGCTCAATGTTTGTTGTTTACTGCAATACTCAGCAATATTCCAGCTATATGACGACGGGCTATAAATAAGAGCCTAGACCAGACAAACTGGTGATTGATATTGTGAAAAATGATCCACACCGTCACACACAGGTACAGTGGAAGACAAGGCTACTCTCTGCTTTACCCTGAATCCCCACAGGGAAAGCATGGGGTACTTCCAGCTAAGCCATCCCTTTCCACCATCATAGATGGCTGCAGACCTATTCTATCCCCACAGGGCCGGCAATGTATGTGAGCCACTCACCCCAGATCCACTCGGAAGGATGTCCTCCATTGGGAAGTCTTCATCGGAGGACTCTGAAAGAAGAACAGTATTGGTTCAATGCTCAATGAGCTTGTCTAACATTCAGTCAACAAGAAGAATTAGTGAACATGGTGAATATGAAAGATACAATTTTATTTTGGCAGAAAACGTAAAATAGAAGTAAAATCAGATCTAACACTGCTGGGACATACAATATTGAACAAAGCCTTAGAATAATCACTTAAGGAAGGTAGTCAAAGAAGAATGGCTTGAACATTATATTATAATGCTACACAAATGCATAGATACATACTAATGAATAGGCACTTTTTAGCCAGGGTTGTACAATATGTGCACAGCTATCTGCATGTCAAAGATATACTGAGATCCAGTGTATTATCGGGGACAAAATGTTGCATCAAATACGCACAAAAGAGTCTGGACTGATGTCATTTTATAGTGCTAGCACACTGAGATACCATGCCGCAGTTGAACATGAAAACCCCATTCAGACACAGGATACTGACTCCAAGTTGACCAGTCCTTGTTTTAGCCCCTCAATGCCGAGCACCAGACAGGGTAACAACAAGTACCATCTTTAAACATAAGTTGGTATGACACGACTGGGGATCGAACCCCAGACCTTCCACTCTCTGGGTGCACTCTCTATCACTAGACCATGTAGGCAGTCCAAAGCCAACTTAATTAAGGCCGTGTAAAGTTGCCTGCATGTAAAATTTACTGTCCAGGTCTTATTTTATCTTGTTTCAAACAGGAAAATGTCCTATATACAGCAAACTACGTTTATAACGAATACCCTTAAAACGAACTGACGGATACAACAAACTTGTTCTGGGCCATTTGCTGTGTATATGCTGTACATATGCTTACAACAAACTACAGTTATAACGAACCAATATTAGTGGTCTCTTAGAGTCTGTAGTTTACTGTACACATAATCAGCACAAGCCTCCACAAATACTTCATGTATCATGCCTTGAACATTACGGAGTCACACTCTTTGGTTGGAGGGTTGTGATTCATCAGATATTACTTCACTTACCATCCTGATATAACAACAATGGCTGCTGAGATTTCCCAGCATCCTCCTCATCTTCCTGGTCATGTGATGTGATCTGCAACAGTTGGTTGGTGGATTTAATCATGTCAAAGTGAACAGTTGTTTCTATTAAAGATGCCTCCCAGCAACATAGGAAGTTGACAGACTGCCTTGAGTGAGCGAATATTATGCAGTCAGCAACATTCAAGCTAAATATTCAAATATGGAGCAGGCAAACTAGTGACTGAAAGCAACGATCCCCATTTTAGTTGTCTCTTGTGACAAGCAGGACATCTTCTGACCAGGGTTCCTTGAATACCAAATGTCTTCTTAATGAACATTAATGTCATGACTATACATGAATATACATGTAAAATAATAAGATCTGATTTTGAAGAGCTGGGATTGATTATAGATTGGTGCACTGTCAGTTCCATACAAGAAGGGACAGGAATGATCTACAAATGTTCTCTAGCACATCAAGGGGCAATGTCAATTTCATGAGGAAATGACACCGTTAACCAGTGCAAAACAATTGTTGGTAATAATGGTAAATCAAGGTCAAGTCTGGACTACAGCAGAATTCATATAAAATACATGATGCTACAATAGTGGCATATATCTTCCTATGCATACAACAAGGTCAGCCCACGCTCTGCTTTTGCCATTTTTTAGAAGTGAGTTCTGTAGTTTCCATATTCGTACATTCTAATCCAATTAAACATCAGGAAAGTTACTTTAAATAGACACGATAGCAGTTCAGAATAGTTTTTGGTATGTAGTACATATTCTCTAGAAGTGAATTTAGTTTCGAATGTGGGCCCACCCTGCACTTTCACTTAGGCAAGAAAAATAAGCTGCCTTTTCGAACAAATGACTGCGGTTTTGCCAATCATAGCATGAGAAAGATACGCAACTCTGGAGCATGAACTGCAGCGTGTCACACCAATGGGCCATCCATGCCCTGTCATGTCACCCTTGCCACCCATCTGATCCCCATGTTGACAAAACACACATTCAGCACTGAAACTCAATGTTTAAAAGTACAATTTGTCCTTGAGACCTACCTGTGTGAGGACAAGGTCAAGTTTGCCCTGTAACCGTGACAACTTGGTGAACATGGAGACACGAGCATCCATCATCTGATATAGTGAGCTCAGCTTGTCAACAATTTCAGGGAACTGTCAAAATAAACACAACACGATCAGTTAGTGGATGCAGTACCAAGAGCTTCACCATCACAAAACCCATCAACAACAATCATTTCTAATCTGTCTGCTGACTAGTTTACTGGTTCAACCTACAGAGGTGGCATCAGTGTATACCAACACTTCACTTTAGCACATATTCAAGCTATATGATGGCGGTCTGTAAATAATCGAGTCTGGACCAGACAATCCAGTGATTAATATCATGAGCATCGATCCAAGCTATTGGGATCAATGACTTGCATGAACCAAGTCAGCGAGTCTGACCACCCGATCCCGTTAGTCGCATCTTATGGCAAGCATGGTCAAGGGGGCAACATCAACCTCATAAGGTGACACCGTATAAACAGTGCAAGGCGTCCTCATTCATTAGTGAGTGAGTGAGTTGGGTTTAACCCCCCTTTTACAGTATTCCAGTTATATAACAGCGTGTCAGCTTAATGTCGGAGGAAAGCCCAAAGTGATGCAGGTCTCAGACGTTTACCATTTGGGTGAAACCCACGAGCACGGGTATGGTGCTGACAAAACCTAGAAACATAATCGGGGCGAACCGGGATTCGAACCCACGATCATGGGTTTCTGGCTTGTCCAAGGGACACATCTCTGCACAGCGAAACACAGCCCTTAGACGACTGGGCCACCCGTGCCCCCTCCTCATTCATTAAAATTTCACTGAAAATACAAAGTTTCAGGAAAATGCATCAGATCTTTTATTATTAACACCCACTGTGGAAAGTAGGATCACTGCTTCCATCAGAACAATCTACTCACTGTCATCAGATAGGATGTATGCACAGCCATCACCGTCTTCAGCCACTTCACACTTTTACTGGCACTGGAAGAAATAAGAACATCTACACTGGTACCACATTTTAGAGGGAACATCAATAACCAGGACATTAACTTTCTGCAGGCTGACAGTGCATGCTGAAAACAAGAACAGTATGGTGGCCACCAACTGCAGCTTGCCCTGATCAGGACCATACACCCCTGCTGGGAGCACAGCCCTATCCCCTTGGCGACATTGACCCCCACACCATCCATACTCCATCTGCCATCTGGGTCACCTGGGTGCTGTTGTGCAAAACAACCTAAGCCCTACGACTGCTTTAAGTCTATGTCAAGCTAAGATCGCTTTGTACAACGACACCCTGATCCCCATTTTAAAGGCTAAAAGTCAACTGAGAACTATCGGTTATTTCACATTAAGAAACACATTGTTGTAGTTGACCAAAAGGTAGTTGGTGCAAAATACATAGATTGTACACTGTTTTCTCACACGTTTACACAAAAGCAGTTTCCAGACAGATATGATGTTACCATGGTTATCATGTTTCGTCTCCACAGATTACATCAAGTATACCATGACATGCATCAACCAAGTCAGCGAGCCTGACCACCCAATCCCATTAGTCGCCAATTCCATCCCGGAGCTTCACGGGTCCTTTTAACCACTAGGAAACCCCATTACCCTTTCCTGTGAAGCCTTCTGATCAATGACCAGCTTTCCGTTGTGGACATACCTTTGTGGGTGTCCCTCCATTCTCTTGGACAACTCGTGTACGAGGGGAAGCACACACACTATGGGGAGTTTCCGTATTGTCTTCTGTATCACTTTCTCACTGCTTCGGTGTAGCACAGTCTGTAAGCATAGTAACAACTAACATTTCAATTATTGTATTAATCTAATTTGTTTGAACCGGGGTCTTCGGTGTGATGAGCCAATGCTTTAACCTTTAGGCTACCCGACCGCCCTGTATGGCTAAGTAACCAACTACCGGTGATGGCCCAAGAGAACTTATATTAAGACTATAAGAGTCTGAGGGTCAGTTTTGTCTTGGAGGGTGAATACCAACCTGTCAGTTTGAAGCACTATTTCTTAAATGTCTCTTGTGACATAAGACACATTCAGACTTTACAAAACCAGTATCTCATAGCACTGAGCATGAAAACATGTTATTTCTCAACCAGTTCAAGTATATTTCTCATGGGCAAGTGCATGTATAGTTAATGCATCACAAATGCACAGGTGTGAGTGAGTGAGTGAGTGAGTGAGTGAGTGAGTGAGTGAGTGAGTGAGTGAGTGAGTGAGTGAGTGAGTGAGTGAGTGAGTGAGTGAGTGAGTGAGTGAGTGAGTGAGTGAGTGAGTGAGAGTAATGTTTTATGTCACTTGTAGCAATATTTCAGCAATATAACGACTGAGTGCCAGAAATGGGCTTCACACATTGTACCCATGTTGAGGCACAGGTGTCAAACATACTAAATAGTTTATCATGTTTATCAAATCTACAACACTTTCAATTTTTCATTTTGTGATATTTTTAAAACTAAAGTTAAAAACAATACTATCAGCACAAACTTCTCAGTGGACTATTTGCATTCATCTACATTTGTTCACCATGCACACAGGACACAAGGTCGAACTACTTACTTCTAGGTTTAGTTGGCAGGGAATACTCAGTACATTGGCAGTGTTCAAGCTCCACAAAGCAATAGCCCATTCCCGGAGCTCTCTATACTATCACTGCCATTAGTCAAAGGCAAAACTCCCCACTGATACGTGACCACAACCATGCTTGGAGTTGAACTTGCAACCGACTGACCGTTATCTAACCAGCCGCTACTACACTAACGGCAGCAATGTTACAGAGAGTGTAATGAAGGTGAAACGCACTGGGAAGTGTGTGTGTGTGTGTGTGTGTGTGTGTGTGTGTGTGTGTGTGTGTGTGTGTGTGTGTGTGTGTGTGTGTGTGTGTGTGTGTGTGTGTGTGTGTGTGTGTGTTTTGTCAAGGGAGACAACTCACACTAAGCAGTTTCTTGTCTTTACTCTGCAGTGCCTGGGTGAGGAGATGGACGACGCTCTCAGCAGTAGGAGGTGCAGTAGCCCCTCCCCTGGTGTCACTCTTGTCCAGGCTGATGGCGTGAAGACGTTCTTCCATCGTCAGCTGCAACAACAACATAACGTGAGCTGCTTCATAGTGTAGTCCGTCTGCCGGACCCTTCACAGCATATACTGATTAAGTATGAATATAATGAACATGTTAATTTTTAATTAACCTCATAAAAATGATGACAAACAAGTAGAATTTTAAACATGCATACCAGAGAAGAAATCTTAATAGTTTTTACAGCCCAACATAAAAGAAATATGATAAATATATTTACCTCTCCAACAGAGTTTTGTCTTTTCCGCCTTTTGTCTGCAGACAAACTGGGGTCTTTGGGCACCATGTTGGCTGGCACCAACACTGTGGCTTCCTTAGAGATGCTTGGTGTCCGGATCTGTGGAAGGGACACAATCCAGTGTTAGATACAGAATAGTCTGTGTCCTAAAACTTGTCAAAATCTGGACCAATAAGAGGGATGATAGTTCCCAAGTCCCCTGATACAGTAATTTGATAATGCATGGTAAACTTGGTAATTACATTTATCCAAGGAACAGATGAAAAATATTATAATTCAAGCTTTTATTCATGAAATTGCATTACCAAGTGTTTAATCATTCCCTGACACAAATTGTGTTGAAACATATGCAGTTATATTTCCTGATCCAATACCCCCATGGCCCCTTTAACAAGAGACAAGGGGTCATGATGACCAACATTTGAGAGGACAGAACAAAACCTGGGAATTGGTTTAATACACACAGACACAGATAGTGACAATCCAGTCACATCATGGTGCCATGCAAGGGTTCAACTAGGACCCGACAGAGAAGTGGTGGACATCATGAGCAACAGTCCACATGCATGATCATGATCTCTGTCAGGAGTGAGTGAGTGAGTGAGTGAGTAAGGTTTTAAGCCGCTTTTAGCAATATTCCAGCAATATCACAGCGGGGGACACCAGAAATGGGCTTCACACATTGTACCCATGTCGGGAATCGAACCAGGGGCTTCGGCGTGACGAGTGAACGCTTTAACCATGAGGCTGCCTGACCACCCCTCTCTGTCAGGAACAATGTAACCAGCCAGGTCGCTCAATGGAAGCCACCTAACCCTTTTCAAGCATGTCGCAATGGTTCTTGTGAGAAGCATGGCTACTGGGACCTATTAGGACCTTTTTAAATCCTCAACAACCTCAAGGGTGAAGTCCATACTACAGGTGAGCAACTGGACGCTGAACCAACAAACCAATCCATACTGTTAACTGGGTTATGCCTGGTTACATGGAACTTATTGGCTTACAGAATAAAGTACTGACGATGGGAACTATTTTACAGCTCATTTGAAAACTGTTACAACATACTCTGGATGAAATATGCCCAGAATGGGAAGAACACAACTGTTGCTTGCATGTTGTACCTTTGAGACGCCTCCATCTTTCTTAAAGGCAGTCCTCAGTGGGTCTTCTCGGATAAGACACACTTCAGGCTGGGAGGGGTCATACGCCTGCAACAGAGAAGACACATCATAATCATGATAATGACTTACATCCCATGTTTAACAGAGGTTAAGGCCAACATTTATATTTCTTGAATCTTGTTGAGTGTGTTTCGACTGAACACAGGAGTAAAAAACCTACTGCCATATTGCTGCAAGTTTCCTTGATTGTTTTGTTGTTTAAAGCAGTTGTTTAATGGATCAGTTGGTCAGACTCGTGACTTGGTTGAAGGCACAAACAGTTGCTCTTAATATCAATCACTGGATTGTCTGGTCAAGATTTCATTATTTACTGGTTGCCATCACATAGATGGAATATGGACACAGATTACCTGATTGTCCAAATCCTAGCTTAGTCATATATGATAAACATGATGTAATAGTTACGGTGTGTAATTGTTCATCGATTTAAAGAGCCTATTTATTTTTAAACTAATAACACTTTTAAAACTCATGACCATGATGACGAAGAAACAAATATTGCACTTTTGAAAACCATTTCACATTATTCTGATCAATTTGGAATTAATATTTCTTGATATTACACCAAGAATTTAGCAGTTGTGGTTGAGTCCAATCTGATGTGTGTTTGCTGGTACACTGATATTGTTCATAAGAACAAACAGTATTGAACAACACAAATTGTTTTTGCACCCATTGGGCAATGCTTTTTCTAAACAAGAAGAAACATCGTATTTTTGGTGCATTATGTTTAACTTTGTTGGTTTGTTGTTTAACGCCACACTCAGCTATATGGCGGCGGTCTGTAAGTAATCGAGTCTGGAGCAGACAATCAAGTGATTGATATCATGAGCATCGATCCACACAATTGGAATATGACATGCATCAACCAGGTCAACGAGTCTGACCACCCAATCCTGTTAGTCATCTCTTACAACAAGCATGTCCTTATTTGTAACAAACAATAATAATACATGTACAACAGATTTAAATCAGATTATATCTTACCACTTTCTCGAAAGTAGGTTTGAGGTAGCTGCCATGAGCTAGCAATAAACTCTTCTCCTTTCCTCCCTGTATGTGAGCCGCGAGCACCGGGATTGGTCGGGGTGTGTCCTCCTTAACACCGCCGCCAGCCGTCACCACCTGTATCTTAACCTTTGGACGAAGTGGCTTTTTTAACCTCCTGAAAGAATGTCATATCATAAGTGAACTAAATATTTGACAACAGAAGCAATACAAACTGACCAGCGATGTAAGTAAGACCACCTGTAGCAAGGTGAAAGGGAGAACCATTGGTTTTTGGCAGGAAATTTAATGAGTGCTTCGACCTGAATTAAAGTCATAAAGATAGGGATTGTTTTCTGAACACTTTCCAAAGTTTTCTAAATTACAAATACCGGTACTAAATGGGAAATCCTACAACACTGTACAACAGAAAACAGACTGAATATGTTACCAAATGTGTAGCCAAATATCAGCCCATAGGAAATCAATAAAGGAGTCCTTGCTGTTGGTAGTTAATGAGCCAAGTGGATGGAGCTCAACACCATAAACAGCAATCTTACAGCTTTGGTATCAAATACAACCGACAGTTTCATTCATTACACATTAGTAGTAGGCCTGGATACCAGTATGGCAGTTTACAGACCACTAAGGGTGACTGACACGACAGCGTCCTGAATAACCCATTCCAATGTGCCTTGTTACTATGGTTACAGGGATTCTCACTCACATAGTGTAGTATGGCCATGATGGTAACTTACCCATTTAACGTGTGTTCAAACACTAGCACTTGACCACTTTTTGTAACAACCGCTAACAAGATGGACTGAAATAAACAAGGGTTCATTCTGAACAGAACTCATAGCAGCATCAATACTGAATACAACAATGACAGTCTTCATTGTTATGTCTGTATGTGTTGCATCAAATACCTTTGGCTAAACAATACAAAAGAAATGCCGAGCACCAGCAGGGTAACAACTACTACCTTGTTTTAACATATTTCTGTATGACACAACCGGGACTGAACCACCAGCCATCCTGGCAGGTGCTCTCTATCCACTGGACCACTGAAGTGGTCTGACTGTTAGAAGTTTATGTTTGTGGTTGAGCAGATGACACCATACAGTTTGAAGATTATCACTGCTTTGACTTAACCTTCATATTGATGTTGGTTTGTTGTTTAATGCCACACTCAGCAATATTCCAGCTATATGACAGCGGTCTGTAAATAATCGAGTCTGGACCAGACAATCCAGTGATTGACATCATGAGCATCGATCCGCGCAAATGGGAGATGATGGTATGCATCAACCAAGTCAGCGAGTCTGACGACCTGATCCCGTTAGTCGCCTTTTACAACAAGCATAGGTGCTTTATACGGCAAGCATCGGTTGCTAAGACCTACTCTAGACCTACCTATCTTCACGGGATGTTGATAACTGCAAAGTAATGCTTCACCTAAGTAGCCTGATGCTTAAAGACAAACCAATACAGTGTATGACCCACAGCAAGACTGATAAGTTCTGCTAATACTGCTCCCTCACCTGATCTTTTGATGACTTGGAAATATTTACATAGACAGGTTCATCAGGTAGAGAGAAAGAAGCTAGGGCATTTTTGTCCTTGGAGGATGTGTCAATCTGCCTGTAGGGAAGAACAAAACATTACCAATCATCCCTCTTTCCGCTGTGAATGCCTTGAAAACAAATCAGCTGATAATGTGTTGTTTTACAGACAGCGATATTCAAGCCATGTGAAAGTGACACGTAATTAGTCTATTCTGGCCCTTACAACTTTGAGTGTTGGTTTGTTGTTTAATGCCGCACTCAGCAATATTCAAGCTATATGACGGCGGTTTGTAAATAATCGAGCCTGGACAAGATAATCCAGTGATTGACATCATGAGCATCTATCCACGCAAATGGGATACGATGACACGCATCAACCAAGTCAGCGAACCTGACCACCTGATCCTGTTAGTCGCCTCTTACGACAAGCGTTGGTTGCTGAAGACCCATTCTAACCCAGATCTTCACAGGTCCAGCCCTTACAAATCAGTCACTAATCATGCTATTGACACAATCTCTGTGCCATGCAGTCTGGGGTAGGACAACACAGCATGATCCCATTGAGGTACACCTTACTTGTACTCAAACTAACACAATACTGACATGGATTATGTAGCTTGTTGTCTCTAGTCTAAATGATTTGTAACACCGAGGAATAGAAATGCTCGTGGATAGAAACATCGTGGAAATAAAGGGATCAGCAGTCGGGGTATCGGGAAACACAAAGAACCAAGGTTGAGGTTGAGCACGAGGTTGAGCACCTGATCCATCTTTGACACAACTTACTCTCAACGAGATCCCCATGGGGAGAAAAATAAACTGTACTTTGATGTGAGCCAATTTGAACAAGAATAAGGTAGCTAATTCATGGGAATATCCAGACAATTTCAAAATCATTAAATGTTTCAGAGCAATTGAACAAAAAGTTCAAATTGATCAATCTGTTTCAGTAGCCTGAGTTGGTATCCCTGCCCTTTACAACTGATCCAGACATGGAATCTGGTCAGGTGTCAATAGGACAGGAGGTGGGGTTACAGTGGGGTGGTGTATCAGTGGTTATATTTGCCTTTTTCTAATCACAATGCCGAAGATACCATTTTCAATATTATTGCATTCAAACCAAATGAAAATCAACTGTTGAGCATGTTGAGAGCACACTAAGTAGTGACGTTTCAGTGTAGGTTGCTCTTAATTGTAATAAAGAAGTTGTTCATCCATATATCTTATCCTTACTTAGCATGCTTAGTACACCAACTTCTAAATGCCCGTCAAAGAGGTTTGACAAGCATTCATTAAACTAATGCCTGGGTTTCAGACCAAGAAGCTCTGTGGTGTTTCATAACATTGGAATTATTCTTACATTAATCAGGATTATCTCTTTCTCATTTTCATTTTATGCCTGTGAAAAACAAGGTTTTTTTATGGTTTGGAACACTTAGCAATCATTTCGGATTAAGCCATGAAGACATTCTGTTGAATTCACACACAGAAACAAAGGGACTATATCCAAGATAATGTTAACTGTATCAGAGCATTTGAACAGGAAGGTCAAAGTGACTGATCTGTTTCAGTAGCCCGAGTTGGTATCCCTGCCCTTTACAACTGATCCAAACATAGAATCTGGTCAGATGTCAATAGGACAGGGGGTGGAGCGGAGCAGGGCGGTAGTGCCAGACTGACATATAAAGCTCACATAGACTTTCCACTGAGGAGAGATAATGCAGAAAGAAAGTAGGAAATATGTTTTGGCATAATGGTTAAAAACATGTTGAAAATGAAGTCATTCTAAACACTGACCGATACCGACCAAACATGTCCAAGAATGACAGTTAATAATGCGTACATTAAAGTTGAAGTTACAACGACAATAACAACACTTGAAGGAATAAGTAATTTTGAAACAAATGCTGACTTATCAATGGAGAAGTGAGATGAGGTGAAATGAGGTTAAACGTTGCATTCGAGATAATTGCACTTGTGTATGGCTGCTTGGACTAGTTCACACTAATATGCTGGTTTTATAGTGCTAACCCACTGAGATACCATGCCACAGTTTTACCACATAGCCCACTCAGAGAGTGAGTGAGTTTGGTTTAATGTCGCTTTTAACAGTATTCCAGTTATATCACAGCGTGTCAGCTTAATGTGGGAGGAAAGCCCGAAGCGATGCAGGTCTTAGAAGTTTCCCATATTTCGATGAAACCCACGAGTACAGGTATGGTGCTGGCAAACCTAGAAACATAATTGGGGCGAACCGGGATTCGAACCCACAATCATAGGTTTCTGGTGTGCCCAAGGGAAGCAACTCTGCACAGCGAATGATGGCGCCTTAGACAACTGGGCCACCCAAGCCCCTTACATCACTCAGACACAGTATACCGACTCCAGAGACAGGCAATCCTTGCACTATCCTATTTAAGCCGAGCACCAGGGATGGGACTTGTTCAGGATTTCATCCCTTGTTATAAAAATTTATATGCATACAGCATCACATGACTCACCATGCATTAATGACTCGGTCGCTCCGGGCAGCAGACAGGAAGTATGAATGTTCAGCTGAGTTTGGATTCGGAGGAGTTTCCCCAATTAACGGAACAGAAATCAGTCTGAATACTTCTGTTGCATGGCCAGTGAAACTCTGCAAAAGGACATGAACATGATGAACTTGGTCTTAATGTCACTTTGACAGTATTTTGTGTTATAATCTTAGTGTGTGTGAGTGGAGGGGGAGAGAGACTCAAATTTTAATTACATTGGTGTAATGCTTGGCTAAAGCAAAGACAAAAAACCTACAGGTCATCAGGGTGAATCGGGGATTCAAACCATGAGCGGCAGATCCTGGCCGATAAGGGAGGTAACTCTACAAACAAGTTACAGAACGTCAGGTCACCTACAATCATGCGTCTACATACACATGACACAGGTTGTTCATGCTTAATGCTAAGATGAGTGGGTGAGTTGTGTTTAACGCCACTCTTAACAGTATTCCAGTTATATCACAGCCTGTCAGCTGAATGTGAGAAGAAAGCCCGAAGTGAGGCAGGTCTCATAAGTAAACCACTTTGGTGAAACCTATTAGCATTGGTATGGTGCTGACAAACCAAGAAACATAATTGGGGCGAATCAGGATTCAAACCCATGATCTTAGGGGTTTGTCTTTATTTTTTTGGTTTGTTGTTTTACGCCGCACTTAGCAATATTCCAGCTATATGACGGCGGTCTGTAAATAATCGAGTCTGGACCAGACAATCCAGTGATTTTCATCATGAACATCAAACAACGCAATTGGGATCGATGACATGCATCAACCAAGTTAGCGAGCCTGACCACCCGATCTCGTTAGTCGCCTTTTACGATAAGCATAGTCGCCTTTTACAGCAAGCATGGGTTGCTGAAGACCTATTCTACCCCGGATCTTCACGGGTCCACGATCTTAGGTTTCTGGTATGCCGAAGGGACAACTCTGCACAGCGACCCTTGGCCCCTTCTGCTAAAATGACTAAGTGAGATTACTGCTTTATGCATCAGCAATTTTGCAGCAATTAGTGTTACCATGGTTACAGTGGTTCTAACCATACTAACATGATCATGACGCCTTGCATCACGGTAAAACTGAATAGAAATAGAGGTACAACGCAGAACGATTATGAAAATTTGGAGAAGCTTTTTTACCTTTAAAACCTGCCGTGTATGAATTTCCCACAACTTGATTGACCTGCCAGCTGTGAGAAGGTGACTGTGTGAACACATGCACACAGAATATACACTGCCCTTGTCGGCCTTCCACTTCCTGAAACCGACAGACACACAGAGAATATACACTGTACAAATGTAGCAACTGCCTTGTAAAATGTAGCAACTGATGAAGTTTTGCTAAGCAGACGCTACATTTTGCTAGCCAAACGTGACAAATCAGTGATCGATATCACATAATTTATATAACTTTAGACCTCCATGGAAGCATTGCCAGGAGTTGGACCAGGTCTAGGGTATGGTGAGGCCGTACCCCCATCGTCGATACTACTTCTGATGCAGTTTAACATGAATACCCCACTCAAAGCTTTTCAAAGTATCTCAGCATACATCCACCCCATAAGCTAGGGATGTCAATGAATATCGCAATATTGGTAAATTTGTAATATTGATGCTGTATCAGTAAAAATTTATGGAGATCGACACCAAATTAATAATTCACTGACACAGAAGTTTACATTTATCAAGATAACCATTGTTAAGTACAATGAGAAGGCAGAAATTCAATGTTGAACAGTTAACGTATCAGCCGAGTTCATAATTAGCATTAAACTGATTAACTGCAGATCTACATTGTTATTTTTATCTACTCACATTCAGAACAATCAGTCGTATCATTAACTGATATATCATACTTTTGAGGTGATACATCAATACTAAAAATGTCCAATCAATGACACTCCTACTGCAAGAAAAAGTTCCTGTAAATTTTAGCCTACAGAGTTTATACTAAATCAGACTATAACTACATCATATTGGCTGATCTTTTGTTAAACCAAAACGGGATGTGTGTTGACTGGTGCACTGCTCCAGTCCATGAGAAGACCAAGCAGTATGTTAGAAAACAAGATTGTTGTTGCACCCATTGGGCAATGCTTTTTCTAGACAAGAAGAAACATCGTATTTTTGGTGCCAAGTATTATTCATTGTACATCAGGCTATTTGTTGATTGTTGGTAAACATGGTTTGCTCAAAACTAACAAGTATGATCCTCCTAAAAGTCTTTTAAACTAAAAATCATTTAGAAATTAAAATGTTGTTTTTTTGAGAGGTGAGCATGGTGAGGTGAAATGGGTTTATTGCACTTATATAGCGACATGCGTGCGTGCAGCTGATTGTACTGGTTCGGACAAATGCTGATTTTATAATATAGCGCTATCCCACTGCGATACCATGCCGAAGTTTACCGTATATGACCCCGTATAAGCTGAATAAGCATGGATACCCCACTTAGACACAGCATACTGACGCTGAGCCATCCAGTCCTTGTTTAATCACCTTAATGCCGAGCGCCATACAGGGCATCATCTTTTAACGTGTTTTGGTATGATGCGGCCAGAGATAGAACCCCGGACCTTCTGCTCTACAGGCAGACAATCTACCACTAGAACACAGAGGCGGTGTTTATGTTACTTTTATTAGAGAGCCAATGTGATGAATGTAAACATATCCAGGCCAATGATACAACCTGAATTTCACTGACCATGACATGGATGTAACAATTATGAGTGTTGACACTACGGAGATAGAAACAATGAGAAGCATGACAACTAAGATGTTCAGGTGTGCCCTCTGCGACATAAGTATGCCAACAAGAGTACTTTTCATTTTATTATTTTTGACATTCAGCATATTTAAATTCTCACAAATTAAGTGTGGTCACAACAATGTTCCATCTATTTGTCCAGTGTACTGAAGCGAAAGTGCATTTATCTCTGCCTTCTTATGATCAACATAAGTTATTTTATAAAGAGATATGATTTCTACATGTTCTATGTGTACCCTGCGGCATGTTTTGGCACCAAGAACTTATCCAACCATGCGATGATTTTAATGCTGAAACTGACAAAGTAATACAAGGAACGTAAAACTTTGCATCATGTTATAACATCTTAAAACCTTTTCAGGAAAGTTTTTATACACAATTGTTATTGGTTTAACATGTTTAATGTTTATAATTACTTCTCTACTGTGTTTTCACAGATGCATATTTAACTCTAGAAAGCAGTACATGTGTGTTGGCTGGTGCACTGCTTCGTCCACCAGATGAAGAAGCAGTAGTTAGGAACACAGGATTGTTCTTGCACCCATTGGGCAATGTTAATTCTAGAAAGAACAAACATCGTATATTTGGTGCTGCTGCAAAATTCCCTTTAGAAGATTTTAATTAAATGGTAAAATGATAAACTGAAGATGTACTGGTATAAAAAATCTTGGTCAAAGCTCTGTTGTGTCCCTCTTTTCAAATAAGTCAAATATGTCTTAATATTCCAAGTATGTCAGTTGGCATAGAGGAGTTAAGAAACATAATTCCTACACAAAATGTTAATAATATAAGATGATTAACCATGTTATCTGAGGATCAACTGTGAAAAAGACTTCCATTTCAATTTATTATTAAATCATTCTTTTCAAACGCATGAATTTGAGACAAAATAAATGTTGCCAATAAATACTACACTATGTACACTGATGACTAAATGGGGGCCCAGACTGAAATGGGCTCTTGAAATCTGTTAACCAAGGTATTACACCTGCCTGGCCATAACATGTTAAACTGCATGTTCATTTCAGAATGTGAACAATGCAAAATGCAACACATTATTTTTAAACTAAAAAAAGTTTTAAAAATCACGGCCATGACGACGAAGAAACAAATATTGCACTTTTGAAAACCATTTCACATTATTCTGATTTAATTTTCTTTGATATTACATCAAGAATTTAGCAGTTGTGGTTGAGTCCAATCTGATGTGTGTTTGCTGGTACACTGATATTGTTCATAAGAACAAACAGTATTGAACAACACAAATTGTTTTTGCACCCATTGGGCAATGCTTTTTCTAAACAAGAAGAAACATCGTATTTTTGGTGCAATATGGTTAACTTTTTTTGTTTGTTGTTTAAGGACCCACTTAACAATATTCCAGCTACCGGTATATAACGTCTGGACCAGACAATCCAGTGATTGACATCATGAGCATCGATCCACACAAATAAGATCAATGACATGCAAGTCTGATCACCCGATCTTGTTAGTCACCTTTTACGACAAGCATAGTTGCCTTTTACAGCAAGCATGGGTTGCTGAAGACCTATTCTACCCTGGATCTTCACAGGTCTTGACATAAGCATTTATCAATTGACATCATGAGCATTGATGCAGACAATTAAGATACAATGACATGTAACAACCAAGTCAGCGTGTCTGACCACCCAATCCTGTTAGTTGCCTCTTATGCCAAGCATGTGTTGCTGAAGACCTATTCTCAAACCACATCATTCACATGGTCACAATGTTGATCATTGCTCAGGTTACCATGGTTACAGATAGGTTTAAGTATGTTTTACTGATAATCTGTTTGCATGAATATAAACTGTAAAGCCATATACCTGATATTTCAATAAAACAAAAGCCATATACCTGATATTTCAATAAAACCATGAACAATGACAATCATGATAAAGGCGTAGTGTGAATAATTTATCATTTTCTTTTTGAATGTTTATCAATATCAAATAATTAACATAAGAACAATCTGACACTTCAATATTCATGTTACTGCAGGCAACATATGGCTTCAAAGGTTTATACCATTTGATCCTTTTCCCCAAACCTAAATGACACAGCAGCTGGTATTTTACAAAAAAAAGGCTGACAAGCATCTCTATCCACACAATTATTACCATCTTCTCAAAAGGATGTTATCTTTTATACACAGCTGATACATGAAATGCAATAACTTATGTTTATTTCTTCACCAACAATGAAAATATTTCAAAACCCTTTTAACATACTTGAAAGGAAAGCAACAGTTGTAACACACAATTGTAACAGTGTAGATGTTACTGATGCATATTTAACTCTAGAAAGCAGTACATGTGTGTTGGCTGGTGCACTGCTTCGTCCACCAGATGAAGAAGCAGTATTTAGGAACACAGGATTGTTCTTGCACCCATTGGGCAATGTTAATTCTAGAAAGAACAAACATCGTATTTTTGGTGCTGATGCAAAATTCCCTTTAGAAGATTTTAATTAAATGGTAAAATGATTAACTGAAGATCTATTGTGTTCTTTTTTATTTATCAATCTTGATCATTGTTTAGCAAAAGTCAAATATGTTTCAATATTCCAAGTATGTTAGCTGGCATAGATGAGTTAAGAAACATAATTCCTACACAAAATGTTAATTACATAAAATGATTAACCATGTTATCTGAGGATCAACTGTGAAAAAGACTTCCATTTCAATTTATTATTAAATCATTCTTTTCAAACGCATGAATTTAAAACAAAATAAATGCTGCCAATAAATACTACACTATGTACAATGATGACTAAATGGGGGCCCAGACTTAAATGGGCTCTTGAAATCTGTAAACCAAGGTATTACACCTGCCTGGCCATAACATGTTAAACTGCATGTTCATTTCAGAATGTGAACAATGCAAAATGCAACACATTATTTTTAAACTAAAAAAAGTTTTAAAAATCATGGCCATGACGACGAAGAAACAAATATTGCACTTTTGAAAACCATTTCACATTATTCTGATTTAATTTTCTTTGATATTACATCAAGAATTTAGCAGTTGTGGTTGAGTCCAATCTGATGTGTGTTTGCTGGTACACTGATATTGTTCATAAGAACAAACAGTATTGAACAACACAAATTGTTTTTGCACCCATTGGGCAATGCTTTTTCTAAACAAGAAGAAACATCGTATTTTTGGTGCAATATGGTTAACTTTTTTTGTTTGTTGTTTAAGGACCCACTTAACAATATTCCAGCTACCGGTATATAACGTCAGTCTGTAAATAATCGAGTCTTGACCAGACAATCCAGTGATTGACATCATGAGCATCGATCCACGCAATTGAGATCGATGACAAGCAAGTCTGATCACCCAATCCTGTTAGTCACCTTTTACGACAAGCATAGTTGCCTTTTACAGCAAGCATGGGTTGCTGAAGACCTATTCTACCCTGGATCTTCACAGGTCTTGACATAAGCATTTATCAATTGACATCATGAGCATTGATGCAGACAATTAAGATACAATGACATGTAACAACCAAGTCAGCGTGCCTGACCACCCAATCCTGTTAGTTGCCTCTTACGCCAAGCATGTGTTGCTGAAGACCTATTCTCAAACACATCATTCACATGGTCACAATGTTGATCACTGCTCAGGTTACCATGGTTACAGATAGGTTTTTGAGCATGTTTTACTGATAATCTGTTTGCATGAATATAAATTGTAAAGCCATATACCTGATATTTCAATAAAACCATGAACAATGACAATCATGATAAATGTGTAGTGTGAATAATTTAAAATTTTCTTTTTGAATGTTTATCAATATCAAATAATTAACATAAGAACAATCTGACAATTCAATATTCATGTTACTGCGGGCAACATATGGCTTCAAAGGTTTATACCATTTGATCCTTTTCCCCAAACCTAAATGACACAGCAGCTGGTATTTTACAAAAAAGGCTGACAAGCATCTCTATCCACACAATTATTACCATCTTCTCAAAAGGATGTTATCTTTTATACACAGCTGATACATGAAATGCAATAACTTATGTTTATTTCTTCACCAACAATGAAAATATTTCGAAACCCTTTTAACATACTTGAAAGGAAAGCAACAGTTGTAACACACAATTGTAACTGATGTATATTTAACTCTAGAAAGCAGTACATGTGTGTTGGCTGGTGCACTGCATCGTCCACCAGATGAAGAAGCAGTATTTAGGAACACAGGATTGTTCTTGCACCCATTGGGCAATGTTAATTCTAGAAAGAACAAACATCGTATTTTTGGTGCTGATGCAAAATTCCCTTTAGAAGATTTTAATTAAATGGTAAAATGATTAACTGAAGATCTATTGTGTTCTTTTTTATTTATCAATCTTGATCATTGTTTAGCAAAAGTCAAATATGTTTCAATATTCCAAGTATGTTAGCTGGCATAGATGAGTTAAGAAACATAATTCCTACACAAAATGTTAATTACATAAGATGATTAACCATGTTATCTGAGGATCAACTGTGAAAAAGACTTCCATTTCAATTTATTATTAAATCATTCTTTTCAAAAGCATGAATTTGAGACAAAATAAATGCTGCCAATAAATACTACACTATGTACAATGATGACTAAATGGGGGCCCAGACTTAAATGGGCTCTTGAAATCTGTAAACCAAGGTATTACACCTGCCTGGCCATAACATGTTAAACTGCATGTTCATTTCAGAATGTGAACAATGCAAAATGCAACACATTATTTTTAAACTAATGAAAGTTTTAAAAATCATGGCCATGACGACGAAGAGACAAATATTGCACTTTTGAAAACCATTTCACATTATTCTGATTTAATATTTCTTGATATTACATCAAGAATTTATCAGTTGTGGTTGAGTCAAATCTGATGTGTGTTTGCTGGTACACTGATATTGTTCATAAGAACAAGCAGTATTGAACAACACAAATTGTTTTTGCACCCACTGGGCAATGCTTTTTCTAAACAAGAAGAAACATCGTATTTTTGGTGCAATATGGTTAACTTTTTTTGTTTGTTGTTTAAGGACCCACTTAACAATATTCCAGCTACCAGTATATAACGTCAGTCTGTAAATAATCGAGTCTTGACCAGACAATCCAGTGATTGACATCATGAGCATCGATCCACGCAATTGAGATCGATGACAAGCAAGTCTGATCACCCAATCCTGTTAGTCACCTTTTACGACAAGCATAGTTGCCTTTTACAGCAAGCATGGGTTGCTGAAGACCTATTCTACCCTGGATCTTCACAGGTCTTGACATAAGCATTTATCAATTGACATCATGAGCATTGATGCAGACAATTAAGATACAATGACATGTAACAACCAAGTCAGCGTGCCTGACCACCCAATCCTGTTAGTTGCCTCTTACGCCAAGCATGTGTTGCTGAAGACCTATTCTCAAACACATCATTCACATGGTCACAATGTTGATCACTGCTCAGGTTACCATGGTTACAGATAGGTTTTTGAGCATGTTTTACTGATAATCTGTTTGCATGAATATAAATTGTAAAGCCATATACCTGATATTTCAATAAAACCATGAACAATGACAATCATGATAAATGTGTAGTGTGAATAATTTAAAATTTTCTTTTTGAATGTTTATCAATATCAAATAATTAACATAAGAACAATCTGACAATTCAATATTCATGTTACTGCGGGCAACATATGGCTTCAAAGGTTTATACCATTTGATCCTTTTCCCCAAACCTAAATGACACAGCAGCTGGTATTTTACAAAAAAGGCTGACAAGCATCTCTATCCACACAATTATTACCATCTTCTCAAAAGGATGTTATCTTTTATACACAGCTGATACATGAAATGCAATAACTTATGTTTATTTCTTCACCAACAATGAAAATATTTCAAAACCCTTTTAACATACTTGAAAGGAAAGCAACAGTTGTAACACACAATTGTAACAGTGTAGATGTTACTGATGCATATTTAACTCTACATAGCAGTACATGAGTGTTGGCTGGTGCACTGCGTCGTCCACCAGATGAAGAAGCAGTATTTAGGAACACAGGATTGTTCTTGCACCCATTGGGCAATGTTAATTCTAGAAAGAACAAACATCGTATTTTTGGTGCTGATGCAAAATTCCCTTTAGAGGATTTTAATTAAATGGTAAAATAATTAACTGAAGATGTACTGGTATAAAAACTTAATCATAGTCACATCTCTATTGTGTTCTTTTTTATTTATCTATCTTGAACATTGGTTAGCAAAATTTAAACATGTTTTAATATTCCAAGTATGTTAGCTGGCAGATAGGTGTTAAACTTCAATAATGATTCTAGATTGTTAAGTGAGAGGTACTTTCCTTCACTATGTTAAAACCCTGATTACTACAAATCAACAAGTTGAAATTGCACCCAAAATTCTGCACAAAGAAGGTGTTTACATGGGAGCATGCTGCTCAGTGCCCCACTCACTGTTTGACTTTGCCTGTGACAACATCCCACTCTATGACATTGTGATCACTGGAGCAGCTGTACAAGGTTGGTGCTTCGGGGTGCCAACACGTACCGTTGACTGTGTCTGTGTGACCCTCCTCCTGAAATTAACATTTGGTTGAACATGGACGAAAATATTGCATTGATTGGGACTGGATTTCAAGAGCTTCAGTTTGTAATATATTTGATAGTTACATTAGTTCAAAGCCATTGTTTCATAACATTGGAATTATTCTTATAATAATCATGATTATCTCTTTCTCATTTTCATTTTATGCCTGTGAAAAACAAGGTTTTTTTTATGGTTTTGAACACCTAGCAATCATTTCGGATTAAGCCATGAAGACATTCTGATGAATTCACACACAGAAACAAAGAGACTATATATATCCAAGATAATGTTAACTGTATCAGAGCATTTGAACAGGAAGGTCAAAGTGACTGATCTGTTTCAGTAGCCCGAGTTGGTATCCCTGCCCTTTACAACTGATCCAAACATAGAATCTGGTCAGATGTCAATAGGACAGGGGATGGGGTTACAATGGGGTGGTGGTTCAGGGGCCAGAGTTGGTATCCCTGCCCTTTACAACTGATCCAAACATAGAATCTGGTCAGATGTCAATAGGACAGGGGGTGGGGTTACAGTGGGGTGGTGGTTCAGGGGCCAGAGTTGGTATCCCTGCCCTGTACAACTGATCTAGACATGGAATCTGGTCAGGTGTCAATAGGACGGGGGATGGGGAGTTGAGTAGGGTGGTGGTTCTGGGGCATGAGTTGGTTTTCCAGCCCTTTACAACTGATACAGACACTGAATCTGTACAGGTGCCAGGAGGACAGGTGGGGCCAGGAAAGGGTGTTTAGTGTTGTGGTGGGACATATCGTGTCAGGATCAGGGAAACCTGGAGATGGCATGTAGGGTCTAGAATTGGCATGTAGGGTGGGCAGGGCACCTTTGAAAAGCATGTAGGTCAAGAAAGGGCATGTGGGGGTGTGGGAATGGCATGTGGGGGTGTGGGAATGGCATGTGGGGGTGTGGGAATGGCATGTCGGGGGTGTGGGAATGGCATGTACGGTGTGGAAAGGGCATGTAGGGTGTGGAAAGGGCATGTACGGTGTGGAAAGGGCATGTAGGGTGTGGAAAGGGCATGTAGGGTGTGGAAAGGGCATGTACGGTGTGGAAAGGGCATGTAGGGTGTGGAAAGGGCATGTAGGGTGTGGGAAGGGCATGTGGGGGTGGGGGTGTGGGAATGGCATGTAGGGTGTGGGAAGGGCATGTAGAGTGTGGGGAGGGCATGTAGGGTCTGGAAAGGGTATGTATGGTTTATTAAGGGCAAGTATGTTTGAATGGCTTCAATGGAAAAATGGCAATTACTGTTATGAGTAATTTGATCATTTATCATACATAACCTACATTACTACAGAAACATGCCTGGTGCCTGTACATTTTAATAGTTTTAGAAATATTTAACACAAAAGTTCAAAGTGTTTGCTTGTTACTTACAAACTGAGTATGGATGTCTCCTTTGGCAACACTGTACAACAGAATGTTTCCATTGGTCGTACCAATTGCGATGAGGTCAAGATCCCCAATTTCTTCCATTCCTCCACTTGATTTCTTTCTTCTTTTTCTCTTTGGGGTACCCTAAAAACAACTCAGCATGTTAATCATACAATGGAGGGTTATCACGCTTTACCAGTGCATCACAAGTCATATGATACCTATTACGCCTAGCCATGTCAGGGTTAGAAATTGGCACTAGTCCTATAGTCCTTGCCAATCTGCCCAATAGTTAAGGTATCATAAGGACTAGTAGATATTTGCCATTTTTAAGGATTTTGCTATATATTATCATTATAAGGACTAGTGGACTAAAAGTTTTAGTTTCTACCGCTGCATGTATTGATTCATATTTCAATGCTGTACTGATTTGTCAAAAATGACATTTACTATGTTTTGCAATAATTCAGCCTGATAATGACATGGGCTAGCATTACCTTACTATCATGAAAAAAACATCCTGTAAGGCACACAAACTGGTTGGTTCAGATGATAGCAACAAACTCTCATCAGCAGGGCAACATGTAACTTGGACAATATCATGCAAAAATGGCACAAACTGATTATTGCGATATGTAATGTATCATGACTCAAGCAAGGTTTCACATGATGCTAAATGCAATTAACCAGGAGCTGTTATCTGTAAAGTTGGACCCGTGAAGATGAGGGTGGTCAGGCTCGCTAACTTGGTTGATACATGTCATTGTACCCCAATTGCGTGGATCGATGCTTGATGTCAATCATAGGATTGTCTGGTCCAGACTTGTTTAATTACAGATCACGTCAAATAGCTGGAATATTGCTAATTGCAGCATTAAACAACAAACAAAATCAAAGTTGAATGTTTCTTATTAACTCATCTGCCACAGAAATAAGCACTTGTACTTAGTCCTTGCAAAACTGCCCAATAGTTAAGATGATACAAGGACTACAAGAAATTTGCACTTTTAAAGGTGTTTGCCATATTTAATCATTCTATAGGCGGTCAGGTGGGTAGCCTAATGGTTCAAGCGTTTGCTCGTCATGCTGAAGAGCCTGGTTCGATTCCCAACATGGGTACAATGTGTGAAGCCCATTTCTGGTGCTAGGGTGTTCTCATGTGCACACTACATCGTGGTCACATTCTGAAACCCAAGCCGGCTGTCGGGGTTATTTACGTGTATTAGTAATACCCAGAAAAACACGTGTTATCCCTGCTCCACATGCTCTAATATATATTTCGCTACATACACTCATGTATTGTTTAGAATAGATTTAATTCATGACGCTTTATGTATAATGTCGACAACGAACAGAGGTTTCAAATTTACGCAGTTTCTTGAAATCACATATACTACGAAGAATCGAAAGATTAACACTATATAACAGCATATCTTCAGAAAAGTGGCAAATATTCATTACCGACAAGTGCCGTCCTGGGCCCCATGACAGACAACTGCATGTTGCTGACAGGTGAGAGCTTGGTGTGTACTCTTTATTTAGTTGTCCAGTTGATGAATCCCAAAGCTTAAGAACTCCGTCTGGGCTAGAATACACCAGAATTTCGCCATTCTGCGAGAAATCCAGGGGATACCCCGCCATGTTTCAACACGTGGTACATGATACGCATGCGCTAAATTATGCCACTTCCCGTTTCATTCGGAGTTTCTAAACTGGCGGAAAGGCCCGAGGAGTTTCGATTGAGTATCAATATGGCGAAGTAAATATGGAGCAAAGTTCGTGTAGTAAGGTAATAGATTTGTGACACCGCTTCATTTCCTATACTTTTCGAATAAAGTATATTTTCGCAAACGAGCACCACATGATGATCTATTCTAACTGACTTAAACGTTTCCATCTGTTTGTTCACTTTTAAGTGTAATTTGTGAATAACAAAAACGTTTTAGCTGGCATATATTCCGACAGTGACACTGACAGTTAGGCTTCTTATTGACCTTTCATTTCTATTACTAACCATTTGCACGTGATGTAAGCTGTACAAACAGCCATAGAAAGTTAACACTTTTGGGGCTTTTTACTTATTCACATCACTCTTTCTCGTTTCAGAGTTGATGCTAGAGATCTTTTGGGATGATGATCAACAGACGGTATCTTTTTAATAGTTCCTGAAAATGATTTGGTAGATCTACGATTTTACAAACTTTGAAATAGGTTGAAGCAACATTCTGAACGATGGCTGAATATGTAGCAGATATCACTGAGAGGGAGGCCTTGATGTCACGCTCATTAAATGGAGATGAAAGTAACCACAAATATGTACCCAGACGGCAGATTCCAATAGATAGGTGAGACTGTGATAACCCTAGCAATTAATCATGACTGATCAGCCATGATGTAGCTCATGACAAAATAGTTTGAGTGTATTTAACTCTGTGGATGCCACAGGGACATATGTGTACCTCCTCTTAAACCTTCACTCCAACGTGTTCTACAAAATACGCAAATGTGAACATAAAGACAACTTTCCACCATATGCACTGATATGGGATAGCTTTACAAAAAACATGTTTTCATATGGTGCTTCTGAAACATCTCTTACATGACAGACATTTCACACTCAGTTACGATACATACACACCTGAAGTCCATATATATTTTCGCATCAAATGACAAATTATCCTTGTCACTATGAGTTTGGATTGGTCTACATGAAATAGGCAAAGTAAACGAACAATCATCTTCCCGACGCAAGAGATTCTACTTGGCTATATCAGTCAAGTTTTCGCTCTTGCCCTTTCAATTTGACTTCTCTTAGATCAACTTCACCACCCTGTGTAGAGCACGGGTTAGGCTTCTTGTGATGAAAACACGAAATCCAGTCAGATCACTGTTCTTATTTCATATGGTTTCTCATAATTAGCGACCACCATAGAAGACAACTAAAATGAACTTGGTTGATCAGATAACAAAAAGATTTGAGATTTCATCCCTCACAGACAAACAATATGACAGATTACCATAGTAAAGATACTCATTACTGCCACATTTTGGTTTTACAATAATAGAGGCTCGTGGTCTACACAGTATCAAGTAACACTGACCAGGTGGTGCTGAAGGTGAACTAATTCTTGCTCTTGGTTAATCCATCAATTTTATCCATAATATTGCCACAGCTCTTATTAATCATTATTGTTAATCTAGAAAAGACAGCAGATACGAGACAGCACAGAGACATAAATGGGTGGAAAGATCTGAAAACATCCATGAACAGAAACCTTGGGCCCCAATACATGTAGTGAGATTTGAGAGAAAATTGGGTTACCAATGAGACCCCCCCCCCCCCCCCCAAAGATCTGGGGTGGTATAGGTCTTCAGCAACCCATGCTTGCCGTAACAGGCGACTATGCTTGTCGTAAAAGGCGACTAACGGTTCGCTGATCGATGTTCATGATGTCAATCACTGGATTGTCTGGTCCAGACACGATTATTTACAGCCTGCCGTCATATAGCTGGAATATGCTGAGTGCGGTGTAAAACAACAAACCAACTAGTACCAACTTAGATGTTACAACTATTTTATTTGGATATGCATCACGGTATAAGCTACTCCACCAAATACCGTATTCGACGTAATAAGCGCCCACGACGATATTTGCCAATATATTGGCTAGTGCACAATCCCAATTAGCACCCTTCCGACTGATCAATGTACACAATTCGTGTACATCTATTCGTGTATAATACGCACTCGTGTGTTATATGCACCGGGTCCCTTAATTACGGGCAATTCAATTCTGGAAAAATATATCTTTCGTGTATAATATTCACATACTTTTCTTTTGTATCATTTCAGGCTGTCAACAGAAACCATAAAATTTACGATCTTTCAGCTCTTTCACCAAAATTATATTCTAATAAAAGCCCCCTATTTCTAATTTTGAGAGCGCCCTGGGCACTTATTATGTCGAATACGGTAATGCTTCTTAGCAAGAGATATATTTACATTTGTTGCATTAAATGTAATACCCTATCATTAGTCACTGTTCTAAAGATGATTAAAGATATTTACCATATTGAGAAATCTATTGCCAACAAAAACAATAAGACTAAGGTTTTGAATGGACTCTCCTTTTAAATTATATGAAGTGAGGTGAAATGGTGTTTAACATTGTGTTTAAGATTATTGCACTCACATAGTGACGTGTGTCCACATGTATGCATGTGTGTGGGGTTGCTTGTACTAGTCCGGACTCATGCCGATTTTATAGTATTAGGCCACTGAGATACCATGACGCAGTTTAACTTGAATACCCCACTCAGACACAGTATACTGACTTCAAGCTGACCAACCCTTGTTTTGGCCCCTTAATGCCGAGTGCCAGGCAGGCTAACACTAAGCAGCGTTAGAAATTGGCACTAGTCCTGTAGTCCTTGACAAACTGTCCAATAGTTAAGGTATTTGCCCTTTTTCAGGGTTTTGCTATATGTTATCATTATAAGAACTAGTGGACTAAAACTGTTAGTTTCTTTCTCTGAACAAGTACTATCTTTTAACATATTTTGGTGTGATGCAGCCTGGGATCGAACCCTTGACCTTCCGCTCACCGGGTGATCACTCTACCACTAGACCACGGAGGTGGTCTGAAATTAAATAAACAGTGAAATTCATAAAGCAAACTGGATGTAGCCATTGGTTGTAGCCAGGGAAATGTGAGTCATTTAAGGTTACAATATTAATATCATTATTATAGATATTGAAAATTGGCATGAATTCTTTTTTTTCTATTTGTTAGATAAATAATTTACTTAGTAAGAGTCCTTGAAGTTGTATTTTAAAATATTTAGGCTCTTCTGTGTATGAAAACTTTCAAACAAATATCCCAACATAATTTTTTCTCGTAAGTATTTATATTTTACTGATCATAATTGAGATGTAATCATATTACATCATATTAAAAACGCCAAAAACTTAACCTGGAAAGAAAAATGCAGTGTTTTACCTTGACCTACAAATCTAGGGGTCCAGGAGACTCCCCAAAATCTATTTCCAGAGCACCTCGAGGAAATATGAGGGTCCTGTAAAGTAATGAAATCATGAGGTGTAGTGTAAGATATGATAATTACTTTAATTACAGGAACTGTGTCAAGAGTTGGGTACAATTAAATGTAATATATTAGGTGCATCCCCTGGGGTGCAATGTTGTTGTTTTCTGCGTCCATTCTATATATACCATGAGTACATTTGTGTAAAAGCCTGCAACTGATCCTTCCTTCGGGTGGCCATCAAGTGCTTCATTTGTACAATTTTGAGGGGACATAGTCATCCTTGATGTATCATGGCATCACAGAACATTTTTTTCAGAACATGACAATAGATATGTCATTGCTTACCATGTTTACATGGTGTAGCCATGTTATTCAAAAGGATATGCTGTTCATAATGGAGCATCAATAAAGTTTATCAGCACGTACCACTCACCTCATTTTAAAGCATTGTACCTCCATTCTATGATGATCAATACCCAGGACCATTCACCCTTATGGCTTTGTTGTGGCAGTTCAATCTCTCTTATCACCACAGACTTATATAGGTCTGTGTTATCTCTAACTTAGCACAAAATGTCTCTTGCTCACACCAGTGAAAATGTCTCTTCTGGACACAAGTTGAGCATAGATCTGTGGTATTAGCTAGGCCCTAAATGGGCCCCATCCTTAAACATGTTAAATGGGCATCAGCCAGGATAGGGGAGATAACCCTCACGAGCATGCTGCTGGCTGCAAGCACATGGCATCAGGCACACTCTCGTACACAGATACACGTACAGTGATTAAACACAGATAACAAACAAAGACGTCTTTGTCATATCACCACATGGTGTCAGAAGAAAGTTTTTGTCATGGCAAGCTTGCAAATATCTCCTCCTGAGCAATTTGATGTCTCTAACCCAGAGAGATGGACAAGATGGATCCTTCGAATTGAGCGGTATCGCATCACCTCCAAGCTTGCTACAAAAGACCAAGAAACCCAAGTAAATCAGCTCATATGTATGATGGGAGCAGAATCTGATGACATTTTGCCGACTTTCACTCTCTCTCTGAAGAGGAACAGAAGAGCTATACTATAGGCAAAGCTAAGTTTGATCAGTACTTTTCCGTTCGCCGCAATGTCATATTTGAGCGAGCTTAATTTAACCAGCATGTACAGAGAGACGGTGAACCAGTTGACAGCTTCATCACGGATCTCTATTCTCTTGCAGAAAACTGTAATCATGGTGCACTTCATAATGAGATGATTCGAGACGGAATTGTCGTTGGAATCCGAGGCCTCAAATTATCAGAAAAACTTCAGCATGACTCTGAATTAACATTACAGAAAGCTGTCACAAGTACCAGACAATCTGAAATTATCCACAAGCAGCAACCTGTGATTCGAGGCAATGTGTCTTCCAGTACAGCAAGTGGAAATTCGAGAGTTGAAGAACTTATCACTCCTAAAGGTAAAGGCAAGAAACCCCGTGGCAAAACTAAGCCCAAGACTTCACCTCGTCCATTTTTTAACAATGCAAAGCCAAAACCCACATGTTCATACCGTGGTAGAGATTCACACCCAAGAGCAGAATGTCCTGCAACCAGATCAACCTGTCGGAAATGTCGGAAAGTTGGACACTGGGATGAAGTATGCAGGAGTCAAACTCAGTGGGGGGGGTCTTTCTGAGATTTGTCTCGAACGAGAGCCTAACAGTACCAACGAGGAGGATCCTTGGATCCATTTGTGCTGATAGTGCATGCTCCGATCCATCAGAGCCTTGGCTTGTAAATCTTGAGGTCAACTCATGACTAGTTGTCTAAGCCTTTTCCAAAACTACAGCAAATTGGCAAGAGATTGTATGGTCCAGCTGACACAAGTTTGTATATTGTTGGAAAATTCAGAGCAAAACTTAAAACTGTGTACTGTGATGTTGTGACTGAGCAGGACATATATGTCGCTAGAGGTCTTACTCGTTCTCTGCTGGGTAGACCCGCAATTCAAGCTCTCAACCTTGTCAGCCGCATTGATAGTGTTGTTGGGGACAAGTGGAAAGACATGTTTCCTGAACTATTCACTGGGCTAGGAAATATGGAAGGTGAATATTCTACGAAGCTCAAAGAGGATGCTTAGCCTTTCTCTATCTCAACACCCAGACGTGTGCCTCTACCTCTCATGAAGAAAGTGAAACAGGAGCTCCAAGCAATGGAAAGCAGTGGTGTCATATCTAAGGTGGACTGTCCTACCGACTGGTGTGCTGGTATGGTGGTCGTCCCAAAATCTTCAGAGACAATCAGAATATGTGTTGATCTGACTAAATTAAACGAGTCCGTGAGGAGAGAATGTCACCCTCTTTCTGCAGTGGATCACACACTAAGTCAGTTGAGTGGTGCTAAAGTGTTCACAAAACTGGGCACAAACTCTTGATTCCACCAGATTCCATTATCCCCAGATTCCTCACTACTTACCTGTTTCATCACACCCTTTGGCCGGTATTGTTTTAACCACCTACCTTTTGGCATCTAGTCAGCACCAGAACATTTTCAGAAAAGAATGCAACAGGTTCTGGAAGGCCAAGATGGGGTTGTGTGCCAGATGGATGATATCCTGATTCATGATGAAAGCGAACATGATCAGCATGTAGCGGCAGCCTTGAGCAGATTGTGTGATGCAGGTATAACACTTATTCTGGAAAAGTGTCAGCTTTCAAAGAATACGATGAAATTCCTTGGACACATAATTGACAGAACTGGCATTTATGCAGAATCAGACAAAATTCATGCTATTACCAGGATGAGGTATATGCCAAAAGAACATTTGTCATAACACCACAAGATCTACATCCAGAATCAGCCCCATCCATGCAAGCCATCGATGTACTTAACAATCCACAAGACTATTAAATATATTTTTTCATAGGTAGGGCAGGGAGGAGTACTATAGGTAGGGGAAGGAAGTCCTGGTGCTACAATACGTTCAGGACGTATTTGCAATGGCATTCACAAGTTGAGTGCTGGTAATATTGCTGCTGGTTTAAATCTTGGAAGAATGGTGTAATTATACTGACGTCTATCTTTGGCATTATGTCATTCGAACAATCTCAAAGGAAAGCTGTGGTGGCAAATGGGTGCAGGGTATATATCGCAATAGAAGAGAGTTGTTTTACACTGGATAAGCGAGGTTGGCACACCACATGTGATGTCAGTTGACTGGCTTGGTCAGCGCAGGTGAGTCAAAGGAAGACAAATTGAAAGGTTACCTTTGAGATAATTGTGAAAACTAGTTGTATCATACTTTCTCATGAATATGGCGCAAAGATAATTTAATTACATAAGAAGATATACTAGAATTGACTTATTCCACATGGATCTAGGGAATTCTTTTGGCATATGCTATGCATACTATGACAAGGTTCAAGGTCAACATCCCGAGATAGAATAATCTAACTGATAAATTTGTGGTTGCACTTAATTAATGCATTTATCATTGAACTTTGTATAATCAATGCTCGTTCTTTATGATGGGGGCCCTGCTTTGCTAAAAGGGTTAGTCATAAAAGTGTCAACGCGCATGTTAACGGGGAATTGGCCCTTGGGCATGTTGGGGGAATCAAGGACAAAATCGACATCACTGTCTCGGAACATTTTATGCACAACATATAAACAACAATTACACAATGAGCGGAATACCTGCTCTGACAACACAAACACAGCGATGAGCGGACCTTCCAGCTCAGGCATACATGAGGTGAGCAGAGCTCCAGCTCAACCTCAGGACGTTTCCTACGAGCGGCACATCCTGCTCGAGGTCGTCCCGACACCAGCACTCGGAATACCAAAATGACTAACAGTGTAATGATAACAAATATATAGAAACAAACAACAATGGACAAAGACACAATGACGTTGCTCTGGACATTGGACATATGGGCATGATGAACCGACACAGTTTAGGGGATGATCAATTAAGTCAGTAAATGTCATACTATAAATAACAGTTATTAATGTGAAGTGATATGGTAGCCCAGGTTTGCTGACAGTTAATATACAATGAAATGCTGGTGAGGATTAAAAACAGGGATTAGCGCCTTATGCATAATGGCAATTAAGTTATGAAGACATATGTATACATGTCATGGCTACAGGGTAATTAGCCTTTGGAATCAAATGTTCTTCAGACAATGGTTGTCCCAGATCAGTCGCTGTGACAGATGTGTCCAGCTATCAGCTGAGTTTACTAGAATTGCATGGGTTTGTGAGCTGTAACAGTTGCCTACCTCATCTCATTAAAACCAACACTACTGTATCGGCAGACCATTGATATTACTGACAATGATTTTATTAATTTCGTTTGTAGTCTGGTCTGTATTATCATCACAGTTGCTATGGTAACTATTGGAAAAATGTATTTTGCAATCAGGGATTGAAAGGGGCACTAGCCTGTTAGCCCGGACCAGTTTCACTAATATTGAAGGTATTCGAAGGGCTAGAAGAATTTCAAACATTTGGGGGGTATTGTTATGTGTTATCATAGATCAGGCTAGTAGAATTTATTGGCTAATTTCTATCCCTGGCAATGTGATGCAATGGAAAGTCAACTGAATAGCACTCTGGAAACTATTCAGCCAATATTGGAACTAGACACAATGGTTGAATGTGTGAAAACAATTGCTAAATGGCATTTTAAGTAAATGTTGTCAATGATGAAACTGAAATTTTGCATGGGAGAAGGAACCACAGTTGTTTTGCGGAGTTGCATCCCTTAGCTTTGCCAGGATTCACTGGCTTTATCAAATCCCAGTCCCTTGCCTTGATTTAAGAAATGAACGATGTGTGGGTGTTGTTTATCATACAATATAACACTGCAGTGACACTAAACCATGAGGGGCGCAGTGCTTTATTGTATGATAAAGAATGGCCACAAGTCGGTTATTTCTTACATGAGATTTCAACATTATGTACAGACTTTTTAAGGATGTTGATAAAACGTACAAGTTTTAAAAATATAATGTAGTTACCTTAATTTTAATAATTATGACTCCCTGAATAGAATCTGACACCAACATTGTCGGACAAGTCCATTTTATGAACAGGTGGGTTAAATTTGCTATTTCCAGCATATTCTCACAATCTTCACGTCGATTATCTGTACCTTTTCTCCAAAATCCGATTGTCATATCTCTCCCACTTTTGAATGTGATCGTTCCGCCACTGTGAGGCAGTATTACATATTCACAACGCATGTGTATGGATGTTGTTAAACCATAAACATGCACAATCACCAAATTCCGAGGCAGGAGTGTGGGCACTCATCCATTTCCTGAGGCAAGCACATGCATAGTCAGCCAATTCCATTTCATTGCCATATTGTCATCAGCAGCTTTTTTTGTACCCACCACCACCCTCATCGCCACCTAGCTCATTCTCTCCTGTCCCATTGAGTCATACCCACAGGAAGCACTCCTAGGGTCTCGTCTGTAGTTATCGTTTTTGCATACTCATCAATCACGTTAACCAATGCAGGGTTCATAAGATTATACATTGCTACATATGGTACACCCAGAGCTCCAGATAACTTTTTGAGCAATTGAGTTTTTACGTTAGGGTTTCTATTTTAATTGGGTTATTACATTTTTCATTGGGTAACCAATATTTTTTCACTCATTAATTCATAACTCTATTGGGTTTCCCCCCAAAGAGTGAACATTTTAAGATTTTAAAAAATGAAACAATGTTTTAGATGTATGTCACAATGATAACTGTTCTAAATATATAGGCTTGACTCGGAAATTAAATAAGCTCATAAATGTGTTTCGGAAATTAGCTCCTTTGTACGCATGCTGATAAATCTGCATTGGGTATTTACGTGTGCTGATTTTAAGCATTTGAGTTTTTCATTTAATGCATGCGTTTCTGTACGCAAGTTAATTGAAAGTAATTGGGTTTTGAATATTTTTGGGGGTATTTTACACAATGCTGCTTATCTGTAGCTCCAGTACACCATTCATTCATGTTACTTCCAGTTTTGTGCTCTTTTTGTGAATCTTATCACTGTCTGTTGCATATCGCACCATATATCGCTTTCTCATTGTGTTGGGGATTATACATTGTAACTGGTATCCAACTGATCATGTGGCACTGATGGCACTTATCCAAATTACATCGTGTGGAATATATCACCCCCACAAGTTTGTCACATACATTCGATCATTTCAACCATATCGTAAGTTTGCCATCAAGCCTTCCTGTTGACCAGGGCCCACTTGCACAAAGCGATCTTAGCGCTAGGATGATCGTAACTCCCATACTTTAGCATAGGCTTATAATAGTCTTAGCGCTAAGATCGCAAGTGGGCTCTGGACATGTAGTCAGGGTCAGAGACTCCTGCTTGCGAGGGTTAGCTGGGCTATCCACAGGCTACCCTGTCGCGGGTGGTTGCCTGTCATATTCAAGCACCATCTACCCGGTTGCGGGCAGGTGCTCTCATCACGTTGTTTGTCCATCTAGCCAGGCTACCCTGGCGACCAAGGTCAAGTGGTAGGGGTCCGAGATCCCTGCTTGGGCAGCCTGGCTGGAAACAATGCAAGTAGAATCCCCCTGCCAAATGTTTTAGATTTTGTAATAAAAATTTGATTCTGAACCTGTAATATTGTCTATGTTGATTATAATTATATCTTTTCTCCTTATCTCTCCCATTTTTGGATGCGATCACTCGGCCTCTGCGTTTATCATGTTTATCTGTGTACCCCAGCTACATCTGTGGGAAACAACTTACTATAATACTAGACACTTCCCTCTCAAACATAATGTCATCCAGTGTATGACATCATCAAGTTGCGAGCCCATATTCAAATTTCCAGAAATGATGTCATGATAGAACAATGTTTTAATTGTGAAATTAACCACGCTTTGTTCCTTGCGATTTATCAGTAGCTGTCTTATATACAGAAATAATGTTCAGTAGAAGTGTTCAGTGCAACTGACAACAATACTTCTGGGCCCTTGGCATATGCATTTCCCATCAGCTTAACTTGTGCCATTTGCTACTTTGAAATGTTTTTAAATTATAATTTTTTATGTTTCCAGATAAAGAATTTGGATAATTTGCTCTCAAACAAGTAGCATTTCTTATGAATATTTCTGCATGAAACCATTAATCTTTGCAGATTACAATTTGCACAAAGTGATCTTAGCACTAAGACTATCGCAAGCCTTTGTTAAAGTATGGGAGTTACGATCATCTTGGAGATACAACTATCGTGAGCCTATGTTTAAGTATGGGTGTTACGATCTTAACCTAGACTATCGTAAGCCTATGTTAAAGTATGTGAGTTACGATCTTCTTAGTGCTGTGACTATTGTTAGCCCATGTTAAAGTATGGTAGTTATGATCATCTCAGCGCTAATTTGACTTTGTGCATGTGGGCCCTGGTGGACAGGTTGAAATCATAGTTCTTGTTCATAATCAGCAATATCTGTATCTACAATATCACAGATTATGAAACATTGCCAGGAAATATATTTGAATTGTACATATGGGCCTGTTGCCAATTCTCTACTCACTGTCATGTAAATATAAATTGTTAATGTTTATGAAAAATAATGTTTATGTTAAACAGGATGATAAATATGTTTTCTCATGTACGTGATCAGAGAAGGCCAGTTTCTATAGAACTGCGCCACCTGTTGCCTTGTTAATAACATCAGGAGCATTGCTAATCGCTTAATTTCTAGTCGGCAGTTATACAGAGTCATCCCTGATCAGAGTAGGGAGCTACGCTGTCAATTAGTGTAATCATCAGGTCCCTCTTACAAGATAGCTGCTGTCTCACACCACAGCTACATCAGTACTGTTACAGTAGAACAAGGATATATAACGGAACAAATGGCCATATGCACTGATGAAGAAAAGCAGATGTTTGTCATTCAATCAGGAGACGGTTGCAGAAAGGACAGGTATTTTCAGAGCAAAAGTTATTCCAGTTTAGACAGCCGTCAGTATTGGCATGGTTAAATCCATGCAGGTGTGAATTACACCTTGTGGTGGAAGTCAAACCAATAAGCTACCTTTTGTAAAATTGGAAAGAACTTGTTTAATATTTATTGCTGTCTGTTTAATGATTTGGCTTTTAAGTCTATGATTCTCAGCTACACCAGGGCTCACTTGCACAAAGCGATTTTAGCACTACAACTAGTGTAAGCCTATGTTAATGTATGGGAGTTACGGTCATCTTAGCGCTAAGATCGCTTTGTGCAAGTGGTCCATGGGGGGATCGGGTAGCCTGGTTTTTTAAGCGTTCACACGTCACGCTTCAGACCCTGGTTCGATTCCCGACATGGGTACAATGTGTGAAACCCATTTCTTGTTTCCTCTGCTGTGATGTTGCTGCAATATTGCTAAAAGTGGCGTAAAACCTCACTCACTCACTCACTCACTCACTCACTCACTCACTCAGCTACAATTGGAGTTAATCACAGCAAGAACGAGCAGAACGTGGGCAGATTGACAATCTGAACACGTTTGATTCAAGTGGTTTGAACACCCTTTTTGTTATCTTATAACTCCAGTTTTATTATGTAAGTTTGTTTACCATATATAGATACCTCAATTTTATCTCAGTCACCTGAAGACTATATCTCAGTTTCATGGACATCAGGAATGTTTAAACCCTAAGTGCAGATTTTTGGATAATGTGATGGCTTGGTCGGGTTCGGTAGTTCCTCGATAACAGTGACAAGAAAGAAGATGAGGCTTTAATGCTTAAATTGACATTATTACATTAACTCATTTTTAAAATACAATAATAATGAAATAATTTTGAAATTAAGAAACAATGAACTTAAATATAAAGAAATCCTATTTTTGAACAAATTTACAATTTTGACCCAATTTGCCTGCTAAGGTTACTTAGTTTGGAATCAAAGATAAAACCCTGTTTGTATGTAATAATGTTTAATTTTTGTTGTTTAAACACCCCTTTGATGTCTTTCATGGATCACAGTCTTACAGATAGCGTTATATATGACCAATTAATGTACTAAGGTAATATGAAGCATTCCACCAATACTCTGATAATCACCATGCTATCACATGACTCGTATATTGAATGAAAGCAATTTCATTATTTGTGTAATTGGTTCAATAACCACCATTTATTAACATATCTTTTTAATGATATTTGCATGCTCATTTAATTCCATTCAATTACATCTCTATAGTGTATGAGTTTTTCAGATGATTTCAATGACTACAAATGGTCCAGCTGCAGATTAGACACAATTTATTTGTTTCCTGTGCTGTGTTATGTGTTGTGGGTGTTTGTTGTGCGTAAATACATTCAAGAATTGACTTTCACTTTGTGTGAGTTCATTTGAGTTTGAACCTTCATGGAGTGAGGACCAAACTGTATGAATGTAAGAGCTTGTGACGATGTCATACAATGTTTGGCCCTCACTTTATGAAGGTTCATACACCAATGAACTCACACAAAGTGAAAGTCGATTCTTATAATTTTTTATATCACTATTTTGTACCTCAAAAGATCTAGATCTATAAGCAATATTTAGTATGTGTGACTTCATGTTTACACTAACAGTCATACAACAAACAGCTGTATCGCGGAATAATGAAAAGTTTATTGTGTTCATTGAAATTCCTGCATTCTGATTAGCTGAATTGGTCATGTGTTATTGCATTCATTTCCCAATGGGGGCACTGGTGCAGAATTGCGTCCCTTGGGCACGCCAGAAACCTATGATTGTGGGTTCAAATCCCGGTTCGCCCTAATTATGTTTCTAGGTTTGTCAGCACCATACCCGTGCTCGTGGGTTTCACCAAAGTGGTAAAAGTCTTAGACCTCCATCACTTCGGGCTTTCCTCCCACATTAAGCTGACACACCGTGATATAACTGGAATAATGTTAAAAGCGGCGTTAAACCCAACTCACTCACTCATTCATTTCTCAATGAATGTAAAACATTAAGCCACGCCCATCGAGGCGCACTACTTTTATTACTGCGGAGTGTAGGGGAATCCCAATATTACAGTCGAAGGAATTTCCTTTCTGCTCACGTGTATCGTCATACACAGGACATTTAGTGACATTCCTGCATATTCATTGACCAAACTACCCTTTTGAAACCGAAAGCCGAGAAGGAATGAAACAGTAAACGTGCAGATTTGCTCGCCTGTTTTTTTTCCCGCTCGCCTCGGTTCCACAACTTTCATCATGTTCATGTCTTTGGGATTCATTTCTAACCAGCATTTTTCCAACTGTGTTTTCCTGTTTTCGGGGAACTAATGTTTGAATCTGGCAGTAACTGACCATGTCATTAGAAACAGCCGCTTTCTCCAAGTCATATTCCTTCTGGTTCGTTATAGTCGACTGTTGCAGTTCTTCTCACCTCTTGCCTTCATTGACAGGTCCTATGAACATTGTTTTGATCCTACTTTCCGTTGATTGGCTACTGACTGTGTAGGCGTGTCGAGTTTTGTGCATAAATTAAACCATCACCTGATTCATGTCACACCACAGTATATATTTCTACACCTTGAATGTTTATTAATCTCGTCATTTTTGTCTCTTGATATATACAACTGTTTTTGTTTAAATTATTGTAGATAAAACATGTTTTATGTTGTCGAATTTAATCATAAGCATTGACTGTGTATTTTTTCGGTTCATTGAGGTATGAATCGAAAAACCAGTGTGCAAACTTTTGTATGAATCTGCAACGATTCATACCTCGATGAACCGAAAAAAATACAGTCAATCCTTAAATAACATGAGAGGTGACATGAACGTATGTATGCTCAACATGCCCTACAGGAACAACTTTTGTATTTTCTTTACAACAAATGTATTTAGATAATATCCTCATTAGATGAAAAATGTCTGTGAAGAAATAACTCAGTAAGTCAGTCACAATGGCATAATACATTTGTTAATGTTGTTTATGAACCTGTGGCGATTTTTGTCATCATTGATCAACTGGTCGATCATTGAAAGGTGATTCAGGATGTGTAAATTAGACACTAAGGTAATTTCATAGATTGCTGTAGACTGTCACTGTCAGCCTAGACATGGATCATGTCGATACTTCAATGGTTTGGATGTGCATTTCTTAAAGGGTCTAAATGATTAGAAAGAACGCTTATGTATGTATTCGTGCTCAGTAATTCCAAGGGGTTTTTCATACACTTATGAATGTCAGTTTCATGGTCATGTGACCGACCTCTTGCCCAATGGATAAAACATATATCGTGTAAACTTCAAATTAAAAAATTATATGTTTGTGCATAACATAGTAAGCAGAGGAGGTATGTTGACAGCTCAAGGTGACATTTGTTTTATTTTTCACTCTGCTGATTCCAAAAGCCACAATCATAAGATTAAATAGTTTAGATTTGACAAAAGTCTTTGCCATCCAAATTATCGGACAGATCAATCATGTCCCTGGCTTCCTTTTTAGAGTAGCTTTTTCTTTTTCAAAAATTCAAAATGGCCACCACCACAGCCCTTTTCAGTAAAGAATACACCCTTCACACCAATTTCTTCTCCCACATAATCATTGGACATATGCTTTCAAATGTTTGGAGGATATTCATAGTGACTTCCTTGACAATGAAGTTTGATTTTAGTTATGAAAGGCCAAATTGGCCATCAGGTGTTGGCAGATAGACAGGTGTGATATAGTGTGTGTGAAATCAGGTGAATATTACGGGTTTATCTTCCTCTATCTCACTGTACTTGTCAGAGTTTTCATACTTCCTTACTCCTACACAAATTTTTTTTATCTTTCTGGCATATGATTGGCTGACTTTGAAAGTTAAAGTCAGTACTACCTAAGTTAGCACCACCTTTGTGGTGGAGTGGGTAGATTGCCTGTTTGTACTGTGGAAGGTCAGTGTTTCTATCTCCTGCCCGCGTCAAACCAAAAGACGTTTAAAGATGGTACTTACTGTTACTCTGCTTGGAACTCGGCAGTGAAGAGATAAAGCAAAGATTAGCTGACAGAGATATAATGTGACTGAGTGGGTAGGCCAAACTGCAGCATGGTATATCAGCTAGCACTATAAAGGCAACATAAATCCAGACTAGTTCAAGCAGCCACACACACCTGTGCATGCACATCACCATAGAAGGAAATATTCTTGAACACAAAGTTCAACCCTGTTTCACATATACAGTAGGAAATACTGTGGTTGACCTTTGTCAAAGGTCAAGGTCACCAGAATTATAAAGGGAAATTCTCATGAACAATCTTTGCAAGACTTATATTGTGATTTTATAATGTTTCATAATGTATGACTTTCAACAAGATGTGTTGCGAATATGCAGGAATTCAATGACCAGCGATTTAGAAAATAAACTGTCACAATGATGTACACTCTGCTACCCAGAGTTCCATGCGACCAGCATAGTACCTCTGCCACAGGCCAGAGCCATGTGACGATTAGACATCTTATACAGTCCATTCAAGATATTGCATAGATTTTTCATGTGTTTCATTTCTGACAAGTCTGCATAGCTAGATAAACATATGTCATAGAATGGTTAACTTTCATTGGGAAAATATCCTAAAGCATGAAAAACCATTTCCATTTGCGTAGTTATCCTATATTTACATTGGCTGTACGTGCCACGTGCTGTCATCGAAGCTCTACAGAGGGCTAGCGATACGGTCACTTTAATTTGTAAATATGTATTGTGATGCAACTCACTGTCACAGTTGTAGTATGATATTTTTATAATTATGCAAAAGAAGATGTAAAGCGCCCCCAAATACTTGCATTAGTCCGTTCCATTCTGATTCCTGAAAAAGGTGTTTGTTTACAAACAAGAGAAAAGTCCGACCACGTGATATGCAAATTAGCCTGTGGCAGTGGTGCTATGCTGAGTCACCACTGCGCAGGAGTGTGAATGATGTAACCATGTGTGTCAACACTTGTCCTTATGTCAGTGAAGGCAACATAAGAGGCCGATGCTAGTTTACGTTTCAGTTGTGATCTGCTTTCATCGTAGGTCTTCATCAAGCAGAGGTGTGGTAGAACTTGGTCACAGACACTTTCACCTTTAACAATACTTAGAGGTTGCTGACCATTTTCTGTCAACAGTTTCTTCCAGTCATGAGTACTGAAAGCACCAAGTGTCACTTGTTTGCAAACAGATCCGTTTCTGTTCCACATTGTACTGGTTGTACTGCCAATATTACTGAGACAAATACCTTACAAACAGCATTTTGATTAGACTCTCGATCTCTGCTTCTGTCAAAGCACCAGCCTCACAATGCCCGCCACACAATCAAACATCTTCTAAACATTAAATATGAGATGATGGCAGTGAAATAATAAATGGATACAAATATTTTATTTTTATTTCAGATATTTTGCTGTCTATTTCATCTTCCTGTTCTTGGGGATAGCATCGTTGCTGCCATGGAATTTTTTCATCACAGCAAAAACGGTATGAATAAGTTTCTCAGCATTTATGCTTTCTTCTAGGCTGGATGCTAACATTTATTACTGTCATGCATTTGTTGCACATCGGAGAGGCCAATGTGTAGCAGAATATGCTTCTCCTAGCAACTGTCATGGTTGTAATAGTTCACATCATAAAAATGTCCTAATGCCATTTGTCTCCAACAAAATCATTGCCCATGCCAGGAGATATCCTAATTCTCCCTTTGACTATGTGTAGTTTTATATTGTCTGCATTGGGCATGAACAGTAACCAAAATAACAGTGATATATGATGATTGATCTTTTGAATGGAGTACTTGTTTTATTAAGTCTTAAAACGATAGGATGTTTTGTCTCCAGATTCCTTTACAACTGTTGCCTGAATACATAAGAAATGTACATATCACTGGACTACATTAAACTAACTATTGAACTAACTTGTAAATATGTCAGTACATGTTGAGGAATACCCCCTCAATTGTGTCAGTACTCCTGTAGTTTGAATCCCACCGTCCTCTCCCAAGTACTTCCAGTACATGTTGAGGAACACCACCTCAATTGTGGCAGTACTCCTGTAGTTTGAATCCCACCGTCCTCTCCCAAGTACTTCCAGTACATGTTGAGGAACACCACCTCAATTGTGGCAGTACTCCTGTCGTTTGAATCCCACCGTCCTCTCCCAAGTACTTCCAGTACATGTTGAGGAACACCACCTCAATTGTGGCAGTACTCCTGTAGTTTGAATCCCACCATCCTCTCCCAAGTACTTCCAGTACATGTTGAGGAACACCACCTCAATTGTGGCAGTACTCCTGTAGTTTGAATCCCACCATCCTCTCCCAAGTACTTCCAGTACATGTTGAGGAACACCAACTCAATTGTGGCAGTACTGTTGAAGAATGACTCCCACCTTCCTCTTCCAAGTACTTCCAGTACAAGTTGAGGAATATCCCCTCAATTGTGTCAGTACTCCTGTAGTTTGAATCCCACCGTCCTCTCCCAAGTACTTCCAGTACATGTTGAGGAACACCACCTCAATTGTGGCAGTACTGTTGAAGAATGACTCCCACCTTCCTCTTCCAAGTACTTCCAGTACAAGTTGAGGAATATCCCCTCAATTGTGTCAGTACTCCTGTAGTTTGAATCCCACCGTCCTCTCCCAAGTACTTCCAGTACATGTTGAGGAACACCACCTCAATTGTGGCAGTACTGTTGAAGAATGACTCCCACCTTCCTCTTCCAAGTACTTCCAGTACAAGTTGAGGAATATCCCCTCAATTGTGTCAGTACTGCTGAAGTATGACTCCCACCTTCCTCTCCCAAGTACTTCCAGTACAAGTTGAGGAACACCACCTCAATTGTGTAAGTACTGCTGAAGTATGACTCCGAACTTCCTCTTCCATGTACTTCCAGTACAAGTTGAGGAATATCCCCTCAATTGTGTCAGTACTGCTGAAGTATGACTCCCACCTTCCTCTCCCAAGTACTTCCAGTACAAGTTGAAGAATAACCCCTCAATTGTGGCAGTACTGCTGAAGTATGACCCCGACCTTCCTCTTCCATGTACTTCCAGTACAAGTTGAGGAACACCCCCTCAATTGTGGTAGTACTGCTGAAGTATGACTCCGAACTTCCTCTTCCATGTACTTCCAGTACAAGTTGAGGAACACCCCCTCAATTGTGTCAGTACTGCTGAAGTATGACTCCGACCTTCCTCTTCCATGTACTTCCAGTACAAGTTGAGGAACACCACCTCAATTGTGTCAGTACTGCTGAAGTATGACTCCGAACTTCCTCTTCCATGTACTTCCAGTACAAGTTGAGGAATATCCCCTCAATTGTGTCAGTACTGCTGAAGTATGACTCCCACCTTCCTCTCCCAAGTACTTCCAGTACAAGTTGAAGAATAACCCCTCAATTGTGGCAGTACTGCTGAAGTATGACCCCGACCTTCCTCTTCCATGTACTTCCAGTACAAGTTGAGGAACACCCCCTCAATTGTGGTAGTACTGCTGAAGTATGACTCCGAACTTCCTCTTCCATGTACTTCCAGTACAAGTTGAGGAACACCCCCTCAATTGTGTCAGTACTGCTGAAGTATGACTCCGACCTTCCTCTTCCATGTACTTCCAGTACAAGTTGAGGAACACCACCTCAATTGTGTCAGTACTGCTGAAGTATGACTCCGAACTTCCTCTTCCATGTACTTCCAGTACAAGTTGAGGAACACCACCTCAATTGTGTCAGTACTGCTGAAGTATGACTCCGAACTTCCTCTTCCAAGTACTTCCAGTACAAGTTGAAGAATAACCCCTCAATTGTGTCAGTACTGCTGAAGTATGACCCCGACCTTCCTCTTCCAAGTACTTCCTGTACAAGTTGAAGAATAACCCCTCAATTGTGGTAGTACTGCTGAAGTGTAACATCCCAATATTCACTTCAACCTCCTTCATCCCAGTACTTTCAGTACAAGTTGAGGAACACCACAGCGCCAGAATCAAGTTACAGCGACCCAGCCACCCTGACAGAGCTGCAGCTGCTTCTACTCAGCTATCTTGAGATATCCTCCACCGTATCCAACTTAGTCTGCTTGGGTTTTACAGTCATGCTTGTGAGATTGTAAGTAACAGGATAGGTGAAACAGTTGGATATTCATTAAGTTAGTGTGGTTTCTGGTTGTCAAACCAGTAGGGCTGGCTATCGATATAGATCACAGAGATTGATAATCGCTAACTAAATATCGATCGATTATTGATAAATATTGGAGAAGGAACTTTAAGCAAATATGCAGAAATCAACAGATTTCACACCGCTGGTAAGCCGTGACACATTTTTGCATGGATTACTTTGTGAACATTTGAGATATAACAAAAACAATTGCTTTCCATCTTTGACAATGGCAAGTCTGTTTCGGTAAATCTAAATCTTATTTCATCACAATAGTTTATGTGAGTTAATATCAATGACAACAGTTTCATATCGGTAATCATTAACATTTCTTCCCATTGACGATAATTCCAAGTATTGATCTTTTTAGCCAGCCGTCCAAACAAGTGATAAACCATTAGGGTCATTCCCAGTGCCACAAAGCTGTTCATAAATGACAAACACTAATCCGTGCTATCTTGACTCCTCTTCCCGAGTTAAGAGCGTTAATTGACTATAAAAGTCCAGTTTCCACCCTTGCCGAACTATCCTCGAATGGCTATTACGAGTTATGTCCTTTCTATGTTCCTCCTATTGACCAATCAGATTCTATCTCTCATATCAGTTGCATTTGCGTCAAACAAACGGGTGGTGCCCACTCAAGATGATCTGCTCAATAATCAAGATCTATGTTGTAATAAAACAGGTCTTACCCAGCAAACTGGATCAAATCACTTGAGCACCTTGATTAAACTGGACTTTATAGTCAGTTAACTCCCTTGCCTCGGGAAGATGATCCATACTGGGAAGTTAATAAACGTGTCACACGCTGGGACAGAGCTTGCTTTGTGATGTGCCATCCAATGCTAACATGTGTTGAAAAAATGTGATGTTACGATCATATTCAATATGTTGCAGTATATCCCTCAAGAAGAGAGTGGTACTGTCCCTGTCTCTGATCATCCTGGTGTTTGCTGCTACCACAATCCTGGTCAACATCAACAGTGATGAATGTATGTACTTACTGCATGACAGTCAGTGCATAATGTAACCAAACTCCAACATCCACTGTAGTCCAACATTCGATATTCATATTCACAGTATAGTTTGATGCTGTTGGAATTCCTGATAACTGATATTTTGTATTGATGAGAGTTGCCTTTGTTCATCGGTATGGCTTGTATCTATTGCATGCAGCTATTGTAATACTTATCATATATAGAGGATGTTATGTTTTTGTTCGTGTCATACTTTTTACGACCCAAGTGTCTGAATACCGGAATTTAGGCACGAGTGTCGTAAACATAGTAGGACATGAAGACGAATATAATATTCTATTTATTACCGAAGAGGATATCTACATACAGAGACAAATTTTAGTGTTTACCTATGAGGACAGCAAGTCGCAACAGCAGCGGAACTACAATTTGTCAATGACATCAACAGTCTTCTGTTATGACGTCGTTTCTAGTGTGACGTGATATGATCCTAGGGCACATATGATTTTTATGAACCTTGACATGGTTGCCCACATAGGTAATAAATAGGTATAAGATTAGCAGGTCAAGGATTGTTGTGGCTCTGGCAAAAGTTAAACAAACAGACATCCACCCACTTTCATTAAATGTTACATATACACTTATCGGACATAGAAACACATTTCCATTTAATTTCAGTGTTTACTTTTTTTGGTTATTTTCAAAACCCAAACTGAAAGTGCTAAAATTAAAGATTATGTGAAATGCAAAATTCAGCCACAATTGTCATTTTTAAAGGATGTATTTTGATGGATGCACATCTTGAAAATGAAAACTTTGATCAAACATGGTAACTGAAATATTTTGAATACACATATTCAAATTTCTGTAATATTTGGCAAAATAGCCACAAACATCAAGTTAAGTTGTTCTGGATACTTAGGCATGTGATAATTAACTAGAACAGCTTTCTTACTTTCACCAATGACTTTGCGGTACAACAACACAATTATGAATATTCTCTTGTGTTTTCAGGGCAGACAGGTTTCTTTGGAGTGACAATGGCGTCAGCAGCCATTATTAATGGTAATATATTTCTGAATTCAATTTGTCCACATGATGTACTGAGGTTATCATATCTGTTGTTATCACGAGTGTACTTAGAACTTAACACCAGCATTAGCATTGAAGGACACCCATTTGTTGCGGTGGGGTAGCCTAATAGTTAAGGCGTTCACTGATCACGCTGAAGTCCCGGGTTCGCTTCCCCACATGGGCACAATTTGTGAAGCCCATTTCTGGTGTTCCCTAACGTGATATTGCTTGAATATTGCTAAAAGCGGCATAAACCATACTCCTTCACTATCAATTGATTACCAGATAATCCAAAAATTAAAATTTACCATTAGCACAGTGCTGGTCTAGGTAGTGGGGGCTATGAAGTCATAGACCCCAGCAGGTTGTATACTATAAATGATAGCACAGTGTGTCGATTCCAGGTCAGAATAGGTCCCCATACCCCCATGCTTGTTGTAGGAGCTGTCTAAACCCAGGATTGTCTGGTCTCAGTGTGTGAACTTGTTGATACCTCAGTACTGTATATCTATCTGTCACATGGCTTAGGCTATCAATCATCATTATACATGTACCTGGACCGGATATTTTTTGCAGACTGTTGTGATATAACTATCGCTGGTTGGTGTTAAACAACTTCCACTCACTCACTCAATCATAAGTACATGTGTCAGCAATGAGAAGCAGTCATGTTGCTTAGCAACACTGTTCCTTTGTGATGTTTTATTTGATATGTCTGTGAATGTTACAAATGTCCTTTTCCTTGCTAATGATGTGAATACTGAATCTTGTTAAAAATGATACGATGATATGGTTGATATTGAATGTCAGCCTCGTGACAGAATTTCAACTGTCAACCTTTTGTATTATTGCTGGCCTAAATTGAAGGCACAATGAAACAATGGATGTGGAATCATGAAGACCTTTATGGGCCCACGGGGAAGGCCTAATTTTGCATTCCAGAAACACTAGAAATGCTGACATGAGAGTTATTGGACATGTTGATATGCCTGACAGCTGCTTGTTATTTGACCAGCAAGTGTTGGACTTATGACATGATCATGTACAGTTATCTTTGAGTAGAAAAGGATTTCATTTGATCTTTATACTTACATTTCCTGACAAAATGAGCTTGGTCAGGGACTAGTTCAGAAAATGCTTCTAAAACAAATTGTGATGATGCTTCACATGATCATGTATGATATGTTCATGCAAGTTGTTGACAGATGACCCCAGTGTTTGAGTGCATGATGTTTTTTTGTGTGGAACAGGTGCAACAGCTGTGATGACAGGGTCCGTGTTTGGGCTGGTGTGTCGATTTCCCCCTATGTACACTCAGTCAGTCATGACTGGACAGGTGAATATTCTGCTGCTCATCTCAATCAAAGCTTCCAGATATCTTATGTAATGGCATGTTGTCCATGTGGTTATCCATCTGTTTTCCAATACGAAAGGTATAAAAATACACCAAGAAGTAGCATCATTATCCCCCCGGTGTGAAAAATAGGGGGATATTGCCATCAGCATGTCTGTCTGTCCATTCACCAGCCTTCTGTTTCCGGACCAGAACTCCAAAACCAAAAAAAAATTCTTGTTGAAACTTTCTATATAGATCAGTCTAGTGGGGAACTGGTGCCTTTTGATCATTTGGGATTTTATTTTTTTAAATGATATTTTTTTTCATGACAACAATTTTGACTTACCGTATTCGACGTAATAAGCGCCCTGCTCTAATAAGCGCCCACTGCGACATTTGCTAATATATTGGCTTGTGAACAATCCCATTTAGCACCCCTTCCGATTGATCAATGTACACAAGACTTATGTATTCGCGTACAATACGCACTCGTGTGTTATATGCATTCTTAATTATGGGCAATTAAATTCTGGAAAAATATATCTGTCGCATATAAACATTTCAGTCTGTCAGCATAAACCACGAAATTTATCTTTCAACTCTGTTTTTTCCACCAAAATAATATTCTAATAAGAGCCCCCTATTTCTAATTTTGAGAGCGCCCTGGGCGCTTACTACGTCGAATACGGTATAGTGAAAATGAGGGTAGTGCTCGTTTCTGGAGTTGAACTCTAAAACCATTGAATGTTCCTAGATGAAACTTATCATACAAATCAGTGGTGAGCTGGTGATTTGGGATTTTTATTTATTTGATGTTCTTATGATTTTGTTATGAAAAGTTGAATGTTACTGAAAATGAAGGTGGTGCTCGTTTCCGGAGTCAAACTCCAAAACTGTTGAATATTTCTTGCTATAGAGATCAGTCTTTTAGTGAACTGGTGCCTTTTGGTGATTTGGGATTTTGAAACATACTGAACAGCATGATTTCTTTCTTCACTGAACTGAAGGCATCCAGTAGCAATGAAACAAAAGTGGGGTATTATAGGTAGACAAACTCCGAATTGCACCAAAGGGTGTGTCATCTCCTGATGACTCTTGTTTACATTTTGTTATAAATATATTTCCTGACTTTGATTTCAAGCTAACAAATATTGGACATTTCACGGCCTATTACCATGATTACTAAAACAACGTAGGTTGAGGCTTATATCATGTTATATGTTATTGTTTTATAGTGTTATATGTTTAATGAAAAGTTATGTTATGGAGACTTGACAAAACCCCATAACATAAAAATACTTAAAAAGCTGAGAAATGAATGTTCTGAAATGCTTTTGGGTGGGGCTATGGAGTGGCAGCACACATCCATCTACAAGACACCTCCTCGCCCCTGCCCTCTTACCCATGGTGTGCCATGTTAGTGTCATCTATCATGATGAAGGTTGGAAGTAAGTGACAGTGAGGTTCGTGTAAACATTCTGAGCCTGCTCTTGTGGTCAGTCACCTGAGATAACTGTATAAGTGATTTATCTAGCCTTACTTCATTTTAGACATCTCCTTTGAAACCTCCTGGGCCCTGTTCCACAAAGCGATATTAGCACTAAGGTGATCGTAACTCCCATACTTCAACATAGGCTTATGATGATTGTAGCACTAAGATCACTCTGTGGATGATAAAATGAAATTCTGAATGTAACAAATGTGTTATATTTGGGATAACGCTTTCTTAGTAAAGTACAGATTCTTGTGCTTTTGGGGGTTGAGTCACGTTATTGAAGTAAATTCTGAATGGACGATCCCTTAAATTGTGTTTCCAAAACTAACCACTGAAATAACATGGCCACATTATTTTTCATTTTGAGACTTGATTTTCTGTAAGTGTGTGGAATACCCTACAGTGCTGTGTTGGTGTGCCACCGGGAATATGGAGGTTGTACCCTGCTATGACGTATCATTATAAAGTATTCATGCTTGATTTCTTTTTTGTATTGAAACTTTTTGTTACTTGTGTTTCGATATTCTTTAAAGTTGGTTGTTGATGTCCTTTGTAATCTATGTAGCAAATATTGAAGAAAACATCAGGTGAGCTACAGAACCTTGTGGCTCTACTCTTCGGACAAACTGTTTCTTTAGTATCACGTTTCCACTGTGAATTTGTCCTTGCTGGGTTGACATGTAATACCTGTAAGATATGTACAAGTAGAAATCACAGGTATCATGAACTGTGTAAATATAACCTGTTTGATATGTTATTGAAGTACTAGACTACATTGACATGTTTACACATCTGACATAAGTCTTCCTGAGTAAATGTGTTTCTGTTCCTTTTGTGATTTTGTACTGCAATCAATATACAGGCTTACTGACCTGCCAGTCAGAAATGTCACTTACTCGCATTTCCACCAAAACCTGTAAATCAAATGTCAATTTGACACTGTATAAAGATTCCAACCGATCAGTATAATGGGTGACATTTCTGGTGAGTTGTGACCCATATTTGCCAGAATTAGGTGGTTGTAGTTGAATTCTCAAATTCTTTATGATACTTGTCACCACGATACCCATGCTCTTGAATTCACCAGTGTCAGTTTAAGCCTTCCTCCCACCATCTTCCCGAGGGACGGGAGTTAACTGACTCTAAAAGTCCAGTTTCTATCCTTGCAAAACTAGGCTGGAATCGATCGTAGCGCCACCAGTGGCAACGCCCAGTCAAGATGATCAAGATATATATTGTAATAAAACGGGTCTTACCCTGCGAAGTGCATCAAATCATGTGAGCACCATGATTAAAAACAAATCCTGCAAATTCTGCAGTCAACCAAAATTTGCACATTGAAATCCATGTTGTTTATGAACCGGTTGTCGAATTCGTTATGCTATGCATAGACTCATTAGTCCAGCCAAAATGTAACTCCATTATTGCTGCCTAGTTTGGTAATTGTGGAAACTGGACTTTTACGGTCAGTTAACTCCCTTGCCTAGGGAAGATGTCCTCCCACTTAAAGCAGACATGGCATGATACAACAGGCAAGTGTAGTTTAAACACCCTCTTGTTGGTATTGACATACATTATTTACAAATGTATAAAAGATGACAGTACAGTAAGGAACGATGAGAATAGAAAGTAACGAATATTGAAGAAAAGAGATATATTAGACTAAATGATGTAAGATTGCACTGTCTAAATACATACATGTACATATTATGACTTGTTGGTAGGTCTGCACTTCCGTGCAAGAAAAGTTTCACTTTATTTGGTATACTTGTAAGTATGCGTCTTAATGTTAATATAAGTTGTTCTTTCTGACAAGTATATGATGGACAACAGGCATTTAACCCATCTCACTTCCTATCTTCTTTCAGGCTGTTGGAGGTACGTTTGCTGCACTGGCCAGCATCTTCTCCCTCCTTGGGTCAGGCACAGTTATAGAAAGTGCGTTTGGCTACTTCCTGACTGCCACAGCCGTCTGTACGGTTGCCTTGCTGGCATATGCGCTCCTGTATTACTTTGTAAGTGAACATTTGTGTATTAGTATAATGTGCATCACTGGCAGCGAAATGTGGTCCTTGTTTGGTCATATGTGACCCAGTGGTAACGGTGATGTAAATTCGTTATTCAGAGTCTGTAAGGATAAAAAAGACTCATAGATATTGACTGATAATGTAAGCCGAAGGCCTGACCCAATTTCACGATTCTTCGGGCTGCCATTTTTTCGTCAAGACCTCGGAGTAATTGTTTACCCAACTTATACACCGAAAGAAATATCTGAAACAACATTTGTCATCAATTTTTTGATTCTATGAAAATTAGAAAACAGATGTAAAATATCTCTTACTGGCTTATGTGTCCTTGAAAAAGAGATTCTTACAAGAATTGTTTGTCAGCACCTCTGTGGCCTTGTGGTTCACTCAATAGGTTACTAGTGTAAAGGTTGTAGTTTTGATCCCACTGAAATAGACACAGTGATACACGTAACATTTGTTGTTTAAGTTTTACATCATTCCTCACATTTACTTACAGTCCTAACCAGACTATAAATAGCGTGGTATTCTGCGAGATCTTACTGTTTCACAGACGTTGCGATGATTAGGCTGATCGGATGTTGGGGCTTGAAGTTAGAATTGTAATATTTGTAATGTGGATTGTGTTCAAATGCAAAATGAATCTGTGGAACAGAAGGACTTTCTGCAGAATATTTCTTGCACAGCAGGACTTTCTACAGAATATCCCCGAGACACAGGTATATGCTGTCCTCACCAGATGATTATAAGCAGACATGTATCATTTGGTGCACAGTGGTTTTAGGCATCGTCAAGTCATGAATCCGAGTTGCATCCCGTAGTTTCTGTGGTTCAGGCATCATAAAATTGTAATGCAGAGTTACATCCCCTAGTTCCAGTGGTATAGTTATCACGAAGTTTTGTTGCAGAGTTGCATCCCTTAGTTCCAGTGGTTATAGTTATCACAAAGTTTTGTTGCAGAGTTGCATCCCTTAGTTCCAGTGGTATAGTTATCACAAAGTTTTGTTACAGAGTTGCATCCCTTATTTCCAGTGGTATAGTTATCACAAAGTTTTGTTGCAGAGTTGCATCTCTTACTAGTTGCTGTAATTATTTTCACTCATTTGATATTTGTGAATACTAATTATAATGTCCTTCTTTGCTTTCAGGAGTTTTCAAAATATTATATAACAGAAACAGGTGATTATGTTATTTACTTCTTCTGACAAAGAATTTATTTATGAAATTGACATGTTAATAGAAAGGGTAAATAAAGCTTGATATTAATAATTGATGCTAAGTGCTTATGCTCCTTTAAGGATATGTATTTTTAATGGTATGGCTCTATGTACAACATTGGGGCAAACATAATAGGTTAACATGGTTGAATATAATTTCATCTCTTGATTGAAAACATAGACTTTGATTTAGCCTCTCAAATGATATGAACCATTTAACCATGGTGACAGCTAGAGTATTTCTTGGTTTCCAGATGAGAATCACCTGAATGCCCAAGACAGTGAGGGACTAATGTCTACAGATCATCTAGGACATATAGAATTCTATACCACAATTGTTAAAAAGGTATGCTTTTTGACCAGACCAGATAAGATGTTCCTAGAATTTTCTAGACTAACAAAAGTAAGAAAAGGGTAAACTAGAATAGAACTGTTTAATGATAGTTCTCAGAAAAAAAACAGTAAATTGGTGAATTGTCACCTTTAACTCACTGAAATTTTATACATCAATAATGTGTTTAACGTTAATAGTTGATTTACATCTTGCATTGCATTAAAACTAGAATGCTTAGGTAATTCAGGGAATACAATACTAGCCCAACCATCAGGCATGCAACTTTTCAAAACTGACCGTCTGTCAGCAAAATAGACCGTCTCGGACTGTCGAGCAGGTGGTTATTGTAAACATTGCTCCAAGGGCCCCCGGTACCCCATGCCTTGTCATAAGAGCTGACTGGGGATCCGGGGATTGGACTGAATGTGTGTCAGTGTACCACAATGGCAGTCTTCGCTGCTCATGCTGTCAGTCACTGGTTTGCCTTGACCAGATTCGGTTATTGACAGGCTGACATGGTATTGCTGGAACTGACGTGATATTGCTGGAAATTGCTGACTAGGACATTCAATGACTCTTGACTCAAAACAGTTAGGTGCTACAGTGAGGCTGTTCTTACACCAATTGATCCTTGTTGTGTACTGATGCGAATCTTTGTTCCAGATTTGGCGCCAAGGCATTGGCGTATGTGTGGTGTTCACAGTAACGCTGTCAGTATTTCCAGCAGTGTGTTCAACAATACGGTCAGGGGACTATCAACCGGGGGACCCCTGGTCAGGTAGGATGTACTGGACATTTCCATACATGTTGTACTGCCATTGAAGATCTGGGGCAGAATAGGTCTTCAGCAACCAATCCTTGCCATAAAAGTGACTATGCATGTCTTACGAGGCTACTAACAGGATCGATTGGTCAGGTTTGCTGACTTGGTTGATAAATGTATCCCAATTGCGTAGATTGAGGCTCATGATATCAGTCACTGGATTGTCTGGTCCAGACTTGATTATTTCCCTGGGAAAATGACTGTTTTCAACGTCTGTGTAAATGGGTAGCTGTAAGAATGCCAAATAGTAGAGCAAAAACACACTGAAAGCACACTGATCCTTTGACCTGTATAATAATGTCATACTTTGAGTACTTGTTGTGGAATCTTGTGCTTTATGTTAAAATGTACCTACTAGGGATTCTGGATTAGAATGTTCCCCAGGTCCTTAGAATAGGTTGACTGTGTGTCACAATACCCTAGCGTGGACTATGTGTCACCCTAGGTTGACTGTGTGTGTCAGTACCCTAGCGTGGATTGTTGCTAAATTTTGCGAACGAAAATCAGGGCACATCAGGGCACATGTACGTTATGACATAAATTTCTGATGATACAATATGTAATTTGATTGTTAGGTTGTGATACGATACATCAAGGGTGGACATGTGACATTTATAAGCAGTCATAATCAATCAAATAACAGACACTAGGACTGGGAGGAGTCCAAATTTACGCCCCGGGTACCCAACACCCTATTCCCTGTCACTACCCGGGTACCTGCTGTAGATATTGAGAGATAGGTACATACTGTCCGATTTGACCGTAGCCGTATCAAAATGTATTTAGAAACACGTGTAAAACAATCTGGTCATGCATACACTGAAGTTTACTGCATGAAGTTTTATCTTTATTCAAACATATAAAAGTCAGAAGGAATGGGTGCATTGTCAGAAAGAAATGGGAACATTAGTGACTTTTTATTCAGTCATGTGTCAATCAAAAAGTGGAGATACAATAGCTGTATTTTTTAGGTGTAGGATTAAACGTTTAAATAGTAGACCTATGACTGAGTAGAATAGAGATTTTCTAAAGCTCACGCCTTCAATGTCTATAAGAATGACAATAAACCAGACACATCAATGTTTTCAGATAAATTCTTCATTCCGGTGGTATGCTACCTCTTTTTCAACCTGGGTGACTGGATCGGTCGTCCAATCTCAGGGTGGATACAACAGGTTGGTGGTGTGAATACTGAAGCTACAGTAATTGCCAGTAGCATGTGAATACACAGTCTGGATTTATTAGTGCATTATATTTATACTTGAGTATCCTGCATTACTCCTGAATGCATTTACAAATGGTGTTGAAACACTCAAAGGATTCAAGAGCGTATGCTGAGACAGGTCTTGTCTCTGGGCTTGACAGCAGTAATGTGCTGATCAGTGACGTCACCACTTCCGGGGTCACATGGGAGCTGTGTGATAGGGTTAGCCACACAACCGGTTGGAACAACTTCTTCGGCAAGACCTCTCACAAGCTCTTTCTCTCTGTCAAGAACAAGCAGTAAATGCATTAAGGAGTAATGCAGGATAAGCATACAAATATGTCAAATATCTAGGATTTTACTAGTTTTTTCCCATTTTGTATGATTGTTTATAAATAACAAACACTGCCCATCATCAAAGTAACCTGCCCGCATTCAGTCATTATAAATATTGAAAAATAACGAAAAATAAGAGACAAATCGCGTGTTGATTCAGTTGAAATAATGCTAACAATTACTTGATAATCTACGAGAAAGTTAAATAAAAAGAGTCGGGCAGGTTGAGGAAAATTTCAGGCAGCCCAACTGAGAAGTTACCAGCTATGGGCAGGCAGTTACTTCACACACTTGGTCTGGCTAAGTGACTTGGTTGGGTATGTGTTATCATACCCAGAGAGCGCTGAATGTTGCCCATAATATCAATAACTGGATTGTCTGTTTGAGACTTCATTTTATACAGGCAACAATACATAACAACTAACAAACAAATCTGAACTGCCTTACTAGCAAGTCAGACGGATCTTTAAATGAGGATGTTTATTCTATTTCAGCCGAGCTATCGTCATCAGAACTTGTTGTTCATACTGTGTCTGTTTCGAGTTGTTCTGGTGCCCCTGATTATGTTTTGTGACGCTCAACCAAGAAGCCTTCCAGTGTGGTTCCACAATGATGCATTCCCTATCGCCTTAATTATCATCCTTGGCATCACCAACGGCTACTTCGGAACACTGAACATGATGTATGCTCCACAGTAAGTCATGGAAGTGAATAGTCCTAATGATTCTGGGTCAGGCATGGCACGGGTAACGTCTTCAAGCGTCTGTGAAGAGTTGTGTCCCTTGTTACATGATCCAATGGTTCGAATCCCATATTTGCATTAATTAGTTCTGATCCTTGGCCTGTCAGCACCATACCTGGACTCATGAGTTTGACCATCGTGTTAAATGTCTACAACTTGCATCACGTTTAAATTTTTCTCCCAAATTGGGATAGCAGAACTATACAACATTTCAACTCACCCACTCACTGATTTTCCTGTTGATGTAATTGTTGTTTTTATGTATAGTCTTGTGAAGCCCTAATTCAAGTCAAAGTTCTTTTGAGGAATCAATCTCTTATTATGAACATATCGCTATGCCTGTTTATGATGCCAACTATTTGCCCTGAACACTATCATGGTAGGTAAATGTGGAGGTTGAGATAAGGTAACAAGGATTGAGTGAAGTCAGTTGCCCTGTTTCCCTGATGTCTGTCCTCACTGTTCATGTTGTGTTTCAGGCGGGTGCCGCTGGGCCAGGCTGAGGGAGCAGGAGTGTTGATGTCACTGATGCTGACTCTAGGATTAGCACTTGGATCCGGGCTGTCTATCTTACTGATAAAGTTGTTGTGATCTAACACTGTACTCAGACATGCAATCTCAGTGTTTCATCTCCATGGAATAAATACTATAAAAAACACACTGTAAGGCTAAAAAAAGAATGACTTGGTTCTCTGGCACCACTTGCATCATCATAAAGTCTGCACCACGTTTTGTTTTTATTTTCATTTTCCAACAAAATTAAACAATCCTAATACATGTACTTAAAACAATGCTTTCCAATATAGCATGCAGTTGCTTCCCTTGACATGTCTGCAATAGGAGTTTGTATTCTTGTTCTTATAGGGAGGCCCAGAGTCATTGTGGGAGAACCAATTCTTTTATATTTTTAAGCCTAACTGATCATGTTCCTCTTTATCACACTGTGAATTTTGAGAAACACATAACTCAGGATCTTCTCTTTTTTCTGTGAACATTTTAACAAAACTGGTTGTATGTTGTGTTTTGATAGTCATTGAAAATCTGCAAAACTCATATATCTGCAAATTGGGGCGGTGATGTAGCCTAGTGATGAAAGTGTTAGCTCATCACTGAAGGATGGGTTCAGTTCTCCACATGGGTACAATGTGTGAAGACCATTTCTAGTTTCCATGCACCATTATATTGCTTGGATAGTACCCTCACTCAGATCTGTAACATCATATATAGTGACCAACAAATTACAAATTTACAATGAATTGCTTCAATTATGCATTTACTGACTCAGAAAATCATCTAGCATCCCTTGTACACAATAATGGAGACTTTACTTCCATATCTGGGTCAAACGGACTTAAATTCAATGTTTTAACTTTGATTCACTTAGCAGTGTGTGGTTAGGTAATACCCAACACTGAGCTGTGTGCCAAACAGGTTTGATTTTGATGTAAAAACAACTGGACTCATTTTGTATATTTGTTCTGATGCACATAGTAATTTCAACAATTTTGTGCAATAAGATGTACATAGAAGGTATACATTGGTTTCATATGCACCATCGTACTCTCATTGACTGCTGTTTTATATTTCCTTGTTTCTCATTTCCTCACCAAACATATGCTCTGTTGACCTGAAATTTAAAAAAAAAAATTGTGTTCTACAAAACCTGACTTACAAATAATTACATGTTACTTAGTGATGGACCAAGGTTGATACACAAAATTGATAAATGAAAGTCTAAAGTTACAGAAGTCCAAAGTACCGGTAATGCCATACGTGATGTACATGTATTAAGTGCCATGCTCCAATAGGCACCTCTTGAGTAACTTCTTCTCCAATCTGAAAGTAATCATTATAAGCACCCGTACTAAGTTTGAAAAATGTTCATGACAGTATGTATTTTTGTGTATTTTACAGATTGTTTTACAGAAAACAGCAGCGTAGAAGGGGTATATATTTGTCTAGTAACTATTATCTAAAAAGTTTCAGTTGCAATGAAATTTGAACTAAGTTTGTTCAATACTAAATTACAACTTCTGTATGGTTTCAACTAACGCCCCCTTTATTGAAGTTTGCTAAGTGCCAGGTTGCTTACTATGGCATGTACGGTAAGAGATATCTGTAAATATCTGTTTGTCTTTTGACTTTCAGTGCTTTAAATGGGACATGTCTTGGATGTAGTCTGGTTTAGACAGATGCCAGTTGGATTCCAGTTATGTAATTCAAACAGTCAATTGTTTTCTGTAGCACCCCGGTGGCCGAGTGTGTGTAAATGTGGGGTCACAAGAGACCCTGGCATGGCGCCCCATGTTGTTCTCCTTAGAGAAGTCTTGGATGTTATGGAACTTCCAAGGCTCCTTCACTTGTTCTGTGAATCACTAGTATGAATTACATACTGCTGATCCCATACATCACTGCTGCACAGGACTTGACCCGGTGGTTCAGTTTCTGGTAAGGAAAGTTAGAAGGATATACAACATATCCAGGATACAAAATTGGTTCAAAGAGGTTTTCATATTTTTAGTTTTAACTGGTGATCTATGTTCTGTTATATTTTCTGAGAAAAGAAATAAAACTCTTTTTCCAAATAGTTCTGAAAACTCTTTGACCTGTGTTTGGTAATCCATGTACATATTGACTGTGATTTTTATTTCAAGTTTGGCCAGATCAGTTTTAAAAATTCCATTTTATGGACTTTCTTATTCAAGGGGCAGGAGACAAAAAGAGATGATAATAAAGAGGATATTATAAAGTAGTATTGGTCGATTTTAAGTTATTTTTGTAAAACATAACCTGTCAAATATGTATTTTAACAAAATGACACCAACGTCTTTCAGAAGAGGAAAACTTCAATCAACACATTATTTCAGTTTAAAAAAAATTAGGATAAGGTCGCCCATAAAACAGGCAATTTAATTTAGTCTGTCCTTACAGTGAATAATTATGTAATCAGTCACCTGTGAATTGAATCCAAATAAGAGGGGCATGAGTAGACATTATTACAATATAGTTTAGAAACAGTATCTGTTGACAATATGAACAAACTGTATATATATAGTTTCAAGGTGAAGAAATAATGTTCATAGGATGACTCATGAATCTTATTTATGTAAAATATATGTTTGTAACCAAAACCTATTTTCATAAATAAACAATCTCTTTCATATTTGATTTGGTTTGGTCTTGTGTGTGGTAATTACTTCTCACTGTTTATGATGCATGCTTTTGTCCTTTCAAGACCTCATGTTGAGTGATGTTGCCCTCTCGGAGGAGGTTCAGCTCAGCTTCATCGCTTTACTTTTACATAAATTTTCTTCATTTCTGAGTACATTTTCCCCAGAGATTGGTGAGTTGACATGTGCAGCAGCTGATTACATTGACAAATAATGCAGATGAATAATGAAGACAGGATTTTGTTTTTTTTCTGTGTTTCAATGTTAGTGTCACACTGTGACACTAACATTGAAACACAGAAAAAAAACAGTCACAGATTGTGGTTTTCATAAACAACTCTGAAGTCATACATGTTACTGCATATATCACGATTCAAACTTCAGCCACAAGAAATTGTACACAGCTCCTAAATCCAGCATGATCCCCCCAAAAAAGACATGAGGATCCACCACAGTTCCTTACATTGAGGCAAAAATAACGTTACTCATCATTAAAGGTTCATAACCAGATTTTAGGTGTGGGATGTAACTCATTTACTGCACACATGAACACTTGCTGAGCCATGACATTGCAAACATTACATCAGGTCATCATCTCCATGATGAAGACTAACATGAAAAGTGCCAAAGGTCAAGGTCGTGATAACTCAATATCTTGTGCGTTCATCATTTGTGTCAATGTCTGTCGGGCTATTGAACGACATGAGATTATAGGGATCACACAGTTAGCTCACTAGGCCCGTAGTGCATCTACAAGCTGTAGCGGTGTCTAGCTGGGAGCGCCACATTTCAGAAATGGCTATTGCCGGTAGGGCCACATTTCCAGCTGAGTGCATTTCACCTATTCTAGCGGGTAATTAATTAATCCGATTACCGATACCTTTAAATGAGTGTCCCACATTTAAATTACTAAGCGTGGTGTTCTTTAGAGATACCTTTAAATGAGTATCTCACATTTAAATTACGAAGCGTGGTGTTCTTTAGAGATACCTTTAAATGAGTATCTCACATTTAAATTACGAAACGTGGTGTTCTTTAGAGATACCTTTAAATGAGTATCTCACATTTAAATTACGAAGCGTGGTGTTCTTTAGAGATACCTTTAAATGAGTATCTCACATTTAAATTACTAAGAGATCAAAGGCCGTCTTAATTGACATTGAGTTCATCCTGTTATTCATAACATATTTAAGTGATGTCGTGTTCATGTAATCCAAAACAGGAAAAAGGGCACAGCCCCAGGATTAGACCTAACTTCTTACCAAATAATTAAAAAACTCCCCCTAAAACTACTCCAGGCACTACTCAAACTATACAATCTCATCTACCTAAACGGACAGGTTCCTACTCCCTGGAAACAGGCCCTAGTCATACCAATCCCTAAACCTAATAAACCAGCTAATCAAGCTAACTCATATAGACCAATATCCCTAACTTCAAACTTATGTAAAGTAATGGAATCAATGGCTAAAAATAGATTACAACATTACTTAACCCAAAATAACATCATAAACCCAGATCAAAGCAGTTTCACTCCTGGCCGCTCAACCCTAGATAAGCTCGCCCGACTAGAACAAGATATTAAGACAGGACAACTAAATAAACAATATACCACAGGCATCTTCTTAGACTTCTCTAAAGCTTTCGACATGGTATGGCACGATGGGCTAATACAAAAACTTTAAAAAATATGACTCAAAGGTCAGGTAATAAACAAGACTTGTTTTGTTATATACAGTAACCTGTTAGAATCACAAAGCATGTTTTGACAGCATAGCCGTGAGAGCCACATTATACAATCACGCAACCATAACCATTGCCGGGAGCGCCACATCGATTTGGGCTATCTATTTTCGAAATGTGGCTTTGCCGGCCTGTAACCGCTGTAGCAGAGTCTGGATGCTGCTGGTGTTCCGTAAGTGTTCCATATCAGGCTCTGGCAGATTGGTGGACTTTGACAATGTTGTTGCGTCAGAAAAACTCCTTTGTATGCTTTGTCACCAAAGACGTTGCCATATGAAGTGGTCCTAATCAGCCATTGTAACCAGAGGTCAGGCCAACCTGGGGGTCACATGATGTGCCATACAGTTGGTGCTCTGGGACACATTGAGACCTCTTGCTACAGCCGATTGATTCTCCTTCTTCCAATCTGACAATGTGGTTCCATTAGTGGCATGACTTCAAATTCACAGTTGAATACATGTAGTTGCAAAACCAACAATGTTTTGGCAACCAAGAAGCCCCCTACCCCCAGCTATTATTGTCCTATTCATGAGGTGACAGATGCAGAACATGCACATGCACATTCACTGATCTGTAGTTACTTTTCTGTATTGTTTTAGGGTTGTGCATTTGGTCATTGCATTATTAATTCATTAGCTGGTTTGTGTGTTGCATGATCTCATCTTTCAAGGGTGGGTAGCCCTTAAGCGCTTCAATTCTGTGCATCCCTTAGCCCACCTAGATCCACTGATTTCAGGTTTGAATCCTAGTTTCAGCCTGATTATCATTGACCGCCTCCATGGTCTAGTGGTTGAGTTTCTGCCTGGAGAAGTGCAACAATCTTGAACAATCATTTCACCTCACCTCACCTCACCACCTGATTATCATCATCATACCCAGGTTTCACCAAAGACGTCTTTGGTTTCACCAAAGTGATGTTTTAACATCTACGGCTGACATCACTTTGGATCACTCTGTGACATAACTGAAGACTGTTTGAAGAACAACTCATTTACTCATTCATGAAGAGCTACACCAAATAAAAAATCACAATCAAGTAAAACAGACTTCACACTTTAATCATCTACCAATACAATACTTCATCAGCTCAAACACGTTTCTGTCCTGGACATATACACAAACTATGTACAAAATTAATTTATTTAAGAACTAAATGACACTGGAAAGATATTAACATAAAAAAAATATATCTCTGAATTTTTCCACAAAGAAGATGACCAACCTAATACACTACTGGCCAAATCAAGAGTAATACTATAAGATGTTAACACTAGTATTTCATCACATTGATAGGGTTAGCAAGCAAGTTGATGGTCATTGCTTTGTTCTAAGACTTCAATAAATACACGGTTCCACACTATCACAGACAGGATTCAGGGTATGTACAAAGTAGGTTTATAAAATATTGACTATAAAACAGTGTAAAGTGTAGAAAGACACTAGAATACTGGGGTTAGAGTAATACATTAGGTATAATACATAAAGGCTTTGGTGGAGCATTCAGTCCACTAGGGCAAATACCATGAGCTGCATCAAGTCTAAGATCTACCCTGAACTACTGACTTCAACATCCATGCTGTATGGTCAGTAAACATGCTCGAGCTATGAGTAACTTGTTTAATGAAGTATACTTTTACAGAAAGGCTTGGGTGAACCATCAATTTAAGATTGAACCTCAATGGTACAATGTATGAAACCCATTCTGGGCTGAAATATTGCTAAAAGTGGCATAGCCCCTTACTAACCCTCTACAGAAATGTTAGATTAGAAAAAGGGCAAAATATGAAAAAAATATTCATAAGATGTAAATTTGTTCCCATGAATAACATAACTATTGTGCTCTCTGACAAAATATGTTAAACTTTTAACCATTTGGTTTGTTTTATACAGCATGGGTGATATTTAACCTTCTATTTTACTGTATATGCATTTAATGAATGTATAACTTTCCCCTGTTGCTATATGGCTATATTTAAGTCACTCACTCACTCATAACACGGCCTGAATATGGTCCAACTCAGTATCAAGTACTTGATGCAGCTTGCATAATCTGCTACTCTAGGGGAGACAACTGGTTTGGAAGGATAGGATAATACATTTGGTTTTGTTGGGAAGTAAACTCGTCAGTAAATGTCAAATGTAGTGAGCATATTATTTTTCTTCATCCACAGTCATCACTTGCAGCAGCTGTTGTAAGTAATCATCATATATTTCATTTTCAGTATCTTGAATACTAGTTTGTGTGTTTTTGAAATTGATTTTTATCTGTGCTATTTAATCACCTGGACAGGTGGACAAAACAAAGTTGCCATTCTCAAACCAGCTGAGTAAGGTGATGTCGATTTTGGTTAGATGCTGGTATTGATTTCGTATTATGACAATGAAGACAGCTGTTCATGACATCCTTGACACGCATCAATTTCCTGACATTTGCTGACAAGTACAACAATAAAGCACATTATAGTGAAGGCAAGGACATGGTTGGAGCACACAATGCTGGTTGCAGGTATATGGATTTACAAAATAAACGTATTGTAAAAAAAATATCGCAAACACATGGTTAAATCTGTGTTACCAGGACATACTTCAATATCGCATGTAGATGGTATTGCTCAGAATTACCAGAATCCCTGTGTTCAGAAGCCAGATTCTTTAGTAACATTCAACTTGGTAGTAATTCAAAATCAATTGGATAAAAATAATGTGACATTTTACATTAGACCATTTCTATCTATCCCAACCTACACGTTCCAAGAAGTAATGACTTCAAAATGCCTCCTTTGAGACAGTAAGTTTTTGACTTCAAACAGCCTTCAATCAATCAAGAAAGGCTTTGATTTTCATGATATAACAAATACATAGAAAACAAGAAGACAGTTTGGCACATCATGATGCCTGTGGTTCCACCAGCATCCCCAGGTTGCCCCCGATGTGTGGGATGACAGCATGAGGGTTGAGGTCCCCAGGAAGGTCGACCTTGGCCTGGGTGAGGAAGGTCAGATCATCAGCATCAGCATCCTTGTGGTCTCTGCAACACAAGACATGAGGTGGAAACACGCAACACAAGCACCTGACATACATACATTCTGTCACGTTAAAGTGTTCGGTCTTAGATCAAATTCAGAGCGAGTATAAATCTGTTATACTACCTCTAATTTCAAAACACAGGTATATCTTCTAAACAGACATCTGTGTCTTGACATTTCTTACACATATTTGAGTATGGGTAATCTTTTGGGCATGCTATTCATAATTATAACCATTTACAGTAAACTACCGTTATAACGAACTTGAAGGGACCACCAATTTTAGTTTGTAATAACCATAGTTGGCATGTTTTGCCTATAAACTTGTACTGTAAATGTGTAAGCACTTGATTGATGAAACCCTTTTTATGTCAGTGTTAAATGAATTTATTGATACAACATTTCACTGTAAATGTTCTTGCCTTATAATGATGCCAGGGTTTTACGCAACGGACAAATGTTGAGAATGGATGAAGAAAAAGAAAATACTGCAAGGGATGCATAATAATGTTTATTGTACCTACAGCGCATCAAGAGCAGTTATGGGTGTCATTTCATCCATCAATCATGACCACTGCCTACATGATCACTGATTCATTCCATGCTCTAAAGTACTTATTAAAATGTACAGTACACTATACCATTTCATTACTTTACAGGATTTGTTTGTTTTGCTTGTTTATTTGATGTTTAATGCCGCACTCAGCAATATTCCAGCTATATGACGGCGGTCTGTAAATAATTGAGTCTGAACCAGACAATCCAGTGATTAACATCATGAGCATTGAACCACGCAAAAGGAATAAAATGACACGCATCAACCAAGTCAGACCACCCGATCCTTTTTAGTCACCTTCACTTTACAGGACCCTCATATTGCCTGGAAGGACCCTTCAATTAACTATTGGGGGTCACCTGGGCCCACTTGCACAAAGCGATCTTAGCGCTACGACTATTGTAAGCCTATGTTAAAGCATTGGAGTAACGATAATCTTAGCGCTAAGATCGCTTTGTGCAAGTGGGCCCTGGAGCCCTACTTTTGTAAGTCAAGGTAAAACCCTGTGATGCACCCTTGTATTTAGAGCTGTGGGCATTTCATTTCAGTGTCCACTATCAAAAGGGAATCTCTGCTGTGACTACTGTAGATCCATGGTGTGGGACTTCTGTTCTGCTTAGTCCAGAAAGACCCAGTGCCTTGCCAAAGTCAATATGTGTAAACGAGGAACTGACGGGTCTGAGGGTCCTTGTTTTTGCATCTTGACCTCGTCAACAGAAATCATTCGTTTTGTTAAACCGAAATTCAGTTTAAAGTTTATGAAGCCCTTTAACCCTCCTCTGTTTCATTAGAGTAACCTAGCTGTGAACCATTAAATGTTAGGACCAGATGCCATCTTGTTTTCTTGCAGATGAGTCAATATTTATCATGTTTATGTACACCAAGTCAAAAAGCTCAGTGTCAGTCACATAACTTGGGGTCTACATTGAAATGTATTATTTCGTCACATGGTATATTTTAGCCAATGGAATAGCAAGATTCTTATAGAGGCATAACAACATCAAATACTGACCCATCAGCTTGTGTGAGGCTACTCTGTCTCTCCATATGTTGACCCTTTATTGTTGGCAGGCCCTGCGCTTTGTCAGTTGTGGTTTCTGCACCGTTCATTTTGGCAAAGAGGAAGCGGAGCACTTTTTCCTTCTGTTCCCATGTGAGGTCACTGATATCAACCTTCCCCGTCACATCATACCTGTAACATACATCATACTGACATCAACAGAGCATGTCTTTGTAACTTGACATATTCAGTTCAGGTATGACTATCAAAGGGGTACACAAAGTATGTGATCTAGACTATCTGTTGTCCAACTTCCACTTGTGTTGAAGCCTCAGTGGCTGAGGGGGTTAGGTCGCTGTCTTGCTGTGCTGACGATTACGTGTCTTACTCTGAGATGAGTTCAAATCCTGGATGGGTCCCCATCCAAAAAGTACACAAATTTGAATCTTACTAAGAAAGCATAATCTCAAATATAACATGTTAAATATGAAATTAATTGGTTAATAATACCTTCTGATAATCGTATCTCTGTAACACATTTCTAAACCTTAGTGAATCAAAAGGAAACACCTAGTTTAAAGCTTTATACTTCACCGCAGCCATGAACACAATTGTTACCTGGGAATGTTTTGTGTGATATTTGGCCACATTATCAATAACACAGTTGGGGATTAAATTAGCATTACTGTCTGTTGGACATTTCAATGACTAATGGACTAAAACATAGTGACTCCTGAAAAATACATCCACCACACTGACATGCATCCACTATTACCCTGCATATCACATCTCCATGAGTCCAGGGTAATTATCATTATCATGATAATAGAATGAGGATTCAATGCATAGGATAATCGAGGATGAAATACATGATCAAACAGTCTAACTAAACAGCATGCATATACACACACAAACTTACTTGATTTCCTTCCTTTAATAGCAAGATGCAAATACAAAGTGAATTCATATTGATTAAAACCTGAGAATGTTCTCCCAATAAGAAATCACAAGACTGACATACATAGTTTATCAAGGTCAGAAGGAGACTAACAAGTGAGCAGTGCTTAACATCACAGTAAACATTGTTAAACAGTATTTCATTTATTTCAGTGTCATGTGTGTTTTGAAAGGGCAGACTCAAAACTACACAGACATTTACATTTTTGTACAACAGACAGGTGTCAATTTAGTGATGACAAACCAAGGAATGTAGCTAGGACAAATCTTGGAATCAAACTGACGATCAGCTAATCTAGGAATAGCACCATAGTCCACATGGCCACCTGTGTCCTTCTCATGACAGTAATGTTGTGAATACATTTTTATGAATACACCGTATTAGACGTAATAAGCGCCGAGCTCTAATAAGCGATATTTGCTAATATATTGGCTAGTGAACAATCCCAATTAGCACCCCTTCCGATTGGTCAATGTACAAAAGACTTATTTATTCATGTATAATACGCACTCGTGTGTTATATGAAACCTTAATTATGGGCAATTAAATTCTGGAAAAATATATCTGTCGTATATGAACATTTCAGGCTGTCAGCATAAACCATGAAATTTATTACTCAACTCCAAAATAATATTCTAATCATGCTAATAAGAGCCCCCTTTTTCTAATTTTGAGAGCGCCCTGTGCGCTTATTACGTCGAAAACGGTAGCAGGCTTTGCCTCCAAACTGACATACAATGTGAGACACTTGACTAGGGGCCTGCTCCAAGGTTTTCAATACAGAAGACACTCTGCTTCTTCACTAAAGCTTAACTGTCATAATGTGTGGACAATAAAGATAATTACACTCATGTGTTAATTCACTCCTGTTACTACTAATGTGTCACAATTCTTGTATTTTCCTTGTGAAATACAAAAAGTTGACATTTGTTTCATGAAGTCAGTATGACAAACCCATGCATGTGACATTCTCTCTATATCCAGCTACTCACAATCTCTCTGCTGCCTCCAGGTCCTTGAACACACTGTTGGTGCTGGTGTCCGACTTGGTGAACGTTCGGATCTTGGGGTAGCTGCCTTTGCCTGCATGTGCAAACAGCATCCGGTGCTGATAGGCTGCTTGTGCATCACGCCGGTACTGCGCTCTGGAGACGGGGAAGGTTACATATAATTCTGTAAGATTCACTTGATGTGTTGACGCTCAACATGACTTGTCTACTTTCCTGGAAACCCTTGAAAATGCCTAAATATGATCATGGTGAAAGAGCAATATAATAGCCTATAAACTATGATTGTGTTTGATTTGGAATGGTATTTGATGAATTAAATGCCCTGTTCTATTAAATGCCCAATCTTTTGAAAACAAGTTGTCCAATTAAAATAACACATCATACTTTCCTTCTTGTCTGTCTATTATTTTATATAATGTATATTAATTACTTGGAAACTTAACACTGTCAGAACAAAGTTGAAAAAGCAGTATTGTATTAATCTTTATCATCCAAAACTGGCTCCCACAGGAGATATCGTTTGGGTGAGATCAAGCGATATCTACACTGTAGATATCGCTGCAATGAAATTGCATCACAACGCTTTGCAGACCATTGTGACGTTATTGGTTACGAGTGTTGATATATTTGATATCAAAAGACACTTGAGTGAGAATCTCTATATACATTTTCATATGTCCTTGGAACTTAACATGTTAAAAACAGTAAATCTAAATAGAATTCTTTTGGATTTTTTCATGTTCAAATAAAGTTTACATAAGTACCGCCAATGTACATGCACAATTTGTTTATTGATTATATAATACTTGAATTTATTTTATTATGTTTTATGTTGATCCAAACGTAGCTTAAAAACAGAATGAATTATCTTCCAATGTCAATATGTGTTTGTATACATGCAATTACATATATTACTTTTCAAACCAAACAATCAAAACCTAGAATTAGGAATATAACACAATGACTTTCTGTAATGATGATATTATTTCCTTATCATAGAGTGCACATTCTGCAAAAAGGGTGAGCGTGTAGACTGTGTGTAGAAACCTGTATAACATACTCCATACAATACACTGCTGTGTCTCAACAACTGTGGACAGTTCCAGTTCTAGGTGACTTCACAGTAAGGAAAGAGAGTGTTCACGTGCACAATACCCAAACACATTACAAGACAAATCACAAAATAGTGCTAAGATATATACTCAGTCTGATGCATTGAAGTGTTTTGGGTTCTGAAACATCCCCAGTGCTAGTTTTCAATTTTCATGCTCAGTCTAACTAATAAAAACACCTACATATCACAGGTTATCAATGAGTGATATCATTGTTATAAGCTGAAGTCGGCAATATTCAGTCATAAAATGACTGCCGGTCAATAATTGTGTAAGAGCAAGGCAAACTAGTGGTTGATAGTATAAGCAACAATCCATGGCGTAATGGTACATTGACATAGAATCAGCAGTCAAACATCATGACAACACTATGCTTATTTTAGCTGCGTTTAACAGCAAGATTGTGGCACTCGGGACCTATTCTGACCTGGAATCCCCACATGGAGAACAATATAAATGATTTCTGGTTTTATTATTTGCAGACATGATGCAGAGTGATGAGACAAGATTCAGATGCCCCGTGAGAGTATTGACCTCTTACCTGATCCCAGCTAGCAATGCATATAGAATAAGTCATGTATTGATTTATAATATTCCAAATTTTAACATAAACATGATAAACATGGTAACTGAGATATATAATCGTCAAATTATATATACACAACCCATTCACAATCTAATGAATGAATTTGACGATTTGAAACCAAACCAATTATATTCACTCAGGCCATTAATGAACCAGAGCACTGCCTATACAAAGACTTGACCAACAAGGAAGGGACAGAGTTATTCTCATAAACAAATAAGAATACATTCATGAGGAGGGATAAAGCATGAAACATAGGAAATTTCAAATTTTACCTGCAAATCATCCCATGTATATATTGTAGGCTAACCACCCATGAAATATTGAAACAAATCCTACCAATAACGTTGTCAAGTTACTGAGCAGTGTTTGAAGGCCAAGATCACAAAGGGTAGAAGATTGGGTTTGTAAATGTATTTGAAATAACTTTTGTCATGGCCAAGGCAACATCATGACAAATCAGGGGTGCCTTTTTTATTTCGGTCTCATTGGCAATCAAAATGGTCTCATAAAGCCAGGATGTTGTTTGACGATTTGACAACAAAATTCCAAATTAGAAGAAATTTCATTAAAATGACCATGCAATTTTACCAGTGGAAAATAATCACGCATTTAATGGTTGATTCCTCAGCTGAAAACTGAAACACAAATCATTAATGAATTGGATGATTTGGAACAGTGCTAGCTGCAGTTAATTCTTCGATTTTATAACTAGATCTAACATGTAGTCGCACTCACTGGTTAGCTGCGATCTCTCCTTTCACTTGCTCCAAGGCTTGCAGGAAGAATCGCTCCAGCTCTGTCCGCTGGTCCAGAATGTTTTTAGCCAGCTTCTTGACTTTGTTCATCTCCCTTGTCTTCATCTCAATGACTCTCTGGAGTTTGACAAGCTCAACCTTGGCAGCCTCAGTCTCAGTCTCAGCTGTCTCAACCAGAGATTGTTTCTCTCTCTCAAACTCTCGAACAACATGACTCAGAGACTGTTCAAGCGTTTCCTGTTTCTCAGTTAACTGAAAGAGAAATAAAAAAATTTTGTTTGATACATTCTACACCAGCTCTGTATTCGATGGAAAAATGCATCACACAAAAATGATTAGAATAACATAAAACTTATTTTGTGTTCATTCCCATAGGGGAATTCAAATAAATACATAACTATACATAGTCTCAAGCTTTCACCATCCCGGCCTTCATCAGGCAACCCATGTTGGTTTAGCATTATATGATTCAAGCTGCTTTCATTGCTGCAACTGAATTTAGCTAACTGTGATGTTATAGCCATTGTCCATCATGACGTCATGACAAGTATGAAATCATGGCAACTTCTGTCTCCACACAAGCAGTTCTTCACTAGCTGGGGGAAGGGACATCTTTAGATATTTATCACCCATAAGCATGGGTACCATTCTGACAAAATCAAGGATCATAATTAGGGCAATTCTGGGATTCATACTCATGAGCAAATCCTGGCACAGCTAAGGGATGCAACTCTATACAGTGAATTGCAGCACCTGAGATCACATAAAGGACATAAGGGCAGCATGGCACACCTGTTTGATCTCCTCCTTCTGCTGTTTTGCCTGCACCACCTTGTTCTGGACCATCAGCTCATTGACCTCCTTCTCTCCCTGGAGCCGCTCACTCAGCTCTAGGAGTCGCTCACGCTCCTTCTTCAACATGTCCCCCTCCTTCATGTGGTAGTTCAGGGCCTCTGTCAGTCTCACATTCTCCTTGTACACAGACTTGGTTGTCTCATCCAGGTTACTGCAGCAAGGAAGTACAAAAAACTACAGTAAACTACGTTCATAACGAACACGCTTATACCAAACTGATGGATATAATGAACTGTTTTGGGGTCCCGTCCATTTCCTGTATATCGTCTGTATATGAGCCTATAACGAACTACGGTTATAACAAACTAAAATTAATGGTCCCTTTTAGTTCGTTATAACCACAGTTTACTGTATTTGCCAAATTTGAAAATCAAATGTGATTTACAGAACCAAAATAAGAGACCGAAATAACTTGGTAGAGTCCACCAGCTTAACTATTACTAATTTGACACATATAAACGTATCTAGTTGGATTGACATTATTCTAAAAACCAACTTCAAGGCTATAACATTTACATGAGCTTCAGATCAAAACAGTCTGTGACCTACACTGTGGCAGATGACAAATTTGACTTTAAGTACTCTAGACATACTTTCACCACAGTCTCATGGATGAGTATGGTGTATAAACATTATTCAATGCAGTGATTATTATGAATAATCTTATGAACATGTTTACAAGAAAGAAAGATGAGAAAATGTTAATGTCTGTCTGGGAAAAAGGGCAGGATCAAGAATGTTCTAAAACTGTGAACGAAAAGTTAAAATCAATGCACTGAATGAAAATCCTTGGCTATACCACTATGCTTGGTGTCTTTGTTGTAACCTTCGTTACAGAAACAGACCAACAGTGCATTTTGACATAAAACACAACAATGGAAGGTTGTTATAGAGGTTTGTGAGTGAGTACACCATAATGCCGCCATCAGCAATATTACAGCTACATGGCGGCGGCCTGGTAGATACCTGCATTGAACTAATTAGCTTTAGTTCTGTAGGAAAGAACTCTTATGGTAGTTAACTTTCGTTAAGGCAGATAACCTGGCGATTAGGTGTCCCACTCTGGCAGTGTGGGTTCGAATCCCGGATAGGACTCAACTCAAAAAAGTACTAGAATCTGTACTTTACTAAGAAAGTGTTATCCCAAATATAACATTTGTTAAACCTTGATATACTTCTAAAAAGATTGCATTGCCTAGATTCTACCCCAACTTACGAAATCGCCTCTGTGTGAGCCTTCTCAGCCAGTTCAGCTATTTTCTGGTTAGCTTCTTGTTGCAAGCGCATCTGAAACAACCATAGCCAATGTTCAGTACATACATGATAAAACATCACCATGGTCTCTCACTGTTAACAGTGACACTGTGACATACATTTTCTCTATCTTAATTTGTTACTTCCTGTCGAAACTCCCAACCAAATAAATATATCTAACCTTTTCCTCAAAGAATTTCTGTTCCATCCTGGCAAGAGTAGCCTTATGTTCCCTGTTGGCGCTGTGCATGGCTTCCTTGATCTGGAAACGAAAGGTCAACATTTAAATTTATCCTACATTTATCACCACTACCATCACCACTGAGGAGGAGTCATGTGTATACTCCATCACCACTACCATCACCACTGAGGAGGAGTCATGTGTATACTCCATCACCACTACCATCACCACTGAGGAGGAGTCATGTGTATACTCCATCACCACTACCATCACCACTGAGGAGGAGTCATGTGTATACTCCATCACCACTACCATCACCGCTGAGGAGGAGTCATGTGTATACTCCATCACCACTACCATCACCACTGAGGAGGAGTCATGTGTATACTCCATCACCACTGAGGAGGAGTCATGTGTATACTCCATCACCACTACCATCACCGCTGAGGAGGAGTCATGTGTATACTCCATCACCACTACCATCACCACTGAGGAGGAGTCATGTGTATACTCCATCACTACTACCATCACCACTAAGGAGGAGTCATGTGTATACTCCATCACCACTACCATCACCACTGAGGAGTCATGTGTATACTCCATCACCACTACCATCGCCACTGAGGAGGAGTCATGTGTATACTCCATCACCACTACCATCACCGCTGAGGAGGAGTCATGTGTATACTCCATCACCACTACCATCACCACTGAGGAGGAGTCATGTGTATACTCCATCACCATTACCATCACCACTGAGGAGGAGTCATGTGTATACTCCATCACCACTACCATCACCGCTGAGGAGTCATGTGTATACTCCATCACCACTACCATCACCACTGAGGAGGAGTCATGTGTATACTCCATCACCACTACCATCGCCAGTGAGGAGGATTCTGGGAGACTAGTCAAATAAACATTAACTGTAAAATGCTATGGATGTCAACTTGGATGTATAACTTTTTTAACTTTATCTATGTAGATATTTTTTTTAAATAACTATAACACTAAGCTTTAGTTGAAGGAAAGATGTGTGTGGAATCCTCGAATCCTAGGATTATCATGGATTATTGTGGGAGGAAAGTCAGAAGAATTAAACGTTTACCCCTTTGGTGAAAACTCATGAGCACACATATAGTACTGACAATCAACAATGTTGACCTGGGCCCACTTGCACAAAGCGATGTTAGCGTTAAGATAATCGTAACTCACATACTTAAACATAGGCTTACGATTGTCTTAGCACTAAGATCACTTTGTTCAAGTGGGTGATAGACATGTTATTAGAGCACACTGATGCAGAAACTTTCAAGATGTGAATTTAGAAAATGTCATAACAGCAGACATCCTAAATATTCTGTAACACAAGCTCTAACGGCACCGGAGTCAGATACACTTGTGCCATCCTCGATTATCCAGTGTATCAGACAATTGATCCATTCACCACCACAGCTCGGTCTGAATCTGGGTCAGTTGAAATGAAGGCGAACATAGATGACCAATAGGCATGGTTGTTGTATCCCCCGACATACCTCATCCAACTCCTTCTGCATCTGACCACGGCGCCGGCGGAACTCCTTGACCATCTTGAGTTCCGACTGCATGAGTTCCACCTCACGCATCTTCTCACCCAACTTCTCCTCCAACTCATTTATCTGCTTGCTGAAGTCCTCCACAATCACCTCCTTCTCCTTACGGTGCTCCTTCTTCATGTCTCGCATCTGCTGCTGCAGACGTTCCAGCTGAAATTTATACATGTACATTTCACTATAGATGATATACTCATAACACAACTGAACTATTTACATTGTGATATAGATGGTATAAACATGTACATTGTATTATCCACGACATACACATACACTACAATATAGACATCATACACAAGAGCAATGTAATATAGACAACATATTGATGACAGAGCTCAAATATACACATGTACAATGTGATACAGGCACACTAATGTACATTGTGATACAGACAACATACTGATGAAAGAGCTCAAATATACACATGTACATTGCGATACAGACAAACAAATGTACATTGTGATACAGACAACATACTGATGACAGAGCTCAAATATACACATGTACATTGCGATACAGACACACAAATGTACATTGTGATACAGACAACATACTGATGAAAGAGCTCAAATATACACATGTACAATGTGATACAGGCACACAAACGTACATTGTGATACAGACAACATACTGATGAAAGAGCTCAAATATACACATGTACATTGCGATACAGGCACACAAATGTACATTGTGATACAGACAACATATTGATGAAAGAGCTCAAATATACACATGTAAATTGTGATACAGGCACACAAATGTACACTGTGATACAGACAACATACTGATGAAAGAGCTCAAATATACAGATGTCCATTGCGAGACAGGCACACAAATGTACATTGTGATACAGACAACATACTGATGAAAGAGCTCAAATATACACATGTACATTGTGATACAGGCACACAAATGTATATTGTGATACAGACAACATACTGATGAAAGAGCTCAAATATACACATGTACATTGCGATACAGGCACACAAATGTACATTGTGATATAAACAATGTACTGATGAAAGAGCTCAAATATACACATGTACATTGCGATACAGGCACACAAATGTACATTGCGATATAAACAATGTACTGATGACAGAGCTCAAATATACACATGTACAATGTGATACAGGCACACAAATGTACATTGTGATACAGCAACATACTGATGACAGAGCTCAAATATACAGATGCCCATTGCGAGACAGACACACAAATGTACACTGTGATACAGAAAACATATTGATGACAGAGCTCAAATAGACGCATGTACAATGCGATACAGGCACACAAATGTACATTGTGATACAGACAACATACTGATGAAAGAGTTCAAATATACACATGTACATTGCGATACAGGCACACAAATGTACATTGTGATACAGACAACATACTGATGAAAGAGCTCAAATATACACATGTACAATGTGATACAGGCACACAAATGTACACTGTGATACAGACAACATACTGATGAAAGAGCTCAAATATACACATCTACATTGCGATACAGGCACACAAATGTACATTGTGATACAGACAACATACTGATGACAGAGCTCAAATATACACATGTACAATGTGATACAGGCACACAAATGTACATTGTGATACAGACAACATACTGATGACAGAGCTCAAATATACACATCTACATTGCGATACAGGCACACAAATGTACATTGTGATACAGACAACATACTGATGACAGAGCTCAAATATACAGATGTCCATTGCGAGACAGGCACACAAATGTACATGAAAAACATTCTTCCATATCATCACCAAATCATCAGCCTCATCACAAGACTGAAATAACCATTGCAATAGGGCTGGGACAGCTAACTCGTGTACTCAGGTCAGGTGGGTACTGAGTAGGACCCGTGGTTCGTCAGGTGATATATTGTTTAATGAGAAAACATGGTTGCCTACAAGTCGCGAATGTTCGCATATCTTTCTTACGATATGTGCATTTCTTCTGACTTTTATATGTTTTGATTTGTTTTGTTTGTTGTTGTTGTTTAATGACGTACTCAGCAACATTACAGCTATATGACGGCAGTCTGTATATAAATTCAAGTCTGGGCCAGACAATCCAGTGATTAACATTATGAGCATCGATCTACGCAATTGGGATACGATGACATGCAACAACCATGTCAGCGAGCCTGTCCACCTGATCCCATTAGTCGCCTCTTATGACAAGCATAGTCGCCTTTTACGACAAGCATGGGTTGCTGAAGACCTATTCTACCCGGGATCTTCACGGGCAGGGATAATTCTAGGGTGGGGCCTTGTGCTTTTAGCCCCTAAATTTGAAAAAAGGCCTACATTTTTACATACAATGGGGCATTTCTACATTGTGCTGTGTGGGCAACTGTGGGCGTACCACTGGAATAGTCAAAGCTTTTACATAAAGGGCCCATGTCAGAAATTCCTAGAGTGAACCCTGCAGGGATCATATGTTTTGAGTTAAGATCACCTTTAGTCAAGGTCAGTGTATAAATGACCAAATCGTTTTATATGTATATCTAAATACTTTTGCCAAGGGTCCAGTAAAACAATTCCTAATCGGACATTTTGTACCCAACTCTTGAGCTCTCCTGCGGGTATCTGGGTAGTAAATTTGAACTCGTCCCACCTCTACATTGCAATATAGGGCCATACTCATACAATTTCACAGACAATGGAAATGTGCAGGTGTTTTGCTAAATTGTACCTGTGTATCCTTGTCCTGGTCCTGTTTCTTGAGGTAGGTGATGACATCGATGGTGTCCTGCTCTGTCTGTAACATCTGAGTCTGCAGAGCATCATTCTCCAACATCAAGTGTTTGGCATTGTCCCTACAAAACATAACCATGTTCAAAATATTGTCATGATCACGCACATCACATACGTGCATACACAAATCCTGCAGTTAATCACAAGATATGTAGGTGTGACTTCACTATTTTAATGTTTGGGAATTGTGTGAGTCTGTGTAACATGGTAAGTTGGGTGTAAACCTTCAACAGAATTTAAAAAATCTGTAAAGAAATATAGACATGCAAACTGAAAAACCTACTTTGGGAACTTACGCACCATTTTTTTGTACATTTTGAATGCATAGTTATACACAAGCAACACACATTTAATTTGTTAATGGCAGTATATGTTTTGTTTTTTATGCAAATATGCAGCTTATCTAGAGCACTATTGCACTTCTGCTCAGAGAATGTAAGACGGCTCTGATACCCATAACCCTGCCTGTGCAACATTTTTGTCCAATAGCAATAAAAAAATGTCCAATAACAATAGACCACCTCCGTTGCCGAGTGGTAGGGCATCCACCTGGAGAGTGGAAGGTCGTGGGTTCAATATCTGGCCGCGTCCTACCAAAAGATGTTAAAAGATGGTACTAGTGTTACCCTGTTTGGTGCTTGGCATTTAGGTGAGTGAGTGAGTTTGGTTTAACACGGCTTTTAACAGTATTTCACACACACAGACACACAGACACACAGACAGACAGACACAGACACACACAGACAGACAGACAGACAGACAGACAGACACACAGACACACAGACACACATGTGCATGCATGTCGCACAAACTTACTACCTGGGTACCCACTGTAGATCTCAAGAGTTTGGAACAAAATGTCTGATTTGGAATTGTTTTACCGCAGCCCTGGCTAAAACTATTTATAGACATGTATCAAATGATCAGGGCCTAGATTTTCGAAACGATCTTAGCTAAGATAAATCTTAACTACTTACGTTCAAAGATAAGATATCTTAAGGTTAAGATAAGATAGATTTTCGAAAATATCGTAAACCTGTCGCAGATCGTTCAGAGTTACGATACCTATCGTAACTCTGACAGAGAACTCATTTGTGTTAGAGATTGAAAAAGCGGGGTGTTTCCCAATGACGTCACGGGGATTTCCCAGCTGCTGACAATAACAACAACATATATAAGTGACAGGGAATTCATAATCACATTGTCAGGTCACATTGTTAAACATGCACATATTTGAGTGAAATTCTGTACAATCCTACATGTAGACGTTTTTTTCTTATGATAAATGATGCCATGACTACCCGAACACAAATATCATTCGTGTGCCATGCAATAGCATTTTTCAAAACCGATAAATGTTATAATCAATAAGTGTAGTGTAACCACACTTTAGCTATTAGAATTGAAATGTGAACTGTATGATATAAACACATCGCGTACAAAGTCAAGGACGAAAGTAAGGGACGTTATTCTAAATGACAATGACGAGACCTTTGATCAAACTGCATATGCGTTCAGCATTTAACATGCGTGTTCAAGTCTGATGTTAAGTGATGTATACTGTATATTTTTGTGTTTATGTCAAAAGTCAAGTTTATATTAGTGTAAACATCAACATTATACGTTGAAACACTCAAAACAAAAATTGTTCAGGAAGCAGGGCACCCACAAGCAAGTTTTTATAACAATCTAAGCTTGTTAAGTTTGTTTTGTTACTTATGTATCCAATATATTTCACGAATTAACCAAGGACTTAAATACGATATCAGGCTATTAGTATTTAGATGATGAAATTATTTTTGTATCTATCTCGATCCATAATTATTTTCAAAATTTAAAAGTGACACTAATTTTCGTTCGCAATGAGAGATAATTTAGGAATTGTCAAGTTATGTTGTCTCATGGAACACGCCACAAGTTAACGTGAAAATACATATAATGTGGTCATTTTCTATCCTTTTAAATTAAGTAGAGCTTATAAACTGATTTGTCTGATTTAAATCTGGCTGAGGAGCAAAATACTTTGTAATTTTAAAACCGGTTTATTGAATGCATAGATTATTGTGTTGAAAATGGGTATTTTATATTGATCAGTAAATTTCATTCAATAAACTTTTTTTATGCGAACATATATTGGAAAGTGAATTTTGGACAATGTGCAAACTGCTACATGTTGATGAGAACCAGAACGAGCATGGGAACCCATTTTTTATTTTATTTGTCGATATGAAAATCTGTGCTTAACTTTTGCTGTCAAAATTTGTTCAACAGACAGTTTTTAATCACTTTTTATCAAATATTTGTCTTTCAAGAGGATATAGATAACATAGGTATTGAATTTAAAACGAAATAAATTACAATTACTTTTGCAAGAAAAATATTAGATATTGTATACAGATATTTGATCCCATGTATTTCCTTGTTAAGTCAATAAAATGCGAAAATAAAAACTAAAGCATTGACACAAATGCGATCCAGAAAAGATAACAGCGGAACTCTGCGCTTTATGAAAACTGTAACATTGAGCAAGGTGTCCCAGGCGAATACAAAGGGAAACCACTCTCAACTAGAGTTTGAACTAAGATTAGCTCCCCCTGAGTTATCAATGAGGTCACGGTCATTACTGGAGCCTGCCGACACCTTCCGTTTTTATCCTTCCCAAATTATCGAAAAGGTATGTTGTTTCACACTTCAGCATTGACTCGGATAGAAATATATTGTAAGCTATCGACTCCACAGTTATGTGGATCGCTGTCGCGATTAAGAACATTTTTGACGTGAAATCCTTGATGCTTTCTTCGTTTTTTCGAAGTGTCAATTTGAATCACTCAGTTTTACAAAATGAAATGTCCATGTTTGAACGTAAAGCAGACATATTGTTTGGCAAAATATCTATGGAAAAGTATGCCGCCATCTTGGATGAAGATAAAATAAACTTACGACAGGTATGGGGCTATCTTGGATTTACGACAATCTTAAGATATCTTAGGGCTACGATAGTTTCGAAAATATGCTACGATAGCCTACAATTTCCTTACGATAAATTTACGATAATTTTAGGGCTACGATCGTTTCGAAAATCTAGGCCCAGGTGATGCGTACACTGATGTTGACGTTAGCTGTATCTTTACTCAAAAATTTACAAGTCAATAGGAATGGGTGCATCGTTTGATAGAAATGCGAACATTAGTAACTTGTAGTGTAACCACTGAGCTGTAGAGAGTTTTTTTTGGTAAACAATATATCACATAACTAACCATGGGTCCGGGTAGTACTGTGGGTACCTGGGTCCTAATCAGGGCCCACCGGACCCAAGTACCCAAGTTACCCATCCCAGCCCTAGTTAAACCCCATTTCACCTCACCTCACCTCCAATAGCAATAAATTATTCATAAGGTCAGATCAATCAACTTCTATCAGATAAGCCTACATGTGTTCGATAGGTTGGTATTATCAAACAATACAGCATATCTGAGTGTCATTTCAGTCCAGTGTATCTGAAGGACACATGACTTACCGGAATTCCTGCTTAGACCTTTCAGCCACATCCAACCTTGATTCCCATACTCTTGAGTTTGCAGCTGCAATTGCAACAACTGATTCATTCTTCTTTGTTTTCTTTGATCCCTTCTTCCTGCAATAGAAATACACAGCTGTCAGGAAAATATTACAAACTGATCTTCAGGTTGGTTTATTGAAAGTGTTTCAGTCAGGCTCGCTGACTTAGTTGATGCATCGTATCCCAACTGTGTCTATTGATGCTCATGATGTCAATCACTGGATTGTCTGGTCCAGACTCAATTATGGACAGACTGCCATTATATAGCTGGAATATTGCTGAGTGTGGCTTTAAACAAAACAAACAAAAATACTTATTTGTTTTAAGCTCCCCTTTAGAAAAAAAACACATGATCACGACTGTCGTCTTAGAAAACCATCAATGTCGCATGATGTCAACAATCTTCAGTCAACAGTCAACAATCGTTTCTAGTGTGATATTATTCCGACCTTTATGTCACAATAACATTCGAAACATCAACGTCTGGATGACGTGAATTATACACTGGTTCGCATAAAGTGATATTTGCACTAGTGCATATACAATATTTATGAACTTTATGGGTAATAAATATATATAATCCACAGGTATCCAAAATACTCTGCAAGAGTACCAACCTCCTTAGACACATCTACACACCTACCATATTCCTGTCATTGCATAAACAGTTGTGTCAGTAGACATAAATTCTAAATTGGAAAATGATGAGTCTGCATTTAACTTTTGCGATGTCTTTTTTTTAACAATTTAGGTACAGGCATATACTTTTGGTCCATCTATACATTTGTCCTACGACATGAGTATAATTTATGGCGTGTAGGTTTATAGGCCTACAGTCAAATAAAATATGCATATTTATGGGCCTAAACAGCTGCTTAGTGGTATTTTCATTCAACCAAAAGTTTTAATCTGACTAAACCTGTTTTCAGGTTAATAATTAAAAGGATACAAAACATGTACTACATCACGGTGGACGGACTTTAATATTAAAAAATAGGCCTAATTCTGAAAAATATTAGCCTTATATCGCTACTAAATATGGCGCCTAATTATTTTCTGAGTAAATAGGCCTAGAAGTTTATAAACATTGAAGATTCATATCATAATCAGTTCAGAAACATAAATTGATTTACCCCTTCTTTCCCTTTCCTTTGCCCTTTTTAGACTTTTTAGGCATGTTGGCTTGTTACGTGTTGGTCTTTCCTACAACAGGTTGAGCTACTTGTCAAACATCAGTCGGATCGAAGCAACCAGTACAGTGAGTGGAGCCAAGATGGCGGCTGATTGTTTACACTGTCATGGAAACAATGCTATCGCACAAACGAGATTTATTAAAACAGCCCTGGTAAACAGTATTTATATTTCCGATTTTATTTTAATGATAACTATGATCATAAATGTAGCTCTGAATATGAAAACTTAAGTATATAAAAGATAAAATCATTTAAAATGTGAAGGTTGTTTATGTTTTGGGTCAAGGTCATTTATATTTATCGGGAAGCGTGATGTGTCGAAAGAAGATTCGTCTCCGCCACTTTCTACATCAAGTAAGAAACTCTTTGTTAACTGAATATGTTAAAACGTCCCACCGCTTCTATCGGCAGTTGTTCATTTGGTGTGATTAAGCTGTTAATTAATTATCTAAGACGAAAGACATTCACGGTTCAAATAATCGGTGCACGCGGAAAAAAGTTTCTTTTTGACATTCTCTTGAGTGGTACGTATGCACATCCATGGTATGTAGTAAAGTGAGGAAGCAATGCATGGTCATAAACGGGAATCCTTTCACGAAATCTTAGCTTAATGTTTTTGACATGAACTTATATACATGTTTATTGTATGGTTTTATACCGTATTCGACGTAATAAGCGCCCTGCTCTAATTAGCGCCAACGGCGATATTTGCTAATATTTGGGCTAGTGAACAATCCCAATAAACACCCTTTCCTATTGATCAATGTACACAAGACAAGTGTGTAATACGCACTTGTGTGTCATATGTACCCTTAATTATGGGCAATTAAATACTTGAAATATATATCTGTCGTATATAAACATTTCAGGCTGTCAGCATAAACCACGAAATTTACGATCTTTCAACTCTGTTTTGTTTCACCAAAATAATATTCTAATTAGAGTCCCCTATTTCTAATTTTTAGAGTTCCCTGGGAGCTTATTACATCGAATATGGTATTCATAATTGGGTTTTTTAGCTATAAGCAAGTCATCTAGTTTCATTGCTATAATTAGGGGAATGCTGAACTTTACCTTGTGCATCTTAGGGTTGGGTAGCTGTTGCCCATCAAACATCTCTTTATGTTTCTATAGGCGCCCCTTGCCAATCAAACACCTCTTATTATTCATAGAGTTGGATATACCCCTTGCCAATCAAACACCACCTTTCAATTCACATGGTTAGTTGTGAGTTAGGAAATGGGTTAGTTATCTCCTTTATTGAATTATTCCAGTGCAACTTTATGAGAATCTGTAGTTTTCAAACTTTGGGCGCAGATCAGTAGGTAAACGAGCACTTATTTCTTGTGATAGCTCCCTTGGTTACTTGATGGCTATTTAGACTAACTTATTTGCCTAGCTTAGCTTCAACAATGTTCGAATTGGCAACGAGACAAGTTCAATCCTCAACATAGCACTAATTAAAATCTGAAGAATTGCGTCAGGCTAAATACGGTACTCCAGGGATCAATGGGCTAAAGATATTAGTTGGAGTTAACCTATCCTCAAACAAACACTCCTAAGGAAGATGCATATGAGGTCAGCAAATTAGCGCTATATGAGGAAAACTAAATTGCAGTCTTCTTGAAAGAAGCTATCCGACTCAACAATAGAAAAAAAGACGGTTGTCAATATTAAAATATTTCCACGTTGTGAATGGGCCGTTACAGCCACCAGATGTCATTGTGTACACACACTCATCTAAAGATAACACCAGATGTGTCTTTTATCATTATAGTAGCCAGGTGTCTATAACAAAGTATTGATTGAAATGAATATGAAAAGTAATATACATGATATACACATGAAAAGATTTATCAGTTCTTTTATCCACCACTCCATGCATGGGAGACTCCAAGATGTGGTCTGACAGGCTGGGCTGTGTCAGTTTATATTGGATTCTTATTTCAGGTTTGTTGATCAATCAGTTTATTGTTTGTTGATTAACACCTTACTTATCAATATTCCAGCTATATGGTGTCAATCTGTAAATAGTCAAGTATGGATCAGACAGTCCAGTGATTATTATACTACTGAAAAAGAATAATGGAACTGATGAAATGATAGTGAAGGTGTAATGACGATAAATGCCTGTAAAATTAAGTCGGGCGTGTAGGTCAATATCTGATGTGTCCACCATGTTAGGAGATATATGCTCGGCACCTTGATGGCATCCTGTTGATGAACTTGTGTATGGTTGCCCTTGGTATTGCCCACATTATGACAAAACTGCCCCCATACTGATTATGGTCAAGAATTGTTGCCCTTGGATGCTGCTCAGCGGTGCATCATCAGCAATGTTGTCTGCCACCTGTGAATCAGATGCAAATTGACACACACCCCCATCATACCCACAATTTGCCATTTTGACTGTTCATTGAGATACTGTCTTGGAGGCATTTTTAAGAGTTCCTCTACAGGCACACACACTGTGGTTTCTGTGTGCACGTGCATCACATGCTGTTCATGCATGATGTGAAATTTCATTGTGATTAGATGCTGCATTCAGATGCAATGAGACAGCATTGTAAATGTACACCTTAACGATAGCTAAATTCAAAATCCTTTGTCCCCTTATTTTTGGTTGGTAGTGTATTATTAGCAATGCCACATGCCGGGAACCGGGAAGATCCGGGGTAGAATAGGTCTTCAGCAACCCATGCTTGCCGTAAAAGGCGACTATGTTTGTCGTAAAATGCGACTAACAGGATCGGGTGATCAGGCTCACTGACTTGGTTGATGCATGTCATCGTATCCCAATTACAGGGATCGATGCTCATGATGTCAATCACTGGATTGTCTGGTCCAGGCTTGATTATTTACAGACCACCGTCATATAGCAGGAATATTGCTGAGTGCGGCGTTAAACAACAAGCCAACCAACATGCTATCGGCGTATGATGACCCATGCTCTACCAAGTCACTGAGACAGACCAACTGATCAACTTTAGACACCATCAGGGACAAGTGTAGGATAGGATTAGGTTAAGGATATCATTGGTAAGATTGATGGTTTAAGAATATGAATTTTGTAAATTATATTTATTCTGTGGACATTTACCAATGTTACTGAGTATTACTTTCTTACCATCAATAAAGAGGTGTACATTGTAAAAGTTTGTATCAACCTTAAGCATGTGTGTGATGTAAAGTACATTCATGAACTGCAAATGAAAACAAGTATAGCATGATGAAAATGATAATATGTTATCTATTATTAAGGATTATCATTATTATATGTAATTATGTTATCAGGATTATGTTAAATTTATGCACATGCAAAGTAATGTCTGTAAACCAATTTACATAGATATTTAACATTACAAGTCTGGTGTTTTCTGAACATTTAAATAGGTGGTTTTGTTTTTTGTTGGTTCACAGATCCTCCAACCCAAAATCCTGAGAAAAAGGAGAAAATCTTTTTTCCTATTAAATTTAGATACATATTTTATCATAGCTCCATGTCAGAATGATGAGATCTGATTGGTCCACGAGATCGTGATAAAATTCTGTGTAACCCACCTAGGAGGGTAGTAAATTTCTCAGCAGGTGAATAAATCTCTTATACCCCGCCACAAGCAATACAGGCTGCACATGGATTTCTGAGAGGCAGAATAAATCCTTTATATACCCTGCATCAAAGCAAAAAGCTGCATGCTTTTTTCAACATGTTCAAGTCAATGGAAGTCGCATGACAATTTAGCACAAGCTAACCTCAGCTCACTCGAATTCTATCAGTTTTGGATTTGTGTTAATTCTTATACAGTATCATATTAAACAAGTCAGTAAGATAAATTCATTGTAGCAGGATTACTCGGGGTACATGGGGTTTTATACGTCCCTCGTTTATGCGCTTCGGGCTCGTGGTATTATGCATCCCTCATTAGGTTTTATAACACACGCCTCCGGCTCATGGTATGAAACCCAACACAGGACGCATAAAAACCCCAGCTCATGGTATAAAACCTAATGCGGGACACATAAAACCCCCAGCTCATGGTATAAAACCTAATGCGGGACTCACAAAACCCCATGTACCCTTCACGATCCAGCTACAACTTATAATAACCATCGACCTAAATAATGAAATATATTATACAATTTTCTTCTAGATTCTTGCAGTGCTGTAACAAACTTGTGTTTCTCACACCTCCTTGTATTGTGAGTGAGTATGGTTGTACACTGCTTTTAGCAATATTCCAACTATAACCATAACACATCGGAAAAAAGTAATGTGCATCACAGAGAGAATAAATGTGTTCTATCTGTCTATTTAGTCATAGGTTTAAAGAACATGTGGCATTGTCACAGTTTGAAGGGGCAAAGTCCAAATACAGGTATATCTCAAATCCAAACTGAATTATTTGGAGATGTCATGTCATATCAGATTTTTAAAAAGTTTTATATCCTCCTGCTGAACAGAGTTTTGGGGTAAGATCCGTTAACCAACTATAAAAATTAGTTTATGTCAGAAGTCGTTTATGTTTTTGCGGCCTCCATGGCTCTGTTCGGGACGTTTGTATTCACTGAGTTTGATAAGCAGTGATGAACAGATACCTGGAAACAAGTCCCTTCAATAGCCATTAACATGTTTAATGAGGCATGCTTGAGCAGGCTTTTTTTCTCAGCTCATAACAATAATTTCTCTATAAATTGATATAGACACGACAGAGCATGTAAGACTGAGTCTGTGCATGATTTCTTTAGAAATTACAAAGTGCACCAGTTAAAAAGGAACACTATATACTGTGCATAGAAGTTCAACAACATACCCCTTATATTTATCACAAGGAATCTTTATGGTGATAATAACCCACCATCATGCCCATGGGCCAAACTGTGGGTCATTTGGTAAATGTCTGCCTCCATAACGCTCTCAGCTACATACTGATTTGCTGAGGTTAACAATGTGTGACACTGTTATCGACATTATTGATGTGTGCAAACTGATGTGACAATAGCTTTTACTGCACCTTTTCCACGTAGAGGGATGTTTTGTTGAATGACAGTATGCCTGTGTGATATGCACGCAGGTATCAAAACTTTCATTTAACATCCAGATGTTGGGAATTTACCAGGTATGTCCGCATGATGGTGAGGGAGTATGGTTTTACACCACTTTTAGCAATATTCCTGCAATATCACGGCAGGGGACACTGGAAAATGGGCTTCACACATTGTACCCGTGTGGGGAATCAAACCCGGGTCTTCGGCGTGACAAGCCAACGCTTAAACCACTAGGCTACCCTACCGTCTGTTCGCATGATAAGTAACAGCAGCTTTGAACTAACAGTGACATGCTGTTTGATTTAATGGTCCGTCTTTTTTCCTGTGTGAACACCTTAGCGCCTAATCATGCTTATAATATTTTCTTGGTTGCCAATAGCAACAGTTCAATACCAATACAATTTGTCAAAAATGGCCTCAAACACAAGATGAAAGAACAAAGCTCCACATTCATGTTATGTGAAATGATATCAACTCCAATATCAAGTGTTTGAACACCAAGATTCCATGGAGGTAGAGGACAAAATGTTTTTGTGAGACAGATCCACTGTTTATGTTTGTTACATATACTAGTTTTAGGAATCAGCCTCTTAGTTTGTGATTGTTATTGATTGATTGATCAGCAGTTGGTCGATAATCAATAATTTAATAACAGTGAATGTTGACAAGGTTTCAGAAGTTCATGATCATCATGATCATACAGTCAAACACTGTCATGTTGAACTTTGATGTGTCAAACGTACGGTTGTCTCGAAGTGAAAGCATGGTCCCTGCACATTCCTTCTTTCTTCATCATTTTTGGTTATGTCAAACCTTGGATAACTCAAAGTATTTACATAGGTTCCTTCAGCTTAGACACAACAGTGTTTGTCAGTGAATTGTTGTCGATTTTATGATTATGTGATTGATAATCAAAATTCAGAATACAAACGATCAGTAAACTGATTTTCAAGGATTGAACGATGCACTGTTAACAAATAAAAAATTTGCGCTTCGTTTCTTCGTTTTGAGGCTGGTTTCAATGACATGACACTAAAATCAGATGTCCAATCACATTACACTGATGAGACTAGTCCCCGACTATTGCATACAACCAGCCCATCTTGTACGTAGCATTCGGACTCCAGAAAACATATATTCTAGGTAAAAAACATTTATAACTGAGATAACAGTCTTGTAAATCGCTGAAATACATCAAGACCTTATTCGTATGAAACCAGTTTTGAATGCAAAACTCCTCAGAAGAGGCATTTTTATTTTGTTCAAATGAATGAGCGAGAGGAATTCTCTGTGAAGTTGATGATAACAGTGATGGAGCCAGTCTCATCAAGAACGAAGCTGTAGTGGCAGGTCGAGGATGGTTGATCAAAATGGAATGGAAATACAATATGCTGGATAATGGAGGGTGTGTGCAGTAGGCACTTTTTAAACTGCGTAATCAGTATTGTCTTGTGTGTTTTTTCTTGTGTTGTATAAAAGTGGAAATGTCAACAATGATCCACTGTGGTTATTTTAAGTGCACAGATTGAAATAAAGAAGTCTGCAACCATTCTTGTAGCATGGACAAAACTTCCCCTCTTCTTTTGGAGTGAGTGAGTGAGTGAGTATGGTTTTACGCCGCCTTTAGCAATATTCCAGCAATATCATGGCAGGGGACACCAGAAATGGGCTTTACACATTGTACCCATGTCAGGAATTGACCCCGGGTCTTCGGCATGACGAGCAAACCCTCAAACCAGTGTAGCAGTATGGTAGATCATTGTGTATGGAACAGGTGGAGTCACCATTTGATATCAACCAATCAGTGATCGTGTTAGGAACCGCCAGAAGCCATGGTACTTCGTAAATGAAACCGAATATATTTACTTGCAATAGTCAAATAACAACATCTGTGACATATTTTAAATTAAATTGAGGCATATTAACATGACACATGTGTTCATTATAGGATGCGTTTGAAGGCTCAAACAATAGTCATGAATAGTATTCTTGTCAGGGTTGCTATAATTCAATGGGAAACATGGTAATTAATGGTGTTGGTGCCATCGGTCTTGCTTGACAACGGTATAAGGATCTTTACCGAAACGTTGCCTTTACAGTAATTAAAGAAGTTGTTATCCATAAATTGTATCTACTTTGATTGGATACACTGTCTAACATTTAATACAGAATGTTGTTGTAACAGGACTACTTGGCGTACCACAACCTCAGATATCTTGTTAACATTCTTGAGAGAATTTTGTTGCTTGGAGTAAAAGTCGAAACTCAAACTTTCTTTGTTGATATTATGGACATATTTGTTGAGTAAAAGTGTATTATACACAATAGAGTACAGGTTGTAAAATGTCGCACTAAGTAAAGGGTGCTTATAAAGAATATTTGCAGTATGGCAGCGTTAGAAATTGGCACTAGTCCTGTATTCCTTATCAAACTGCCCAATAGTAAAGGTATCCTAAGGGCTAGTAGAAATTGGCTCATTTTAAGGGTTTTGCTATATGTTATCGTTATAAGGACTAGTGGACAAAAAATGTCGGTTTCTAACCCTGAGTATGGTCTAGACTTACTGGGACACTTCACATGTTTGTAGGTTTTGCGCAATCATTGAGGAAATTGTAAGAATATGGGAAACTCCTGGTGCATGAGTCAGAAACTGGGTACATACATACTCCGGGGTGGCCTGATTAGCCTAGAGATTCAGTGTCCCAAGTGATATGACCCCGATCCTCAGTTGCATCAGACTACAGGGGCTTGCTGTGTGTACATGATGTGCCTGGATCTCGGGAGTGATTTCAATCCTGATATAATGGGTATTGTTCATGTATTTGTTGAATTGTTATGTCAGTATTTGCCATTATCATGATTATGTGATGACAATTTTTGGTATGCATGGAATAAGTCAGCAAATGTTATATTTAATTTTTTGTAATGTTTTTCAATGATATTTTCACTGAAAATGACTTAGTTATGATCATGATCGTAAGGATTACAACAATGTGCATGGGTTACTGAACATGATGGGAGCTGGTGACAATCCTCACAATGGAAAAGAACCCATTAACATGTGTTTGTACAGAGGATGTGATCTTACTAACTTGATTAACGTGAGGACTTCCCTGCCCTATGTTAACACTCAGGCAAACATTTTATTGAGTTTATTTCATTGTATGATTCATCGGTAAGCACCATTACTATATCAAAGGGTCGCTTGGACGAGGCCATTACTTTGAAGGTAGGACCTTGCTTCTTCTAGACATCTTCCTGAGGCAAGGAAGTTAACTGATTTTAAACATGTTAAAAGTCCAATTTCCACCCTTGCTGAACTCGGCTGTAATTCTGTGGCTCGATAGTAGCTCCACAAGTTGCTGTTACAAGTTATGTCCCTACTATGTCCCTCCCATTAACCTATCATATTACTTGCATTTGCTTCAAACAAAGCGGTGGCACCCAGTCAAGGCGGTCTGATCGATGATAAGGATCAGTGTTGTTATATAACGGGTCTTACCTCGCAAAATGCATCAAATTACTTGAGCACCTACAGTAGATCGTATCTATACTTGACAGGCTAGCTCGCAAAGTATCAACTGGCATTTCCTCTGTCAATCTGTTTCATCATCATCTTAGTTTCTCTTTCGTTCCTCTGAAAAGAAGGAACATATCCTGGTCTATTGGTTCACTACGACAGCTCCGCCATGCTTTGCAAATGTCATCTAGAAATATATTTAGCTACGTGTACCATGTGTACTACTAGCTAAGTGGCCTTATAGAGCTCGATATAAAATATTTTGGTGCAGTTACCTGACAGCATTTAATGGGCATCGCATTGTGTATAGTTATTCCTGATACAGTGTGCAGAGTGAAAACAGCGACACAACTTCATACAAAGCCATATAGCTGGCACACTAGCCATGTTTGACGTAATGTGATATTTGAGAGTACATGATTTGGGGTTTTAATGAGGTTACAGTTAAAACTAATTGTTTTGGTACACGAACACTTTTTTGTTTTATTTCATTGAAATTAATTAAAACACAGTGCAGCATAATGACCACTCTGTAATTTCAATGTTCAATGTGCACGTTTGAAAATTGAATGCACTAATGGTGCAAAGGCGCAGCCTGGAAGGAACTAAATGCCTAACCTTTAGCTGTGGAGGTGGTTGATGTATTGATTGCTCCTCATATTGCATGAGCAGATGGGAATCATGTTGATGACTTCCACATTATTTTCAGAATGGATCCATATTTAGAATGTTTGATATTTATCAGCCCTGGCTTGTTGCAGGTTCTCCCCTTGACCCATAGTGTTCAAGGGATAGCTTGACCCTGCTGCCACTGTCCACAATCCTGATACTAACCGGCTTTTCCATTTGGACAACTGGACATCTGGACCACTGGATGGTACGACAAGGGAAAATAAATGGTAAAAATTACACATAGAATATGGACTTTTTTCAACGTTTATCATGGTCACATGTCATATACGAGGGTGGATTGATAAGTTCTGAGCCTCACATGGAAGGAATGACGTAGGGAAATATTTGTTGTGAACATTGCCTAATGGCATAGAAGTATATCTTGAGGAACGTGCATGGATCAAGTTCTTGCAGAAAACAAAAGCCATCCATGAAGATATGAGTTCAAGACAAGGGTTGGGTGCCTCTTCCTGTGCCACTGTAAAAGAGGTGGGCAGTAGAGTTTACGCGTGGCAGAGAAAGCCTTGAAGATTACCTCCATCCTGGCCATGAGAAGGACTTCTAAGATACCGGGATCAAATCCCTCCAACCTGGTTGGCTAAAGTGTATCAATGTGGAAGGGAATTATGTTGAAATGTAAAGCACTTTCTATTTCTTTTAGGTCAAGTCTTTCTATGTGAGGTTCAGAATTTATCAATCAACTCTCGTAAAATTATTTTGCATTATATAGGTAAAAGGCTTTATCAAGGGCACTGTTAGCATAGCATTTGTTATGACGTATAAAGAAAAGTGGGTTGCGGCTGTGATACATTGATGTAAATCAAATACTGTGTTACATATTATGACCAGAATACTTGACAGAGTTGACATCAGATGAGATCAAAGGAAAAATTATTTTTTGATCTTTTGAAATTGATGATTTATCTAAACACTTGAGCACATCATACAGACTGTTAGTCAGTTTACTTATAGACATTACAATATGGTCCAGTGTTGATCCGTCCCCTGTAGGGAGCCTGGGTTAGACAAGTAAGAATTTGCTTCTGGCAACCTTTGCTTGTCGTAAGAGGTGTCTTCTTGGATCGGGTGGTTGGATTGGGTAGTCGGATCGCGTGGTCAGATCGGGTGGTTGGATTGGGTGGTCAGAATGGGGTGGTCAGAATGGGGTGGTCAGATCGGGGTGTCGGTTTGGGTGGTCAGATCGGAGTGGTCGGATCGGAGTGGTCGGATCGGAGTGGTCGGAACGGAGTGGTCGGAACGGGTGGTCGGATTGGGTTGTCGGATCTTATCGGATTGTCAGTGACATTGTTGATTGTGTAACATCATACCCCACTGGCACATGATATCCATCTCTGGATTGTCAGCTTCAAACTTGACTCTCTACAGGCTGCTGTCATGTGGCTGGAATATTGCCGCATCCACATTAAGCAACAAACAAAACAAACTAGTTATGATGCATGAATCCAGTTTGTTGTAGGTTCGCCATTTGTTTGATTTGTTAGATTATCAAAACAACATGGTGTCAGGTACTTTAATTTCAATATGTCCATTTATGCGACTTATGGCTCTAAATCCTCCTTGCATGTCACCATCAGTATCACAGCTTCAGTGGAATGACTGATATTACTGCAAAGTAGTGCCAACCTAATCATTGCTAATATAGTCAGGGAACTTTCCGTTCATTCTGGAAACCAACTGTACAATGGAGAATGCGCCGCGATATGTCCGTGGAAGCCCAAGCGAGGTAGGGTCGGGAATGGGAAACCAACTATCTAGTAACTAGTAGAAATGAATGTAAACAATATTGAATAAAAGTTTGAATACACTTAATAAAATAGATTACAAACATAAGTCCAGATATACAATTGACATCCATAAATTCTCTTCCTTATATGTATCACTTTCTAAATGCCTTTCAAAGACCAGATATACAATGAACACTTTTTATAACCAAACAGTGTATTTACATGATAAGTTTGCGTATTTCAGTACTGATTTTTCAACATGGTATTTTCGGTGTTACATACTCACAGTAATGTCTTTGTGTTTGTGTTGTGTATAAGACAACCCCCCTTGAAAGCCCCCTACTTCTAGGCACGATAAACTCACCTTATAGGCAGCGCTATACTGTATACGACAACGATATACAGTATTTACCTAGTCTTATTTACTGTCTTCTTACCATGTGCCTTTGTACTAATTAATATGACTTCCTGTGGTCAAGATTTGGGGGACTTGAGTACGCTGGGGATGAAACTTGATTGACTTGTGTAACTGATGATGGGGCCATCTTTGTTGGAGATTACCATTTCACTATGTATTTTCCCCTGTCTCTCCTGTAATACTAGGAAAGAAAACATCCAGGTTTTATTTGAAATTGAACAAAACAAAACTGACTTAGTTTTATGATTTGACAGCAGTTTGTTCTTTGCATGCCATGGGACTCGCTGTGCTTGTATATTATTTGCATCCTTCTCCAATTTATATGAGTAAAGTTCCTTTAAAGTCAGACTCACTGACTTGGTTTATGCATGTCATTGTATCCCAATTGTGTGTAGGGGCGGTCAGGTAGCCTAGTGGTTAAAGCGTTTTATCGTCACAACGAAGACCCGGGTTCGATTCCCAACATGGGTACCATGTGTGAAGCCCATTTCTGGTGTCTCCCGCCGGGATGTTGCTGGAATATTGCTAAAAGTGGCGTAAAACCATACTCATTCACTCACTCACTCCCAATTGCGTGGATGATGCTCATGATGTCAATCACTAGATTGTGTGGTCCAGACTTGATTATTTACTGACCGCCGTCATATAGCTGGAACATTGCTGAGTGGGGCGTTAAACAACAAACAAACAAACAAACAAATATAGGAGTACAGGAGCCTTTGTCTGTATCTCAGAGTTGTTGCACTAATCCCGGTTCGCCCCAGTTATGTTTCTAGGTTTGTCAGTACCATGCCCATGCTCATCGGTTTCACCTAAGTGGTAAACGTCTGAGACCTGCATCACTTTGGGCTTTCCTCCCACATTAAGCTGACATGCCGCGATATAACTGGAATACTGTTAAAAGCGGCGTTAAACCCACCTCACTTACTCACTCAGTTGTTGTGATGATACACAGTCCTGTGAGAGAGACTGGGAAAACAACCTCCATGTAATGTGGTGCCTCGAGATGACAGCTGGCAGGGTGTACAGTTCACTGTACAACCTGACCTTCATGTATCCATGGGAGTGGTCGGGGAGCCTAGTGGTTAAAGCGTTCACTCGTCACGCCGAAGAACCGGGTTCGATTCCCGACATTGGTACATTGGGTGAAGTCCATTTCTGGTGTCCCCCGCCGTGATATTGCTGCGATATTGCTGAAAGTGGCGTAAAACCATACTCACTCACTCACTCACTCATGTATCCATGTGCACTAATCATGCTAATGACAGTCATGTCAGTCAGTATATTGAAGTGATACAGTTGAGAATTACACAATACTCGTCAATACTTGGAAATTGTAACCTCATTGTCTGATGATATTATTGTTACATATTTAGAAATCCCAGTGACCTTTCACATGATAAAGATTAACATTATTTTATTAATGAATAAAAATGCCCAGCTCAAAGCACAGTATCCAACATACCAGTACTTCTTCCTTTAAACAGCATGTATGGATGACAAGTGATTATGGTTTTGAAGTACCTGTTGGTCATCACGGATAATCCTTTATTAGAAATTAGATTTTCATTTCACCTCGGCCTTATCAGAAACGAGACATTTAAGCCCATTTCACCTCACCTCACCTCACCCTTATTAGAAATGCAATATTAAATTCCATTTCATAAAGTGCTTAATCAGAATTAAGATACCCAGAAACTGCACATAGGATGCTGGCGTTAGATAATAATTAAATCTTGACCAGACACTCCAGGGGTATGAGCAACACGTGAGGGTAGGATGTCACAGAGCCTGACCAACCAATCCATTGAGTAGCTAGCATATGCTGCTGGGGACGAATTCTCTCACAGAATCCCTTCAATAGATGCCTGCCTTCAATAGATGCGTGCCTTCAATAGATGCCTGCCTTCAATAGATGCCTGCCTTCAATAGACACCTGACTTGAATAGATATCTGCCTTCAATAGATGCCTGCCTTCAATAGACACCTGACTTGAATAGATATCTGCCTTGAATTGATGACTGCCTTGAATAGATGTCTGCCTTGAATAGACACCTGACTTAAATAGATGACTGCTTTGAATAGATGCCTGCCTTGAATAGATGACTGCCTTGAATAGATGCCTGCCTTGAATAGATGACTGCCTTGAATAGATGAATGCCTTGAACAGAAGACTGCCTTGAATAGATGACTGCCTTGAACAGATGACTGCCTTGAATAGATGACTGCCTTGAAGAGATGCCTGCCTTGAATAGATGCCTGCCTTGAATAGATGCCTGCCTTGAACAGATGACTGCCTTGAATAGACATTTGGTCAAAAAGACTTGTGTTCACTTAATGCAGTTGGAATCATGTTTCTTGAGAGACAAGCAAATGCACTGTCCTTAATTAGATGCCTGGGAGTCTATTTACGATAGTTCAAGGCTGACATCACAGCTGGGGTTGCAATGTAGTCTTCAAAGTGAGAACAAGAAATCAATATTTACAAATATTACAGTATGTTCATTACTACATCGGTGACATTTTACACGCATCACTTGTTTAATCAGTTTTATACACAGCCAGAGTTTGATGGATGTAGGCTGTGCTGGTAGAGATTAGTGTGAGGTTAACATGTCAACATCAATGTCTCCAAGAGCAACAAGGATGTTTCTTGAGAGCTTTCAGAAACCTGCCAACTGGATGTCTACAAAAGTGATGTTTTTGCTGTTTGTTTTTATGTATGTCAGTGTATCAGAGTGTGGAACTTTGTTTAAGTATTCATACATTGAAATACATTGAGATGGACTGTGATGGACTGTTATGGACCATCATGGACTGTTATGGACTATCATGGACTGTCATGGACTATCATGGACCATCATAGACTGTCAAGGACCATCATGGACTTTCGTGGACTATCATGGACTGTTATGAACCATCATGAACTGTCGTGGACCATCATGGACTGTCATGGACCCTCATGGATCATCCTGGACTATCATGGACTGTTATGGACTATAATGGACTGTTATGGACCATCATTGACTCTCATGGACCCTCATGGACCATCATGGACTATCATGGGCTGTGATGGTCCATCCTGGACCCATTAGCAAACATAACTTTGTTTTGAACCTGATTCAAATGGCACACACAGCAATAAACACGTCCATACAATCAAGTGTGTGACTTCCAAAACAAACCTGTAGTGAGTAGGTCCAGCATATTTATCGCAATAGAATGGAGACATACACTTGATAACCTAGGATGCTTGCTCTGATACACACTGTTGATGCACCATATTCATGATATTCAGGCAAGTAGCAACCCAGTTTTTTTAGGAATGTAGAAGACAAGCGCTACTGGTGGCAGGTGGTTCATTGTATAGTCTGCATAATACATGTACAGCATCACTCTGTTCCTACATTTTTAATCCTGATCAGTAGACATCTGGCACGGTTTTGTCATCGTTTAAACAAATAATTTATATATTTCAGATATGTCTACCGACAAGACTCTCTGTTTTTGGCCAAAGGATTCATTTGAATAGACCTTTTGCAATGGCAACAACAATGGTCGGGATGATGTTGGGAGTTTATGTTGCCTTCCAAGTGGTGGTTCAGACCCTTGAGGAGCAAGTAGGAAACACTGCGTATTCCCTTGGGACAAGCTCCTCCAGTCAAACAGAGTTCAGCATGGACTTTAACAGCACCAGGAATGTATATGCTGTTATATTTGACGCTGGGAGCACAGGTTCCAGAATGCATGTATATCACTTCAGAAAAAATCAGGGTAAGTGGTAGAAGTCGTAAAAATATAGTAAGTATGCCAGTGAATCCAAGCAATTTGCTGTGAGTTTTGTCCCTTAGGCAATGCAGGATCTGCTTTTCATGGGTTTGCATCCGAGATATGACATGACTATGATTCTTGTGTATCAACACCATACACATACACACGTTTCAGCTATGAAGCAGACATGCATGATCATGACTATCTAGGGGTTTAGTGGATAGAGTGTTTGCTAAGAGAGCAGAAAGTCGGAGGTTTGATCCCTGTCTGCATCATACCAAAACATGTTAAAAGATGGTATTTGGTGTTACCATACCAGGCCCTTGGCATTGAGGGGATAAAACAAGGACTTGTCATTTTGGAGTTGGTATACTGTGTCTGAATGGGTCATCCATATTAAAATTGGGCCATGGCATTTCATAGGATAAGCACTGTAAATCCGGCATTAGACCTGACTAGTGCAACAGCCACACACTCATGTCCATGCACATCGCTTTTTAAGAGCAATAATCTCCCCTCCCCTCATGATGATGTCACTGTAATACTGCCCAAGTGACATTTACAGGTTTCTTTAGTCATACCTTGTTTGCTTGCATGAGTCATTTTAAAGTAATCAGATGCATTGATATGGGTGGGAATTTGATGTATAACATCACTAAATACATAAGTACATCATATGTATAACAGCACTAAATAGGGTTGAGGGAGTGTGTGTCCTTATATTGGAATATGTCCAAGTCGGTGCCCAAGCTGATCTTCTTTAGAGATGAAAATAACATGGATTAAACATTACAAACGTATGAAAAAGACTTGCTCGTGTTTAATATTTTTTCTGGAAATTTAAAAAATAAGCCATTTTCATTTAATGTAGCAGTATTTATCATGTTTATTATGTCAGAAGTCCTTGCAAGTGCTAATATTAGAAATGGTTGCTTGTCAGCCGTTTGAACATGTCTGATAACTGTCATACCAATAAATTGTATTTCAAAGTTTTCTGCAACTTAAGAGGGCCCTTATCCTACCACTTTGGTATGTTATTACCCAGGCCTCAGACTACTGGTTAAGGTCATAGATGGCAAGACAAGACATATTTATAGTCGCTATGTGTCCTTGTTGCAGATTGGAATGTAGAGTTGGTGCATGAGACGTTTCAACAAGTGAAGCCAGGCCTATCTAATTACAGCGCTGATCCCCAGAAGGTGAGACCAGCATTCACCCATCACAATAATCACACTTCTGTACACAGTACACAGGCCTCAGTAGGCAATATACTGTCACTTGAGAAGCCTGTGTAGTAAAGTCGTATACCAGCAGCCTGTATGGGCATGGCGACACTTAAATAACTGGCAAGACACACATTGGGATCACCCAGTCCTCCTCGTTGTCAGCTCTTATGACAAACATGGGGTTCCACAGGGGTTAGAATAGGTCCCCAGCAACCTATGCTTGCCGTATGAGGATCAAATGGATTGGGTGGTCACGTTTGGTGACTTGGTTGCTCACAATGTCGATCACTGGAATGACTTTCACGCCACCGTCATATAGCTGGAATATTGCTGAGTGTGGGTTTCAGTATTAACTTGGAACTTTGGCACCTAGTCTGACCTGACATCTCTGCTGAGTCCCCAAGCTTAAGGGTCAAGTGAGCTTTTTGTCATGACCATCGTCAGTCGTCACGGTGCATTCTTCTGTGAAACTGGTCCACTGATGAGACTGAGCTTGCAAGCCTGTCCCTTCCACTGATCATGAGGATACCACTGAACATGCTGAACATGAATACAGGACACTTTTTTAGGGATAACAACTTTTATTCTTTGTCATGACGTTTCTGAGCTACTGATGTAGGAGCAAGCACTCGCTCAGAAACGTCGTACAAAGAATAAAAGAAGTTGCTATCCATACAAAAGTGTCAAGTATTCATGTTCTTCCAACTTCTAAATGCCTATCAAAGACTTCATGTTAAACATTGTTTGAATTCAGTGGATGCATGGATGTTGATCATGTTCATGATCACATTGTATAAGCATGGTAATGAGGTAAAGATTCTGTTTACGTGAGTGAAGTATTGTTTAACCAGGTGAGCTGCAATGCTGTGGTCAACTATTTGTGTTCATACTCGCTCAATGGAGAAAGCATTACAGATAAATTAAGGAGGAGGGACAATATATATTAAATGACTAATGGACAGTCATGAGGCAATTGTTAAATGTTTAATTATGACATTATATTCAATTTATCTTTCCAAAAATAAATAAATTTGTGAATTCAGTATCATAGAGAGGGACAAGAAAAATATGGACAGTAATTTGCACATGTTTGGGGAGGGTAAAGTTCTGCCAAAGGTTGACAGATCTCTACTGAAGCCACCTCCCATGTTCAAAGGTTCTGACTGCAACACATTTATGGTATAACTTGCCTCATTAGCTCATTCACTCATGGTCCTGTCATAGTCTTTGCACACTGATGTCCCCAGGGTGCTGAGAGCCTGCACAACATGCTGACATCTGCTATAGGAGAGGTGCCTGTTAAACTCCACTCAGAAACTCCCATCGTCCTCAAAGCCACAGCAGGTCTGAGACTGCTGCCTCATGGAGCGGCGGAGAATCTGTTAAATGAGGTGAGGTCCTGTTACATGAGGTGAGGTCCTGTTATATGAGGTGAGGTCCTGTTACATAAGGTGAGGTCCTGTTACATGAGGTGAGGTCCTGTTACATGAGGTGAGGTCCTGTTACATAAGGTGAGGTCCTGTTACATGAGGTGAGGTCCTGTTACATGAGGTGAGGTCCTGTTATACGAGGTGAGGTCCTGTTACATAAGGTGAGGTCCTGTTACATGAGGTGAGGTCCTGTTACATAAGGTGAGTTCCTGTTACATGAGGTGAGAATCTGTTACATGAGGTGAGGTCCTGTTACATGAGGTGAGGTCCTGTTACATAAGGTGAGGTCCTGTTACATGAGGTGAGGTCTTGTTACATGAGGTGAAAATCTGTTACATGAGGTGAGTTCCTGTTACATGAGGTGAGGTCCTGTTACATGAGGTGAGAATCTGTTACATGAGGTGAGGTCCTGTTACATGAGGTGAGAATCTGTTACATGAGTGGAGGTCCTGTTACATGAGGTGAGGTCCTGTTACATGAGGTGAGAATCTGTCACATGAGGTGAGAATCTGTTACATGAGGTGAGTTCCTGTTACATGAGGTGAGAATCTGTTACATGAGGTGAGAATCTGTTACATGAGGTGAGAATCTGTTACATGAGGTACGAATCTGTTACATGAGTTCAGTTCAGTGGAATATGCTATGAAGGTTATTCTAGGTTTACTATTCTCTAGCAGGACTCAAGTCAAATGAACTACAATAGTGTTGTAAGGTCTTGGATTGTCAGTAGCAAAGCTGTGCTCATGAGTTTTTACTAAGTTTGTATGTAGGACCTGCATCATTTTGTGCTTAAACATTACGTACTGAAGAATTGACTTCAATATTCTTTGTGTTTATGGAGTTAATAACTTAAAAACCTGTGTGCACCTGTATAAGCAGATTTACGTATGTGTGCACACGGTATAAGCAGATTTACGTATGTGTGCACACGGTATAAGCAGATTTACGTATGTGTGCACACGGTATAAACAGATTTACGCATGTGTGCACACGGTATAAGCAGATTTACGTATGTGTGCACACGGTATAAGCAGATTTACGCATGTGTGCACACGGTATAAGCAGATTTACGTATGTGTGCAAACGGTATAAGCAGATTTACGCATGTGTGCACACAGTTTAAGCAGATTTACGTATTTGTGCACACGGTATAAGCAGATTTACGCATGTGTGCACACGGTATAAGCAGATTTACGCAAAGACATATTGAAGTAAATTCTTATGAATAATATGTCAACAATTATAACATCACAGACCAATTATTTAATCAGTAAGACACAAAACTGAAGACAACAAATATGAAATCAGTGATATCGCTCAGTGCAATAATGCAACAAGCTCCGCCCATTCCATTCCATTCAGCCAATCAGGAAACAGTAGTCAATTTGTGGGCATGGCCTAATTATAATATGATTTATGGAAAATAAATGGAAAAAAATTGCTTTGTGAGCCAATCTAATATCATAGAATGATGGGGACTATATTTTATGATATAACTTAAAAACGATTGAAAGCAGCATTAAACCCAAGTGTCTCTCCACAGCCCTACCTACAACATGACACTCTACAAGATGATCAGAGGTGTGATCAGTTCATTCATGGTATCTCACTCTTCCTATTTGCAGGTGTCCGTTCTGTTCAGGAAAACCATGTTTCACCAAGTTGAGCGTGGTGTTGAAATTCTGGGCGGCTCGGAGGAAGGTATGCTGAACGGAATTGTAACAATGATCACATACACACAACATTGTCAGCTCTCTATACAACTGCCATAAAGGGTTTGTCAGGAATGTTACTCTGAAAGTAAAAAGGGTTTTCTCAAACCTGAGACTTTTTTTATTTCCAGCTTTATGGATTCAATCCAGATCAAGCCAAAAGCAACAATCATGACTCACTTTTGTACTTACTTCTGCCGACCCGTGAAGATCCGGGGTAGAATAGGTCATCAGCAACCCATGCTTGCCGTGAAAGGCTACTATGCTTGTAAGAGGCGACTATCGGGATCGGCTGGTCCGGCCCGCTGACTTGGTTGACGCATGTCATCAATCCCAATTGCGTGGATAGATGCTCATGATGTCAGTCACTGGATTGTCTGGTCCAGACTCGATTATTTTCAGACCGCCGTCATATAGCTGGAATATTGCTGGGGGCTGCGTTAAACAACAAACAAACAAACAATCTTACTTCTGCCCTAAAACTTTTTCTTTTGAAAATACAAACCAAAATCAAGCAGAAAGATAACTGTCAAGTATTGAGTGATCAAGTGCAGTGTATACATGGAATATAGCCACTGACCACTGACCTCCTGACAGAGGAAATAAAGTGTTCTAAGACATAAGTAAATGCATGTACATATTGCTGCACAATATTGTGCACATACTCGGATTACAGTTTACATTTTCAACTAATACAATGAATCGGAACAGCATATGCTAACTTGATTGAAAATTATGAGCTATTTATATATATTTCTATTTCATCCTGACAAGGTTATTTGCATAAAATGTAAACAAGATGGTGAGGGCATGCTAATTCATTCTGTAGTGATTTTGGTATCATGTATTGAGTATAACAAAGAGCGATAATCTTAATCATAATAATCCTTTGTTTCTAACTATAAAAAATAAAACAGGTTCTATCAAACTTACTTTTTCAGGTATATTCAGCTGGGTTACAGTTAATTATTTAGAAGGTAAGTAATTAAATGAGATGGGAGGTTATTAGCTGAGTTTGTTCATAACGAAAACACTTACAACGAACTAATGTATATACATGTATACCGAACTATTTTGGGGTCCCGGCCATTTGCTGTATATTTTATCATATAAAATTGTTGGATATAACGAACATGCTTACAACGAAAAAAAACTGATATGGTGAACTCACTTTGTGGTCCCGTGTGTACTGTCAGCGACAATGCTCATGTTTAAAACAAACTGCTAATCTCGGAGGCCCATGTGTCACCTATCAGCCTATCAAAATATCCGCAGCCACCGCGGCAATAAACAACTGAAGGCAAGTGATTGACTGGATTAAGTACTGGCACTATACCGAAACGTCACCTTTACAGTACTTAAAGAAGTTATTATACCCCCGTTCGTCCGTCCTTCCGTCTGTCCTTCCGTCCGAGCTTTTGTACAGCCCATAACTTTTTAACCATGCACCCTAGCTTCACCAAACTTGCTACACACATTAACCACAATGAGTATTTGTGCCTTTTGCTAGTTAGAAGATTCTGAATTTTTTATTTTTTGCCGTTTCCATGGAAACATTAGAAACTTAAACTTTTAGGGTGGGTGTTTTGTACGGCCCATAACTTCTTAACCATGCACCCTAGCTTCACCAAACTTTCTACACACATTAATTGGTCAATTGTCACTGGAACTTAATCTTAGTTTTTAAAACATTGAAGTTAAAATCAGTTAGAAATATGTAATATTTCATTAATTAACAAACTATTTACTATTTGTTGTTGACCAGCGGGGATAACGGGGGTATGTGAGCTTTCCTCACTTCTTTCTTGTTATCCCTAAATTGTGTCTACTTTTTCATCCATCAACTTCCAGGTAATGCCTATCCAACAGTTCATGCTAGAACTAATAAAGTAATTTGAATGAAAAAGGCTAGTTGTCAACCATTTGACCATGTCAGATAATTTTCATACCTTTATTACGAATATTTTCCCGCAGTTGATATTCCCAGGGTCCTTATTCTATATTGAAGTAATCGGTATACAGATATGTATCAGAAAATTCTATATTACCTGTTGTGAAAACATGGAAGATATGTACGACGTTGGTATGATTTACAGGTGCATTTTACAAAAGTGGGGAGACGGTTGCAGCTCTGGATTTAGGGGGCGGTTCAACACAGATCACCTTTGTGCCAAAAGAAAAGGTGGTTAGAACATATTTATTTGTTGTTTATGTGAAGATATGTCTTGTTTTCGTCGAAGCGATACTTCTTCTCAAGGTCTTTGAAGCTAAGTCTTAGTGTTTCGAAACATGCTCACAGAATTCTTGTGATTATATACAATGGCTGCTAACCATGTAGTGTATTATGCTGCCATTTATTCAGGTATCATTTATAATATGAAGTCAGTGTGTGTAATAATGCATTTTCAATCTTTTGTGAATGTATATTATGGTCTGCCTCTAACCTTCACATATATATATAATGTTGGGAAACGCTTGCTAACAGAATTGTTTTTATTTGTCAAATGTGAAGCTGAATTGTTATGTTTAAGTGTCCAGCAATATGTTGTTTGTAAAAACTGATTGGATGGTTAACATGGCCCCCATCGTGGGCCACCATCCTGAAATTGCCATTTTAGCTCATTGTCATTGGTCATTCAGAGTTTTTTTTCTTTTTCAGACTTGCACGGTTTTCATGATGAATTTCTTGTTGAACTGAAAGTTACATTTTTCTCTTACAGAGGACAATCGAGAGTGCACCACACAGCTACCTAACAAGCACTAATCTATTCAGCAAAAACTATACGTTATATACACACAGGTAACTAGAGCAAGAATACCGGTGGTGGTATTCTACAGCTGTCGCTGTCATTACTAATGGGATCTCTATCCCTGTATTGGGAGTAGAGGATTTTGATTATCATAATTATTACCATGGTTGACAGGAATCAGACATGATTGCCTACTTAATTGTATTCTTCAATGCTTTATGGATGGATATAAAACAACATGAAGCAAATATGACAACTGTGACATATACCAGCATGCAACAGCTGTGGTCTGTAATTGCATTGAAGACATGTACACCTAACACAGTAACACCTATCTTCCAGAAGTAAGGGAGTTATCTGACGGTGAAAGTCCAGCTTCAACCCTTGCCGAACTAAAGTAGACATGCTAGACATGCTAGAAAACTGCTTTTCTGGCTTCATTTAATAAATACGAGTCATAGGACTATAGAAAGAGCCTATATCAAAATAATGCAAATTGCCCTAATCTAGCCTATCCTAAATGACACTGTGATTACCTTTAAAATGTACTTTAACAGGTAAAATCATGATCAACTTAGAAAATATTCGTGTGTTGTCATGCATGTATGAAATGGCCTATAACCTGAGGTAATTACCAAACCCCTGTCCGAGGTGATGACCTCACACCCTCCCGTGCATTCTCCCAGGTGCAAATGTCACCGAGTTGGGGGTGGTCCCAAAATATTGCTGTTATTGTACTTAATTGACACGTGCGTTGATGGGGTAGCAATTAAGGATATATACTGCATTATATTTGCTTGGAAACATGATGGAATAGTTAAGAGCTATGAAACGGGATGAGCATTTGAAGGTTGCTGTTTTGGAATCTAGAAGTATTTGTTGTTCTACATATGATTTCTTGAGGTAGCATCTATCTCCGCTGATGACATATATAAATCTGTACTTTTGAATGTTGTGTTATGTCTTGCCAGGAACCCTTTACACTTAGCCAAGATGGGCACAACAGGGTTGAGCTCACAATGTCTGACTGGCGTATGTAAGACAACGTGACCGTGTTGTGCTGCCAGCACATATGTCCTGTACTTTACAGGGTTCTTATTCAGCTGAATTTTCTCCATGAGTTGAACTTTCGTTTCATATGGTCTGAAGTCGACAATGTCATATATTCCTGTCTGGTCACCTTCAGACTACTCATGGTATTGGCTACAGTATCTGATTCCCAGGCGTTATATTAACATGATATATAATCCATGACAATGACACTGACATTTAAAACAGACAATAGCTGAAGTTCCAACCAGTCTATGAACACATCACTGCCTATAATTTCCTTATGAGAATCACCAGTTTTCTTTTTTACCTCGAAAACTAGCACACATCCATCAATAAGCCCCATATCATGGGTTGCAGCATGCAAAACAATGACACGAATACCTTTACCTGATTGTACCATGTGTGCTTTTTGTCCATCTGCAGATAGCCACACGTAGTCAGTGGAATGAGTCATCAAGGTAAATTATCTGAACACCCTGACAGTGATAGTTATGAATGGTTCGGCGATAATGTGACCTCATAGACAGGATGGAATATTTTACCCTGAAAAGTGCTCTGTCATCACCACGCGCAGTGTATCGAAATCCCATTTCTTGGAGGGCAATAGTTAGTGCAGTTAACATTAATTGTATCTTTAATTCCTCCCAAATTCTACTACAAGTCAGGGTTACCTTCTGCTCATAAAGCTTGTACACTATACACCTAATCACCCTGTATCAAATCTGTCTAATATCCTTTTACGTCCCAGTTTTGTTTTTGAGACCACCCCTATACCTGTTTTGTTTTATTTATCATACAGTAGACTTGATGGGGTGAACTGAAAACCATATAGCTTGGGCAGTTCGGTAATTCACCCTGTCTAAATTAATAAATGTTTTCCCCCTATCTCTATAAACATGCTAAAGTGTAAAGAACTGTGTACAGATTCTGTATTGTGTACCATTGTTATAGCTTTGCAAGTATAATGTAACATGTATCATGGTAGCAATGTTAATAAAACACACGCAGCGTCATTTTGTCATTTTAAAAGATGCACATCTAGAATTTTCTCAAAATGATTTTTTTGTGTGTGGATTAGATGTTTTATGAAGACTACATTATTATCATCATTGGACTTAGAATAAATGTAAACTTCCTGTTTTCGTTCGAATTTGTTTCCTGTAAACTTGTCGATAGGACTCCTTGTGACTGAAATACTTCAAAACACCAATCTCATTAAAATGAGATCTTAGTTCTCGCTATCACTAAACAAAGATCTGAGGACATACATGTCAGACCGACCTTTGATCGACCAATGGAATGACTGACAAGAAGTCGACATTAGCCAATCAGAAGGCAGTTTACTCATGCTTTACGGCACTAATTTCAAATTGGCGACTACGCTTTGAAACATATTTTGACAAGTTCTCGATTAAAAATATGAAACCTGAACAAAAGAACGTTCTGGAATGGCTAACAAAAAGTCTAGATTGTATGGATTCAGTCGTTAACCCCGTAACTATTGTTCAGAATACCCCGTGTAAAACTTTTTCGAGGATGCATGATTAGAAATCACATTCCAACCGTCACTTTCATGATCTGGTAAGCGACTCTCTGATTGGGCGGATGAAAGGTCACTCTGACATGACCCCTACTGTCCTCAAATCTTTTTTTAGCGGTAGCGAGAACTAAGATCTGATCTGAGGTAGATCGATTGGTAGTTACTTGATATTTAAATAACAACAGTCTAGAAAAATTATATCCTTTTTTAACAGGCAAAAAGCAGTTTTTTAGCATTTCCGACAGTACCCTGGTACTTAAGACAGGAATTTCTTGGCTCGATTGCAGCGACACCAGTGGCGAGTTAAGTCCCTTCTATGTCCCTCCTATTGACCAATCAGATTCCACCTCTCATATCACATGCTTCAAACAAAATGGCGGAGAAGACCAGATAATCAAGATCTTTATTGTAACAAAATAGGACTTTCTTCACGAAGTGCATCAAATCATGCGAGCACCTTGATTGAAAGCATGAAAAGATTTGCAATATATATGTTGAAGCTACATTGATGGTACACAAGCTTTGCAAATCCTGCAATCGGCCGAAATCTGCACTGCACTTTACAAACCGGATGTCGATTTGTTTATGCGATTTTGATTGGACAATACATAGACTTGTTAGTCCAGCCAAAATGTAACTCTATAATATAGGAGGGACATAGAAGGGACATAACTCGTTATAGCCACTGGTGGCGCTACTATCGAGCCACAGAATTATAGCCTAGTTCGGCAAGGGTTGAAACTGGACTTTTATAGTCAGTTAACTCCCTTGCCTCGGGAAGATGAGTAAAACCTGGATTTGAACTTATTGTTAAGCAGTTTTCTTTTAACTTTTTAACATAAATCATGTAGCTTTACGTTTAGCAAACATTTTTAAAACAATTAATTTTTACTCTGTATTATGTTGATATATACTAATAGTAAATATTTTCTTAACCACAAATTTGGAAAATGTTTACGAACTTTGGAAAAACTGGAGTCTGATTGGTCAGTCAGATGTATCAAATCACTATATAAACCTCTAACATACGTTTTATGCCCTAATTGACCTAATTAGTAGATCAAGACATGTGTTAAATATGGAATTGGTTGTGCCTCATGTTCCATTTTCATCTGTGTTAAATACAATTGCTATTTTTCTTCCCATGTGTAGTTACCTTGGGCTGGGCTTGATGTCAGCAAGATTCAGGGTGCTGGGAGGGACAGAGAATGAAGATGGTAAGTGGAGTATAGATGCTCTAGGTTTTGTTGCAACTTCAGTGGTATCATCCCATTTATCAACTGTCATGAAATACCAATTACTACTTACTGAACGAACAGAGTCTGTGCGCTGTGTTTTACCTTGTTTAAACTGTAGGTTGGTTAGATCATGTTAGCTTAATATTGAAAGAAAGCTTAATGTGACACAGTGTACAAACCAAATTTTGAAAGTTGAAAGTGGGATTTGAACCCAGCGTCATGAAACATGGGCACGGATGAGGAACTCTGCACATCAGACTGCTTTAGCTTAGAATTGTGGGTCATAACTCGCTGCGGTAACCGTACTGCTCTGTGTAAACGATTATGATATTGACTTGTCGCGACACGGAGCTACAGGCTTTCCTATAGTGTTTCATGTTTTCACATCGTTTGTGGTGGACATCTCATAGAGGTATATCCACACAAACCTGAGTCAGATTGTTTCCCTTATGATGTAAAGGATAGATCACACCTTTGGTTGAAAATGTAAACATGAAGAAAGCTCTATCCAGAACACGTTTTGATTCGGATGATGGCATCATAGCAACTTTGGAGAACATTTTGAACAGCCGAGACAAGAACTTATGTGAAGCTGGTATAAAATCACTCCAACGTTGTTGGCAAAAATGTATCAATGTGGAAAGGGATTATTTTCAAAAATAAATCATTTTAATTAGGGCTGGGACGGGTAATTGGATACCCGGGTCAGGTGGGTCCTGAGTAGGACCCGGGTACCCACAGGACTACCCGGACCTGTGGTTAGTCACGTGATATATTGTTTAATGACAAAAATGATCTAGAACTCTATGGTTGTACTACAAGTCATTAATGTTCGCATTTCTTTCTGACTATGCGCATGTTCCTTCTCACTTTTATATGTTTGAATTAAGATAAAGCTTCAGTCAACTTCAGTGTATGCATGACCAGATCATTTTATATGTGTATCGAAACACATTTTGCCAGGGCTACAGTCAAACTATTCCCAATAGCGGGTACTCGGGGAGGGTTGGGTAACAGAGGGGTGGGTACCAGGGTAGTAAATTTGGACTCGCCCCAACCCTAATTTTAATGTCTTCAAGTCAGGTTTTTCTATGTAACTTTCAGAACTTAACAACCAAACCTCATACCATCTGGCACTGTATGTTTAGAGGTAATTACTTTTTATGTATGTAACATGTAACATGTGTAAGAAAGGCAGCTACACTGGAACACTAGTTGAGTACAATGTAATCAGCAGCTTGTCCTGCTACCGCCATGCTGTGTGTGGTATACCGCCTATGTTGATGGTATCGCAGGTGTTGTGCAGACCATCTCTCTACAGTGGTAACTTTTGCAGATGGAGCTTCGACATCATCAGAGACCCTACGCAGTGCCTGTCTGCCTCCGGACCGAGAGTTCAGCTGGGTGCATCATGGTGGCAAAAAGTTTAATGTTGGGTGTGTAGTGGGCAGTTAGAATTAGGTTTTCAGGAAGGTTACATGTCCCCCCAAAATAGCGATTTCGCTTTTAACTTTTTTTCATGATTTTTTAGACAATTTTGGTATGTTAAATTTTTGTTCAAGAAACAGCCTAATTTCTAACTCTTAGGAAAACCATTAATCTCAAAAACATGTTTTATATTTTGTTAAACATACACATAATAAGTATTCTGACATTTTCAAACATATAGAAATTAAGACAAGAGCAAAGATAATATTTATGAATACTAAATCTGAAATGTCTGTTGTATTTACTTTTTTCCCACCCCCTGAGAAGGATTTTTCACTCACCCCACCACAGCAATATTCAGGAAAGAAAACATGTTTGGCCTTATGATGACATTGAGATTGTAAAAGATTCAGCAACATGTTCATCATGCCTGGGATGAACTTTGACCTTTGCTTGTTTCCAGGGGGCTACCGGAGAGTGAGTCCGGCTACTCCCAGTGTTATGCTACAGTACAGCCACTGGTCACATCGTCAGTTGCGACGGTGCCAGAGCTGTCCCAGCAGAAAGTTTATGCCTTCTCCTATTTCTTTGACAGAGCAGTGGATTCTGATCTTATAGGTGAGGCTCAGTTCAGTTAGGCGATATATACTCACCGAGGGGGCACGGGTGGCCCAGTCGTCTAAGGCGCCGCAATTCGCTGTGCAGAGTTGCGTCCCTTGGGCATGCCAGAAACCTACGATTGTGGGTTCGAATCCCGGTTCGCCCCAATTATGTTTCTAGGTTTGTCAGCACCATACCCGTGCTAGTCGGTTTCACTGAGGTGGTAAACGTCTAAGACCTGCCTCACTTCGGGCTTTCCTCCCACATTAAGCTGACACGCCGCGATATAACTGGAAAACTCTTAAAAGCGGTGTTAAACCCAACTCAGTCACTATACTCACCGACAAAAGAAACGCGAATACCATACATGTTGGTTTATATATGAAGAATTAATCATATTCAAGAGATATCAGATTGGTTTGATACACAACCGAATATACTGGTATGTTGTGCGAACAGACGCTCATGAACACATCACATGTGACGTCATAGATCCATGAGTCTATTAGCATGTAAAGTTTGGAAATCACATACAGCATATCGTGATAAGAATAAAGATGCTGGAGTAACACTTGATTGATTGTTAGTTTTGTCATTAAGTGGTACACATTGGAAACATCTCTTCTTAAAGTACGTACTTCTCTATAATGTTTCTATGGTTTGCGTTTCTTTTGGTGGTGAGTATATTAAGCATCCAATTATGTGTAGATTTGTTATCACTACATTGAACTTGGGAAGGAACATGAAGCTGTATGTCTTAACTCACATATGTTCCATATTTCAAGAAAGCCATTTAAAATGTTGTAAATGTTTGAAGTTGCATCGCAACCATGATTCCTTGAGATGATCGTTTTCACACTGACAGGGCTTACTTAGTCAGTCATTGTATTCTGATTTGAGACCTCAGATTTCTCCAGAACAGGGGTCAGAGTAAGGGAATGAGTTTCTGCAAACATTCTATTGTTTTAGGAATACTTTTGGGAATAGTATATGTTTGTTTCAGTTTCGGCTGCCAAGTGTAATATTTAGACATCACATAAAATGGAAAATGGAAATACATTTATACTTTTCAGGTTTGATTGATTGTTATTTAATGCAACACTCAGCAATATTCCAGCTATATGATGGCAGTTTATAAATAACTGAATCAGGACCAGACAATCCAGTGATTAAGTTATACCCGTGCTTTCTCGACCAATACAATTGTTTCCTAGTAAAACCTTCACTGCTATTACCCTGGCAATCCTGTGATGAAACTGTACCTGTATTGGACAATACATTTTGAAAAGTATGAGTACAACAAAGTATTGCAATTTCAGATGAAGTCAACGGAGGCTCAGTTCTAGTTACAGATTTCCAGGAAGCTGCTCAACGAGGTACCCTCAGTTGATGTCTTTACTAGCCGACATATAATTCTTATGATTGATCTATTGACCTTTCACACAAAAAGTGATTCCACATAGGAGGTCGCATCAGATGAAGCCTGAGATAACTTTGCCCGGCTAATCTAAACAAAAGATTAGATGAATGATTGAGATATTGTAACAAATAGAGCTATTGTAACAGATAGAGATACTGTAACAGATAGATACTGTAACAGATAGAGATATTGTAACAGATAGAGATGTTGTAACAAATAGAGCTATTGTAACAGATAGAGATACTGTAACAGATAGATACTGTAACAGATAGAGATATTGTAACAGATACATACTGTAACAGAAAGAGATACTGTAACAGATAGAGATATTGTAACAGATACATACTGTAACAGATAGAGATATTGTAACAGATAGAGATATTGCAACAGATAGAGATATTGTAACAGATACATATTGTACCAGATAGATACTGTAACAGATAGAGATATTGTAACAGATAGAGATACTGTAACAGATAGATACTGTAACAGATAGAGATATTGTAACAGATAGTACTGTAACAGATAGAGATATTGTAACAGATAGAGATATAACAGATAGAGATACTGTAACAGATAGAGATATTGTAACAGATAGAGATACTGTAACAGATAGAGATATTGTAACAGATAGAGATACTGTAACAGATAGAGATACTGTAACAGATAGAGATATTGTAACAGATAGATACTGTAACAGATAGAGATATTGTAACAGATAGAGCTATTGTAACAGACAGATATTGTTACAGAGTAAAAGATCAGATTTTAATGAGATTGCATTCAGGCCCTTCCATGCTATTCTTAACAAGTGTTAACTGTATGACATATGCATTGGTGTTTTCTAGAACACTCTAGAGGGATGGCAGGAAATTTCACAGGAAATACATGCTGTAATGTATTTTTGTTTCAGCCTGTGACAGTCCTGACATAGATGACCCCTTTCTGTGTATGGACCTGACTTACATATATTCCCTCCTGCACAATGGCTATGGCCTCAGTCTCAGGTCTAGCATTCATGTAAGTAGCACATAAGCCAGCTGCTGAAACTTGATTGTTAGCCATTACGATAACGTGGGACCCGTGAAGAACCGGGGTAGAATAGGTCTTACTGTAAAACAATGACTGTGCTTGTCGTAAGAGGTGCCTAACGGGATCGGGTGGTCAGGCTCGCTGAGTTGGTTGATGCATGTCATGGTATCCCAATTACGTGGATCGATGCTCATGATGTCAACCACTGGATTGTCTGGATCACAGACAGTCTTCAAATAGCTGGAATATTACTGAGTGGGGTGTTAAATAACAAACAAAAATCAAAACAAACAATAACATGGATACATTCTCCCAGCATACATACTTTATCCCTAAGGATGTGATATACCTGTAAACAAAACGTGCAATATCATTTTGTTTAGAAAGGACTTTCATACCATACCAAAGTATTTGGACCATTTACGGTACTTATCAACTCATTTAATAGTGCATTTGCCTTTTCCTAGGAAACCATCAGTTTTGTTCATTTATGAATGTCTGTATCATATATATTTACAGTGAGATGATTTTGCTTTTAACATATTTTTATCAAACTTGGTAGAATTATCTAGATTAAGAAATTTTGGGGCCCAATTTTTATGACACTTGCCATTATGTCTCAGGAATATTACTGAAATTACACTCTCTCACTGACAGGAATTGAAACCCTTTTATTCCTTCAGATTTCCTAGTTTGGATGCATATCATGTTTCAGGTGTTAAAACAAATAAAGAAAATTGAAGTGAGTTGGACACTGGGTGCTGCATTTCAAGTCTTGACCTCCATCGGACATCTGTGATGAATTCATCCCCACGTCTTTCATCTCGACATACATCATGTCACATTCACAAAGCAGTAAAGACCTTAAGGGATTAGCATACCGCATTATATATGAGCAGAGTACAGCTAACATGCTCCCATGTTTGTTTCTACAGGACCACTGTTATAACAGTGACTTCCATACCGATAGGTCTGTGAGGCCATTGCAAAGTCAATTTTGTTGATAAAAATATCCGTTAGTGGTTCCCTCATTTTGAAATTATTGGTAAACCTTTACCTGTCTCAGAGATATAAGGAATATTATTTTATTTTCATTGCCTTTCTGCCATGTTCATAAGACCTATTTGTGGAAGACAATGTCTGTATAAATTGTAGATATTGTAGAACATTTATATAGCTGTTGTTGATGGGGAATCAAAACATTTATGGATTTTGAAAGACACCAGATCATTCATGTAGCTCTTGATCACAAGGCACTTTTATGAAACGGGTCATTGCATTATGAACAAGATGATGTGCATTGAGAATTTGTCGCATTTGTGCATTTTAAACTGATATCTGGATTTTATTTATGTATTCTTATATTTGTAACCCTCCAATGAATCTTTTCTTGATATTAGCCTGAATATCTCCCTTGAAAAAACACATACAGGCATTATAAGTTGTACCAGAATTACAAGGGGTACATGGGGTTTTATGTTTCCCGCATTTGCTTTTATACCTCAAGCAAGAGGCAAGTGGTATAAAGCCTAACGAGGGACCAATAAAACCCCATGTACCCACATGTTTTAATATGACAATGTAAAAGAATTAAAACAAATTAAAAAATGATGGAAAACAGCTGTTTGATTGAGTAGAGGTTAGCTTGTGCTATGTCACATGACTTTTATGTACTCGGAAAAAGTGTGCGGCTCTTTGCTTGGAAGTAGGGTATATGGGATTTTTTCTGCCTCTCAGAACTCCACGTGCAGCCTGACTTGCTCCTGGCGGGGTATAAGGGATTTATAGTCCAGCTGGGAATTTATTTCCCTCCAAGGCGGGATACATTGTATTTAATCAAGTACACATGAACCAGATCGCAACATTCTGACATGAGGCATGATAATACTGTTTACAAACACTGTCTATAAATCATATATCCAGGTCATGTTTTTTATTGCTAAATTATTTTTAGAATTGCAGATTATTTGTACATATATATATTGTTTTAGGGAGAGTGAGAATCATGTTGTTGTTATTTTGCCCTACTGCACAGGCACTTGGTATCCTTCATTGAAGAATGAACCGATATATTTTACTACAATGTTGTGATGTTTTCAAGGTCAGTCTTCCTGCATTTTATTACGCAGTTGTGAGCAGGTTTGATCCACTGATATGAGCAAACTGATCAGACAACCTTATTTTCACTTTCACGATAAGGGTACAACAGTTTATCTATATATTCTCTAGTATTTCCTCAAATTTATAAATACTTGTTTAAGGATGGGTCAAGCTGACTTTGCAGTTGTATTAGAAAGGAACAAAATATGCGTTTGATTGAAAAAACTATTTAACATATTTTGTGTTTACATTTTTGTGAAATCATCCTTGTTTTTAATAACATTTGGCCCCTGCGGACATGATTGATGACAGTCTGCAGGTGTCAGACGTTTACCACTTTGGTGAAACCTACAAGCATGGTATGGTGCTGACAAACCTGGAATCATAATCGTGACAAACCGGGATTATAACCTGCAATGATAGGTTTCTAGCGTAGCAAGGGATGCAACTCTACACAGTGAATTGTGGCGCCTTTAGACGACTGGGCCACCCGTGCCCCCAAGTATCCATAGAGTGAGTGAGTTGGGTTTAACGCCGCTTTTAACAGTATTCCAGTTATATCGCGGCGTCTCAGCTTAATGTGGGAGGAAAGCCCGAAGTGATGCAGGTCTCAGACGTTAACGACTTCGGTGAAACCCATGAGCACGGGTATGGTGCTGACAAACCTAGAAACATAATCGGGGCGAACCGGGATTCGAACCCACAATCATAGGTTTCTGGCGTGCCCAAGGGATGCAACTCTGCACAGCGAATCGCGGCGCCTTAGACGACTGGGCCACCCATGCCCCCAAGTATCCATAGAACAAGTGCAGTAAACTACAGTTGTAACAAACTCAAAGGGACCACGAATTTTAGATTGTTATATCCATCGTTTGTTAGACCATGTTCGACCGTCGGACATCTTGGATCAAGTCATATGACCACATGATGTTACTCGATAAATAACTCGATATTAAGTGTGCACAGTACATTAATTTGTGTAGCCTTACTTAAGATTGTTGTCTGTGATATATGTGGACATACACTGGCTTTGATGAGATCAACAATGTATAAGATGGAATCTGTGATATTTTATGTTTATGCAATGATTCTGCACTGTTCTGTATGTTGACAAGCTTGACATGATGAGGTAAATATATCATGATCTCGCACACTTCAATGTAGCAGAAATCTTTGTATAAACCACATTACCTAGAAAGTTAAAAATGATCCAGGAATTGAAGCATCCTTCAGTAGTATCAGGGCTCTACACATCTTCCCGAGGCAAGGGAGTTAACTGACTATAAAAGTCCAGTTTCCACCCTTGCGGATCTAGGCCGGAATACCTGGGTTCTCGTAGTGCCACCAGTGGCTGTTACAAGTCCCTTCTATTCCTCTCCTATGGACCAATCAGATTCCACCTCTTGTATCACTTGCATTTGCTTCAAACAAAATGGCGGTGCCCAGTCAAGACGATCTGATCGATAATCAAGATCTATATCGCGAAGTGCATCAAATCACATAAGCACCTTGATTAAAAACTTGAAAAGATCTGGAAAATATCTGTTGACAACGAGTTGGTGGTGCACATGATTTGCAAATCCTGCAATCAACCGATTACAAACCGGATTTCGATTTTGGTGTGCGATTTTGATTGGACTATGCATAGACTCATTAGTCCAGCCAAAACCTAACTCCATAATACCAGCCTAGTTCGGCAAGGGTGGAAACTGGACTTTTATAGTCAGTTAACTCTCTTGCCTCGAGAAGATGGGCTCTACAAGACCATGTATAGATCATGAGGCGTTTTAACTCTCCTGACTAATGATGTTTTTTTACACTTGTTTTTTTTTCATACAGCTATGACATGCAACCTTCACATACCACCGTCACTGCATTTTTGACATCTTCTCTGGAACTACAATGCCAATGGAGCTGAGAGTTTGTCTGAATGACACACCTATTCTAAATATTTGCTCACAGAATATTCTATCTGACCTTAAACATGGATGACTTTTTTTGCTTTATCATAAGTTGTTTGTTTTGTTAAAATCAAACTAGGAACATATATAACATGTAGTGACTATATGGCCTATGCATAATGGCAATTCCAACTGGACAGAATTTGCTGGACAGATTACAAACTTAATATTGCAAATAGTGATCAAAAGAAATTAAATCAAAAAAGACTTTATCATTGCAATTACATGTTAATAAAGTGTGTAACCCTGATTGGGTGACATAAACTGTAATGTAGGTGACCAAGGAAGAAGAATAACAAGGGCCCATTTCACACACTGGAAGTGGCAAATGTCGAAGTTAATATAAATGCTTTTTATCTTTTTATGAAAGTTTGGCAGCATGAGCATGTGGCTGATTTTTGTAGTTTTGAAAAAATGAGCAGAAACTGTAAAAATGTCTGTGACCAAAGCTGATTGACCCTGATTCCGTTTCCTGTATGGAGCAGGCAGGGTGGGTAAAAGCATCCAACCCTTGCCTCAATATTCAAATACGATTTTATGTAGGTGAGCAACAGGACTTGTTTTCACTGAGGGAGTTTTATCTTATATGTATTGTTTAGTTGTGTTTAGGTAGATCCTTCATCTCAGCATGACACTTTATTTTCTAGTCCTAGAATCAGCATTCAAGTCCACATGTGTTTTCACCTAATTTTACAGATTTTAATATTGGTCTTACTTTTATACTGGCATTGTAATATGTTAAGAGCCATATTGTATTGATTTATTTCCTTTTATGGTACCTTTTATAGGAAATGATGTCTCAACTCAATAACTGTATCATTAAATATCATTTACATTTTTTGCGCAAGTTTTTCCCCTTAGATGGCGAGGATCTGCAGATTTGGGGTGAAACATCAGTGTGTTGGTTTGTTGTTTAACGCCGCACTCAGCAATATTCCAGCTTTATGACGGCGGTCTGTAAATAATCGAGTCTGGACCAGACAGTCCAGTGATTGACATCATGAGCATCGTTCCACGCGATTGGGATGCATGGGATCACATGCATCAACCAAGTCAGCAAGCCTGACCACCTGATCCTGTTATTCGCCTCTTATGACAAGCAAGTCGCCTTTTACGGCAAGCATGGGTTGCTGAAGACCTGTTCTACCCCGGATCTTCACGGGTCCCTGATTATCATCCTAGGTTTGTCAGCTTATCCTGGTGCGTGACAGTTACCGATTACTTACATTCCAACTATTGTGGACCTGGAGGCAGTAAGGTTCTAAAATCAACATATGGATATCAGCTATCATTATTTTATTGTATTTGCTGATCTTGTGCCATTACCACTATGGTCCCAAATATTTGTTCTATGTAATTTGGAAAGGGTTTTGTATGGAGTGGTACCGTTCTTTCATGATAACCGTTTTTTGGTAAGATTTGCATCCATGTTAATACCATAAATAAAGTAATGATAGCTTTCAGTTTAAGTTTCACAGCATGTTAAACATGTCACGTTTCCACACAAGCTAAGAATTCAGTATGGGAATTTTGACAATGACTTGGATATATCATTGGGTAGAATTAAGATAATTAAATTTACTATACAGATGGGGGCTGCTAAGGAAATACTGAACTGTACTGTTTGTTCATATTCATTAGAAGACGTTGTCTTGTTTAAATTGGAATGGATATGTTGAGTTTTATCAGATGTGGTAAGAAAGTCAGCTGCTTCCAATTGTTTGTCACATTAGCACTAGTACAGCCTGCTGTTGATGAGAGAGATTGCTGTCTGTGATAGATTCTGGTACAACACACAGGGAATCATTACAATATAACTTGTTCGCTAAAAACAATAAACCTTTTGAACCAGTCTTTTGTGCCTTATTTCAATCTTCAATTTATGGACCAATATGTCCACCTTTGCAGAGTTGTGCAAGAGTGAGTGATGTGTTACCATCGGGGCATGGGAATCCAAGAAGTCACACTGACAAATAAAATGCTCGTTTCAGGCTGAATGGTTAGTTCATGCTTCCATTTCACTGGTGTGCTTGTTTATGAATCAACCCATAGCAACTCATGTCTGTACAGGGGCGGTCGGGTAGCCTAGTGGTTAAAGCGTTCGCTCGTCACGCCGAAGACCCGGGTTCGATTCCCGACATGGGTACAATGTGTGAAGCCCATTTCTGGTGTCCCCCGCCGTGATATTGCTGGAATATTGCTAAAAGCGGCGTTAAACCATACTCACTCACTCACTCACTCATGTCTGTACATTGGCACCATGACGTCATCTATCGTTCATGCGGTCGCATACGATTTTATCCACACTGACCCACACTGTCTCTTTTTTGTTAGTGTGCAAACCCATGCTTTCTTCACTTATAGAAAAGACATTTGGCGTTATGTTAATAAGATTCATTACATTAAGATATGGGTGTAAGTCAGGCCACTGGTTGTATAAAGCTGTCTTGACGTAAGTCAGGTAATTGGTTACACTAACCCATGTTGCCATCAGAGGGTCCAGTTTTTTTTATTTGCATTGGCATGAAAGTCACTTTCAGGTGTTATGCTACATTCTGTATAGTTTTACTCTATTCTTCTATACATCGTGGATTATGGATTCGAATCCTGATTTGGACCATAATTGCCTGTCAGCACTATCCCTCTGGCCACGAGTTTCCCCAAGGGATAATGGGATAAAACAAGGACTGGTCCGCCCGGAGTCTATGTAATAAGTCTGGGCGGGGTATGTCAGTTAACTAGCACTATCAACGGGCAAAGGCCTGGACAAGTACAAGCCGTCACACACACGTGCAATAATCTTGAACACGGCCTTTAATACCATATCATCTCGACTCACTTTCACCAAAGTAGCTTAAACCTGAATCAACTGAAATACTGTTTAAAACCTGTCGAACCCAACTCACTTTTGTTTGATGTTTACGCCTCCCTCGGCAAAATTCCTGCTGTATGGCGGCGATGTATAAATAAGCGTTTCTGGACCAGACAAACCAGTTATTGATATTATAAGCAACGATCCATGTTGTTTGGGTACGATGACACGTAATCAATCAAGTCACCATGCCTGACCACCCAATGAATTTAGTCTCCTCTGACGACCTGCATAGGAATCTTCACGGGCGTATGTCGACATAACAGGATATAGGATACGATTTGAGCTTTGTCTGTGTCAGTTTAAACAGATTAGAAAAAAAGCTGTTTTCGCCAGGGTCCATGATGTCAGGACCATCTTTTAGATCCTGATCTTTGACGACAATCTAATTTGGTAACCTTCAAGAAAGTTGATGTCACTATTCATTATTTCTGCTGTATCAAGTGGAAGAAAGCAGAATTAGCTTGACAAATGTGGTTAGAGTGAGTGAGTTGGGTTTAACACCGCTTTTAAAAGTATTCCAGTTATTCCACGGTGTGTCAGCTTAAAGTGGGAGGAAAGCCCGAAGTGATGCAGGTTTTAGACGTTTACCACTTCGGCGAAACCCTCGAGCATCTGTATGGTCCTGACAAACCTAGAAACATAATCGGTGCGAACCGAAATTCGAACCCACAATCATAGCTTTCTGGTTTGCCCAAGGGACGCAACTCTGCACAGCGAATTGCGGCGCCTTAGACGACTGGGCCACCCGTTCCCCAAATGTGGTTAGATAGAACAAACTGGGGGTAATGGCCTTTATTCATACTAAATATATATGTGAAAGTAAGGACATTGCCAAACCCTACAAATGGCTGAAATTACATAAACATTCAACACAACGGAACTAACATTACAACCCTGGACAAACCTTTCACATTCAGAAACGCGTTTCTTCATCGTACACCATGAATCCATGTACAACAAAATAAAAGAAAACTCCTACATGATGGCAAACGACTTCTAATGGATCTTCAAATTCATACGTTCTGAGATCGTATATTTCCCAAAGTAGTGCAAGTCTTATAACTACATCAGTTCGGAGCACAAGGCTCCAGTTCCTGGTCAAACAGCGTTGAACCCAACCCACTGTCTCACTCCGCACGGATCACAATACGCGCTACGATTAAAGACAAGATCGTTTTAACAATGGTAAGTTTTCGGTTTGCAACATCGCTTTTTTAAGCATTTGATGCTTTTATCCCTTGAGGTACTTTAGAGAAAGATTCCGGCCAACAACACTCCACAAACCCCACGTGCGGCCGTTGTCATGTCACAAGCGAGAGTCGGCTGCCGTTGATGGGTCAGCCATCACCAATAGTAACCGCTTTTGACCTCTCTGACGCTCATAGGACGATGTCCACTCATGTACAAACCATAACCTCAGCGGTTTTCGCCTGCTGATCCCCAGTTGCCCCTGAAGTCAAACACGACGTGCACGAAACCAACTCCACCGCAACATGACCTCATTGATGGGATGAAGGTTTTGTTTCCACCAGCATAATGTGGCGTATATTGGTGGACAGAGAAAGAAAAGAACAAACATCCCAAATCAATAGAGTGAGTGAGTATGGTTTTACGCCGCTTTTAGCAATATTCCAGCAATATCACGACAGGGGACACCTGAAATGGGTTTCAAACATTGTACCCATGTCGGGAATCGAACCTGAGTCTTCAGCGTGACGAGTAAACGCTTTAACCACTAGGCTACCTGACCGCCCCACATCAACGGAGTGTTCAAGAACCATATGTAGTCTTTACAGTATCCTGTTTTTAGACATCTCTCCGAGGCAAGGGAGTTAACTGACTATAAAAGTCCAGTTTCCACCCTTGCCGAACTTGGCTGGAATATCGTGTCTTGATCTTAGCGCCACCAGTGACCATTACGAGTTAAGTTCATTCTATGTCCCTCCTATGGGCCAATCAGATTCCACGTCTCCTATCACTTGCATTTGCTTCAGACATAATGGCGGTGCTCAGTAAAGACGATCTGATCGATGATCAAGCTATATATTGTAAAAACACGGGTCGAATTATTGGTTTGGAAAGTATCTGTCCCCGCCCAGTTGACGGTACAAATGCTTTGCAAATGCTGCAGTCGACCTAAATCTGCACGTTGGAATCCATGTTGTTTACGAACCGGATGTATAGTTCGTCACGCGTTTTTTATTGCACTATGCATAGACTCGTTAGTCCAGCCAAACTGTAACTCCGGAACTCCAGCCTCGTTCGGCAAGGGTAGAAACTGGACTTTTACCGAGTGACCAATGTCGAAATTTTCATGACCCCAGAGATGCCACGTCCTACATATAAAGTGCAAGTACTGAACATAGGTTAAATCAAATATGATATTTAAAATCATTAATTTTGTTAAATGTAATTAGTCATTTCGCATTATACCAGGAATTATATACCTAACACATGAGTATGTGAGTTGTTGAGTCTTCAATGTCACCAAAGGACGGGGCAGCGAAACGTGTTGGTATCAATTAAGTAACAATATTCCTGATGAAAACGGTGTCAATTAATTCATTAACAAAGGCTGTACCTGTTAATGCCAGGGAATGTACAAGTAATATCTTTGGTATCAATTAAGTAACAATATTCCCAATGAAAACGGTGTCAATCAATTCATTAACAAAGGCTGTACCTGTTAATGTCAGTGAATGTACTAAAACTAAGCGGCAAAAGAATCGGTTGGCAATTTGTAATTTTAATCCTAAAAACAGCTATAACTAGTGGAAAGTGGGTATTGGGAATATGACTGCCCAGGAACAGGTACCAAAAAACACCTCACACCTCACCCAAATGGTGAAACAGGTTTCCCGCCTATGGCATAAACTGCACGTGCATGTCAGCTTTATAAATGCGTTCGTCTGCAGGGTATAACCACACGTGATGAAAGAACACAAAAGAAATGCCACGACTGTCACAGGAGCAGAGAGTGAGCGCCATCGGTATGGCCGAAATGGGGGCAACACAGGTCCAAATTGCCAGAAGGTTTGGTTGTACACCATTGACAGTAGCCAGGCTGATTCAACGGTACAGGCAGACAGGGAGGACACAGGACAGGCCTAGAACCGGACGACCCCGAGTGACAACACCACTGGAAGACGGTCAGATACGGCTCATTCACCTGCAAAACAGATTCGTAACGGCGACGGCGACAGCAGCAACAGCTTTGGGACATCCCATTAGCCAACGTACAGTACTACGACGACTTCGTGCTGCTGGAATCCGAGCGTATAGTCCTTTCCGAGGAATGGTACTGACTGCTCAACATCGACGCCTGAGACTGCGATGGGCGAGGCAGGTTCGACGCTGGCAAGTGAGAAATTGGCGTCGAGTGCTGTTTACTGATGAAAGTCGGTTTAACTTGTTTCGAAATGACGGCAGAGAACGAGTTTATCGACACAGAGGGGAACGTTTGGCTCCGATGTGTATTCGAGAGGTCCATCCATTCGGCGGGGGAGGTGTCATGGTGTGGGGCGGTATTTGTGGAGATCGGAAGACTGATTTGGTGATTATACAGGAAAACCTGAACGCTGTGCAGTACAGAGACCAAGTGTTGCAGCCAGTTGTGCTTCCGTTCTTACAAAACCAACAGCAGGGGACATTGTTTCAACACGACAATGCCAGGACCCATACTGCAAGACTGACTCGGAACTTTCTTAACCAGCAGAACGTTGACGTTTTGCCCTGGCCTGCCCACTCACCCGATATGAATCCTATTGAACATCTGTGGGACCATCTTGACAGACAGATTAGAGCACGCCATCAGCCTCCCGTCAACAGACAAAAATTGCAGCAGGCCCTGAGAGACGAGTGGCAACGGATTCCAGTCCACGTCATCAGAAGACTGACGTCATTGATGAGGCGGCGTATCACAGCATGCATTGAGGCAGATGGAGGTCATACACGCTATTGAAGGCAACTGTGTCGACAATGAACTTGTAGTGTGGTTGACATTTTTTTGGTGACATTTCAGACAACTTTTGAAAATGAAATTTCTTACCCCACCATTGTTGACCTTGAGCTTACATTACCTGTGATTGCACAATTTCATTCAAACTATGGTTGATTAATCATTTGTTACCCGTCTCTAGATTATATTATAAAACCTCTTCTTGTTATTTTTTTATCGATCATGGAACTCGACCTATACTTTCTTTTGCCGCCCAGTTTAGTAATATCTTATAGGAATTAATAATTAAAGTATGAAATAAGGGTGTAAGCAAGTATAAGTAAGTGATATGTAGTACATTGTAGATAATTTTTTAATAATATTTTTTTAGGCTCATAGTACATTGTAGTAACGACCGCTTTTGCTACTCGTGTTTGAGAATTATCACTCCCTGATGTATAACATAAAAAGAAAAATGGCCCCCTTGATATTCTTTCCGCGATTGGATTCATATTTGGATAGCTGAAGGGCAACTGCTCTTGTTTATCCAGAATGTGTTGAGCTGCATGAATTTACCTAGGACTAAATAAGTACAGGTCTTCATCACATGTACCCATCACAAGTACAACACGTAGGCATGCCATTGGAAAAGATAAGTTACAATGTGCTGGAAGTTAGCAATAGTTTCGTAGCCGTCTATGTTTAGAAATTTCATTTGACAATTTAATCGGTCTAACAAATAGGCACTAAAATTGTGCTAGTAACAGGTAGTGAAACCCTAAACTGTCATGTTTTTAACAGTAGATGGTTTCAGTAGACGATGTCATACAGCCTTACGACCGCAACCCTAGGTTGACGGACTAGTTAAGATGGAGATAAGGTTACTTCGTGAAACCAGAATAACTTAAGGCGAAGGTAACCTTAATTGGTTAAGGATAATCTTAGCTAATCTTTGTGGAACGGGGCCCTGTACGACGTCCCCGAGCACTCTATTGTTACAAACTGAAAGATATTTAACTTGTTTGAATGATAAAAGTTTAATCATTGCTTATTGTAAACTTAGAATTTCATTTCATAATTTTAATGTTAATATATGTCGCAGGTGAGCTCTATTTGTACACACTGTTCATCCGGAGAAGTAGAAGATGAATACCATGTCTTACTTATATGTGAAACGTATTCCCATTTAAGGTATAAATTTCTCCCCATGTTGCAAGGTATTTTTAAAGACCGTCAGTTAATGATAAATCTGCTAAACTCTGAAAATCCTTATATGATCCATGCTGTTTCTGTATTCTTAAAACATGTCTTTATAATGAGGAATGTGTAACTTGATTTAAAATCTGATCATGTACATCACGTGACAAATGTTAATATCCAATCTGCATTGTACTATGGGACTTGATGCCTAAATTACTGAAATAAACTGTCTGTCTAACGCTCTGACTCTCCTAATATTCAAATCAAAAGTTTATCCAGGCTGCCCCCTCATTGAACAGCATGACTGACTTAATAGGTCATATGAACATGGAATTGCATACTGGAAGCACATAAATGTCAGAACTGATAAAGATGTGTTCGTATGTTTGAATTAGCCGTTCATCCTTGATACTTCTGTCTACGTAATAAAGTGAACATGTTTATGTCACCTCGGTTTAATCAAATTAACAACAACAATATATACCACATTGGTCACACTCTTTCATCATCCAAACACCTACACGCTATCACCCTTAGAAACTTGACAACAGCATCAAAACAACACGCTGTAACTGGCTAACAAGATCAAACATCCTACATATTTACCCTGGTTTGTTGTGGCAATGGATGTATACAACAATAAGCTTGAGTCACTGACTTCTTTTTTCCCTTCTTATCCTTGTCATATCATCATATGACTTTTCATAACAGTCGTCAACTGGAGCCGCCATCGGTCCGCTACTTGGAAGTTCGCCATCGAAAGGAATATATTTGGTTCTCCGGTCATGTCAGTCTTGAGAATAATAACTGTGTTTGCAGCATTGGTAGCCCAAGTGTTCAACTGGACGGCGTTCTGCACGTCTGTGTGGGGCAAAATGTACGACAGCGTCTTCGGCGACTCGTACAGAAGTGTTGGGTTGTGGGTGTCATGTCCGTCCGACCTCGTGACCCAGTGCTACTCCTACGTCGGGACCACTTTAGGTAGGCATGAAAAAGCTATTAAGCCTTGGTACTCATATTTAAGTGTATAGTTATTGTATAGTTTAAGCGAACGAACAATTCGAAGAAATAATGCTTGACGTGAGATTAACAAACACATTAAATAACAATATTCTAGAAGCATTAGAAGAAGACAATTTGTACAAAATGCACTCTCTATGATCAAGTGTTTATCTTGAACGAATGGAGATATAATGAACTGGATATTGGATGTAGTACAAAATGATACCATTTCCAGGGAGACCAATACAATATACACAATGAACTGGGGGAATGCATTGGTGATGTAAAGTTTAATACTGACTGAAGTAGCCGGTTCTCCTTGCATACAACTTCCCATACGTTAACATACACTAACTGCGGCAATGATGGCTCTTGTGAAACGGGCACCAGTGCTCTCTGTGGGAGAGTGAGTGGGTGGTTTGACGCAGTTTTTAGCACCATTCCTCACATACCACTTGGACACTGACGAAATAACGCTTTAACCAATATACTCCAATGTTTGGATGCTGTTGGATGTAAATCTTGAAAGTTTGAGTATGTAACATAAATGGTATTTCAGGACAGGAATAATCACTTCCACTTCTTCATTTTAGGTTTCCATGTGGCCATTCAAGCAATGGCGTGTCTGGGGTTCATTGGCGTCAACTTCACCTTTGTGGCCGCCATCCTCCGGATGTCGGCGGCGAAGGACTGGAGGAGTCAGTTCCATCTGTCCAACGGCGCAGTGGCTCTACTCAGTGGTCAGTAATACTGGCCATAGTTGAATGGTCAACATAATATACAAAATAAAAGGGACACAACTCTTTTCATTGTCATAAGAAATCTGCTAACAGCAAGCACAGTTAAACGATTCTGACTACCTCATGAGCATGTGTTTTTGAATCACTATCCAATACTGATGATACCGGGTGTTCGTGAAAAGGTGAGTGTATCCTGCCTCACCGGTGGCACCCATCACAAATACATACAAGCAAGCCAATTGTTCACCTACAAAAAAAACAGGAACATATGGTACAAGACAAAATAGGAAATTACATCGGATGTCTGATATCACCGATATCCACCATGTCTTGAATGGTGTTACCTTGCTCAAAAAACTTTGAGCAAGCGCCATATGCCTCCACGCCACATCGAAAACCGGGTTCGATTCCCCACAATGATACAACGTGTGAAGCCGATGGCTTGTGTCCCCCGCCGTGATATTACTGGAATATTGCAACCATATTCTCTCCAGTTGCCTGTCCTATCCCCAAAGTTCACGCTGCTATATGTTTCGATTCAGCAATGAGGTAAAGGTTATGAAATTGATCAGATGTGATCATATAAATGTCATTTTGTATTATACACACGGGATTTAACACGTTGTTGTCTTTGGATATTTTGGCAAGCATGTGGTGAAAACATCATCCAGGGCCACAGACTTGATCATAATTAGATTCACTGCAGATGCACATGTCCAATAACAATAACACGTTTCCTTGTTTCCAAGTTGCGGTGGGTTCTTTTATGCCTAAGTCTTTTCTTTCTACCATGACCGTTAGGTCTACTGTGAGGTGACACTACCATTTGTCTCACAACATTCCATATTAGAAATCGAGAAAAATATCCGATGGTGGAAAATGCTGGAAGTTGTCTGCAAGACGTATATTTCTTCCGGACGTTGCTCCCAGGAAAGGGTCACAGGGGTCCAAGTGATTTAAGGGGCCGCAATCAGGTCACCAGAGTAGCATCCTTTAACGCCCCAGGATCCGCTGACCATGGGTTCTCTTTTATTATGATTCTGGGTCACCAAAGGGTTAACCTTTCATCTCTTTTCTCACACGAGCTGCCACGCCGTGAACTAACTGAAATACAAAGCCGCATTAAATACTTAAAACTTGCTCACTAGTCTCAACAACACTCATAGAATATTGGAGGTCTATTGGTGTTTGCTATTTCAGAAAGGACAATGCTAAATTTTGATACTAAAAATACTCATAATGAATTCAAGAAGTGAACTAATGAGTGTTCATTGATTCATTGTAGCCTTCTTCTGGATGGTTGCTGTCGCCGTTTTCGGGGCGTCCTACAGACGTGACGGACGTCTGATGAATGGCGTTGGAAGGCTTGGCGAGATTGGCTTCTCGTTCTGGATGGCTGTTATGACGATGTTGGTGGAGATCGTTCTTACTGTGCTGTTTATGATCGGCAAGAAGATGGGAGGCTCTGTCTCCGTCAACGAGCCTCGAAACAGAACCGGAGTAGATGTGTCCATCACTGAAGTCGACGGCGTGTAACGGACAATCAGTCGTAATGTTCCTTGTAGAGGAGAGTAATCACGATGTCTTTCTGTAACAGGTCTAAAGCAATCCACATGTCAAGATGTATTCCCAATGTAACTGACCAGAAAACCATTGACAACTTCAGAACGCTAATCATTTCCCGAGGTGTCTGTTGTTATTTTGTCTTTCTAAAGCTATATTCGATCGTTTAAGGAATAGAGATTAATTAATCTTCTTAATAATCATTGTAATGATTTTAAATCTTGAATAGCCGTTGCATTCACGGTATCTATTTCAAATATATATAATCTTCCCCGTTCCACAGTCATATGGGCCTCTATTATTATTGACAAAAGGGAATAGTTGCGTCCCTTGGTCATGTCAGGATCCGCTAATCGTGGAATTGAGTTCGACTTAGTTATGATCCCTGTTATTTTGTCGTATACTTCCTTTGCACTGAAGTGATAAACATCACTCGTCACGTTCTTTCCCCTATCACTAAGCTGGAACGGAATGATGTAAGAGAAAGCGATGTTAAACCAACTTTCTCACGCATCCACTGTAGATGGGAACAACATCAGTTGCGAAAAGTGGAAGTTTTTCGTACAGTCTGATACCAATCCAGGAGTGAAAGAAAACCCAAGTACCCCATGCCTGCCGTAAGAGGCGACAGAAATGGGGATTGAGTGGTTACAATGGCCGCTGAGTATGACTAGTCCCCGGATATGTGACCAACAGGATAACCGACACCTGTTACACAACAGTTTTAGTCATCTTTTACCCAGGGACGCTCGTATTATCGACCAATTGGTCTGGTCCAGGCTCGATCTGCGTATAGTCCGACGTGATGTTAATGTAATATTGCTGACTTCGGCCTCAACTCGCCCGACGATCACACGGTATATGTAACTTGAATATTTAATCATTTCCCTTACGAAATTTAAGAAGTTTACATGAAAAGACATTGTAGACTGAAACTCTGTTAAACGGGACGGTCCGGTTTCCATAGAAACTGTCCGTATGAACTGATCTTTGGCTTCTGGAGAAACTGTCCGTATGAACGGTTCTTTTGGCTCCTGGAGAAACTGTCTGTATGAAAGGTACTTTGGCTTCTAGAGAAACTATCCGTATGAACGGTTCTTTTGGCTTCGTGAACGTCCGTAAGGCGGAACGTCCGGATCAGCAGTGTCTGGACTAAAGAGGTTTTACTGTTCCATACTGGGTAACCTATTTTCTGATTACATGTTGCCACAAAGTTATTTTGAAAGATATATCAGCAACGATGTTCGGGTCTTATTTAAATGTTGGGTTGATTGGTGTAAATAAATGTATAGATACTTCTTGTAAATCATATCCAATGTAAATATACGTCTCAACGAACTCAACATCTATATAGACCAAATGTAATGCTCTTGGCTGTATGTGATATACTAATATATCTTGTATATAATATGTTGTCAGGCCATTTCTTCTTCTTGCTCTCTGGATCTCTGTCACTATGGTTTCTATGGCAATGTTGATCCAAATCCATGACAGGGAAATTAACCCAACCATGAACTTGTTTCAAGGAATAATTAAGAAATGTTTTCATGCATCCATAGTAACATGACGTCAGAATCAAACATGTTTTAGAGACACATGTTCACTGAAGTGTTTTAATTTCTCGGTTGAGGTATTTGTACCTGGAATAATGTATACAAGCACATTGTTTGAATAAAATCATTTGAATCGCAATTATGAGGTATTTTGGAGTTAAAATAAGTTTTATGACTGAATTTTAAATTGTGAATGACTATCATATCTGTCATTATGAACACGTGGGAGTTAATTGGTGAATTGATCACAGGGTAGAGACGGTTTATATGTAAGCAAATAATATTGGCACGTGTAAGCCGTTCGAGAAAAGGGTGTCTCAATTTCCGACACCAGATGCTATCACTGCCTTATACTAATAATAAAACGGAGATACTCCTTGTACGTGATGTCTTAACTGCCTAATGCAAGCAGGACTAAATATACGATCTCTGCTTTGTGTGCCAGCAGTGGGATGGGAGATATATACTCTTTTAAAGCACCAGGTGTTTTAACTGCCTAATGCAATCAGGAGTGAATATACATACTCTGCTTTGTGTACCAGCAGTTGGATGGGAGATCTATACGCTTTTAAAGCACCAGGTGTCTTCACTGCCTATTGCAATCAGGAGTGAATATACATACTCTGCTTTGTGTACCAGCAGTTGGATGGGAGATCTATACGCTTTTAAAGCACCAGGTGTCTTCACTGCCTAATGCAATCAGGAGTGAATATACATACTCTGCTTTGTGTACCAGCAGTTGGATGGGAGATATATACGCTTTTAAAGCACCTGGTGTCTTCACTGCCTATTGCAATCAGGAGTGGATATACAAACTCTGCTTTGTGTGCCAGCAGTGGGATGAGAGATATATACTCTTTTAAAGCACCAGGTGTCTAAACTCCCTAATGCAATCAGGAGTGGATATACATACTCTGCTTTGTGTGCCAGCAGTTTGATGAGAGTTATATACTCTTTTAAAGCACCAGGTGTCTTCACTGCCTATTGCAATCAGGAGTGGATATACATACTCTGCTTTGTGTGCCAGCAGTGGGATGGGAGGTATATACTCTTTTAAAGCACCTGGTGTCTAAACTCCCTAATGCAATCAGAAGTGGATACACATACTCTGCTTTGTGTGCCAGCAGTGGGATGTGTGTGAGAGAGAGAGAGAGAGAGAGAGAGAGAGAGAGAGAGAGAGAGAGAGAGAGAGAGAGAGAGTGCGAGAGTTGTATTAAAACTGCCCAAGCAACAATACTTGAAACCTGTTAAAATGTAGAATCTCGTGTCATCGACTACCATTTGAGAAAGGATGATGGAATAATATACATATTGATAAACATTCGGTAACATTATTTCATCATAATAGCACATGTGATGACTACCATTATTAGTGACTATTGTAGCGACATTTATAGTTCCTACATGTCTGAATACATTTCTATATGTAACATGATCTTGCTGAGTTTCATAGAATGCTTTAAAGAAACTTGCAAACTTCAGAATAATTCTAACAATTGTCAATTAGTCGCCATCAAAAACAAATATGATACTCTGCTAACGTCAAAATACCATGCACTTAGTCTTGAGTGGAGTGGCACATAGTCTCAAAGTTCTGCTCTGTTGTTCTGGAATGCAATGAGACCGCCTCCGTGGTCTAGTGGTAGAGCGTCCGCCCGGAGAGCGGAAGTTCCAGGGTTCGATCCCCGGCCGCGTCATACCAAAAGACGTTAAAAGATGGTACTTGTTACCCTGTCTGGCGCTCGGCATTAAAGGGCTAAAACAAGGAATGGTCGTCTCGGAGTCAGTATACAGTGTCTGAGTGGGGTATTCATGTTAAACTGCGGCATGATATCTCAGTGTGCTAGCACTATAAATCGGCATCAGTCCGGACTAGTACAAGCAGCCACATACACACACACGTGCATGCACGTCGCTATATAAGCGCAATAATCTTGGACGCGACGTTAAACCCAATTTCAACTCACCTCACCTCGAATGCAATGAGGGAGAAGCCGTACAGAAACAGGCTCTCAGTCAGGCTAAATTTAGAAAAGCCTATCGGGAAGGACGCAACTTGCTCCGAGTTGAGAACGCTCAGAATGTCCGGTTAAGATTCAGTTAAAAGTTTTAAGGTGGGTTTTGTGCTTGATGAAACCAAACAATGTTGACAGTGTGAGAATACTTCTATTGACCTTAACAAGACATTAAGATGTACACTCAATACTTGATGGTGTAGTACCTGGATGTGACACTACTTGATGCATGGATGCCAGCGACATCAATGTACATTGAGTTATCCAAGTTTTTTTAATAATTGAACCATCGACATGAAATGACTGAGAACGGTTTACAGAGGATATTAAACATATTGCCTCACGTCGCAGACATACTTCACCACACCCTACGATTTCTGCTGACCTGGTTACGTATGCATGTAAGAAAACTTAGTCAGCCATAGCGATGATACGGCTATGAAGGTGTGTGCTATGTATTATTAACATGGATACCCACGAGGTGAACAGCTATGGCATGCCACGTCAGGAGATCGCTTTCATATATCTATTCACGGACGTATATACAATATATCTATATATCTATATACGTCTTTGGTCTATTGTCCTTCTATTTCATTTTGTCAGAACAAAACAATGGCAGGGAAGCCAGTGCTTGTCAGCGATGACTACAACGCAGCGTTTGAGCCCGAGACATACTTGAGCACTTACTACAATGACCCCTCTCCTAACCCAGTGGTCGGCGACATGATGACCTTCGGCCTGACCCAGTTTCACGAGGCTTTTGCTTCAGGTGGGTAAATTGTTATACAGACAACTCTGGTTAAGGGGAGGACCATTTGATATTTAGGGTGCGGATGGGAACGGGTTCGTTTAGTAGAGTCATGTTCTTCTACATTTGTAGATGCTGAGATTTCCTTTCCTTCACAAAAAAGATCGGAGAATTTTTTATGTCAAATTAAACATTTTCTCGCTGTTCACTATTAAAAGGGTACAGGTATAGGTGATGTTAAGAAAATAGAGTTTTAATAAAGCATTTTCATATAAAATAATATAATTTTACGAGACCACGTGTAGCAACACCCCAGAGTGCAGTTCTCTTCAGATCGGCAGAAAATTGGTCATCTTGACATGTTTGTACTCACAACTCCTTGAGGAATATACTTTTCGATGACTAAGATTGTGGATGATGGACATAAATAGCATAACTTTTGATGTAAGCTTACGACGAAACGCTATCAAACTGACATTTGGGCACTTTGGGTCCAAACCCCAAATCGTGTAACCAAATGGTTCAGAATCAATCGCCCAAACACAACGAAAACAATTTGCTGAACGTGCCTACGTACCCAGATCACGGGAACTTGAATTTGACGTAAAGCCTTGGCTGCACCGACAGCATGATGACCTACAAAGCTAAGGGTGTGAAAGGGGCGAGGCACTGTTCATTTACTCCCAAACTTCTTGACAGTAGTATGCTAAGATTTGAAATTATTATTGATAAATAAGTGTTACATCATACTATCTATCATGTTTTTGTCTCGATGTCCAAGATTATGAAACACAATTATGAGCTGTGTTTTTTTTTAAATCATTAAATCAAATGGTCCATCCCACAAAAGTTATAAATCCAGGGCAAAAGTATCTACTTAACTGGCTGGCCTTTTATCCGACAAGGATTGTTCCAACTTTTCTATTTTACTAACTACACTTTTGATATCAAGTCAATGTCTCCTGGCCCCTGGTTCTATCAGATAACCGACAGCCCCGACACAACACTACTGTTGTTGCTGGCAGGGAATATAAGCAAAAACACAGCGATATGGGGCAGCTAACTGACACTTTATTCCCGCACAGGTTTCTCTCAGTGGCTTATGAGCCTTTCCCATATGGGAGCTAGCCATTGTTGTTAGTTGTTTTCACTGTAAGCACTGGTGTCACTGTGAGCAAAGACGTCATCTAACACATATTTCTACAGGAAACATCAAGGGGAGACAACTGCTTGACTTTGGTACAGGACCCACTATACACTCAATCATCAGCTCATCTCAACACTGTGAAAGCATCTTACTGGCGGAGTTCTCATTGAAAAACAGAGACACCCTGAAACAATGGCACAATGGGGAGCTGAAACATAGTTTTGCCAAATTTATTGACTGTGTTCTCAAACTGGAAAGAAAAGAGTAAGTCTTTTCAGCAATAATTCACATTTAAATTCTGAATAGTCAGAAACAGTACGCACATTGAATCACATTAGATTACGTTTTAGAATTGATCATCAGCGTACGAACTTTTTACGCCATTTGGTATTTATATGATGACTTATATAAATATATATTAGAATCCGTGAAAATCAAACAAAGGCGGTCTGACCCTTAACTCTCCGCTGAAACTATATGGGATATGTTGTTTTAAAATGTAACAAATATGTTTGAGATTCTCAAATATACTTTACCGCTTACACGTGTCTCCATTTCATGAGTATGGTACTGTAAACCCTTTTGCTAATGTTTCTATTCTAAAACACAATGCCTTGTCATTTCAATTTCAAGAAGCTGTTAATTCAAAAGCAGTTAGTAAAATTGTGATATCGTTTCATATATTAATTTCAGGGATTCTGTGTCTAACAGAGAAGCCAGCATGAGAGAGAAAGTGTCTGGCATCATACCGTGTGACATCCGAAATGAGAACCCCTTTGCTCCATGCTTCATCCCCTCTGCCGACATCATCACATCCTCCCTGTGCATGGAAGCAGTGGCCTTGAGTATTCCAGAATATGAATCTTATTCAGCGCGACTTGCTTCAGTCCTGAGACCTGGAGGACACCTAGTTCTTTTCGGCTGTGTTGGGGGATCTTTCTATACAATTGGTAGCAGTCGCTTTTCCAGCTTTGGTATGACCAGCTCAGAGATACAGGCTGCATGGACCAAAGCTGGTTTGGAGATTGTAACCTGGAAGGAAGGTCGTCGACCAAATCCAGAACAGAAGGAGATCACAGATATTGATGGATTCTTCACTTTGGTAGCAAAGAAGCCGAAGGCGTAAAAACAGAAGTTATTAAATTTCATAAAACTGATAGATTTATTTTCCTATCCAGAAATATAAATTATACATCATTAACAAACAGTACATCAGAAAACGAATTACCACCTATTACAGTACGATATGTGCACTGTTTTGATAGATTTCAACAGGTTTTTCTGGTGTCCATTGTCAATATTGTTCTAGACCTTGTCATTAGTATCATACAGAGACTCTGTCAATGCTAGATTGATAAACATAATAAAACTAGAAGTTAGAGTTAGAAGACAAACTCTCTCTCTCTATCTCTCTCTCTCTCTCTCTCTATTTACAGAGTGTGGCGTTAAACAACAACAAACACAACATGATGGGGGATGCAGAAGTGAGGGAAGGGGATCAGGGGTAATATTTAATATTTACCCCCGAGCGTCAGTCCGGATCAGCAGTGTCTGGACTGAAGAGGTTTTACTGTTCCATACTGGGTAACCTATTTTCTGATTACATGTTGCCACAAAGATATTTTGAAAGATATGATATCAGCAACGATGTTCGGGTCTTAATTAAATGTTGGGTTGATTGGTGTAAATAAATGTATAGATACTTCTTGTAAATCATATCCAATATACGTCTCAACGAACTCAACATCTATATAGACCAAATGTAATGCTCATGGCTGTATGTGATATACTAATATATCTTGTATATAATATGATGTCAGGCCATTTCTTCTTCTTCTTCTTGCTCTCTGGATCTCTGTCACTATGGTTTCTATGGCGATGTTGATCCAAATCCATGACAGGGAAATTAACCCAAGCATGAACTTGTTTCAAGGAATAAGTAAGAAATGTTTTCATGCATCCATAGTAACATGACGTCAGAATCAAACATGTTTTAGAGACACATGTTCACTGAAGTGTTTTAATTTCTCGGTTGAGGTATTTGTACCTAGAATGCTGTTTACAAGCACATTGTTTGAATAAAATCATTTGAATCGCAATTATGAGGTATTTTGGAGTTATAATAAGTTTTATGACTGAATTTTAAATTGTGAATGACTATCATATCTGTCATTATGAACACGTGGGAGTTAATTGGTGAATTGATCACAGGGTAGAGACGGTTCATATGTAAGCAAATAATATTGGCACGTGTAAGCCGTTCGAGAAAAGGGTGTCTCAATTTCCGATACCAGATGCTATCACTGCCTTGTACTAATAATAGAACGGAGATACTCCTTGTACGTGATGTCTTAACTGCCTAATGCAAGCAGGACTAAATATACGCTCTCTGCTCTGTGTGCCAGCAGTGGGATGGGAGATATATACTCTTTTAAAGCACCAGGTGTTTTAACTGCCTATTGCAATCAGGAGTGGATATACATACCCTGCTTTGTGTGCCAGAAGTGGGATGGGAGATATATACTCTTTTAAAGCACCAGGTGTCTTCACTGCCTATTGCAATCAGGAGTGGATATACAAACTCTGCTTTGTGTGCCAGCAGTTAGATGGGAGATATATACTCTTTTGAAGCACCTGGTGTCTTCACTGCCAAATGCAATCAGGAGTGGATATACAAACTCTGCTTTGTGTGCCAGCAGTTAGATGGGAGATGTATACTCTTTTAAAGCACCAGGTGTCTTCACTGCCTATTGCAATCAGGAGTGGATATACATACTCTGCTTTGTGTGCCAGCAGTGGGATGAGAGATATATACTCTTTTTAAGCACCTGGTGTCTTGCAATCAGGAGTGGATATACATACTCTGCTTTGTGTGCCAGCAGTTAGATGGGAGATATATACTCTTTTAAAGTACCAGGTGTCTTCACTGCCTATTGCAATCAGGAGTGGATATACATACTCTGCTTTGTGTGCCAGCAGTGGTATGAGAGACATATACTCTTTTAAAGCACCAAGTGTCTTCACTGCCAAATGCAATCAGGAGTAGATATACATACCCTGCTTTGTGTGCCAGCAGTTGGATAGGAGATATATACTCTTTTAAAGCACCAGGTGTCTTCACTGCCTATTGCAATCAGGAGTGGATATACATACTCTGCTTTGTGTGCCAGCAGTGGTATGAGAGATATATACTATTTTAAAGCACCTGGTGTCTTCACTGCCAAATACAATCAGGAGTAGACATACATACCATGCTTTGTGTGCCAGTAGTTGGATAGGAGATATATACTCTTTTAAAGCACCAGGTGTCTTCACTGCCTATTGCAATCAGGAGTGGATATACATACTCTGCTTTGTGTGCCAGCAGTGGGATGAGAGATATATACTCTTTTAAAGCACCAGGTGTCTTCACTGCCTATTGCAATCAGGAGTGGATATACATACCCTGCTTTGTGTGCCAGCAGTTGGATAGGAGATATATACTCTTTTAAAGCACCAGGTGTCTTCACTGCCTATTTCAATCAGGAGTGGATATACACACTCTGCTTTGTGTGCCAGCAGTGGGATGAGAGATATATACTCTTTTTAAGCACCTGGTGTCTTGCAATCAGGAGTGGATATACATACTCTGCTTTGTGTGCCAGCAGTGGTATGAGAGATATATACTCTTTTAAAGCACCTGGTGTCTTCACTGCCAAATGCAATCAGGAGTAGATATACGATCTCTGCTTTGTGTGCCAGCAGTTGGATAGGAGATATATACTCTTTTAAAGCACCAGGTGTCTTCACTGCCTATTGCAATCAGGAGTGGATATACATACTTTGCTTTGTGTGCCAGCAGTGGGATGAGAGATATATACTCTTTTAAAGCACCTGGTGTCTTCACTGCCTATTGCAATCAGGAGTGGATATACATACCCTGCTTTGTGTGCCATCAGTTGGATAGGAGATATATACTCTTTTAAAGCACCTGGTGTCTTCACTGCCTAATGCAATCAGGACTAAATATACATACATACATATGCTTTTCTCTTTCTTAAGAGAGAGAGAGAGAGAGAGAGAGAGAGAGAGAGAGAGAGAGAGAGAGAGAGAGAGTTGCGACATTTAGAGTTCCTACATGTCTGAATACATTTCTATATGTAAAATAATCTTGCTGAGTTTCATAGAATGCTTTAAAGAAACTTGCAAACTTCAGAATAATTCTAACAATTGTCAATTAGTCGCCATCAAAAACAAATATGATACTCTGCTAACGTCAAAATACCATGCACTTAGTCTTGAGTGGAGTGGCACATAGTCTCAAAGTTCTGCTCTGTTCGTTCTAGCCCTTTCGCCCCGACTGCCCGAAAAATCGGGCAGCATAAACCGTGTCCCAGTACCCGGCTGCCCGAAAAATCGGGCGGCTACTGTCCAAGCCCCACACACGGCTGCCCGATAAATCGGGCGGCACGACCGTGTTTACAAAATCGCTCTTTCTACTTCCTTTCTCGTGTGTAATCTCGTTCTAAATATGGAAACGAGATCTACACGTAATGACACGTCATTCGATGGAATTTCCGAGTCTTTTTGGCGCGAAAATCGCGAATGTCACCTGTTTTCGCGACAGGTATTTTTCTCACTTGAATCGTAAATCTAGCGTAATGGCGGCCAACTACGATTCGGATAGCGATCAGATGACTAACAACGACTCTATCGGGAATAATAATGTGTTTGATTTGAATAATTTACGCGAAGGGGAGAGGGAATTTCGCGAATATTTTCGTGAAGATTTTGACGGTTTCGACGAGGTGTCCCCCCCCCCCCCCGCCAACTTTCAAGAATGGGAGTGGCAGAGGGACCACAACGGTGGAGACATGAGGGATTTTGAAGAGGCGACCGGACTCAAGAATATATATTGACACGGTGAGTGAAGTATCGTGCTATTGATTTTTTCCAACTGTTTTACAATGATTCTGTGTTTGAACAGATTATCAGTGCGACGAATGAGAATGCAGCCTACACGTGAACGAGCGATCACAACAACAACAAAGGTGAGTGGCATGACGTATCTCTTTTCTTTTTTTTTAAATTTAATTTTCTGATCGCAATCCGAATTGTAGTTTGCCGGTTTGTCGTATGTCCTTATATTTCGCTCAATTTGAATAAAATTTATTTCCATATTCATGTTAGTTTTCTTGTTTTTTACATCTTAATTTAAATTTTAGTAATTGTAATAATTATTTATTTATTAATTGATGTAATAAAGTACTGATTTAATTTATTATGCAATTGTAAATAGCAGTGTATTGTAAATTGTTATCACAACTTGTATATTTGCAGAACTTGAATTTACAATCTTTCCATCCTTTTACAATCTTTCCCTCCTTTCAGATCAATCTGTGATATCTTCTCTGTGATGTCATTCTTATAGTAGCTGTGGTTCAATGTTCAGGTAATGTGATAAATTACTATTTAAAAACTTAAATACTTAATTTTTGTTTCAAATCCTGAAAAAGAACAAAATAAATCAAATATTTGTGTTTTTACCTGTGTTAACGAGTTTACCTGCGTTAACAAGTTTACCTGAGTTAACGAGTTTACCTAAGAGGCTGTAAGTGTATCATAAGTAATATGTGACATCAGTATAGAAAACAAAGTCAGTACCAAGAGTTGTAAACTTGTTTATTTGTTTACAGATGTGCATGAAGAGAATTTACCTGTTATACCTGGGATTACCTGTGCCGTCCAAGATGACAAGACCACTGTGTTATGTTTACCTTGTATCTGTGATTTATTTTTGTGATTTTTAATACAATTTGAGCCAAAATTCATTGTCTGTTTTCATTTTTTCAGTGTTTTCAAGTTTTATTTCACTTGTAAACACCTGTAATTAGAAAAAAACAAAGGTTAGAGACAATAACAACAAAGAATATTACAGTATACTTAATCCTCTTTACAATGGTATATGATAAATGTATATTAAACGCAAGTTTCTGGTAGAAAAAGTGCATCAAAAATGATAGTGTGATTGTCCAATAATACTGCCAGGGAGGCCAGTGTGCAGGCCTTGTCAGTGTCAGGGACTGCAGGGTCTCAAGGGACATAACTCTGGGGCAGCCAGTGATGAAAGAGTTAAAATGCAATGAGACCGCCTCCGTGGTCTAGCGGTAGAGCATCCGCCCGGAGAGCGGAAGGTCCAGGGTTCGATCCCCGGCCGCGTCATACCAAAAGACGTTAAAAGGTGGTACTTGTTACCCTGTCTGGCGCTCGGCATTAAAGGGCTAAAACAAGGAATGGTCGGCTCGGAGTCAGTATACAGTGTCTGAGTGGGGTATCCATGTTAAACTGCGGCATGATATCTCAGTGTGCTAGCACTATAAATCGGCATCAGTCCGGACTAGTACAAGCAGCCACATACACACACACGTGCATGCACGTCGCTTTATAAGCGCAATAATCTTGGACGCGACGTTAAACCCAATTTCACCTCACCTCACCTTGAATGCAGTGAGGGAGAAGCCGTACAGAAACAGGCTCTCAGTCAGGCTAAATTTAGAAAAAAGCCTATCGGGAATGACGCAACTTGCTCCGAGTTGAGAACGCTCAGAAGGTCCGGTTAAAATTCCGTTAAAAGTTTTAAGGTGGGTTTTGTGCTTGATGAAACCAAACAATGTTGACAGTGTGAGAATACTTCTATTGACCTTAACAAGACATTAAGATGTACACTCAATACTTGATGGTGTAGTACCTGGATGTGACACTACTTGATGCACGGATGCCAGCGACATCATTGTACATTGAGTGATACAAGTTATTTTAATAATCGAACCATCGACATGTAATGACTTAGAATGGTTTACAGAGGATTTTAAACATATTGCCTCACGTCGCAGACATATTTCACAACGCCCTACGAATTCTTCTGACCTGGTTACGTATGCATGTAAGAAAACTTAGTCATAGCGATTATACGGCTATGAAGGTGTGCGCAATGTATTATTAACATGGATACCCACGAGGTGTACAGCTATGGCATGCCACGTCAGGAGATCGCGTTCATATGTCTATTGTCCTCTTATTTCATTTTGTCAGTACCAAACCATGGCAGGGAAGCCAGTGCTTTTCAGCGATGACTACAACGCAGCGTTTGAGCCCGAGACATACTTGAGCACTTACTACAATGACCCCTCTCCTAACCCAGTAGTCGGCGACATGATGACCTTCGGCCTGACCCAGTTTCACGAGGCTTTTGCTTCAGGTGGCTAAATTGTTATACAGACAACTCTGGTTAAGGGGCGGACCATTTGATATTTAGGGTGCGGGTGGGAGTCATGTTCTTCTACATTTGTAGATGCTGAGATTTCCTTTCCTTCACAAAAAAGATCGGAGAATTTTTTATGTCAAATTAAACATTTTCTCGCTGTTCACTATTAAAACAGTACAGGTATAGGTGATGTTAAGAAAATAGAGTTTTAATAAAGCATTTTCATATAAAATAATATAATTTTACGAGAAATTTGGTCATCTTGACATGTTTGTACTCACAACTCCTTGAGGAATATACTTTTCGGTGACTAAGATTGTGGATGATGGACATAAATAGCATAACTTTTGATGTAAGCTTACGACGAAACGTTATCAAACTGACATTTGGGCACTTTGGGTCCAATCCCCAAATCGTGTAGCCAAATGGTTCAGAATCAATCGCCCAAACACAACGAAAACAATTTGCTGAACGTGCCTACGTACCCAGATCACGGGAACTTGAATTTGACGTAAAGCCTTGGCTACACTAACAGCATGATAACCTACAAAGATAAGGGTGTGAAAGGGGCGAGGCACTGTTCATTTACTCCCAAACTTCTTGACAGTAACATGCTAAGATTAACGCTACAACAGAAAGAACAAGCTGTTGGATTGTTCCAACTTTTCTATTTTACTAACTACACTTTTGATATCAAGTCAATGTCTCCTGGCCCCTGGTTCTATCAGATAACCGACAGCCCCGACACAACACTACTGTTGTTGCTGGCAGGGAATATAAGCAAAAACACAGCGATATGGGGCAGCTAACTGACACTTTATTCCCGCACAGGTTTCTCTCAGTGGCTTATGAGCCTTTCCCATATGGGAGTTAGCCATTGTTGTTAGTTGTTTTCACTGTAAGCACTGGTGTCACTGTGAGCAAAGACGTCATCTAACACATATTTCTACAGGAAACATCAAGGGGAGACAACTGCTTGACTTTGGTACAGGACCCACTATACACACAATCATCAGCTCATCTCAACACTGTGAAAGCATCTTACTGGCGGAGTTCTCATTGAAAAACAGAGACACCCTGAAACAATGGCACAATGGGGAGCTGAAACATAGTTTTGCCAAATTTATTGACTGTGTTCTCAAACTGGAAAGAAAAGAGTAAGTCTTTTCAGCAATAATTTACATTTAAATTCTGAATAGTCAGAAACAGTACGCACATTGAATCACATTAGATTACGTTTTAGAATTGATCATCAGCGTACGAACTTTTTACGCCATTTGGTATTTATATGATGACTTATATAAATATATATTAGAATCCGTGAAAATCAAACAAAGGCGGTCTGACCCTTAACTCTTCGCTGAAACTATATAGGATATGTTGTTTTAAAATGTAACAAATATGTTTGAGATTCTTAAATATACCTTACCGCTAACACGTGTCTCCATTTCATGAGTATGGCACTGCAAAGCCTTTTGCTAATGTTTCTATTCTAAAACATAATGCCTTGTCATTTCAGTTTCAAGAACCTGTTAATTCAAAAGCAGTTAGTAAAATTGTGATATCGTTTCATACATTAATTTCAGGGATTCTGTGTCTAACAGAGAAGCCAGCATGAGAGAGAAAGTGTCTGGCATCATACCGTGTGACATCCGAAATGAGAACCCCTTTGCTCCATGCTTCATCCCCGCTGCTGACATCATCACATCCTCCCTGTGCATAGAATCAGTGGCCCTGAGTATTCCAGAATATGAATCTTATTCAGCGCGACTTGCTTCAGTCCTGAGACCTGGAGGACACCTTGTTCTTTTCGGCTGTGTTGGGGGATCTTTCTATACAATTGGTAGCAGTCGCTTCTCCAGCTTTGGTATGACCAGCTCAGAGATACAGGCAGCATGGACCAAAGCTGGTTTGGAGATTGTAACCTGGAAGGAAGGTCGTCGACCAAATCCAGAACAGAAGGAGATCTCGGATACTGATGGATTATTCACTTTGGTAGCAAAGAAGCCGAAGGCGTAAAAACAGAAGTTATTAAATTTCATAAAACTGAAAGATATATTTTCCTATCCAGAAATGTAAATTATACATCATTAACAAACAGTACATCAGAAAACGAATTACCACCTATTACAGTATGATATGTGCACTGTTTTGATAGATTTCAACAGGTTTTTTCTAGTGTCCATTGTCAATATTGTTCTAGACCTTGTCATTAGTATCATACAGAGACTCTGTCAATGCTAGATTGATAAACATATTAAAACGTGAAGTTAGAGTTAGAAGACAAACTGGACAGTAATCTCAATACAGACAAATAAAGTCCAGGCTCCATACCAGAAATTTGTAATTTGACCAATTTCAAGGCATTCATTTGGGTACTTCCGATTCGACCCTAATTTCAAACATATTTGGCTGTCCTAAGGATATACAAGGAGGTACTTTCTTAAGGTTGAGAATGTTTCTTTCAAATGTAGCATGGGTATTTCCAATCATGCACATATTTTAATAATCACATGCTTCTTAACCCTATAGTAAGACTGATACAACTCATGCTATCACAACGCATACCTTTCATACCCTTTAACACTGTGTTGTTCTGAGTGACATCCTCCTCACGTTCACATAACTGTTGCGTACTAGTACAATGAGAGTTAAATGGGGGTAGAATAGGTCTTCAGCAACCCATGCTTGTCGTAAAAGGCGACTATGCTTGTAAGAGGCGACTAACCTGGTCGGGTGGTCAGGCTCGCTGACTTGGTTTAAGCATGTCATCGTATCCAAATTGTGTAGATCGATGCTCATGATATCAACCACTGGATTGTCTGGTCCAGACTCGATTATTTACGGACCGCCGTCATATAGCTGGACTATTGCTGAGTGCGGCGTTAAACAACAAACAAACACAACATGATGGGGGGTGTAGAAGTGAGGGAGGGGGATCAGGGGTAATATTTAATATTTACCTCAGAGCGTCAGTCCAAGACACGTACTGGAGCCAGTCCCAACGACATCCTCACGAAGCACCGTGCATGCAGCATTCCAGAATAACTTGACAGGGATCCAGTAGCATGCTACAAGATGTATGGGGAAGTTCGTCCTACTTCGATGCTTCAACAAGACAGTCCTTTTTTTCCTCGCCATTACTCATGGAGGAAAGGCAGGTTCGCCCTGGTACAAGAATTCTGCAATGGGTTTAAACAAATTTTACAGCATAATGAATGAGATGAGGGATGGATCCAAAGTTTCTAAAGACAAACGCATATCTTGGTATTGGTAAAATTAATAATATTACTATTAATAATGTTATGTGAAGTAAAATCATTTATATTTTGTGTATTCACACATAGTTTTCTTTTATTGTTCCTTGATCAAACTAATTGAATAAGTAGAACTATAGAAAGTGGCCACAAGTTATTTCGTCCAAGAATAGTATGATAATTAATAAGAAAATAATAATCGATGAATTATATGTGTCACTTTCTGAGAAAGTACCTTGTACAGAACCTGGTGGATGAAGATATTTCTCCTGATCTGTTCATGGGAGTATAAGGTAACTTCAATGTATTTCCATTGAAGTTACCTTATACTCCCATGAATAATATAATGAACATTACACAATTATATTAAAACACAGACACACATATATTTTCCTATTATAATAAAATTTTATGTTTGGAAACATGATGATTATAGCAAGACTTGCGAAGACCTAATATGTTTCATATTTTAAATTTTGTTTGTACGACCTCTGTGTTTAATATTTGTTTTTGTCTCTGTTGTGTATTGGCCTAAGTGCCTTGGAACTATTTTGCAACACAATGACTTGTTTGATAGTTTACAATTTGTCTGTACGACTTCTGTGTTTAATTTTTATTTTGTCTCAGTATATATGGGCCTTAGGTCTTCATGCGAATAAACTTCTTCTTTCCCTCCTCCTTATTCTTCTTCTAACTGCCTTCGTGGTCGAGTTAAGTGCGGCATGGTATCTCAGTTGGCAAGCTCTATAAAACCGGCATAAGTCCGGACTACCACACACACACACACACGCACGCACGCACACACACACACACACACACTTAATGTTATGGTCGGATTTGCAGACATTTCCAAGCGTGACTTCAGAAATAGATACCCCACTTAATATTTGCTCGTAGCATATTTCAAAGTCATTTCTTTTGATTGTCAAAGGTTCTTAGCATCGTAAATGAAGGGGTAAATATATCCTTAATTTGGGGATGTTTTAATGACAGTTCCGGTGCATGTCCATGATATTAGTCACCAACTTAAGGATAAATTTACTCCTTCGATTTGGATGCTTCGATGAACATTCTAGTCCGAAAGGTTCACATGCGGGGTACCCGTGCAAAGTTGAAATCCTTTATGTTGAACACACAATTTTGTTATACCATGTCAAACCAAAAGCGAAGTTCTGGGCGATACCGCTGATGAGTGATGTGATGTGATGTGATGCCAATTTAGCGATGTTACTTCCCAGGCTGTGCTTGCCCAGGAATCACAACATGTGGGTTCATAAAGTAGTTCCTTAATTATCTATATCTAACAAACACCCTTGTGTGTGCTTGCCAAGGAATCGCAACATGTTGGTTCATAAAGTAGTTCCTTAATTATTCATATCTAACAAAATATCCTAGTCGGTGATTTACCAGGAATCGCAACATGTGGGTTCATAAAGTAGTTTCTTAATTATCTATATCTAACAAACACCCTAGTGTGTGCTTGCCCAGGAAACACAACATGTGGGTTCATAAAGTAGTTCCTTAATTATTCATATCTAACAAACACCCTAGTGTGTGCTTGCCAAGGAATCACAACATGTGGGTTCATAAAGTAGTTCCTTAATTATTCATATCTAACAAACACCCTAGTGTGTGCTTGCCAAGGAATCACAACATGTGGGTTCATAAAGTAGTTCCTTAATTATCTATATCTAACAAACACTCTAGTGTGTGCTTGCCAAGGAATCGCAACATGTGGGTTCATAAAGTCGTTCCTTAATTATTTATATCTAACAAACATCCTAGTCGGTAGTCAAGGAGACTCTAAAAGAAACATTACATGAGTATGCTGATAGCAAATATACTGAAGAGGAAATTGATTCTCATATTAAAAATTCAACATTGCAACTAAAAATTTCTAATTGTCTTTTTCTGGAAACTTTCTTAATGAAGCTAAGAGGTAAAACTATCTCTTTCTCTTCCCTTTTAAAGAAAGATAAGAACAAGAAACTAAAAGACTTGGAAGAAAATATTAGGGTTCTGGAAGATAAAATAAGAAATGATTTCCAAAATATAGATGAAAAAATATTTTCCGATTTATCAACAATGAAAAAACAGTTAGAAAAATACCATGAAGAGGAGGTAAAAGGATCCCTAATAAGGAAAAGAATAACCTGGTATGAAGAAGGAGAGAAACCTACAAGTTATTTCTGCCACCTTGAAAATAGACATTATACCACTAAACTAATTAATAGCATTAAAACAGAAAAGGGTGAAATTATTACAGATGGTAAAACAATCTTAAATGAATTAAAGGACTTTTATTCTAAACTTTATAAACAGACCTACAATAATAATAATGTTAATAATAACCTGTTAGAAGAAATCAACACACCAATAATTAATGCAAAAGAATATCATGACCTAGAAAAAGATCTCTCAAAAGAGGAAATTAAAATTATCTATGAAAAATAATAAAAGTCCAGGAATAGACGGTTACCCTATTGAGTTTTTCAAATTTTTCTGGAATGATTTAGGAGAATGGATATTTAGATTCATACAGGAAACCTTTAATGACAACTCATTATCATGTACAATGAACAGGGGAGTTATCACCTGTCTTCCAAAACCAAACAAAGACAGAAAATTGTTAAAAAACTGGCGCCCAATCTCATTACTAAACGCTTTATATAAAAATATCAGCTCATGTATTGCTAACAGAATTAAAAAAAACTTAAATACAATCATACACCATAACCAAACAGGATTTATTCCAGGTAGATGTATAAGTGAAAACACTAGGAAGCTCTATGATATCATCTTTGAAACTAAAAGACTTAACAAACCTGGCCTACTCCTATAAATAGATTTTGAAAAGGCTTTTGATACAATTTCTAAACCTTTTATAATACAAGTAATGACAAAATTTGGTTTTGGACCGAATATCATTGAATGGGTAGGTATTTTGACTTCTAATACCACTGCATCTGTTATTCAAAATGGACATCTATCATCATTTTTTAGGCTTGAGAGGGGATGTAGACAAGGAGATCCAATTTCACCCTATTTATTTATTATCACTGTAGAAATTCTAGGTATTATCATAAGAACAAATCCAGATATAAAAGGTATAACAATTAACGATAAGGAAAGTAAACTAGGTCAGTATGCGGACGATGCTCAATTATTTCTAGATGGATCTGAAAAAAGCCTTAATACTTCAATGGATACCCTCAACAAATTTTATCAAATGTCAGGACTTAAAATAAATGTAGAAAAAACAAAATCAATTTGGATAGGATCATTGTCTGAAAGTAATCTAGTTTTAGCACAAGACTTTAAACTTGATTGGCATAAGGGAGATTTTGAAATTTTAGGGATAACTTTAAATACATCATTGAACAACCTTTGGGTAATCAATACTAGAAAAAGACTAGAACATATTAATAGACTACTAGCTAATTGGCGTAGAAGAACCTTAACTCTTATTGGAAAAATTACGGTTATCAAAACTCTTGCTATATCAACTCTGGTACACATCTTCTCTGCTCTACCCAATCCACCTAAAGCTTTTATTACCGACCTAAACACATTAATTTTTAGATTCCTTTGGAATAACAAAAACGACAAAATTAAGAGATCAACTATTAGTAGAAATTATGAAGATGGAGGTCTAAGGATGATAGATATTGAATGTTTTATCAATGCTCTCAAACTATCTTCATTACAAAAGTATATAAAAAAGTATGAAGATTCTACAACAATCTTCCCTCTAAAACATCTATTCAAACTTGGTTCTAATGCTGTAGAATGTTTATCTAAACATGACAACCCTTATTGGAGAGATGTCTTGTCTGCTTGGAAGATATTTTACCAAAAAATGAGTTTGTATGAATATGATTTAGACCACATTCTGAATCAACCTCTCTGGCTGAATCATTTATTTAAATCATCTTATATTATAAAAAACTGGTTTAATCAAGGTGTCCAGAGTGTTAGAGACCTTTGCGACAACAACGGTTTTCTTAGTTTTGAAAATTTCAAACAAAAATATAAGATCCAGGGAACTTTTCTAGACTTTCAAAAATTACTGAACAATATTCCAAAGAGTTGGAGATTTCAAATCAGAGACAAAACCCTTGATGTTAATGTAGTTCTGCTGAACAATATATGTAAACACTTCTTTAATAACGTTAAAAAACCAAGGACTTTTTATGATGAACTAATTAGGATGGATACTGTACCGAAATCATTAGAACACTGGAATATGGTTTTTCCTCAAGGTTTGGATTGGAAAGATATACTTCTATGTTATAGAAAATGCACGCGCGATTGTAAACTTTTAGATTTTCAATATCGATTTATAAACAGAATAATTTACACTAAGAAAGAATTATTCAAGATGAAACTTGTCGATGAAGATATTTGTACTTTCTGTAAAACTGCTTCTGAAGATATGTCTCATGTATATTTCGATTGCCAATCTGTTCAACAATTTTGGCTTAAAGTTGAAAACTTCCTAAATAACAACCTGCAAACAAATTTTATCCTTTCGAAACTGAATATCTTTTTTGGTATTTCCACTCAAAACCATGTAACAAATCATATTATTATATTAGCAAAAAGATTCATCTACATATCAAACATAAAACAACAAGATTTATCTTTCGAGCAATTTCTTTCACTACTAAAAGACACAATTTGTTTGGAAAGTTTTATCGCTAAAAAATAATAATCTATTTAACCAATATGCTCAGAAATGGCAAAACTTACATCTCATAATCTAACGAAGCAGTTGAAACATACTACCTGTTAATTATTAATCATCTATTTCTTGTAAACAAATATTTATAATCTCCCTCTCAGTTTGAGAAGACGACATATCCTACACAACCTGCCTGTCCTCACCTATGAAAACTATAACTTGTGTTAATACTGTCATATATATACATGTTATTACCTACACTTGTAACAATATACATGAAATGGAATAATAATAAAAAAGATTTAAAAAAAACAAAAAAAACTCTGCTTTTGGCAGTGATATCTTATGAATATTGAAATCGTATTTATGTTAATAAAGAAGTGCTAAATGATTCATATCCAACGGCTCAGCAATCAGATATCAGTATTTTGACATTTTAGGATAAAACGGTAGCACTGTTACCTGTAATGAAATCATTGTGAACCGCCGCGGTCTGTTCCAAGTTTATTTAACAGAATGACATACACATATCAGATAACGTGTTATCCCATCCGCCACACTGGATTGACTTTGTGCATTTGTACACGCCATATACATAAGCGGCGCCTGTAGTGGGAGACTCACGCTGAACACACACACTGCTGAAATTATGTCTGAGCAAACATCGCGATTCCTGAGGAAGTGTTCAATCTGAAAACTGGGTGATGTGATTAATATTTTGGCAGCATAAATGGTCAGATTGTAATGGTCTTATTGCATTTAAATGCATTGTCAATATTTTGAAATAAGTTCTGGCTTTTACAGGTTGGTAATATAAGGAGTGCCCGTGCCTTGTTACGTGGCATTGCGGTGAGTTACATTATAATTTAGGAATATGTACATATATTTCATTTTCAAACGTTTGCTATTTAAAACTATATCTTTATTCATTCTCGTCAGATTAACAATATGACATCTTGTCATCACCGTCCGAACATGCACAGTTGCAGACTTTCATTGTTTGTTTGTTGTTTAACGCCGCACTCGGCAGTATTCCAGCTATATGACGACGGTATGTAAATAATCGAGTATGGACTAGACAATCCAGTGATTGACATCATGTGCATCGATCCACGCAATTGGGATACGATGACGTGCATCAACCAAGTCAGCGAGCCTGATCTCCCGATCCCGTTAGTCCCCTCATAGTCGCCTTTTACGACAAGCATGGGTTGCTGAAGATCAATTCTTGTCGTAAGATCACTTTTCATTCCGATCGGATGTTATAATATGTGCCAAGTGTTCCCAAAGTGCATCATAATAAAGGCAGAATAGCTGTCAAAATCATTTTGAACAAAATAAAATACAAGAAATTCATTTGATGAGCCCCAGCTTTCAATTTCCACACCACATAACTGACTGATTCTAACTATATTTTCCTTGCAACCAGGCTAAAATATTTATAAATATCTCCTGACTGGTCATTTGCTGTCGATGCCAGTTCTTTCCACTTCATGATTTGTAATCCAGCTTTCTTCCATGCTGACTGCAGCTCCAACCCTGTCATTCCATAGCTCGAATAGCACCTCTTTCCGACCATATAGTAGGACCCGCCCACGCATCCAACCATAACAAGATGGCCGCCAGTTTTCAACATGGCCGCTACGCGTTTCGCGCAGTATTCATAGGAAGGGACATCTACGGCAACTGACTCCAAACAGTGGGAGGAGGTGATGACGTCGACAGGAGGGAGCCAGTTTGGACTGAAAGGATCATCCTTTCGTAGATCGCAGTGGAGGATGCAGGCTACCTTGTTTCTCATCATTGCTTCTCTTACAGACGGTATTTCACTGAAACAAATTTAGGGAATAACCAATGAGCTAGAAGGTACATTTCTATTGTTAATACAGATTTGAAAGTTAAATATGTTTTAAGTTTTGATTTTTTAGATAGGTTTTCAATCCAACGTTGTTGACCACAGTCCACGATACGTTGTTTGAATTGTGAAATGAATATTTGCGGATCTCCAACATCTTGAATTATCCAGGCGTAGCCAAATCCATACTTGAAAAGAATGTTTTTTTATATATGTTGCCCAGGATATACGGCCAGCTTCATCTAATTTGTACATCATTAAATACGTTTGCTTCGGTGACGATCAGTGTTCATAGAGATTAATTTTGTCCAATATTTAATACATTTACTAATATAATACACATATAATCGTTGTCTTCCAGTTTCACCAAGAACAGCGTCATTGCTTGCATTATTTGGTAGGTAAAGAATCCGTTTGTAATATTTAGTCTGTACCATCTCTATAGTTTCGTAGTATTTGAACCCCCAAACTTCAGAGCCATATGTTAATATTGGTAAAACCATGGATTCGAACATCTTAATTGCAGTAGTGATTGGAAATCCTCCACATAGATAGTTTATTTTATAGATATAATGACATACTTTTTCTGCTTGTTGTGCAAGTGTTGCCGTTGCTTTTGTCCATAGCAATTTAGGAGTGAAAAATAGTCCCAAATATTTATAAGATGAAACAGTCTCTATCTTTTCTTCTCTGTAAGTCCAATTTTCATAGTTCCTTAAACGTCCACCATTTCTAAAAACGATTATATTTGATTTGTTCATATTTAAAGACAGTCCCCATTTTTTACAAAATTCACTTATACAGTTGATCTGTTGTTGTAATCTTCCAGTGGTATCGGCAGTGTTAGCAACATCACCAGCGTATAATAAAGAACAAATATTTGGTGCTTCTTCTGAGATGAATATTCCACGACAGTCAGATTGATTTAGTTCGTTGACCAATTCATTTATAAACAGGCAAAAGAGTGTCGGGCTGATCATACATCCTTGTCGCGTTCCAATAAAACAGTTAAAATATTCAGTTAAAAAGTTATCCATAAAACGTTTCCATGGATACCATATTTCATAAGCCGATGCCAAAGCAAGTTATGGTGAACACAGTCAAACGCTTTACTGAAGTCAATGAAGAGACAATAAAATCTTCCACCGGTTGATTTTGATAGATAGCAGCTATATATAAAGTCTATATATCGAGTCTGGACCAGACAATCCGGTGATTGACATCATGAGCATCGATCCACGCAATTGGAATACGATGACATGCATCAGCGAGCCTACGACAAGCATAGTCGCTTTTTACGGCAAGCATGGATTGCTGAAGACCTATTCTACCCCGGATCTTCATCGGTCAGCTGTTGACGTAATACATATTGTTAACGTAATGCAAATACATCTGTTGACGTAAAGCAAATACAACTGTTGACGTAATGCAAATACAACTGTTGACGTAATACATATTGTTGACGTAATGCAAAGACGAATGAGTTTTGTATGATGCTACTTTGAACAGAACTTCAAATATTTAACGGCGTGACAGCATAGTGTGGGAGGAAAACCCACAGTGATGCACAGACGTTGACCACTATGGTGAAACCCACAGCTGTGGTGCTGACAAACCTTTAAACATTATCACAAAGAATCTGTTCCTGTCTAAGGGACGCAAATGTGAACAGCGAATTTGCAGCTGTGACTTGACCATTCGTGTCCCCAGGAAAGCCCGAAGTGATACAGGTCTTACCAACGCGTGTGTATATATTTCTGACAGTACAATAATCGCAATCGTGGAGTAGAACCTACAATCAGTCGATTCGCAAGGGACGCAACTCCACACAACAACTTGCACTCCCTTCGACCCCAGGGAGCTCCAGGCCCTCAAACGGTCCAATAAGCAGTAAACCAATAGTAGTGGTAGTAGTAATGGTGGTAGTGGTTGTAGTCGGCCCAGTGGCAGAAGAAGAAGGAGAATAAGATGAAGATGAAGAAGATGACGATAAAGAAGAAGATGAAGAAGATGATGATGAAGAAGAAAAAGATGATGATGAAGAAGAAGAAAGGAAGAAAAAGATGACGAAGAAGAAGAAGAAGATGATGAAGAAGAAGACATATATAAGTAGTGTAACTTGCCTTGATCCCTCTAATTTAAGAACAAACTCCAAATGTTTGTCAAAGCTGTGGCTGAGAGACCGGTTGTGCCACTGTGCTAGAATGCCTCTGTTTGTGGGCGAGAAGTCGGCTAGTATGACACTATCGCAGTGTTGTGATGCGCTCATCGTGCTGTGCACGGTAGGCCCGGTGCCGATGTCAAGCAGTACCCCGCCTTTGATGTTGCCTGCTTAAGAAATAAAGAAAGTTACAATATACATTGACCAAACCAGTAAGATGACCTGTTGTAACAACGAGTATATTGTAGCAGTATTAATGCCTCACTGGACCCTGTTACATCACACTTTCATGAAACATTCATGTCTAAATCTGAATTTGTCCACATCCTTTGACTTTACACTAAACTGATCATTTTACTACTGGCCATGTTGAATATATTTATATTTATATATGCTAGGATATTTACTGTATTTGGAATGTGTATTGGGTTTGGACACGGATGGAGTCTTTTGATGTTACTACATATTCGACGTAATAAGCGCCCCGCTCTAATAAGCGCCCACGCCGATATTTGCTAATGTATTGGGTAATGAACAATCTCAATTAACGTTCCGATTGATCAATCAACACAAGACTTATTTATTCGTGTATAATACGTGCGTACCACCAACCCATCAAAGACCCAAATCAGTCATATTCCATTTGTTGTTTATATCATTGGCTTCACCTTTTTGTTTATATTACATGCTTCACCGGCCAATATGTTTTACCCTTCTGTGTACTCATACAGGCTTCTCCACTCCAGCCACGAACTGCATCTTAAACCTGCTCAACTGTATACACTCAACTGTATACACACTGCCTCTTATATTGTATATATACTTGTCAACAATACTCTGTACATCACCCGCTTGATAACGGTGTTAGAACCTATACCTAAACGTCACTCCTAATCGTAATAAAGAATTGTTCATCCATATATCTTATCCTTATTTAGTACTCCAACTTCTACATTCCTCTCAAAGAAGTAAAATTCAACCAAGTTTGCTTTATGGCGCAGAAATATGTGGGAACTATTTACCGACACAACGTAGAAAAAATACATTAAAAACTCTGTACATTTGTCCCAGGTGTAGCTAACGTTCACCAAACAAGGATATTCTCTCTGAATGTAGCAGATGTCAGTTACAAATGAATAATAAAACAAGAGTTATTTCAATTTGGATAAGATTACTAAGACAACCAGAATCATGAAACACTGCTACAACATGTACACGATAATCGAGATGTAAACTGGACTTCGTCAGGTCGAGACTTGTTATTCAGATACGGATTTTACTACGCTTTGATTTCTCAAAATGTTGGAACCCGAGAAGTATGTTTGTCTCTTTTTAAACAACGTTTCAAAGACATTTACTATTACGAATGGACATCTGACAAAGCAAACTCTAGTGTTTTACACACACACTCGACATTTAAATCTAACATGGCACCCGAGGTCTATCTACAAGCTCAATCATCTCCACAACTACGAAGATCCTTAACAAAGTTCAGATGTGGTATCTTTAATTTAAATATTCTACTGCTTAGAAGATCAAAAGTTAATGATATTAGTACAGCTATCTGCCACTATTGTTTGAACTTGCAGGATATTTTATTTGAATGTCCTTTGTATACAGAAGAAAGAAAGACATATATTCCTAATTTCTATACCAGTACACATAAATGTGCACATCTACTAAAACCCCAAAATACAAACATAATTTTACGACTCGCTATATTTCTCTGAAAAAGTGTCAAAATATAAATGTAAATTGTCGACAACTGTATATAATTGTGTATAACTGATCTTACCAGGCGTGGGTAAAACTGTCACTGTACTATTGGCCTCATGGCCAAAGAATACGAATAAAATGTCTGTCTGTTTGTCACATTCCCTCTGAGAGTTACTGTCAGAGTTGCTCTTTTCTCTAGCTAAAAGTTACTCTCGGAGTCATTATAACTAAGAGTTTTCTTAACGAGTTAGGAGCATTCTTAAGAAAATTCTGAAAATGTTTATGAATACTACCACTGATGTTAAACCCTAAAATGTCGGTAGGCAAAACATGAGCTCTCCGATGACCTCCAGAAAATAGATGTTGTTCTTTCTAATATACAATATACAGTATATTCCTTCAGACATTAATGTATTGAAACAGAGATTCAAATTACCTTCTGCAAACGCCTCGTGAAATTCAGAGAGGACGAACGGCATAACGCCCGACATTGGGTCCGTGTAGTAGGAAGTCAAATATGCCTGGCTGTCAAAGAGAGTGTTGTAGTCATCGCCATGAAGCAGCCGCAGGTCTGTCATGGCGGAGTTGGCTTGATGCCAAGGCAATCTGTTGCAAACATAAGTCAGGATTTGCGGACATGCTCAGTGTTAGTATTGATTGTCGACAATCCTATAATAAGAAGATTAAAATACTCTGGTACAAATGATGAAGAGAAGATAGTGTTCACCACTCTTTATTTGCTGAGTCCTTCGTAACATTAAATATGTTCTGAAGAATAAAATAAATATACTCTTTAGTGATAATAAAGCAAATAAATCAATTACAGTTCTTGTAAAGTATTCAAACATTCATAATGTTCACCTAAAATCATCAAGGATTTCTCCTTAAATTTAACTCGCTCAAAAATTCACATTTACAGTAAATAAACATTTTCTTTGACTGAGATTTACACAGCAAAGAATAGTTATACCATTTAGGGGATATAACAATACTTGAAAACATTACAAATAGCAGCATATATTTTGAGCACTCAAAGATGATTGAAAATCGAACAACACGCTCTTTGAAAAATGCAAAATGAATTATCAATAAAGTTGCATTTATGACATGATAATATATTAAACAAAAAAGAGTATTTTATACCTGAAGATTAGTGCTCAGCCGCTTACTATCTGCAACACACAGACATTCTCATTTATTTGACCATCGCGGGTCACTCACGCTCATCGCTGGAGCTCGCAAAACACAACAGGGAGTCATCATTATTTTGGAAACACAATACATATACCAAAACGGCTTGATCAAACCGGCAAACTAAAATATGTCTTTCTTGGCATAAATGAAATTAAATATTAGTTATTTTACATTCAAATGACATTTCAACCATACCCCTAAACAAGAAACGCAAATCCAGATTTGTGTGAGGTAGGAAAATACACTTGTACGAGTAACCGAACGAGGTATTGAGCCAAAATGTTGTGGAGAGAACACTTGGTGATTGTAGTCATCTCAGTTATCCGGTATATAGGATTTTTCTTAGGGTTGGGTAAATACGCTCCAAATGTTGCTGTTAATGGATATATGGGATGGATTCCTCCGATAGTTAGACAGTGGATGTGTATTGTTAGACAGTATTGTCGTTTTACTAAAATGTCCCTTAGATTAAATAAGTATGTTTTTATGTGGTCTGAACGTTATGCTGGTGGACGTGTGAAAAACTGGAATTTTCGTGTGAGGGCAAAGCTGAACGAATGGGGTCTGAATATTTCTGAGAATGTTAGCGTGAAAAGTGTAGTTGTACGTGTGCAAGATATATGCATGTGACGTAGTGCGTCTTTGACTGACGTAGCTTGTCTTTTGGGTCTACTACTTTATCGGGGGAATTAGCGGTAGCAGCGGTCACGACTGACTATCACCTTGAAGAACAGAGAAGGCTGCTGAGTTGATGGCGTTTATTCGGTGGAAGCAGAGTGAAGTGTACACAGAAGTACATTTAATTATAATGACAAGATAATATGATACGTGTACAACACGTGTTAAGAGGTAGAGTCATATTCATATAATTGTATACATATAATTATAATTATTCGTTACGTGTACAACACGTATGATCATAATAATATAATCGGCATACAACCGATAATGACATGACTGTAAAGATGTACAATATATTTGTTTAACGGATGGTTATTAAAAGGCATTTATTACGCGAAAACATGTCTTGTAGAAAACAGTAGAAAACGACGAGGAAAAAGGAAACAACAGATCTCATGTTTGAATATTAAAAACAAACAGGTCCGACACCCCAGACAGATATGCAATGCCCTTGCAGACCATCTCAAAGATGTATTTATGGACAAATCTGAACCACATTATAATGATGAATTCAAAGGGGGCATTGACAAAGAAGTTGAGAAAATACGTCAAACAATCCAAGCAGAAGGTAACAAGGCTGAACTTCTATTTACTTCACAGGAGGAGGTATTTCGCTTGTGCCTCTCACTTAAAAACAACAAGGCAGCAGGTGCAGACAAAATCACCTATGAACACTTGAAGTATGGGGGAAAATATTTATCAAGATGTCTTGCTTTACTATTCAATCTCATATTACAATCAGGATATATCCCAAGAGATTGGAAGAATGGGGTTATAGTACCCATATTTAAAGGCGGAGATAAATCTAAAATGTCTCCAGACTCTTATAGAGGCGTGACACTCCTTCCAGTTATATTTAAAGTGTTTGAACTTGTGCTATCTAAAAGACTTCCACAGATCACAGATTCTGACTCCTTCCCATGCAATCAACAGTTTGGTTTCCAAAAAGGAATGTCATCAATCCACACATCATTTCTGGTACAAGAAACAGCTTACCATTACTCAGAGCGTTCCGATGTAGTTCATGTAGCATTCCTTGATAGCTCTAAGGCCTTCGACACTGTCTACCAGCCTGGCCTTCTCCTGAAACTCTACTATATGGAAGTGCCACATCCACTCTGGACAATTTTTGATCATATTTACACGGATATGAGAAGTTGCGTTTTAGCAAACAACGAGAAGTCATACTGGTTTCAACTTCACAGAGGTGTTCGACAAGGGAGCATTTTATCTGCAAAACTATACCTACTGTATATAGATGAGCTCTTGCGAAACTTAGTTAGGAGTAAGAAGGGATCTGTTGTACTGGACGTCAGCATTACTGCTCCCACCCAAGCTGACGATATCACTTTGATCTCTCCAGTGCCAGCACATCTTCAAGAAATGGTGTCTATTTGTGAAACATACAGTGGGCAATGGAGGTTTACATTTTCTCCGTCAAAGAGCAAATTATTGACCTTTGGCCCATCAAGTGCCGCTAACATCAATATTACATTGTATGGTCAAGAAATCACTACTACAAGAGAAATTAAACATGTTGGAATTTTACTTGACTCGGAATACAGCTCCTGGGAACGGACATTAGATGCCTGCTCAAAGATGAGGTCTACCACAATGGCGTTGTTAAGAACAGGAGTCCACGTAAGAGGACTGAACCCTCTGGTGAGTTCCAACATCTTAAAGAGCGTCTGTGTACCAAGAGCCCTGTATGGATGTGAATTGTGGTGTGGCTTAAGCAAAGCTGAACTGTTATTTTTAGAGCGTGCCCAGAGAGCTGCATTAAAAATTGCACAAGGTCTCCCTCGAAGCACACGGACTGATATTTGTAATGCCCTAATTGGATGGACCCCCTTGGAATCTGAAATAGACAAGAGAAAACTTCTGTTTCTAGGGAACCTATGCAATAGTAGAATAACGTTCCTTCCGAGAAGAATTTTCAGTACTAGGCTTTCCCTCTCAAATTACTATTGCTCTACCACTTCCCTGGGTTATGTTCCTGACATTAAACGTATTATGTCTAAATATAATCTTGAGCAATTCTTGAGCAGCTTTAGTACCCATGGTACATTCCCCAGCTGTCATACCTGGAAGAAAATTGTGAAAGATGCCATTAAAGCGAATGATCTTGAAACCTGGAGAAAACGCATAAACTCTGATCCAGACCTAATGCATTTTAAACAAATTCATCCGGTTATCTCCCCTCACAAAGCATGGGAAATTGCTAGAAGAAACCCAGATCTGAAACAAGCTGCAACCTTCGTGATCCACTTGTGCGCAGTCTGGAGACCTGGGAAAATCCAGGGAGTGTGTGACATGTGTATGTTTGCCCACCAGGACTTGCTCGTCCATGTTGTGTGTATATGTCCACAGACAGAGCAACTCAGAGACAGTTTGTGGTGTAGCATAGTCGACACTTGTCCAGTGGAAGTCAGCGTGGCTCTTCATAACAAGCAGGAAATTGAGTTAGTTTGCTGTCTCCTTGCATGTACGCCCCCGATCCCAGCAAGTCCAGAGATGGTAGAGAACTTTGCAAAAGCTGCAGTCATAGGTCTCTTCCAATTGAAGAAATATATAGACCTTGTGAAGAAACATTATATGTTCTGACATGTGAGCAGGGATAGACTTAACATAAAAATGCCTGTTTTCGTACACTTGTAAATACTGTATTTATATGTCTGTAACTCTCCTATGGAGGAATAAAGAATATATATATATATATGGCGTTTATTCGGTGGAAGCAGAGTGAAGTGTACACAGAAGTACATTTAATTATAATGACAAGATAATATGATACGTGTACAACACGTGTTAAGAGGTAGAGTCATATTCATATAATTGTATACATATAATTATAATAATTCGTTACGTGTACAACACGTATGATCATAATAATATAATCGGCATACAACCGATAATGACATGACTGTAAAGGTGTACAATATATTTGTTTAACGGATGGTTATTAAAAGGCATTTATTACGCGAAAACATGTCTTGTAGAAAACAGTAGAAAACAGTCATGCGTGGATAGTTTAACAACATACTGTTATAAGAGACGATATAAATACATGTTGGCCGACTCAGTTTTTATTCTTACTAGGTTGCAGCCAAATCATTGCTATGAGTATGTGTCACTGAATGTAGGAACGTACAAGTTATTGACATTGGTACACATACTCATATTAGGATGTTGCCGTGCAACTAGTATACTAATATACGTTCGCGGGAGGAAGTATTGTCTGGATATTAAGTCAATGATAATTTTCACAACGCTACGATATAGTCGAAATAGATCCAACCTACACCTAACGTATTAAGATCGAAGCTGACAAAATAAGTTAACAGTTAAGTAAATAGTGTCTTACCTTGAAGAACAGAGAAGGCTGCTGAGTTGATGGCGTTTATTCGGTGGAAGCAGAGTGAAGTTTGCTACCACCGACCGCCGTATATATACAACTCATTATGTTACATAACTAAAGATCACAACATCCAAGGTGTCAGCGGTCGATCGGCTGTAACCATGGATGGGCGTGTCATTATTTACGGATTTATTCAAGTAGGTTGTTATATTGCCTAACTGACCCACAGTCGGACTGACCATGTGTGCCGGCCCTGTGACGTGAAGTTAACTCACTAATCACTGGTTCTCAGAGAGAGTGACCCTTTTTGTCAGCCTGGCTGGGCAGACTTGCATAATGAGCCACTGTCCCACAGCTGAAGTGACCATGAGTTTAGCCGCATATGTGAAACATAAAATATCTTGTATGCGGCGGTCAGTTAGTGCATTCGCTATACTGAATTTACTTTAAGAATAGTCAGATTAGTTTACCGATATAGGTTGATTTATATATATTTTCTAATATGAATTTGGTGGTAGAAAAAAGCTATGACACATGGGAAAGTATGTGTCTGATTGGAATGAACCTTTATGCAAGCCTGGCGGAAAAAACGGGTGGTAACAAATTACGTACGTATAGAATGTTTAAAGATGGGTATGTATGTGAAAGTTATGTAAGTATGTATATGCCTCGTTCTTACCGCTCTGCCTTCTCCAAATTTAGATCAGGTACTGCTCCTCTGAAGTTGGAAACAGGCAGATATACGAATATGAATGTGAATGAAAGAGTGTGTTTTCAGTGTAAGGAAAGTATTGAAGATGAATGTCATGAGTAGTTGAGTGCAGTACTCTGGAACCGCTCCTGGCTTCTGATTGGTCGTTTGGGTCACGTGACCTCTGATGACGTCACCTCCGGTTTCGGTTTTCCAAAAATAGAAGGGGTGGGGGTGGAGGTGGGGGTGGGAGGACGGAGGAGGGAGGAGGAGGGAGGAGGAGGGAGGAAGGCGGGAAGGGAGTCGGGTTCTTTGTTTGGGTTTGAGGGTCGTCAAAGCAAAGGATGAAAGCGTTCTTTCGGGACATATGGGTGGCCCTGAAAAGGGCCGTTGGAAAACAAACTGGAAACAAGCTGGACAAGGGTTGTCTCCTTGATTACAAGGATTCTCCGATTCACCCCGTGTGTAGCCCACTATTGTCCACGAATAGACTTTCCTCCTCCGCCGGCATTGTTGACTGTTGGTCTGGCACGTCAGACAGCTGCATCGAGACGACATGGTTGATCTCTCCTTCAGTGCTCGGACTGTGACGGTGTGCGTGGCTTCGCTCTTTTTATAGGAGAGGCACTGACACCCTGCTTCCTGATTGGTCGAAAACGCATCGTGCTGATGGGTCCATTCCGACACTTGGTCTGAGCCCCGGTTTTCTAAAGCGGACCGACCGTTGTGTTTCTTTTTCATAAGAAATTGTTTGGGTCATGGGAGAGATAGGAAGAAAAAAAATAATAGATAAAAGAGAAAGGTCATGCTTGAAAGGATCAGTTGCCTGGTGTCAGTCAGCCAGAACACAGGATGGCATCACATGATGATGAAGAGGTCATGACCACCCCTTCGACCCTACGCCATCCTTTTATGATGTTCATTGCGGGACCCACGGGATCAGGAAAAAGTTCCTTTGTGAAATCATGTATGGAGCAGATGCATCGCCCCGAGGTGTTGGATACGTCACCCCATCGCATTGTGTGGGTGTACAGCGAATGGCAACCGCTTCATCATGAGCTTGAAGAGATGGCAGACCGCTTAGGGGTCGCTCTTGAGTTTGTGCACAGCATGAAAGAAGCGGATCATGCCTTGCCCGAAAAAGGGATGTCCCCACATTGGCTGGTCATCGATGATTTGCTGGGGGACAATACGAAAGAAGAAGAAACCGAAGTGCTGCGATGGTTCACCAAGAAAAGTCATCACCGAAACACATCCGTGCTGTATCTCACTCAGAACTTGTTTGCTCAATTGCCGCAACATTGCACCATCAGTCTGAATGCTCACTACATGGTCCTCTTTAAAAATCCGAGAGATGCATCGCAGATTGACAGTCTGACTCGCCAGGTGTTTCCAGGCAAAGTTCCTTTTCTGCGTGAAGCCTATGAAGATGCTACCCGAGAGCCTTACACTAACCTGTTCTTGGACTTGAAGCCCACCACGTTGCAAGACCATCGCGTACGTGCCCGCCTGTTTTCGAGATCTGAATTACCCCTCGTGTATGTGCCGATCCTATGAGATGAAGAGACTTTCATAAAAGCAGGTGAACCCCCAGACCTTCCTTCAGTTGACCTACATCCATCATGGGGCAAAGACGGAAACAGGTTCATCCTATGAAGGGAAAGAACAAAGACAAAGAGATGGTGAATGATGTCTATGACAGTATGGTCTCCCCCTCATTGCTACAGGGACTTGTGACCTCTGTATTTCACAAGACTCCTTCACCACCAGGATCGTCTCCCTCTTCAATGGTACCCATGAACATGCATCGTCAGCAGCAGCCATCACCACGTCCTTCAACATCATCAGCACCCTCGCCACCCTCGCCACCACATGATCTTCAACGCTTTCAACCTCTGCAATAGTAGCAGCAGCAGCAGCAGCAGCAGAAGTCCACGCCAGGTCCGTCTTACTCTTCGATGGTACCCTTGAACAAGCATTGTCAGGAACAACAACGCCCTTCCTCATCAGCACCCTCGCCCCCACCTGATCTTCAACGCTTTCAACGTCTGCAGCAGCAGGAGTCCCCACGAAAGAAGAAAAAAGACAAGAGACCGTCTATTTTACCGACAACCCTTGCCGTCAAAGGAAGAAATCGTCTTTTGCAGTGGTTTGCGATTGTCGTGCGGAACCTGAGAGCAGGACACATCCCATTGAAAGCTCAACATAAGACGTGGTCGCAGAGACATAATGATAAACCCTGACTAAAATTGTCAATCCACGTCTGCCTATGGATGAACGTCTTGGCTACCTGATGCAACGCAGTGGTAGTGGAACACTTGCAGGGGTCTTGACACACATTCTGTTGCAATGGCAACATTATCTTCAAGCACCACTCCTCAAACAGGGTAACACCAGGCACCACCGACCTACAACAACAACGATGACTACTAAGCCAAAAGTAAAGGCTCATGAAAATGTCATGAAAGCATATCAAGCTGATGCTCTCAGACGATTGGTGCACATGCGGACCCAAAGAAAGTCCAAGAAGGCAGATCAACAGTTGCAACTCCCTCCTGCCACTGCCTGATAAAAGGGAGAAGCTGCAGATCAGGTGCCTCATTCAGGCTAACACCTCCATGCAGGAAAGATGTCTCAGTGCCTCAGGAAACAGAAACACACTCTGTGTCATTTGTGTGCTGCCGCTCCAGCGATGCACAAAGCCATTCTCAAACATGCTCCTACCGATCTCATCCGTGCCCTTTGTGAATGTGTGGTGAACTTGTATGCAGGCAATATTCCCATGACCACGACTCAACGTCAAAACTTGCAACGACACGGTAAAGTCTTGAACATGCTCATGAAAAAACCTCTAAGTACCTCTAAGCAAGATACGTAAACTTCTTCAACATGGAGGAGGATTATTAGGAGGACTCATTCCTCTTATTGATTCTGCCCTAGCCTCTTTGTTTGGAGGAAAGTAATAAATGGTCTGACACCAGGAAGGTTGGGATCAGTGTGTGGTGTGCCACCATGAAGTACGCACGCAAGATGGTGTTGGTGTCTGAAGACACATGGCAAAGTCTACAGGCCACCAAACAACGTCATCGTCAGACACTTCACACCCCTCTCTTGGAAAAAAAATGTCTCCAAAATTTGGAAGAGATGGATGGGTTGATGCAGAGGTCACAGCAGCCTTTTCACATGCGGAACAAGAATACAACCAACTGTTGTGTTGCTAGAGTTGCAGCGCCAACAGCACAACAACAACAACAGCAACAACAACACTTTCAAACCACAACAACCCAAAGTGACACCACCACCACCACCGCCATCACCATCAACGATGGACACCACAGGTAGACCTGCTCCTCCTCAACAAGTGATAGACGAAGTGGTCATGAGTGTCCCTAAAGCCATGTCCAGTAAAGCCATGAATTTGATGACAAGGATTCAAAACAATCCCGACTTGAGTTGGACTCCAGAGGGAACCCTGACTGTGGAAGGGAAACCTGTCCCTGACACACACATGGTGGACTTGATCAACGATTTAGTGCGTCACCAGAAAACCAAAGAGGGGCCTGCAGGTTGGACCATTTTGAGTCACCAATTGCCAACAGTCATGTCCCTCATGAAATAATTGGAAATCCTCAACGATGGCAATGGATGCAGAAGCAGCAGCAGCATCCGCATGCCACACCAAAAACACCCAATACCCAGTTCCCCCTCCCCAAGTTCTCCCCACAAAGTCACAAAGAGAGAAGAAGAAGGAGGCAGCAGCAGCTGGATCCACAAGCGGAAGAAGAAGAAGAAGAAGAAGATGAGATGCCACCCCCACCTCCTTTTGCAACAGCTGGATCCACAAGTGGAAGAAGAAAAAGATGTGATGCCAACCCCATGGTTGATGACCCCACCTCCGTCTGATACCAAACAGGACAGATTCATCAACAGGCGAGGTTCATGGATACCCTTGAGCACCACCTAAGAAAAAAAATAAAATCTCTCCCCCTCTCTATAAAAAGGCCATTCATGTACCGAGTGGCATCAGTCTGAGAGAAATGAAGCGACAGACCAAGATGCGACAGCGCATTCTTCCCTCTGCTGATTTCCTACTTCCCTTTGGACGGCCTGGTTGGAAAAAAACTGCTTTCATCCTGCAAGTTTTGGAGGCTGGCGACCTTTGTGGAAAGCAGCACGCATCCACGCTCAAGATGCAAGAACCAGTAAAAGCAAGAAGAAAACCATGCCATCGCAAAGTCAAATCAAGCGTTGGTTGCAAACCAAAAGTACCTTCACCTTGCACAAACCAGGTAGACGCTCGTGAGCATCTATCGTCCAGCTCCTGGATCCGTGGAAGAGACTTTGAATCGCATGGGTCAGATTCAACAACCATGGAATACACACCCCTTACAACATGGATACAGCACGTTGTGTGGTGTGTACTGTCTCTACATGCTGACCAATCGCATGCGTGGGTGGACTTAATCAAGTGTTAGATACGTTGGACTGGAAGGACACCGCCAAGAATGATGCCACGGTATTAGCATGGTTTTATACCAAAGTGTCTTCCTCCGTTCCTGTGGATGAGATGCCTGCCTTTCGACTGAGTGGCCAGATGCGTACCCTACATCAAAAGAACCAACCTTTTCTGCCCTTATTGACCTGACACTTGTTCACTGAACCTACGATCACCTGACTGTCAACGTTCCTGTTTGAGGAGTGTACATACATTCACTGCGTTTTAGGAATGTACATACGTTCACTATCAAAGTGGCAAAAGTTCCTGTTCACTGCATTTTAGGAGTGTACATACGTTCACATACGTGTACATACGTTCATGTTCACAAAAGTCACAGGGACGCCCCTAATCCTGTGGCTTTTGTTTTATTGTGTTGGTTCATGTGAGCGGGGGATTAAAAAGTTGAACAAACATAAGTGTTGTGTTGTCTGTAGGATGAAGAAAAACAAAACAGGATCGAAATGCACACCCCAGAGAAAAACAAAAACAAAACAAATCAAGATCGACATCTGACCGCTTCCTGCATTCCTACACCACGTCCATATCTGTGCATGGCGATTCACCTTTAGAATTCAGGCAACACCTTTAGAATTCCACAACATGATCGTAGCGCTAAGGTGATCGCCACTCACCGACTGTAACTTAGACGAACGACTGTCATAGTGGGCTACAATACACGATCGCCTTGTGGAACGAAACCTTACACCTCAAAGTTTACAACCACATCACCATACCTGATGACATGATTTGTGGAATTTTGTGCAAGATCCTTCGCCGATATGACGTCAACCTAGCAACAAAGTGGCAGAGTCGTCGACTGTGTATGATAAGCTCGTCTCAGTGATCTATCATTTCCACATGCCATCGCCACACACACCCCAAAACAAAACAAAGAACCCAACTCCCTTCCCGCCTTCCTCCCTCCTCCTCCCTCCTCCGTCTTCCCTCCTTCTCCTCCCACCACCACCACCCGCACCCCTTCTATTTTTAGAAATAAAAGAACACACAAAAAACAGTACACATGAAGGATTTTATACGCGCTTCTTTCAATGTCGATCTTTTTCACCTTTAACGAGCGCTTCTCTGGGTTTTCCCCTTCCTCCCCGGAAACGGATGTGCCGCCCTCTTGGAGGTGCGCACGCCACCGGAAACGGATGTGCCGCCCTCTTGGAGGTGCGCACGCCACCGGAAACGGATGTGCCGCAATCTTGGATGCGCGCGCCACCGGAAAGGGATGTGCCGCCATCTTGGATGCGCACGCATGGCCCACAATGCCCTACGCGCATGCGCAGTCACGTGACCAAACCGAAACCTGAAGTGACGTCATCGGAGGTCACGTGACCCAACCGACCAATCAGAAGCCAGGAGCGGTTCCAGAGTACTGCACTCAAATACTATCATGTATTACTTGATTGCCCTGTGTACGACGATTTGCGTGAAAGTTTATGCAATACTGTAAAACTTATTGTACTTTTTAAATATTATGTATATTGTACAGCCAAAACCTGCTTTTTAATTCTCCGACGAAGAAAAAATATTTTATATAGCTAGTTACGGGTAGTATTCATACCCCTTTTACACCAATATATTTATGCTGAACATAATGTGATATATTTTAAATCTCTCGTAACCCTTAACGGGTGGCTCACTTTTATGTCCTTTTATATGTATTTATGTAATTATTTTTGTGAGGTGAGACTCAAATAAACAATCTGTTTGTCTGTCTGTCTAGGAAACGTCCAAGGTGAAGGTCAGAGACCATCAATAACGCGTATGTACCCCGTTGGAATCGATAGCGGCCTGACATCTCCTGCTAATGGAAAAGACGAGTATGCGAATCACATCCTGGTGAATAGTAGCCAACTCGACCTGCAACGCAAAAAGCCTACTGCTTCAACGTCTGGGGTTGTGGTTGACATCGGCGTAGCCATCTATCCAATTGATCCCACAGGTGCTCTATCGGGTTCAAATCCGGGGATCTTGAGGGAGAACAACGTTCACCAGGGGGAAACATCAACTTTGTTTTTGCGTAGACAGGCTCTTGCAATCCGTGCTGTATGCTGGAATACACCGTTGCCGTTGGTTGCAATTGGGAGGACGTGTGGTAGGAGATTTTCGTTGATGTATCGTTGAGCCCTGGATATGGAACAAACCTGTCCTGCCACGAAGAGTGATAGCCGCCAACATCATAACGCTACCCCCACAAAACCTGTCCACTTCTAAATCTTGAATCGTCGTTGAACCAGACACCTCTCCATTGCAGTTGAGTCCATACCCTTTGTTGACGACACTAATGCAGTCGTTGTTGACGATGTTGTCGCCTCAATATGACGCGTCGAACAGGACGTCTTGCTCGTAGACCTGCTGCTCTTGAACGGTTTCGTACGGTCTGGTCGGAGATTCTGCGCAGTCCGGGTATTTTGGATGCGGCTGGGGTGGCTGTGGTCGTCCTTTCACGTAGCTGGCGCAGTCGGGGTGGGACGATTACTCTTGGTCGTCCCGACCGTGGCCGATCACGTGTTGACTCATGCTGTTGAAACCGATCCCACAGCCTTGTGATTGTGTTTTGCGTTACATTACAAACCCTGGCTACAGCTGATCGGGATTCCCCTGTCTGCAAACGGCCTATGACGTTGTTTCTTCTGTTAATCTTGACATGTTGTTGAACTGTCACTGTTCGATTGACGCTGACGCCAGGCAATCACAAACCCAGCCCCATGGCCCTTTTGTTATTGCACAAGGTGCGTTTTTCCCGAATCGTACGTGTTTCCCGACTAGTGGTTTGCATGTCCTTGCTGATCCGGGAAATTAGTCACTGACACTATAATACATTAAACCTCTTCATTTTGCACCTTGCACCCGTTTTGCGTTTCTTTTTTTTAAGAGTATATTATTGCCCCGCTCCCTCCCTTCCTTCACCCAAAGAACCAAATCCATCCCCTTGGGACTGAGATGAGGTGAAATGGGGTTTAACGTCGCGTCCAAGATTATTGTACTAATATAGCGACTCGTGTGTGTGTGTGTGTGCGTGCGTGCGTGCGTGCGTGCGTGTGTGCGTGCGTGCGTGCGTGGTAGTGTGTGTGTTCTATCTGTCATGGCGGAGTTGGCTTGATGTCAAGGCAATCTGTTGCATACACAAGTCATGCGGACATGCTCAGTGTTAATATTTATGGCCGACAAACAACCCAGTGTCATCCACAGGGTTCAAGTAACTTACATGTGGCGGGTCACCTCAAGCAGTGCCTGGCAATAAGGAATCTGGTGACGGGATTTGCCGCCGGTCTGTGTAACCCTACTTCTCAAACTGTCAATTTTGTTTCATTTCATCAAGAGCAAGACCAACTTAAAACTAAAGAAGACGTTTAAGGAATGTAGTTGGACAAAATGGCTACTCGGTAGCTTGATTGTGGTGAGGTGAGGTGAAATTGGGTTTAACGTCGCGTCCAAGATTATTATGCTTATAAAGCGACGTGCATGCACGTGTGTGTGTATGTGGCTGCTTGTACTAGTCCGGACTGATGCCGATTTATAGTGCTAGTCCACTGAGATACCATACCGCAGTTTAAAATGAATACCCCACTCAGACACAGTATACTTACTCCGAGCCGACCAGTCCTTGTTTTAGCCCCTTAATGCCGAGCGCCAGACAGGGTAACAACAAGTACCATCTTTTAACGTCTTTTGGTATGACGCGGCCGGGAAGTTTGGTTTTCAATATTGTAGTACATGTATGGAATCAAGTCACAAAAACGCAACTGCCACAGACAAGCATGTATTCCATGCAAAAGTTGACTTTTATGCAAGCCCCATGCATTTCACTACCCAAGGCTGGGTATAAAAACATATGCGTTAACGGGATTCGATATGCATTGTTTAGCATCGTGCTGACAACAACCACTCAGAAAACATCAAAATTACGCCTCAGATGTGCAGGGATTGTAGCCAGAAGAATCGCCAGACGTCCCATTTTGACAAGAAACCACCGTCAAGCACGTCTACAGTGGACAGCGTCTTTGCTGGACGGCCATGCAGTTGGGACAAGTTCTATTCACTGACGAGTCTCGTTTTCACCTCAGCCACAGCGATGGACGGATTCGAGTGTACCGACGTCGAGGTGAACGTTACGTCAATCATTGTGTCATGGAGAAGAAGATCGGTTCGGGGGCGGCATGCTCCAAAGTCCTAGATTAGCAATAGTGGCATCAGTGGGGGAACGTATGACAAAACTTTGTACAATCCTTGCACAATCCTTGAGAATGGCAACACAATATGGTATGTAAATACTGTGATTAACTTGCCTGAGATAGCATGAGATTGCAGACGGATGTGTTTGAAAGTCATTATTAACTAGCTTAATAAATACTGAACTGTATTGTGATAGGGATTCATAAGCACATGCTTATGTAGTCGGAATCGTACAATGGTTTTAGCAGAGAATACTTATGATTATGGAAGTTTTTATATGCCAAGAAATGTTTATTCTTAAATACATTTGAAAAATACTATTCTATATTATGAGGGTATTTCCAACTGGCTTAGTATGAGAGATTTAGAGAAATACACTTACAACACCATGTGTGGATTATGTTCAGACACGCTTGTACTGATTCCTGAACAAATGGAACATGGCCAAATCAGCCCCAAAGTGACCCATTATCATCAAACTGAGATGCATCAAACATTTACAGGTAACTGAACAAAGGGAATGATAATTAGCATAATATTTAACAAAATAGTGATAATGACACTACCATGAAGAGTCCTTTCCTGGCTTTGGAATTGGAAGTATCACCAAGTAAAATATAGAGGGTTTCTCATGAAGATTCGGCCATATGTTGCAGTTGCAATGCTCAACTTTGATTCTTAAAATAAATACAAAATGTACTAGCTTTTTGGAATTGTTCCACCAACATGTAACAAATGTTATATTCGGGATAACACTTTCTTTGTAAAGTACAGATTCTCGTACTTTTTGGGTTGCGTCCCGTCCGCGATTCGAACCCATACTGCCAGAGTGAAGCACCTAACCGCCAGCACTCAATATCAGTGAACCCACTCAGCCACCGAGTCTTCCACAAATGAAAGTCCGACAACTGGTAGTCTAGATCACGTACTTTGTGTGCCCCTCAGCCGAGTGTAAATTGGCACGGCTCCCATTGCCAAAGGCTATGAACACACAATGCCATTTAGAAAGTGGTCAAATGTAACAAATGTCACTACCCTTACAATGATCTTGCCCCACGTTATGTCATACCTCTATCTACAAAACCTGACAGACATGGTCAGTCAGGGAAACAGCAGATCATCGACTCGTGTAAGTGACAGAGCGGGTCTCCGCACCCGGGAACATTGGCCACTCGGTCCCGGTGTGCGGTCTGTCACGTTATTATCAACGTGTACCTTTTCGACCTATTCCACCCATCATCAATAAACATGGCTGCTTTCATCTAAAACTTCACCCCTGAGTTTTGTCTTCCGTCTTCACCCTGAGCTATCATCCGAGGGCCGCATTGTTGTTGCAGGTGATCCAGTAATTTACTAGCAATTATAAACTTGAATTTTAACAAGTAAAACCGACGCAACTGTAGGTCATGTTGCAAAATTATGCAGGAATTATATATCAACCTTAAGGGATCAGGTGGTCAGACTCGCTGACTTGGCTGATGCATGTCATCGTATTCCAATTGCTTGGATCGATACTCATGATGTCAATTACTGGATTGTCTGGTCCATGCTCGATTATTTACATACCGCCGTCATACAGCTGTGATATTGCTGAGTGCGGCGTTAAACAACAAGCACAATAACAAGAAGTCAGATAAATATCTTGATTTTCTTCATTACATAGTTGGAATTGTACAATGGACTTTTAGAAGATATGTCTTACGATAATGTGAATGGTTTTCTTGCTTTTTCTTTCCATGTAATGATTCCAAGAAATGTTGTAACTAAAAAGTCACAAGAAATCGTATAACAGTGCGTAAAGCTACTATTACTTATCTTAACATTTATATTAAAATGGATCTAGGTTCAGCCAACAGACTGTCCCATATTTGTATTCATTCGAGCTTATTTTTCATGTCATCTAAGCCACATGTTGTTATGTATATCAAGCAAACAGTTACAGCGTTTCAGTTTCACGTGGCCGCCTCCGTGGTCTAGTGGTAGAGCGTCCGCCCGGAGAGCGGAAGGTCCGGGGTTCGATCCCCGGCCGCGTCATACCAAAAGACGTTAAAAGATGGTACTTGTTGTTACCCTGTCTGGCGCTCGGCATAAAGGGGCTAAAACAAGGACTGGTCGGCTCGGAGTAAGTATACTGTGTCTGAGTGGGGTATTCATGTTAAACTGCGGTATGGTATCTCAGTGGGTTAGCACTATAAATCGGCATCAGTCCGGACTAGTACAAGCAGCCACACACACACACACACACGTGCATGCACGTCGCTATATAAGTGCAATAATCTTGGACGCGACGTTAAACCCCATTTCACCTCACCTTACCTCAGTTTCACGTAAGGCACTAATGACAAAGTTTAGACCTAGACTGACAATGGTCACAAGCAAATGAAGCAAAATTATGCCGACATAGGCGTTACTTTGTATTTGTTTTAATGATGAGGATACAGTATGTCATATTTATTCTGAATAAGATAGCCATCTCCATACATATCTATCCTTTTTATGTAGACCTGGTAATTTAATAACTTCTGTTTTCACGCCTGCGTCTTCCTTGCAACCAAAGTGAAGAATCCATCAATATCCGAAATTCCTGAATTTGGACAATGACCTTCCTTCCAGGTTTCAATCTCCAAACCAGCTTTTGTCTACGCAGTCTGTGTCTCTGAACTGGTCATACCAAAGCTGGAGAAGCGACTGGTACCAACTGTATAGAAAGATCCCCCAACACAGCCGAAAAGAACTAGGTGTCCTCCAGGTCTCAGGACTGAAGCAAGTTGCGCTGCATAAGATTCATATTCGGGAATACTCAGGGCCACTGCTTCCATGCACAGGGAGGATGTGATGATGTCAGCAGCGGGGATGAAGCATGGAGCAAAGGGGTTCTCATTTCGGATGTCACACGGTATGATGCCAGACACTTTCTCTCTCATGCTGGCTTCTCTGTTAGACACAGAATCCCTGAAGTTAATATACAGATATCACAATTTTACTTAATGCTTTCGAATTAACAGTTTCTTGAAACGAATGACAAGGTATTGTGTTGTAGATTATAAACATTAGAACAATGAAACCACACGACTCACAGAGTTTTGCAACATTTGTTGGATAATAGTACAAAGGTTGACATGACTATGTACGGCCTTTATCACAACATACATCCTCGTGTCATGTAAATTAAGTTGATATCATTAACAAAGTAGTTGCAACAACAGAACCTAACGGTCTTAGAACAATTAAGAACAGAATTTAGTGAGCAAACTAGTCACCAACGCAAATGTTTGCCTTCACATGCCTTCTAGTTTCAGAGTAGATGTCAAAGTGCATTAACACTAGATTTAAAGTGTTATTTGAATGTCCAGATAGTCAAAGGAAAAAGAGAAATATATTCTCTAAAAAAGATACGTTTTCGAACATTACAGATGATTACGGAAATAAAAAGAGGTAAAGAGTGGTGGTAATGGATGGATAAGAAAAAAAATGAGGACTAGGTGTACCATTGTATTATAAGGGTGCAAACAGCCAAAAAGGTGACACGAGCGTGCCTTCAAAGATTGATAATTTGAGATGATTTGATCAATTCATGCCCCAAGATTGGTTGAAAATTCGTTTATATGGCAGAACATTGTCTGAATCAATCTCCCATGGGCAGTTGAGGGAGTCTTGTCCTCTGTTCTGGCAGCACCTGGCCCAGTTTGGCTAACGTAGATGGCGACCTTTGACGTTGGCGTACACGTATCCTGATCATATTCCAGACGGAAGGTGAGGGAAAGGTCACAACTCGTGGCTGTCGAATGCATTCTGGTGATTGTTATGCTGCTCAAAGTAATTATTTCGAAGGAAAAAGCTAGCACCAGCATGGCACGCAAACGACACAATTATTGGCACCAGTATGTTGTCTGGGCAGTGTTGTCCAGTGGCCTTTCCATGGATCAGGCAATCACAATGAGCCCAACACATATCATTACATACTCTTCCCTTACGTTGACGTCCGCAAAAAAACAACTTAGCATGTTAGAATGTTACATCAAAGCGTGGAAATTGTCAGTTAACTATGATAAAAACAAATAGTGTCATTTTCAGAAGAGGTGGTCAGGTGGCACTGAATGATAGATGTTTTTTCGATGGTAAATGTGTTAATGTGCTGAGCCATTATACATATCTTGGTGTAATGTCTACCCACACAACGAACTTCAAGAAAAGTGACTCGGACTTAACATCACGTGCAAAGAAGGCCTAAATCAATGTAATGTCTGTCTCGCAATAAGAAGGAGCATTATTTGATGCCTAAATCGAACCAATCCTGGTATATGGATCAGAAGTATGGGGATTATAGCGATACGATCATCTCGAAGAGCTACATCTTTTAGCCTGTAAACAATTCTTATCCGTTAGTCAATCAACACCCAATTGAATGGTCTATGGCGATTGTGGCAGATACCCGTTATCAATTCCAAAATTAGATGATTGAAATACTGCTTTAATATTCTTGAAATGTATGAACGCCGAATCCCCAAACTTGCTTATAATATGCTTGTACGTTAAGATGACATGGGCAAAGTAACATGGGCATCACATATTAGAAACCTTTGTTTTCTCATGGCTACGGCTTTGTATGGTTAAACCAAACAGTTGCTGATGTTAAACTCTATTGAAACAATTTCGTGAATAATCTATAAATATGTTTTATCAGGAATGGCATTCCACTCTAGAAAACAGTTCATGGTATGACTTGTACAGAACGTTTAAGAGTCTTATTCAACCAGAAAAATACTTATCAACATTAACATCAAGAACCCTTCGACGTCCATTCATTCTATTTAGGCTCGGATTGTCAGATCTCATGATAAATGAAGGAGGAAAATGTCCTATGAAAATTCGAAGAGGTTATACCGTTATGCTATTCAGCTATAGAAAATGAAATTCATTTTACTTTTGTATCTCCTTATTATTGTGATCTAAGAAACATATACCAGAACGCTATCTGTCATATTATTCTGTACCTGCTTTCTTCAGGAAATGATGCTGTCATATAACTGGCTACATATGTTAAACATTGTCATTTCCCTCAGAAACAAATTGTTAAACATGAGTATATATCCAAATATGTACAACTACTTATTTATAACTCTTTTTACATGCAATAAATAGCTGTGACTTCGACTTTAGCCATCTGACATGCAGGTGCGCATTGTTGTAGCTTCATTAAAGTAATAATATAAGAATCGTACCCTTTTCCTTCCAGTTTGAGGACATAGTCAAGAAATATGGCATGGCTAGTATGTTTCAGCTCTCCACTGTGCCATTGTTTCAGGGTGTCTCTGTTTTGGGGTGAGAACTCCGCCAGTAAGATGCTTTCACAGTGTTGAGACGCGCTGATGATTGAGTGTATAGTGGGTCCCGTACCAAAGTCAAGCAGTTGTCTCCCCTTGATGTTTCCTGTAGAAATATATGTGAAACTTTTGTCACGTTCGACAGAGGCCATGTATAGAAATTGATAATGACATCGACTTTGCTCATCGTCAGTTACAGTGTAGATAACTCACAACAGTGGCTGAACAATTATACAACACGGATGTCAATTGAAGTGTCCACAGAAGTGTTGCAAGTGAAATGTATAACATGAAACAACCCTTGTTGGATAAAAAGCAAAGCAGATAGATACGTAGATAATTTAGCCCTGGATTTGCCATCTAACTAGAGTCGGCTGTATAACGAAACAATTACCAATATAATGAATACGCCCAGTGTTGAACGGTACAATGCTGGTTACTTCGTGCTATCCGGCAAATAATCTGCTTCAATGTGTAGTTTATGGGGATGGTGACGCCGACGTAGGGATACGCTTTACTTTATCATGTCAATCTTAACACAGAAGAAAACACTCTTTTTTAAGGCTATAGTAACAGGTTACCCACCTGAAGCAAAAGCCTCGTGGAACTGGGTCAGGCCGAAAGCCATCCTGGGAGAGGTGTCATTGTAGAAGGTGTTCAAGTATGTCTCGGGCTCAAACGCTGCATTGTAATCCTGGACAAACATGGGATCCACTGCCATCGTTTGATACTGGCAAAATGAAATAAGAGTGTGAGAGTGAGTGAGTTGGGTTTAACGCCGCTTTTAACAGTATTCCAGTTATATCACGGCGTGTCAGCTATTGGGGAGGAAAGCCCGAAGTGATGCAGGTCTCAGACGTTTACCACTTCGGTGAAACCCACGAGCACGGGTATGGCGCTGACAAACCTAGAAACATAATCGGGGCGAACCGGGATTCAAACCCACAATCATAGGTTTCTGGCGTTCCCAAGGGACGCAACCCTGCACAGCGAATCGCGGCGCATTAGACGACTGGGCCACCCGTGCCCCCAAATGAAATAAGAGGATGGTAGACAAGTAAAAGCGATATCTAAATGTCACACATCGTGTGTATCCATCGTACATTATATACCTCACATATCTTTATAGCTGATGTTACAGGATGATTTCCAAATTTAAATGAAAGGTTAGCCGGTTATTTGCTGCCACTGACAATCATGAGAGATAAACTTACAACATACTGTCTATACTGCCAGACAACACTATCCTCCATCAATGGAGACCCCCTCCGTGGTCTAGTGGTGGGTGTGCCTCAAAAGGCATGGCTAAAAGACCATAAACCCAGAGACGAAAACTCAGAACTCTTAACTTCAAAGAGACACTTCAATCGTCTCTATCCGAAATGATCACACTTCACATAAACTCGATGCAGTGGTCGTTCAGATAGCCTCTCCTTGAAAAACTGAGTCTGGGCCGATTTGATTATGGCACTTGGTTTGGTTGACACTCATTTCTGTACCGTCTAACAGTACAGAACCATCAACGAAATCAACACTGACATTGCGATAATGTCCCACACCTTTGGCTCGTTTAAATAAACTGTGGAATGCCTTGTTTTCATTATGAGTTTTGACACCCAAGAGGATCATCAGACAAATAAATATGTGCAAAAGTGCACAAAATTATTGTATTCTATTATTAATATTATTATTCTTATTATCATTATTAAACTGCGGTTTTGTGGGGTAGCACTATAAAATCCGCAATTAGTCCGGACAAGTACAAGCAGCCACACACACGTGCAGGCAAGTCGCTATATAAGGGCAAAAATCTTGAACGCTACGTTAAACCCCATTTCAACTCACCTCACCTTCTTCAAGAGAAGAAAGTTTGAACACTCTATCTAAAGACCATAAAATAAACTCCTTGGTATGTTTTTTCCCAAGTTTAAACTATGGCAAAGACACCTCACCAAGGCAACTAATGCTATGGTTGAGGTCTACATTTACAATACCGTGGAGTTGAATCTGAACGCCACATCTAATCACAATGAAATTTCACATCATTCAAGAACATCAGAAGATGCACGTGCACACAGAAGTCCCTATAGTGTGTCCCTAAAGGGAATCTCTCAATCACGAATGTCACTGAGCTCAGCAAGCGATTAAAAATGCGTCTGAGACAGTATCTCAGTGAATAGACAACATGGTGACATAGACGGACTTAATGATCCACACTACCGCGTGAGTGTGCCTCGAAGAGCATGGCTAAAAAACGATAAGACGAAAACTCAGATTTGCGCATCTCTTAACTTAAAAGAGACACTTCAATCGTCTCTATCGAAAATGAAATAAGTCTAACAAAACAAATACCCAAACGAAAATTGAAAGGTCAGCTGAATTTGCATTAATTCTGTTTATTAAACTGTAGGCGAACAACGAGGGTAGCCGACATACATATATTTAAGTACAAGGATGAAAGTGGTTTTACAGCATTAGATATTTGCACATTATGGGGTAACAATTTATCAGATTTAGCCAAAGCCTACGATTCTGAAATGTTTGATGAAGTATTCAAAGAGGACATAACTGGTAAGGTAAAGATATTTATACAGCTACAACAGAGGCCTGATGGGGAAGTGGAACAAGAATTTACATCTCCAGGGATAACAGAGGCCGTCAATACCTCAGCAGGAAAAAAACCCCAGGTCCGGATAAGATTGCATATGAACATATGATTTCATATAATTTATGCAGGACAACGTCTCATTTCTTCCTTTATCAAAAAATTATATAGTTTCAATTTCCTTATCTGACGTGGTATGGAGCAAAGCTATCACGAGGTCAATAAAGTAAACACTATTTCAATACAAAACAGAGTTCTTAATGCCAAAAAAATGAATACAAGAAGAATTTATTTTATCAATGATCGTATTACAGCCCTTAGACAAACACAGTGTGGCATTCGTGCATATGGTATGGATATCCCTACAGTTTTACATGTGTTAGCCCGTCACTGAGAGGCTTACAAATATCCCTTGATATTGTACATACGTATCCCTCAAGGGGTTGCCTAACATAATCCATCAAACAAAGCAATAATTTTGTTCACCAAAGCAAAAGTCGAGGGGCATAACTTTAATTGTAAACCTGGTGATACATACCTTACGACCACTGACTCTACTATATATATATGCTGGGATACTCCTGACGTATAATCTTTCCTGTACAACAATAATTGAAAAGTAATGTCAAACCAAGTCCAAATATCAACTCCTCAAGACTTTTTTTTATTAAAATAGCAATGATCCAACATCAGGAGTGACAATATGGCTCAAACTGATGCTGAAAACCAGGCTCTATAAGTGTGACTGTCTCTTCGACATCAAGGGTCAACATGCCGATCTGCTGAAATACACACAAAGATATTTTGCACGCATAGTACCGGGTCTTGATAAACAGATCTCCTTCAGAAACCATTATTGCGACTCTTGGATAGTTACTGCATATATAAATAAATGCAAACTTGTGTATTTCTTGGTCGCTTATATGCAACATGAACTGTAATAATTTTGCTGTAACACCCCCCACCCACCCCACCCACCCCCCAAAAAATAATAAAAAAATTTAAAAAAAGAATTGCGCGTCTATCCTGTCAAATCAAAGACAATCTGTGGATAACTTCAATCAACACTTGATAACTTAAAAAAAACTATGTAACTGCCTTTTAATATTTTCCTCCGAAATTGAAATGGAGAAATCTTGTTCATGAAACTATTTGCAAGTACGAGTATAGTTCACTAATGTATCAAATAACACAAGCAGGCACCGTGATAAGAGACCTCATACGAAATTAATATACCTTGTACTTTGCCTGTTGCTTTACTGTCCCCGGAATATCGATCTGCTTTATAACCTTATGTTGTTTATCACACAATAAACTTTCGAAAGAATGCATTTCGAATCAAGATATGTTGTCATTTTTATTCGGCCTGTAAGAGAATTTGCCCACACTCTGAACCAACATATGTCGGAAACTATTATACTACAATTAGCCTATATCTGTACAAGCTGAAGCATCATCTGAAATATATCTTTCAGTGGATATCTGTCTCCGTATTTGAATATGAATTGATAAGCTGACCGGAATAGAAAATATGTAAAGCGTATTTATTTATTGTTTAAACCAAGCACAATTAAATATATATTTTTGCAATCCTAGGAATGACATCTGGAGGAAATAAAGAATCTCTCTCTCAGTAATGCACTGTCGCAAACCGTCACAAGCGTCCCAAGAACACAAGGTTTGATACTCACATAAACTTGTTGAGAACTGAACAGGATAAGTTCGCCACACAATGAGCAACTGGGGACGACCATTTAACCATGTTTAACCATGGGAAGGTCCTTTTAAGGTGATCGAGCCCCCACGTGCCCTGAAACTTATTTGATATGTTGAAAACACATCAGACCATGGTCACATGTTGTTTATATTATCGGATGATTCATGACTGGTATTTCAACAATGCTCCCCAACTAATTATGCAGATTCCTCCCCCACTAATTATACACTGGTTAATGGATGCATATGTCCTCCTATATCCTGCCCGCAGATGGGACAGCGGCACAGCTGCATGACCACAACACGTCGCTACAAGACATTGAAAGCCAGTGGCATGTCCCAAAGTTTATGTCTACATTCTACGTACTGGTCAGGGAGTCAGCATTAAATCTTGAACCAAGGGTGACATGGTCAGTACTTCTGGAGATTATATCCTAATCAATGATTTAACACTTTGGTAATTAATTTAATGCTTTAAGGGTGACATCGGTCATATAACATCTGGGTATTACAGACTGGTCAGTAGTTCTGGAGACTATATCCTGATCAATGATTTAACACTTTGGTAATTAATTCAAGGCTTTAAGGGTGACAACGGTCATATAACATCTGGGTATTACAGACTGGTCAGTAGTTCTGGAGATTATATCCTGATCAATGATTTAACACTTTGGTAATTAATTCAAGGCTTTAAGGGTGACAACGGTCATATAACATCTGGGTATTACAGACTGGTCAGTAGTTCTGGAGATTATATCCTGATCAATGATTAAACACTTTGGTAATTAATGTAAGGCTTTAAGGGTGACATCGGTCATATAACATCTGGGTATTACAGACTGGTCAGTAGTTCTGGAGATTATATCCTGATCAATGATTAAACACTTTGGTAATTAATGTAAGGCTTTAAGGGTGACATCGGTCATATAACATCTGGGTATTACAGACTGGTCAGTAGTTCTGGAGACTATATCCTGATCAATGATTTAACACTTTGGTAATTAATTTAATGCTTTAAGGGTGACATCGGTCATATTACATCTGGGTATTACAGACTGGTCAATAGTTCTGGAGATTATATCCTGATCAATGATTTAACACTTTGGTAATTAATTTAAGGGTGACATTGGCCAAGCAATCACAACTGGAGATCACAACATGGTTGTGAACAAGGGATGGACCGTGATCACTCAGCTGACGAAGCTGAAGGTGTATGACCGACCAGGCAACGGACCTGGTGGCTTGAGTTTAGTTCAGACTTGACCTGCACTTGACACTCATAAGACGTGTTGTCTTAATATTTGGGTATAGATTCTGCTGATCACTTGGATCATCAAAATCTAAGTGTGATCCATGCGAGTAAATATACTTACACGTCTATTGACAATTATGGGGCAAATCTTTCTCTACTGAAGGACATTTTAAAAATCGACAAAATCCTTTCCATTATCATAAGAAGTATCTACAAAAGCAGAGTCGATTGTATGATTCCGACTATATCATGAGCATGTGTTTATGAATCACTCCCAAATAGTGATGACACCGGGTGTTCGCGAAAAGGTGAGCGCATCTTGCCCCACCGGCGGCATCCGTCACAAACACATGCAAAGGCAAGTCAATTGTTCACCTAAAGATTCACGGGAACATATGGTAAAGTCAAAATTGGAAATTGTATCGAACATTACTTTAGACCCTTATGCAACAAGTTTCGCTGTTGTAACTCCAACAAACAATTTTTATGGTCGTATGGTGTTCTTTAAAAGAGCATACTCGACCATACCTCAATCCATGTGATCCATGCGAGTAAATATGTTTATGCAAACTCACATCTATTGAAAATTATGAAGCAAATCTTTCTCTACAAAAGTAAATAAATTTCTTTAGGGTCGTATGATGTTCTTTGAAAGAGCATGCTCGACCATACCTCAAAAGTTGAGAAATTATTATACCACATTGCTCGACATAAAGGGAAAGTTGACTATTGGAATGTTGAAGTCATCCCTCTTGTCATACAAACTTGTTGATAATGTTTTGTCACTCTGAATCGTTATGCATAGATCTAAAAAGGAAACAGATGGGGCGGTCTCACTGGTTTCATTTATTTCCAGCTCAGGTGGGTAACTCAGTGGAATTGTTTATTTGACCATTATTGAACAATATCAGATAATCAATAGACACGAAACTTAGGCTAAATATCTTGGCCAAATGACCGTGTTTTGATTTACGTTTTAGAGTCAAGCCAAAAGTTGATAGTGCTGATGCGTTGTTTTGACAGGTTGCTTCACCAGGTAACATACTGGCCTCATATGTCACACCTTTTTCATATATCACTTATCAAAGAATTAATGTAGTGGTGCTTGCACATAATTGTATAGGCCTTGTCAGTTGGAACAACTACGAACTTTTGTATGGTAGCCTGACTTTGGATGACAGCTGGCTAAGAATGGGTTTGTTGCCTTTCTGCTTGTGCATTCCGTCAATGAACCTTGAAACATTCATACCTCTGGTTAGTCCAGAGGTGTTTATGTGCTTTATTCATGCATTCATGCACCGCTGGAAGGATGTCTGAATGAATATAATGAAACCTAGCACGTGACAAAGAGCCATTGTGTCCCTGAAATAATAAATGCAGTGGTTTTTACATGTAATTGTTATATTAGTTGAGGCCTCGTCAGTTGGAACAACTACCATCCTTTGTATGGTAGCCTGACTTTGGATGACAGCTGGCTGGATCAGAACGGGTGTCTTGCATTTGTTTGATCTTGTGCACTGACGTTTTTTTTAGTTTTATCCATACATACATGCAGCCATTGACAAGATGTCTAACAAATGAATATATTGGAACCTATCATGCAACCTATCTTATCAAATATCACATGGTAATACTTTCACTCTAATGTTATGTTATGTTATGTTATGTTATGTTATGTTATGTTATGTTATGTTATGTTATGTTATGTTATGTTATGTTATGTTATGTTATGTTATGTTATGTTGATCAACAATATTTATAACTAAACTGTGGGCTAGCACTGTAAAATCGGAGTTAGTCCGGACCAGCAAGCAGCCACACACATACCCACTCACGCACGCACGCACGCACACACGCAGACACACGTCGCTTTATAAGTACAATTATCTTGTATGCGATGTTAAAACCCACTTCAACTCACTTCATCCCCAAGGAGATGCCATTGCCATGTCAGATGTCCATTCTTGATAGTAAATGAGTGAGTGAGTGTGTATGGTTTTACGCCGCTTTTAGCAATATTCCAGCAATATCATGGCGGGGGACACCAGAAATAGGCTTCACACATTGTACCCATGTCGGGAATCGAACCCGGGTCTTCGGCGTGACGAGCGAACGCTTTAACCACTAGGCTACCCGACCGCCCCCTGATAGTAAATGTCTTTGCAACGTTGTTAAACAAGAGACAAACATACTTCTCGCTTTCCAACATCTTAAGAAATCAAAGCGTAGAAATATCCGTATCTGAATAACAAGTCTGGAGCTAACTGTCCAGTCGTGTACATGTTGTAGCAGTGTTTCATGATTCTGGTTGTCTAAGTAATCCTATCCAAAATGAAAATAACTCGTGTTTTATGATTTATCTTTACCTGACATCTGCTACATTCAGAGAGAATATCCTTGTTTGGTGAACGTTAGCTACACCTGGGACAAATGTACAGAGTTTTTAATGTATTTTTTCTACGTTGTGTCGATAAATGGTTCCCCATATTTCTGCGCCATAAAGCAAACTGATTGAATTTTACCATCAAATATCTTAAATGGTGAATCACGTGGCATCGTTTTAAATCGACAAATGAATTTCTTGATAGGATATAGGACCTTTTGTGCTAGTCTACAAAGCACATCGCATGTCCTGGAGAATGTATCTGTGCGTGAAAGCGTTATTCCTAGGTGTTTGTAGAAAGAGACGGTTTCTAATTTTTCGGACCCAATAAACCATTTTTCACATTTTGCAACTTTGCCACCTTTCTTGAATACTACCACTTTAGTCTTATCTGTCCCCATTTTGCCATGATATCCATTTCTTTCTGTAAATTAATAACACTACCTACAAACATGGTGACATCATCGGCAATTCAAAGTATTGATAATGCATTTACGACTTCATCCATAAAAAAACTCCACTATACTCACTGTTTACAATATCATTTACAAGTTCATTACGTATATACAATAAAGGTGACAAAATACAGCCTTGTCTAACCCCAGCATTTGAATTGAGGATCTCGGTCAAGGAAAACGTACTACTTCGAACAGTTGTTTTTACGTTTCTGTACATTTTGAATTATTATAGCATTTATATGCTGTTAAGAAGGATATAGAGAGGCTAGTTTCTATCTATCGTGTCAAATGCTTTTTCTAAAATCAACAGAGATACAGCAGAATTTGCCTTTTGTCTTTTTAATATATTTGTGAATTACTGAATGCAGTACGAATATTTGATCTGTTATGTTATAGTCTTTCGTTTAGCAACCAATACATTTAATGCGAGTTTCTATTATTGTGTTGAAGATTTTGCTCAGTATATCAAGTAGAGCAAAGCCCCTGTAGTTATTTGGATCATCCCTATTCCATGATTTGTGTAGTGGTACGATAAGTCCGAGTTGCCAAGATTCAGGGAAGTTGACCGTGTTAGGTATTTCATTTAAACGTTATTATTATTATTATTATTATTATTATTATTATTATTATTATTATTATTATTTACATATTTTTTAAAAATGCAGCGAAGAGAATTTGGGTGATCCTGGCACAGTCAGGCTGGTTAGGCTCATCGTCAGGTCAGGGCCCTTTCCCCCTCTACACGCAGCCCAGACAGCAAATGGGACTTCTCCCAGGAAGCGCGGCCTAGCTAGTCAAACCCAACCAGAACTTTTCGGAAAAAGGTGAAGACTCCCCAACACTACAGCCTTCTGCATTACCCAGATTGTCAGGGCATCATTCCTGGTAGCAAACCCGGGTACTCCCAATGTCAGTCAACAGATTGGGAGGTACCAAACCTGAGGCACCAAGAACAAAGGGGAGTCGGACAACTTGGTACTTGGGATGCAAGCGTGACATTTCGAAAGCGAGGTCCACATATTTGACATTTTTTTCTTCAATCGTGTCAATCACATTAGTGTCAAAAGGGACAGAAAATTCAATAATATAAATGATTTCATTGCTTTTATGACAAAGGACAAGACCAGGTTTGTTGGCCTGAATACGTCTGAGGCTGTATTCTAAGAATTTGGTATTTATCATTTTCCATGACGCCCTCCACATATTCTGAGTCGTACCATGGATGGACCCCTGTGTCAAAACCACAAACATTGGGAAGACGGTAATAAAATGATCGAACTACACCATCATGTGTTTGTGCCAAAGATGGGCATCCACTGACAATGTGTTGGACAGTTTCATTAAATTCATTGCATAATCTACATTTCATATTTACATTTTGATGTAAAATCACACATTGGCGGTTTCGAGTTGGAAGTGACTGGTCCTGAGCAGCAAACAGAAAACCTTCTTTTTCACCTTTCAGGCCAGCCGGCTTCATCCAAGCGAAGGACTCTGCAGGGTTGCCTTAACTTCTCAACACACTGCACATAAACTTGATGCAGTGGTCGTTCAGATAGCCTCTCCATAAAAAAACTGAATCTTGGCCGATTTGATATGGCACTTCATTTGGGTGACACTCATTTCTGTACCGTTCAGCAGTACAGAACCATCATCAAAATCAGCACCGACATTGAGATTGTGTCCCACATTCTTGGCTTGTTTTCGAAAACTGTGGAATGCCTTGTTTTCATCATGAGTCGTCACATGCTTCACAAGAGAATCATCAGACAAATAAATGTGTGCAAAAGTGCACAAAACAATTGTGTCATGAAGAGCCTCAACATTAATCAATCCACGCCTTTCCATCATAATTGGTAAATATAAGCGATTGAGCGAAGAGCGTGGTTGTTGGACCTATTGTCTGCAATGATTCTTCGTGTGAGGGTGTCAATACCGTGAATTTCTTGTTTCGTCATTTGTGCTTTGACTTTATTGCGAGCGTTCAGCTCTGAACTCCAGATTTTCTTAAGCCTACACCTGTACCGAAGTTTGTCCTTGATATGAGCATTCTGGAGTTAGTCCCTAATCTGCATCCCTAAGTACGTATAGGCCTGACCTTCCACGAGATGGTCAATAATTTACATTAAGTCAACAATATATATATTACAGTAGTTGTGTTTGCATGATGTCAACAATGCTTTAGGGGCGTTGAATCACCATTGTACAAAATTGTATTAACTCGCATGTTTTAACCATTAGGATAATTTTGGGAAGGAGCTACTCAAAACTCGGAAATATGACTTATTTGTCCATTATAAATGAATAGTATAAGTCAATCGTGAAGACCAAGGGTGTTACGCCATTCATTCACCCGGGGCAGATAAATCATGATTCCTCCTAGCTCATTGGTTATTCCCTAAATTTGTTTCAGGGAAATACCGTCTGAAAGAGAAGTAATGTCGAGAAACAAGGTAGCCTGCATCCTCCACTGTGATCTACGAAAGGATGATCCTTTCAGTCCAAACTGGCTCCCTCCTGTCGACGTCATCACCTCCTCCCACTGTTTGGAGTCAGTTGCCGTAGATGTCCCTACCTATGAATACTGCGCGAAACGCGTATCTGCCATATTGAAAACTGGCGGCCATCTTGTTATGATTGGATACGTGGGTGGGTCCTACTATATGGTCGGGAAGAGGTGCTATTCGAGCTATGGAATGACAGGATTGGAGCTGCAGTCAGCATGGAAGAAAGCTGGATTAAAAATCATGAAGTGGAAAGAACTGGCATCGACAGCAAATGACCAGTCAGGAGATACTTATCAATATTTTAGCCTGGTTGCAAGGAAAATATAGTTAGAAGCAGTCAGTTATGTGGTGCGAAAATTGAAAGCTTTTCTTGTTTTCTCGACCATCCTCTCTCCGGGCAGACGCTCTATGCACTGGTTCACGAAGGCAGTTAGAAGAATAAGGAGATTTGTGGGGTGTGTGTGTGGGGGGGGGGGGGAGAAATAGTTTATTCGTATGAAGGCCTAAGGCATGTCATTGTTCTGCAAAATAGTCCAAATGCCCTAAGGCCCATAACCAGAGACAAAATCCAACCTAAGGATTAAGGATCACTACCCGAAAGGCCATCGTGAAAGACATCCCATTTACATTTTGAAACAACTGATGGTGATACACGTCTCCAAAAAAGAAAAAATCCAATAACCCATATTTACCATTTTATTTTGTCAGTGTTGAGAATAACTATATCAGATTCCGAAAGGAAACGTTCTACAATCCTTTGCAACTGTTGACGACATAAAATGGCCTGTAAACAGGATACATGGCTCACTCTATGTTACAATAAAGCGACAAAACCCTTTCCATATCCAAAAGAAACCTCTCAATGTGATTCCGACTATATCAGTAGCATGTGTTTATGAATCACTATCAAATAATAATGATACCAGGTGTTTGCGAAAAGGTGAGCGTATCCTGTCCCACTTTTGGCATCCGTCACAAACACATGTTAAGGCAGGTCAATTGTTCACCTGAAAAGAACATGGGAACATATGGTACAAGTCAAAATAGGGAATTGCATCGGACATCATTTTTGTCACTGATACGTCAAATTTGGAAGAGTCCTCCACATGTCTACCATACAACATTTTGAAAGCTTTATAGAGGCCGTGAATGTTGTAACCTTGATCAAACAAATTATCAGCAAGAGTCGTATGACGCTCTTTGAAATCTTGGTTGAAAGAGCCTTTACGTCAAGCTTGGGTTGCTGAAGACCTATTCTATCCCGGATCTTCACGGGTCTGAAGCATTTATGAGACTGTCCAATATGAAACATATGACACTTGTTGAATTAATGAACCGTAGCTGACGAAGAGAGTATAAACATTATTTGAGTCATTTTAACGTTTAACTTCCGGATTGACCACATTATTTCTCAGATTACCATTTCCTCACTGTGGATAGGAATACGGTGATGTTCATAATATTTCGTTTTCCTGTTTGTGTCAATATTCTCATTTATTATTGTGAATGTCACAAATGAGATACGGAAACATTTAATTACGGTTACCAGGACATTTAAAAGCTCATAAAAATATCCATCAAAATACGCGCGTCTAACATTTTACAAAATAACACATGGTAAAATGTATTACACAATTGGCTTTTTCTGTACTTGACCAGAACAGTGTGTGTTGCTAATCATTGTAAAATTAATGATGCATATTTTACACACGTAAAATCATTAAGGTGAATTTTATGAATTTGTGTCATTAACATTTTCCCATGAAGTATATCTGTTAAATTACAACCAACATCTCGTATATAAGGTAATATCGTTCAATATATTTAAGTAAATATCACGAAACTTGATTTAATATTTTGCACCGTGTTGTGCATTGTCATTTGACCCCCTGGGGTCCCGGGTCAGTTGTCCCCAGCAAACTCTGCTTGTCGCAAGACGTGACTGAATGGTTTGGGTGGTCAGGCCCACTGGCATCGCACGTCTTTTTATCATAACATCAGTTACTGGTTTGTCTGGTCCAGACTCGATTATTTACAGGCCTCCTTCGTGGAGATGGAATAGTGCTGACTACGGCGAGAACTAACAAACCCATCTGATAAAACTAATTTAAAACCAGGAATTTGTAGAACCGGCAATACTACTTCTTACAGTTCGATGTCGACCGAAGGTTGCCAGTAAATGTCAAGGCGACAGTACAGGAAATATTTATCATCAAACTCACCGAGCATGGTCAAGTATAGAAAATAACTACAAATACCAGGTGTTCGCAACAGGATCAGGGTATCCTGCTCCACGGATCGCAGCCGTCACCAGGACATGGATAAGACATATTTTTTGTTACTGATGTGTCAAATTTGCAAATATTCTCCACATGTCTACCTTGAATGTTGTAACCTTGATCAAACTTTTGAGCGAGATTCGTATGACGCCCTTTTAAATCTTCGTAGAAAGAGCATGCTCTATTACAAAGTACCTCGACAATAAGGCTGGAGCTGCTGAAATATTGCTCGACATAAAGGGAATTTTTGACTATTAAAAAGTTGAAGTCAGGCCTCTTGTTATACCGTTTTTTTTGTAGACTGTTTTATCACTCTGAATCTTTACGCATAGGTCTAAATATGAAATAGATGCGGCAGTTTCACTGTGGAAGGGAATTGAGTATTTGATGGTTATTGAACATATCAGATCATCGATAAACCTGAAGCTGAAGTGGGGGCACGGGTGACCCAGTCGTCTAAGGCGCCGCGATTCGCTGTGCAGAGTTGCGTCCCTTGGGTACGCCAGAAACCTATAATTGTGGGTTCGAATCCCGGTTCGCCCCGATTATGTTTCTAGGTTTGTCAGCACCATACCCGTGCTCGTGGGTTTCACCGAAGTGGTAAACGTCTGAGACCTGCATCACTTCGGGCTTTCCTCCCACATTAAGCTGACACGCCGTGATGTAACTGGAAGACTGTTAAAAGCGGCGTTAAACCCAACTCACTCACTCACTCACTCTCTCACTGAAGCTGAAGTTAAACTTCATGGCCAAATAACTTTGTTTTGACTTTGCCAACCCGAACAGAAATTCCGATTCGCATGCAAAGAGAAACAGATCAGCAAGAGGGGAGCACAACTGGTGCCCATAGGATTGCCTACTTCTTGTCTAATGTCTCAAAAGTTTACATAGTTGTTATTAACGAGGAAGTCCAGCATTTCACGTTTTCTCAGTCAACTTCAGATGACATTTGTGATTAATTTTAACAAAGTTTTGTCATAGGGGATAATGGTGTACAAAGTTGACAAATAAAATGTTGAATGTGTATAAATACGTTTGTCGGAGAATGCCCTTTCCTCATTTCACAACGCTCATATAAAACCCGGAAGTATTCACACAGCAATACGGAACTTATTCCTGTTCGGTTTCGCCGTCGTGTTTCACATCGAAAGCATGACCTAGTGTAATAGTGTAAAGGAAGCATAGCCTAACACAAATTATTTTGTGGATAACTTATTTATAATACCAAGTTGCAACTCTCAAATGCTGCAAAAACAAACTGAAATATATGCAAATATTCCAAAGGGGTAGAGTCTTCTGTCTGTTGTATTGTTAAACTGTGAGAAGCCCCTCAACACAGATATCCTTGAACACTCCGTATGAATGTCGTTTAAGCACTACGTCGAAAACTACCACGTGCCTGCTTGTGACATACACGAAATCGTGCAATTGACTTTTCTTGTGATTGTGGTAAGGTTTTTTTTCTCCTTTTTATTTTGTGAGTGGCTACGTAGATGATGACTTGAGCTGTGGTTAGGGCATTTAACCGACACTCAGGTGGATCGGGCTGTAGAAATGGTGGAAGGTGTACGGCCAAAACACACGACCGGGTTCAGTACCATCTTCATCGTACCATCATTTCGAGGGCGATGTTTTTGACACGGTACCATCAAACTGGCAAGCTTACAGAAAGACCATTACAAGTCTACCCTGATTCTAGAAATATTACTAATGCGTATATCAAATAATATTACAACATTCATTTAATATTATTATGAGTGCATTGAACAAACTTACGCGACCCATATTTGGTCCTGGGCCTGGCAAACCAATGAGTGAAATCATGCGCAACGATCGCCCGTTGTCATACACGTAACATAGCCTGACCACCCGGTGTCATATACGTCACATAGCTTGACCACCCGTTGTCATACACGTCTTATGACCTGACCACCCGGTGTCATACACGTCACATAGCTTGACCACCCGTTGTCATACACGTCACATGATCTGACCACCCGGTGTCATACACGTCACATAGCTTGACCACCCGTTGTCATACACGTCACATGATCTGACCACCCGGGGTCATACACGTCACATAGCCTGACCTCCCGTTGTCATACAAGTTACATAGCCTGACCACCCGGTGTCATACAGGTCACATAGCCTGACCACCTGTTGTCATACACGTCACATAGCCTGACCGCCCGATGTCATACACGTTACATAGCCTGACCACCGGGTGCCATACAAGTTACATAGCCTGACCACCCGGTGGCATACAGGTCATATAGCCTGACCACCCGTTGTCATACAAATTACATAGCCTGACCACCCGTTGTCATACAAGTTACAAAGCCTGACCTGGTGCCATACACGTCATATAGCCTGACCATCCGGTGTCATACAAGTTACATAGCCTGACCACCCGGTGTCATACAAGTTACATAGCCTGACCATCCGGTGTCATACAAGTTACATAGCCAGACGACCCGGTGTCATACAAGTTACATAGCCTGACCTCCCGGTGTCATACAGGTCAAATAGCCTGACCACCCGTTGTCATACACGTCACGTCACATAGCCTGACCGCCCGGTGTCATACACGTTACATAGCCTGACCAACCGTGTCATACAAGCTACATAGCTTGACCACCCGGTGTCATACACGTCACATGATCTGACCACCCGGTGTCATACACGTCACATCGCCTGACCACCGGTTGTCATACAAGTTACATAGCCTGACTATCCGGTGTTATACACTTCACATAGCCTGACGACCCGGTGTCATACAAGTTACATAGCCTGACAACCCGGTGTCATACAAGTTACATAGCCTGACCACCCGATGTCATACAAGCTACATAGCCTGACAACCCGGTGTCATACAGGTCACATAGCCTGACCACCCGTTGTCATACAAGTGACATAGCCTGACCACCCGGTGTCATACAGGTCACATAGCCCGACCACCTGGTGTCATACAAGTTACATAGCCTCACAACCCGGTGTCATACAGGTCACATAGCCTGACCACCCGTTGTCATACAACTTACATAGCCTGTCCACCCGGTGTCATACACGTCACATAGCCTGTCCGACCGATGCCATACACGTCACATAGCCTGACCACCCGGTGTCATACAAGTTGCATAGCCTGACCTCCTGGTGTCATACAAGTCGCATAGCCTCTCCACCGGGAGTCATACACGTCACATAGTCTGACCACCCGTTGTCATACAGGTCACATAGCCTGACCACCCGATGTCATACAAATTACATAACCTGACCTCCTGGTGTCATACAAGTCGCATAACCTGTCCAACCGGTGTCATACCCGTCACATAGTCTGACCACCCGGTGCCATATAAGTCACATAGTCTGACCACCGGGTGTCATACAAGTTACATAGCCTGACCACCCGGTGGCATACAGGTCATATAGCCTGACCACCCGTTGTCATACAAATTACATAGCCTGACCACCCGGTGTCATACAAGTTACAAAGCCTGACAACCCGGTGCCATACACGTCATATAGCCTGACCACCAGGTGTCATACAAGTTACATAGCCTGACCATCCGGTGTCGTACACTTCACATAGCCAGACGACCCGGTGTCATACAAGTTACATAGCCTGACCTCCCGGTGTCATACAGGTCACATAGCCTGACCACCCGTTGTCATACACGTCACGTCACATAGCCTGACCGCCCGGTGTCATACAAGTTACATAGCCTGACCAACCGTGTCATACAAGCTACATAGCCTGACAACCCGGTGTCATACAAGTTACATAGCCTGACCACCCTGTGTCATACACGTCACATAGCCTGACCACCCGTTGTCATAAACGTCACATGATTTGACCACCCGGTGTCATACAAGTTACATAGCCTGATCCCCCCGTGTCATACACGTCACATGATCTGACCACCCGCTGTCATACACGTCACATAGCCTGACGACCCGGTGTCATACAAGTTACATAGCCTGACCTCCCGGTGTCATACAGGTCACATAGATTGACCAACCGTTGTCATACACGTCACATAGCCTGACCGCCCGGTGTCATACAAGTTACATAGCCTGACCACCTGGTGTCATACAAGTTACATAGCCTGACAACCCGGTGTCATACAAGATACATAGTCTGACCACCCGGTGTCATATAAGTTACATACCCTGACCACCCTGTGTCATACACGTCACATGATCTGACCACCCGTTGTCATACATGCTAAATAGCCTGACCACCCTGTGTCATACACGTCACATGATCCGACCACCCGGTGTCATACAAGTTACATACCCTGACCACCCTGTGTCATACACGTCACATGATCCGACCACCCGGTGTCATACAAGTTACATACCCTGACCACCCTGTGTCATACACGTCACATGATCCGACCACCCGGTGTCATATACGTCACATAGCCTGACCAAGGGTTTGTCATACAAACTACATAGCCTGACCTCCCGGTGTCATACACGTCACATCGCCTGACCACCGCTTGTCATACAAGTTACATAGCCTGACCATCCGGTGATATACACTTCACATAGCCTGACGACCCGGTGTCATACAAGTTACATAGCCTGACAACCCGGTGTCATACAAGTTACATAGCCTGACCACCCTGTGTCATACACGTCACATGATCTGACCACCCGGTGTCATACAAGTTACATAGCCTGACCACCCTGTGTCATACATGTCACATGATCCGACCACCCGGTGTCAGATACGTCACATAGCCTGACCAAGGGTTTGTCATACAAACTACATAGCCTGACCTCCCGGTGTCATACACGTCACATAGCCTGACCACCCGATGTCATACAAGTTACATAGTCTGACAACCCGGTGTCATACAGGTCACATAGCCTGACCACCCGATGTCATACACGTCACATAGCCTGTCCGACCGATGTCATACACGTCACATAGCCTGACCACCCGGTGTCATACAAGTTGCATAGCCTGACCTCCTGGTGTCATACAAGTCGCATAGCCTCTCCACCCGGTGTCATACACGTCACATAGTCTGACAACCGGTGTCATACAAGTAACATAGCCTGACCACCCGTTGTCATACAAGTTAAATAGCCTGACCACCCGTTGTCATACAGGTCACATAGCCTGACCACCCGGCGTCATACAAGTTACATAACCTGTCCACCCGGTGTCATACCCGTCACATAGTCTGACCACCCGGTGCCATACATGTCACATAGCCTGACCACCCGGTGTCATACAAGTTACATAGCCTGACCACCCGGTGTCATACAGGTCATATAGCCTGACCACCCGTTGTCATACAAGTTACATAGCCTGACCACCCGGGTGTCATACAAGTTCCAAAGCCTGACCTGGTGTCATACACGTCACATCGCCTGACCACCGGTTGTCATACAAGTTACATAGCCTGACTATCCGGTGTTATACACTTCACATAGCCTGACGACCCGGTGTCATACCAGTTACATAGCCTGACCACCCGATGTCATACAAGCTACATAGCCTGACAACCCGGTGTCATACAGGTCACATAGCCTGACCACCCGTTGTCATACAAGTTACATAGCCTGACCACCCGATGTCATACAAGATACATAGCCTGACAACCCGGTGTCATACAGGTCACATGGCCTGACCACCCGATGTCAGACAGGTCACATAGGCTGACCACCCGGTGTCATACAAGTTGCATAGCCTGATCTCCTGGTGTCATACAAGTCGCATAACCACTCCACCCGGTGTCATACACGTCACATAGTCTGACTAACCGGTGTCATACAAGTTAAATAGCCTGACCGCCCATTGTCATACAGGTCACATAGCCTGACCGACCGGCGTCATACAAGTTACATAACCTGTCCACCCGGTGTCATACCCGTCACATAGTCTGACCACCCGGTGCCATACAGGTCACATAGCCTGACCACCGGGTGTCATACAAGTTACATAGCCTGACCACCCGGTGTCATACATGTCATATAGCCTGACCACCCGTTGTCATACAAGTTACATAGCCTGACCACCCGGGTGTCATACAAGTTCCAAAGCCTGACCTGGTGTCATACACGTCACATAGCCTGACGACCCGGTGTCATACACGTCACGTAGCCTGTCCGACCGATGTCATACACGTCACATAGTCTGTACACCCGTTGTCATACATGTAACATAGCCTGACCACCCGGTGTCATACAAGTTGCATAGCCTGACCTCCTGGTGTCATACAAGTCGCATAGCCTGTCCACCCAGGGTCATACACGTCAATACCCAGTAACAGCTTCGGGGACGCAAAATCCCCAGGCTTTAATTCATAAACACATGCTCATAATATAGTCGAAATCGTACGATCGACTCTGCTTTGAGAGATTACTTATGAATAATTTTATTATTTGAATGTAGAAGCATCATAATTTCACGTTCTGCCATTTATCACAATGAATATCAATTTTTAAACGAATCTCATTTCTCTGTTTATATTGTGGAAAATTATCACGAATTAGCATCATTGCACGTTTAAATGCACACACACACACACACACACACACACACACACACACACACACACACACACACACACACACACACACACGCACGCACACACACACACGCACACACCTTTTCATTCCATACAGAACAATCACAATCTTTGGAAATCTTTATTCGTTAAGAACATTATATACAATAGATTTAAAGCCATAACCAAAGTGATAAAGGAAACATTACGTGTACAAATAATAATGTGAGCAATGACCATGTGTAGGGCGATCTCACGCAGGGGTATCTCAAAGTATATGGTACAGCGTGCAAAATAGTATTTAATACGATACGGAAATAGTCAATTTTTGCCACAAAGAATAAGCTAATCTCCTATGTTTAAATAGATTCGTGGTTTAGCGAGCAGTATAGTAATTACTATGATACGGAAATGCCATTGACACTATTAATAACACTATTATGATGTGATGTATACAGCAAATAACTGTACACATGTTTTCAAGTGAATATTTTATACCTAAACCTTTAAATCCGTTTGACAGCAGTAAATGCTGTGAAATAAAAATTAAATTTAAACATTATTTGACCTGATCTCCAAAGGACAACTTGAGAAAGCGGGACACACATTAACGCGTCATCTTGCCACGATCTGTGGTTCTCGTGTTTCTCTGAGAGAACACATACCAGCATACAGAGTGACTGATGATACATCATTATTTCTTCTCCACTTCTGACCTTTCCCCTCATATTTTACATTTCAATGTCATGCATAGAGTATGCATGGAGTAGTTGTTACAGTTAGCATACATAATCATATATCATAGTTTATAAGGGTTTCCAAATAATAAATGTCAAGAAGACCAGAAGGCATGGAAACTTGCATAATTACAATTTGAATATGCAAAATTATACATTTTGTAATTTCATAATATTTTTTCTATTAAATGTGTAAAGCAAAGATTGACAGTTACATAATACATAAGCGATTGTTTCAGATGGTTCATTACATAATGAACAAACTGATGCTTCACCATATCCAATTTAAATAAACACCAGTTAGTGCCTACAATATTAGTATAACTTTAAACTGAACCATCTTAATTCGGATACATCAAAACTGTCATAGTTATGTATTAACTCGATACGAATAGAAAGCTATATACAACAACAACAACATACAACTATGTCATGATCCATTGCTATACATTTTTTGTGTTTTATGCTTTATAGAGACAGACAGACAGACAGACAGAAAGACAGAGAGGTTTATTCAGTATTATGGCCATATGGCCAAAAGTACATTTGATACTAACTCATAATATGATGTCACGTGCATATACAGAAATTATATCTTCTTGAATCTGATAGAAAAAACATGCTTTATATAAGTAGCCACTGAAAAGATTACATGTTTATTTTGTGAGTTGATAAGATTGATAATTAAAATTTCAGATTTATAGTCATTATTCAAGAAGGGGAGATATGTAGATCTTAACTTGGAATACATGTACATGGAATTCATCTTCAATTTCACCTCTGTCAAAATTGGTACAGACACTGTTAACAGCATGAATATCTTTCGATTTACGACACAAATTTACATTAAAATTATGTAATGAGATTCTAAATTTACAAAACGACCTTATTAATGACATGTCTGGTAAGACAGATAAATACATTTCCCGTTGAAAATGTGTCTTCAGTTTACTATTATTGCTAAGATAATGCGAAGATGAAACAGTTTCGTTCCAGTTTTGTGCAAATACATATTTCACTCGCTGCTTAAATATTCCCATAAATACTTGAATGTTTCCAATATCCTGTGCAATCCACACAAAAGAAAAACAACATGTAAATAATAGATTACTTACTTCAGATACCAAGTTTTGTTTACCGTTATCATCCAACTGCTTCAACAATTTATAACACTGAAGAGGATATCTACATTCTTCCATTCTTAGTAACTTTATCCAGTATTTAACTACTCTTACTTGGCTATGCACAAACATATTGCAGCGTCCAGTTTCACCAAGAATTGCTTTGTTTGAGGCATATTTACCAATACCCCAAAAGCGTTTGAAGTATGAGGTATGTACTTTTTCGAAGGCAGCATAATATTTTGTTCCCCATATTTCCGAACCATATAGTAATATTGGTGAAAATTTACAATAAAAAATATTGCATGCTGTTGAAAACCATAATTACTTTATTTGTTTAATTAATTGTTTATGAATTTCAATAACAAGTTTATTGATAAAGAAAATGAACAAAATGACTCAAAATACACCCCAGTCCCACACTTCGGGACGTTGAAAAACAATCTGTTTTACCCTTGTCAGCCTTTTTCATGCTTTTTACAGATGAATACATACTTTGCAGAACATTAAACATTTTTCCATGACAACCCTTGATTACAAGTAGATACAGTAACTTTTGCCTATCCACAAATACGTAGGCTTTCTTAAAACCAACGAAAGCACAGTAAAAACGTCCCTTCGGTTTGCATAATTATATATTTCGAGCACAATGCAATAAATGTACATATTATCTATATGTTAGAGCGAAAACCAGCTTGAGATTCCGATATATAATCATTAATTTCGATCCATGTTCTCAACCTTTTTCCTAACACAAAAGTGAATAACTTGCCAGTAACATTTAAAAGAAAAATAAATACCTCTGTAATTATTTGGGTCCGCCTTTTTTTCCAGATTTGTATAACGGGATTCATACCTAACTTCCACACACTTCACGTTGCATCTTAAAATAAGGTTTGCAGGTCCAGTGTTGTTATGTTTTGAACATATTTCTTATATAAGTACAGTGTATACACGCGCCCGTGAATAATGGCTTCAGAGAAATGTTGAACAATATATCTTAATCTCCCCATTGTATTATGAGAGAGATGCCTTATATGTACATGTTAATAGCAACAGCTCAGTGACCTGCATAACTGGTATTCTCGTGTATTCGAAAACCTGTCTAACTGTCATAAAAAAATAGGAGTGAGTGAGTGAGTGAGTTTGGTTTAACGCCGCTTTTAACAATATTCCAGTTATATCGCGGCGTGTCAGCTTAATCTGGGAGGAAAGCCCGAAGTGATGCAGGTCTCAGACGTTTATCACTTCGGTGAAACCCACGAGCACAGGTATGGTGCTGACAAACCTAGAATCATAATTGGGGCGAACCGGGATTCGAACCCACAATCATAGGTTTCTAGCGTGCCCAAGGGACGCAACTCTGTACAGCGAATCGCGGCGCCTTAGACGACTGGGCCACCCGTGCCTCCCCACGTGTATGTATGATGGCGGTACTGGATTATCGTTCATAATTAGATTTGAACAAACAATCAAGGCTACAATAGTTAATCCTTCGTAATATAACGAGTATAAGACAAGGAAGTGTCGACAGGTAATAGAAGGTCGTAGATATCTGTCATTAACTGTTGAATATGAAACCATCTAGCTTATAGAGATTATCTATGTTGAACTGATGCACACTTTTAACATATCAAATATGACTTTAGGATAATTAATGCATTTATGTGTTATGTCCATGAAAATGTATTGCGTTTTTTACTAGTCCAGCCTGATGTCGATTTATGGTGCTAGCACACTGAGATACCATGCCGCAATTTAACATGAATACCTCACTTAAACACAGTATACTGACTCTTGGCCGACCAGTCCTTGTTTTAGGCCCTTAATGCCGAGCACCAGACAGGGTAACAACAAGTACCATCTTTTAACGTCTTTTGGTATGACGCGGCCGGGGATCGTCCTACCACTAGACCACGGAGGCGGTCTGAGGGGAGCCTATGCACACTCTATTCGCAAAGTGGATCTGGTACTTGAAACTCACGAACGAGGGTATGGTACTGTCAAACAAAATCGTGGCGAAGCCATGATGACAAGATCCTTACCAGCCAAGGACCACAACTCCCCACATGCAATTCGCGGTGCAGAGTTGTGTCCCTTGGGCACACCAGAAACCCCTGATTGTTGGCTCGAATTCCGGTTCGCCCCGATTATGTTTCTAGGTTTGTCAGCACCATACCCGTGCTCGTGTGTTTCACCGAAGTGGTAAACGTCTGTTACCTGCATCACTTCGGGCTTTCTTTCCACATTAAGCTGACACGCCGCGATATAACTGGAATACTGTTAAAAACGGCGTTAAAACCCAACTCACTCACTCACTTAGGTGACTGTGTCATCCATATGCAACTTATCAAAACACCTCATATTTATGGATGAAATCCCAATTTCTATCTACGTACCAACAACCTTTGCACAGTTGTGAAAACCTCATCACTTACAGTAGTGAACGTTTTTACTTTAAGCTGTGATAATCATTGCTGCAGACACTGCCCAATGCGGTTCCAAAACAACTCTCTATCTTCTTCTTCCACTGGCCACGCCAGGTAGGTTGTTGTCTGCAGCAGGGCATACAGAGATGGCGTCATGTTCCGGGCATGGATGCTTTCCAGCAGAAGTACCACCAGGTAGCCCCCGTCCATCTCCATAGCACGTTTCTGGACCAGAGCCAACTCAAACTGACACCAAGGGCTTTGACTAAAGCTGTTTGATAGCACAATGATAACTTTATTGCTCTTTTCCATAGAATGTACTATGTTGTCCACAATATATTGCCCTGGTATAAAGTCTCGCTCGTGTACACACAGATTAAGTCTTTGAGTTGTCTCGATATTAGATATCAACTGACTCCTAACCCACAAAGAGTCAGCATCAGCGTACATGACAAAGGCATCATAGGCGAAGATCATCCGTTCCTGGTCATCTTGTTTTCTGTTCTTATATCTTAGCATGTAGATACAGTAACGTATGCGCCAGCGCCACCTGTGGACGAACGCATGAACAAGGATGGCCAGTACAATGAGTCCGGAAATGGTCACTACTAAAGGAAACAGAAAGGGTGAAGTCAAACATTTCTGTATGGACAAGGGAGAACTTGTTATTAGTTGGCCCTCCATGTCAGGCGGACTGGCACAGGTGTAGTTTTTCCCAGATTTTGGATAGACGCTGTTTGGGTCACCCTCCTGTATCCATTTTATGAACCAGAGATTTTTACATGTACACGATATTCTGTTGTCACTAAGATCCAATATATGAAGCCGAGACAGAAACGTTTGAAAAAAGACATCCTTGTTTACCAAATCAAAACGGTTACCGCTAAGTTTTAATTGTTTAAGCTGAGTCAATTTTCGGAAGGTCCCCACTCTCAGATAGCCTATATTATTCTCATTTAAATTAAGACGTCGAAGTTTGACAAGTTTTTGTGTTAAAACTATGGGAATGGATAGCAATCTACAGTTTGAAAGATTTAGGGATTTCAAATTTGACAAACCGCCCAACAGCACACTCATGTCTTTTACAGTCACACGATCCAGAAGGTTTCCAGACAGGTCTAAGTTTAAGAGACCTGAACAACCGGCGAAGGCATGCGTGCTTACATCCACATGGAATTTTAGCTGACATCCTTGTAGAACTATGGTGGTCAGATGGCTGCTGTTGAATGCGTAGGAGTTAATTCTACTGAAAGGTTTTTCTTCCTCAATGCTGATACAAGCCAAGCTCACCTGGAGGAATACTTCAACCAGATTTGGAAAATTTTGAAAAGTATTTTTAGGAATATATCTTAAACTATTCCGTGAAAAAAACAGTTTCTTCAGGTCTCTTAGACAATCAAATTTGTCTGTTTGGATTGACTGTAACTTATTTCGGTCCAGGTTGAGATTCTTCAGTCTGGGAATACTTTGATTGTCATGTTTGCAGAAGTCTGGCCACTCTGTAAGAAAGTTATCCCTTAACGTTAATTGTGTCAGAGACGGTAAACGTATAAAACTCGTCGAATTAATTTTACAATATTCAGCCGTGATACCGGTAAGATTTTGATTTTTCTCAAATATTGAAAAGTCGAGATGGGAAATAGCATTGCTGCTGATATCAACCCTTCTTAATACAGATGAGGACATATTTCTTAACCCTTCTATACAAGATTCACTGAGTCCAATCTTCTCCAGAAGAAGCATTTCAACCTGTGTATTCCCCACAGCATGGGACATATTTGAGAGAGCTAGCTTGTCTTCACAAAGATTGTTTTCAGACAAATCCAAACACGTCATGTTATGAAGCAGTTCGAATGCGTCCACATGTACCAAGGAAATGCTGTTGTTTTTCAGCTTCAATATTTGAACAGTTGTGACGTTTATGAACGTCTCCTTGGAGAGAACACCCAGTTGATTTCCAGTGAAATTGAGGAGAAGTATTTCCCTGTGAAAGTCGGGTATGAAGGTAAGAAGGGTGTTTGAACAAAACGCACATGGGTCTCCACATTCACATTTGAAGCATTGCTTTCGTTGTCTTTCACATGTGATATTAACTCCACATTCATGAGAACGGACTGAACTCACAAACACAAACAACAACATGGGGAAAAGTTTTCCTACAGGCTCCATCGTTGGTCCGAGTTCACCCACTGAACAGTACAGAACGACTCACGAGGAAGTGATAAATGTTAGCGCATACAAATCACGTGATAATCAAGGAAGAGTTTCGTTCCACGAGTTCTGTATTTGTTCACGTCATCATCACGTTTTATCATGGTAAACATAATGAGCACACATCGGGGTAACCAAGACATGTGTCGCGATAAGACGAGTAAATACTTCCTGTTGTCTCTATAATACATGTAAATGTAACCACTGACCCGTTGTAAATGAAGTTGTCTTGATAATCACATGTTAATTAATAATTTCAAAGGTCCCTTAGTGTAATTGAGTAAATGTACACGACGTTGAACAACTGTAGCATGGACACTAGTTATCTGACAGACGGGTTTGAAATGACCACAAATCTTATCACAGCCTGTGTCAGAAGTAACTCAGAACACACACACACACACACACACACACGCACGCACGCACGCACGCACGCACACACGCACGCACGCACACACGCACACACACACGCACACACACACACACACACACACGCACACACACACACACACACACACACACAAAGAAGAAGAAAGAAACACGTTTCGATGTCTTGAGAAGTCTACCGATTAATATGATGGAGTCAACAAAATATGTATCTACATATAGTCAAACGTCAGCTGTAGCGGTTATCAGTTCGAATTGTCTGGTTATGTAATGCAATGGTGAGCACGAGACTTGTTCCAAGAGATACCACTACTGCTCTACAGATGTTATGTGTATATTGTTTCTGGATTCTGGAGGATTTATTAGGGTGTCGAAACCACACACACACACACACACACACACACACACACACACACACACACAATTTCGTGTAATTTCTACTTTCTTTGCAAATTTTCTGGTGGTTTGGCGAACAACACTATTTATTTTGATAAGCAGTCTCTGAAGAATTATAAAGAGCCGCGAGACTGTAGCTCACATAGTTTTAGACTTTATTATTTACATTCGGAACAGGCCATTTAAGTTCTTTTTCAAGGTACAGAAATCAGATATTGTAGTCCGAATGCTTTGCTAACTTGTTTCGAGAATTTATAAGCCTCAACACTGATTGAAATACCGTACGTCATGTGGCAAGTTGAACTTCTACCTAGTAAATAGTTTTGATGCCACAGTTTGCAATATTACAGCTGTATTACGGTGGTGATATAAACTGCCGTGAAAACGACATGATTATGGCTAAAGGTCAAAGTGTGCAGTGTTTCGGCTACTGTTTTCAGCCTGGTAACGTTTTGATACTTAGGGGTGACTATTGAGGCATTTTTGACTATTGCGATACTATTGCGATAGTTAAAACAACTATTGCGATACTATTGCGATAGTGGCCCTACTATTGCGATACGATTGCGATAGTTTTCACTTGCAATTATAGCAGGCTTTAGCAGCATATATCTCAGCATTTGGACTGACGCCATCAAAATAATTATAACTTTCTGATACTATTTGTAAAGAAAACAAGAAATGAAAAGAAAACAAGTTTCAAATTGACCTCTCAAAAACATTTTAATACAAAATTTCACTTCATGTAACTGGTAAAGTCTTAGGTTACTGCAGTGTTTTAGCACCAATGTGAATGAATGTGATTGAATGACTAGTATTTGTCTATACAAACTGTCAAATTCTTTAATTGTCACATTGGCATTCCCTGAATTTTCGACGACACTGAAGGGCCTGTGGTCCTTAATTATGAATTTATGAATTGCAGTACAGCATCGGTGATCGATTTCCATCGTTTTGAATTGTGTGTCAGCTTCTAAGACGAAAAGACGGTTGATTGCACACGTTTTGGCTTCGAGGTACTGTTACTACCACTGACTGAAGACCGGGATCCCCCTTTTTCACGTGGACGAATATTTGGATGCCGTCTTGTCAAGTGGTCGGTCAGATTAGTTGTATTTCCTGAATACTTTAGAATTATCCGACAGATTCTACAACTTACTTTTTGCTTGTCTGTCTCGTTTTGCGTTTTGACAAAGCCAAAATGGTCACATACCCACGATTTGCCTGCCTTATTGGCGACAATTTCAAACTGACATGTGGCGTCCGCCATCTCGTCAATGTTACCTAGCGACGAGTAGCTAAGGGACGTAACTCTAAATTAAGCAGACAAAGTAGTGCAATCCAAACGAAAGCACGACAAAGGTTAGATGATCATAGGAGTTGTTTCTATGTTTATTAAGAAAGTAGATGTACCAAACAAATTAACTATCGAAACTATCGATAGTTAGACAAACTATCGCCAATAGTATCGATTGTTTCAAGTTGCAATCGATAGTGTACTATCGTGAGACAAGCAATCGCAATCAATCGATAGTTCGATGTATCGTTACACCACTATTGATAATGTGTGTAATTCTTTTGTCAAAACTAAAGGGTATAATGTCTTTTGCCCGGCAGTTTACACCAGATATTCCCGTGGGCAACATCATACGTTCTCTAGATACGATGACACACACTCGAAAAAGTCACTGATCCAGTTGGTTACCGTTTACCACAAGCCATACTTGCCAATTGCCATGTGTCGTTTTGGAACATAAAAAATATCATGCTCAACAATAATGTTCAAATTTGAGGAGTGGAAAAAGGATAATATTTACTGTATTTTTGTATCCAAGGTGACGAGAAGCGATAGTTATTTCCTACAATATAACTTTATCCATCTTCCCGTGCCAAGGGCGTTAACTGACAATAAAAGTCCAGTTTCCACCCTTGCCGAATTGGGCTGGGAATTCGTGACTCGATCGAAGCGCCACCAATGGCTATTACGTGTTATGTCCCTTCTATATCTCTCCAACTGACCAATCAGATTCCACCTCTCACATCCTTTGTATTTGCTACGAACAAAAAGGCACAAGACGATCTGATCGATAGTGAAGATCTCTTTTGTAATAAAACGGGTCTTACCTCGCGAAGTGCATCAAATCACCTGAAGAAAAAACATGAAAAAGATTTGGAAAATATCTGTCGATGCCCAGTTGACGGTACACACGCACGTTGAAATCAATGTTGTTTGGGAACGAAATGTCAAGTCCATTACGCGATTTTGATTGGACTATGGACGGACACATTAGTCCAGCCAAAATGTAAACCCGAAATTCCAGTCTCGTTCAGTAAGGGTGGAAACTGGACTTCTATAGTCAGTTAAGTCCCTTGCCTCCGGAAGATGAACTTTATCTGGTCGAGAAGACCATTGGCATACTAACGGGGAAAAGAAACCGCGCTTCATATACACTTCAATAAAAATAAATTTATTCTGAAATTAAATAATTCATCCTTCAACACATAAGTTTAAGGTCGAGATTCACAATCTGCACGTGCATGTTCTTGCCACGGATCACAATTTGGAGGGGCGGTCGGGTAGCCTAGTGGACAAAGCGTTCTCTCGTCACGCAGAAGGATCGGGTTCGATTCCCGACATGGGTGCAATGTGTGAAGCTCATTTCTGGTATCCGCCGTGATATTGCTAAAGGCGGCGTAAAACCATACTCACTCACTCACAATTTGGATGTTTGCTGTCAACATGATACTCCCGTGGTTTTTGCATGGGAACAGCACACACTGATTGTTCAGCTACCGGGTGCTCATAAAATACGTTTAACCGCAAAAAAAGCCAAGGCTTGCTGAAAATCAACGTCTACTTTGAAACACGTTTCATTTGACATAAATCCGTATTTCTGTACATTACATAAAAGACAGTATTTGTAATACATGCTTAATATTCAAGATTAGTAGAAAGCATGCAGAAACCTCGATGAACGATAACAAAGTTTGAATAAACATCCTTGTCTGTGTTATTCAAACAGTGACAATAGGCAATTGTTGCAAGCGACTGGAACGTGTATGCGCCGGAAGTTATAATCGCCTAAAAAATCTGTCGCTTAGAGCAAGCGAATAAAAGGCAGATAAGTATGTCTCAAATAGATGAGATGAGATGAAATGGGCTTTAACGTCGCGTCCAAGATTATTCCACTTATATAGCGACGTGCATGTACGTGTGTGTGTTTGTGTGGCTGCTTGTACTAGTCCGGACTGATGCCGATTTATAGTGCTAGCTCACTGAGATACCATGCCGCAGTTTAACATGAATATCCCACTCAGACACAGTATACTGACTCCGAGCCGACCAGTCCTTGTTTTAGCCCCTTAATGCCGAGCGCCAGACAGGGTAACAACAAGTACCATCTTTTAACGTCTTTTGGTAAGACGCGGAGCGGGATCGAACCCCGGACCTTCCGCTCTCCGGGCGAACGCTCTACCACTAGACCACGGATGCGGTCTGTCTCTAATAGACCCTATATTTAATATGTCATGCGTGCATGGGGCAGCTGGTTACATTGTATGATCAAGCACGCTCTAAGGGAAGCAACTCGCGTTGCGCTACACAGGGAACCTGGCTGATGTCAAGGTCGTTAGGTTAGTCCGTCTTTCTGTCGACAACAGCCATACGTGGAAGAGGCGACAGGTTTGTCTCCCTCCAACCCTCGCATATCTCATAGGCTGAAAAATGCCTTTTGTCAGCGGGTATGTAAAGAGCTCTTAACAGGGTTAGTGGCAGTGTTGGTGGCCTGTCAGAAGGTATGTCAACAGCTCTTACACGGGCACAAATCTCTGGCTAATTCCCGGCTGTCTAACACTGCCCGCTAGTGCTACTAGCCGCGGTGAGTCGATTTGCTCCCTAACGCAAATGAGCTTGACAAGAGACTGGGCTACCGTCTGTAAGGGCTCTTAACAGAGTTAGTGTGGGTGGCCTGTCGGCGGATATGGGTCAAGAACATATACTCAACAACAAAAGTTCCTGTGACACCAATATTTGAGTGTATTTTTCAAACAAGTAAAGTTTGGTTTTCAATATTGTAGTACATGTATGGAATCAAGTCACAAAAACGCAACTGCTATAGAAAAGCATGCATTCCATGCAAAAGTTGACCTTCATGCAAGCCCCATGCATTTCACTACCCCAAATCTACGAAATCGATTCCAGCCAGCAACAGTGACTGCAAGACGCATCCCTGGCCTTCGACGAATATCTTCACAAACCATACGTCGTCGCTTCAGATGTGCAGGGATTGTCACCAGAAGACCCGCCAGACGCCCCATTTTGACAGGAAATCACCGTCAAGCACGTCTACCGTGGTGCAGACAGCGTCTACGCTGGAGTTCTGTTCACTGACGAGCCTCGTTTTCACCTCAGCCACGGCGATGGACGGATTCGAGTGTACCGACCTCGAGGTGAACGTTACGTCAATCATTGTGTCATGGAAAAGAAGATCGGTTCGGGGGCGGCAACGTTATGGTATGGGGTGGGATTACAGCAAGACAGAGGACCCGTTTGATAGTGGTGGAGGGAAATCTCAATGGACAGCGCTACCGCGACGAGATCATCGGCCCCTTTGTTCTACCGTTTTTGTGTCGTCATGGCCCAGGCATTACCTTTCAACAAGACAACGCCCGGCCTCATATTGCTCGTTGTTCAGGATTCTCTTCAACAAAACAACGTGAATGTCATCCCCTGGCCGGCTCGCTCCTCTGATCTCTCACCAATCGAGCACATGTAGGATGAGATGGATCGGCGCCTTCGACGTCAACCACGTGTTACACAGACACTCCAGGAACTTCGAAAAATGCTCCAGCAGACATGGACAGATATCCCACAGGACTTTGTGCGACGCCTGCTCCATTCCATGAGACGAAGATGCGTTTTACATCGCAACCAGAGTTGGACACACACGCTATTGATTTGTAAATTGACATTTTGGCATGTTCATGGTTTTTTAAATGAAATCTGAAGTCAGTATGGCAAATTAAACCATTTGAACACTTACAGGAGCCTTTTATCTGTTGCAAACCGAAATTGTATCAGATTTGGTAAAAAACATAATTTTGCATTAAATGTTATTCAATGTCACAGGAACTTTTGTTGTTCAGTATAGTTAGTGTGAACTCAAATGCTAATTTTACTGATTAAGCAAATGGGAATGCTTTTATGTTATTTCCTTCTTTAACCACAGTCGACGTACTTGGGGGGCCTCAAAGGTATATCCTACCAGGTGTGACCCGTGAAGATCCGAGTTAGAATAGATCTTCAGCCACACCATGCTTGTCGTAAGAGGCGACTGACGGGATCGGGTGGTCAGGCTCACTGACTTGGTTTGATGCATGTCATCGTATCCCGATTGCGTGGATCGATGCTCATAATGTCAATCACTTGATTGTCTGGTCCAGACTCGATTTTTTTGCAGACCGTCGTCATATAGCTGGAATATTGCTGTGTTATAACTTAAAAAACAAACAAACAAGTGTATCGCCTTCGTGTCCCAGGGACTTTTTCAGTGAGGTGGATTTGTGGATTACATGATATAGTTTTAATACTGACATTGACAACACAATTCACTGACACATTTCTTTGTGATAACGGTAACTGTGTGTTAACAAATGAATCAGAACAGTGCGTACTACAAGATCCACATTGTTATCGTGAGGTCACATTGGTAATCTGTGAAGGAGTGGGCGATAAACGTTGGCAACTTCGACAGATCACCGGTTTGTAGTTTCTAGTCTTCATGGTACTAGAGTGATATTTTGTATATTCACCTCTCTCTCTCTCTCTCTCTCTCTCTCTCTCTCTCTCTCTCTCTCACTCTCTCTCTCTCTCTCACTCTCTCTCTCTCTCACTCTCATCCTCTCTCACTCTCTCTCACTCTCACTATCTCTCTCTCTCTCACTCACTCTCACTCTCTCTCTCTCTCTCTCTCTCACTCTCTCTCTCGCTCTCTCTCTCTCTCTCACTCTCTCTCTCTCTCTCTCACTCTCTCGCTCTCTCGCTCTCTCTCACTCTCTCTCTCTCTCTCTCTCACTCTCATCCTCTCTCACTCTCTCTCACTCTCACTATCTCTCTCTCTCTCACTCACTCTCACTCTCTCTCTCTCTCTCTCGCTCTCGCTCTCTCTCTCTCTCTCCGCCATTGTGATGATGTATACCAGTCCGTTTCGAGGGGACAAGCAGTCGGTATACTCTGACTAACTCAATAGCTGCATGTATTTGGTAATTTTATAAAATTTAACAAACTTTACACGTGGACGTGAATCTTTCTTATTTGAACGGGTGGCGATTAAGAAAATATTGCATGGTGGATAAAGCACAGAAGAATGGGGAGGAGTCCATATTGACGCAAGCTAGTATATGTAGTAAGACGAATCTACCCCAGATTAATATACAACAAAATCAAACAGAGAGAGTGTTTCAACGTAAAGGTGTAAGTGTCACAGAGTGACAGGTCTACCCACAGCATTAGCCACGTGTATGTTCCTGATTCCACAGGTAATTGTAATTGTGTACAATGGATCCTGGAGTGGTAACGGAGCATGTGTTCCAACTGTTCAGTAACCATGGTAACGAGGACTACTTGGGTGAGGCTGTATCGAAGACGCAGCACAGTATCCAGTGTGGAATGTTGGCGGAAGCAGAGGGGTATTCGAAAGAGGTGAAGTTAATATAATATGAAAATAATATTTGACCTTTCAATTTTTTTTAAAAGCGACCTAACCTTTATCATTATGTTTGTTTGTTTGTTTAACGCCACACTCAGCAATATTCCAGCTATATGACGGCGGTCTGTAAATAATCGAGGCTGGACCAGACAACCCAGTGATTGACATCATTCCAAAATCAGTGTCCATTCACCATCGCGACTGTGTCATTAGCATGTGTTATTAATCCCTATCAAATAGTGATTATACCAGGGGTTGGAGAAGAGGTGAATGTGTCCTGATTCACCCGTTACACCCATACATTCACGTATATGTTATCATAATCAACTATCACCAAACAGCGCATTAACTTCATTCAATCACTGAGCATATTTTGATATCGGTTAGTATTGACCAGAACAACCCGTAGCTAGAGTGATGACGTGAATCCTGCTTGAGCATCATGCAGAAGCTGAATGCTATATGATCCCTGTAAGGTGATCTAGTTTTGGTGACTGGTTGCTTTTAGCCCATGATTTATGCAGTTATAAATTGTATTGCAATACCGAAATGTTTACTTTATACATGTCATTTTATATATATATATATATATATATATATATATATATATATATATAATGTCAGTAACATAGTAAAATAACTACATCAATATATCAATATATATATATATATATTGATGACGTTTTTTTACTCTGGACATTTTCTCGTCAGTCTTTATATATTAGATGAAACATTCTTATGAACATTATTTGTGTCAAAAAAATACAAAGCTTGCAAGGTATAATTTGAATTTTTTTATTGACAAATGTTTCAAGAAAACGTTTGGGGCCCTTCCCCAGCAAAACACAAGTCTCATATTATTTGTTATGTTTATTTTTGAAAATACGATTCCATAAATAAGAACGTGTTTTGAGAAAGGCCCTGTTTATGTGTCAGATAGTTATTGGCGCTTTCCTTCACGACATCGGTCATCTGGTGGGACAGGAACAACAGCTGCCGAAGATGGTGACCGATGACGTCAACCTCGGTGCCGTGAATCACGATACGGTTGGAGCCAGGTTTCTACAGGATCTTGGCTTTCCGGAAATCGTATGCGATCTTGTCGGAGGTCATGTGAACGCCAAGAGATACTTGGTCTGGAAGTATCCCGATTACTATGAAAGTATGTTTAGAGGAATTATTTACAATGGTGTTTCCCTCCTCAGTCAATTCTATGTATCTGACAGGGATCAAGCAAACCAATTCTTCAAAGCATGAGCATGAGATCACAAATGGTTACCACTCGAGTCACATTTTATCGGACCCGTGAAGATCCGGGTTAGAATATGTCTTCAGCAACCCATGCTTGTCGTAAAAGGCGACTATGCTTGTCGTAAGAGCCGACTAACGGGATCGGGTGGTCAGGCTCGCTGACTTGGTTGATGCATGTCATTGTATCCCAATTGCGTGGATCGATGCTCATGGTGTCAATCACTGGATTGTCTGGTCCAGACTCGATTATTTACAGGCCGCCGTCATATAGCTGGAATATTGCTGAGTGCGGCGTTAAACCACAAACAAACAAACAAATCAACACATTTTATGGAGACACCGAAAAGTAGTACATAAATATAACACGTCAACACCAGGGAATAACCAGTCTCGATTATCTTCCGAAACAGATTTCATTCAGCGTAAACGGCAAACAAGTAATGAAAATCTTATGAATGGATTACTAAAATTTAGTGATGGGACCAGGTATTCGCGAAAGGGATAAGCATGTCCTGCTCTACCGGTAGCAGCCGGTCATAACACCTTCCTACTTGAAACTAGGGTCAGGTATAGTTAAATCATTGTTACTGAAAAGGAATTTGTTTTCACAAATAACGATGTTCGCATTATGCTGACTTGAATCGTTCTGCGTAGCATGTGTTAGGTCATGAGACTAAATATGTCTGCAGGTATGTATAAATGTTCATTGCGCAACTGTCGTGTAGCGAGAGAACTTTAAATCATAATTTAGATTTTTGACTTAAATCATATTATAAAAGAGCATTTTAATAAAAGAAAAGTTTATTAATACCCATATTACATGGCTTTACGCATGCCGTGGTAAGTCAGGTGCCATCAATGATACGTCAGTGTAGATAAGAAGTTGAAAATGCGCAGCTTTCATCCATTTGTTGAAACCCTAGCACACTAACAATACCATTGAGCTATTTCTTAAAGCTGACTGTTTTATTAGTCTGTAGTTGCTTTTTTTCATTTAGTTAGATACTAAATCATTTTGTGTAAACATGTTGACACTGTGAGGAATTCCCTGTACGCCTAAAAAGTTAAATGCATAGCGAACTCTTCTTTTGGACAGTTTGTTCAGGTAATAAAAACAGTTGAATACAGAGCAGCGGACGTCCTTTAATCGTATGCCCATGTATTCCGCAGAGTTAACGCCGGCAAGTAAGAAGACGCTGGAACATCAAGGAGGTCCTATGGACTCGGAAGAGGCAACTGCATTCGAGACATCTCCATTGTGCGAGATCATCTTACGCATGCGGACTTGGGACGAACGCGCCAAAGACCCGGAAACTAAGATGGACTCGATCGACAAATTTAAGAATATCTGTATGGATGTCCTGAAGGGAAGAGACTAACTTTCCACACAGTGCTATTTGTATATTTCTTTTTGGGGGGAGGGGATCAATTTAATACACACGAACGGACGTTAACCTTCTTCCGCTGATTATGTTTGTCTACGTTATTTTACCATAGAATCAGGAAATAGTCAGTTTCAAATGTAGTTTTAAGCAGACCTATTTATGTCATGTCAGGGTTTTACTTCCGCTCCAGGCCACATCCACAATGTGGTCGACATCCGCCGTGAGACATTTCTTATATAAGTTGGATATTCTTGATGTTGGATACCGGGTGATGGATTGCAAAACAAACATCGTCAAACATAGTCCCTGTCCGGTACGTGAGACAAAATGGTGTGTATTTTGCACTTTTGGTCATTGAAATTAAATGTTCGCATCACGAAACCGGATTTCCGGATAATAAAGCCTTGTATGTAGTATATATTTCGTTTCACGTACAAATCGTCCCGTAGGCGAGGTTTCCTGATATCTGTGATCCGGAGAAGCTGGATTCCACTGTATTCTAATTTATGAATAAATGTAAGATGAAAAGTTCAATAATAAGAAACCCATAGTCTGGTTCCTCATGTGTGTGTGTTGTTTTACGATGCATACGCAATCAAACATATTTCAGCTATCATGGCGGCCTATAACTGAACGATTCTTGGCCATAGAACACCAATTGTAGATCACCTTCCACGCCGTTCGGGTGCGATGGCACACAATAAACACAGTTACAGAGGCTGATCCCCCGCTCCAAGATGAGGTGCTGAGAAGAGCAGTGTTTGTTTGTTTGTTTGTTTGTTTGTTTGTTGTTTAACGCCGCACTCAGCAATATTCCAGCTATGTGACGGCGGTCTGTAAATAATCGAGTCTGTACATGCCGCTGCAGGATCGGAGCTGTTAACCTCCGTGTCAGGTTAAAAGAAGGATTTCCAATTAACTTTTAGCAGCGCAGAAAAAGATTCTGAGACAAAATAATAAGAGAGGTTACAATAAGAATGGCTTCTTGGTCCTTCATAGAATCATCTGACGGTCAGGGTAATAATCACTCAATCGTCCATCCCTCATCGCCCAGGCAGCCCCAATCTGTGCCTGAGTCATGTGCTGCACATAATGCCATTCTATCCCTTTGGGATATGACCATAGCCCTTGTTCAGACACGACAAAAATAGAAATATTAAACTTGTTATTCTTTATAGATTTTGAACTTTGGGATCACGATGTCTGATTTTCCGGCCAAGAATTTCCCAGAGATGCTCAATCGGATTAAGATCCGGACTACATGCCGGACAAGGAAGAATGGCAATAGCTTCTTGACGCAAATAAGCCAAAACTGCCCGAGATCTGTGTGGTCTAGCATTGTCGGCCATGTAAACAGGTCTTGTCTGAAGAGGATGGTTGTCAAAATGAGGGACTACCACTGGACGAAGAACGGCATCTTGGTATTGTTGGCCATTCAGGTTTCCACGAATTGTTTCCACAACTCCCATTGTACATAGCATCAGCAACTCCCATTGTACATAACATCAGCAGCTCCCATTGTACATAGCATCAGCAACTCCCATTGCACATAGCATCAGCAGCTCCCATTGTACATAACATCAGCAGCTCCCATTGTACATAACATCAGCAGCTCCCATTGTACATAACATCAGCAACTCCCACTGCACATAGCATCAGCAGCTCCCATTGTACATAACATCAGCAGCTCCAATTGTACATAACATCAGCAGCTCCCATTGTACATAACATCAGCAACTCCCATTGTACATAACATCAACAGCTCCCATTGGACATAACATCAGCAACTCCCATTGCACATAGCATCAGCAGCTCCTATTGTACATAGCATCAGCAGCTCCCATTGTACATAACATCAGTTGCTCCCATTGTACATAACATCAGCAGCTCCCATTGTACATAACATCAGCAGCTCCCATTGTACATAACATCAGTAGCTCCCATTGTACATAACATCAGCAGCTCCCATTGTACATAACATCAGGAGCTCCCATTGTACATAACATCAGCAGCTCCCATTGTACATAACATTAGCAGCTCCCATTGTACATAACATCAGCAGCTCCTATTGTACATAACATCAGTAACTCCCATTGTACATAGCATCAGCAGCTCCCATTGTACATAGCATCAGCAGCTCCCATTGTACATAACATCAGCAACTCCCATTGTACATAACATCAGCAGCTCCCATTGTACATAACATCAGCAACTCCCATTGTACATAACATCAGCAGCTCCCATTGTACATAACATCAGCAACTCCCATTGCACATAGCATCAGCAGCTCCTATTGTACATAGCATCAGCAGCACCCATTGCACACAGCAGCAGCAGTTTCCATTGCACACAGCAGCAGCAGTTTCCATTGCTCATAACACCAGTAGCTCCCAGAGTGCATCACTTCAGCATCACCCACCGTGTATTCCTTCTGCAGTTTCAAATGTGCATCATTTTAGCAGCTCACCCTGTGCATCACTTCATCGTTACGCTGTACATCAATGTAGCATCACTTCAACAGCTTCCGTTGCGCATCACGTCAACAGCTCAACTATGCATCACTTCAACAGCTCCACTATGCATCACTTCAACAGTTCCACTATGCATTACTTCAACAGCTCCACTATGCATCACTAAAACAGTTCCCTCTATGCATCACTTCAACAGCCCCATCTATGCATCACTTCAACTGTTCCCGATATGCATCACTTCAACAGCTCCACTATGCATTACTTCAACGGCTCCATTATGCATCACTTCAACAGCTCCACTATGCATCACTTCAACACTTCCCTCTATGCATCACTTCAACAGCTCCACTATGCATCACTTCAACAGTTCCCTCTATGCATCACTTCAACAGTTCCCTCTATGCATCACTTCAACACTTCCCTCTATGCATCACTTCAACAGCTCCACTATGCATCACTTCAACAGTTCCCTCTATGCATCACTTCAACACTTCCCTCTATGCATCACTTCAACAGCTCCACTATGCATCACTTCAACAGTTCCCTCTATGCATCACTTCAACATCACCCGCTATGTATCTCTTTAACAGCTCCTCTGTGCATCGCTTCAATAGCACCCGTTATACATCACTTCAACAGCAGCCTCTATGCATCACTTCAACAGCTCTCTCTAAGCATCACTTCTACAGCTCCCTCTATGCATCACTTCAACAGCACCCGCTATGCATCACTTCAACAGCTCCTCTATGCATCGCTTCAATAGCACCCGTTATGCATCACTTCAATAACTGTGTTTATTCTTGGGCAGCTTCCGTTAGAACACCATTGTGGGCAAACTTCGGGCCAATAAGCATGTTTCCAAAGGTAGTTATACTAAGGAAAGTATTTTGCTTTGTGAAAAAAAAAAACTATTCACATTCGTAAATTTGTATATCCGTATATCCTCCGACTTGAACGGCTTTCAAAAACAATCCCATAAAATCTGATCATTATATATTGATAGATGCGCTTCTTTCCTGTCTTGGGGCATAACAAATCAATAGCCACGCGTATTGGCATGAGCTTTGATTTATCTTTCAGTTGTCAAGAGATATACGCTCGAAGAAGACGCGTGTTTATTTGGAAGTTGAATCTACTTGGCAACCACTAGCTTATCCCTTGACTGTTAAACCGTGAATCATAGCACTATGTTCTCAGCTTATATTACTTTCGACGTTTCAATTTTAGTAGCATGTGTCCTGGCTGCGAACGATGACCTTGTGTTTTCACATTTTTACAAAGTTCCCGAGTTTGACAACCTTGGATCTTCAGCAGAGCACCTATCACTAAAGGCACGAAACATTCCTCTCTGTTGTTCAAAATGTGCTCAGAGTGAAAACTGCAGCGGAATAGTGTTCAACAAACACACTAGTGTTTGTAGTTTTGCCACTACCTGTCTCTATAGTGAAACACTGACTGTTCCACAACCTGGGTCGAGATATTATCGTTTTAAAGGTAAGATGGTTCATTCTTTTCTTTATATTTTATTGATATAGTAAACTAGGGTTAGAACGAACTCAGAAGGACCACTAATTTTAGTTCGTTATAACAGTAGTTCGGTAGCATATGCACTCTTCAAACAAAGGAACGCATAGGTAGTATGTAGTTCATTGAACCTGACAACACAAAAAATCCGGTATATTAATAAAGAATCTCACCCGAGTGTCTTCTGATATCAAATATTTCAACACAAGTTGATAAAAGTGGAAAAATTACGAGGCTTGCCGAGGATTTTTGCCACTTTTATCAACGAGTGTTGATATATTTGATATCAAACGACACGAGGGTGAGATTATATTTATCATCCAATATCATTCTTCCAACTTTTTCAATTTGTAGACAGTAATAAGCAGTGTCTTAAGTGTAAAAAGTACTGCTAACAGCTTCCGTAGCAGAGCCATTAGTGATGTCATTTGATTGTGACGTCATGGTAACCAGTGACGTCACAATGCTCTGCAAAGCATTGTGATGAAATTTCATTGCAGCGATATCTACAGTGTTGATATTGCTCCTGTGGGAGCCAGTTTTGGATGATAAATTGGACATATGTTATTGGAAAATGTTGGTGGTCTGATATTCGTCAAACGATGCGTCAAAACGCAGCCATTGTCGATTTGCAATGTCTTAAACGACATTGTTTTCACACTTGTTCGAAAATGCCATGGAGGAAAAAATAAAGCCAAATGTACGTGCAAGTTATGGCATTCGTAACTCGTGGTAGTGGCTATAAAAAGGAAAGCATAAGCCAATAATTTGTCATTCAATTGTCAACATTTTTCAAGATCGAAAATCTGAGACTCAGCGCTGCCGATCGGAACATCGTCATAGGACGTATCCAAAGAGGACGCTTGCAATGGTGCCATACCTTGTAGCCTTGGAAATGGAGAAACTGGAGACGAGTGTGGGTTCAGCCATGAATCACGATTTCTTCTTCACCGGCGAGATGGAAGACAACGTGTTTAGCGTCGTCCAAATGAACGTTTTGCCCCACATTGTGTACGTGAATTCGACACATTCGGTGGCGGCAGCGTCATGTTGTGGGGGTCATATCCTACACCACGAGATCTGACGTGGTTGTGGTTCAGGGACATTTGACAGCAAATCGCTACATGAATCAAATTCTTCAACCTCACCTTCTTCCAATCATTGACCGCCAGTGAGAGCTGTTTCAACAGGACAACGCTCCATCGCACACAGCTCGTGTCACGGTAGACTACCTGCATACTGGCAACATCTACGTCTTGCCCTGGCCGTCGAGATCTCCAGATCTCAACCCAATCGAACATCTCTGGGATGAACTCGATCGACGTGTACGTCAATGTCAGAACACGCCGCAGACACTCACACAACTGGCCAACGCGTTACAAGCTGAATGGCGCAGAATTCCGCAGGACAGAATTCGTACACTTATCTACTCAGTGCAGTGCCGAGGAAATGCAGGGCCGTGATTGCTGTCCGACGCGGTCACGGGAGATACTGAGTTTAGCACTACCTTGTGGCCTTATGTGACATGACAATGAACAGTTTTCAATGCCTTTGTACAACGACAACATGTGACTATCGAGCTCCAAAATTTCATATATGTATCTATGATATCAAATTAAATATTTCGACTTTATTAGGTACAATAAATTTACTAAACATCTACCTGTGCGTTTCTTCTCTTGAAGAGTGTATACAACAAATGGCCGGGACTAAAAAATAAGTTCGTTATATCGGTTAATTCGTTATAAGAGTGTTCGTTATAAACGTAGTTTACTGTTTTTCAATACCATGTCTCCTCTACTAATTGTACAAAAGTATGTACAGTTAAGTGAATGAGTTTGGTTTAAAGCGGTTTTGAACTGTTATATTAGGGCGCATCAGCTTAATGTTTCAGGACACCCCAAAGTAATGCAGGTAGAAGGCGAGCTTTATCACACACAGTGTCATAACAAGGAAGAGTGAGGGATTTGAACTCACAATCGTTGGGACCTGGCACATCTTAAGAACGCAACTCCCCGCGGCGAATTGTAGAGCCCTAAGCAACTTGGATACGTGTGCCATGTACAGTTGTTTTAGACAGCATTCCACCATTGTGGGCAAACTGTCAAAAAGCGCCAGGTTAGCAGCCCGAGGTGATGAGATCGTATCCTGCTAGGAACCGGGTTGTTATTCAGCCAAGGGACAAACAACCGCCAGTCGGTCTTTACAGGTCTTTACTGTGTTGCCACTACCCCTAGTGTACAGTTAATTCACCCTGTGGTGAGGCCTTTTTACGAGTTTTGGCAACTTTGGAGATATAAATTGTGAAACAGTTTAGCGAGGACACTAGCCTAGCGGGATCAATTTCCATATCTGTGGTTGTAGGCCTCTGCGGCTTGGAACCTTTCCCAAAAAATAAAACAGTTGTATTTGGTCAATATGTCAAATTTTTTACCATGTTTCGTTTTGTCGCCGTTGGTACATCAGACTGTGTTTCGTAACGTTATGACAGGACAGACAGACGTGACGTCTCATAGACTAGGGTCGCTTTGCAAGCCACGAATTGATTCGAGTAACCACATTAATCGCTCATCCCGGGGTCTGCAACAGTTCGAAGCGGTTGCTCAATCTTCCAGAGTGGCGGCGCAACTACCACTTGGTTGCCTTGCCGTAATGAAAAACGTAATAGAAGAGGCTTGATGACGTTATGATGAAACTTATGACTACTTTGACGTTGTGGAGCAGACTGAGGATGACGGTGTGTCATGATCAGCTGCCTGTGCTCATTTCCTCGTTGATCCAGTCAAGATATTCTTGTTCAGGTGTCAAAACGCAGCCGCCATTTTGGTTTGCGAACGAAGCGACCTCAGTCAGCGATTGGTATGACTGGAAGAGGCTGAAAGTTATTCGTAAGGCGAATCGCTGTAAATCGCTTGCAAGCGATCAATCTCATTAAAATCAGATCTTAGTTCTCTCTATTGCTGAAAAATATAATCTGAGGACATCCCATTAAGGGTCACGTCAGAACGACCTTTCATCCAACCAATCAGAGCGTCGCTTACCAGATCATGAAAGTGACAGTCGGAATGTATTTTCTAATCATGCAACCACGAAATATTTAACACGGGGTATCCCAAACGGCAGTTTCGGGTTTTATGATTATATCCATACAATCTAGGCCATACATAAGCCATTCCAGAATGTTCTTCTTATCAGTTTTATTTTTTTTAATCGAGAATACGTCAAAATATGTTTCGAAGCGTAGTCGCCAGTTTGAAACTAGTGTCATAAAGCTCGAGAAAGCTGCCTTCTGATTGGCTAATGTTGATTTCTTGTCAGTCATTTCATTGGTCGGTCAAAATGAGCGGTAGCGAGAACTAAGATCTGATTTTAATGAGATTGGTAAGCGATTGGCGCCTTGCAACGCACGCTAGGGTTAGAGTACCTTCCCTTTGATAAAGGGCAGTTACTCTAGAGGACAGACGATGGATTGCCGCGTAAGCCAAGAAGAAACAATTTGTGTAGGCAATTTTTATTTGTAGTTACGCCACTGTAAAAGAAACAGATTTTAGTTGGAACTTTATTGACTGTTGTCATTGTCCGACTAACACGCCACTTACCTTCTGACGTAATATATATTTATGCGCACATTCCATGAAAGCTTGCAATGTTAAGATAATGTTTGTGGTGGGAAGAGAATTTTCGAGCACAGAATTGAAGAATGACATTATATGATAAAGATGTTATCACGCTTGTGTGTTTGGGAATAGTAAATATCCTGTATTAGGAATAATAGGCTCGCTAAATATACTCTCTCAAAAAAGAAACGCATATAAGAATTTTATTTTTATTTTGATACACTGTGGACAAGTTAATAGCAAATGGAATTCGAAGAAATTTTACACAGGAAATGTCAAGGTATCACTGTTTAAGAAGACATCGGAAAAAGTCAGTTTATGAATCACACATCGACGTTTGATGGCGCTGAAGTCAGTACCTCGTATGACCACAGTTGGCGTTCAGAACTGCGCGACATCATCTCGGCATAGAACGAATTAGTCTCTGAATCTGATGTTGCTGCAATGTAGCCCACTCTGCCTGTAGTGCATGTGCTAGTTGCTGGAGTGTCTGGGGCTGTGGGTTACGCTGTCGCACCCGTCTGTCCAGGGCATCCCAAAGATGTTCTATCGGGTTTCAGTCTGGTGATCTGGAGGGCCAGGGCAGCACATTGATGTTCTCATTCTGGAGGAAGGCCCTCGTGACACGTGCCGTATTTGGTCTGGCGTTATCCTGCTGGAATAGCTCCCTCTGGCGGTTGATAATGGGAAGGAGGTGTGGACGAAGGACTTGATCGCAGCAGCGTTGCGCTGTCAGGTTGCCTTGGATCAACACCAAGTCACTTCTTCCAGTGTAGGATATCATCACGCTGCCCCTGCCGAATCTGTCCACCTGGGGGACACAGGCGTCGGCAAAACGTTCATGACGCCGTCTGTACACCCGTACACATCGCGTCGTTCCAACAGAAATATCGATTCATCGCTGAACCAGATTCGACGCCAATTCACCAAATTCCAGGCCTGAACGTTTGTACACCATTGAACGCGATGACGTCGATGCTGCTGACGCATAACGGGGCCAAAGTAGGGTCTTCTTGCTCTTTAACCTGCCTCTCGTAGTCTGTTCCTGACAATCTGTGCAGATATCCTTCTCAATCCGGGTATTTGCCTAGCGGTAGTGGTCGCTGTTGCTGTTCGCTGACGGAGGTGATGTACCCGGATGTACCTATCTTGCGCCGCAGTGGTGACTCGAGGACGTTCACTTCTAGGTCCATCTTCCACCGAGTTCTGCTGCCGATATCTGTAAGTTGAGATTGTCCTGCTTCTAGGAGACCTAGGGCGGTCGGGTAGCCTAGTGGTTAAAGCGTTCGCTCGTCACGCAGAAGACCCGGGTTCGATTCCCGACATGGGTACAATGTGTGAAGCCCATTTCTTGTGTCCCCCGCCGTGATATTGCTGGAATATTGCTAAAAGCGGCGTTAAACCATATTCACTCACTCACTCACTCCAGGAGACCTATGGCGATGTGACGATTGGCGCGGCTCAGTCTTGGCATTTTGCAGTCTTCACAAACTTCCAAATAAAGTGAATGAAAAAAGACGGAGATCGATCTTTTATACCCATCCACGACACGATGTGATCCCCGAGTTTCCCGCGCATTGCACGTGCAATACGTGTTCTGTGACATTAAATGCGTCTATCGAACATCATGCTTTAACATACGGGTTTTTACATGCGGGGTGCGTTTGGATATGGCGTTTTAAGACAAAAACACCAGAGAAATCATAAACAAAACAGATATTTTTGAAAAACCCACTCTGTACCAATACGTTGCTGCATCAAATTACCATTTTCGTTATGCTTTTCTTTTTTGAGAGAGTATACAATGTTTAATCCTAATACAGGATTTTATCCTCCTCAAACACACTGCGTGATAACCTCTATATAATTGCCATATTAATACAGATATCATTGGTCACGTAATGTGTTATGGAGTTACCAGTGTAATGACGTCACCGTCTATCATTGTCGACGTCTATCATTGTGACTATTTTAGCTATTTTAGCTCCTTTCAATACAGAAGTCCTTGCTTCTTCATTACAGCTAATTATGTCATGTGGATAGTATAAAAATTATATTCACATGTATATTCCACTGAATTTCGAAAAGTGTCTGTAGAAATAAGCATTGGTTTCTACAAACACTCTATTCCAAGTCTATCTCAATACAATATAGGTGCTATTTCTTAAGTGAAATTTGCATCGTTTCCGCACTCTGCTGAAGGAAAAGTCCATTGTACGTCGTTAAGTTGCTGTTTCGTTGTTATATCAGTAATTATGTTCCAAGTCCATGAACCCATGATTGCCAACGCAACCCCGATGTGTTGCCAGTTCATTTCTGAGCGTCACAACGTCATGACGTGTTGCTGAGGCCAAGAAAAACCGTTCATCACTCTGTGTGGTGGAACGTTCACGGCCACCTCCATGTCGCTGGGTAGCTGAACCATGAGTCTCATATCGAATCCATGCCCTGCAGATCACGCACTGACTCACACCAAGGACGTTGGCAACGTGTCGTTGTGTTGCCCAAGTTTCAAGCATCCCTACGCATCTGGCTAATTCCTCGACTGTCAAACAACGTCCTTGACTTTGAAGGGACATTTCTGTTTTCAGTAATTGAGATCAACGTCAGGCTTTCAAACAACGGAGTACAAGGTTCCAATGACAAACAGTGGCAACTGTGGTTATCATGCATCACGTTCACCACGTGCATATGGTGTCTATCACAGCATTCCTTTGCCTTCTTAGTGTGGTAGTGTGGCTTCAATCTCCCTGAAAATTTCCTCTTCTAATAGAAATGGGTTCTGAAGTCACCACCTGCCCCTGCGAATACATCTCAAGTTGAGTTGACCAGCAATTCATTAAAGACTTGAGTGAAACAAGTAGTCGTTTGGGGAGGTCAATACATTCCAGTGACCTCAAAATTCATTCGTGAGGTACAGAATCATACGCTTTTCTGTAGTCTATCCAACACATTGAGAGGTTACGGTTGTAAGTTTTAGCCTATTCAAGAATCATTTTCTGAACCAGCAGTGGATCCTTACAACCCCAACATCCCTTTCTCCCCCCTTTCTGATCCATGTAAATAATGTCATTGGATGCGCAGTAAGATGGCACAATATCTGTACGACACCCTGTAAGTATTTTGTACTGTGTATTCAGACAAGTAATAGGGCGGAAGTTTCTGGGATCAGTCAAATCACCTTTCTTTGGGAGCAGTATTGTTCGACCTTTGGACAACCAAGGCGGAACATCCCCTGTATCCACAAGAGAATTAAAACAATGAAGTAATGGTGACAGTTTCCAAAACCGGTTTCGAATACCATCAGGCCCTGGACTTTTAAATTACATTTTTCAGGCAATCAGGTGTAATGAAACACAACAATGGTGATGATGATGATGATTATGATTATGATTGTTGTTGTTGTTGTTGTTGTTGTTGTTATTATTATTATTATTATTAACATACATAATAAAATAAAAAAATGCAGCAAAGAGGGTTCGGCTCATCATCAGCTCAGGGCCCTTGTCCCCTCGACACGCAGCCCAGACAGTGAATGGGACTTCTCCCAGGAAGCGCTGCCTAGTCAAACCCACCCAGAATCTTTCGGAGAATGTGAAGACTCCCCAACACTGCAGCCTTCTGTATTACCCAGATTGTCAGAAGGGCTGTATTCCTGGTAGCAAACCCGGGTACTCTCCCGATGGCAGTCAACAGATTGGGAGGTACCAAACCTAAGGCACCGAGAACAAAGGGGAGTCGGACAACTTGGTACTTGGGATGCAAGTATCGTAGGCAGTTTGGCAGAGTATAGGTTTTAATAGGGAGTTTATAATTATTATATATTATATTATATATGTCTTATATATACCCTGAGTTAAATAAGTTAAATATATATAGATAAATATTCACAGCGCTGGCCAATACAAATTATATGGCCAACAGCACGGAGTTATGTGCAGGTGGCTCCTAATTAGCGCACGAGAATGGCCGGTTGGCCACTGAAGCTTGACATTCTGGATGAGGTGCGGGATGCTGCAGGCTGACCAGAGAGGTATCGTATTCGATACGTGGCAGCTGGTCAGTGATTTCACTGATTAGAAGGAATACTTTCGCTGACTCGGGACTTGACCTTCGGACAGCGGCTAGGCAGGTTGACTTTCTGACGCCTCGGAGATGCTGCCGGGGCATGACTGTCCCAACACCACAATCGTGATTATACAGGTGCTGTAATTATCATATCACAAATAATTTTTAAAAATTACAAAATAGCAAAAGGCACCACTTCAGCATGTTTCTGATACACCTTTCATCAAATATACTGAATGGTTTTCGAATTCTGCCCCGGAAACGAACCCCATTCCAAATGGAGTCTATGTCCAACTTCTTTCCATTAAATTTAAAAAAATAAAAATTCCAAAAATCCAAAAATATCAAAAGGCACCACTTCAGCATGTGACTGATAGATTTGCCAAGTTTCGATCAAATACACTGAATGGTTTTCGAGTTCTGCCCAGGAAAAGGAAATGATTACGGATAGACAGACAGACTGGCTGATCACTATATCCCCCGCATTATATGCCGGGGGGGTTAATAATCAGAGGAGTAAGGGAGTTCTTACTTTACTTAGAGATCAATGAGAACAGTGGTCACCATGAGGTGTACTGAGAAGTAGATCACCAATCATCTGATGATCTGAGTAGGAGACTGAAGTCTGGAATGCTACAGCACTGACATGGTCAGTAAACAACAAGTCTAGAAAAGCAGTGCATACAGCGAAGTTGAGTCATTTTCCCCACATTAAAGAAACCTTCAAGTTTCAGTTTTTTCACTCAGATCTCAGTTGAAATCCCCAGTAACTAGGACATGTTCACATTCATCATGCTTGGAGAGATCCTGACATTTCTGCATGAAGTTAGTGAGTGAATGCGACAACCGTGTCCATGACACTTTTGGAGGAACACACACACAAGCAGTGCAGAACTTGCCAACAAGAAAGGAAATGTATTCAATACTGCGAGATGACACTACATCACATAGCTGGACACTGTTCTTGAAACTTGTTGAAACATACACAGCAATACCATGTGTTGTGTCTCCTGGATAGACTTGATATCCTGGCAGGTCTCTTTCACTGTAATAATTGATGTGTGTTTCTGTGAAACACAAAACATCAAGCACACCAACAGACTTATCTTTCTTCACATCTTCGAAATGAGCACTGAGGGATCGAACACTCAAGTGAGCCACCTCGACTCCATCACCATGAATGTTCTCTACAGGGTGTGTCCAGGTGAACAGTCTTTCATTCCGCAATCTAGTCATCTCATCCAATGTTGTTGTTTTTTTGTTTACTACAATTTTGTGTTCAGCTAAACCTACAAGCTTTAGGCCTTTCCTTGATTTGACCCCACTGAGCATCGTATACACTTGACCTGGCTGGGCTTTTAATTTACTTCCTTGTGTAATTGTCATGTTCCCAATCATCTGCTCATATGTGCTACCTTGAGACTTGTGGATTGTTAGTAACAATAGGCACCAGTTGTCCACTAGAGCTATTTATGTGCCAAGATTGATGAAGAAATATTGTACGGTTTTCAGAATCTGCTCCGGAAACGAGGACTACCGCTATTTTCAGTCTAAGTCAAAGTCGTTGCCAAGGAAACTCGAATAGTATTTTTTTCAAAAAATCCCAAATTATCAAAAGGCACCAGTTTACCACTAGACCTATTAATGTGCCAAGTTTGGTGAAGAAATATTGTACGGTTTTCAAGAGCGGCTCCGGAAACGAGGACTACCGCTATTTTCAGTCTAAGTCAAAGTCGTTGCCATGGAAACTCGAAAAATGTGGGGGGTTTTAAATCTCAAACTATCAAAAGAACTACCAGTTCTCCACTAGACCGATCGATGTGCCAAGTTTGGTTAAGATATCTCTCATGGTTTTTGTGTTCTGCTCCGGAAACGAAATGTGACGGACGGACGGGACCCATTCCTATACCCTCATTCCACTTCGTAGCGGGAGATAAAAATTAATGAAAACGGTTATTGATCAGGTTGAAGGGGCTTACAATTTACCCACTCAGTAGTGTATTAATAGTTCCCGCACCTTGCTAACATGATGTGTTGTTATAGATTTCAGATTATAGATCACATGTATCAAAGCTTTGGCTTTCTTCAATACATAACGTTCATAGCATTGATTACATTGTAAATTAACTTCCTTGCGACATAAGTTTTTCATTGCTGGGAGTACATATATCCCTTTTGTTGACTCACCCGTTGTAAGGTCACATACATTGATTTTGGAACCTTAAAAAAATGTATACACTTGATAACTCGTAGAAGCTTCGGTGGTATGGATTGATAAATGATTACTATACGACACACACGCTGGTATTTCCTTGATGTCTGTGTTTCGAGTCAAAGTCATGGGGCTAGAGCAAACTTTAGTTCTTAAATACTGCGAACTTTAATAGACCAATCATTAAAAATTGCTTGAATAATATGTTAATGAAAGTTTCTGACAATTCCCCATCGTGTAGTGAAATGATGATTATTTTTCAACTTCCTTTATGTCTGACTGACAACAGCATCCCATACATAAGAATAGGTGATCTAACGTTCACTTTAATCAGGCGCTGCAGTGACGTTTTCAAAACAAAAAGTTTACTTCGCTGTAGCTGGGGACATGGAGACCATGTTATGTGTGTGAAAATGATATTTATATGTGTCAGTAGATTTGGAAGAAAAGACGGTGATCAAACGACTAGATTTTCTTCCGGATAAATGAAGTGTTATTTCTCTTATAAGTATTGTTAAGAGCTCAGTGAAAACATTTTAATAGATAAACACCTTGGTTATATTTGTTGAAATGGGTGAGTGAGTGAGTGAGTTAATATTTAACGTCACATCGGCAATATTTTTAGCCATACCGTGACGACCGTTGAAATGGACAACCATTAAGATGATATGATTAAGATAAACAAGTGGTTATCTGTTAAGTGTATATTGGTTTGTATTGCTTCCTGGTTGTTGGTTAAAGTCCTTCTGTTGCCTGTCGATTTTCATATAGGAAGGGTGTCTATTTCTTTACAGTTTAAACCATGTTGGCCTCCTTAGAGTTCAAGGTCTCACAGAACCCCGGAACGTTGTATTGTCTCTCGGTGTTGCCTCGGGCTAATCAGCATGTCTAGGGCCAATATGGGGGCGGTGGGATAGCCTAGTGGTTAAAGCGTTCGCTCATCACGCCGAAACCCGGGTTCGATTCCCCACGTGGGTACATTGTGTGACGCCCATTTTTAGTGTTCCCCGCCGTGATATTGCTGGAATATTGTTAAAAGCTGCTTAAAACCTCACTCACTGGAGGCAATATGTCACTGGACCTATGCTAAGGCAATATGAAAATATCCACATAAAAGCATAACAGTATTGCATTATCTTCGTCTCAGAAACGAATGGGCAGAGATACGGCAACGTTGTATAAAAGTTATTTTGAGTTGTAATGCAGAGTGTGAACAGGTTTATCTGCACATTATGTATCATTTCCTGTCCCTTTTATACCGAGTGTAGGGGGCCCAGAAGTCTAAGGCGCCGCTATTCGCTGTGCAGAGTTACGTCCCTTGGGCACGCCAAAAACCTATGATTGTGGGTGCGAATCACGGTTCGCCCCGATTATGTTTCTAGGTTTGTCAGCACCATACCCGTGCTCGTGGGTTTCACCAAAGTGGTAAACGTCTGAGACCTGCATCACTTCGGGCTTTCATCCCATATTAAGCTGACACGCCGCGATATAACTAGAATACTGTTAAAAGCGGCGTTAAACCCAACACACTCACTCACTCACTATATCGATTGTATGTTATCGCTTCCGGGTATCTGTTTATGGTATTTTCACAGTTCGAAATAAAACGTTTGACATTACATCTAATTATTTATGACAAATGTTTTGATATTTTCTTTGAATTGATATCTGCGACTAACAACAGTGTATCGTCTCATATTGCAAAGGACAAACAAAACCATGCAAATGTTCTGAAGTAAAATCCTGTTCCCGTGGTGATGGAGAATACTGGATCTACCCCCCAGTGTTCCAGGGTGAAAGAACGAGAATCTACTGTCACAACATGAGTTCAGAAGTTCCTACAGAATACGTGACCTTACCAGCCCCGAACTTTGGGCTCTACCCTAATACCCGTGACGGTGACTGTGATGGAAACATTATGCCATTGCATATTCCTATGTATGGCTTGACGACATTCAGAAGGATTCGAGTGGATATACAGGTAAGAGTGAGTGAGTGAGTGAGTGAGTGAGTGAGTGAGGTTTTACGCCGCTTTTAGCAATATTCCAGCAATATCACGGCGGGGGACACCAGAAATGGGCTTCACACATTGTACCCATGTCGGGAATCGAACCCGGGTCTTCGGCGTGACGAGCTAACGCTTTAGGCTACCATTAGGCTACCCGACCGCCCTATACAGGTAAGAGTATACATATGGGCTTACAAAGAAAGAACTTGGATAAAAGCCTTGAGATGGTTCAATTTTCCTTGACCTGGGGCATAAAATGTTACTTGCATATCTTCCTCTTCATGTAATAGTTTTCATACATGAATCTGTTTCATGTTTTATATGTTATTCGTGACATACAGGGGTAGGGAAGTATAATGAAAATTTGTCATGACATCATTTCCTACTGAAATACATTTTAGGAAAATTCTGTTAAGTTACAGCAGTACTTATTACAGCAGTACAATTTATCGATTCAATGCATAACCTGTCAGTATTATTGTATTTCATTTGTGATGTTCTGAAATCAAATCATTTCTGGAATACAACCACCCAGGTGACTCAGCTAACCACCCAATGCCCAATGTTGCTAGTTCTTACATTGGTAACTGAATATCCGTCTCGGAAATCCCACTTGGTTCCAATTTCTCGAAACTTAAGAATATCCGCAAAATGCATTTCTCAAAATACATTGAGTTAAACAATGTAATATATACTCTTAAAAAGAAAGCAGAAGGGATATATTCCATATTCAAAGTAAAAACAGTTGACTTTCTGGCACAGCATAAATAAATATACTTTCACGTGTGGACCCCAGCATATTCCCATCGCTACATTCACCAAAACGCACAAAACTATGTGATTAATACATGTGTATCTTCTTCACATGCAACATGAACTCCAACGGTATGAAAGGGCAGGAATTGCCTGACACCTGTATTACACCGACTGTAGAACCGCCAACACATGCCACGACTCAGTGAAGCGCAGAGGAACCACGTCATCGGTTTGTTTGTTTGTTTGTTTGTTGTTTAACGCCGCACTCGGGAATATTCCAGCTATATGACGACGGCCTGTAAATAATCAAGTCTGGACCAGACAATCCAGTGATTGACACCATGAGCATCGATCCACGCAATTGGGACCGATGACATGCATCAACAAAGTCAGCGAGCCTGACCACCCGATCCCGTTAGTCGGCTCTTACGACAAGCATAGTCGCCTTTTACGGCAAGCCTGGGTTGCTGAAGACATTATGGCTGATTAGAAGCAGAGGAAAAACGTCATCGGCTGATTGGAAGCAGGGGAACCACGTTATCGGCTGATTGGAAGCAGAGGAACCACGTCATCGGCTGATTGGAAGCAGGGGAACCACGTCATCGGCTGATTGGAAGCAGAGGAACCACGTCATCGGCTGATTGGAAGCAGAGGAACCACGTCATCGGCTGATTGGAAGCAGAGGAACCACGTCATCGGCTGATTGGAAGATGAGAAACCACGTCATCGGCTGATTGGAAGATGAATCCAGGTAGTTGCTAGTGCGTTTAATGCGTTCCGAACCCCCATCACAAGTGAGAACGTTATCAACATCATAGGTCAACACATGACCGCCCCAGGTCCGGTGACCCCGTGTGACTAACACCGCAATGTACCGTTACATACGGGTACGTCACCTACAGCCACCGAGGACGACTAAGACACCCAACATTCGAACATTCGTGCCAGATGTCCTGTCCGTGGTATCATTTTGACGCAGCAACATCGCAACGACGACGTCGTTAAAGACATGAATGATTTATGAAGAGTCCAGATTTATGTTCCGGCGGCACGATGATGTCGTGTTTATAGACGTTGTAATGAAGACTCTGCGGTAATTGCGTACAGGAGGCCGGGAAATTTGACGATGGCAGCAACGCCATGATGTGTACTGCCATCTACAACAACAGATGAACAAACTTGGTCCATATTACGGAAAACCTAGATGCACAACGCTGCACTGGCCAGATACTAAACATGAAACGATTTGAAATATATCTGTCGACGACCTGTTGACGGCACACATCCTTTGCAAATCCTGCAGTCGAACGAAATCTGCTCGTTGAAATGCATGTTATTTATGAACCGGATGTCGTTACGTGATTTTGATTGGACTATGCTTAGACTCGTTTGTCTAGCCAAAATATAACTTCATAATTCCAGCCTAGTTCGGCAAGGGGTGAAACTGGACATTTAAAGTCAGTTAACTCCCTTGCCTCGGGAAGATGGAACTGTCCACTTAATGGTGACCTTCTGCTTGTAACATTATAACATGGCGCTTCGATTATTGTTTTAATGAATTACCATTTGATAATAGGCCGGGGGCCCCTTTACTGGAAATATACACACTCAACCTTCAAAGTAAACGGCTGTCGATCAAACACTGGTTAAGACACGATATCGAGAAAGAAATGACGTACACATGAGCAATGATAAAACCTACCCTCACTCGAAGTACCTCGACTAAACGAAAAGCTATTTCATATATACGTGGATCTTTCTAATGCAATTTACATAATAAATTAGCATAGGAAAGCTTCATTTGTATCCTTTGATAACAAAAACAAATTGTACCTGCTATCTGTAGGGTATTCATCTTCTACATATAAGAGTGCAGCGCCTTTTATCTCTAGGAATATTGACATACCTGCAACGAAATTATGCCATGGCCCCACGGAATGTTGCATATAAATATGCATATAAGGTAAAATTATGTTCTGAAGAAAGCAGACTTCTAGTTTTATAACTGCTGTAAAGAAAGGCGAGCCAGTCCTGCACAAACAAACATTTTAATCTTGACATTAGTTATCCGATAAAGGATTCTTTACGACTTATTGATTGTCATTCCCAAACATAGCCAATCAAAGTTGAAACAGCAAATACTTTAATTTTGAAACCCAATTATTTTTTCATTATTTGCTGCTTTTAAAATCATAAGTTTAATCTTACATTTGGCATATGCAATAATCTAATCCAAAATTTTATGGAACGTTTTAAGGCAAAGAGCTCCTGCCACATTCACCGAATACTGTATAACTTGGTGTCGAGATCTTCACTCGGAGAGGGCATTTGTTTACCTGCAAACATGTGAATGGTTTCTATATTTCCCGGACTCTCCATCAGACAAACGCAGTAAAATAGGCACATTTTTAGTGTCAAATATAATTTCATCAGTACCCTTATTTTTGTAGACAGTATAAACTGATGAAATGATAGTGAAGGTGTACAGGCGATAAATGTTAATAATAAAATTAATTTCGGGCGTGCAAATCAATATCTGGCGTGTCCACCATGTTGGGCAATACATGCCCGACATCTTGATGACAAACTGTTCATTAACTTGCGTATGGTTGCCTTTGGCATTGCTCGCCATTCCGCCTGAAGAGCTACCCCAAGGTGTGCCACTTCGGCTGAGAACATCCCACAGATGTTCTGTTTGGGACATGTCATAGGAGTTTGTGTCCGAATGCCTTCTCGTCGGAGTTACCTGGGCACGATGTGGTCTGGTATTGTCATCTTGCAATTCAAAATGTCTGCCAATAATTCTTGGGAATGGCGCAACGACAGGACGCAAATTTCGTGAGGCTAGTTGAACAAAACTGCCTTCCCACTTTTGTAGTTACCTCAATAAATGCCGCCGTGGTTAGATGTTGCGTTTGTGTTCACTATTTAACAGGTACACATATAGGCTGGAAGTAGGCCCTGTTTAATATAGAAATTTACAAAATAATTTTATGAAGATCCAAGGTATAATTTTGTTTCCTGTTCCCTGGTGTGTTCCGAAAGCGTGAAAACCTCTAGAAATAAAATATTTGATAACATTTTGGAACAATGTTTGAATTTCCTTTTGTACTTTCTTTGTTTGTTTGTTTGTTTGTTTGTTTGTTGTTATGTAATACATTATTTACATGATGTAAATTAAATGGGATCTGGTACCAGCAAAATCTATCAGAGAAACAGGTCGTCCTGGACGGGAATCACATAGTGTGTCACAAAGTGTGATTCAAATTTTTAAACTATCTATCTCACACGATGCATTTCTCTTTCTTCTTTCGATTCTGAGTGGAAACGTGTCTGCATACCAGTTTCCAGCATCTAAAGTTTATTAACCCTGTCATACCTCACATCGCCACGGTCACCTCCCAGATCTGGGTCATGCACGCTATGCATGCTGGTTGACCTTCTTGCACTGATCACGTGTCTATCCCAGTCAACTCATTCTCTTTCAAGAGCATATAGACTAAGGAATTGCGATGCGGGGATGGACGGGTGGGCATATAACGTGTGAAATAGGATAGGTATATAAATATACAATTCATAATAAAATGTTCAAATTTTTAAACTTATCCTATCTCACACTATGCATTTTATCAAATCGCCTGGCAGTGGTAACGTGTTGTTTTTACAGGAAACCATTTTGGATTTTTTTTCCCTTGCAAGCGATCTTCATATTTCTGGCGTCTAATTGCCTGCAAATTTACTTATATCCCTGTTTGGGATAGTTATTCTTCATAATGGACGAGCAGTCCACACGGAGACCTGTCTGCACTTTGTGCCGACGTGTTTCCTCTCCGTCTGACCCTCATTCCCAGTGTTCGGATTGTCGTGAATTATGCAGTTTTGGAAGTTTTGTATCCTTCAAACTGTACCTGCATAAATGTCGGCGTTGGGTGTCAGATCGCCTCTCTAAGATTGCAGAAAAATCCACGAAAGCCAAGAAAACACCGGTCAACATAATCACCCTCGCCGGCGGGCCGGGATACTAGGGATCCCACCTGTCCCATGATCTCGTTAGACGATGAGAGAGTCTCTGACTCTTTCTCACAGACGACATATCTAAGGTCTCCACGAATCCACCTTCAAAGCGAACCTACCGTCAACATCCCGAGACTCGAGCATTCGACGAGTCATCTCGTTAGACACGAGTGTGGATGACCGGCTTACGTCAGCCAACGTATCCAACCCGACCGAGGTTCGTACTTTCGACTCATCGTGTTCTACGACTAACAGGGAGCTCGCTCCTGTTATATCTTCAGAGCGTACACATAGTACTGATACCTCGGTCAACCCTATAAGTTCTGTCCGTCATTCTCCCATTCGACGATCTTCGCAGGATTGATCCTCTCAACACCAGGAGTCGTATTACGACTCATCGGATCAAGGCTCACGAACCTCCCATTCCCGAGAGGATTCACAAGACGATAGACATTCGTCCTGGGAACGACAAGTGCTCTTTATTCAGTGCAATCATCGGGGAACGGCATTCAGACTGGGACCAACGGACTTCTCACCCTCGACACCGAGATGATTCGAACACCGATTCTCCGAACTTGGACCCTCGAACCTCCGAACCTCCGAACCTCGAACCTACGAACATCTGGCCTCTGAACCTCGAACCTTGAACCCCGAATCTCGAACCTCCGAACCTCGAACCTCTGAATCTCGACCCTCCGAACCTCGCCAAACTTCCGAACCTCGTTGAACATTCGAACATCGTGGCTCAGAGGATGAACGCTACAACGAGTCTATTAGTCATTCATCCTACATGTCTCGATCTTCTCCTTCTCTCATCCATCCGTATTTTCAACCAAGAGATTACCCTCACACTTTCGATTTTCATCAACGTGCTGATTACCCTTGGAACACTACTTCATATAGTGCCTACGCACATGAGTTGGAACGATACCTACACTACAGGGATCCCCACCCTCCATGGCATGGGTATCCTCATGATCCGGATTACAGACCCTCTCGGTCAAGTCACATTTCCTCTTCTCGCCATGAGGATTCTCTTCGGCAATATAGAGATAGACCACTCAGACCAGCTACCGTTAGTAAATGCCCTTCACATAAAGATAGGCAGAGTTCTACTTCACCTACTCGTCATACTGGCTCCCCATCACCACCTCTGTTTCGACGCCCTCCTGTTTCATCTGAATCACCGACTCTTGCTACATCACAAGCTCCATCTCAAACTATCCCTACATCATGGATCCCTTGCGAACTTTCGGCTTTTCCAGCAGAACAGATTCGTTCTTTGTTACAGGCTGTTGTTACAGACAGCAACATGTCTTCCCCAACCGGCACATGCTGTACCAACTACGGTACCTCAATCTGCATCGACAGCCACTACATCCCTTTCAGTGGATCAACCACCAGAATCCGAGTCACCAGCTTCGTCATCTGGGAGCTTCGAAATTGCGGATCCGATCACTGTACTTATCTGGATAGCAGATAAGTTACAACTGTTAAAATGCACTTCAACGGAGGACACTTTTATCATCATTTGTTGTGCCTTCAGCTTCGTCGCCGAACATCACACTCCCTCCGAGACCAGTCCTACAGGATATGGCCACCAATTTAGACAAAGCATATGATGCTTCCGCCGTCTTTGTGATTGGCTTCACTGTCCACGCTTTGTATTGGCGGATGCAGGGACTCATGGCTTGTCTACGATTGCTCCCGAACTAGATGGTGACATCGCAACATTAGCTCCTAAGCATCCGTACTCTGCTTCTTCAGTGGATGATAGGGACCTCGTCCACCTGGACACCACTGTTCGAAGGACCCTCCCGTCGGTCTCCACTATTGCATCGGCAACTGAAGCACTCTCATCGGCTTTAGCTCATGCGTCTTCCTCAGAAGAATCCTGTATTCGAGGTGCTGTGACCCTCATCCAGGACAAAACGACAGCAATACTAGACATCCTTGCTCACCATGCGGGATCTATCACTACCCTTCGTAGGCGTGGGGTGTTACAACATTGCTCATGGGATGATCAATTTAAGAACAGGCCGTACCAACTGCCATGGTCAAGACCCTCCCTTTTTGCTGGGCGCATACAGGAGGTTGCCCATGAAGGCCAAAGAGACACTTTCCTGCAAGTCACTGTCGACTTACTTCGTCGCCAGAGAAATCAACTGGAAGAACAAAGGAAAGATCGAAGACGACCAACCTTTACTCCCTCTCAACAAGACCTCAGAGAGGTTTTGAGTAATAGATCTGCTTCTTTTCGTGGCTGTGGCCGAGCACGCCAACATCAGCAAGGAGGGAAATCAGGCGCACCGTCTCCTTTTCAGGGAGACACTGACACTAACCCCAAATGACTCACTACAACAGCAGAACAACTGGTACCTTCCGAGATTCGACGACTGGATGCATACTCTCTCGAATATAAGTCGTTCTCGTTCGTTTTAGAAATACGATTACGTTTGAACTTGTTACACATATTGTACCCGACTTATTGTGTTTCAGTTGTTCGCGTATCAGGATCTAAACATTCTTTGAGAGTGTTCTTCTTATCCTGTCTACGAGTTGTTGTTTTTGTTTGTTTTTTCTGTCTTACGACACTTAACTGTGTTACTGTATTAAATATTGTACCACTGTTAAGTTCCAGCTTCCTCGTAAATATCCTACGGTTGTGATCTATAGAGAAGGGAGTTGCGCCCCACCATCCAACCGTGGGATAAAATGCATAGTGTGAGATAGGATAAGTTTAAAAATTTGAACATTTATTATAAATTGTATATTTATATACTTATCCTATCTCGTTTTTTTTACGTTATATGCCCACCCGTCCATCCCCGCATCGCAGTTCCTTAGTCTATATGCTCTTGAAAGAGAATGAGTTGACTGGGATAGACACGTGATCAGTGCAAGAAGGTCAACCAGCATGCATAGCGCGCATGACCCAGATCTGGGAGGTGACCGTGGCGATGTGAGGTATGTCAGGGTTAATTAACTTTAGAAGCTGGAAACTTTTATTTCAGACACGTTTCCACTCAGAATCGAAAGAAGAAAGAGAAATGCATAGTGTGAGATAGGATAAGTATATAAATATACAATTTATAATACAGTTTTCCATTTTGACCTATGTTATTACAGACGATGACTGTAGATGTCAGAGACAGGAGATTTGCTACATCAACGAACAACGTCAACAAATATGGGCGCGCCATCGACTGTTACACCCGTCACGTGGGTAATGTGAGAAACAGCTGCGGTCCAAAGGGCACATTCCATATTGACACCACAGGAACAGGCCTTGTTTTTAACAGAACGGTAAGACAGCCCATTACGCCAGCGGTAGCAAAAATACGATTCAGAATGTTTCCCAGGAGTTCTCATAAAGTCACGTTTTGTTTTCTTGTAGAGATAAAGGGATTTTTTTTTTAAATACGCTAAAATGATAAGGTCCGAGAGTTCTTTAAAATGTATCACCACAAACAATGGAACGCTATCATGGCTTCACACTTTAGGGACGCTATAAGCTTACCTGTCAAGGCGCATAAAAGTAAGATTGTTTTATCACATTCATCGCATCTTGTTTGGAAACTAGAGTGTTTGTAAGTAGTACATGTTTATCTGATGGTTAACTTGTTACCTGACATTGAAATTTATATAATACAGCTTCATCAATATTGTTGTGTTCTGTTGTGCGGAAGGTCCGGGGTTCGATGCCCGGACGCGTCATACCAAAAGACGTTGAAAGATGGTACTTGTTGTTACCCTGTCTGGCGCTCGGCATTAAGGGGTTAAAACAAGGACTGGTCGGCTTGGAGTCCGTTTACAGTGTCTGAGTGGGGTAATCCTGTTAAAAAGTCGGCGTGGTATCTCAGTGGGCTTGCACTGTATAATCGATGCATGCACGTCGATATATAAGTGCAATAATCTTGGACGCGACGTTAAACCCATTTCACCTCACCTCTATTGTGTTTCCTGCGGTGTGAGTTGACCTAGCTAGACTGTTGTGGTTACTCCCTTTGCTATGCAGCTGGAATGGCATCTATCACCGGGAAGTTCTTGGGGAACCGTAAACAAATCAGCTGACGGGACCGTCATAGATCTCCTAGGAGGTGGGTATTGTGGAGGAATCCGGCCGTATGAACCAATGACGTTGGAGATAAATCCACTTGAGGGTGAGACAATTGTTAATAGCTCTTTTATAGGAGTCTTTTCATAAAACATGGTCATTTCTTTTAATGACTGTCTAAATGTAATGGGACATATGCAATTGAACAACTCATCTCCAACATGAGTCGGGGGCACGGGTGGCACAAGGTACCGCGATTCACTGTGCAGAGTTGCGTCCCGTGGACACGCCAGAAATGTATGATTGTCGGTTCGAATCCCGGTTCGCCCCGATTATGTTTCTAGGTTTGTCAGCACCATACCCGTGCTCGTGGGTTTCACCGAAGTGGTAAACGACTGAGACCTGCATTACTTCAGGCTTTCCTAAAAAATGAAGCTGACACGCCGTGATATAACTGGAATACTGTTAAAAGCGGCGTTAAACCCAACTCACTCACTCATTCAAACATGGGTAATTTACTTTGAACTTGAACGCCTGGAAATGTTTACGGGCAGTTTTTTATACATTTTGTACAGCTGAACAATAAGTATAACATCGTATGTGGGTGGGGTAATGATATGCATGCGCGATAACAGTACCATCTGGAAAAACTAGCGATATTTCTCTGTGTCTATACAACACGTTTTGACTGAATAAATCACCTTATGTTAACAATATTTAATCAGCGTCATCATTTCTTTCAGGCCTAAACTATCCAATGCATTTTAAAGTACTAAATATAGATATATTTATCTACCTGAGAGAACGAAGTGAAGGATAAACAGGTGCTTGGTTTCATTTACGTTGTTATTATTTGTAAATAGTGTGCCAACATTCTACATTGCAGTTGTGGGCGACACGACCGATGACGTCTGTGCTTAGAAGACTCACATCCGGACAAACGCAACCTAAAGCTTTGTGTGTTTGTCCACATTTAAAACTGGGCGGCAAAAGAAAGTATTGGTCGAGTTCCATGATCGATAAAAGAATAACAAGAAGAGGTTTTGTTGTGAATTTTAATATAATCTAGGGAGGGGTAACAAATGATTTATCAACCATAGTTTGAATGAAATTGTGCAATCACATGTAATATAAGCTCAAGGTAAACAATGGTGGGGTAAGAAATTTCATTTTCAAAAGTTGTCTGAAATGTCATCAAAAAATTGTCAGACACACTACAAGTTCATTGTCGACACAGTTGCCTTCAATAGCGTGTATGACCTCCAGCTGCCCTAATGCATGCTTTGATACGCCGCCTCATCGATGACGTCAGTCTTCTGATGACGTGGACTGGAATCCGTTGCCACTCGTCTCTCAGGGCCTGCTGCAATTCTTGTCTGTTGATGGGCGGCCGATGTCGTGCTCTAATCTGTCTGTCAAGATGGTCCCACAGATGTTCAATAGGATTCATATCGGGTGAGTGGGCAGGCCAGGCCAAAACGTCAACGTTCTGCTGGTTAAGAAAGTTCCGAGTCAGTCTTGCAGTATGGGGCCTGGCATTGTCGTGTTGAAACAATGTCCCCTGCTGTTGGTTTTGTAAGAACGGAAGCACAACTGGCTGCAACACTTGGTCTCTGTACTGCACAGTGTGCAGGTTTCCCTGTATAATCACCAAATCAGTCTTCTGATCTCCACAAATACCGCCCCACACCATGACACCTCCCCCGCCGAATGGATGGTCCTCTCGAATACACACCGGAACCAAATGTTCCCCTCTTCGTCGATATACTCGTTCTCTGTCGTCATTTCGAAACAAGTTAAACCGACTTTCATCAGTAAACAGCACTCGACGCCAAATTCGCACTTGCCAGCGTCGAACCTGCCTTGCCCATCGCAGTCTCAAGCGTCGATGTTGAGCAGTCAGTACCATTCATCGGAAAGGACGATACGCTCGGATTCCAGCAACACGAAGTCGTCGTATTACTGTACGTTGGCTAATGGGATGTCCCAACGCTGTTGCTGCTGTCGCCGTATCTGACCGTCTTCCAGTGGTGTTTACACTCGGGGTCGACCGGTTCTAGGCCTGTCCTGTTTCCTCCCTGTCTGTCTGTACCGTTGAATCAGCCTGGCTACTGTCAATGGGGTACAACCAAACCTTCTGGCAATTTGGACCCTGTGTTGCCCCCATCTCTCTACAAATTGCCAACCTATACTTTCCTTTGCCGCTTAGTTTAAATCCAGACGTTATACGCAAACTGCTGAGAAAAACGGTTCTCAAAGATACAAAGAAAATATGACCAAATGTATTTTGCTCATTTTCAAATATTAGAATTAGTAAGAAATTTCCCAAATCACCAGCACGTCTGCTGTATTCTGTAATATGTTATGTTTTTGTCAGCAATTGTTTTATAACTATCTTCTGCAGTTAGTCACTGGCACTCATACATTCCTTTCCACATAATACCAAGTCACCTGGGATTTTTGGAAATAATTGACTTTCACTTTGTGTGAGTTCATTGGAGTATGAACCTTCATAGTGTTACGGCCAAGCTGATGAACGTCGGAGCTTGTGGCGAAGTGATAGTCAATTCTTAAAATTAGGAGATAAATGTCCTGTGTTTGAAAATTAGATTAATGTTAGACCGAATTGATAGTCTCTAAATTTCATTTGAAACCGAACGCGTAGTGTGACGTCAATTCGTCATTCAGAAGTGTTCCAAACTTATGGGATATCTCAAGTTGTGTCTAAACGGAAACAAACGTACTGTTTACCAGGTAGGAAAATATTATGTTTCAATTTGGTTGTAAATTAGGTATAAATAGGGATGTATTTGTACAAGGCTCTCTTTTCTATTCTCTTTGGGTAAACATTGTTTGATTATGGTTAAGCCTATAGGCACATTGTTATTAATTTTGAGTTATCTAAAAATACAATTTAATATGATGTGGAGATTTCGAATAAATGTGAAGGCAAAGTTTATATAATTGTGTTTTCGAAACAAAACCTTTATTTATTTTTTGATTTTCATTAATTCCCCGACTTTGAAACATCCTAACTCCCAGTGTGTTGTCCGTAGGGTTGATTTGGATTGGCCTCACAGGAAAACAGTCTCGAGGTCAGCCTCGTCTATTGTTCCAAAACGGCCTGGCTCCAGAAGTAATTTGTTTTGCATCTCTTTGCCTGTGGGAATGATTTCTTAATTTGTGTTGGAGAAAATAGCGTTTCACGAGATAATTTAATAAGATATAAATATAGATCTAGACTGTAGCTGGTTAATGACAGGTTTCATCATGAAATTGTAAACAAAACTCGGGTGATTATGGTGATCAGTTTTCGCTTTTTCAATAGTTACTAGACAGTTATCTTTCTTCATCAGTTGTTGTTGCCAAACCCAACTTCAATTTGAAAACGCTGATTATCATTGTTTCTTTCTTCAATGTCATTGTTGTTGCCGATGTAGGTTGTTCATTCTCTGGGGTGGAACTTTCTGTGATTTCGAATAATAAATGAGTTGGAAAATGATCATGTACTTTTGTTACCTTGTTATAAAATATTTACAAAGATATTTGAAAAAGATGTGTGTTCAAAAGATACACATTTAAGCAGATGGTATTTTCCTTCGATTTATATATTTTCTCGATGTTGAATTATGCTTAATTCATCTGAACTGTTTAGGTTGGCAGGAATTCGGTCAAGTCCGGACCATATACATCGGAGATATTGCCGATTTAAAAATTTCCGAAATCCATCACGTGTGTTGTGTTGATATCCGCCATACTGGTGGTCAAACGGACGTAGTGAGACTATGTTGTGTTGTCTTTGCCAATACACGTTCTTCAGCAACCCATGCCTGTCGTAAAAGGCGACTATACTTGTCGTAAGAGGCGACTAACGGGATCGGGTGGTCAGGCTCCCTGACTTGGTTGATGCATGTCATCATATCCCAATTGCGTGGACTGATGTCAATCACTGGATTGTCTGGTCCATCCCTCGATTATTTACAGACCGCCTCTGGAATATTGCTGAGTGCGGCGTTAAACAACAAACAGTAAGTAATTATCTCCCCCTGCCCAAGCACCAGTAGCTGAGCAATCCAGGGACAGTGACAATGGAGGAGAGCATTCTGTGCCGGACCTTTAGCAGATTAGTATGAAGTCCCCAGGGTCATGTGTGGAAACTTCAGTTGTCATGCATGACTACTGTGGACAAATTCGGGCATTGATGCATTCACTCGGTCAGATATCTTTGATGATTTGTGTGACTGTGTTAACACAAACATTGAATGATAATATCTCGAATGCTATACCAAATCCGAAAATGGTAGGTGTGGAAATTCAGTGGAGCAAGCCTGTGGTAACATAAGATGTCTCCTCAAATGAAAAATTCTCTTTTTACACAGGAATCCCTGACGCAGGTGTATTTAAAGCGTTATTTCATGAGATGGGTGATGCCTTAAAGTATACAACTAGGGGTAATTATTCTGGTGAATCGGAATTAGAAGGTCGTCCACGCACCTTAAGGTTGATCGATGAGTTCTTCCTAGTTCTCATGAGGCTAAGATTGGGACTGTTACTGGAGGATTTGGCGGATGGAGTTTGCATTTTATAATTAAAATCAACATGTGGTAGTATATTTGACAAGTGGATTGACTACAGGTTAAACTGTTTTCTTTGAGAGCATGGCCATCAACATCTATCATTAAGAAAACAATGCCTAAGAAATTAAAAATACCCCAATCCTCGAGTTATCATTGTCTGCACAGAAATATTAACTGAGACATCACAATCCCTTACAAGCAGGACCCTCCTATACTCTAATTAAATGTTTCGTATGATTTACAAATCACTGATTGGTCTAAGTTCTACTGTGATAATAACTTGTGTCTCTGATCATTTATTAATGGTGTAAATAAAGCGCCAGAACTCTTTATTCATAAGAAATCGATTGTACGATTCCAAATATATCAAGGCGACTATGCTTGTCGTAAGAGGCAACTGACGAGATCTGGTGATCAGGCTCGCTGACCTTGTTGATGCATGTCATCGTGATGATCGTGTCCCAAAAGTGTGGATCGATGCTCAAGGTGTCAGTCGTTGGATAGTCTGGTTCAGGCTGGTTCCACTTGCCTTCATCTGTTGTTGTCGCCCAAACCTTTGATGTAGATGTCAAACAAAGCATCCTCGACTTTAAGGGCGCGAGTCACAGGTTGCACGTGCGTGTTAATGCACGGCGCACAATTTGGAGTGGATTTAAAAATAATGGAGCAGAGGCCCCGCAGGGGCCGAGGCCCATTATTTTTAAGGAATGGAGAGTTACGAGGATATTCCCCTACTTAAAACTCATCCCTACTTTTACACTTTGACAAAATATTCCGTAGTTGAAAATATTTGAAAAATTCAAATGCTGCTTCAAAATAATGTACAGTTGACAAGCAACTCTCCATTCCTGAAAAAATAATGGAGCGTTCAAACAATAGAATGACGTCACAGATGTGTTTTAAGCACACGGAATGAACGGACATTCCCATCTACATATTTGTTAGTAGCAAGATACTCATACACATGCTGTTTTAATGTGAACAACACAGTGATTGTTCAGCTATAAATACCTATTGATCCATTTTGCTTACGCAATGCCACTGCTTCATGAAATATAACGTTTATGATCATGGGAATGATGAAGACAGGAAAACCAAGTTGCCAGACTTTCTAATATTTAATTTAAGACAATATTATCCCTGTGGAGACGTTATCTACAACCTGGCAATACTCATGACTTGCCACGGGCCGGTCGTCCACGTATGACGTCACGTCAATAAGACAAACCATATTCGGTTGGTGCATCTACAAAATCCATACCAAACTGCCAGGACAGAACAGAATAAAACTATATACGCTCAAGGCTAGATAGCATAATCACTATACTTAAAAAATGACTTTCACTCTGTGTGAAATGCTTGGCCCTCACTCTATGAAGGTCCATACTCCAAGGAACTGTGCAAGTGTGAACCAAGCAAAGTGTGAAGTCATCCCCGAAATGCATTATGCATCACTAACCCGGTTTAAAATATCTTGTTTTTTTGGTTTGCTGTTTCACGCCGCACTCAGCAATATGACTGCGGTCTGTAAATAATCATGTTTGGATCAGACAGTCCAGTGATTGATTTGAGCAACGATCCACGCCGTCGAGGTAGAAAACACGCAATCAACCAAGTCAACGAGCCTGACCATCCGATCCATTTGGTCGCCTCTTACGACAAGCATAGGTGGTAGATGACCTATTCTTACCCGGAATCCCCCCGTGGGCAAAAAAATCTAAAAGCTCCTCCTGAAAAAGTCTTATGCCATTAACATTAAGATGGATGTCATACCATGTTTATTGATCTGGATGTATAAATAATAAGGAACAGTTCCCTTTAAACCAAAGAGTGACTCATCCAGAAAACCAGAAACACCACAATCTTTGATCAAGGTTTGCTCAGTGACCTTCTGATACTGATGCCTTATAATTACAAGACCCGTGAAGATCCGGGGTAGAATAGGTCTTCAGCAACCCATGCTTTCCGTCAAAGGCGACCATGGTTGTCGTAAGAGGCGACTAACGGGATCAGGTGGTCGGGCTCGCTGGCTTGGTTGATGCATGTCATCGTATCCCAATTGCGTGGGTCGATGCTCATGATGTCAATCACTGGATTGTCTGGTCCAGACTCGATTATTTACAGACCGCCGTCATACAGCTGGAATTTTGCTGAGTGCGACGTTAAACAATAAACAAACAAATCATTACTATGCCCTTCCTGATAATCTCCCTTTGCTTGGTATCTTGTCAGTTAGTCTATTAAACATAACATAATCAGAGAACGTATGCTGAATCTTAACACCTTTAGTCCATGCCTCTGTCAATCCAGTAATGTCAGAAGAGTTCATATCTGGTAGCGATTCACACTCAGTTAGTGTCTGTACAAGTCCTGAGACATTCACATAAAAATCAAGCCGCCTGTGTCGTTGGCACAACCGTTATTGTTAATAGTTAACATTTTCCCTGTGTGAAGTAGGACCCTGACCACAACCCTTGTTTCCTCGTTTTGACCCCTTGGTTCCGTCTCTTGGGGATTTGGAACGGTTTCTGGTGCTTGGCAATACCATATATTTGGGTCGTTGTTTTTGCATTTTGTAGCCTGTTCCCATGTCAAGCCAGAAGCAATACCCTTGATTTCAAACTTCAGTGTTTGTGTCGCCCGGAACATTCAGCTTGTCCTCCCAGTAAAATGTCTTATGATAACAGGGCGATTCGTTGTCATGTCTAGTGGAGGGGGTGGCAGTTGCAGAATTGAGAATTATAGCTATGTCCTGGCGGGCAGACGGGCCCTCAGATATTTTTTTAATTAAAACTATGTGCCTGAATATTATTTGCAGAAATTCACCTTGCAACATGGTCATTTTTGTAGCAGACAATTTCTTTTAACAATCTGAAGCATAATTAGCTCTTTCAGAATTTTCGGGGACATTTTATCTTTTTCATTAAAATCCAAGTCAACGCCCCCACCCTCTCCAAAATAGCAAACGGTCGGTCCCTATGCCCTTATTCCTTCTTCCTGGTATTTCGATATGTTCAACTCAACAATACATTGTTCACCCTGACTTGGTATGCCGTGACATTGTCAAGATATACATGACCTGATAGAGACCTGTGGAGTGCATTCTGTGGTGTATCCTGTGGTGTATCCTGTATGACCGAGAGGGTCAGAGGTCGTCAAATGCTGGTGTAGTATGTATGGGAGGATGAAGCAGCCAAAACATTTTCATAATCTTGAATATGATCTCAGCGTCAATATTAATTGAAAAAGTTTCTATCACGGCGTGTCAGCTCCTGTGATGCAGGTCGTCGTTACCACTGTTGAGAAACACGGGTATGGCCCTGAGAAACATATAATCTTAAACATGTCGAATCTGTGATTTAGAAAGGATCATAAGATTCTCTCACGACGAAGTAGCGCATAGGGGAAAGATCTGATTGATTATTTACAGACAGCCGTCATATAGCTGTAATATTGCTGAGTGTGGCGTTAAATAAACAAGTCTGACCACCTCACCACTATAGGTGCATGGGCCCGTCACTTGAGGCCCCTCAATTCGTATCCCCTGTGCTGTTTGTTTGTTTGTTTGTTGTTTAACGCCGCACTCAGCAATATTCCAGCTATATGATGGCGGGCTGCTGTAAATCATCGAGTCTGGTCCAGACGATCCAATGATTGATATCAAGAGCATCGATCTACTCAATTGGGATACGATGACATGCATCAAGTCAGCGAGCCTGACCACCGGATCCCGTTGGTCGCCTCTTACGACAAGCATGGTTGATGAAGACCAATTCGGAATCTTCACGGATCGGTCAGACCTGGCCCCGATGTGGTGGATCCTTGCTCGAGTCTCCTGTCTCTGGTTGGCTGGTCAAGATGCTTGTGTTTACACGCCGCATTGATATTGCAGGAATACTGCTGACTGCGGCATTAAACAATATTCACCTCACTCAGATACTTTTAAAAAACATAAAAAAAACAAAAGAGTAACACCAGTAAAGACATCTCAAGATCATATAATACATGTATAGTTCTTATTTTATATAGTGGTACGGGTTAACAATTGGTGAGTGTCGCCGAAACACGATGCGAAGAGTTGCGCCCCCAACCACGCCAGCATCCGCTGATATTGACTCGAATCAAAGAATCAGGACGCCTGTGATCCTTAGTTTGCCAGCACCGTACCCCTGCTCTTGGATTTCACTTAGGAGGCTATTTTTCCCCCACATGGGGCGCGTCGTGATCTCACTATTGCAACCCGCATCAAACCCAGTCAACTCACCCACTTAAGTAACACTGAGATTTAAGTACCAAATCTATGAAAAAGCCATATGGAGATTGACGAAAAAACGAACCATACGGATGTAGTAATAATGTAGTAATGCCCCTTAAACGTCGTTCCATGCACTGAATCTGATTTGGCCATGCTGGTCGTCCATATTTCAAAACGAAAGCAATTAATATCCTGGTGTTGCATTCAACTTTCCTTCTATGCATTGGGACAAGGGATGTTACCATCTGATGGTCGTGGCCTGCTCCATCTCAAGCGGCAGGTAAGGATGAACAATATATTCATATAATTGAATAGGTTTATCTTAATATATATTGAAACATCTACAAAGGTTATTACCTCACGACATTTCCACCATGTGAAAACAAAAACAAAAATGGAATACGATGGTGTCATTCAGCTTAATATTAAAGAGTTAGTCGACAGCTTTCCAAACTGAAATTAATATTCATCCATATACTGAGATGTCATCATTCATTCCATAATTTTTACAAAAGGATGATTCTGGGGTTAAAAAAAAAATCGGTACAGTCTCTCGTGTAATTAGGATAACCATTACCTATTTATATATAATGATGGTGCTTGTGGTGACCTTGACAGATGACTGTGAGTGAGTGAGTTATGTTTAGCGGGGACACAACCCCGCACAGTGAATTTAGGGGAATTAGGCCACATGACCACCCATACCCTGGTGATTGTGACGTTTGGCTGTCAACCACTCGATTTGGTTGAGGACACATCCTCATCTATTATGGATACCAGTATAATTTAATAGTTAAGGGGGTTGACTGATAAGCTTCACAAAGAAGGAATTAGGTATTAGTTATATCTTTCGTTGTGGATATTACGTGATGGGAGAGGTATATCCAGTAAAACTTGAGTCAATATTGCTGGTTCAGTTGGCATTTCCCAGGGGAGAGTACATTCCATTATCACAGAAACTTTGGCAACGAAAAAGTATCAGCTCGTTTGGCTCCAAAACTTCTGACATCTAATCATTAACATACCACGAACAACATGTTTCGCAACAATCTAGCTCTGTTTGAAGCTGATCCAGAAAGGTTTTTGCAAGAATTTGTGACTATGGATGAAACCTGTGTTTCACCACTTTCATCGCTTCCCGTCGTTGGCAAAGGTGTCTTAATGTGAAAAGGAATTATGTTGATAAATAAATAATTTTAATGTCTAGGTCAAGTCTTTCTATGTGAGGTTCAGAACTGGTCAATCACCCCTCGTATCCTATACTTCACAAGTTAATCATCTCCTAACATAAAACAAAAAGCATTGTCCTTATAACTGTTAAATGGTTTGTTTTTTTCGATTTCTGCTACTCAACACGCAAATAGTAGCTGATCATATGCTGGGTGTAACCTTGGTTTGGTGTATGAAAGCAATCCTTCGCATTCGGTATTCATTCGAATGAGTGAGTGAGTGAGTATGTTTCTTACGAAGCTTTTAGGACAACTTCAGCAATATGACGGCGGGGGACTCCAGAAATAGGCTTCACACATTGTACACAATTGTACTGTGGGGAATCGAACCCGGGCCTTCGGCTTGACGAGCGAACACTTCAACCACTAGGCAACCCCGCTACTATTTACTCGAAGATGTCAAGATAATCTATATATCTTTAAAGATGACATTAAACTGGAGTATGCTAAGTTTGCTTTAACATTTTAGCTGTGTGATATTCAAATAGAAACATGATAAACACGTTTGTGGTTACTTTCAATTTAGAAATAGTTTGAAAGTGATAGCTTAGCTTAAAAGAGCAATGTCGCTGTCAAATAAAGGCAAACAATAAGTAAACAAAAGAAAATAGAAATGACATATTTAAGAAAAATCTGTACAGTTTCTCATCTGTTTGAAACATGTACAAATGGGTTAGCGTGGATACGCTGTATCAGGGAAGGCTAAAAGACAACACAAGGCACTGGAATGACCTCTAGTTTTCTGCCGCAAATCAATGAAAGCATAAATACGTTTTGATACCTTTGATTAAAGGGACAGCTCATGTATCTGTGATAAAGCTGTTTAACACATCTACCATAAAGATCCGGGTTAGAATTGTCCTCAGAATGTCCCATGTTTGTTGCAAGAGGCGACTAACGGAGTCGGGTGGACAAGCTCGCTTATTTGGTTGGTGTATGCCATTGTATCCCAATTGCGAAGATGCTCATGATGTCAATCATTGGACTGTCTGGTCAGGTTTGATAACTTGGTTGAGTGCGTGTTATCGTACTCCGACAGCGTGGATCGTTGCTCACAATATCAATCACTGGATTGTCTAATCCATGCTCAAAGATTTACCAACTGCCGCATATAGCTGGAACGTTGCTGAGTGCACTGGTAAACAACAAATAGACAAACATACATTTTTTTAAAATATTGTGCTTGAGTAGTTTCTTTAAAGATTATGTTTTATTCAGTTTCAGTTAAGATGAAAGACTGGACTCCGCCTACCGATAAGTGACAATCTCTAATGATGACATCACGTTTCGCAACGAATCTATGTTTACAGCTCTGTTTGGTACTGTCAACAGCTCCAGCAGCGCGGTGGGCTGTTGAACAAACAGACACAGAAAACTGTGGCCACGTGGTGTACGAGCGATGCTGCGATAATTTATGTTGGTGTGGATCTGAGTGTGTTCGTTGTGTAGACAATGGGGTGAAACTTGTATATATTCCAGAATTGCCTCCATCAACAAAATTCCTGAACTTCTCATCCAACCTCCTTGGGAGCATAAGCCGAGAGACTTTTGGCAACATAACCAATCTGTCCCTGAGAGTGTTACTTCTGAGAAATAACAGTATACTACACGTAACAAGTGATGCTTTTGAGGACCTGGTTCATCTGCAGCTTTTGGATCTAAGTGTAAACGATATTCCTCAAATGGACCTTCAATATGCATTTTATAGTTTACAGGACACAGTTTATACACTTAAGATCAGCGACAACAACGAAATTACTAACGTTTCAGAAGAATTTATTGGTGGATTGGCGCATTTAAAGCTTAAGGGTTTATCTTTGAACACCAATCATATTAGGAGTTTGAACCTTTCAGTGTTCCATGTACTTAAATCCCTAGTATATCTATATGTGGGGTATAATGGGCTCACTGAGACAGAAGGTCAGGTGCCATTTCAATTGCGAAAACTGGATATGCGTGCAAATCTTCTATCCGAAATTCCCCGCTTTTGTGTTGACGGGCACACCTCCCAGTTGACATACTTAGATTTAAGTAACAACCTTATTAGATGCATGTCACCTTCAAGCTTTCAGTGTCTGGCGAAGCTGAACTTCCTATATTCTACCAGAAACGATGTCGTTAGGATCTATACAAATACATTTTCTCATTTCCATTGGCCTTTAAGTATCACCTTAGATAATGTTTTGAGTACCATTATGAGTCAAAGTAACGCTAATCCTCACATAGACGAGTTTGCATTCAATACCACTGCATTAAGAGATCTTGCTCTTACCAACCTTCACGGAGAATTCCATGTGGTAACTAGCATGAAAGCCTTGGTGGGATGCACCAGATTAGATAGACTGGACATTTCCTACAATAACATGCCATATGCAAACAAGACCTTTATGGAAGGCTTTCTTGGGACTCTGCACATGTTACGGCACCTTAAGATGGCACAGTGCGAGCTGTATCGGTTCCCAAGTGTCGTTGCAAATAATCTCACCCAACTCGAGACAATCGACCTACATCAAAACAGAATATCCGAGCTAAACCCTGGACTGTTCAACAAGTTGAAGAAACTCAAATACATTAACCTCAGCAAGAACTCCATCACAGTCTTGATTGAAGCAACGTTCCCTCGCGAGTTGAGACACCAACTCTTTAACGTGAACCTTGCTTACAATGAGCTGTCCTGCATTTGTACCAACCTCTGGTTTATCCAGTGGATAATGCATGAGCACACGAAGTTTATAGATTACCCACAGGGTTATACATGTACGTATCCGAAGCACAGAGACAAAATTCGTCTCATCGATGCTCATTTATCTGAACAGATCTGTCGTGTGTCACAGGTGATGTTTCCTGTAATATTTGGTGCATCCGGAACACTCATTCTGTTCATATTGGTTCTATCCTTTGGCTATCGATGGCGCTGGCACATACGTTATTACATCTATATGTTGAGATACAGGAACAGGCTAGCATGCGATGAGGAACCGGGGAGATTCATCTATGATGCCTTTGTTTTATATTGTGAAGATGATTCCAGATGGGTACGGAATGATCTGATCCCTAAAATTGAAGAGGAAGCTAATCTGAAGTTATGTATTCATGAGAGAGATTTCATCCCCGGTCGCTACATAGTTGACAATATTGTCAACAGTCTGGAAAACAGTAGACAAGTTTTTCTTGTGCTTTCAAACTATTTCAGCCAAAGTCCGTGGTGTCAGTTTGAGCTGACTCTCATCCAGAAACGCTCTCTAGAGAAGAAGGAGGGTTACTTAGTGGTGGTTCTCCTGGAGGACATGGAGGACCGGAACATGACGTCATCACTGTATGCTCTACTGCAGACGACGACGTACATCAAGTGGCCGGAGGAAGAGAGGGACAGACAGTTCTTCTGGGATCGCCTGGGAATGAGTCTGAAGATATAGAATTACTTTGATCACAAGACGATGTCCCCTCACAGCAAAGCTGCCAGAAGCAATGGTAGATTTGAGCAGTCACATAGTTGAGGACAGGCATATATTTACAGTTATAGAGACAAATATTTTTGTTTTAATATTACCATGCTGATATTACAATATGTGTTCAATCAAATGCACATTGGCACTATTTATTAATATCTGTTATATCTACATACAATTGTCTAACTCTTCAGCATTGGATAAGGTCCGGCAGCATAATACCAGTCCATGTATGTACTGTGTTACATGCCCCTGGATATTCCTGCAACTGACTAGTGACCCTTTGTGGTCAGTTCTTGATCCGTATCCAAATACCCCTGCATGTAGATAGTGTCTGATCTTGTGCTGCTCCATTCAAGGTCCAACCTTCTTGAATAGCATCAACATTTCACGCACATGATTTGTATGTTTTGTTTCGGTAACGGCGTGGCTTGAAATTTCAAATAAACCAACATGTCGACAGACATGCTATAAAATTGACCTTTCCCGTATACTTCCCCGCCTTCAGGGCGGGGAAGAATAATATTTTATGTAAAGCACTTGTGTAAATAAAACATCTGAGAACTTCATCGTTATTCATTGTCATCCATCATTGTCGCAAACAAAATGTGACGATAACATTCCCAGTGTTGACATTATGATAAGAAAGCTTCTGAGAGCAAAGTTTATTTGTTTTGTTTGTTTGTTGTTTAACGCCGCACTCAGCAATATTCCAGCTATATGATGGCAGTCTGTGAATACTCGAGTCTGGACAAGACAATCCAGTGACTGATAGCATGAGCATCGATTCACGCAATTTGGATCGATGACATGCATCAACCAATTCAGCGAGCCTGACCACCCGATCCCGTTAGTCGCCTGAAAGAGAATGGGATACTGAGAGAGGGTATAGCCACAGGGAGTACGTGGTGTTTCTTCTTAAGTACATTTACATAAATCATCATTCCTTATTAAGAATAATGTCAATTAAAAAGTACAGATAGATAACACTTTTTAAAGGTATTATTCAAAACTTAGTATCGTTTTAGAAACCTGTTTAGTGACATTTTTAAACATTCATTGATTTTGAATAAATCATGTGATTTGGTTTATGGGCTTAAGCTAGTGTTTGTAACACGACTGTGTTTCTGTGTTAAGTGGTATGTACCAATATATAGTTACGATGACTGGTGACGTCAAGTGTGTCTGTTAAAGGACAAGTTGCGAATATCCATTTTCCCATAGATACGTGAAGTCAATATCATAGCATTCCAGGAGAGTATTTAAGATGTAGTGGTAGGTCTGAGAGGGGTTGCAGAGGAAGGTGTAAATGTGTTGTGGCACCAGATGTGGTGGCGACTGTGATCGCATTTCCTTGTCACAAGCCAACTAAAACATATGTACCACAAATTTCAATAAATACAAATTTCATTGCAAAATTTATGTAATATCGGTACAGTTAATTGGCTTTAATTATGTATATCATAAAGATGTGCCGAAGAAGAAAGAAATGCATATTTATTCAACACTTTAGATTACCTAAATTAAGATAAATGCTCTATCAAAATATAGTTATGTACTTGACAGATGTACTGTTGGTCAATACATTCCAAAATGTTCCTTTTTCATAATGTATTTAGGTTCACACGAGATACACAAGAAATCATTCCTCCGTGGCGGCCATATTGCATTTATTTTGGATGGCCCCATACCTTAAAATATTTAAAATGTCATAACCTACATCTGTAGTTTCATGGCTTCATCACAAAGTGCACACTTTCTACTCGAAACGGCTGCACTATATACTGTGTTGGCTAATTAGAGGATTATCAAGTAAGAATACCTTGTCTGTTCAAGAGCAGCTGAAGCTGAAAAGTTGGCCCATCAGAGACCAGACAACACTGTTGTATATACAGTAGACTACGTTTATAACGAACACGCTTATAACGAACTGACGGATATAGCGAACTTATTTTTAGTCCCGGCGATTTGATGTATATATGCTGTATATATGCTTATAGCGAACTACGGTTATTACGAACTAAAATTAGTGGTCCCTTTGAGTTCGTTATAACCGTAGTTGTTTACTGTACATTGTTGAGAGGTGCACCTTTGTTGTTGACATTGTGAATTATTAAATTAACAATTAATGTCTGTAACTAGATTTTATCACAAACATCCTGGGTTTCTCCTATGGTGTTAATTATGCTTGGCATAAGATAAGACGCGGTAATCGAAGGGATGAGCAGACAGAAAAGACCGGTAAAGCAATTAAATAATCAAAGAAGGAAGCGCTTAGTGGTGAAAATTTTTCGTTTGAGTGACGATTTAGCCTATAATCTCTTATCGTCTGTTTTACGCTATTTCCGGGGTTTTTTTCAAATTGGAATCATCATGCTATTAGCATATTTATTAATTAGCTGAGCATTCAATTCACAAATGGCTATTTTAGTTTATGTGATTGTAGTTTACAGATGAGTAAACACAACTGTTTTGGGTAGGAATTGACGATATGTAAAACGTCAGACACAAAGTTGGGCGATCTTTTCTATTTTTGTTGCTTAAGACCGCACTCGGTATTCCTGTCACATTTGACCCGTGAAGATTCCGGGTTAGAATAGGTCTTCAGCAACCCATGCTTGCCGTAAAAGGTGACTATGCTTGTCGTAAAAGGCGACTAACGGGATCGGGTGGTCAGGCTCGCTGACTTGGTTGATGCATGTCATCGATCCCAATTGCGTGGATCGATGCTCATGATGTCAATCACTGGATTGTCTGGTCCAGACTCGATTATTTACAGACCGCCGTCATATAGCTGGAATATTGCTGAGTGCGGCGTTAAACAACAAACCAACCAACACCTTGTCACATTTAACAAAAATGAAAATAGAGAACTTTTCGCCATTTCATACAAATACAAATAAAAAGCTGAAGGGTCTAATTTTATGTTTATTTCGACCACCGATTCAAGTATTTGACGAGCTCTCCTCATTTTGCCACCACCTATTGTTTAGAATAGAGTTTTGAAAGAAGAAAATTAATAAACAAAGTGCAAAGAGGACACGTCGCCTCACGACTAACAACTATTACTGTGCACCTAGTCTTATTTGGGTCATTTACACCAGCTCGGTTATAATACAATGGTTCACAAGAGTTAGGCGAGGATCAGCGAAGTAGGGACAATAATGGCTTCCGTTTCCTTGCAACAGTTAAAGGAAATGATACATCTGTCACTGAGACGTATGAGAGGCCAAACTAGTCAAACACATTCTAGAAAAATATAATCTCTAATCATTGACTAAAGTTTAACGTTACATCTGAACATTGTTTCACCCTTGGGGATTCCGGGTAAGAATATAGGTCCCCAGCAACCTATGCTTGTCTCACCGTGGGGATTCCGGGTTAGAAAGGTCCCCAGCAACCTACGGGGGGCGTTCAATAAGTTTTGCAACTTGGGCATTTGTGTTTACACAAACAATGTCAGGTGTGACAATAGTCATAACATCAGGTTGACATGTGTCATAACAAGTTCCAGACACAACAATAAGTTAGATGTGATGGCTTCATTCATCTGAGGGTGGTGACAATCATGAATTATCTCAAACATGAACAAGGCCCTGTAATAAAATTCCTTACCAAGGAGGGATGCAAAGCAAAAGAAATCCATGATCGCATGTGTAAAGTGATGGGTAAGGATGCTCCTGACTATTCAAAAGTTTGCCGTTGGTCTCTACAGTTTAAAAGGGATAGGGAGTCCCTAGACGATGACCCAAGGTCAGGCAGGCCTTCAGATGCCTTCCAACCGGAAACCATTGCTGTTATAGAAAGAAGATTTTTGTCTGACGACGAGTGAAAGTATCTGAACTTTCTAGGGAATTCCAAATATCAGTTGGAACTGTTGGAACCATTATTCATGAGCATCTTGGTATGTCCAAGATATCTGCAAGATGGGTACCTAGAAACCTCAGAGCTCGAGATCCCCATCAGAGAACTGAAAGTTGTCGAGACCTCCTGGATCTCTTTACTGCTGATGAAGCCGGATTTCTTTCTCGTCTAGTGACAGGTGATGAAACGTGGATCCACCACTGGGACCCAGAAACTAAATTGGAATCCATGCAATGGAAGCACCCCAATTCTCCGCCTCCAAGGAAGTTTCGCACTCAACCATCGGCTGGCAAGGTAATGGCCATCATATTTTGGGATGCAAGAGGCATACTACTGATTGATTACATGCCACCAAAAACTACAAAATCGACAGTATTATGTTAATGTAATGAAAGAATTGCGAAAATCTATTCGCCAGAAACGCCGTGGGATGTTAACACGTGGTATTCTACTTTTGCTCCGGTTCACAAGTCGAGAATTGCACAGGCTGCTATATGTGAATGTGGATTCGAACAGTTAAATCACCAACCCTACAGCCCAGACAGACCCCCAGTGACTATTTCCTGTTCCGGCAAATGAAATCTGCCCTACGTGGAAGACGCTTCCAGGATGACGAGGACTGCCACAGAGGCGTGGTTAGAGGGCAAATCTGCGGATTTCTATAAAAGTGGTATTAAAAGGTTGAAGGACAAATGGGAATAAGTGTTTTGAGGTGAATGGAGATTATACTGAAAAATACAAGTGCAAAAGATATTCTGCGACGAGGTCTTATATTGAAGCTGCAAAACTTATTGAACGCCCCTCGTATGCTTGTCTCCCCGTGGGGATTCCGGGTAAGAATATGGGTCCCCAGCAACCTATGATTGTCTCCCCGTGGGGATTCCGAGTAAGATTATGGGTCCCCAGCAACCTATGATTGTCTCCCCGTGGGGATTCCGAGTAAGATTATGGGTCCCAAGCAACCTATGATTGTCTCCCCGTAGGGATTCCGGGTAAGAAATATAGGTCCCCAGCAACCTATGCTTGTCTCCCCGTGGGGATTCCGGGTGATAAATATAGGACGCCAGCAACCTATGCTTGTCTCCCCGTGGGGAATCCGGGTAAGAACATGGGTCCCCAGCAACCTAGGCTTGTCTCCCCGTGGGGATTCTAGGTGAGAAATATAGGTCCCCAGCAACATATTGTTGTTGTAGGAGGCGACTTCGTGTGTAGTGGTGATAAGGCTGTGTGTCACCGTATCCCAAAAGTGTGGACCGATGTCAATCACTGAACTGGCTGGTCAAACACACAAAAAAGAACAGTGTCTTAGTAACATCCCGTCTTCAGCAGAGGGATCAAAGACGTTTGCCACAACGATGTCCGTGAGGTGAATTTAACAGTGTTAGTTGACAAATTAGCAGTTTCAGTCATTTCATGTTTCTGCCACTTTACGTCACATTAATGTTGGTTTTGAAAGGACCAAACTGTCTACGCTTCATTAGTAGATGTTAAAAGGTCTACAATTCTCACAATGATATTATACAAAACACTATTTTGTATCAGAACGGGTTCCCCTTTATATATTGTTCGAGAGCAATGTGCTTTGACAACACTGGTCTGCCATATTTCAACACTGTATACCCATCCATTGTTCTCTTGTTGTGTTGTAACCATGGATAGCACGTGCCGGTCCTCGTGTCCGGAACTGTCTCTTCATCTGGTATCTATTGTTACTTTCAGGTCATTCAATTGTATGCATGTGACTTTGTACCCAAAACAAAGTTATACAATATCCTGTGTGATTCTCTACCCAAGAAAATAAAACAATCTATATTTCAGTATATAATAATTATATTTATCTTTACATGTAAAATGCAAATGTCAGCGCTGATCAGCCCCACGTGAAATTAGTTTCTTCTGGAACAAATATTGCCAGTGTAAATGTATCTCGCCCAGTGAAAATAAGCACATGCATGTGGCACAGTGATCTGAAGAAATTAACTTGCATTTATATATGGAAATAAGTAAGTGCTAATCACATTATTAATTGAAATTAAATACCAATTTTAAAAAAATATGTACGCAAATTCATGATCATAAATTAGCAAAACAATATTATTAATCCTCTTGGAAACCTCCTGTGACTATCTGTTGTTTTGTTTGGGTTTATGGTATTACCACCTCTTATTGTCCTGACAAGCATTCTTAATCCGTGTATATATCTATAAACCGCTAACATCAGTGTATAGAACCCTGTCATGCCTGCATAAATGTTTCTTAAAGTGGTTCTGTTCCTGAGCTTCCAACCCATCCACTGTATGGTAGTTCATTAAAAAAACTAAACTGGCGTCAGATTTATGAAAGGGGAGATTCTTAAAATGAATCTTTGTAAATGTAAGGCATGAATACTGGAAGGATGGAAACATATATGATATAAATTAATAAGCTTTTTTTTTTTAAGCCCACTTACACCTGTATGATTGAACAAATTCTCGTGTTCATAATCGAGGGCGAAAACTGCTCGTTATCTCCGAAATCTCATGTTGACATTTTTGAAATTATATTGACATGTTTAATATTATATTGACATATTTGATATTATATTGACTTATTTGATTTTCGTGGCTTCTGAGGGACATAAAAGCACTCCTGCTTGGTTGCTCCTTGAACTTTAAGCCATCGATGAGCGAACTTTAGGTGTCAGACCTCTGGCTTTCCATCGCTTCCTTTCCCTCATACACTACATCATGTTGCCTATCTTCAGGAATTGTGCCTTAACCTGCACTTAAAACACAGGATGAGAGCAGGAATGCCTTATTTGACCAGGTATGGAAATAGTGTATGTGTGAATATTGTTTTATACTGCAAGTAGCAATATTCCCGATAGTTCACAACGAACTGTAATAATCAAGTCTGTATCGGGCAAACCAGTGTCTGAAAACATGAGCCACAATCTACGCCATTTGGCCATGATATCACAATAGGCCAAGCCACAGAGCCTCTCTCCATCTAATCCATTCTTGTTGACTTCACAAGCACAAGTTACTGGGTGTCAATTTGACCCTGGAATACCCTTCAGTTGATGGTTATTGTATGACTACTTCAGATGGAACCAATCCCACACTTATCAAGAAGACTCAACCAAACTAAATGAATAAATCAGAATGAAAAATAGCAATTTGTTTTGTAACATATTTAATCTGTTATCGTCTGAATACATGCGTGATTCATGCAGTAACATTCCAGCATCCAATAAACACAGTAATAAGGCCACCATTTTAACATAAAAAGTAGAAAAATCATATACACAAAGACAAAAGTTAAGCACACCCTAATTTATTTCATTATTGTTTGGTCCCAATATTTGTAACAGTCATGAAAGATATAATTACAGGAAGAATGATGTTTTCTCGAGATGATGTTATCAGTCATGTGTGACAGAAGCTCACGTGCCATGTATGGTATGCCCGTGCATCATGCTACCCTCGAGTATCTCTAAAAGCAGTATATTCAAACGTTAAAATTGCTTTCTTAATCTCGGTTTTAAACAGTTATTCCATGACATTGTGTGACCATGGCACGAATACGATTATCAAACGCCACATGGTGGCAAATAATCGGCATGCATAACGCAGGAATGTCTTGTAATGCCATTGGTCGGAATTTGCAAATATACTTCTCAGTATTCCTGAAATCTATCCCACATTTGCCATCTTACAAATACATATTATTGACAAAATACTTTGGCCTAAAAATCAGATATATTTTCAAGGGGATATAATCATTTATACACCAGCATGATGCACATTCTCCTTTCAGTATCAGTAGCCCCTGACATTTTAATGACAGTCTTAATTATTACCATATCATATATTACTCATCTAAAATATGACCTGCTACACTCACATTTCCTGTTGTATAGAAGCCCTGGATGAGATGTTTTAAGTTGATCATGTGATTTAAGAGAAAACTATGAATGTTTTTCAAGCGTCCGAAAAACCACAACACAGAGATATGTTCAGTGTTCAGTCCGCACCCGAGGACCAGATCTCTACACAGAACCTCTACTGCTCGTCAGCATTGCAGTCCGCACCCGAGGACCGGTTCTCTACACAGTACATCTACAGCTCGTCAGCATCGCAGTCCGCACCCGAGGACCGGTTCTCTACACAGTACATCTACTGCTCGTCAGCATCGCAGTCCGCATCCGAGGACCAGTTCTCTACACAGTACATCTACTGCTCGTCAGCATCGCAGTCCGCACCCGAGGACCGGTTCTCTACACAGTACATCTACTGCTCGTCAGCATCGCATTCCGCATCCGAGGACCGGTTCTCTACACAGTACATCAACTGCTCGTCAGCATCACAGTCCGCACCCGAGGACCGGTTCTCTACACAGTACATCTACAGCTCGTCAGCATCGCAGTCCGCACCCGAGGACCAGTTCTCTACACAGTACATCAACTGCTCGTCAGCATCGCAGTCCGCACCCGAGGACGGGTTCTCTACACAGTACATCAACTGCTCGTCAGCATCGCAGTCCGCACCCGAGGACCGGTTCTCTACACAGAACATCCACTGCTCGTCAGCATCGCAGTCCGCACCCGAGGACCAGTTCTCTACACAGAACATCTACTGCTCGTCAGCATCACAGTCCGCACCCGAGGACCGGTTCTCTAGACAGTACATCTACAGCTCGTCAGCATCGCAGTCCGCACCCGAGGACCAATTCTCTACACAGTACATCAACTGCTCGTCAGCATCGCAGTCCGCACCCGAGGACGGGTTCTCTACACAGTACATCTACTGCTCGTCAGCATCCCAGTCCGCACCCAAGGACCGGTTCTCTTCACAGAACATCTACTGCTCGTCAGCATCGCAGTCCGCACCCAAGGACCGGTTCTCTTCACAGAACATCTACTGCTCGTCAGCATCGCAGTCCGCACCCGAGGACCAGTTCTCTACACAGAACATCTACTGCTCGTCAGCATCGCAGTCCGCACCCGAGGACCAGTTCTCTACACAGTACATCTACTGCTCATCAGCATCCCAGTCTGATACAGAGGACCAGTCCTCCACACTTTAAATCTTCTGTACGTCAGCATCTCAGTCTGATACAGAGGACCAGTCCTCCACACTATAAATCTTCTGTACGTCAGCATTTCAGGCCGATCCAGAGGACCAGTCCTCCAAACTATAATCTTCTGTGTGTCAGCATCTCAGTCCTATCCAGAGGACCAGTCCGCCACACTATTAATCTTCTGTACGTCAGCATTTCAGTCCGATCCAGAGGACCAGTCCTACAAACTATAATCTTCTGTACGTCAGCATCTCAGTCCGATCCAGAGGACCAGTCCTCCACACTATACACCTACTCTACGTCAGCATTGCGGTCGGACTCAGAGGACGAGTCTGCATTGGTGGAGTTGTTGGGAGAGATAGATTCTGTGGCATCTCGATCCTGAAAAAAATAACTTCACTACATGGAAATACATTTTTTGGATACTAAAACTAGACCAAAAAGTTTTGATTAACTAGGGAAATGTTCATATAATGCATTGAGTTGTCTTGTACTGCCAGGGTTCCTGGATCTATTCTTTACTTATCCAATAACTGGAGGCACAAGGGTCTCTAACTCACCATAATTCTTCTAGAATTTGGGCATCAATAATTAATTTTATCATTAATTAATAAAATGCATTATTTTGGTAATCTTACATTATTCCAATTCAAGGGGCGTTCTCGCCATGCATTTGTGTTCCACGGTCAAAGGGAAGCTACTCTTCCTGGTTTAATCAAGCTCCTTCCCAGCGCGTGACACCTTCGTTACACTCTCGGTATAGACAGCTCCGGGAACGTACTATCGCTGTGAGGAGCTTGTGGTTTAATAGTGCAAGGGAAGCTACTCTTCCTGGTTTAATAGTGCAAGGCACCTTATCAGTGTATTATTCAGGAATTGTTCTTCACATGCTCTAAACAAAGGGAAGTAACCCATGTTGCAGCTGAATTTAGTTGCTCCATCCTCTTTTCATCCACACAACCACACCGGTAACACGTTTTTTAAATGGCGGAAACACTTACGTTAGAAGAAACATTTCTAATTCTCGTTTTTGTGGCGTTAGTTATTATTGTGGTGAACGTTATAGCTTAACTTATCCTCATGGAAAAGTATTTCAAACAATGGACAATTTCGTTTCGGGGATGGAATCAAGATGGAACTGCAGCTATGAGAGTGCGTTTCATGGAGACAGGGAAAATGGCGGCAGCAGCGTAGCCGAAGCAGAGGTCCACGTGGTCCCAGATGTTATCGACGATAACGCCTGTTACCACTACTCCTTCAGGAGGTGAGTCGGTGCAAATTGTTTTTTTTCCCAATAGGCCTAATTCATATAACCCTTTAGTTGTATCCTCTGGGAATTTGAAAATCACGTCCGTCAATCCCAGTATCATAACACTGCTCCTAGCATGGTTAGTAACCCAATTGCCCCTCATAATTCACAGGTCACTCCAAATCTTTCAAAGTGTTGACATGTTAAATATGCCACCACCTACAACAACACAAAGTGTGTATGGTCACCTGGGTTGTAATGTTCCTGTCAGCATTAAAAAAAAAAACAAAAAAAAAAAAAACAACAACAACTATGGAATGGTGAGTACGTCAATTTTCGCACTTTTGCTTAAACCAGACAGGGATTTGATGGATTATATACAACTTCGGCAGTATTCATCAGTACAGATGGACGGCTGGAGTTGAGACCCAAGTCTCAAGGCGCGAGAATCAGAACATTTTTGATTGGACAACAGCTTTCACAACTTACATGAGTATTTATGTCCAGCGCAGGATGGACATGGTACAAGGTTCACTCAAACACATGAATACTGTCCGTTTAGCAGCGTCTAGTCATACTGGTCTGGGATGGAGAACCTATGATGAACAATATTGTCTTCGCCAGGCTTGTGACCAGTCTCTACCATGGGGAAACGTGAATGTGGAATTGTGGATGTTGTTTGTACAGACACTTACCATCAACCGTTCAGTTCTGGGTTTTTCTGGTATACAAAAACGACACGTCAGCACATTTCAGGGCAAATTACATCGACCGGCAAGCAACACATGTAACAACTTTAATCATAGCAAGTGTTTTAGACAAAACTGCTAGTGCCGACACAGCTGTTCCGCATGTGGAAGCGATGCCCATCCAGCCTGCAGATGTACATCAGCCAGCACTCCTTCCAGAGTTATACAAGCTCGGTCGAACACCAGTCAAGACACAGGTGATGGAACGAATGGCAAAGCATTTTCCGGATCAGGCTCAGTTTCTCGTTAATGGTTTCAAATATGGCTTCAAGCTAGGATATGATGGTACAGTGGTAGGTTCTGACAAGAAATCTCAAATTTGTTAAAAATAATCATCTTATGTCACATTTAAAAATCCAAAAAGAGTTGGACTTGGGTATAATAGACAAAGCTCCTATACCATATATTAAGATTTCACGCTTGATTGGTCCCTAAAAGCGCCCCAGGAGATTATAGATTAATACACCACCTATCTTTCCAGAAGGTCAGAGCATAAAGGATTTTATTGATGAATCAACATGTGTGTGCGTGTGCCGGAGATAAGCTATCTCATTCGTTAGATGCTATAGATCATATTTTGACACATTTATAAGAGATGCAGTCGTTACTTGGTTTACTTAATTTCCTGTGCAACGCAGTTCCATCAGACAGATGTTTCCTCTGCCGTATTATTAATGCAACATGTGGTAGGAAGCCTCAACACCACATAAGATTGACAAAGAACATGAAGAGTGACATAAGAGTTTGGCAGAGATTTTGAAGAAGTTCAATGTAGTTTCCATAATGTGATCAAAGTTTCAAATGCTGATCTGGAGTTTTTATACTGACAGTGCTGGTGGACAAGGCAAAGGTTTTGGTATTTATTTTGCCAGTCCATGGACCTGTGGAGCTTGGCCGAATCATTGGCTACAGCAGGGCTTTATGACTAATATTACCTTCCTTGAGTATTTTCCAATCATAGTTGCAATTGTGATACGTGGTTCCGAGTTACTCGAAAAAAGGCTCACATTCCATGTGACAACCGGGCAGTAGTCGAGATTATTAACAAGATGACCTCAAGATCAGATCCAGTCATGTCTTTGGTTATGCACCTTGTCTTATGTTGTTTGGAGTTGAATATCACAATTAGGGGCGAATACATTGAGCGGGGAAAGAATGTTCTTGCTGATGCACTTTCACGCTTTCAGTTAGAGAAATTCCGGCAGCTGACTTCATATGCAGATTTGGTGGCAACTCTTATACCAGACACAGTTTGGAAGATTGTGGAAGATTGTGGAAGAGAGGGGCAACTAACAACATAAATTGCATTTTTGTTCCTGAAAGCTTTGGCCCACTCTACACAGTGTCAGCAACTATCAGCGATAAACTACCAACATAAACTCACAGGATTGCGAGATACCACAAGAAATTTTATCGTCCGAAAGATGTTGTAATGCTCCTCAAGGGTCATAGGGACGGCAGGGCTCCAAATACCTATTCCAAATTGATTAAGATGCCTTATGCTCTTTGCTGTCCTCCATATGAAGCTATTTTGTTTACAACTGCTTTTTTTCTGGCCTTTTTCGGTTTCATGAGAGTTGGCGAGATGGTTTACACTGACCATCTTCATTTGGAACGATCTCAGATGTCTTAGGATTTCAGATGTCACAGTCCAGAGGACATTTTTAGAAGTAACCATGAGATCGTCAAAGACAGATCAGTTAGCAAGGAGTTGCTCGCTCCACATCCAAGGTAATGCAAGTGAAATATGCCAACTAAAAGCAATGAAGCAATACCTTGCACTTCGTCCAACGGGTTTGGTTTTTCCGTTTTGCCATGGGAACTGTCAACCTTTAACAAGATACAAGTTTGCAGCTACCGTTTCCAAATGCATCAGATATATGGGACTCGAACCATGTAAGTTCAAGTCACACTCATTCCGCATTGGAGCAGCCACTTCTGCCGCCGAAATAGGCGTGTCATCGGAGACAATACAGTTGTGGGGTCGATGGAAGTCTAAGGCGTACTCAACTTACATTAGACTCTAAACTTTGGATACACAGTCAATAACTTCAGGCAATTTGATATTTATAAATAATTATTATTATTCTAGATGTATGAATAATAGGCTCCTCATTCATTTATTTGGCTCATCGTCAATCATTGAGGTTGAAACTGGGAAACAATCTAGGGTTACGATTTCACTGGTTTGGAAAGCGGGGCATGAAGTGGTCAGAACTCTTGCAAGTCGTCCAGACACAATTAGACCGTATACCTCCTCCAAGTCTAATACTCTTGCATTTGGGATCAAATGATCTTGTTGACCAGAATATTGGTTCCCTTTTTTGGCATGTTACTGATGGCATCTACTACCTGACTCAACTGCTACCACGGTTATACTGGCATGGAGTTGTCAATCCAAAGGTCGTCACGATATGGCTGAAATACTGCCGATGTGACGTTAAATCTTAACTCACTCTATCACTCAATTCAAAGGTGATAGAGAGGGCTCGACGTCGACTGAACCGAGCTGGGTTCAAAGCAGTTTTGCTTTGGGGAGGCCGCTGTATTTATAACAAGTTGCCATGTCTGAAACAGGATTTTTCCGCCATGATGGCGTACATCTCTCCGAAGTGGGAAATGCATTGTTTGTGAACACTTTACAAGAGGCTTTTCAGCACTTCATGGCAGATACTGAAGTAAAAAGTAAGGTATTTTTGGCTAATCAAATCTTCTACACCATAACCAATATAACAGTAATCACAGTCCAAGTATTGGAGGAGATGTGTATAGACACATCTCGTGGCGTAACACTTTGGGGCTGGGAGTAGTGATTTTGGTGTTTTGGGGGTCTTTGAGGCATACCCTCTAGGCCCTATTGTATACTGGTGGTAGTAGAGCCTACAGCAGACCCCCTATGCGCTTTTCCCTGGGGGGGTCCCATCATTTGGCTACGTATGGTTTGTACCCTCGGAGCCGCGTTTGCTGTTCTGTCCGGGCACCTTCAGGTTGACAATCAGCCGTGTTTAGCGTTTCCCAGCCCAGGAGTGTTCTCCAGTACTTGTACTTTTCTGTATATAAACCTGTGGCCTTACATCCAACTCAAGTCTTTGTGTTTTTTTCTTGCAATGGGGCAGCATCTACTTCTGCTAAAGCATTATCCTAAAATAATGAGTGAGTTAGTGAGTGAGTTGAATGTTATGCCATATTTTGGCATCATTCCAGCTAAGTGGGACACCAAGAAATGTCTGAATAACATGCACAGGTGACAAATGTGTTTAAAGTCAAATCAGAATAAATGTCACATGAATGAATTTGTTGTCTCAAATTATAGAAGATAATGTCATTCATTGTTCAAAAAATCATAAACACATTTAGGTGACAACCCCTGAACACAGAAATATGGAAAAAAGAGTTGGAAACGTTTTGTTTTGTTTGTTTGTTGTTAAACGCCGCACTCGGCAATTTTCCAGCTATATGACGGCAGTCCGTAATTGAATCTGGACCAGACATATCCAGTGATTGACATCATGACCATCAATCGCAATTGGGATACGATAACATGCATCAAATAGTCAGCAAGCCAGACCACCCGATCCCGTTAGTCGCATGTTACGACAAGCATAGTCGCCTTTTAACGCAAGCATGGGTTGCTGAAGACCTATTCAGTTGGAAAGAGTAGAAGAATTCTTTACCACTTTAACCAGAGTGGGTGTGGAAGCATTATTTAACATGTTGATGATACTCACAAATGGAGATGCTATGTTCTTCTTCCGGCAGTGGTAGTCGACATAACGTACATACTTTCTGGTCAGCTGGGAACTGCGGATGCCAGCCTCCTGCAGTTGTCTCCCTGCAGTCATCATTGCATCAAGATCTCTGTTGGAATCTGACAACTCAAACATGGCTGCTTAAAGATGGCAGTTCCTATGATCTCTGTCTGATTGAGTGAGTATGGATACGCCACTTTTAGTAATATTCCAGCAATATCACGGCAGCAGACACCAGAAATGGGCTTCACACATTGTACCCATTTCAGGAATTGAAACCAGGTCTTCGGCTTGACGAGCAAACGCTTTAACCACTAGGCTACCCGACCGCCCCAATCCCTATCTGACCCTGATAAAGACGCAGAGCCTAAATTGTTTTGTCTGTTATTCAACATTGCCCTCACAATCAATATTCCTTCTACATGATGGTAGCATGTAAATGACCAGTGTACATAGGTGAGCAGAAACGTATATAACGAACAACGTATATAACGAACTGATTTCTCCGGTCCCTTGTTGCTCCTTATATCCATGATCTACTGTATTTTTATCTACAGTAGAACATGGATGTAACGAACGAGGAAGACAAGGAGCTGATCAGACATGAACACCTACGCTACTCACCTTCAGTCAATGGGAAGACAAGGAGCTCATCAATACATCAACACCTACGCTACTCACCGTCAGTCCATGGGAAGACAAGGAGCTCATCAATACATGAACACCTACACTACTCACCGTCAGTCCATGGGAAGACAAGAAGCTCACCAATACATGAACACCTCGCTACTCACCGTCAGTCTTTGGGAAGACAAGGAGCTCACCAATACATGAACACCTACGCTACTCACCTTCAGTCAATGGGAAGACAAGGAGCTCACCAATACATGAACACATACACTACTCACCGTCAGTACATGGGAAGACAAGAAGCTCACCAATACATGAACAACTACACTACTCACCTTCAGTCCATGGGAAGAAAAGGAGCTCACCAATACATGAACACCTACGCTACTCACCCTCAGTACATGGGAAGACAAGGAGTTCACCAATACATGAACAACTACACTACTCACCTTCAGTCCATGGGAAGACAAGGAGCTCACCAATACATGAACAACTACACTACTCACCTTCCCCATAATGATACTGGGACTTCTTTAACAACGACACTCAAGGGGAAGACAAGTAGCTCGCCAACATGTCTGTCCTTTGCTTGAGGTGCCATACAAGCTCATCATGTCTCTCCCTGGGGAAAACATTAATCTCTCATAACTAGTGTATTTGACCCAATAAGTGCCCCACCTATTAAAAGAAAACTTGCAATGAATGGTGGCATTTGGTCCTGTGCGAGGAATCCATGATGATACAACCACGAAGTGGACATAAATATTCCTAAATATTCCTATTGGTATATAATGAGGGAAGACAAGAGGTGCGAACAAAAGCTGATAATTACAGACCAATCACCATTCTTGTCTCAGAAATTCTTCGCTTCTGCGTTAAAATCCATACTGACTAAATATATATAAAAAAATCATTGACTTTTCGAAATATAGACAGGCTTCCATGCAGGGTATTCAACGGTGGACAACACGTCACATAGCCTGACCATCGGGTGTCATACAAGTCACATGGTCTGACCACTCAATCTCCAGCTTGCTCGGCTCTTACAACAAACCACGCCGCGATATAACTGGAATACTGTTAAAAGCGGCGTTAAACCCAACTCACTCACTCACTCACTCACTTACAACAAACGTGAGGGACTGAGAACCTATTATGACATAGAATCCCTATAGTGTTAGTATATGCTCAGTATATGCTAAGTATCCTAATTAAAGGATGGGGATTTGCTGATTATTGTTTAGAGTGATGTTCAACAACCTATGCCTGTCCCAAGCGGTGACTGAATGGATGGGATGACCAGGCTGGCAGACCTTTTTTACGTTGACTACTTTGATTTATTGGTTTGTCAGCTCCAGATTCGATTATTTAAAGGCGTCGCCATGCAGCTGTAATATGCAGCTTTAAACAACAGTTAACGTTAATGTTCCGCTCAACAGTGACTTTCAGTATCAGCATTTTAATGTGTGTATAGTCATTGGTTTCACTTTCCGGGTACCATGACATCGGAAGTGATGGGTGTGTGTGGTTTTATCGATATGCAGTTGTCATATATAAACTGGGTTAAAGCGATGCTTGTCTTTATGGGACACGACTCTTTGATGACGCCCTCTGGCCCACTTGCACAAAGCGATCTTAGCACTACGACTATCTTACGTCTATGTTAGAGTATGGGAGTTACGATCATCGTAGCGCTATGATCGCTTTGTGCAAGTGGGCCCTGGTGGTAATACCCAGTAACATTCGTTGGTAGTGAGAGGCGAGTAACCTGGATCGGGTGGTCAGCTTCGGGGACGCGAAATCCCCAGGCTTTAATTCATAAACACATGCTCATAATTACGCGAAGTTGTACGATCGACTCTGCTTTGGGCAGAGATTACTTATGAATAATTTCATTATTTGAATGTAGAGGCATCATAATTTCACGTTCTGCCATTTTTCACAATCAATATCAATTTTCTAACGAATCTCATTTCTCTGTTATATTGTGGAAAAATAAAACAAAATATCACGAAATAGCACCAATGCACGATTTAATCGCACGCGCGCGCACACGCACACACACACACACACACACACACACACACACACCTTTTCATTCCATACAGAACAATCACAATCTTTGGAAATCTTTATTCGTTAAGAACATTATATACATTAGATTTAAAGCCATAACCAAAGTGATAAAGGAAACATTACGTGTACAAATAATAATGTGAGCAATGACCATGTGTAGGGCGATCTCACGCAGGGGTATCTCAAAGTATATGGTACAGCGTGCAAAAAAGTATTTAATACGATACGGAAATAGCCAATTTTTGCCGCAAAGAATAAGCTAATCTCCTATTTTTTAAATAGATTCGTGGTTTAGCAAGCAGTATAGTAATTACTATGATACGGAAATGCCATTGACACTATTAATAACACTATTATGATGTGATGTATAACTGTACACATGTTTTCAAGTGAATATTTTATACCTAAACCTTTAAATCCGTTTGACAGCAGTAAATGCAGTGAAATAAAAATTAAATTTAAACATTATTTGACCTTATCTCCAAAGGACAACTTGAGGGAGCGGGACACACATTACTGCGTCATCTCGCCACGAAACTGTGGTTCTCATGTTTCTCTGAGAGAACACATACCAGCATACAGATTGACAGATGATACGTCATTATTTCTTCTCCATTTTTTTCTGACATTTTCTCTCATATTTTACATTTCAATGTCATATTCCTTGTAAATGGGGATGCTTTTATGTTATTTCCTTCTTTAACCACAGTCGACGTGCTTGGGGGGCCTCAAAGGTATATCCTACCAGGTGTGACCCGTGAAGATCCGAGTTAGAATAGATCTTCAGCCACACCATGCTTGTCGTAAGAGGCGACTAGCGGGATCAAGCAGTCGAGCTCGTTGAAATAGCGACCATGCTTGTTGTAAGAGGCGACTGACGGGATCGGTTGGTCAGGCTCACTGACTTGGTTGATGCACGTCATCGTATCCCGATTGCGTGGATCGATGCTCATAATGTCAATCACTGGATTGTTTGGTCCAGACTCGATTTTTTACAGACTGCCCTCATATAGCCGGAATAATGCTGTGTTAAAATACAAACAAACAAACATGTCATACCAAGTGCATCGCCTTGTGTCCCAGGGACTTTTTCAGTGAGGTGGATTTGTGGATTACATCATATAGTTTGAATACTGACAATTGACAACACAATTCACTGACACATTTCTTTGTGATAACGGTAACTGCGTGTTAACAAATGAATCAGAACAGTCCGTATCACCAAACAGCGTATTAACTTCATTCAATCACTGAGCATATTTTGATATGGTTAGTATTGACCAGAACAACCTGTAGCTAGAGTGATGACGTGAATCCTGCTTGAGCATCATGCAGAAGCTGAGTACTATATGATCCCTGTAAGATGATCTAGCTTTTGTTACTGGTTGATTCTAGCCCATGTTTTATGCAGTTATAAATTGTATTGCAATAACAAATGTTTACTTTATATATGTCATATTATATATAATATGTCATTTTACATTTTTATATATATGACGTTCTTTTACTCTGGACATTTTTCTCGTCGGTCTTTGGATGAAACATTCTTATGAACATTATTTGTGTAAAAGAATGACAAAGCTTGCAAGGTAGAATTTGAATTTGTTTAACGACAAATGTTCCAAGAAAACGTTTGGGGCCCTTCACAAGCAAAACACCAGTCTCATATTATTTTTATGCTTATTTTTGAAAATACGATTCCATAAATAAGAACGTGTTTTGAGAAAGGCCCTGTTTATGTGTCAGATAGTTATTGGCGCTTTCCTTCACGACATCGGTCATCTGGTGGGACAGGAACAACAGCTGCCGAAGATGGTGACCGATGACGTCAACCTCGGTGCCGTGAATCACGATACGGTTGGAGCCAGGTTTCTACAGGATCTTGGCTTTCCGGAAATCGTATGCGATCTTGTCGGAGGTCATGTGAACGCCAAGAGATACTTGGTCTGGAAGTATCCCGATTACTATGAAAGTATGTTTAGAGGAATTATTTACAATGGTGTTTCCCTCCTCAGTCAATTCCATCTATCTGACAGGGATCAAGCAAACCAATTCTTCAAAGCATGAGCATGAGATCACAAATGGTTACCACCCGAGTCACACTTTATCGGACCCGTGAAGATCCGGGTTAGAACATGTCTTCAGCAACCCATGCTTGCCGTAAAAGGCGACTATGCTTGTCGTAAGAGCCGACTAACGGGATCGGGTGGTCAGGCTCGCTGACTTGGTTGATGAATGTCATCGGTCTCAATTGCGTGGATCGATGCTCATGGTGTCAATCACTGGATTGTCTGGTCCAGACTCGATTATTTACAGGCCGCCGTCATATAGCTGGAATATTGCTGAGTGCGGCGTTAAACCACAAACAAACAAACAAACAAACACATTTTATGGAGACACCGAAAAGTAGTACATAAATATAACACGTCAACACCAGGGGATAGTCAGTCTCGATTATCTTCCGAAACAGATTTCATTCAGCGTAAACGGCAAACGAGTTATGAAAATCTTATGAATGGATTACTAAAATTTAGTGATGGGACCAGGTATTCGCGAATGGGATAAGCATGTCCTGCTCTACCGGTAGCACCCGGCCATTACACCTTCCCACTAGAAAATCGGGTCAGGTAAAGTGAAATCATTCTTACTGAAAAGGAATTTGTTTTCACAAATAACGATGTTCGCATTTTGCTGAGTTGAATTGTTCTGTGTAGCATGTGTTAGGTCATGAGACTAAATATGTCTGCAGGTATGTAGTAATGGTCTTTGCGCAACTGCCGTGTATCGAGAGAACTTTAAAGTCAATTTGTCGCCGATTTGAAGCCATGCGACCAATAATCAGACTTAAATCATATTATAAAAGAGCATTTTAATAAAAGAAAAGTTTATTAATACCCAAATTACATGGCTTTACGCATACCTTGGTAAGTCAGGTGCCATCAATGATACGTCAGTGTAGATAAGAAGTTGAAAATGCGCAGCTTTTATCCATTTGTTGAAACCATAGCAATACCATTGAGCTATGTTCTTAAAGCTGACTGTTTTATTAGTGTGTAATTGCTCTTTTCGTTAAGTTAGGTACTTAATCATTTTGTGTAAAAATGTTGACACTGTGAGGAATTCCCTGTACGCCTATAAAAGTAGAATACATAGCGAACAGAACATCCTTTAATCGTATGCCCATGTATTCCGCAGAGTTAACGCCGGCAAGTAGGAAGACGCTGGAACATCAAGGAGGTCCTATGGACTCGGAAGAGGCAACTGCATTCGAGACATCTCCATTGTGCGAGATCATCTTACGCATGCGGACTTGGGACGAACGCGTCAAAGACGCGGAAACTAAGATGGACTCGATCGACAAATTTAAGAATATATGTATGGATGTCCTGAAGGGAAGAGACTAACTTTCCACACAGTGCTATTTTTATATTTCTTTTTGGGGGGAGGGGATCAATTTAATACACACGAACGGACGTTAACCCGATTCCGCCGATTATGTTTGTCTACGTTATATTACCATAGAATCAGCACATAGTCAGTTTCAAATGTAGTTTTAAGCAGACCTATTTATGTCATGTCAGGGTTTTACTTCCGATCCAGGCCACATCCACAATGTGGTCGACATCCGCCGTGAGAGATTTCTTATATAAGTTGGATATTCTTGATGTTGGATACCGGGTGATGGATTGCAAAACAAACATCGTCAAACATGTTCCCTGTCCGGTAAGTGATGGTGTGTATTTTGCACTTTTGGTCATTGAAATTCAGTGTCCGCATCTCGAAACCGGAATTCCGGATAATAAAGCCTTGTATGTAGTATATATTTCGTTTCACTTAAAAATCGTCCCATAGGCGAAGTTTCCGGATATCTGGGGTCCGGAGAAGCTGGATTCCACTGTATTCTAATTGATGAATAAATGTAAGATGAAAAGTTCTATAATGAAAAACCCTTAGTCTGGTTCCTCATGTGTGTGTGTGTTGTTTTATTATGCATAAGCAATCAAACATATTTCAGCTATCATGGCGGCCTGTAACTGAACGATTCTTGGCCATCGAACACCACCGCCTCCGTGGTCTAGTGGTAGAGCGTCCGCCCGGAGAGAGGAAGGTCGGGGTTCGATCCCCGGCCGCGTCATATCAAAAGACGTTAAAAGATGGTACTTGGTGTTACCCTGTTTGGCGCTCGTCATTAAGGGGTTGACTAGCTGGCTCGGAGTCAGTATACTGTGTCTGAGTGGGGGGTTCATGTTAAACTGCGGCATGGTATCTCAGTGAGCTAGCACTAGAAATCGGCATCAGTCCGGACTAGTACAAGCAGCTACACAAACACACACACGTACATGCACGTCGCTATATAAGTGCAATAATCTTGGACGCCTCACGATGGAACACCAATTGTAGATCACCTTCCACGCCGTTCGGGTGCGATGGCGGACAATAAACACAGTTACAGAGCCTGATCACCCGCTCCTCATGGAAGTCAATATGTACTTCCAGGATGAGGTGCTGAGAAGAGCAGTGTTTGTTTGTTTGTTTGTTGTTTAACGCCACACTCAGCAATATTCCAGCTATGTGACGGAGGTCTGTAAATAATCGAGTCTGGACATGCCGCTGCAGGATCGGAGCTGTTAACCTCCGTGCCAGGTTAAAAGAAGGATTTCCAATAACTTTCAGCAACGCAGAAAAAGATGGCGTCTTGGTCCTTCATGGGATCATCTGACGGTGAGGGTTATAACCACTCAATCGTCGGTCCTTCGTCGCCCAAGCAGTAACAATCTGTGCCTGAGTCAAGTGCTGCACATAATGTCATTCTATCCCTTTGGGATATGACCATAGCCCTTGTTCAGACACGACAAAAATACAAATATTAAACTTGTTATTCTTTAATATACACATGCACAAAAGTTAAGCGCCACCCACCATATTTGTGAGCTGTTACTTTTGGCACTTAATGATGACTATTATAACGAGATGTACGATTGTTACAAGCCGTATATGTAAACCTCATGTGATGCAAAAGTTGTCCCAAAGCAAGTTTATCTTGTGTTCCAAAAGAATATGAGCAGAAAGGAATTTTACCGAAGACCAGAAATTGAAGGATTAGAAAACAATGAAAAACTTTTTGTCATGTAATTGTCATGATATCAGCAGACCAACCCTACGCCTCATACTCATTACAAGTCGTTGAATGCTTCTCTGAGGCAAACGGATACATTCTTCATGAAGTGCGGCTTGAAGTCCAGCGAGATTTTGAACTGGGGGATCACGATGTCTGATTTACCGGCCAAGAATGTCCCAGTTATGCTCAATCGGGTTAAGATCCGGACTACAGGCCGGCCAAGGAAGAGTGGCAAATAAGCCAAAACTTCCCGAGATCTGTGTGGTCTAGCATTGTCGTCCATGTAAACAGGTCTTGGCTGAAGAGGATGGTTGTCAAAATGAGGGACTACCACAAGACGAAGAACGGCATCTTGGTAGTGTTGGCCATTCAGGTTTCCACGAATTGTCACCAGCGGAAGTTTGCAGCTGAAGGAAACACAACCCCATATCATGACAGACCCGCGCCACACGCTAAGGTCTTCTGGATGTTCCTTGGTGCAAAACGAGTGTTACGTTGCCTCCAAACACGTATTCGACCATCAACAGTTCGGAGCAGCATTCCGACACTCGTCAGACCAATAGATCCTTCTCCAGTTGGCCAAGTTCCATCGACTACGGGCACGACACCAAATCAGACAATTCCGTCTCTCAGTCAGTTGAGGTTTTACTGGTCTTCTGGCGTTATAACCATCCAGTCATCGTCGAGAGTCTCTGATGGGTAATCCACTGCAGTCTTAAATCTGTTGAAGTGGCAAAAAGATTTCGTCTGACTATCCTGAAAAGACGTCTGTTCTCTCTGTTAGAGGTCTCTCTTGGCCTACCAGACCTATGCCTGTCATTGACATCATTGGTTTGACAATAAAACGAGTGATAACACTGTGATGACGACCCTTTTGTCTTGCAATGGCCCTGCATGACATGCCAGCATTTTTCATGCCTATCACTTGCCATCTTTCAGCGTTCGTTAACTTTCTCCTCACCATGGCTGATTTTCAACCTCTATTGGAACGGGAATCTCACACAGGAGCAAAATGCAATCACGTGTCTGAAACTTGAATTTCACTATTTATAGGATAGGGGAACTGCAGCAACACGTAAAGCACGCTTTCCTTGTGGTATCTGGACAAATTTGAGCAGCTTCCATTGTACATAGCATCAGCAGCTCCCATTGTACATAACATCAGCAGCTCCCATTGTACACAACATCAGCAGCTCCCATTGTACATAATATCAGAAGTTTCCATTGTACATAACATCAGCAGCTTCCATTGTACATAACATCAGCAGCTCCCATTGTACATAAAATCAGCAGCTCCCATTCTACATAACATCAGCAGCTCCCATTGTACATAACATCAGCAGCTCCCATTGTACATAACATCAGCAGCTCCCATTGTACATAACATCAGCAGCTTCCATTGTACATAACATCAGCAGCTCCCATTGTACATAACACCAGCAGCTCCCATTGTACATAACATCAGCAGCTCCCATTGTACATAACATCAGCAGCTTCCATTCACATAGCATCAGCAGCTCCCATTGTACATAACATCAGCTCCCATTGCACCTAGCATCAGCAGCTCCCATTGTACATAACATCAGCTCCCATTGCACATAGCATCAGCAGCTTCCATTGTACATAACATCAGCAGCTCCCATTGTACATAACATCAGTTCCCATTGCACATAGCATCAGCAGCTCCCATTGTACATAACATATGTAGCTCCCATTGTACATAACATCAGCAGCTCCCATTGTACATAGCATCAGCAGCTCCAATTGCACAGAACAGAAGCAGCTCCCATTGTACATAACATCAGCAGCTCCCATTGTACATAACATCAGAAGCTCCCATTGTACATAACATCAGCAGCTCCCATTGTACACAACATCAGCAGCTCCCATTGCACATAACATAAGCAGCTCCCACTGTACATAACATCAGCAGCTCCCATTGTACATAACATCAGCAGCTTCCACTGTACATAACATCAGTAGCTCACATTGTACATAATATCAGCAGCTTCCTTTGTACATAACATCAGCAGCTCCCATTGTACATAATATCAGCAGCTCCCATTGTACATAACATCAGCAGCTCCCATTGTACACAACATCAGCAGCTCCCATTGTACATAATATCAGAAGTTACCATTGTACATAACATCAGCAGCTTCCATTGTACATAACATCAGCAGCTCCCATTGTACATAAAATCAGCAGCTCCCATTCTACATAACATCAGCAGCTCCCATTGTACATAACATCAGCAGCTCCCATTGTACATAACATCAGCAGCTTCCATTGCACATAACATCAGCAGCTTCCATTGTACAAACATCAGCAGCTCCCATTGTACATAACATCAGCAGCTTCCATTGTACATAACATCAGCAGCTCCCATTGTACATAACATCAGCAGCTCCCATTGTACATAACATCAGCAGCTCCCATTGTACATAACATCAGCAGCTTCCATTGAACATAACATCAGCAGCTTCCATTCACATAACATCAGCAGCTCCCATTGTACATAACATCAGCAGCTTCCATTGTACATAACATCAGCAGCTCCCATTGTACATAATATCATCAGCTCCCATTGCACATAGCATCAGCAGCTTCCATTGTACATAACATCAGCAGCTTCCATTGTACAAACATCAGCAGCTCCCATTGTACATAACATCAGCAGCTTCCATTGTACATAACATCAGCAGCTCCCATTGTACATAACATCAGCAGCTCCCATTGTACATAACATCAGCAGCTCCCATTGTACATAACATCAGCAGCTTCCATTGAACATAACATCAGCAGCTTCCATTCACATAACATCAGCAGCTCCCATTGTACATAACATCAGCAGCTTCCATTGAACATAACATCAGCAGCTTCCATTCACATAACATCAGCAGCTCCCATTGTACATAACATCAGCAGCTTCCATTGAACATAACATCAGCAGCTTCCATTCACATAACATCAGCAGCTCCCATTGTACATAACATCAGCAGCTTCCATTGTACATAATATCAGCAGCTCCCATTGTACATAACATCAGCAGCTCCCATTGTACACAACATCAGCAGCTCCCATTGTACATAATATCAGAAGTTCCCATTGTACATAACATCAGCAGCTTCCATTGTACATAACATCAGCAGCTCCCATTGTACATAAAATCAGCAGCTCCCATTCTACATAACATCAGCAGCTCCCATTGTACATAACATCAGCAGCTCCCATTGTACATAACATCAGCAGCTTCCATTGTACAAACATCAGCAGCTCCCATTGTACATAACATCAGCAGCTTCCATTGTACATAACATCAGCAGCTCCCATTGTACATAACATCAGCAGCTCCCATTGTACATAACATCAGCAGCTCCCATTGTACATAACATCAGCAGCTTCCATTGTACATAACATCAGCAGCTCCCATTGTACATAACATCAGCAGCTCCCATTGTACATAACATCAGCAGCTCCCATTGTACATAACATCAGCAGCTTCCATTGAACATAACATCAGCAGCTTCCATTCACATAACATCAGCAGCTCCCATTGTACATAACATCAGCAGCTTCCATTGTACATAACATCAGCAGCTCCCATTGTACATAATATCATCAGCTCCCATTGCACATAGCATCAGCAGCTTCCATTGTACATAACATCAGCAGCTCCCATTGTACATAACATCAGTTCCCATTGCACATAGCATCAGCAGCTCCCATTGTACATAACATATGTAGCTCCCATTGTACATAACATCAGCAGCTCCCATTGTACATAGCATCAGCAGCTCCAATTGCACAGAACAGAAGCAGCTCCCATTGTACATAACATCAGCAGCTCCCATTGTACATAACATCAGAAGCTCCCATTGTACATAACATCAGCAGCTCCCATTGTACACAACATCAGCAGCTCCCATTGCACATAACATAAGCAGCTCCCATTGTACATAACATCAGCAGCTCCCATTGTACATAACATCAGCAGCTTCCACTGTACATAACATCAGTAGCTCACATTGTACATAATATCAGCAGCTTCCTTTGTACATAACATCAGCAGCTCCCATTGTACATAATATCAGCAGCTCCCATTGTACATAACATCAGCAGCTCCCATTGTACACAACATCAGCAGCTCCCATTGTACATAATATCAGAAGTTCCCATTGTACATAACATCAGCAGCTTCCATTGTACATAACATCAGCAGCTCCCATTGTACATAAAATCAGCAGCTCCCATTCTACATAACATCAGCAGCTCCCATTGTACATAACATCAGCAGCTCCCATTGTACATAACATCAGCAGCTTCCATTGCACATAACATCAGCAGCTTCCATTGTACAAACATCAGCAGCTCCCATTGTACATAACATCAGCAGCTTCCATTGTACATAACATCAGCAGCTCCCATTGTACATAACATCAGCAGCTCCCATTGTACATAACATCAGCAGCTCCCATTGTACATAACATCAGCAGCTTCCATTGAACATAACATCAGCAGCTTCCATTCACATAACATCAGCAGCTCCCATTGTACATAACATCAGCAGCTTCCATTGTACATAACATCAGCAGCTCCCATTGTACATAATATCATCAGCTCCCATTGTACGTAGCATCAGCAGCTCCCATTGTACATAACATCAGCTCCCATTGCACATAGCATCAGCAGCTTCCATTGTACATAACATCAGCAGCTCCCATTGTACATAACATCAGTTCCCATTGCACATAGCATCAGCAGCTCCCATTGTACATAACATATGTAGCTCCCATTGTACATAACATATGTAGCTCCCATTGTACATAGCATCAGCAGCTCCAATTGCACATAACAGAAGCAGCTCCCATTGTACATAACATCAGCAGCTCCCATTGTACATAACATCAGCAGCTCCCATTGTACATAACATCAGCAGCTCCCATTGTACAAAACACCAGCAGCTTCCATTTTACATAACATCAGCAGCTTCCATTGAACATAACATCAGCAGCTTCCATTGTACATAACATCAGCAGCTCCCATTGTACATAACATCAGCAGCTTCCATTGTACATAACATCAGCAGCTCCCATTGTACATAATATCATCAGCTCCCATTGTACATAGCATCAGCAGCTCCAAATTTTGTACATAACATCACCTCCCATTGCACATAGCATCAGCAGCTTCCATTGTACATAACATCAGCAGCTACCATTGTACATAACATCAGCTCCCATTGCACATAGCATCAGCAGCTCCCATTGTACATAACATATGTAGCTCCCATTGTACATAACATCAGCAGCTCCCATTGTACATAGCATCATCAGCTCCCATTGCACATAACATCAGCAGCTCCCATTGTACATAACATCAGCAGCTCCCATTGTACATAACATCAGCAGCTCCCATTGTACATAACATCAGCAGCTCCCATTGTACATAACATCAGCAGATCCCATTGTACATAACATCAGCAGCTTCCATTGTACATAACATCAGCAGCTCCCATTGTACATAACATCAGCAGCTCTCATTGCACATAGCATCAGCAACTCCCATTGTACATAAAATCAGCAGCTCCCATTGTACATAACATCAGCAGCTTCCATTGTACATAACATCAGCAGCTTCCATTGTACATAACATCAGCAGCTCCCATTGTACATAATATCATCAGCTCCCATTGTACGTAGCATCAGCAGCTCCCATTGTACATAACATCAGCTCCCATTGCACATAGCATCAGCAGCTTCCATTGTACATAACATCAGCAGCTCCCATTGTACATAACATCAGTTCCCATTGCACATAGCATCAGCAGCTCCCATTGTACATAACATATGTAGCTCCCATTGTACATAACATCAGCAGCTCCCATTGTACATAGCATCAGCAGCTCCAATTGCACATAACAGAAGCAGCTCCCATTGTACATAACATCAGCAGCTCCCATTGTACATAACATCAGAAGCTCCCATTGTACATAACATCAGCAGCTCCCATTGTACACAACATCAGCAGCTCCCATTGCACATAACATAAGCAGCTCCCATTGTACATAACATCAGCAGCTCCCATTGTACATAACATCAGCAGCTTCCACTGTACATAACATCAGTAGCTCACATTGTACATAATATCAGCAGCTTCCTTTGTACATAACATCAGCAGCTCCCATTGTACATAATATCAGCAGCTCCCATTGTACATAACATCAGCAGCTCCCATTGTACATAACATCAGCAGCTTCCATTGTACATAACATCAGCAGCTTCAATTGTACATAACATCAGCAGCTCCCATTGTACATAACATCAGCAGCTCCCATTGTACACAACATCAGCAGCTCCCATTGTAAATAATATCAGAAGTTCCCATTGTACATAATATCAGCATCTTCCATTGTTCATAACTTCAGCAGCTCCCATTGTACATAACATCAGCAGCTCCCATTCTACATAACATCAGCAGTTCCCATTGTACATAACATCAGCAGCTCCCATTCTACATAACATCAGCAGTTCCCATTGTACATAATATCAGCATCTTCCATTGTTCATAACTTCAGCAGCTCCCATTGTACATAAAATCAGCAGCTCCCATTCTACATAACATCAGCAGTTCCCATTGTACATAACATCAGCAGCTCCCATTGTACATAACATCAGCAGCTTCCATTGCACATAACATCAGCAGCTTCCATTGTACAAACATCAGCAGCTCCCATTGTACATAACATCAGCAGCTCCCATTGTACATAACATCAGCAGCTCCCATTGTACATAACATCAGCAGCTTCCATTGAACATAACATCAGCAGCTTCCATTCACATAACATCAGCAGCTCCCATTGTACATAACATCAGCAGCTTCCATTGTACATAACATCAGCAGCTCCCATTGTACATAATATCATCAGCTCCCATTGTACGTAGCATCAGCAGCTCCCATTGTACATAACATCAGCTCCCATTGCACATAGCATCAGCAGCTTCCATTGTACATAACATCAGCAGCTCCCATTGTACATAACATCAGTTCCCATTGCACATAGCATCAGCAGCTCCCATTGTACATAACATATGTAGCTCCCATTGTACATAACATCAGCAGCTCCCATTGTACATAGCATCAGCAGCTCCAATTGCACATAACAGAAGCAGCTCCCATTGTACATAACATCAGCGGCTCCCATTGTACATAACATCAGCAGCTCCCATTGTACATAACATCAGCAGCTCCCATTGTACATAACATCAGCAGCTCCCATTGTACAAAACATCAGCAGCTTCCATTTTACATAACATCAGCAGCTCCCATTGTACATAGCATCAGCAGCTCCCATTGCACATAACATAAGCAGCTCCCATTGTACATAACATCAGCAGCTCCCATTGTACATAACATCAGCAGCTTCCACTGTACATAACATCAGCAGCTCCCATTGTACATAATATCATCAGCTCCCATTGTACATGACATCAGCAGCTTCCATTGTACAAAACATCAGCAGCTCCCACTGCACATAACAACAGAAGTTCCCATTGTACATAACATCAGCAGCTCCCACTGTACATAACATCAGAAGCTCCCATTGTACATAACATCAGCAGCTCCCATTGTACATAACATCAGCAGCTCCCATTGTACATAACAACAGCAGCACCCATTGTACATAATATCAGCAGCTCCCACTGTACATAACATAAGCAGCTCCCATTGTACATAACATCAGCAGCTTCCATTGTACATAACATCAGCAGCTTCCATTGTACATAACATCAGCAGCTCCCATTGTACATAACATCAGCAGCTTCCATTGTACATAACATCAGCAGCTCCCATTGTACATAACATCAGCAGCTTCCATTGAACATAACATCAGCAGCTTCCATTGTACATAACATCAGCAGCTCCCATTGTACATAACATCAGCAGCTTCCATTGTACATAACATCAGCAGCTCCCATTGTACATAATATCATCAGCTCCCATTGTACATAGCATCAGCAGCTCCAAATTTTGTACATAACATCACCTCCCATTGCACATAGCATCAGCAGCTTCCATTGTACATAACATCAGCAGCTCCCATTGTACATAACATCAGCAGCTCCCATTGTACATAACATCAGCAGCTCCCATTGTACATAACATCAGCAGATCCCATTGTACATAACATCAGCAGCTTCCATTGTACATAACATCAGCAGCTCCCATTGTACATAACATCAGCAGCTCTCATTGCACATAGCATCAGCAACTCCCATTGTACATAACATCAGCAGCTCCCATTGTACATAACATCAGCAGCTCCCAGTGTACATAACATCAGCAGCTCCCATTGTACATAACATCAGCAGCTTCCATTGTACATAACATCAGCAGCTCCCATTGTACATAACATCAGCAGCTCCCATTGTACATAACATCAGCTCCCATTGCACATAGCATCAGCAGCTCCCATTGTACATAACATCAGCTCCCATTGCACATAGCATCAGCAGCTTCCATTGTACATAACATCAGCAGCTCCCATTGTACATAACATCAGCTCCCATTGCACATAGCATCAGCAGCTCCCATTGTACATAACATATGTAGCTCCCATTGTACATAAAATCAGCAGCTCCCATTGTACATAGCATCAGCAGCTCCCATTGCACATAACATCAGCAGCTCCCATTGTACATAACATCAGCAGCTCCCATTGTACATAACATCAGCAGCTCCCATTGTACATAACATCAGCAGCTCCCATTGTACATAACATCAGCAGCTCCCATTGTACATTACATCAGCAGCTTCCATTGTACATAACATCAGCAGCTCCCATTGTACATAATATCATCTCAGCTCCCATTGTACATAGCATCAGCAGCTCCCATTGTACATAACATCAGCTCCCATTGCACATAGCATCAGCAGCTTCCATTGTACATAACATCAGCAGCTCCCATTGTACATAACATCAGCTCCCATTGCACATAGCATCAGCAGCTCCCATTGTACATAACATATGTAGCTCCCATTGTACATAACATCAGCAGCTCCCATTGTACATAGCATCAGCAGCTCCCATTGCACATAACATCAGCAGCTCCCATTGTACATAACATCAGCAGCTCCCATTGTACATAACATCAGCAGCTCCCATTGTACATAACATCAGAAGCTCCCATTGTACATAACATCAGCAGCTCCCATTGTACATAACATCAGGAGCTTCCATTGTACATAACATCAGCAGCTCCCATTGTACATAGCATCAGCAGCTCCCATTGCACATAACATAAGCAGCTCCCATTGTACATAACATCAGCAGCTCCCATTGTACATAACACCAGCAGCTTCCATTGCACATAACATAAGCAGCTCCCATTGTACATAACATCAGCAGCTCCCATTGTACATAGCATCAGCAGCTCTCATTGCACATAGCATCAGCAACTCCCATTGTACATAACATCAGCAGCTCCCATTGTACATAACATCAGCAGCTCCCAGTGTACATAACACCAGCAGTCTCATTGTACATAGCATCAGTAGCTCCCATTGTACAAAACATCAGCAGTTTCCATTGTACATAACATCAGCAGCTCCCATGGTACATAACATCAGCAGCACCCATTGTACATAACATCAGCAGCTCCCATTGTACATAGTATCAGCAGTTTCCATCGTACATAACATCAGCAGCTTCCAGGGTGCATCACTTCAACATCACCCACCGTGTATTCCTTCTGCAGCTTCAAATGTGCATCATTTTAGCAGCTCACCCTGTGCATCACTTTATCGTTCCGCTGTACATCACTGTAGCAGTTCCAATTATGCATCACTTCAACAGCTCCCGCTATGCATCTCTTCTACAGCTCATCTATGCATCGCTTCAATAACTGTGTTTATTCTTGTACAGTTTCCGTTAGAACACCATTGTGGGCAAACTGTCATTATTTATTGCATCATCTTATTGTCCCTTCATGTCAGTAAGCATGTTTCCAAAGGTAGTTATACTAAGGATGGTATTTTGCTTTGTGAAAAACAATAAATTATTCACATTCGTAAATTCGCATATCCTCCGACTTGAACGGCTTTCAAAAGTATTCCCATAAAATCTGATCATTATAAATTGATCGATACGCTTCTTTCCTGTCTTGGGGCATAACAAATCAATAGCCGCGCGTATTGGCATGAGCTTTGATTTATCTTTCAGTTGTCAAGAGATATCCGCCCTAAGAAAACGTGTGTTTAATTGGAAGTTGAATCTACTAGGCAACCACTAGCTTATCACTTGACTGTTAAAACCGTGAATCATAGCGCTATGTTCTCAGCTTATATTACTTTCGACGTTTCAATTTTAGTAGCATGTGTCCTGGCTGCGAACGATGACCTTGTGTTTTCACATTTTGACAAAGTTCCCGAGTTTGACAACCTTGGATCTTCAGCAGAGCATATATCACTAAAGGCACGAAACATTCCTCTCTGTTGTTCAAAATGTGCTCAGAGTGAAAACTGCAGCGGAATAGTGTTCAACAAACACACTAGTGTTTGTAGTTTTGCCACTACCTGTCTCTATGGTGAAACACTGAATGTTCCACAAGCTGGGTCGAGATATTATCGTTTTAAAGGTAAGATGGTTCATTCTTTTCTTCATATTTTATTGATATAGTAAACTACGGTTAGAACGAACTCAAAAGGACCACTACTTTTAGTTCGTTATAACCGTAGTTCGGTAGCATATGCACTCTTCAAACAAAGAAACGCACAGGTAGTATGTCGTTCATTGAACCAGACTACACAAAAAACTTGATATCAAATATCAAATATTTTAACACAAGTTGATAAAAGTGGAAAAATTCCGAGGCTTGCCGAGGATTTTTGCCACTTTTATCAACGAGTGTTTATATATTAGATATCAAACGACACGAGGGTGAGATTTTATTTATCATCCAATATCATTCTTCCAACTTTTTCAATTTGTAGACAGTAATAAGCAGTGTCATAAAGTGTAAAAAGTACTGCTAACAGCTTCCGTAGCAGAGCCATTAGTGATGTCATTTGATTGTGACGTCATGGTAACCAGTGACGTCACAACGGTCTGCAAAGCATTGTGATGTAATTTCATTGCAGCGATATCTACAGTGTTGATATCGCTTGATCTCATCCAAGCGAGCCAGTTTTGTGGGAGCCAGTTTTGGATGATAAATTGGATATATGTTATTGGAAAATATTCTGATATTCGACAAACGATGCGTCAAAACGTAACTATTGTCGAATTGCAATGTCTTAAACGGCATTGTTTTCACACTTGTTCGAAAATGCCATGGAGGAAAATAGTAAAGCAAAATGCACGTGCAGGTTATGGCATTCGTAACTCGTGGTAGTGGCTATAAAAAGGAAAGCATAAGCCAATAATTTGTCATTCAATTGTCAACATTTTTCAAGATCGAAAATGCCGAGACTCAGCGCTGCCGATCGGAACATCGTCATAGGACGTATCCAAAGAGGACGCTTGCACTGGTGCCATACCTTACAGCCTTGGAATTAGAGAAACTGGAGACGAATGTGGTTCAGCCATGAATCACGATTTCTTCTTCACCGCCGAGATGGAAGACAGCGTGTTTAGCGTCAGCCAAATGAGCGTTTTGCCCCACATTGTGTACGTGAATTTGACAAATGTGGTGGCGGCAGCGTCATGTTGTTGGGGTCATATCCTATACCACGAGATCTGACGTGGTTGTGGTTCAAGGACATTTGACAGCAAATCGCTACATGAAACAAATTCTTCAACCTCACCTTTTTCTAATCATTGACCGTCAGTGGGCGCTGTTTCAACAGGACAACGCTCCACCGCACACAGCTCGTGTCACGGTAGACTACCTTCATAATGGCAACATCAACGACTTGTCCTGGCCGTCGAGATCTCCAGATCTCAACCCAATCGAACAACTCTGGGATGAACTCGTTCGACGTGTCAAAACACGCCGCAGACACTCCCACAACTGGCCAACGTGTTACAAGCTGAATGGCGCAGAATTCCGCAGTACAGAATTCGTACACTTATCTAGACAGTGCCGGAGATGCAGGGCCGTGATTGCTGCCCGGGGCGGTCACGCGAGATACTGAGTTCAGCGCTACCTTGTGGCCTTATGTGACATGACAACGAACAGTTTTCAATGCCTTTGTACAACAACATGTGACTATCGAGCTCCAAAATTTCATATATGAATCTATGATATTAAATTAAATATATCGACTTTATTAGGTACTATAAATTTACTAAACATCTACATGTGCGTTTCATTTTTTGAAGAGTGTATACAACAAATGGCCGGGACTAAAAATACGTTCGTTTTATCGGTTAATTCGTTATAAGAGTGTTCGTTGTAAACGTAGTTTTCTGTTTTTCAATACCATGTCTCCTCTACTAATTGTACAAAAGTATGTACAGTTAAGAGTTTGGTTTAAGGCGGCTTTGAACTGTTATATCAGGGCGCATCAGCTTAATGTTTCAGGACACCCCAAAGTAATGCAGGTAAAAGGCGAGCTTTATCACACACAGTGTCATAACAAGGAAGAGTGAGGGATTTGAACAATCATTGGGACCTGGCACATCTTAAGAACGCAACTCCCCGCGGCGAATTGTAGAGCCCTAAGCACCTTGGATACGTGTGCCATGTACAGTTGTTTTAGACAGTATTCCACCATTGGGGGCAAACTGTCAAAAAGCGCCAGGCTAGCAACCCGAGGTGATGAAATTGTATCCTGCTAGTAACCGGATTGTTATTCAGCCAAGGGGAAATATTGTTTACAGGAAGTAAAGTACAAAGTTTGGTTGACAAGAATATATACAGGATAGGAGGCAGTGTTTATACAGTTGAGTAGGTTTAAGATGCAGTTACACTGTTGTATTTGTAATGAGTTGTGTTATCCCTTAAGCAAGAAGTGTCATCAGAAAGATTACATATCTCCCCGGCAGCTGTCTGTAAAGTAACCACAAGTAAATGTGCAATCTGTATATAATGAGTCAAGAGTTGAATGTTCTTCAAGAAGCATACATTGTTTACCCACATAAGATTCACCATGGTCGCATCCATATGAAATTGAAAGTAAAACAAGTGTGTTTCTGTGGGGTTTTTTTATGGAAGCAAATGACAAATTTCAAAAAACTACTCTGTAACTCTCCAAAGACAGGTCGCGCAAAATTATTCGTGAAACAAGCAACTTGTCCAACTTCTTTCCATTAAGATTTTTAAAATTACAAAATAGCAAAAGGCACCACCTCAGCTTGTGACTCATACATCTTTCAAGTTTCGATCAAATACACTGAATGGTTTTCCAGTTCTGCCCCGAACCCCATCCCCAAAGGAGTCTATGTCCAACTTCTTTCCATAAAAAAAATTAAAAAAGTAAAAATTCGATAAATCCCAAAATATCAAAAGGAACCATTTCACTATGCGACTGATAGATTTGCCAAGTTTCGATCAAATACACTGAGTTCTGCCCCGGAAAAGGAAGACAGATAGACAGACTGGCTGATCGCTATATCCCAGTGCGACAACAGTGTCCATGACACTTTTGGAGGAACATACACAGAAGCAATGCAGAACTTGCCAACAAGAAAGGAAATGTATTCAATACTGCGAGATGACACTACATCACAAAGCTGGACACTGTTCTTGAAACTTTTGGAAACATACACAGCAATACCATGTGTTGTGTCTCCTGGATAGACTTGATATCCTGGCAGGTCTCTTTCACTGTAATCAATGATGTGTGTTTCTGTGAAACCCAAAACATCAAGCACACCAACAAACTTATCTTTCTTCACATCTTCGAAATGAGCACTGAGGGATCGAGCATTCAAGTGAGCCACCTCGACTCCATCACCATGAATGTTCTCTACAGGGTGTGTCCAGGTGAACAGTCTTTCATTCCGCAATCTAGTCATCTCATCCAATGTTTTTTGTTTTTTTTGTTTACTACAATTTTGTGTTCAGCAAAAAGTACAAGTTTTAGGCCTTTCCTTGATTTGACCCCACTGGGCATCGTATACACTTGACCTGGCTCGGCTTTAAATTTACTTCCTTGTGTAATTGTCATGTTCCCAATCATCTTCTCACATGTGCTACCTTGAGACTTGTGGATTGTCAGTATCAAAAGGCACCCGTTTACCACTAGACCTATCTATGTGCCATGTTTGGTGAAAAAATATTGTACGGTTTTCAAGATCTGATCCGGAAACGAGGACTACCACCATTTTCAGTCTAAGTCAAAGTTGTTGCCATTGAAACTCGAAAAATGTTTGGTTTTTTTAAAATCCCAAACTATCAAAAAGCACCAGTTCTCCACTAGACCGATCGATGTGCCAAGTTTGGTTAAGATATCTCTCATGGTTTTTGTGTTCTGCTCCAGAAACGAAATGTGACGGACGGACGGACCGCACCAATTCCTATATCCCCCTTCCACTTCCTAGCGGGGGATAAAAATTAATGAAAACAATTATTGATCAGGTTGAAGGGCTTACAATTCACCCACTCAGTAGTGTATTGATAGTTCCCGCACCTTGCTAACATGATGTATTGTTATAGATTTCAGATTATAGATCACATGTATCAAAGCTTTGGCTTTCTTCAATCCATAACGTTCCATAGCATTAATTACATTGTTAATTAACTTCCTGCGACATAACTTATTCATTGCTGGGAGTATTCGAACAATTTCCCTCATTCGAAAAAAACCTTTTGTGGACTCACCCGTTGTAAGGTCACATACATTGATTTTGGAACCTAATAAATGTAAACACTTGATAACTCGTAGAAGCGTAGAAGTGCTTCGGTGGTATGGATTGACAAATGATTACTATACGACACACACGCTGGTATTTCCCTGATGTCTGTGTTTCGAGTCAAAGTCATGGGGGCAGAGCAAACTTTAGTTCTTAAATACTGCGAACTTTAATAGACCAATCATTAACAATTGCTTGAATAATATGTTAATGAAAGTTTCTGACAATTCCCCATGGTGTAGTGAAATGATGAATATTTTTCAACTTACTTTATATCTGACTGACCACAGCGTCCCATACATAAGAATAGGTGATCTAACGTTCACTTTAATCAGCCGCAGCAGTGAAGTTTTCAAAACAAAAAGTTTACTTCGCTGTAGCTAGGGACATGGAGACCATGTTATGTGTGTGAAAATGATATTTATATGTGTCAGTAGATTTGGAAGAAAAGACGGTGATCAAACGACTAGATTTTCTTCCAATGAATGAAGTGTTATTTCTCTTATAAGTATTGTTAAGAGTTCAGTGAAAACTTTTTTAATAGATAAACACCTTGTTTATATTTGTTGAAATGGGTGAGTGGGTGAGTGAGTTAATATTTAACATCCCATCGGCAATATTTCAGCCATACCGTGACGTTCGTTGAAATCGACAACCATTAAGATGATATGATTCAGATAAACAAGTGGTTATCTGTTAAGTGTATATGGTTTTTTATTGCTTCCTGGTTGTTGGTTAATGTCCTTCTGTTGCCTCAGAAAGGTTTTCAAATCGGAAGGGTGCCTATTTCTTTACTGAAATAAAATACAGTTACACCATATTGGCCTCCTAATAGTTCAAGGTCACACAGGCTATACAGCATGTCTAGGGCCAATATGGGGGCGGTCGGGTAGCCTAGTAGTTAAAGCGTTCGCTCGTCACGCCGAAATCCGGGTTCGATTCCCCACGTGGGTACATTGTGTGACGCCCATTTCTAGTGTTCCCCGCCGTGATATTGCTGGAATATTGCTAAAAGCTGCTTAAAACCTTACTCACTGGAGGCAATATGTCTCACTGGACCTATGATAAGGCAATATGAAAATATCTACATAAAAGCATAACAGTATTGCATTATCTTCGTCTCAGAAACGAATGGGCAGAGATACGGCAACGTTGTATAAAAGGCATTTTCCCTGTAGTAATGCAGAGTGTGTACACGTTTGTCGTGACGGCGTCTGCACATTATGTGTCATTTCCTGTGTGTCATACCGAGTGTAGGGGGCACGGTTGGCCCAGTCGTCTAAGGCGCCGCGATTCGCTGCGCAGAGTTACGTCCCTTGGGCACGCCAAAAAACTATGATTGTGGGTGCGAATCCCGGTTCGCCCCGATTATTTTTCTAGTTGTGTCATTACCATACCCGTGCTCGTGGGTTTCGCCAAATTAGTAAACGTCTGAGACCTGTATCACTTCGGGGTTTCCTCACACATTAAGCTGACACGCCGCGATATAACTGGAATACTGTTAAAAGCAGCGTTAAACCCAACTCACTCACTCACTCACTCACTCACTCACTATATCGATTGTATGTTATCGCTTCCGGGTATCTGTTTATGCTATTTTCACAGTTCGAAATAAAACGTTTGACATTACATCTAATTATTTATGACAAATGTTTTAAATTATTTTCTTTGAATTGATATCTGCGACTAACAACAGTGTATCGTCTCATATTGCAAAGGACAAACAAAACCATCCAAATGCTCTGAAGTAAAATCCTGTTGCCGTGGTGATGGAGAATACTGGATCTACCCCCAAGTGTTCCAGGGTGAAAGAACGAGAATCTACTGTCACAACATGAGTTCAGAAGTTCCTACAGAATACGTGACCTTACCAGCCCCGAACGTTGGGTTCTACCCTAATGCCAATGACGCTAACTGTGATGGAAACATTATTCCATTGACTGCTCCTAGGTATGGCTTGACAACATTCAGAAGGATTCGAGTGGATATAACGGTAAGAGTGAGTGAGTGAGTGAGGTTTTACGCCGCTTTTAGCAATATTCCAGCCATATCACGGCGGGGGACCCCAGAAATGGGCTTCACACATTGTACCCATGTCTGGAATCGAACCCGGGTCTTCGGCGTGACGAGCTAACGCTTTAACCATTATGCTTCCCGACCGCCATATACAGGTAAGAGTATACATATGGGCTTACAAAGAAATAACTTGGATAAAAGCCTTGCGATGGTTTAATTTTCCTTGACCTGGGGCCTAAAATGTTTCCGGCATGTCTTCCTCTTTACGTAATAGTTTTCATACTGGAATCTGTTTCATGTTTTATATGTTATTCGTGACATACAGGGGTAGGGAAGTATAATGCAAATTTGTCATGACATCATTTCCTACTGAAATACATTTAAGGAAAATTCTGTTAAGTTACACCAGTAATTATGCTAATAGAACAATGTATCGATTCAATGCATAACCTGTCAGTATTATTGTATTTCATTTGTGATGCTCTGAAATCAAAAAATGTCTGGACTACAACCACCGAGGTGACTCAATGCCCAATGTTGCTAGTTCTTACATTTGTAACAGAATATCCGTCTCGGAAATCCAATTAGGTTCCAATTTCTCGACACTTAAGAATATCCGCAAAATGCATTTCTCAAAATACATTGAGTTAAATTATGAACTTCAACTGAGTTAAAAATGCTTATAATCTTAAGTTAACTTGTGTCAGTAGTAGACGTCGCTAAATGATCAATTTACCGAATAAACTTCGCATTGCGCACTGGTAAAAGGGTGGGTCACTCTAATTTGACGCCTTGCAGACCTTGTTTTTCAGATATAGTTTTTGCACTAGTGTTACATATCTGCATGGACTTTTCTTAAACAAAACATGAAAAATGTATCATTTTTATACAATTCATTTGTTATCATTATCGACGTATTTAGGCTATACATTTGCAGCTTCTTTTTGCAAGCATGAGTCTTGACCAGACAATTCAGTGATTGACATCATGAGCATCCATCTACGCAATTTAAATACGATGACATGCATCAACCAAGTCAGCGAACCTGACCACCCGATCCCGTTAGTCGCCTCTTACGACACGCATAGTCGCCTCTTACGGCAAGCATGGGTTGATGAAGACATATGGCTGATTGGAAGCAGAGGAACCACGTCATCGGCTGATTCGAACCAGGGGAACTACGTCATCGGCTGATTGGAAGCAGGGGAACCACGTCATCGGCTGATTGGAAGCAGAGGAATGCAGGTAGTTGCCACGGTGTTCCGAACCCCCATCACAGGTGAGAAGGTTATCAACATCATGGGTCATCACATGACCGCCCCGGATCCGGTGATCCCGTGGGACTAACACCGCCCAGTACCGTTACATACGGGTACGTCACCTACAGCCACCGAGGACGACGAAGACACCCATATCATCAGTAATAAAAGCTCTGTGTAGAATATCGAACCAGACGTATGGAACATTCAAACATTCGTATCAGATGCCCTGTCCGTAGTATCATTTTGACACAGCAACATCGCCAACGACGACGTTCTTGGTGTCAGGTGCATAGAGTATGGCCTCAACTTCGTTAAAGACATGTATAGTTTATGATGAGATTTATGTTCCGGCGGCAAGATGATATCGTGTTTATAGACGTTATAATGAACGCTATGCGGTTACTGCGTACAGGAGGCCGACAGATTTCACGATGGCAACGCCATTATGTGAACAGACATCTACAACAAGAGCAGAACAAACCTGGTCCATATTGAGGAAAACCTAGATGCACAACGCTGCACTGACCAGATACTAATCACGAAATGATTCTGAATATATCTGTTGACGCCCTGTTGACGGTACACATCCTTTGCAAATCCTGCAGTCGAACGAAATCTGCTCGTTGAAATGCATGTTATTTATGAACCGGATGTCGTTACGTGATTTTGATTGGACTATGCTTAGACTCGTTTGTCTAGCCAAAATATAACTTCATAAGTCCAGCCTAGTTCGGCAAGGGGTTAAACTGGACATTTTAAAGTCAGTTAACTCCCTCGCCTCGGGAAGATGGAACTGTCCACTTAATGGTGACCTTCTGCTCGTAACATTATTACATGGCGCTTCGATTATTGTTTTAATGAATTACCATTTGATAATAGGCCGGTGGCCCCTTTACTGGAAATATACACACTCAACCTTCAAAGTAAACGGATGTCGATCAAACACTGGCTAAGACACGATATCGAGAAAGAAATTACGTACACATGAGCAATGATTAAACCTACCCTCACTCGAAGTACCTCGACTAAACCAAAAGCTATTTCATATATACGTGGATCTTTCTAACGCAATTTACATAATAAATTAGCATAGCAAAGCTTCAAACATATTGTACTTGCTATCTGTAGGGTATTCATCTTCTACGTAAAAGAGTGCAGCGCCTTTTATCTCTAGGAATATTGACATACCTGCAACGAAATTATGCAATGGCCCCACGGAATGTTGCATATAAATATGCATATAAGGTAAAATTAGGTTCTGAAGAAAGCAGAATTCTAGTTTTATTACTGCTGTAAAGAAAGGCGAGCCAGTTCTGCACAAACGAACATTTTAATCTTGACATTACAATAAAGGATTCTTTACGACTTATTGATTGTCATTTCAAAACATAGACAAATCAAAGTTGAAACGTCAAATACTTTAATTTTGAAACCTAATTATTTTTCCATTATTTGCTGCTTTTAAAATCATAAGTTTAATCTTACATTTGGCATATGCAGTAATCTAATCCAAAATTTAATGGAACGTTTAAAGGCAAAGATATACCAAGAGCTCCTGCCACATTCACCGAACTTGTAACTTGGTGTCGAGATCTTCACTCGGAGAGGGCATTTGTTACCTGCAAACATGTGAATGGTTTTTATATTTCCTGGACTCTCCATCAGACAAACGCAGTAAAATAGGCACATTTTTAGTGTCAAATATAATTTCATCAGTTCCCTTATTTTTGTAGACAGTATAAGCTGATGAAATGACAGTGAAGTGTAATGACGATAAATGTTAATAATAACATTAATTTCGGCCTTGCAAATCAATATCTGGCGTGTCCACCATGTTGGGCAATACATGCCCGACATTTTGATGGCAAACTGTTCATTAACTTTCGTATGGTGGCCTTTGGCATTGCTCGCCATTCCGCATGAAGAGCTACCCCAAGGTGTGCCACTTCGGCGGAGAACATCCCACAGATGTTCTGTTTGGGACATGTCATAGGAGTTTGTGTCCGAATGCCTTCTCGTCGGAGTTACCTGGGCACGATGTGGTCTGGTATTGTCATCTTGCAATTCAAAATGTCTGCCAATAATTCTTGGGAATGGCGCAACGACAGGACGCAAATTTCGTTAACATTTCGTTGACCAGTCAAATGTCCATTCACAATGACCAAATCATTTCGCCAGTCATCTCAGCTGAGGACAAATCTCAAAATCATTTCGATATATGAGTAAAAAACTTTGTTTTGAGAAATCAGGGCCTAGTTACAAAAACGTATACAATGTGTAATTCAAATGGTAGACGTTGACAGACCAAACTAGTTTTCTTTGACCAAGGCTAGTTGAACAAAACTGCCTTCCTACTTTTGTAGTTACCTCAATAAATGCCGTCGTGGTTAGATGTTGCGTTTGTGTTCACTGTTTAACAGGGTCGGTTAAATATATAATTCCGATTGTTATAAGGTTATAAGTATAATAAGTATAAAATATATGATGATGAGAAACGTAAACAACTTTAAAAATTTTAAAAATCAAACTCTTTCGTGTAAACATTAAGGCTGGAAGTAGGCCCTGTTTAATATAGGAATTTACAAAACAATTTTATGAAGATCCGAGGTATAATTTTGTTTTCAAATCACTGGTGCGATCCGAAAGCTTGAACATCAAATATTTGATAACATTTTGGAACAATGTTTAAATTTCCTTTTGTACTTTGTTTGTTTGTTTGTTTTTATGTAATACATTATTTACATGATGTTACATTAAATGGAATCTGGTACCAGCAAAACATATCAGAGAAACAGGTCGTCCTGGACGGGTATCACATGGTGTGTCACGAAGGTTGATTCAAATTTTTTAACTTTCTATCTCACGCGATGCATTTCTCTTTCTTCTTTTGATTCTGAGTGGAAACGTGTCTGAAATATAAGTTTCCAGCTTCTAAAGTTAATTAACCCTGACATACCTCACATCGCCACGGTCACCTCCCAGATCTGGGTCATGCGCGCTATGCATGCTGGTTGACCTTCTTGCACTGATCACGTGCCTATCCCAGTCTACTCATTCTCTTTCAAGAGCAGACAGACTAGAATTGCGATGCGGGGAAGGACGAATGGGCATATAACGTGCGAGATAGGATAGGTATGTATAAACATACAGTTTATAATAAAATGTTCAAATTGTTCAACTTATCCGATCTCACACTATGCATTTTATTAAATCGCCACGCAGTGGTAACGTGTTGTTATTACAGGAATCCATTTAGGGTTTTTATCACCTTGCAAGCGATCTTCATATTTCTGGCGTCTACTTGCCTGCAAATTTACTTATATCCCTGTTTGGGATAGTTATTCTTCGTAATGGACGAGCAGTCCACACGAAGACCTGTCTGTACTTAGTGCAGACGTGTTTCCTCTCCGTCTGACCCTCAATCCCAGTGTTCGGATTGTCGTGGATTATGCAGTTTTTTTTAGCGTTGCGAACTCTGCTCCGATCTACCAGAAGAATCCTTCAAACTGTACAGGCATAAATGTCGGCGTCGGGTGTCAGATCGCCTCTCTAAGACTGCAGAAAAATCCACGAAAGCCAAGAAAACACAGGTCAAGAAGCCAGATCGGCCTGATCACCCTCACCGGCGGGCCGGGATACTAGGGATCCCACTGGTCCCATGTTCTCGTTAGAGGATGAGGGAGTTTCTGACTCTTTTCTCACAGACGAGATTTCTAAGGTTTCCACGCATCCACCTTCATCTACATCACAAGCTCCATCTCAAGCTATCCCTACATCATGGATCCCTAGCGAGCTTTCGGCTTTTCCAGCAGAACAGATTTGTTACAGGCTGTAACAGCAGCATGTGTTCCCCAACCGGCACATGCTGTACCAACTACGGTACCTGCATCTGCATCGACAGCCACAACATCCCTTTCAGTGGATCAACCACCAGAATCAGAGTCATCAGACCACTATACCTCCCCAGCTTCGTCATCTGGGAGCTTCGAAATTGCAGATCCGAGCACTGTACTTATCTGGATAGCAGATAAGTTACAACTGTTAAAAAGTACTTCAACGGAGGACACTTTTATCATCATTTGTTGTGCCTTCAGCCTCATCGCCGAACATCACACTCCCTCCGAGACCAGTCCTACAGGATATGGCCACCAATTTAGACAAAGCATTTGGATCCTTTCGCTGTCTTAGTGATCAGCATCAATCTCCACGCTTTGCATTGGCGGATGCAGGGACTCATGGATTGTCTACGATTGCTCCCAAACTAGATGGTGACATCGCAACATTGGCTCCTAAGCGTCCGTACTCTGCTTCTTCAGTGGATGATAGGGACCTCGTTCATCTGAACACAACTGTTCGAAGGACCCTCCCGTTGGTCTCCACTATTTTATCGGCAAATGAAGCACTCTCATCGGCTTTATCTCATGCAACTTCCTCGGAGGAATCCTGTATTCGAGGTGCTGTGACCCTCATCCAGGATAAAACAACAACTATACTAGACCTCCTTGTTCACCATGCAGGATCTATCACTACTTTTCATAGGCGTGGGGTGTTACAACATTGCTCATGGGATGATCAATTTAAGAACAGGCTGTACCAACTGCCATGGTCAAGACCCTCCCTTTTTGTTGGGTGCATACAGGAGGTCGCCCATGAAGTCCAAAGAGACACTTCCCTGCAAGTCACTGTCGACTTACTTCGTCTCCAAAGAAATCAACTGGAAGAACAAAGGAAAGACCGAAGACGACTATCCTTTACTCCCTCTCAACAAGACCTTAGAGAGATTTTGAGTAAATAATCTGCTTCTTTTCGTGGCTGTGGCCGAGCATGCCAACATCAGCAAGGTGGGAAATCAGGCGGACGCACCGTCTCCTTTTCAGGGACTAAAGAAAACACCAACTCTCCTAAGTCAGGAGACACTAACCCCAACAGCAGAACGACTGGGTCCTTCCGACTCCAGCCATTCCGATTTTTGTGTCTCCTGTAGGCGGAAGACTAGGCACGTTCGCTTTAAAATTGGACCATCCTAGACGACCCATATGTGTCTCATCTTCTACAAACAGGTTATCCTCTACCTCTTGCCATGACACCTCCGATGACGTGCAAACCGCCTCAACATCTATATCCAGCCAAACAACTTCCAGTTCTGATAGACACCATAAGCACGTTACTTGTAAAGAACGCAATGGAGTGTCTGGGCACTCGGACAATGATGCCAGGGTTCTATTCTCCAATTTTTCTTGTTCCCAAGAAAGACAGTCCTCAACTATGTCTCATCTTCAACATGAAATCCTTCAACAAGCTATACTTAGAGACTCCTCCACACTTTCGCATGACATCAATTGCTCTACTACGAATGATTATTCATCGCGGCAACTTCATGATCAGCCTAGATATACAAGACGCGTACTTACACTAGCCTTTCCTGCCTGAGCACCGCAATTTTCTTCTGTTTGTGTTCCGAGGCAACCACTACCAATGGCGAGTGCTCGCATTTGGAATTTCTTTGGCCCCGTGGCTATTTACACGCCTCACAAAACCCATCGTCAAGTTCGTACACACTCGACGACAGCATTCAAACCAACAAGGATTTGAACACTCTACTTTGTCACCTCGATTTCTCTCAACGCCTACTTCAACAACTAGGTTGGATAATCAACACAAAAAAGTCCAAAACAATTCCAAGACAATGTCTCCAGTTCACCGGAGCCCTCTTCGACACAAGTCTGGGCAAGATACCCCAAGATCATTGGGAGAAAATCCAATGCCTTGTTCTATTGGCATTCAAACAGCCACTTTCCTTACGTCAATGGCAACAACTTCTCAGCACAAGCCCTCACCAAGAGACGTCAACTTCACTTATGGCCAATCCAGTGCTTCCTCAAGCCCTTCCTTCAGGATGACGATTGTCAGGTCCTAATATCTCTTCCGAATCATCTACACCCACACCTCAAATAGTGGTTAACTCCATCAAATGTCTGCATAGGTGTGTCTACCCTCACCCCTACCCTCCATCTGTTCATCGACGCCTCAACCTTGGGATCGGGAGCTCATTGGCAAGACCTGCAAGTGGCAGGGCGGTCGTCACTAGAAGAAAGCCAGCTTCACATCAACGATCTAGAATTCAAAGCAGTGATTCCGGCAGTGTCTCATTGGTCGACACTCCTTCAGTCCTGCACACTAATGATTCAGTCAGGCAACCTATCGGTCGTGTGGTATATAAACAAGATGGGATCCACCAAGTCAACGTCACTGCTATCTCTAGCGCTCGACTTCTTCAAACTCATCGACTCACTCAACATTCAAGTTTGAGCAAGACATATTCCCGGCATCGCCAACGTCACAGCTGACCCACTGTCCCGACCCCACGAACCATCGCCCACGGAATGGCGACTATATCCCATGATTTTTCAGTGGATTTGCCAGTTATTTCCGTGCCCCGACGGCGACCTCTTCGCAACCCGCTTCAATACTCAGCTATCCCAGTTCGTATCTCCAATCCCAGACCCCCTCGCCTTGGACAACGATGCGTTAGCAATCCAACGGGATGGACTGCATGCTTACACGTTTCCCCCACCGGCATTCTACATTGGGTCCTACAGAAAGACAGAAAATTTTATCATCTACCTCTACGGTACGATCTTCTGCATAAACCACACTCTCAGCTCCGTCATCATCAACAACACTCAATCTATGCGTTTGGCTCATTTACAGAAATCATTGATAGCTAAGGGTTATTCTGAACGAGTGGCCAAGACCGTTGAGGGGGCTCATAGGTCATCTACTAAAGCACTATATGACCATGAATGGAAGGCATTTGAATCGTATTGTCATTCACATGACATTTCCACTCTTGCCACGGCATCCCTGCAACAAATTGCTGAATACCTTCACTATCTTCGATCATCTCGGAAAGTAAAAGGTTCAACTCCAGCTGCCTACTTAGCTGTGATCAATTCTGTCATCGCAACTTCAACGGGCACTAAGATTTCTACAATCGCTAAATTACAATCATTGATCAGATTGTACAAGTTGGCGGACCAAACATCACGTTTTCGATCACCAACTTGGGATCTAAACGTCATACTTCGCCATCTAACTTCGGCCGAGTACGAACCTCTCCCCGAGAAAGATTTCAAACACATTTCTTTGAAGACAGTTTGCCTTCTGGCCCTTGCAACGGCGGCTCGAGTGAGTGAAATTCAAACTTCAGATTTCAAGAGAGTGCGTTTCGAACGAACCGCACATGGGAAAGTATTATGGGGACTATGATGGGATTTCATCGCCAAAAAACAACTTCCTGGTCAACCTGATTGACTATTCAGCATCCCACCGTTGACCCCCCTTTTAAACCCTGACGAAGACATATCGTTGTGTCCGGTACATGCACTTCGAATCTATTTTGAAGCGGCGAAACCACTTCGTCGATTATGTAAGAGGTAATTTATCCCGCTCTCTGCGGCAGCTACTACGGAAGTATCCCGTACCACAATCTCATTTTGGATACGCCCAGTGATCCTTCGAGCCTACATCTTCGCTGGCCTACCTGCCCCAGTCGCATATAATCCACACGAAACTGTTGCTTCCACAATGGCACTTCATAGTAACTGCTCCTTGACCGCAATTATGGAGGGATGTTTCTGGAAATCCGATACCGTGTTCGCATCCCATTACCTCCGAGACATCTCAGTGACGGACTTTCAAGGCCTTCACCAGTTTGGACCCTTGGTACTCGCACAACAGATATCCAAGACACACCTGTGCAGATAGGGAGATGTATAACCAGATTTTCATTACATTACATCCATCCCTATTTATAATAAACATTTGTCATGGTTATTTGTGTTTATTGTATTCATTCGGGCTTCCCGGACTGAGTATCCAGTCGGAGGATATAATCACTCGTCTTCAACTTGAAGTCGTCATTAGACGCGGCCGATTTCAGTGTCCCGATCCCCTTTTTCAAACACCTCTAATTCAGGTATGTGTTTTGAGTAACCGATCGATGATCCTTTTGTGGATATTGCCGATCGTTTCCTCTTCTCGTTTTTCACCCATCGATTCAATCACTGAGATGAATGAGGCTTTCACGAAGCGATAAAAGAGATGCCGAGCGGGTCCAACCTATCGTCCTCTGGAGATAGGAATACCCCGTCTTGAAGATTCGACGACTGGATGCATACTCTCTCGAATATAAGTCGTTCCGTTCGTTTTAGAAAAACGATTACGTTTGAACTTGTTACACATGTTGTAACCGACTTATTGTGTTTCAGTTGTTCGCGTATCAGGATCTCAACATTCTTTGAGAGTGTTCTTCTTATCCTGTCTACGAGTTGTTGTTTTTTTTTTGGGGGGGGGTTCTGTCTTACGACACTTAACTGTGTTACTGTATTAAGTATTGTACCACTGTTAAGTTCCAGCTTTCTTGTAAATATCCTACGGTTGTGATCTATAGACAAGGGAGTTGCGCCCCACAATCCAACCATGGGATAAAATGCATAGTGTGAGATAGGATAAGTTTAAAAATTTGAAAATGTTATTATAAATTGTATATTTATATACTTATCCTATCTCACACGTTATATGCCCATTCGTCCATCCCCGCATCGCAATTCCTTAGTCTATATGCTCTTGAAAGAGAATGAGTTGACTGGGAAAGACACGTGATCAGTGCAAGAAGGTCAACCAGCATGCATAGCGCGCATGACCCAGATCTGGGAGGTGACCGTGGCGATGTGAGGTATGACAGGGTTAATTAACTTTAGAAGCTGGAAACTTTTATTTCAGACACGTTACCACTCAGAATCAAAAGAAGAAAGAGAAATGCATAGTGTGAGATAGGATAAGTGTATAAATATACAATTTATTATAAAAAATTCAATTTTGACCTATGTTATTACAGACGATGACTGTAGATGTCAGAGACAAGAGATTTGCTACATCATCGAAGAGAGTCAACAACTATGGGCGCGCCATCGACTGTTACACCCGTCACGAGGGTAATGTGAGAAACAGCTGCGGTCCAAAGGGCACGTTCCATATTGACACCACAGGAACAGGCCTTGTTTTTAACAGAACGGTAAGACGGCCCATTACGCCAGCGGTAGCAAAAATACGATTCAGAATGTTTCCCAGGAGTTCTCATTAAGTCACGTTTTGTTTACTTGTAGAGATAAAGGGATTTTTTTTAAAATACGCTAAAATGATAAGGTCCGAGAGTTCTTTAAAATGTATCACCACAAACAATGGAACGCTATGGCTTCACACTTTAGGGACGCTTTAAGCTTACCTGTCAAGGCGCATACAAGTAAGATTGTTTTATCACATTCATCGCATCTTGTTTGGAAACTAGAGTGTTTGTAAGTAGTACATGTTTATCTGATGGTTAACTTGTAACCTGACATTGAAATTTATATAATACAGCTTCATCAATTCTGTTGTGTTCTGTTGTGCGGAAGGTCCGGGGTTCGATGCCCGGACGCGTCATACCAAAAGACGTTGAAAGATGGTACTTGTTGTTACCCTGTCTGGCGCTCGGCATTAAGGAGTTATAACAAGGACTGGTCGGCTTGGAGTCCGTTTACTGTGTCTGAGTGGGGTAATCCTGTTAAATTGTGGCATGGTATCTCAGTGAGCTAGCACTGTAAAATCAGAATAGTACAAGCAGCCAAACACACACACACACACACACACACACACACACACACACACACACACACACACACACACACACACACACACACACACACACACACACCTGCACGCACACCTACACACACACACACCTGCACACACACACACACACCTCCTCATACACACACCTGCACACACACCTGCATGCACGTCGCTATATGTGTGCAATAATCTTGGACGCGACGTTAAACCCATTTCACCTCACCTCTATTGTGTTTCCTGCAGTGTGAGTTGACCTAGCTAGACTGTTGTGGTTACTCCCTTTGCTATGTGGCCCGTGAAGACGCCGGGGTAGAATAGGTCTTCAGCAACCCATACTTGCCGTAAAAGGTGACTATGCTTGTCGTAAAAGGCGACTAACGGGATCGGGTGGTAAGGCTCGCTGACTTGGTTGATACATGTCATCGATCCCAATTGCGTGGATCGAGGCTCATGATATTAATCACTGGATTGTCTGGTCCAGACTCGATTTTTTACAGACCGCCGTCATATAGCTGGAATATTGCTATAGTGCGGCGTTAAACAACAAACCAACCAACCAACCCTTTTGCTATGCAGCTGGAATGGCATCTAACAACGGGAAAGTCTTGGGGAACCCTAAATAAATCAGCTGACGGGACCGTCATAGATATCCTAGGAGGTGGGTATTGTGGAGGATTCAGGCCGTATGAACCAATGACGTTGGAGATAAATCCACTAGAGGGTGAGACAACCTTTAATAGCTCTTTTATAGGAGTCTTTTCATAAAACACGGTCATCTCTTTTAATGACTGTCTAAATGTAATGGGACATATGCAATTGAACAACTCATCTCCAACATGAGTCGGGGGCACGGGTGGCCCATTCGTCTAAGTCACCGCGATTCACTGTGCAGAGTTGCGTCCCGTTGACATGCCAGAAATGTATGATTGTTGGTTCGAATCCCGGTTCGCCCCGATTATGTTTCTAGGTTTTTCAGCACCATACCCGTGCTCGTGATTTTCACCGAAGTGGTAAACGCCTGACACCTGCATTACTTCGGACTTTCCTCAAAAATGAAGCTGACACGCCGTGATATAACTGGAATACTGTTAAAAGCGGCGTTAAACCCAACTCACTCACTCACTCACTCAAACATGGTTCACTTTTTAACTTGAACGCCTGTTTACGGACAGTTTTTTATACATTTTGTACAGCTGAACAATAAGTATAAGATCGTATGTTGGAATTAAGGTTGAGGTAATGATATGCATGCGCGATGACAGTGCCATCTGGAAATATTTCTCTGTGTCTATGCAACAAGTTTTGACTGAATAAATCACCTTATGTAAAAAAATATTTAAGTCAGCGTCATCATTTCTTTCAGGCCTAAACTATCCAATGCATTTTAAAGTACTAAATATACATATATTTATCTACCTGAGAGAACGAAGTGAAGGATAAACAGGTGCTTTACGTTGTTATTATTTGTAAATAGTGTGCCAACATTCTACATTGCAGTTGTGGGCGACACGACCGATGACGTCTGTGCTTAGAAGACTCACATCCGGACAAACGCAACCTCAAGCTTTGTGTGTTTGTCCACATTTAAAACTGGGCGGCAAAAGAAAGTATAGGTCGAGTTCCATGATCGATAAAAAAAATAACAAGAAGAGGTTTTGTTGTGAATTATAATATAATCTAGGGAGGGGTAACAAATGATTGATCAACCATAGTTTGAATGAAATTGTGCAATCACAGGTAATGTAAGCTCAAGGTAAACAATGGTGGGGTAAGAAATTTCATTTTCAAACGTTGTCTGAAATGTCACCAAAAAATTGGGAGACACGCTACAACTTCATTGTTGACACAGTTGCCTTCTATAGCGTGAATGACCTCCAGCTGCCTTAATGCATGCTGTGATACGACGCCTCATCGATGACGTCAGTCTTCTGATGACGTGGACTAGAATCCGTTGCCACTCCTCTCTCAGGGCCTGCTGCAATTCTTGTCTGTTGACGGGAGGCTGATGGCGTGCTCTAATCTGTCTGTCAAGATGGTCCAACAGATGTTCTATAGGATTCATATCGGGTGAGTGGACAGGCCAGGGCAAAACGTCAACGTTCTGCTGGTTAAGAAAGTTCCGAGTCAGTCTTGCAGTATGGGGCCTGGCATTGTCGTGTTGAAACAATGTTCCCTGCTATTGGTTTTGTAAGAACGGAAGCACAACTGGCTGCAACACTTGGTCTCTGTACTGCACAGCGTTCAGGTTTCCCTGTATAGTCACCAAATCAGTCTTCTGATTTCCGAAAATACCGCCCCACACCATGACACCTCCCCCGCCGAATGGATGGAACTCTCGAATACACACCGGAGCCAAACGTTCCCCTCTGCGTCGATATACCCGTTCTCTGTCGTTATTTCGAAACAAGTTAAACCGACTTTCATCAGTAAACAGCACTCGACGCCAAATTCTCACTTGCCAGCATCGAACCTGCCTCGCCCGTCGCAGTCTCAGGCGTCGATGTTGAGCAGTCAGTACCATTCATCGGAAAGGACGATACGCTCGGATTCCAGCAACACGAAGTCGTCGTAGTACTGTACTTTGGCTAATGGGATGTCCCAACGCTGTTGCTGCCGTCGCCGTTACGAATCTTTTTCGCAGGTGAATGAGCCGTATCTGACCGTCTTCCAGTGGTGTTTACGCTCGGGGTCGACCGGTTCTAGGCCTGTCCACTGTCCTCCCTGTCTGCCTGTACCGTTGAATCAGCCTGGCTACTGTGGTGTACACTCTCTCTCACCATTTTTTTGTCACCGCACGAGCGCCGTCAAAGGTGGCGCGTTCGGGTGAGGTGTTTTTGTACCTGTTCCTGGGCAGTCATATTCCCAAAACCCACTTTTCAATAGTTATCGCTGTTTTTAGGAAAATTACAAATTGCCAACCTATACTTTCTTTTGCCGCTTAGTTTAGATCCAGACGTTATACGCAAACTGCTGAGAAAAACGGTTCTCAAAGATACAAAGAAAATATGGCCAAATGTATTTTGCACATTTCAAATATTAGAATTAGTAAGAAAGGTTCCCAAATCACCAGCTGTATTCTGTAAAATGTCATGTTTTTGTCAGCAATTATTTTATAACTATCTTCTGCAGTGAGTGTTTGAAAATTAGATTAATGTTAGACCGAATTGATAGTCTCTTTATTTCATTTGAAACCGAACGCGTAGTGTGACGTCAATTCCTCATTCAGAAGTGTTTCAAACTTATGGGATATCTCAAGCTGTGTCTAAACGGAAACAAACGTACTGTTTACCAGGTAGGAAAATATTATGTTTCAATTTGGTTGTTAATTAGGTATAAATAGGGATGTATTTGTACAAGGCTCTCTTTTCTATTCTCTTTGGGTAAACATTGTTTGATTATGGTTAAGCCTATAGGCACATTGTAATTAATTTTTAGCATTCTAAAAATACAATTTAATATGATGTGGAGATTTTCGAATAAATGTGAAGGCAAAGTTCATATAATTGTGTTTTCGAAACCAAAGCTATATTTACTGTTTTATTTTCATTAATTCCCCCACTTTGAAAGATCCAAACTCCCAGTGCGTTGTCCGTAGGGTTGATTTGGATTGGCCTTACAGGAAAACAGTCTCGAGGTCAGCCTCGTCTATTGTTCCAAAACGGCCCTGGCTCCAGAAGTAATTTGTTTTGCATTTCTTGTGGGAATGATTTCTTAATTTGTGTTGGAGAAAATAGCGTTTCACGAAATAATTTAATAATATATAAATATAGAACTAGACGGTAGCTGGTTAGTGACAGGTTTCATCATGAAATTGTAAACAAAACTCGGGTGATTATGGTGATCAGTTTTCGCTTTTTCAATAGTTACTAGACAGTTATTTTTCTTCATCAGTTGTTGTTGCCAAACCCAACTTCAATTTGTCAACGCTTAGGTTGTTCATTCTCTGGGGTGGAACTTTCTGTGATTTTGAAAAATAAATGAGTTGAAAAATGATCATGTACTTTTGTTACCTTGTAATAAAATATTTACAAAGATATTTGAAAAAGATATGTGTTCAAAAGATACACATTTAAGCAGATGGTATTTTCCTTCGACTTATTTATTTTCACGATGTTGAAATATGCTGAAGTTTCTGGGCTTAATTCAACTGAACTGTTTAGGTTGGCAGGAATTCGGTCAAGTCCGGACCATATACATCGGAGGAATTGTCGATTTAAAATTTTCCGAAATCCATCACGTGTGTTGTGTTGATATCCGCCATACTGGTGGTCAAACGGACGTAGTGAGAGTGTGTGAGACTATGTTGTATTGTCTTTGCCAATACGTTCTTCGGCAACCCATGCCTGTCGTAAAAGGCGACAATGCTTGTCTTAAGAGGCGACTAACGGGATCGGTTGGTCAAGCTCCATGACTTGGTTGATGCATGTCATCGTATTCCAATTGCGTGGATTTATGTCAATCACTGGATTGTCTCGTCCATCCCTCGATTATTTACAGACCGCCGTCATATGGCTGGAATATTGCTGAGTGCGGCGTTAAACAACAAACAGTTAGTAATTATCTCCCCCTGCCCAAGCACCAGTAGCTGAGCAATCCAGGGACAGTGACAATGGAGGTGAGCATTCTGTGCCGGACCTTTAGCAGATTAGTATGAAGTCATCAGAGTCATGTGTGGAAACTTCAGTTGTCATGCATGACTACTGTGGACAAAACAACAACAACAAACAAACAAACAAGAAACATGGCCATGTGAAGCGATTTTATCTATTTGTTTGCAAAACATATCTACAGTAAAACAAATTATAAAAAATAATTAAAGGACAATGATTTTAGCGATGAACATGATAAGTTAGCAGGTTAGTTACTCATTTTCACTATTTTTCAGCTGCATTTCAGTTCTCACAGATGACAGATATATTACAGGAAACACCTGGTACTTTGTGAAACCTGAGAGTTCTCCCTGATACTGCCGAGCTAGGGTGGTTTTCAGCACTGCTGTAAATATGCCGAGCACCCTTGGGACTAATGAATGTGCATGTCTGCTTGTACTAGCTTGGTCTTGACCGGGCTCAATTTGCGTTTTCTTGGCTGGTTCCACTTGCCTTCGTCAGTTGTTGTCGCCCAACCCTTTGATGTAGATGCATGTAATCCCTCAAGTTTCTTTCTTGAGATGTCAAACAAAGCCTCCTCGAGTTTAAGGGCACGAGTCACAATTTGCACGTGCGTGTTAATGCACGGCGCACAATTTGGAGTGGATGTGTGCATATTTGTTAATTTACTCATACACATGTTGTTTTAATGTGAATAACACAGTGATTGTTCAGCTATAAATACCTATTGATCCATTTTGCTTACGCAATGCCACTTCTTCATGAAATATAACGTGTATGAGTGAGTGAGTGAGTATGGTTTTACGCCGCTTTTAGCAATATTCCAGCAATATCACGGCGGGGTACACCAGAAATGGGCTTCACACATTGTACCCATGTCGGAAATCGAACCCAGGTTTTCGGTATGACGAGCGAACGCTTTAACCACTAGGCTACCCGACCGCCCCTAACGTGTATGATCATGGGTATTGTGAAAGCAGGAAAACCAAGTTGAAGACAATATTATCTCTGTGGAGACGTTATCTACAACCTGGCAATACTCATGACTTGCCACGGGCCGGTCGTCCACGTATGACGTCACGTCAATAAGACAAACCATATTCGGTTGGTGCATCTACAAAATCCATACCAAACTGCCAGAACAGAACAGAACAGAATAAAACTATATATTCACTCAAGGCTAGATAGCATAATCACTATACTTAAAGAATGACTTTCACTTTGTGTGAAATGCTTGGCCCTCACTCTATGAAGGTCCATACTCCAAGGAACTCACGCAAAGTGTGAAGTCATCCCCGAAATGCATTATACATCACTAACCCGGTTTAAAATATCTTGACCCGTGAAGATTCCGGGTTAGAATAGGTCTTCAGCAACCCATACTTGCCGTAAAAGGTGACTATGCTTGTCGTAAAAGGCGACTAACGGGATCGGGTGGTCAGGCTCGCTGACTTGGTTGATACATGTCATCGATCCCAATTGCGTGGATCGATGTTCATGCTGTCAATCAATGGATTGTCTGGTCCAGACTCGATTATTTACAGACCGCCGTCATATAGCTGGAATATTGCTGAGTGCGGCGTTTAACAACAAACAAACAAACAAATAAAATATCTTGTTTTGTTGGTTTGCTGTTTCACACCGCACTCAGCAATATGACGGCGGTCTGTAAATAATCATGGTTGGTTTGTTTGTTTGTTTGTTTGTTTGTTTGTTGTTTAACGCCGCACTCAGCAATATTCCAACTATAAGACGGCGGTCTGTAAATAATCGAGTCTGGACCACACAATCCAGTGATTGATATCATGAGCCTCGATCCACGCAATTGGGATCGATGACATGCATCAACCAAGTCAGGGAGTCTGACCACCCGATCCCATTAGTCGCCTTTTACTACAAGCATAATCGCCTTTTACGGCAAGCATGGGTTGCTGAGGACCTATTATTATTTACAGGCAGCCGTCATATAGCTGGAATATTGCTGAGTGTGGCGTTAAATAAACAAGTTTGACCACCTCACCACTATAGGTGCATGGGCCCGTCACTTGAGGCCCCTCGATTCGTATCCCCTGCGTTGTTTGTTTGTTTGTTTGTGTGTTGTTTAACGCCGCACTCAGCAATATTCCAGCTATATGATGGCGGGCTGCTGTAAATAATCGAGTCGGGTCCTGACGATCCAATGATTGATATCAAGAGCATCGATCTACGCAATTGGGATACGATGACATGCGTCAAGTCAGCGAGCCTGACCACCGGATACCGTTGGTCGCCTCTTACGACAAGCACGGTTGCTGAAGACCAATTCTAACTCGGTATCTTCACGGGATTGGTCAGACCTGGCCCCGATTTGGTGGATCTTTGCTCGAGTGCCCAGTCTCTGGTTGGCTGGCCAAGATGCTTGTGTTTACACGCCGCAGTAATGTTGCAGGAATACTGCTGACTGTGGCATTAAACAATATTCACTTCACTCAGCTACTTTTAAAAACATAGAATACAAAACAAAACATCAATAAAGACATCTCAAGATTATATAATACATGTATAGTTCTTATTTTATATAGTGGTACGGGTTAACAATTGGTGAGTGTCGCCGAAACACGATGCGAAGAGTTGCGCCCCCAACCACGCCAGCATCCGCTGATATTGGCTCGAATCAAAGAATCAAGACGCCTGTGATCCTTAGTTTGCCAGCACCGGACTTCAGCTCACCACCACCCCACGTCGTGATATCACTATTGCAACCCGCATCAAACCCAGTCAACTCACCCACTTAAGTAACACTGAGATTTAAGTACCAAATCTATGAAAAAGCCATACGGAGATTGCCGAAAAAACGAACCATGCACTGAATCTGATTTGGCCATGCTGGTCGTCCATATTTCAAAACGAAAGCAATTAACATCCTTGTGTTGTATTCAACTTTCCTTCTATGCATTGGGACAAGGGATGTTACCATCTGATGGTCGTGGCCTGCTCCATCTCAAGCGGCAGGTAAGGATGAACAATATATTCATATAATTGAATCGGTTTATTTTAATATATATTGAACATCTACAAAGGTTATTACCTTACGACATTTCCACCATTTGAAAACAAAAACAAACAGGATGATTCTGGGGTTTTAAAAAAATCGGTACAGTCTCTCGTGTAATTAGGATAACCATTACCTATTAATATATAATGATGGTGCTTGTGGTGACCTTGACAGATGACTGTGAGTGAGTGAGTTATGTTTAACGGGGACGCAACCCCGCACAGTGAATTTAGGGGAATTAGGCCACATGACCACCCATACCCTGGTGATTGTGACGTTTGGCTGTCAACCAGTGTCGATTTGGTGGAGGACACATCCTCATCTATTATGGATTCCAGTATAAGTTAATAGTTAAGGGGGTTGACTGACAAGCTTCACAAAGAAGGAATTAGGTAATAGTTATATATCTTTCGTTGTGGATATTAGGTGATGGGAGAGGTATATCCAGTAAAGCTTGAGTCAATATTGCTAGTTCAGTTGGCATTTCCCAGGGAAGAGTACATTCCATTATCACAGAAACTTTGGCAACGAAAAAGTATCAGCTCGTTGGGCTCAAAACTTCTGACATCTGATCATTAACATACCACGCACAACATCTTTCGCGACAATCTAGCTCTGTTTGAAGCTGATCCAGAAAGGTTTTTGCAAGAATTTGTGACTATGGATGAAACCTGTGTTTCACTACTTCCACCGCTTCCCGTCGTTGGCAAAGGTGTCTTAATGTGAAAGGGAATTATGTTGATAAATAATTAATTTTAATGTCTAGGTGAAGTCTTTCTATGTGAGGTTCAGAACTGGTCAATCACCCCTCGTATCCTAAATTTCACAAGTTAATCATCTCCTAACATTAAACAAAAATCATTGCCCTTATACCTGTTAAATGGTTTGTTTTTTCGATTTCTGCTACACAACACGCAAATAGTAGCTGCTCATATGCTGGATATAACCTTGGTTTGGTGTGTGAAAGCAATCCTTCGCATTCGGTATTCTTTCGAATGAGTGAGTGAGTGAGTATGTTTTTTTACGAAGCTTTAAGGACAATTCCAACAATATGACGTCGGGGGACTCCAGAAATAGGCTTCACACATTGTACTCAATTGTACTGTGGGGAATCAAACCCGGGCCTTCGGCTTGATGACCGAACACTTCAACCATTGTTGTAGAAGGCGACTTCGTGTGTAGTGGTGATAAGGCTGTGTGTCACCGTATCCCAACAGTGTGGACCGATGTCAATCACTGAACTGGCTGGTCAAACACACAAAAAAGAACAGTGTCTTAGTAACATCCCGTCTTCAGCAGAGGGATCAAAGACGTTTGCCACAACGATGTCCTTGAGGTGAATTTAACAGTGTTAGTTGACAAATTTGCAGTTTCAGTCATTTCATGTTTCTGCCACTTTACGTCACATTAATGTTGGTTTTGAAAGGACCAAACTGTCTACGCTTCATACGTAGATGTTAAAAGGTCTACAATTCTCACAATAATATTATACAAAACACTATTTTGCATCAGAACGGGTTCCCTTTTATATGTTGTTCGAGAGCAATGTGCTTTGGCAACACTGGTCTGCCATATTTCAACACTGTATACCAAACCATTGTTCTCTTGTTGTGTTGTAACCATGGATAGCACGAGCCGGTCCTCGTGTCCGGAACTGTCTCTTCATCTGGTATCTTTTTACAATATCCTTGGTGATTCTTTACCCAAGAAAATAAAACAATCTATATTTCAGTACATAATAATTACATTTATCTTTACATGTAAAATGCAAATGTCAGCGCTGTTCAGCCCCATGTGAAATTATTCATCCTCTTGGAAACCTCCTGTGACCCTATCTATTTTTTTGTTAGGGTTTATGGTATTACCACCTCTTATTGTCCTGACAAGCGTTCTTAATCTGTGTATATATCTATACACCGCTAACATCAGTGTATAGAACCCTGTCATGCCTGCATAAATGTTTCTTAAAGTGGTTCTGTTCCTGAGCTTCCAACCCATCCACTTTATGGTAGTTCATTAAAAAAACTAAACTTGCTTCCAATCATCCACTGGGGTCAGATTTATGAAAGGGGAGATTCTTAAAATGAGTCTTTGTAAATGTAAGGCATGAATCCTGCAAGGATGGAAACATATATATGTTATAAATTAATAAGCGCACTTACACCTGAATGATTGAACAAATTCTCATGTTCATAATGTGGGGGCGAAAACTGCTCGTTATCTCGGAAATCTCATGTTGACATTTTTCAAATTATATTGACATGTTTAATATTATATTGACATATTTGATATTATATTGACATATTTGATTTTCGTGGCTTCTGAGAGACATAAAAGCACTCGTGCTTGGTTGCTCCTTGAACTTTAAGCCATCGATGAGCGAACTTTAGGTGTCAGACCTCTGGCTTTCCATCGCTTCCTTTCCCTCATACACTACATCGTGTTGCCTATCTTCAGGAATTGTGCCTTAACCTGCACTTAAAACACAAAATAAGAGCAGGAATGCTTTATTTGACCAGGTATGGAAATAGTGTGTGTGTGAATATTGTTTTATACTGCAAATAGCAATATTGCCGATAGTTCACAGTGCACTGTAATAATCAAGTCTGTATGGGGCAAGCCAGTGTCTGAAAACATGAGCCACAATCTACGCCATTGGGCCATGATATCACAAAAGGGCAAGCCACAGAGCCTCTCTTCATCTAATCCATTCTTGTTGACTTCACAAGCACAAGTTACTGGGTGTCAATTTGACCCTGGAATACCCTTCAGTTGATGGATATTGTATGACTACTTCAGATGGAACCAATCCCACACTTATCAAGAAGACTCAACCGAACTAAATGAATAAATCAGAATGAAAAGTAGCAATTTGTTTTGTAACATATTTAATCTGTTATCGTCTGAATACATACCTGATTCATGCAGTAACATTCCTCACTAACACAGCATCCAGTAAACACAGTAATAAGGCCACAATTTTCACATAAGAAGTAGAAAAATCATATACACAAAGAAAAAAGTTAAGCACACCCTAATATATTTCATTATTGTTTGGTCCCAATATTTGTAACAGTCATGAAAGATATAATTACAGGAAGAATTTTGTTTTCTCGAGATGATGTAATCAGTCATGCATGACAAAAGCTCACGTGCCATGTATGGTATGCCGTGCAGCAGGCTACCCTCGAGTATCTCTAAAAGCAGTATATCCAAAAGTTAAAATTGCTTTCTTAATCTCGGTTTTAAACAGTTATTCCATGACATTGTGTGACCATGGCACGAATACGATTATCAAACGCCACATGATGGCAAATAATCGGCATGCATAACGCAGGAATGTCTTGTAATGCCATTGGTCGGAATTTGGGGAATCATCACACTGTTGTAAGATGTTTAGTCGAGAAACATGCTCAGACCAGTGACGTACAGGACCGTCCCAGATCCAGAAGACCTCCTATGACGACACATCGTGAAGACATGGACCTTCTTTGTCTCATACCCTAAGAACCCTTTTAAACAAGAACTCATCTGAAACAGCTGTGGTTGCCCAATCGTCGTTTCAGCACCCAGTTGATGTCAGATGTTTGTTCTATCTAATGACATTGGTATCGCCCAGCTCCTGTGGTCAGTCATACCATGCCATGGTTTTTGCCATTTGTCATGGTTCAGAAATAGGGGTGTGCTTAACTTTTTTTCTTTGTGTATATAAAAAACAAGCAAATATACTTCTCAGTATTCCTGAAATCTATCCCACATTTGCCATCTTACAAATACATATTATTGACAAAATACTTTGGCCTAAAAATCGGATATATTTTCAAGGGGATACAATCATTTATACACCAGCATCATGCACATTCTCCTTTCAGTATCAGTATAGCACCGCAAGACATTTTAATCATCACCATATCATATATTACTCATCTAAAATATGACCTGCTACACTCACATTTCCTGTTGTATAGAAGCCCTCAGTACATCCTTCATTCCAACACTATGCTAAATATCGTCGGATCATAGGTTTTCAGACGTCATACGCTTTCAGACGTCCATGTTTATCGTGATTACTCGTGCTACAACCTGGGGTGTAGCATCACACAGACATTGTAAACACTCAGATGATGGCTTCTTTTTAAGTGAAAATTTCTCTTTTATAAGTGGATGAGATGTTTTAAGTTGTTCATGTGATTTAAGAGAAAACTATGAATGTTTTTCAAGCGTCCGAAAACCCACAACACAGAGATATGTTCAGTGTTTGTAAGCTCTCTACACTCATTACATGGTGTACAAGCAGGTTTCAAAATAAGGTTGTTCACCTACTGCCTTGTTTTGAACATTATTATGGTCGTCACAAAATTATTCTTTTGCAGTTACAAGGTGCTAGATCAGAGTTCTACAATCTTTGTGTTGTTCAAATATGGTAACAGATTTTCTTTTTCAAAACATGCAAAACAATTGGTAGATTTTTGTCAAATGAAAATATTTTTAATTCACTCTAAATACACCTTGTGTGACTTAACATATTCACATGTATGTAATGTGACAATGTGTAGGAGTGTTTTCAAGAAGGCAGTGACTGCCAAATATCTTTACACAGAGCAAACTCTTTGGGGGGATTTGATTTCCAGCTTATAAACAACTCAACTGACAAAATTACAAAAAAATGAAAAATTTGATTTTGTACAACAATGTACAACAAGATTTTGCCACTAACATGGCTATATCCCCCGTCCCTGTTGCAGAATTTATGACATAATTAAATCTAAACAAACCCTAACCATTTTTAACCGAGGTGGAACTTGTCATGGAAATTGTAAAAAAAAGATGAGTTTGGAACCTAAGTCCATCTTGTTGCCATGGAAACGTAAAAAATTAAAATTTCTAAAATTTCTCAATAGCAAAAGGCACCAGTTCAGCATGTACCTGACAAACCTGCAAAGTTTGATGAAAAAATATTGAACGGTTTATGAGTTATGCTCCGGAAACGAACCCTACCCTCACAGAAGCTAAGTCCATCTTGTTGCCATGGAAACGTAAAAAATAAAAATTTCTAAAATTTCTGACCTGTCCTCCAAACTATACATCTACTGTACGTCAGCATTTCAGTCTGAACCAGAGGACCAGTCCTCCACACTATACATCTTCTGTACGTCAGAATCGCAGTCCGAACCAGAGGACCAGTCCGCCACACTATACATCTTCTGTACGTCAGCATCTCAGTCCGATCCAGAGGACCAGTCCGCCACACTATACATCTTCTGTACGTCAGCATTTCAGTCCGAACCAGAGGACCAGTCAGCCACTCTATACATCTACTGTATGTCAGCATCTCAGTCCGAACCAGAGGACCAGTCCTCCACTCTATACATCTACTGTACGTCAGCATTTCAGTCTGAACCAGAGGACAAGTCCTCCACACTATACATCTTCCGTACGTGAGCATCTCAGTCCGAACCAGAGGACCAGTCCACCACTCTATACATCTACTGTACGTCAGCATTTCAGTCCGAACCAGAGGACGAGTCCTCCACACTATACACCTACTCTACGTCAGCATCGCGGTCCGACTCAGAGGATGAGTCATCTGCATTGGTGGAGTTGTTGGGAGAGATAGATTTTGTGGCATCTCGATCCTGAAAAAAATAACTTCACTACATAGAAATGCATTATTTGGATACTAAAACTAGACAATAAAGTTTTGATTAACTGAGAAATGTTCATATAATGCATTGAGTTGTCTTGTACTGCCATGGTTCCTGGATCTATTATTTACTTATCCAATAACTGGAGGCACAAGGGTCTCTAACTCACCATAATTCTTCTAGAATTTGGGCATCAATAATGAGTGAGTTTGTGAGTGAGTTGAATGTTATGCCATTTTTGGCATCATTCCAGCTAAGGGGGACACCAAGAAATGTCTGAATAACATGCACAGGTGACAAATTTGTTTAAAGTCAAATCAGAATAAATGTCACATGAATGAATTTGTTGTCTCAAATTATAGAAGATAATGTGATTCATTGTTTAAAAAATCATAAACACATTTAGGTGACAGAAATATGGAAAAAAGAGTTGGAAAAGTTTTGTTTTGTTAGTTTGTTGTTAAACGCTGCACTCGGCAATTTTCCAGCTATATGACGGCGGTCCGTAATTGAATCTGGACCAGACAATCCAGTGATTGACATCATGAGCATCAATCGCAATGGGGATACGATGACATGCATCAAATAGTCAGCAAGCCTGACCACCCGATCCCGTTAGTCGCATGTTACGACAAGCATAGTCGCCTTTTAACGCAAGCATGGGTTGCTGAAGATCTATTCAGTTGGAAAGAGGTAGAAGCATTCTTTACCCCATTAACCAGAGTGGGTGTGGAAGCATTATTTAATATGTTGATGATACTCACAAATGGAGATGCTATGTTGTTCTTCCGGCAGTGGTAGTCGACATAACGTACATACTTTCTGGTCAGCTGGGAACTGCGGATGCCAGCCTCCTGCAGTTGTCTCCCTGCAGTCATCATTGCATCAAGATCTCTGTTGGAATCTGACAACACAAACATGGCTGCTTAAAGATGGCAGTTCCTTTGATCTCTGTCTGAGTGAGTGAGTGAGTATGGGTTTACGCCACTTTTAGTAATATTCCAGCAATATCACGGCAGCAGACACCAGAAATGGGCTTCACACATTGTACCCATTTCAGGAATTGAAACCAGGTCTTCGGCTTGACGAGCAAACGCTTTAACCACTAGGCTACCCGACCGCCCCAATCTCTATATGACCATGATAAAGACACAGAGCCTAAATTGTTTTGTCTGTTATTCAACGTTGCCCTCACAAGCAATATTCCTTCCACATGATGGTAGCATGTAAATGACCAGTGTCTGGTCCAGACCATCCAGAGATAGGTACTCTAAACAACGATCAACACCATCGGGGTATGATGACATGCTATCATCAAAGTCACCCAGCCTGACCACCCGTTCAAAATGATCACCTCTCATGACCAGCGTAGGTTGCTGGGGACCTTCGCTTACCTAGAGTCCCATGGGGCTACACAGAGCCTATGGGACATGTAGGACCTAAATCTGAAAATACATTTAGCTCTTGTACCTAGAACTGTCACAGTGAGTCAGGCCCAAAAATGCTTTTTAAGGTAGAACTTATTTCCCAATCATGAATATTGTGCTAGCAGATTAAGTGGTGATGGTGAAATGGGTTTAACGTCACGTCCAAGATTATTGCACTGTATGTATATGTGTGTGTGTGTGTGTATGTGTGGGTGCTTGTACTAGTTCTGACTAATGCCGATTTATAGTGCAAGCCCACTGAGATACCATGCCGCAGTTTAACATGAATACCCCACTCAGACACAGTATACTGACTCCGAGCACACCAGTCAGTTTTACACACTTAATGCTGAGCTTCAGACAGGGAAACAACAAGTACCATCTTTTGGAATGATGCGGAAGCGGATCAAACCCCGGACCTTCCACTCTCCGGGTGGACGCTCTACCACTTGACCACAGAGGCAGTCCTAGCAGATTAAGGTTCATATTCAGAGCAAATATGGGATTCAAACCCATAACCTGCAGATTCTGACATGGCTAAGGGGTGCAACTCTGCACAGCAAACTGTACTATTAGTGTAGGGCACTCCACAAGCAAGTCATTGCAAAACAAAAGGTATATTTCTTTAGATCTCATAAACTGCTCCCACTGACAACTAAACATCTCATTGTCAAACTTACAATGGTAGCTGAGACAATGGTCGTAGGCTTTCAGTAGCAGCTTGTGCTTGGACCTGAAAGTGTTCACCAAAGACGGGATCAACTCCACCTGAAACATGCCATCATCGATAATTTGAAAACCTGTCAGACCAAGTGGGTGTTCACACTCCTATCTGTGACACAAGGGAAGCGTCCAAACCAAATGATAGCAACCAGTCCACAGACCTACAGACTACAGGTTTGTTCACAGTACTTAAAGATGTTATAGACCATTCTTACAGTCAGGTGGAGACTCTACTGCAGTCTTATTTGCACTCTCTTGTCCACAACAGTGGACAGTGTTATCGGTGTGATATACCAATCCAAAACTTTGATATCTCGAATGAGGTCACACAGCAGGAACTAGTTTGAATAAGATCATTAGTGACAACTTGCTAACAAAATACTATTTCTGAATGTTTCCTGTAAATTTAGAAAGAGATCTCCCAATATGTCAGCACCTCAATGAGTGAGTGAGTTGGGTTTTACGCCGCTTTTAATATGATTCCAGTTATATCATGGCGTGTCAGCTTAATGTGGGAGGAAAGCCCAAAGTGATGCAGGTCTCAGACATTTACCACTTCAGTGAAACCAACGAGCATGGGTATGGTGCTGACAAACCTAGAAACATAATCTGGGCGAACTGGGATTCAAACACACTTCAATGAACAAACATGGCTGTAAATCATTTGGTACAATATTACAAATAGGGTGGTTCACTCAGGCATTGAGGTCGAACATGGTTTCTTAGTTACTTCAATGAATGAAAATAAGTCTTTGAAAATTTTTAAAATGACATAAAAAGAAAGTGATTATTACCCTTGTGTGTTTAACTATCTTACATATCATTTATTAGGAATAAAAAATACTGACTACGATACGGGAACACATTCAGCTGATTATTAATATCTCTATATTTCCATGGCCCCCATGACTTCAAGCCTGACTCACCTCGTTTGTGAAACGGATGTGAGAAAACACAAAACCTAGTGGCAGATCTGCATTCAGACCCCGGTACATCTGAAAAGATTATCATTAGAGACGTAATGCTACACTTTGTCGCGACATCCATTAGTATCTCACAAGTAAGGTTAAGACATGACGTGCATTCCAGAATATAGGTGGAATTCAGTCACAGTCATGAGAAATTAACACAAGCAACCACGGATCAGAAGGTCCCTGGTTCGAATCCTATCACGGGACTTAAAAACATGTGACCCTCTTCTTTGACTAGTAAAGGTTCAGTGATTACAAGAATGGTGCTTTCACTGTACTCAGCAATAAAGCAAGAATTAAAGAATTCACAAGTCTTATGGTTTATTCATTAATACTGTAGTTACAATATGATAATAGTCTGCAATATATGACAGCGATATGTTCCATTTATGTGGTAGTTTGACTTGGTGTTGCTGCTGTCTTGGCTCTGTAGATCAGTTTAGGTCTGAAGACTTCTGCTTCCTTTTGAAACAGATCATCAAACCTGACAAATTTTTTAATAAACATATTTTGTCTATTGCCTTTTTTACATTCTGATCTGAAAAGTCCTTCAAATAAAAATAACCAGTGTGATCTAAAGATTAATAACCTGCCTGCAGCAGTTTGCAAAAGTCACTTGCTGACTGAGTCAGTTCTAGTCTAACAGAAGATTCTCACCTGCAGCAGCTGATCAGCCTCTGGTGATGAAGTGATGAAATAGTGCACCCACAATATGCCGGCTGGCTTCAGCTGACTGCTCATAGCTTGTCTGTGTATCATAGACACCACTGAAACACAGGCATGGTCAGCTGCATTGTCTCATCAAAAGAATATAACATCACAGAAACCTCATCCTGTGCTGAAATGATTACAGTAGAACACGGATATAATGAACATGGATAGAGCAAACAAACGGATACATCAAACTGTTAAAACATCCCCAATTTATCTCCTATATATTATCACATAAAATTTACGTACATGACAAACTCTCTACAGCAAACTAACCGATATAGCGAACTGATATCTGATCACCGACAAACCTATCTACCACAAATTAGTGACGTGTATAGGGAACTGAGAAATCTCACTCAGTGTCAAGTGTCACTGAAAATTGGCTGTATGCAATCAGACGGGAATCAACACAATCGCAAAGAATCAACACAATCACTGGTGACAATTCAACCTTGTTAAACTTGCATTATGTTAATCTTAATTGTCCATGTAATTGGACTTATCTAGTCTGTAAAACAAACAAATTTCTTTCAATAATGTTTACATTAATTTTGGTGATATTGGAATATATTATTCTGATAAAATATAAACTTCAGATACAGTTTCTTCCGACCATTGCATTAAATTTTGGTCCTTTTTAACCGAATCACAGGTAGATGCGGGAGGAAATGGGCACAAACATGTACGTGTATTAATATCTACAGTAGAACATGGATATAACGAACGAGGAAGACAAGGAGCTCACCAGACATGAACACCTACACTACACACCTTCAGTCCATGGGAAGACAAGGAGCTCACCAATACATGAACACCTACACTACACACCTTCAGTCCATGGGAAGACAAGGAGCTCACCAATACATGAACAACTACGCTACTCACCGTCAGTCCATGGGAAGACAAGAAGCTCACCAATACATGAACACCTACGCTACTCACCTTCAGTCCATGGGAAGACAAGAAGCTCACCAATACATGAACACCTACACTACTCACCTTCAGTCCATGGGAAGACAAGAAGCTCACCAATACATGAACACCTACACTACACACCTTCAGTCCATGGGAAGACAAGGAGCTCACCAATACATGAACACCTACACTACTCACCTTCAGTCCATGGGAAGACAAGAAGCTCACCAATACATGAACACCTACGCTACTCACCTTCAGTCCATGGGAAGACAAGAAGCTCACCAATACATGAACACCTATGCTACTCACCTTCCCCATAATGATACTGGGACTTCTCCTTTAACAACGACAGTCCATGGGAAGACAAGTAGCTCGCCAATACATGAACAACTTCACTACTCACCTTCCCCATAATGATACTGGGACTTCTCCTTTAACAACGACAGTCCATGGGAAGACAAGTAGCTCGCCAACATGTCTGTCCTTTGCTTGAGGTGCCATACAAGCTCATCATGTCTCTCCCTGGGGAAAACATTAATCTCTCATAACTAGTGTATTTGACCCAATAAGTGCCCCCCTATTAAAAGAAAACTTGCAATGAATGGTGGCATTTGTTCCTGTGTGAGGAATCCATGATGATACAACCACGAAGTGGACATAAATATTCCTAAATATTCCTATTGGTATATATTGAGGGAAGACAAGAGGTGCGAACAAAAGCTGATAATTACAGACCCATCACCATTCTTGTCTCAGAAACTTTTTTGCTTCTGCGTTAAAATCCATACTGACTAAATATATAAACAAAAGTCATTGACTTTTCAAAATACAGACAGGCTTCCATGCAGGGTATTCAACGGTGGACAACTTATTCGAACTGACAAATTGAAATCGACTAGAAAAAAAACAATATTTTGTTTTCAGAGACTTTCAAAAGGCCTTTGAAAGGATATGGATGGCTTTTATCGTGATTATTGTAAAGAATGGAAGTTAACTATCAATGTTGTCAAAACTAAGACAGTCTTATTTGGACCATGTGCATCTCTGAAAGAGACATTTTCATTCAATCTTGATGGACATATGCTTGATGCAGTAGATGCATATGTCTACTCAAGCAGTTCAGACCCGTGAAGATTCCGGGGTAGAATAGGTCTTCAGCAACCCATGCTTGCCGTAAGGGGTGACTATGCTTGTCGTAAAAGGCGACTAACGGGATCGGATGGTCAGGCTCGCTGACTTGGTTGATGAATGTCATCGATCTCAATTGCGTGGATCGATGCTCATGATATCAATCACTGGATTGTCTGGTCCAGACTCGATTATTTACAGATCGCCGTCATATACAGTAAAGTACGGTTATAAGGAAGTCAAAGGGACTACTAATTTTAGTTCGTTATAACTGTAATTCGTTATAAGCACATATACAGTATAACTACGGCAAATAGTCGGGACTAAAAAGTTAGTTCGTTATATCCATTAGTTCGTTATAAGCGTGTTCATTATAACCGTAGTTTACTGTAGCTGGAATATTGATGACTGCGGCGTTAAACAGCAAACCAACTCAAGCAGTTCAGTCCCTTGATGATCAAGGATTATAAGCCATGTCCAAAGACATACATTACCCCTTGACTGTATTTTTAAGTGTTTTCATTACATGGTATTACCTGTCATGCTTTATGGTAGTATAGGTGTTTTGTTAGAAAGTGAACATCATCAATTATGAAATCTTGGTAAAAGGTAAAATAGGGCATTTACCAAGTTCTGTATACTTAAAGAAATGTATGATTTCATACTGGTATACTTGAGTCACTAATGAATTCACCAATAAATCATCAGTTATTTACAATAGTTTAGTACCTTTGTTACTAATCAGCACTAATCATCATGGAGAACATTAATAAAAAGTATATTAGACGAATGAGGTTTATCTTACGTATGGTATAATCCTCATCTGTGTAACAGGTCTTGAGTCACTTACAAAGACGATCTGATCAGTTTATTCAGAAGTGGTTCATGGAGCACACAAACTCCAGCAAAGCTAAATTTTATCATTGTATTAAACCTAATCTTAGCTTCGAATTTTATGTATCTTCCTCGGGTTTTACCTTGACCTACAACAGTGGGGGTCCAGGGACCCCAATAATTAATTTTAAGGGTCCTTTCAGGCAATATTAGAGTCCTGAAATGAAATGGTGTGGTGTACTCATTTTGATAAGAACTTTAGAGCCTGGAATGAATCAAAGATCATGTGGACAGTGGTCATGATTGATGGATGAAATGACAAGCATCCATAACTGCTGTTGATGCACTGTGGTCTAGGTACGATGTATATTATTGTGCGTCCCTAGAGACACAGTGTATATTTTTCTGCAACCATTCTCTACATCTGTGTGTACTGGATGTACAGTTGTGTGTCGTGTAAACCCTGTCTTCCTGCTAAACAGCCTGCCCTATTTTAAAGTTATGCACTAGCATTCATTGTATACATGTATTATTAAATACTGGTTCTAAATTTCCAATATAATTCCTAATTGACTTACCTTAGATGCCCTCTGTAAAATGTTATATAGTCAGCAGTGTTAATGCATTGTTTCAACCATGTAAATATAGTGTCTCCCAACACCCACGTAGCCCTTGATAATTGTAAAAATGTAAACAATGTATTCAAGGCCTCAGATTTCATAAAATAATTCATTCATGTACTAAAAGTCTACATCCCGCTCTCCACAGGCTGCATAGTGAGTGAGTGAGTTTCCTTTTATGCCGCTTTTAGCAGTATACCAGCAATATCATGGCAGGGGACACCAGAAGTGAGTGAGTGAGTGAGTGAGTGAGTGAGTGAGTGAGTGAGTGAGTGAGTGAGTGAGTGAGTGAGTGAGTGAGTGAGTGAGTGAGTGAGTGAGTGAGTGAGTGAGTGAGTTTCTTAACTGTTAACCACTTTGATAAAACCCACGAGCACTGGTATGGTGGTGACAAACCTAGAAACTTAATCAGAGCAGATCTGGGCATCCAGCCCATGATCTCTCATATCTGGCACCTCTTCATTCGGTGTACATATGCTCACCTGTGTATGTATGCACAGAACAAGGCCCGTTTCACATTCTCCACAGCAGCTTTACGAATGGCCCTGCTGTTGTCGATAGCCCTCAGGGTGTCTATATTCCCCACCTCACCAAGATGAAAAGCGATTCTCTGTGTTGCTGTAACGTGAAATATTGAAATTAGACAAGACTGAGACCTACCTACCTACCTCAACCACATAACAATTTCCTACAGTGCTGACATGGTAGTTTGGGGCACCAAGTCGAAGTCAGTCAATTCTGCTGTTGGTAGCCTTAGTAGGCTGGTACATGCAGAGTGAACTTGGGACGTAACTGAGGGAAACAAAAGCTCTTTTTAGTCCTTCTTCATGACAAATCGTCGTGCTATTTTAAGAAAATACTAATACATAATGAGTTTAGTGAAAATTTCATTTTCGTTATTTTTATTCCAAAATGTCAATCAGCCAGTTTGTAGACCTAACCTGAGAAAAGCTAACCTGAACATACCTTGTGAAATATGGAAACCTGAGGAATGATATCGCTATCATACTCATGAGTCTAATATTGCAGTGCACAGATGAGTCAATTCAATGTTGATACCTACTGAGACTTGCCCGATCCTGGTAATAATCACATCACTATTTAATACTGCTGTTCCCCCCTCAGCATGTTCACAAAGCCGACTCAAAGAGTTCCCCTACATGCATCCCTCTCAGAAGTCGACCATGTCCAGCAGAGCGAGATTATATGATGCTTCATGTGGTTTGGTTAGGAAAAATATCTACTATTTCTCACTAAAATTTAATAATTAGAAATATTTTTTGCCTAATTGACTTGTCCAAATCTACTACTAACCTTGTACAGCACGTTCCCCACCAGGGATTTTGTCCACCAGCTTGAAAAACATATCAGGTGTTAAACTGAAAACAAGGACAAACAATATTACTTCTATGGGGTGTGACCATGTTTGTTTCTAAAGCGCATGACAGTAAGTGCATTGTAGGATTGTTGTGAAGCAGACAAAGATAATTATGGCTACAAATAATATTGACATTTGATTAAGATTAGGAAATAAGATTTTTAATATTTGTTTTTAAATTTTCTGATAAATGTAGGTAAAAACATAAACAAACAAAAAATCCATTAGAAAAAATCTCCGATAATGACAGTGATAGGGGAGAATGTGAACCTGTCCTGAAAAATTGGCAATATTGCGGGTTCAGTCTTGGCATATTGTGATAGATATCTAGACATCATAATGCGTAAAATATACCAGGAATTTGGCTGTTTGTGTCACACACTGATAGTGTATTGCAACAGAGCAGCAATCCAGGGACAGAAATGCACTTTCTATGATCATGATAAAGCTTGGCATACTTGCGACAATATCATGAGTGCCTGGAGGCACACTAAAAACAATGCATTTCTGATTTAATTCAAATATCAATTTCTGTTAAAAATAAACTCATGGCAGGAACAACTCAGGTAACTGTTCATTATTATCCTCTGAAGCAATTATGAAGGATGTCAGGTCGCTCACAGAACACAGCCCTATTTTGACCACTTATTTTTTTGTATCTGTATCCAAATGTATGCAAAAGTTGCCAAAGCTTGTATTTTGTAACAATTAAATCAAGTACAATTTCAAGGTATTGCTTTAAGAGTCTTTATAATAGTGACATATAATTATTTTCTGATTGCAGTTAACAATTGCACGTCTGACTTCTGGTTGCTGGACAACAGTTTTCAGCATGTTAGGAGACACACCAAGAGCTTTTGAAGCTCGTTTCAAGTATTTATTAATGGCATAAAATGGTTCTCCTCTTTCTACTTCACACTGAAAGAAATCGTATACCTTAAAAATCAACTGTTTCACATCAGCTGAGTAGTGCATTTTGTCAATCAACAACAATGACATACACCACGTAGCATGCTGTTCCTCCTACCATTGTGCCCCCTCCATTCAAGATGTCAACTTGTAGATATAACAACATGATAGTTTCTGTAACCACCGTTTTTCAGTGATGGGAATAAAAATAACAAACAGCAGATATTGTTGGTACAGGGTATTCGTTGCTGTGTACTGCATTGACATTTAATAGACAGTTCCCGATTTTGAGTTATTTTGCAATTCATCGTTCTCATTTGGAGCAAAACGGACTGTAAAAGATGGTTTACCTTTCCCTTTACCCCCCGACAGCAGTGGACAAACTTTCAACTTATTGTATACATCTCCAACCTTTTCAGTGACTCAGTGATGTTTTCCCATTGTTTGTGTACGATGCAGTGGAACAGGTATTCGTCTGCTACATCTTCAAACCTGTGAACTTGCTGAAACAGGCAACAGAAGTTCATCTGAAAATGCACACACTGATTGCAAGGTTATCATATCTTTGCACAACATGGCAATATGGCAATGTAACAGCAGTTTGTGTGTATATAGGAACTATTCAGTGAGAAATCTCCCACAAATCTTACAACACAATGTCTCTTTCCTAAATGCAGTAAGTCATCAATTAGTGCAGGGTGAATGTGTTTCAAACTGTTGTGGGAAGTGTGGATTTTCTGTACTTGCTGGACCAGGCAAACCACTGACCTACAGCTTGTTGGACCAGGCAAACCACTGACCTACAGCTTGCTGGACCAGACAAATCGCTGACCTACTGCTTGCTGGACCAGACAAACCACTGACCTACAGCATGTTGGACCAGACAAACCAGTGACCTACGGCAAGCTGGACCAGGCAAACCACTGACCTACGGCAAGCTGGACCAGACAAACCACAGACCTACAGCTTGCTGGACCAGGCAAACCACTGACCTACGGCAAGCTGGACCAGACAAACCATTGACCTACAGCATGTTGGACCAGACAAATCCACTGACTTACAGCATACTGAACCAGGCAGTGACCTACAGCATTCTGGTCAGGATGTTGTTGAGTGTCCTGAGTGAATTGTTTCCTACCTTGCTGGGCACCGGAGGTACAGGGAAAGGCACAGGGATGTCTACAGCTTGCAGGTAGTTGCTGAGTATATGGAGTGAGGCCGGTTCTAGAGACACACCCTCCTCCTGGCATCGTTCCCATACACCTAGGGCTGCATCCTCATCATGCAGGTTCCCTGCAGACAAACTCATTAATACACATGTATGATGGCAATGTCCTTGAACTGTAGTACTCAACTCAATTCATCTGGAATTCTACTTATCTCAACTTTATAAAACATTTCATGTGATCATATTGATTCAAAGGACTTGATTCATTTAGTCCATGAAATCTTATGTTTCAGATTCCTCTGTTGTAAAATGTATTCATTCGGTAAAAGCCTTTTTCCTGGTGCTGAATTCCTATTAAATACAAGGGGCGTTCGGGTAGCCAAGTGGTTAAAGCGTTCGCTCGTCATGCCGAAGACCCAGGTTAGATTCCCGACATGGGTACAATGTGTGAAGCCCATTTCTCGTGTCCCCCGCCATGATATTGCTGGAATATTGCTAAAAGCGGAGTAAAACCATACTCACTCACTATTAAATACAAGTGAGTGAGTGAGTGAGTATAGTTTTACGTGTTTTTAGCATTATTCCAGCAATATCATGGCGGGGGACACCAGAAATGGGCTTCACACATTGTACCCATGTGGGAAATTGAACCCAGGTCTTCTGCATGAAGAGCAACCCCTTTAACCACTAGGCTACCCCACCGTCCCGATACAGCAGGAATATTGCTGACTGTCCTGTGACACAACATCCACTCACCATAGCATCTGATGAGCTCCGACATGAGAATCCTCCGGTCAATATCCTCAACACCTCGGGCTGCTTCAACCAGGCCCTCAAGTTCTGTAATCTGAAAAATGAAGACGATGTAAACTCTTTACAGAGGACACATAAATTAATTAATTTCCCTCAGAAATATGCTTATTTGTTTCTGTCATGATTTTCTGATTGTGTAAGTTAAACTATTTGTATTGATTCATCTATACCACAAAAACCAGAGTACCAAAGATATAGAAGTTTTACTTTCATAATATTAATCTTAGGCCAAATAAAAAGTTTGTTGCCTTACCAATACCGTGAGAATGAAAGTTTGTTTGTTTCTTTTCTCTGTTTAACGCACACTCAGCAATATTCCAGCTACATGATGGCGGTCTGTTTGATCCATGCAATTGGAATAAGTGCTTGAGTATGGGGTAGGAGTGAAGCCCTAGAACTTCTCTGGAGTCAAACTGCCAAAAGATAGAGTGTTTGCTTGTTTGTTGTTTAACAACGCACTCAGCAGTATTCCAGCTATGTGACAGCAATCTGTAAATAATATTCTGGACCAAACATTCCAGTGATTGACATCATGAGCATGGGATACAATGACATGCATAAACTAAGTCAGCGAGTCTGACCACCCGATCCTGTTAAGTCACCTCTTACGACAAGCATAGTCGCCTTTTTCAGCAAGCATGGGTTGCTGAAGACCGATTCTAGCTAGGAACTTCAGGGTCCAAAGAGTGAGTGAGTGAGTGAGTGAGTGAGTGAGTGAGTGAGTGAGTGAGTGAGTGAAAAAAGTTCAATGCTGAACAGATCATATCCATATAGATATGGTGCCTTAGACCTGGTATAATAACTGTCTGTTCTATGGGCTCACCCTCAGTCCCTTCACTAGTTTATGAACCAGCTCCCTCATCCGATGATTCTCAAGATATGCACCTGATTCCTGAAACATTTGGACAAAAAAATACAGTTTCTTTAGTTAGAATTCTATGTTGAAATTATGTTAATAATCTTCCAAAAATACAGACCTGGCTGAAACTGAGAAGCCCCAAGTTGTGACATATACCCCAGGTACCTTCATGTACACTGACATATACCCCAGGTACCTTCCTGTACACTGACATATACCCCAGGTACCTTCCTGTACACATATATATACCCCAGGTACCTTCATGTACACTGACATATACCCCAGGTACCTTCCTGTACACTGACATATACCCCAGGTACCTTCTTGTACATAGACATATACCCCAGGTACCTTCCTGTACACAGATATATACCCCAGGTACCTTCCTGTACACTGACATATACCCCAGGTACCTTCTTGTACATAGATATATACCCCAGGTACCTTCCTGTACACTGACATATACCCCAGGTACCTTCTTGTACATAGACATATACCCCAGGTACCTTCCTGTACACAGATATATACCCCAGGTACCTTCCTGTACACAGATATATACCCAGGTACCTTCCTGTACACAGACATATACCCCAGGTACCTTCCTGTACACTGACATATACCCCAGGTACCTTCCTGTACACTGACATATACCCCAGGTACCTTCCCGTACACAGACACATACCCCAGGTACCTTCATGTACACTGACATTTACCCCAGGTACCTTCCTGTACACTGACATATACCCCAGGTACCTTCCTGTACACTGACATATACCCCAGGTACCTTCTTGTACATAGACATATACCCAGGTACCTTCCTGTACATAGATATATACCCCAGGTACCTTCCTGTACACAGACATATACCCCAGGTACCTTCCTGTACACTGACATATACCCCAGGTACCTTCCTGTACACAGACATATACCCCAGGTACCTTCCTGTACACAGATATATACCCCAGGTACCTTCCTGTACACAGACATATAATACCCCAGGTACCTTCCTGTACACAGACATATACCCCAGGTACCTTCCTGTACACAGACATATACCCCAGGTACCTTCCTGTACACAGACATATACCCAGGTACCTTCCTGTACACAGACATATACCCCAGGTACCTTCCTGTACAGAGATATATACCCCAGGTACCTTCCTGTACACAGATATATACCCCAGGTACCTTCCTGTACACAGACATATAATACCCCAGGTACCTTCCTGTACACAGACATATACCCCAGGTACCTTCCTGTACACAGACATATACCCCAGGTACCTTCCTGTACACAGACATATACCCAGGTACCTTCCTGTACACAGACATATACCCCAGGTACCTTCCTGTACAGAGATATATACCCCAGGTACCTTCCTGTACACAGATATATACCCCAGGTACCTTCCTGTACACAGATATATACCCCAGGTACCTTCCTGTACACAGATATATACCCCAGGTACCTTCCTGTACACAGATATATACCCCAGGTACCTTCCTGTACACAGACATATACCCCAGGTACCTTACTGTACACAGATATATACCCCAGGTACCTTCATGTACAGAGACATATACCCCAGGTACCTTCCTGTACACAGACATATACCCCAGGTACCTTCCTGTACACAGACATATTCCCAGGTACCTTCCTATACACTGACCACTGTGTGACACTGGGGCAACTGGACAAGAGTGTCCTAACTATCACAATACTATTGCAATTGCAGGAATGCCCACAATAGCACCACTTTTTTCCACTCACCTTTAAAAGTTTGGAAACCTTCTGGTGTTGTCCACATCGAAGAAAACCTTCAATCAATCGTACGATGGCTTCCTGTTGTCCGAGAAGACCAGTTGCTGTATCAACCACTAAACAGCGACAGAAAGTTAGATAATGGCATGAAAATCTCACAAAATCATTCTGTTAGGATTATGAGTAACATTTATATAAGTTTATAAATTTAACACATCGGTGTGTCTCTGGCTATAAACTTATGCAGAGATGTAAATTATTTAATTTCCCATCTTAGGGTGTAAGATTAACTGCAAATATCAACTTGTTTTAAAGACAGTCACTGCTGAGTGTTGTCCAAGACTTTCCTGTCTGCAGTACCTGGGATTAAACACAAGCTTACCTGTCTACAGTGCCTGGGATTAAACACTGACTCACCTGTCTGCAGTACCTGGGATTAAACACTGACTCACCTGTCTGCAATGCCTGGGATTAAACACTGACTCACCTGTCTACAGTGCCTGGGATTAAACACAGACTCACCTGTCTGCAGTGCCTGGGATTAAACACTGACTCACCTGTCTGCAATGCCTGGGATTAAACACTGACTCACCTGTCTGCAGTGCCTGGGATTAAACACAGACTCACCTGTCTGCAGTGCCTGGGATTAAACACAGACTCACCTGTCTGCAGTGCCTGGGATTAAACACAGACTCACCTGTCTGCAGTGCCTGGGTTTCCCCGGTAGTGATGAGCCAGAGGATGACATCATTCAGCTTCGGTATCCAGCTGTACTTGGAAGCAGTGTACATCACTCCTTCTGTGACTTCATGTAAATCTTTGCTGGAATGATCAAATACAACCTTACACACACTGAGGCCTAGTCTAGCAGTCACTCACCAGTAACCGGTACATGTTTATAACAAACTGATGGATATAACAAACTGTTTGTTGGTCCTGGCCATTTACTGTATATATGCTGTATATATGCTCATAACGAACTAGGGTTATTAAGAACTAAACAAAGTGGTCCCTTTGAGTTCATTATACATGTCATAACCATAGTTTACTGTAGTTTCCAACACAAATGATGTGAGACCTTATCTGTTCAGGTTAACAAACTACGTCAGGCAGTGATCCAGCCCAGCGATCATTACCTAAACCTATATGGGTGAAGTCCATTCCATTATTGAGATAGTGCTATTGCTTGCTTGTTTTTAACATCACTCTTACAAATATTCCAGCCATATAACAATTGCCTGTAAACAATCAAATCTGGACCAGACAAACCAGTAACTGATAAATATGAGCTATGTTCCACACCTTTGAGGTGCAATGACACACAATCACAATTAACTGACTTGTACAAAAATCACAGGACTTATGCTTACCCAGGATGCCCATACGGCAGAGCTACAGATAAGCTGCGCATCTGCATAAAATACCCCCGAAAAAAATTCAAAACCCAATTACTTTCAATTAATTTGCATACAGAAACGCATGCATCAAATGCATAAAAACAGCATGCGTAAAAACCCAATGAAGCTTTTTCAGCATGCGTACAATGGAGCTAATTTCCTAAACACAATTACAAGCTAATTTACTTTCTGAGTCAAGCCTATAGTTAGAACCCTAATCTACGTCTAAAACATTATTGTATTTTTTTTAAATCTCAAAATGTTGACTCATTTTGGGAAAAACCCAATAGAGTGATGCATAGATGAGTGAAAAAATAATGGTTACCCAATTAAAATAGAAAGCTTCGAGTAAAATCTCAATTGCTAAAAAAGTTATCTGGAGCTCTGCACAGGGAGATTGTGATAATTGAAAAATTATTTAAGCCTATATTGACTCACTCAGGAATCAGAACAGGTGCATCAGAGGATAATCCACAGTGTGACACTACCTACCTGTTCAGCAGTGCCTCCATGTATGTGTTCAACACAGGATGCGCCGTGTCAAGGTATCCAAAATACACCAGAGATTCCACCAGTCTAGCACCATAAGAGGCACTGGAGATAGTCTTGACCAGCTTGCTGCAGTCTGCCCTCATCGTGCCAGTCCTGGTCTTCAGCAGTTGGTGCCTCCACTTGTCAGAGTAATTCCCTAGTCGCACCAGGGCCTCTGTGGAAATAAAGTGTCACTTGTCAACAATCAACAACTTGAACTAATGACAACCATCTCCATCTATGCTGAACTGTGAACTATACCCGGTAGTGAGGACAAACCCAACTCACTCAAACATTACACACGATCTACTAACACTAACCATCAAGCCTAACACAATACTAACCATCAAGCCTAACACAACACTAACCATCAAGCCTAACACAACACTAACTAGGAAGCCTGACACAATACTAACCATCAAGCCTAACACAACACTAACCATCAAGCCTAACACAACACTAACCATCAAGCCTAACACAACACTAACTAGGAAGCCTAACACAACACTAACCATCAAGCCTAACACAACACTAACTAGGAAGCCTGACACAATACTAACCATCAAGCCTAACACAACACTAACTAGGAAGCCTAACACAACACTAACCATCAAGCCTAACACAACACTAACTAGGAAGCCTAACACAACACTAACCATCAAGCCTAACACAACACTAACTAGGAAGCCTAACACAACACTAACCATCAAGCCTAACACAACACTAACTAGGAAGCCTGACACAATACTAACCATCAAGCCTAACACAACACTAACTAGGAAGCCTGACACAATACTAACCATCAAGCCTAACACAACACTAACTAGGAAGCCTGACACAATACTTACCATCAAGCCTAACACAACACTAACTAGGAAGCCTAACACAAAACTAACCATCCTGCCTAACACAATACTAACCATCAAACCTAACACAACACTAACTAGGAAGCCTAACACAACACTAAACATCAAGCTATACACAACACTTACCATCCAGCCTAAGAACACAAACTATCAGGAATAAGACAACACTAACCATTCAGCCTAACACAACACTAACCATTCAGCCTAACACAACACTAACCATCAAGAATAAGACAACACTTAACATCAAACCTAACACAACAATAACCATTCAGCCTAACACAAACATCAAGTCTAACACAACACTAATCATCTGGCCAAACACAACACTAACCATCCGGCCAAACACAACACTAACCACCAAGAATAAGACAACACTTACCATCTTGCTGTCCTTCTTGTATTAGTAGATGAGCAACTGCTAGAACCAGACCATGGTAGTCAGAACGTTCAGGATACATCGCCTCTCTGACAAAACATAATATATATGTGTATAGACATACAAACATCCTAGCTAACGGGGTCACAGGTGGCCCAGTCGTCTAAGGCGCCGCGATTAGCTGTGCAGAGTTGCATCACTTGGGCACGCCAGAAACCTATGATTGTCGGTTCGAATCCCGGTTCGCCCAGATTATGTTTCTAGGTTTGTCAGCACCATACCCGTGCTCGTGGGTTTCACCAAAGTGGTAAATGTCTGAGACCTGCATCACTTCAGGCTTTCCTCCCACATTAAGCTGACACGCCATGATGTAACTGGAATAATGTTAAAACCAACTCACTCACTCACTCACTCACTTGTAGCTAACAAGTAGTGCACAAATGAATATTTACTTGGTCTACATTTGTTTGTACATAAAGACACATGCTTCCAACATCTGCATATTTTAAAAAAAAAGTATGGTGTAATAGCATCGTGGTTTAAGCGTTCACTCATCACCCAGGTTGAATTCTTTTCTCAAGGGTACAATGTGTGAAGTCCATTTCTGGACATATTTCATGATATTGCTGAGATATTGCTTAAAACAGCTTAAAACAAAACTTACTCACCCAAAAAATAAATTGACTATAACTTTCGTAAAGAACTATTAATATACTAATTGTTCACTGGATTCTTGTTTTGTAAGAATTTTTGCAGCAAAAAACCCATTGGGGGGGCAGATGATTTAATCCATCGAATTCCCCATGTAGGAGCTGTTTGTGCAGCATCTAGTTAGCAGACAACCTCACACTCACATTTGGTCCAGGCTCTGTAGTGCAGCAGGAACATCCCGGGCCTGTGTGGCGTACTGCTGTCCACGTCTCTGAAGTACAGGGAAGCTGACATTGGGTCCCTGTTCTGGATGACACTCTTCCTCTTGGTTCAAGGTCTGCAAGGGAAAATGCAGTGCACTTAACCTTGTTGGGCATAATATGCTTTTTTTTTCTATTTTTCTTTGTTGTTTAACACCGCACTCAGCAATTTTCCATCTATATGATGTGGTCTGTAAATGATCAAGTATGGACCAGATGATCCAGTGATTGACATCATGAGCATCAATCTACACAATTGGGATACGATTACATACATCAACCCAGTCAGGGAGCCTGACCACCCATTAGTCACCATTAGACTCGAAGACCATAATATGCTTCTATGTTGATCAATTAAGAAGTTGATTTGGAAGAGAGAGTTTTTTAAGAGTCTTGAACTGACCAATTTGAACGACAATTACTTGAAAATATTCTTTTCTTCAAAGTACTCATTTCAACTTTACTTAAATAAAATAAAGTTTGTGCTTACCAAATGTCTGCTAAGTCCCCTCGATTCTACCAATTTCTGAAATGAGAAAGTGAGTTGACATTTTTCTTATCTTTCATTGTACTGAAACATTAGTACTTGAATTAAAAGCTTGACCTACCTTAAGAATACAGTTCCACAATATTTTCAAACACGTATGCATAAGTTCCTCTCAGTGATCTATCATCTCTACATGCAATGTCATTGAATAAGCCCAGCAATGTTGAGAGTTTTGAATATGTGTTTATTATATATATATATATGTGTATTCATTATTATGTGTATATATATATATATTATATTTTTTTTAGAAGACGCCTGTTTAAGAAAACATTTATATTTTCAATATACTTTTTAGTTCTGTTTCAACTTAATTCACGTGGGTGAATGGATTGTAAATAGGAATAAAATGCATACCGTATTCGACGTAATAAGTGCCCAGGGCGCTCTCAAAATTAGAATATTATTTTGGTGAAAGTTGAAAGATAAATTTCATGGTTTATGCTGACAGCCTGAAATGTTTATGTACGACAGATATATTTTTCCAGAATTTAATTGCCCATAATTAAGAGTGCATATAACGCACGAGTGCGTATTATACGCGAATAAATAAGTCTTGTGTACATTAATCAATCGGAAGGGGTGCTAATTGGGATTGTTCACTAGCCAATATATTAGCAAATATTGCCGTGAGCGCTTATCAGAGCGGGGCGATTATTACGTTGAATAAGTCTTGTGTACATTAATCAATCGGAAGGGGTGCTAATTGGGATTGTTCACTAGCCAATATATTAGCAAATATTGCCTCGAGCGCTTATTAGAGCGGGGCGCTTATTACGTTGAATACGGTATTCTATTTTTTCAATTTGGTAGTCTTAATTATTATGCACAGGAAAGCAGCCTATTTGGTATGTTTCTATTGACATTGCGTGGGCCTACACCTAAACTTCACTGGTCCAAACACTGTCTACTGTGGGGCTACTCTCACAATATATCAGTTAGATTCATGATGATAAGGATGGACACAAGGCTTCGTGAGCCCTTCTAATGCATTTTCAAGCATGGGAGCCAAGACACGAAGCGTGCAAATACATGCACTTGTCAGGGGATTCTTGGTTCCTTTTTTGTTTTCACATTTTTAGTTGTATATATTCTTCTCACACAAACATCGAGTGGGCAGGATGAAATAGTTTCATGTCAAATGTTTTGGCTACAGAAAACTGTCATGGAATTTCCACCCAAGCCACTTTCACTCAGCACACCTCGTCAGTAATGATTCCAAAGCTGACTCATGTCGTCAGTAGATACACCTATGTCTTCCTATTTCGTTACTATGACCCATGTTATCATTTTTCTGTGACAAAATCCCCCCCCAAATGATTAAAACTCTGTTATTCATGAGTTCGTGTGAATTTAATGTCTGACACCTGGAGCTGACCGCGTCACATCAGCTCATTCCTCACCACTCAGGACCAGTAAATTACAGAATGGGACGAGTGTGCCATATGGCTTGGGATCACTCATGTGTGTTCGTATACAGAAGTCACAAGACACCATGGTTATCTGTAACCTTCGTGAGTGTCCGTGATCAATTCGACCCTTTCCGTTCAGTGCCATAACATCTCAGGCATGACTAGGTAAATTTGCATTAAGTTTAACAGTGTGGACGTAGCAACGGGCTAACAATCCAAAGGTCGCAAGTTCGCATCCAATGGATTCTCATAAAAACTGGTTGCTTGTCTTTGAGACATGATACCTACGGCAGTGATCATCCTCCCGAGAAGTTGTGGTACTGTATTCTAAAAGTGCCAAACTGATCACATCGCATCACATCGTAGGCTCAGCTGGAGAAGTGCTACATGACCTGCTTCATGGTGTGTCTCTAAAGGTTGCACCATTGTGTACCAAACTCTAAGTCAAGTTTCAGAGTTGTTTGCATCAAAATGTTTGATCAGTCCAGGAACTGCTCATTCCAATAAGCATTAGCTTCCAAAGTGATAAGACTTTCAAATAAGATGTGTCAATCAGAGGTAATTATTGTGATTTGAAAACAATTTTCAGTTTTCAAGTCAGAATTGCTGTGTTATGTTTATTGTAATATAAAATAATTAAATTTTCTTTGTTTTCATTGATATTCCTGGATTCTGATTAGCTGAATTGGTCATGTGTTATTGCATGCATTTCCCAATGAATGTAAAATATTAAGCCACGCCCACCGAGGTAGACTACTTTTGCTACTATGGAATGTAGGGGAATCCCAAAATTACAGTCAAGGGAATTCCCTTTCTGCTTAAGAGTATCGTCATGCACAGGACATTTAGCGAAATTCATGCATATTCATTGTCCAAACAACCCTTTGAGACTGAAGGAATGAAACAGCAAACGTGCAGGATCGCTCGCCTGTTTTTTCCCACTCGCCTCGATTCCACAACTTTCATGTCTTCGGGTTTCATTTTTAACTAGCATTTTGCCAACTGAGTCTTCCCGTTCTCTGGGAACTAATGTTTGAATCTGGCAATAACTGACCATGTCATTTGAAACAGCCACCTTCTCCCATACATATTTGTTCCGGTTCGTTACAGTCTGACTGTTGCATCTCTTCTCACCTCTTGCCTTGATTGACAGGTCCGAAGAACATTGTTTTCATCCTACTCTCCGTTGATTGGCTACTGACTTTGTAGGCGTGTCAAGTTATGCGCATAAATGAAACAATCACCTGATTCATGTCACGCCACAGTATGTATTCCTAACCCGGAATGTTTATCAGTGTCTTCATTTTTGTCTGCTTTGATATATACACCTGTTTTTGGTTAAACTATTGTAGTTAAAACATGTTTTCCTTGTCAAATTTAATTATAAGCATTGACTGAGTATTCTTTTCGGTTCATTGACGCGGATTCTTACAAAAGTTTGCACATCATTTTTTTTATTCATACCTCAATGAACCGAAAGAAAATACACAGTCAATCCTTAAATGAATGTGCGAATCATGGATTTAAACCCATGACCTACAGATCCACATCTAAGGTATGCCACTGCACAGCTTCCATCTTAGATACTGGAAGCATTCAGCAATTTTCCAGGATTGAATCATTATAACATAGGACCAGGCAAACCAGTGATTGAGCCCCCTTGAGTCAGTGAGTGATTGTTGTTAGAGCCGCAGTCCATAACATGCCAGCCATTTCACTACCGCTTGTATTTTGTTTGTTGTTTATCGAAGCACTCAGCAAAAGTCCAGCTATATAACAGCGGTCTGTAAATAATAGAGGTGGACCAGACAGTCCAGTGATGAGCATCGATCTACGCAATTGGGATAAGATGACATGCATCAACCAAGTCAATGAGCCTGATCCCATTAGTAGCCTTTTACGGCAAGCACAAGTTGCTGAAGACCTATTCTACCCCAGATCTTCACGGGTCTCTACAGCTTGTAACTGATCCAAGAAACCAGCGACTGAAAGCATGCACAGTGATACAATCCATCAGGACATGACACACAATCAGCCCAGCTACCAGTCAAACATCAAACATTAGCAGTCTATTCTGGATGGTGGATGTGGGAGATCGTACAATGACCTACCTCAGTGACTGATGCAGGAGCATTCTGCAGCATGGCCACAAGCTTGTTCTGCTCTTCATGGCTAGACAGCATGTTCTGTGCAACAAGACACAACACACTTGAACAGCGTAGGGCAATGATGTTCCCAAATCAATAGAGAACACGAGCCATGGGTATTGACTTTTGTATTTCAATATATTTCAATATATTGCAATAATGATTCATGTATGTGATATGTACAATATATAACATGCGTTCTTTCATCTGTAATTTGTTATGAACCTGAGTAAAAAAAAAAAATGACATCGGGACACGTTTTTGATAACTTCATAGTCGTCCACCATTTTGTTGGATGTTGCTGTGGTGGACACATTTTATACCAAAAATTTGCCGCGAATAGTTTCGCATTTATTATCACAGGATTCATTTGCTAATTTCTTAATTTCATAATTTCAATTCAACTTGTCATGTAAACTTTGCCAACAAGATGAAAATATGCATGATTTTGAAAAACGCAATATACAGGTGTTTTTCAAACATATTCATGAGTATTTTACAATGTGGTGTACCATGAAGCTCTAGAAAACACCATGGCGATTACCTACTGTAATTGCCTTCCCAACAACATAATATCCACACACATCAACTGCTTCTTTGGGATCAAACTCAAGATAAGTAAAACAGAAAATGAAATATGTTGGTCTTACTTACATTTTCTGTAACAAAACCAAATATTTTGCCTAGTATCTCCCTGCCCGGATTGGCGTTGATGATCTCCTGTAACACATGGCCGGTCACCTTCTCCAGGCTTGCCCCCTGGAAACCATGCAGGATCACCTGAAACAACACCATGTAACAACAAATGTCACAACATAATATGCATATGGTAAACAAATTAAGACTTTTTATCAACATCTTGAGTCATTGACAGTTTGACACACTAAACATATTGACCATTGCTAAATGTCAGTTGTTTTCTTTCATTTGTGCTCAAAAAGCATGCCCACATTTTTTGTTGTTGAGATAACATGCACAAAGTACGCAAAGTACCTGTCGGTCATAGTAAATCTCTGCATCAAAATAACAGTTACATATCATGGCCTGTCAGTGTAATGTTGGACATAGACATTGACCACATTGGTGGACCGAGGAGCACTGGTTCCAATAGACTAAGGATCGTTGTCGAGGTAAATCAGAGGATCGAACCAATGATAAGCAGATGAAAACAGATATGCAAGTGTTGACCTCAGTACTTAGTTACAGTTCCTCACTCTATCGCTGTCACTCACCTTGAACAAATTCTCCCAGGATGAATCCAGATTTCTCACATGGCCAATTTTAGAAGCTATTCTCCTAAATATTTTGATATTGCCATGAACTTTCTTGTCCTTTGCTGTAAAGGAAGTAAACGAACATGATTAATCTGCTCAGTATCATAAATGTAAACGTTACAAGTGACAGTGCAAAAGACATTTCAGCCCTTACCATGTACAATGTTGGAAATGACAATCAAAGGGTTCCTTGTACCAATCCTCATGGTAACAGTTAAAGATTTAGAGGGTGCATACATTCAACTACCTTAGAATACCTTAGGGCCCAAGTACTCCCCTATTTCCAACACTGCCTTGATTTACATGAAAGATAAAGTATTTGCCTCTGATACAGATGAGATTTGGTTGGTTTTTTGTTTAACGCCGCACTCAGCAATATTCCAGCTATATGACGGCAGTCTGTAAATAATCGAGTCTGGACCTGACAATCCAGTGATTGACATCATGAGCATCGATCCATGCAATTGGGATCGATGACATGCATCAACCAAGTCAGCGAGCCTGACCACCCGATCCCATTAGTCGCCTCTTACCACAAGCATAGATACAGATGAGAGAATGATTATCCTTGTATTGAAGAGGTAGAACATTTGAACGATCAGTGAGGGAACCAATAAGCATCAAGGCTTCTAAAGTCATGGTAAGAGTGAGCCAAGCATTCAAACTAGCATTTCTGATTTCTGCATCTGAAAAACTAACTAACAAGACAAGTTTCAAAGTAGAAAGTATAGTGAAGCCTTTGAGTTTTTCATACATCCAGTCGCTTCTAAAAGCTGTGGCATCCATAAAACAACATGGGCGTACCATATTTGTGTTCTCTGTGGGTTTTCAATTGTGCCAATAGAAATTTCTGAATTGAGCTGGTAATATAAAGAAACCGAATTGTTTCAGAAAGCTGACAACTGATTGGCTCAAGAACCCATAGAGCCGTCTTTTAGAATAGGTAGCCAAAGTCTGCTCTGGGTGCACCTGAGGCAACCTTCAATGGAGGTGTCCTCGTATCTTAACGTAGAGAGGTATGTACCGGACAGGATGTAAGTATCCTGCAAGCATGCAAGGACAGGAAGTCAAAGATTGAATCTAGGCAAAACAAACCACAGTTGACAGCATGAGCTACAATCCACATAGTTTGGGAGCAATGACATGCAATCAAGAAAGAGACACATTGTGACCATCTGATGCCCATATTAAACAGTACTGGACAAATGCCAGAGAACAACCCCATGGCACGTATATAAGACGTATATTCCAGATCTTAAACATTTTACCATAGTCCCAGGCTGCTTCAGGTCCCTCTGTATCCAAAATCCATGCCATATTTACAAAGTTCACATCCTCAGCTCGAAAACCAGCATTCTGAAATGTACACTCTACATTGTTAGATTACTTGATACCTATATGAAAATATGGTTTAATTTAACCAGTGTGAGTGAGTGGACTGAGTTCTAGGAGAGATGGTGACAACACTTCTAAAATGAAGCTATGGTGGGGTATTATCATAATAGATGAGAGTTGAGGCATACTGGGGTTTAGCGTAACGTTCAAGATTATTGCACTTATATAGTGATGTGCATACAAGCATGTGTGTGTGGCTGCCTGTACTAGTCCGGACTAATGCCGATTTTTTAGTGCTAGCCCACTGAGACACCATGTCACAGATTAACATGAATACCCCACTCAGACAGTATACTGACTCCAATATGTCCAGTCCTTGTTTTAGCCCCTTAATGTCCAGTGCCAGGCAGGGTAACAACAAGTACCATCTTTTAATGTCTTTTGGCATGACACAGCCAGGGATCAAACCATTCTGCTCTCCGGGCAGACCCACTCTACCACTAGGCCACAGAGGCAGTCTTATCATAATAGAATGGACACATAATACACTGGATTATTTAGTATTATCTTAAACATGGTTTACTATCATTTTCCTCAAGTTACTTACCACTGGAAGTGTCAGCAGCCGGTCTCTGGGTTCCCCCAGCTTCTTGAGAGCAGGATAGATGTACGTCAGGTATGTCTGAAGCTGATCGGACCTCGTGTCACACAGCTTCCCCATCTTCTCCGCAGTAGTGATGACACCTGGGGATGAAGCAGCACGAGGGTCACTCACGGGTCTGGATGCTGCTACTACATTACATTGACAATCAAAGAATGTAAGGGTTGGATTTCTTTATTGTTTGTTGGTTTGTTGTTTAATGCCAAACTCAGCAATATTCCAGCTATATGACGGCGGTCTGTAAATAATGACAAGCATTATCGCCTTTTACGTCAAGCATGGGTTGCTGAAGACCTATTCTACCCCGGATCTTCACGAGTCTTGATTTAATAAAGGTTTTAGCAACATTTCAGCCATATCTGGGCAGGTGGCACCAAGGTGGAGATTCACAGTAAATGAGAGAGTGAATTTTGTGTTACGCAACAAGGCATAATCTACACCAGGATATCAATAAGCTACAGAATATCAACAAAGGTAGCTTTTGTCTGTTTTGTTTTTATGCCACAGTCAGCAATGTTCCTGGCATATTATGCATTTGTGACCAACTCGTGTTATTCCAGAACAAGCCGAATAGCGACTCATGTCCCTCTCAGGGCCATTTTGGCCACTGTGTTCTGTCAAAGAGCAAATGGTCATAGTTAAAAGAATTGTCAACTCGTTGCGTAATGATTCACGTATATTTACCCCGATGTCATATATATTCAAGATTCTATTTAAAACACATCGGGACTTACAGTATTTATACAGTATGATTGAACACATTTAACTGTATCTTGGGTATATTTTTAGATGCATGACGTGTAAAAGCAAAAATTATTTCTGAGGGATTGTTTGACCAAAGTACTTGCAGTCATATGCACATTCTGCCTGGTTTGTCATATTTTTGCACATAACATTCATCGATAGGGGGACGAGTCTTCTTGCAGGTTACAGAAAGGGGTAAGTGGTGACGAATGACATATAATGGTGTAAACAATCAAGTCTGCCCTGAGACGAACCAGTTGTTTGTATGGTGAGCAGCATCCATGCTGACACCTTACAATGACACGAAAGCAACCAAGTAACTGATTCAATTAATATATTGGAATATATTCTTCCTGATAAAATAATAGTTTCAGATACAATGCTTCCAATCATTGCATCAAAAATCTTTAAAGTTATATTATTGGGTACTGAATCACTGATTCAATTAAGTCACCTCCCAGACTAGAAATAGAGTGCTGAGCACCTATTCTAACCCCATTGGGCACAGCCAGTTGATACAAAGTCATACAATGATGACACAAAGTAACGTAGGGAGTGCTGAGTTTGTAGGTCTCTTTGAGAGTGTTTTCAAAATGAAACATTCAAAGGTTTCTTATTTGGATACTGTTGTGCTTTCTCATCATTGTGCCCGAACTATATGCCCTGAGATTCATGTATGGCCTCCGAACTCGATGCTTGATCATAGTACTCACCTTGCTTATCTCCCTTGTCTCGGTACTGACAAAATGCTGGCCAGAAATAGTGGGTCCGCACAGGCAGATTCTGTCAAAGAAATAGGAAACTTCTCCAACAAACAATTCATCTCGTCACATTTCAACAGAAGTGTCTTAATATGTCTGTCTATGACCATGGGAATTTTAAAGCATAACATATGACATTAGTTTCTACAGAAATAATTTGATTATTGTTGTAACACTTTGAAGTACTTGTTGACAGGAATATTTCAGAAATTATATGTATTTTTAGGCCTGAATCTGGCTCACCAGTATGTTTAGCAGTGTATCTACCAGTGTCTAACAGTGTATCTACCAGTGTCTAACAGTGTATCCACCAGTGTCTAACAGTGTATCTACCAGTGTGTCTAATTGTCTAACAGTGTAACGGTGTACCTGTTACCATCTCCCTGAGGCAAAGGGGTCAAAGGACTCTTACTTTCCCTGTTTCCTAAACTTTGACAGAAAAGTAGCCACTTCAAACAGTATTTCAGTTTTTTCACATTAATCTGTAACCAATGATCAAACTGGTCATAGACATTTACCACTTTGGGGAACCCATGAGCATGGGTATCGTGTATCATGCTGAGAGTCAAAGGGACTTGAACCCACGACCATCTCATCTTGGCCCATAAGGCCATTCCGATCCTACCTCACTTACAACATGAGCAAGGAAGCATGCAGGGTATGTACGTTATCTCACCAGAGACTTCATCATTTCAATAGCAGCAACAGCATAATCTGAAACAGTAACAACAATGGCATACACATGCTCAATGAGGAGCATACATCCATAGTGGTATCTGTAGACTCACTCTACTGCTCCAAGAGAAGAACATGTGCTGATTTCTTGGGCTGGGACAAGTCCAAATTTACTACCCGGGTACCCCCTATAGGTCTCAAGAGATAGATACAAAATGTCCGATTGGGAATAGTTTGACCGTAGCCCTGGACAAAATGTATTTGAATACACGTATCAAACAATCTTGTCATGCATACACGGAAGTTGACTGAAGTCTCATCTTTATTCAAACATATAAACGTCAGAAGGAATGGATGCATAGTCAGAAAGAAATGCAAACATTAATGACTTGTAGTGTAACCATATAGTTCTACATCATTTTAGTCATTAAACAATACATCACATGAGTAACCACAAGTCCGGATAGTCCTGTGGGTACCTGGGTCATACCCACAGGACCTTTTAAGTACCTACCTGACCCAAGTACCCGAGTTACCCGTCCCACCCTACTGATTTAATTTACAATACATGGCTGGGCTTTCTTCAACATCAAATTTAGCTCATACATGAAGAAAGAAAACATATTTCCACACCAGAAAACCGAATGGTAACATAGAATTAGTTTTGCACCCAATAATGACTACACACGGACTCACCAAACTGGTTCATTTGTTTCCGTATGTGTGAGCAAAAGAGTGGACCAGAGTTTGACCGAAACCATTGTTGTCATTCTTATCATGCTTATTCCAGGAATAAAAGGTTGCTTTGAACAACCGTAGAATCACTGGGGTGACAACACCAGCTGTTCAACTGTGAATTCTCACCTGTCTTCCCCATCCTGATGGCAGTGCTGGCGACGTCACTTATATCATCGACAGTCATGTTATCTGCCTTGAGGCGTTCCATCAGCTGCATCACACTGTCAAGTGGCTGTAACCGTGGTAACATAGATCAGTAAGAGAGTTGAATCTGAATGCTGCTTTGAACATTCTTTCAATAATTTCATGTCAGCTAAACGATGGATGAAAGCAGTATGTGTTATGTTTATCAGTCTGGTGAAACTGACAAGCTTAGGTATGGTGTTGATAGATAAAAAATCATAATCGGAGAATATTTGGGATTTTTAACACATGACCAGCAAAAAATGCATTCAGTCTTAGGCAAAATACAAGATATGTGTCTATGTTTGAGGATCTCACAGAAGCAGTAAATGTGTCATCAAAGAATTTGTATGATGTCTCTAACCCTCTAGAAATTCCTGACCAATCTGGAACTAGCCAAAGAATGTTACCAGAAACAAAAATATTTTTCCTCACTGACGAACACAGCTCAGACACTGTATGCGAATCCTGATATTGTATGAAAATGTTATACAAAAGTCTAAATTACGCAAATATATAGTTGCCATATCAGTACATTTTATCATGAAAAAGTATAAAATTGATAAATGAGTGGCAAGGTGAGGTGAAATGGGGTTTAATGTTGCAATGTAATAGTCCTGACAAATGCCGATTTCATAGTGCTAGCCCACTGAGATTCAGTGCCGCAGTTTCACATGAATACCTCCAATCGGTTACCTACTCAAAACATTAGACTTAGGCCATGCTACTTCTCTAAATATTACATACCCCTGGACCCCAGTGTAACAAACAAAGGTAAAACCATGATTATACACATGACTATTGCATACAGCTTTTCCTCTAGCCAATAGTGTGCAGTGATGAAGCTGAATACCTACCCTCTCCAACTGAATGAACATCTGTAGGAGACACCTGCCATAGTTGGGGTCCCCTTGCTGTTTGTATAAACTGTGGAACAGCTTGTACGCATCATCGTCAAACCCATGAGCTACGAGTTGAGATACATACATCAAGCCATTTGCACCATCGTCTGTAACAGCTTCCTGCATTTTGATCATCTAGCAGAAAAAAGATTTACTGTTAGTCTTAATAAAATAAAACAATTGGTTCTCAGGCAATGGTTTTTCAAAATATAGTGCGGGCAGGCGGTGTCTTTTTTGTTGTTGTTCAAACTAGAATGTAACCAAATAAACAGTTGTTTAACCAAATAAAAAGTGTGTGTACAATCAACCTGGGACAGTGCCTCCCTACATAAATGTGTTCCTTGATGAGTGAAATAGTGGAATACAGTATTTGACTACTGTTGGATTTGGAATATTTAAGGATTCTTATTTTTTTTCTTAAAAATGGAAATAAAAACGAAACGTGCGGCGGACTTTGTGATGAAACGGGCGGTGCCTGAGAACCAAGATTATTATTTTTTTTAGCCTTAGTTAGACACATGTGAACAATCAGAACAATATGGTAATGCCATTTCTTATCCGTGTATCTCCTTGAGGACAAGAAATAATTAAGCATTTCCAGAAATGTACGTCTTCTTTCCAGTTGATCAGTAATTTATCATAAAGGGTGTGACTTTTATCCAAAGTACACATCTCCTGATACCGAACACATCTCCTGTTACGGTACGTACGTAATAAGCCCCTCCCCCAAAGCATGTCCCCATCTTGTGATCTCTCCTTCCACTTGTCTAGGTGTTCATGACTATGAGCTTATGATACCAAAGTGCTGAGTACGTTTGTGGTTGTAAACAAAATAAGAGCCACGAGGCTCTGTAGCTCACCTGAATTAAAATATAACCTGAGGATGAGGCCAAGTTTTGCTAATTTCTTTTCTTGTCAGGAAGCTTGTACATGTATATTAAAATCTACTTTACATTCTATCAGACCTCTCCCTAGCTCTGAACATAGTGAATCTTAATGCTGCTTTCAACAGTTCTTTAGTTAAAACATGGTGTATCATCTTGATCATGTTGATGTGGGAGAAAAGCAAGAAGTAATGCAGGTCTTAGACATTAACCACTGCATGGTGATCACCAACCTAGATACATCTGAGCTTCAAACCAACAATCATAGGTCCCTGGCATGCCTAAGGGATGCAACTCTGTACAGCGAATTGCAGCACCATAGACGACAGGACCACCCTGGTCTCTAAATATATACTCAGCGTCATCATTGAAGGATCAGCTAGATATGGAGGGTGTCAAACATGCACATATGCCAACAAGCTTCAATAGGTCTGAGTATATTGACATTGTGATTAACAAGAGATGAACATGTTGTTATGTGTATGTCACACTGATTGAAACTAGAAAAATACATGATGACTATAAAGACAATGAAAAAAGTGCAACATTGGAGGTGATGGAAAAAGCTACCAAAACACCCCTGAACGTAACGAGTGGTTTAGCCCATGCATGTGCAATACACGGCAAGTAAAGTCAATGGGGGTATAACATGGTACACTCCAGATGCAACTGAACTGCACTCTTGGCAGTTGGCAACATGGGCAATATGAAGTTTTTTCATACTTTTATTTTTATTATCTGCTGACACTCAATAATGATGCTGAGTATATATCCGTGCCTGCTTGTAAGGAGTAGAAGTGAGGCTTTCAGACATTGTAGTATTTTTAGTAAAACACACACAAACACACACAAACACACGCGCACACACATCCCTACCTCATCAACATGTTGTGAGTGTCCAGCCATCACCATGGTGACAACTGCCTTCATCACAGACCTTGAATTAATCATCATGCCAGGGATCTCAGACAGCAGCTGAAGAAGATCAATTCCCTACCACGTTCACAACATCATAACTACTCATTTAAACAACATAAAATTTGTGAAGTAACTTAGTGAATGATATTTAACACTACAATGAGAAATAATAACAGCCATGTCACAATGAGTCATCTGGATCAAGAGGATGTAACCAATGTCAAGTTCAAGCATCAAGATATCTAGTTGTCCAATATTACGAATGTCAAACATTAACACAAGTGCTTGTCAAGAATAATGCATGGTTGTATTGGTGTTATGTATGTTGTAGGTGCTGATCATTGTCAGTGGCAGCAAGTGAATGAAGCTCTTGTAAAATTCATGAACTTATTTTGTGGTATGCGACAACCACAAAATAGAGTTACCTCCCTCTATCACCTCTGGTACAAACTCCATCATTTGAGAAGCTTCGTGAGGTGACTCTCCCTATATAAGAGCAAGACGTTGGCTACTCAAGGCCGTCTATGACCCAACTTTTATCTTATCTACATGCTACTACTAACTACTTTGTCAGCTTTCAACATTATTCCGGATTCAACTACATAGCATGTGTCATATTCAAGACATTCGACAGTGACTTTATTCAGGACATTTGTAAGTGCACTGACATTTGTTGTAGGGCCTGTGATTTATTGCTGCTGCCACATATTTGAGGCAGCATTGTATTGAAAACCTAATCCTGAGACTTTACAATTTAGTTCTGTATCATAGTGTATGAACCGATTCCTGGTATAGCCTTCACGTTTCAACTTGGGATTCACTTTGTAACACAGGATAAGAAATATTGTGTCCTACTAGTATGTGCATACAAATTGAAAATGGATGCAAATAACGTGCACTGCTAGTCCTGTGGGAAACAATCAGTAAACTCATAAAAAGTTGTAGATTCCATGTTACATGGAACTGATGTTTCTATTCTGGTGGAGAAACGAGTCACTTTGGACTAAAAAACTAGATAGACCCAGGGAAATCCCTGTAAGTGGCACCTTTCTCAGAGTGACAAGTATTTCCAGAATGATCTCTTTTTGAAATACGACATAAATAAGACATTGTTCTGCAGTGTTCCAAACTAGTGAAAGATTAAACAAGCAGTGTTCCAGACTTGTGAAAGGTTAAACCAGCAGTGTTCATGACTAGTGAAAGGTAAAAAAGGTTAAATAAATAAGCTGTGTTTTCCACTGCCTCAGTGACTCATTTCAACCTTATACCCCTGTACAAAATGTTGACATCTGTGTCTAACACAACACCTGTTTGACGGCTGCCATGTCCCCCTGTTGGGCGTAGCCACACACCAGTGCCGTGTAACTCTGTACTGATGGTGTGAGGGAGGCTTGACGCAGTTGCTCCAGTACATCCCTGGCACTCTCTGTATCACTGCAGTGTATAAGAGATTCAAGCCATGACATTACCATGCACTGATCATCTCCAAGACTCATTCAAGAATCACTCATGATCTTTAATATCTCAGTATCTATAATAGTTTCAGATGCTGTCATTCTGTCTACAAAGGGCTGGCTGTAATTAGCGGCATGTGTAAGACACTTAAACACTGTCTCTGTGTATCTGTAATAATGAAGTGTCTCACCTTTTACCTGCTTGATACATCATACAAAGTTTAGTAATAAGTAAGAATAAGAATTTATGGATGAACAACTTCTTTATTACAATTAAGAGTGACGTTTTGTTGATGGTTCTAACAGGCTATGCTCAATGAGCACCCTCTTCACGAAACCCATATCACCTATCACATCCTCAAATGGTCGAGTACCGGTACCTTTGAGGCTTCCAATACATGACTCCCGGGGAACTCCAGGGTGAAATGAGTAGCAAAATGATCATAGCAATCCCTCAGAATATTTATTGCAACATTAATTGACACAAGGGATATAGCTGGTCTGGATCAGCGGTGGCTTGTCAGTAATGTATGGTGGATCAAACATATAATATAAATTTATAAGCATGACATAATGAATGAAACTAGTCATTACACACGCCGAGTGTCTTAAAACAATATGATAAATAGACAGAAAATCTTCCTATCACTGACACGTGGGACAAAATAACAAAAATGCCTCATGAAAATTCAACAATCGCCACAAAGTATAATGTAGTAACCAATGGGATGGTAACTGTGAAGTTTCGCTCATCAAGAAAATATATTCAGATTCAATGTTCAAAGATCTAAATCCCAAACGCAAGCACATGTGTATCTTCTTGTGCGGTGAGAAGGAAAGCGAAGGATCAAGGGCAGATAACTCTGATTGGTAACCAAAGGCAAGGAGCTCCCAAAATGAAGAAGAGGCACATTTTGGGTTCTGTGTTTTATGATCGAAGTGAAGACGGCAGTAGCAGTGTGTTGTGTCAGGATAAGACACAACTTGACATATTCAAAATGGCTGCCATGGCAGTATGTAATGGTCATGGTTGAAGCTGTGCCAACTATCACGAGTCGAGTAGACTTGTGGTTAAAGCGTTCGCTCATCACAACGAAAACCCGGGTTCGATTCCCGACATGGGTACAATATGTGAAGCCCATTTCCGGTGTCCTCCGCCATGATAATGCTGGAATATTGCTAAAAGCAGCATAAAACCATACTCACTCACTCACCACAAACCCCCTCACTCACCCAGATTTGAAGAAGCCCGTGATGAGAAAGCTGTACACTTTCTCTTTGATAGGGAAACCACATTCCTTCATGATGTTCATCACCGTACTGAAAATAATAAGCATAATAATAGACATGGATGGGTCCTCATCAAATAGCAGTGACATGGAAACACATTGTTTCAGACAAGTCAATCTGCCCCTTAGGCAAGCTGAAGGTTTTCTGGATACCTTCATACATGTTTTCAGTTTGTCTGTTTAACATCACACTCAGAAATATTCCAGCTATGTGACATCAACGTAAATAATTGAGTCTGGACCATACAAACCAGCTATTGATGTACAGTAAACTACGGTTATAACGTGAGCTGAGGTGAGGTGACATTGGGTTTAACGTTTAAAGATTATTGCACTTAAATAGCGACGTGCATGCATGTGCGTGTGTGGCTGCTTGTACTAGTCTGGACTGATGCCGATTTATAGTGCTAGCCCACTGAGATACCATGCCGCAGTTTAACATGAATACCCCAGTCAGACAAAGTATACTGACTCCGAGCCGACCAGTCCTTGTTTTAGCCCCTTAATGCAAAGCGCCAGACAGGGTAACAACAAGTACCATTTTTTAACGTCTTTTGGTATGACGCAGCCAGGGATCGAACCCCGGACCTTCCTCTCTCCGGGCAGACGCTCTCCCACTAGACCACGGAGGCGGTCACAGTTAAAACGAACTCAAGGGGGCCACTAGTTTGTTATAAGCATATGTACAGCATAGATACAGCAGTGGCATGGCAAATAAGTTCGGCATATCAGTCAGTTCGTTATAAGCTTGTTCGTTATAAACATAGTTTACTGTACTACCATAAAAACATAAGGAACAAATGATCTGAATGTAGTTTTCGTTGAGGTGAACATTTACAATACCGTGCCAACAACACAACATCAAATCACAATGAAATTTCACATCTTGCATGAGCTTGAGCTAAACACTTGATTAAAAGTGACTGCAAGGCATTATCAATGAACAAAATTGCGAATTGTGGGTATGACGGGGAACCACGTCAGTATCCCAAGTTGCCCAAATGCTTGGCAGATCAAAAAGTGTCATTTCTCGACTATGGGACAAGTACCATCAAACAGGTGGGTTGCAATGAGACCTGGGCATGGTAGGCCTAAACAATCTACACCAAGACAAGATCGTCTCACTACATACTACGCAAATCATCATCATCATCATCATAATCATTATTCATGGATAATAATACTCATTAACAAAGTAAATCCTAAACCTAGATATTCAAGGTTTCTGCAATTTGTTGAAAAATTAATTTGTTTAAACAAAGATGGACAAATTGGTAAATATATTACACAGAGTGCCTATAAAATTAAATAGCTGGAAATGTGGATATAGTAGGATATAATAAAATGACTCACATTGCAGCTTGGACATCTCCATGGTTACAGTAATGTTCCATCAGGTTTTCATACGTATCCTGCAGAACAGTGGCAGTAGCACATCGTCAGCATCAACACACAACAGCATCAACACACACCACAGAAATGTTATAGTGCGACAGAAGTTAAAACATAAAATGAAACTGTGTATTAATTGTCATTCTATAATATTTTCATAGCAACAAAAAGCTGCAAACCATTGAAAAGAAAAAGAGAGTGAACATTTCATGTTTTTGCTTAACATTTCTTCAGCAAGGTACTCAAAATACAGACCAGGGTACTCTTGGCCAAAGGATACTCATTGCCAGACAATGTGAATGTGTTCAGACAAACTGTCAGGGAAGTTTCAGGGAATACCGTGGCAACCTGAATATAATCGGGTCATGGCCAGGCAAATCATAGGCTGATAGCATGAGCACTGAGCCATGCCTGGGAGTATGAGGGAGTATAAGCATGACTTTGCAATATACCCTGCACTGAATCCCCATGGGAAGCATACAGGAAGAATTCCTGATGTCAGATGGAAAATGACAAATGGATGGGACAAGAAATCTTTTTCCAGTCTAATTTGTTTATTTCAATAACATATTTCTACTGATTTTGTCTTTCTTTTACATCTCATTCCTATCATGTCTCATTGAAGCCACTTAGCGCACTTAATTTGCACAAGAATATATAAAACAACATGCAGACTCTTACAGCAATTTTAATTACGGTATGTTGGGGGCATAGGTTGAAAATTGCTTGACAAAGTTGTGTCCATGAGTGAGTGAGTGAGTTTGGGTTAACGCCGCTAATCAGGGCGAACCGGGATTCCAACCAAGGGACGCAACTCTGCACAGCGAATCGCAGCACCTTACATGACTGGGCCACCCATGCCCCAGTGTGTCCATGAGATACACACAAAAAAAACTATTATCGTCTGTATGAATACCAGATTTGCTCTGATGATATTTATTTGTCACAGGCAGCACCCTAGGCCTGTTCAGGGGTTTCACAAAGGGGGTAAACATCTAAGACCTGCATCATTTTGAGCTCTCCTCCCACACCAAGCTGACACACCGTGATGTAACATTATTACTGTCCAAAGCAGTGTCCGTCAAACTCACTCACTCCAATACTGTCAACATCCCCATGAAGATCCTGGTGTGAATAGGTCTTCCACAAGCCATGCTTGTCATAACAGGCGACTAATGGTAGTGGGTGGTCATTCTCACTGACCTGGTTGATGCATGTCATCACATCACAATTGTGTAGATCCATGCTCATGATGTCAATCACTGGATTGTCAGTCCCGACATGATTATTTACAGACCAATGTCATATAGCTGGAATATTGCTGAGTGCGACATTAAACAACAAACAAATAGCCATGGGAGCCGTGCCAATGGGAACTGTGACAATTTACAGTTGTAAGAGGGGTACACAAAGTATGTGATCTAGACTACCAGTTGTCAGACTTTCATTTTTGTGAAAGCCTCATGGGCTGAGTGGGTTAGATCGTTGAGTTTGTGTGCTGGTGATTAGGTGCCTCACTCCAGCAGTGTGGGTTCAAATCCTGGACGGGACTCAACCAAAAAAGGTACGAGAATCTGAACTTTACTGAGAAAGTGTTATCCCAAATAGACCATTTGTAACAAACAAAGACACAAACAATAATGTGACTTTGGAGAAGCAAGAGGATCTCACCATGTCGGGTATGATGTGGTGAGACTGCATCTCGGTGATGATGTCGGTTGGAGTAAAGTTGTGGCCATTTTCAACATAGACTTTCAGTAGAGTGTTGTAGTGGCCCACCTCAAACACAGCTGTTATACAGAGAAAAGGGAACTTACATATATCATGTCAGCCTTCAGGATAAGATTCACATACAAAAAATAAATCATATGTATTTTCAAGAATGGAGCAATTAATCAACCATTTCGGGGTTCGAAACTCTTTTTATTGTTGTGTAAAAGGAACAGTTAAAATCAAGATAGCAGAATTAAAATTCGTACCCAGAGCCAAAGGGAATACTTAGAAAATCACTTTTCTTTTCACTTAAACTACCTTCTGATGATGTTTATTATTTGAAGCCAGTGACTTGAACATGTTAACTGGACAAACAAGGGAAAGGATAGACATATGAACACACCTAGAGTTCTCAATACCACTATCAAACCAGGTTTATGTATATATTGGTCTTAACCTCTGTATGTTTGAAAATATCAGGATATTTCTTTATAAAAATGAGTCTTTTTCTAACAGGTGTAATGTGCAAAAATATTGGTTTATTTCTCCCTTGTTTAATGAAGCCTCGAGTGTTTGAAATCACCCACCCTCCATATGGTGAAATAAATCCTGCAGGCATGGTTAAGCAGTGTCTAAGAAATTCAGCAGGCTAAAGGTTAATGAACAGAATTTCAAGTAACTTACTGCAAACTATGAAATTAATGAATCACCAAATTTAATGAGAGTGTCGACTTCTGGGATAAAACATGTCATGAAATTGCTTTTGCTGCACTGGACATTTTCACTATGTGGGTGAGCAAGTGTTTTGCTAGTATTCATACGACAGACAGACAGACAGACAGACAGATAGACAGACAGACAGCCAGACAGACGCACTCACTATGTTGTCGCAGCATGTTCCAGGTCTCCTGCAATAGGTTGGTCCTCTGTTTCGGGTGGACGTTATACAGGCAAGAGCCGAAACAGCTGAGTAGAGTCGTAGAAACTCCTTGGGATACATGCCCTGAAACAGGGGAGTGAATAATCCTTCAACAATTCAAGCTATACTTTAGTAAAGGCAAACCAGTGGTCAATGACATGAGAAGTGCCCTGGGATTTACTACCCGGGTACCCACCCCTTTTATGTACAACATTCAACAAAAACGTAGAAAAGGAAAAGCTCAGTTATGGATGTCTCGAATGATTAATCTTCACATTACATTAGGTAAGGTGAAATGGGGTTTAACATCACGTTAAACCAGCTTAACAGTGACCCAGCATCAGCGGGCAGCTGCATGAACAGGAAGACTAGCCATGTCTTCTCCTGCAACCAGTCAACACAACACACTTTCTCAACCTGTAAGAACATATTCCTGTATGTTATATTCAGTGAACTTTGTTGAGTCTCATACCTGCATTTTGCACCAGATGGCGAAAATTCTGGACCTGACTTTCATGTAAGCCTGGCGGCATTTCAATACTTTTTCTGACACGTTCTGCTGCTTTGGCAACATCCTCTTCGCCATGGTTACACTGTGGAAAAGCTGAATGTTCCGCAGTCCTTACTGTAACAGATCTGTAACAAAACATTCTGTGTCACTCAAAAAAACAGAAATATCTATCTTCCTTCTACTTGTAAATTGAACAAATAAAATTGGCTTTCCTAAATAATAAAATTAAATGGTTTTTGTATGAATACTGTCATGTGATTACTGATAACTATGGGCAGACATTCGATAAAAAAATAAATCAATTGAAACAAAGATGTAAGAAACAAGTATGCAATGACAGAAATGTTACAAATAAAGGTCATGATACAAAACCAATACAAATGTACAACCCTCAAAGAAAGACGCCATATTTCGTTGTTGTTTATATTGAGGCATATATTTTTAATTACGTATTACCGTATTCGCCGTAATAAGCGCCCCGCTCTAATAAACGCCCACAGCGATATTTGCTAATATATTGGCTAGTGAACAATCCCTATTAGCACCCCTTCCGATTGATCAATGTGCACAAGACTTATTTATTTGTGTATAATACACACTCGTGTGTTATATGCACCCTTAATTATGGGCAATTAAATTCTGGAAAAATATATATGTCGTGTATAATACACAGACTTTTCTTTTGTATTATTTCAGACTGTCAGCATAAACCACAAAATTTACGATCTTTCAAATCTGTTTTTTTCCACCAAAATGTTATTCTAATAAGAGCCCCCTATCTGTAATTTCGAGAGCGCCCTAGGCGTTTATTACGTCGAATACGGTATATCAATAAGGATTAACTATTGTTAGACAGAACATATGACCTTTACTTTACATGGATTATGGGTTTAAAACATTTTTATTATTATTCGGGTATTTATTCCCACAAGTTTGCTTTTTTTTCTTACGAGTCTTGATTTTTCGTAAGAATTTTGGTAAAATTGGAATCATAAAATATAACATGGCCAAATCGTCTGCAAATGATGAAATGTCACTCTTCTGTCTACGTCCATGAGTTATCTTTGCAGCCTGACAGAAACTGCACGTTTACCTGACATAATTCAAATGTGTCGGCGTATTGAGAGACTTTGCTTGTCGCCTTGCCATGCAAACCATTGACGTATAAGAGCGTACAAGCTTCGGCGATTGTGCAGCGATCAGAGTGTGCATGTGCCGCATGAGAGCAGCCATGTTTACTGTTACTCGGAGTATATCGGTCATTACCGGAACTTTCCGAGATGAGCCGAAGGCATAGTGTTGAGTCAAAACTTGTAACAAAATATAAGAAACATCAAATGAATGAAAAGAAATGTGTGCTAGTGTAGAGATGCCGAGGGTTATAGCGAAAACGGCACCGATTGGAGAAAACGGCACCTCGACTCAAGCGAAACCGGCTACTATTGCCTGGCGAAAACGACACCTTATAGTTTTTACACCTTGGTCAAATAAATGATAATAAACTTACATAAAACAAGTACGAAATTAGACCCCTTCTCCAATTTACTCGCCGACTCTGTTAACTTATTGTGAAAACACTATATACACTTTGACGTTTTATGTACTTTTACTCTGAGCGGGTGCTCAAAGTAGGTTATCTAGACTACCAGTTGTCGGACTTTCATTTTTGTGGAAGCCTCGGTGGCTGAGTGGGTTAGATCGCTGACTTTATGTGCTGGCGTTAGGTGCCTCACTCTGGCAAGTGTGGTTTCGAATCTCGGACGGGACTCAACCCCAAAAAAAGTACTAGAATCTGTACTTTGCTAAGAAAGTGTTTTCCCAAATATAACATTTGTTACATTTGACCACTTTCTAAATGGTATTGTGTATTCATGTATTTTGAGTCCAAACATGCTGCTGTCAGGTCACAATTATTCACAATGGCCTTTCGATGTGTGTGAGATGAATCTCAGAAAAAATCAACATGCTGTATCATGTGATCGGTAACTTTGATGTCAGTGTTGACAGCAATTCAAGTCCGAGTTGAGTTGTTATAACTGATTGGTTTAATTGTTCTCGGTAATTTACAATAAGCTCTCAATTACATGTTGAAAAGTTTATTGTTACAGTAGAGTAATTGAACGTATTATGTTTTAGGTAAAGGAACAAGCTGTTGAAAACATCTACAAATCGGGCGCCAGTATCGTTGAAGATGCTCAACAGAGACTCGTCGACCCTGACTGAACCCGGGAACTGTTGCGCCCCAAAGAGCCGAGGACTTTGGACTTCGAGGTACTGATAATAATAAAATAAACTACATAATGCTATTGTATAAATTCTCAGAATAACCGCAATTTTGTAACATAACGAATATTGTATTTTAACTTTTATTCATATTTACAAATTGCCGAGGACTTCTTACCTGTCCGTGTAAATACATCACATACATCAAATAACATGTAAATACATCAAATATCATGTATATAAAACATATATATTACTACAAAAATCGTTCTTATCATTATTAAAAATAGAGGTGCCATTATCGCCCGACACATAATAGCCGTTTTCGCCAAATGCGGCGCCGAGATCCCATTATACACGTAAGCCCTTAAGCTCCACAAGCGTACCCTAAGTAATCGTACGAATTAAACACATGTCCTTATGAATGAAATGAGGAAAACAAGAATTCACACATTTTATCGAATCAAACGCAGACCTTTAATAGGCATGGCGACCGCACTAGCCTACCAACTGCATGGGTATGGGGAGATGTCCTTTTGCATATATGAATAAAATGTTCCAAACAAAAATTGGCTGCGGTGCAAGAGGCGGGTTACCTGGCACGTCTGCACTAAATTCGGACAAACGGGCTATTAGTCATTAAGGGCAAATGTCTGTGTATATTGGGGCAGTTAGCAAGTATCGAGTGGAAATTTCCATGTTGTGGTTGCCTTGAAATGCCTTCCGATCCACTTTATTCATGATGTCCCGCAACGCACCACAGATCTGTTCTACGTACTTATTCTACCTCGGATATCGATGGGAATAATTTTATATTCTACTGATGAAACAATGTAACAGAGCACATTATGTGACAGAGCAGTAGTTGCAAAATAAATTTATAGAAATATATTACCATTACTTTATATGTAGTGTTCACTGTCTGAGGCAATATTTTATATTAGGGTTAAGTACGGAATTGTATGCCTAACACCCGTTCCCTTATTTTTCCCCGTCAGTATACACGGTGCCGCTACATCTATTTGTAGGTGTCGCTCAGCACTGACCATTATCCCATGTGTGTTAGTCCTGCACCATGACCGTGGAATATTTTTATTTTATGAAAAAATAATTATCTAGAAATGCATACAAAAGCAAGTCTAGCCAGCTCAAGCTCTATTTCTGAAATCAGCATAGGGATTTTTTTTTATTTTTAGAGTCAAGAAGGATATTGTGTAATATAAGATTTCAGAGACTAAATGTTAGTCTACATGTGTGTCTAAATAACCGAATAAATTGAGGATCGGATGGTTAAACAGCCATAGAAACTAACAGTTTTAGTCCACTAGTCCTTATAATGATAACATATGGCAAACCCTTAAAATAGGCAAATTTCTACTAGTCCTTATGGCAGTTTGGCAAGGACTATAGGACCAGTGCCAATTTCTAACGTTGGTTACAAAGTGTGACCAGAGTCCCCCGACGGCAGGGACCTTTGCTTGTGCTAACAGCTAATAGTGTAACTGGTGTAGACTTGATTATATTACAGGGCGTCGCGACATAGCTGGAATAAGAAGGAATGCTGTGTAAAACAACATTCCCTCATTCTCCTGTATTAGGACAGATATCCGCCGGAGATTCTATTCTGATCGTCTGCTCTTCTGGCCTGATCTGTCATGTCCAGATGCGACCCGATATATACAGATTAAATGTTGCGACAGATGCCTATAATAACGTACACTTCTTTCAGAAGGACTAAGGACTGTAAGGTGCAATTTCCCGACCCAGATAAAAAATTACTATATAAGCATGTTCAGTATATGCCCGTAGTAATGCCCGAATGATTACTCGTTGAAATATCTAGGTGGGGAAAATTTTCTGCTTCCAATAATTTTCTTTTACATGGTCATTGTTTGTTAAATTTAACGTTGTCAAAACAATTTAACAAAGTGATTTTTATAGCTCTCTCACTTTTTTTCACTAAAGAGATAATTGAAGAAGGATCGTGAACTAAAACATGTTTTAACAAAATGTGACTTTTTCTAATATCAGTAAGTGACCATCGCTGTATCAGAATCTGTAAACGATGAAATATGACAGTCGACTTGACTTTATGCACATGATGAATACAGAGATGTCCGACTACTCTTATGAAGGTTCCGATTGTATGCTTTTTTCTTTCAAGGGAGGCCACTCTAGTCGTTACACTCACGCTATTCGCGGCTGTCAGACTCCTTTGCGAGAATATGGACTATCCTACATCTAAACCTTTACAACACTAGAACAATGGAGCGATCGAACACAATGTGTCATAAAAACTATGGTGATCTCGGAAGCGAATTCATTATTGAGCACCGGAAAATCAAAACCACGAACCTCTGGATAGCTTTAATTATTTCTGTCATATTTGCATTATGCGTTGATCTACACACAAAGGTTATTCATATTCGTTGCATTTAATTCATAGATTTAGTCTCCCTCCATTTGTCTCTGTATAAGGCTTTGCATATCGAAAACTGTTCGCCGATCAGCTGCTGACGTTTGGACATTGCTAGCTTCATGTTTCGGAATGATTTCCGCCCATAACACATGCTTCAAATTTTACCCCTAACCATAAATACATTGTAGCTTTTGGTTATATCACATCATATTTAATTATTACCACAAATATGTTGGGGTTTTTTGGTTACATTTATTGTTTCCACAAATGTTCTCAGTGTCTTATTTCATTTATTGCAGGACATCTACCATCTATGGTCTATTTCAGCTGTTTTGTTTGGTGTTCTAGTTTTCAAACTCTACACAAAAGTACACAGAGGTATGTACATATGTAATGTAGGTACATTTTGACAGAATACATTACCAAAAGTGTTTAGTTGTGAAACATTTAATGCATTATTATTTATTATATCAAGCTATGGTCGGCCCAATCACAGGAATTCGAAACTGTTTACAAGTAATAATTGTTGGTGCTTTCCTGTCATGATGATACTGGAATTTTCTGTTAAGAGCAGTGTAAAATTACTAAAATGCCTAACTCACTAACTTCAAAATAGGTCTTGAAACCTTGAACTCATCAATCGAAAAGTTATGCAATAAGTCGCAAAAGGAAAGCCAGCTATAGTAAGATCCAATGTTCAGGCCACAGGAAGTAAGTGTTATATTTATTTGCTTGTTAGTTTGTTGTTTAATGCCACACTCAGCAATATTCCAGCTATACGATATGGGTCCTGACCTGACAATCCAGTGATAAACATCATGAGCATCGATCCACGCAGTTGGGATACAATGACATGCATCAACTAAGTCAGCGAGCCTGACCACCTTATCCTGTTAGTTACCTCTTAGGACAAGCATGGTCGTTCTGGATACTGATGGTTGCGCTATGCTGGCAGACTGACATATAATAAGTAAAGTGAAGTATGTGATTTTAGTCGCTCTTAGCGTCAAGCATGGGTTTCTGAAGACGTATTCTAACCCGGATCTTCACGGGTTATATTTATTTGAAAGTCATTTAGTTTGTGTAGGTGAAAAGCATGGTAATAGAAATAATCCATCTGTTGTATTTAATTTCAGTGTGAAGTTGTATAGGTCAGTCATCTTATTTTAAAAAACTAGTGTTAATCCTGATTACAGTGCAGGATGTGAAGCTGTTAACCATCTTGTATTACATGTATAACTTTTACAGACTGTGTACAGGTAGTTGATCTATTATTATTTGAAAGGTTAACAGTTACCTCTTGTATATATTTGTAATTTTCCTTTCCTAATCCATCAAAGATAAGGTTCCCCCCTCTCCCACTATTATGTCTTTGGATCACTCAGTGACTTGGGTATAGTATGCAACCATCCCTGTTCCACAATTATACATCCACCTCTGTACATTTAGAGTTAATATGCTACAACTAATATTCCTGTGTTAAGTAAGTAAGGATAAGATATATGGATGGACAACTTCTTTATTACAATTAGGAGCGACGTTTCAGTGTAGGACACGAAATATCTTATCCTTAGTTCTCAAACTGCGAAATGCCTCTCAAAGAAGTGTGTTTAAGACTTTCACAATCTCATTAAAATCAGATCTTAGTTTTCGCTATCGCTTAACAAAGATCTGAGGACATCCCATTACGGGTCACGTCAGAACGACCTTTCATCCAACCAATCAGAGCGTCAGTTACCAGATCATGAAAGTGACAGTCGGAATGTATTTTCTCATCGTGCAACCTCGAAATATTTAACAATATTTAACAGGGGGTATTACGAACGACAGTTACAGGTTTTATGATTATATCCATACAATCTATGCCATCTATGCGCCATTCCAGAATGTTCTTTTTATCAGTTTAAAAAAATTTAATCCAGAATATGTCAAAATATGTTTCGAAGCGTAGTCGCCAGTTTGAAACTAGTGTCGTGAAGCTCGAGAAAGCTGCCTTCTGATTGGCTAATGTCGATTTCTTGTCAGTCATTTCATTGGTCGGTCAAAGTTCGCGAAAGGTCGTTCTGACGTGACCCGTAATGGGATATCCTCAGATCTTTGTTTTGCGGTAGCGAAAACTAAGATCTGATTTTAATGAGATTGAGACTTTCACTTTTGAACTTTTGGTCGTATCACAAATGAGCATTTCATCTATTGTGAGATGGTTCATTTTATGATTGCTGAGGACATGATAAACGTGTGTTGTTTCCAGAGGTGATCCTAATATTACCCACAGTTGGTGTACAACTGAAGACGGAGTACATGCTGGGATTGAAGTGCACCAAGTTCATAGATCTCTCGCACATCCGGGACATCATCATCAATGAAGCTATCACTATGGTACGTTGTCTTCAAGTTCACTTTGTCAGTTTACAATCACATCACAATATGCAATTTGTGAAATTTTGTTGCAAGACATGTGACACAGCCTAGCAACAGGGTTGCTGGGGTCATCAATGTTCATAAGCTCCTCTCGGTGATTTATCATCTCTACACGTTTGTTAGTGAAACTTGTTACCACAGTACATAAGCACATGCTTGTTTGTTTGTTTGTTTGTTTAACTCCGCACTTAGCAATATTCCAGCTACCGGTATATGACGGCGATCTGTAAATAATTGAGTCTAGATCAGACAATCCAGTGACTGATATCATGAGCATCTATCCACACAATTGGGATACGATGACATGCATCAACTAAGTCAGCGAGCCTGACCACACAAGATTGGGTTGCTGAAGACCTATTCTAAACCAGATCTTTATGAGTCGTTTTGGTATTATGCACAGTATAATAGCAGCTTATTTTATTAAAGGGTTGATCTCTTCACGAGCGTGCTATTAAGTTATTTATGATGTTAATTCATTATTGTTTTTTGGTGTTACAGAATTAGATGCAAATGAATCATAGTGTTACATAGCTGTGCTAAATCTGGCAAAATCAGGAACAAAAGTTTATGATGCTTTGTATGATTAAAAATATGCTTATTTTGAACTTAATTTTGTTTAAGATAACTATTTCAAGCATCCTTTTTAGGAAATAAACTCCAAGCCCCTGTCAATATTTTCATTGTTTATTTTTATCCTATATTTTGTCGCATTAACTGGGAAAGTCTGTACAAAGAGATCTATTGGTTTACAGTTTTGTTAAAACTTTTATTTTATGAGGTCCTGTTCAGCATGTTCTGACAATTAATGGATCATATTTGTCAATTTTCTATTTTGCCTTTCATCTTTCAGTGTTTAGATATAAAGAATCTGTAATTGTCTCTCTGATCAGTTTTGAGGACCATGAAATAGAAATTAACTACTGCCCCTGGTCACCCTAAGCATATTCTCCTACCTCCCCCACCCGACACACCAGGGTCATTAGTTAATTTCTATTGTCACTGGTCCTGGTCCCATTTATTCAATGGTAAAGATGATAGTTACTAATGACTCTAATTCTGAATGTAGGCCAGACTGCCGGACACACACACACACACACACCACACCACACCACACCACACTCCTCAAGTTTGTTCATGACCCTGGCCAGTTCTAAGCCCACCCATCATATTGGTGACCCTAACTACTCCTTAGTGCATTCCATACTACTTACAATACACAGGATTCCAGGTAAGAACATAGGTCCCCAACCTGTGCTGGTTGTAAGAGATGAATGAATTAATGGTTAGGCTCAGTGACTTGGTGACATGGTTGATTGCCTGTCACCGTATCCTAATTGCATGGATCGTTGTCCATGATACTGGATTATCTTGTCCATACTCGATTATTTACAGACCTCCGTCATATAGCTGGCATATTGGCAGCGTTAAACTTCCAATATTGAATTTTCTACTTGTTTGTATTTTGTTCCAGCAAAGTGTCATCAGTTATCTTGCTGTTTTACTGAAGGAAGAAAAATCCGGAAAGTTAAAAACTTTGTATCCATTATTTTCGGTAAGTTGACTACATTCATGGGAGACACAATGACTAGACTGAATGTATCTACATAGGATTCAGCCTGGAGTACTGGCTAACTGGACCAACTGGTCTGGGGATGACGGCATGGGTTCACCCTAATGATCACCCACATTCTGTGAGCACCGTTACCTCACCAGAGATAAACATTTACAAAAACTTGGGATATCCAATTAAGAGGTTGCTGGGGTAGCCTAGTCATCAATGTGTTTGCTCATCATGCTGAAGGGCCAGGTTCAATTTCCAATATGAGTACAATGTATGACACCCATTTCTGGTTGTTTCACAATTTTATTTCCCGAGAAATAAGTGGTGTTGGTTCTTGCTGGCTCAACTTCCAATCATATTTCAGAGTATTGCATTTTTCTGTTGGAACTTCACCATACAAGTAAACATCTTTTTTTCCTGTTTTGCCAACCTCTTACACGTTTAAGTGAAAATATATGACTTTGTAGGAATGGTCACTGTTAGTTCATTACTGAAAACTAAACAATCAAATTCTCCTGGTCAGATATGGTTTATTGCAATCATAAATGTTGTCAGTATTCAAGAAAAGACTTGAGTAGTATACAGAATTATGTCTTTATATCCAATATACAGTCAGTATCTCTTTCACACTTCAACACCCTTCTTGAGATTCTACTGGCAATACAATGCATTGTTATACACACTTAATGATAGATACCTTAAATATTCTGCTTTTACAAACATTCAATATGCATCAACATTTCCTGGGCACTGGCTAGAAGTATTATTCAATAACTTTAAATCATCTTTCAGTATGGAAAATGTTTCCATGTTTTTCACAACATATCTTGTATGCAGACTTTTCTCAAATATGAATCATCAAATTAATCACTTCACAATACAGTCAAGCCTGTAAATACATATGAACATGAATATCATGATATGTTAACTATTAATTTGTAGTTTGATGTTTGTTAAAGTTAATGTATGTGCCAGTGTGACCAGCATCTGTAGCTCCACTTGCTCCTTGAATCAGATCTGTAGGAGGCTAGACCACTTTGTAGTTGAACTTCAATTACTTTATAGAGTGTTGACACCACTTTGAACAGTATTTTAGTTACATCACTCCATGTCTTGTTTCATCATCATGTTGACCAGGAAGGACAGTGATGTGATGCAGGTCTTAAATGTTCACCACTAAACCAAGAATCATATTCATAATTATCATAGGTCACATTTGGGATTCAAACCCAAAACCATATTCTTCTGGCCAGCCCCAGGGACCACCTCTGTCTGTGGTGAAGCGCAGCACCTCAGGTTACTATGCCAACCATACCACCTGTAGCCCAGCAGAGGGAATACAGATAATGAACTGAATGTGACATATATGTGTATCTTTAATATTACACTCTTCAGTAGTAACCTTGTAACAAACCAGGGATTTACCTGGGGTATTTATTTTGGGGGTCCAGGGAACTCACAACCTTTAATTACAGTACCAGTTAGAAAACATGGGATTCCCATTGAATTGACAAATATTGAACATAACAATCTTATTTCAAACAAAGCAGCTTAATTCCTTGCTTGTTCTCGTCTTATTTAATATGTAAATTATAATTTGATGTACAAGTTGAGACTCATGATTGTCTGAACTTTAAGACATACTTGAACTTTCGCAGCCAAAAAACCATTTACAACACTTCTTGTTCTGCCAATGCCATGCTTTGATGCACACACTTCACCCCTATCATCAATAGGTACTCTAGTTCAAATAATATATAAACTTGTGCATGCTGAAAGAGGAAATTGATCTTGTAAGACAAGTGGCGGCATATTATGAAATCGCAGCATAAACATGCATACAAATTTTCTGCGTCCAAGTGGATGCACTCTGCATTTCTGTAGCATCCATGTTTACGAGTCAAGGACCCAAGATTTTGCATCCAGCAAATTGGACACTTCAAGATTAAGTTTGGAGAGGTGAACAACAATAACAGATGCTAAAAGACTGGAACTAGGAAAACACCCAAAAACATTAAACTAATAAACATGGATAATTCAAATCTGTGGATCTTATTGCATTTCATCACCACATTAAACATGTTAAAACACTTGAGCTAGAAGTTGGACGTTCTAGAAGGCACAATTTGTATAATCATTGAGTAAACCATGTCATATTTTGTACTTAATCGCATTTCTAGATATAGAAGCCCTGCCTATGCATACTTTGTGTGCGTAATAACTTGATGCAAAATTATGTAACAAGACAATACACTTTGTAACCCTTTTACACACTTATAATCAATTTTTGATATTTAGCATTGCTCTAATTTTGGAAGGTAAAGATTTGGAGGGGCCCTTGATTCAAATACTATAGGTGCAAACCTACAGGACACCCCCGCACCCCTAATTTCAAACTCTGCCTACTTCATTGTTACCCAGTACATTGTCCTTGATTGATATTATTCACATGCTGATCTGTCCTCTTATCTGTATGTATATTCTTCCACAAAATACTCCATTCACATCCAAAGCTGTGGATAAAAACAACTTATTTCTAAATAAAACGAGACAAACAAATGCCCTTTTATCACCTCTCAAGTACACCTGCATTCATATTTCAGTAAATGATTAACGAGAGCGGTTCCTTACCAAACTGATCAATATCATCTTCCCGAGGCAAGGGAGTTAACTGACCATAAAAGTCCAGTTTCCATCCTTTGCCGAACAAGATTGAAATTTCTGGGCTCAATCGCAGTACCACCAGTGCCTATTACATTTTTTTTCTCTTCTATGTCCCCTCTATTGAGGATTCAGATTCCAACTCTTTTATCACTTGCATTTGCTTCAAACAAAATGGTGGTGCCCAGTCAAGACAATCTGATCAATAATCAAAATCTATATTGTGATAAAATGGGTCTTAATGCACAAAGTGCATCAAGTCAGGCGAGCACTTGCGTAAAAACTTGAGTAGATTGGGAAATATCTGCTGACATCAAGTTGACGGTACACATGCTTTGCAAATTCTGCAACCGACTGAAATCTGCATGGCAGTTTACCAACCAGATGTCAATTTCGTTATGCGATGTTGATTGGACTATGCATAGACTCGTTAGTCCAGCCAAAATAAAACTCCATAAGCCCAGCCTAGTCTGGCAAGGATGGAAACTGGACTTTTATGGTCATTTAAGTCCCTTCCCTCCGGAAAATGATCAATATTTAAGACACCCTATAACAAATGGAAAAACTCATGTCCCTTTTCATTATGCCAAAAATTAGCATAAGATAGTATTGGAGTTGTCCATGGCTGCAACAAAATATATCCCGATTACGATCAACTTGTATGTATATATGTATCCTACTGTAAATAAACCCAAACCCAAACAACAGGCTTCTCAAACATGTCAAACAACATGCACAAATTCAACAATCAACAACTATTGTTCAACTGAGAAAGTTCATTTCGCCGTTCATAACGGGCATAGTCCAAAATACTTTGCACCTGCAATATTGTAATATAGTCAATGTTTTTAGACTCCAACCACTGAAGGCCGATCTCAAATGCTTTGACTGCCTCGGCATTGGATGGAATCTTTGACTGGCTGTCCTCCTCATCCTCACTGGGCTCCTGCTCCATGGGTTCAGATGGGACTTCCTGTTCTTCATTCTCAGTAGCACCTATTGTGGAGATATCTGTGGTTGGGAGATTCTCATTGAGGCCGGTCCATTCCTTGATGGTTGCTACGGATGTCTCAATGCCTGCTGCCTCCAGTCTCTCCTGAAACAGCTTCTCAGAATCAGCTTTGTTTCTTCCGCTGGCATCGGTGAGAGGAGTTGATTCTTCATCAGCAGGATCAGAACCACCAGCTAGGGGGTCGAACACCATGGGCAGACACTTATGCCACATCTTTTCGATTGTTCGTGGTTTAATGGCAGACCATGCCTTCTCTCCAATATACATCATCCTCTTCAGTGAAAGGTGACGAAGAAATAGTTTCACATCAGTTTCGGTTGTCACCACCTCCTTGATTAACTCAGTCCTGTAGCTTGACTTAAAGGTGGCCATTAATCCATGGTCTAGGGGCTGAACAACTGAGGTAGTGTCTTTTGGCAAGAAAATGACCTGGATATTCCCATCTGGAGAAACCAGAACATCACCAGATGGATGAGCAGGATTCTCATCTAAGAGCAACACAGCTTTCTCGTCCAATTTCTTTTCTCTCTGATAGTGCCTCACTTCAGGAATAAAACATGTTATAAACCAGTCCATGAAAATTGCAGATGTCATCCAGGCATTGTGGCTACATTTATACCAAAAAGGCAATTTGGATACATTTACATGTTGGAAGCCCCTAGGCGATCTATACTTCCCGACACATAGAGGCTTCAGTTTGTGCTGGCCTGTTTTATTCAAACAGAACAGCATTGTCACCCGGTCTCTGATTCTCTTGCTGTTAGCACAGCTAGGTTCATCTGACGGAACAAGAAAGTTATTGTCTGGAAGAAGTTTGTAGAAAAACCCAGTCTCATCACATGTGTACACTTGTTCATCATTGTAACCACCAGAAAGTAAAAGTTCCCTCACTTTCTGACAGAACTGGTGAACCTTCTCGTCAGCAGCTGACACATCCTGGTTCTTAAGAACTTGATCATATGGGAAATGCAGGATTTCCTCCTTGTATCCCAGTGTTGGCACATTCTTTGCATCGTCTTCATCTGGATCTCTCTGCTTGCCAAGGTTATGACGTTTCTGAAATCTGTACAACCATCCAGCACTAGCTTTGAAATTATTTTCACCATTAATGTCTTTATTTAATTCATCAGCTTTGATCTTCAACATGGCTCCTGTGACATTCATTCCACGTTCCTTCTGCTGCAAGTACCAGCTATGCAGAACTGAATCAAGTAATGTATCTTTTGCTGTCCTGGCTTTCTTTTTCTTAATGTCAACATTGTATGCAAATGTACGCAGTTTGTCCTCATCTTTCATCCAACCTCTAAGTGTAGAATCAGGAATTCCCAGGTCTCTCAGAATCTTTGATCTTGGTTCACCTGCTTTTACTCTTTCAACGGTATTTAGTTTTTCTTTGATAGAGTATGCCTTCCTTTTTAGCTTACGAGGAGAAACATGTAATGGTTTGGGAACCATGGATACATTTTTCAGTACCTCTGCCAGGTCCATTTGTTCCTCTTTGCTCATTGCTGAGAGAGGGTCAGGGGTTGGCACAGCTGCAGTAGAAGATCGTGTTTTTGTTGGTGACATTTTAGCTGCTGAACGAGGGGATGTATTTTTGCGTGATGTTTTACCACCTCCTGAAGGCCTGCCCCTTCTTCCATGTTTTGGACCAACATCTGTTAGTTCATTCGATTTTGCTTGTTTGGTAGGGGGTGGAGCTTGAACTCGGGTCTGAGGCAAAACCTGAGGCTGAGGAGTTATGGGCGGTGTATTCACTACAGCTTGAGCGAGCTGTGCATGATGGGTAGTGATGTGTCCAGTCTGACTATCTATAACTGGTGCATGTGTCACTACTGAGTATGCTGCAACAGAATGAGGAGCATGCAACATAGTGTCTTGTGCATTGATTATTTGCTGATGTCCATCTTGAATAGATATGTTTGGGACCATCTGGATCTGACTTGGAGTCCTAGCAGATATAGTAGTAGGAACAACAACATGGGTTTCTGGTTGGAGTTTACTTGATTCCAAAGCAGCAGATATTATGTTGTTATCACTTTGCATTGTTGCTGCTAACCTATCTTGTTGAAGGGGCACAGAAGTTACTGACCGGACGGATGTCATATGAACTGTAGTAGCCATCATTGTTGATGGGTCAATCATGGTGACGTTATTAGCAGGTGCTGTGGGTGGTGGTGTGTGCCTGATTGGCTCCTCAATTGTTTGGCGGAGCTGTCCTTCTATTGTTTGCCTTATCGGCGCTTCAAGTGTCTGTCTTATTGCTGGGGAGTCAATATTTTGACGAAGGGGTGCTTCCAGGGTGGCCCCACCATAAACTGGTGCAGATGTGTGGTAACTAGTTGGGTAGTTTCTTGGAACAACCTGGGATGCTAATGGCCTGGGTATGCCATCAGGATTTGACACCCCCAAAGTTTGTGGAGGTGCTGCATTGCTCAGTCCCACATATGAGTTCCATGTCATGACAGGCGGTATGTTGGACGGTGCTGCCAAGCTGCTTATCGGAGGCATGGGAGTGTTAACCCCATGTGTGTCATGACTGACACTTGCAGTATGAACTGGAGGCGGGTCGGTCGACATGTTAACTCACAAAATAATACACCGTTTAAAATTATGAAAAAAATCAATGATTGTCTTCATAGGTAACATCTATTTTCAACACATCCCCCACACCTATGGAGCGATCTGTTGGTTGAAAGTTTTCTCACTTGTCAATCGATTTTCTGAATGGAAGCAATTTTATGTCGAGCGGCGACGTTACAACGAGGCTCTCGGGCAGAGGTTGATAACAGTCTCAATTTACCGCTTCATGCATTTTTATACTTCTCACACATCGCAGTTTTGGTTGTAAACCTTCTTCCCAATTTGTTATTTCGATCCATCCATGGGAATAGTTCTTCTTAACTTCTCTTGAAGCCGGACAAATTTTGATACAGATGCGGCCCAAGAAAACTATAACGCCATTTTTGTCATGCGTAATGAGTACTTCCTGTTTTCGCGCGCCGGCTAAATTCAGGGTTACTTCCCTTAGATCACCTGTCACCTCTTATCCATGATTCCTCGGGACTACCGTAAATAACACGCCCTCACCTTGTGCAATGTTAATATTGATGTTGTCTTTTCTTGAAGTAAGTCACAATACCACAGCTTTCATTTCACTGTCACCAAAGGCAGTGAAATAACAAATAAGAACAGCAAAATATAGTTGAACACATGAAAAACACTTGACCACTACCAAGCAGTGTTATCATATGCACAGGGGCTTGTAGCGCAAAAAATAGCAAGACATATATATAATATGGTCACATATATATATATATATATATATATATATATATATATATATATATATATATATATATATATATATATATGGTCACAAACGAGGGCCACAGTACTATATCCATTTATATAGTACTATGTCCACGTTAGTGACAATTTATATCTTGCTGCTATATTTTGCCTAACAAGCCCCTGTGATCATGTGAAATACGGTCTGTTTGAAATAGAAATCAAAACTCTCAGCTCTGAAATAATACCGCTTATTGTATCCGTCATTTTTGTAGGCCCACTAAGGTCTTCTAACCGATTGTTATTACACATTAAATTTACAAGTTTAAAAACATCTTCGAGCAAAATCGCCTTAGCTGTAATGTTAGCTTCTTGTTGCTTTCAGAACTCCAGGTATGGGATGGACTGTCTCACAGCAGTGTATGAGGTCTCGCAAGAAAAGCTCTTCCCTAAACGCACATGACAATGAACCGGATGATGGATGATGCTGCAGAATTGCGTGCATACTAAGTCATCGCGATACGCTGTGCCTTAGTGCGATACAGACGATGCATGCACATATATAGAAACATCTTGAACATGATAAGGAATTGTTGATAATGATTTTGGACGGCATGTGAAAATGCTGGCAAGCTTTTGTTAAATTAACCGACGCAAACAGACCAAACGTGTCTTCACCAGACGAAGTCAGTTGTTCATGTATGGCATCGGAAGTTACTATGGAGATATGTATTCAGTCGCGACCAAGTGTATCTCCACAACCCTACACATAGACGTTCACAATGACTGTGTGAGTGATCTATATTTTACGATGTACTCGACAGTATTTCGGTGACATCAGGGCGTGTCAGAAACAAAATGTGGGAAACAAAGCTCAAAGAGGATCCAGGTATGGGACGTTATGTCTAACAGCGCTTGAGACTACTGGGTAATCGTGCTCCCTTAATAACTATGAGTGAGTTTTGTTTCACGCTGTTGTGAGCATTAATCCAGTAATATGAAAGAGAGAGAGAGAGAGAGATTCACATATGTAGGGAATCGAACCGGGTCTCCGGCGTGAAGAGCCTGTGATGTAACCACTAGGCTATCCAACGCCACAAGTACATTGAATCAGATGGAATATGAAGAGTACTTCTATCTTTTATATTGACAATGGCATCCATAAACATAATTATCAGGGAGGTCCGTATAATTTTTGTGTGGTGATCTGTGTGGGTAAAGTGTCACGGCGTTGTTGTAGTCTTCGTATTTGGCGCCCTTTTTATGTATTTACGTTTTGCACAATACAATATTTTTACACGACCAGTTTGTTTGTTATATAACTTAAGTGAATCACCGTGAATTTTACCCCTTACTTCGAACAATTTCACCAGGAACGGCATCAGAACAATGGAGTTTGTATCAACTCTGTGTGTGTGTGTGTGTGTGTGTGTGTGTGTGTGTATGCTGTGACCTCCTGTGGTAACCTTTCCAGGGGTGAGGTTAAAATGGGGTTCAACATCGCGTTCAAGATTGTAATATTTACATTAGGACGTACATGTATGTATTTTCGCGCGCACTAGCCCGGGACTTATGCCACAGTTTAACATGAATACCCCACTCAGACAGCATACTGGCTCAGGGCCGACCAGTCCTTGTACAACAAACTTGTACAACAAGTACCATCTTTAAACGTCTTTTTGTGTGACGCGGCAGGGGATCGAACCCCCGACCATCCGCTCTCATGGCCAACGCTCTATCCTCTAGACCACAGAGGCAGTCTGTGCAGTAGTGATCAGTGTGTGAGCAACTTGCAAGGTTTGTTAATATTCCGTCAGAGCTTTAGCCCAGCTGGGAATCTGGGTTTGAATAGGCCCCCAGCTACCTATCGCTCTATCCACTCTACACAACAAGAGTTGTACATTGAGTACAATTCATTTAGCAGTATTGCAGCAGTAATATTCCGGGAGACAGATTATTACCAAAATGGGAATCGATTGTCTGCGGCGTGACGAGCGAACATTTGAACCACTAGGCTACTCTGTCATACTACCTGCTCGCGGCCTACCGTCCACAATGAGGCGTATCTGCACGAGATTACACATTCAGTATACAGTCGACGCGTAGACATACACGTTACGGCTGCTCGCTTTATAAAATGTACAGACTAAGTTAGGGATTTGAGGTAAACAAGAAGGGTCCTCACGTATATAAAGACTACAGCTCCTGTATTCTATTTCTTTGTTGTTTAACGCCGCACACATCAATATTCCAGCTATATGACGGCGGTCTGTAAATAATTGAGTCATGAGCATCGATCTACGCAATTTGGATACGATGACATGCATCAAACAAGTTAGCGAGCCTGACCACCCGATCCCGTTAGTCGCCTCTTAGGACAAGCATAGTCGTTCTGGATACTGATGGTTGCGCTATGCTGGCAGACTGACATATAATAAGTAAAGTGATTTCTATTTCACAGCTGTATTTTAGTCGTTCGTAGGTATTAGCAGGAATTTTAGCAAAACAAATTTCCCAAACATGATATGTTTTGAAACCCCACCTCGTGTTTGTTCCAAGACATCACTTCACGCGTGATGAGTCGCATGCTTTTACAAATGTATAATTGTTGGGTTAATCGGAGTTGGGATATGATGACGTTGTATTTAGATCAACTAGCCTCCATGAGTGATAACCCAAACGAACGAATGCTATATTCACTAGCTAGCTTATAAATATAACCCGCCTGCATGCGGGTGTAGTGAGAGAGTTGGGTTTAACGCCGCTCTGTATTCCAGTTATATCACGGTGTATCAGCGTCATGTGGGAGGACAACCCAAAGTGATGCAGGTCTTAGACGGTAACCACTTTGCTGAAACCCCCGAGCACGGATATGGTACTGACAAACCAAGAAACATAATCGGGGAGAACCAGGAGTCGATCTCACAATCACGGGTTTCTGGCGTGCCCAAGGGGCGCAACTCTGCACAGCGAAATGCGGCGCCATAGGCTACAGGTCTACCCGTGCCCCACACGAGAATAGAGGCTACGTACCGTCAATCACATTTACCTGTTCATAGTGATATTCAGAACTCCATTACCAACGTTTAACCTCAGTTTGGGTCAGTAATCTACATATGGTGCTTTAATGGGACCCTGTTTCTATTAGGACCGCCTCCGTTGTCTAGTAGTAGAAGGGAAGGTCGGGGGCCGCGTCATACAAACAGACGTTAAAAGATGGTACTTGTTGTTACCCTGCCTGGCGCTCGGGGGCTAATGGGCTAAAATAAGGACTGGTACCCCGGTCGTCTCGGAGTAAGTATACTGTGTCTGAGCGTGGGATGCATGTTAAACTTCGGCATGGTAGGTATATATATATATATATATATATATATATATATATATATATATATATATATAGTACGGGCTAGTACAAGCATCCCCGCGCACGCACGCACGCACGCACGCACACACGCGCGCATGCACGTCGCTCTATAAGTGCAATAATCTTGAACGCGACGTTGAAACCCATTTCACCTCAACTCTAAAGAATACCAGAGGGGTAGCTTGAAACACGTGGAAAATAAGATACAAGGACCACACTGAGAAGTAAGTTTTCCAATCATACACGAAACTATTTGTTCCACTGATTCGAGAAGCGCCTTCATCCACCATGCTGAATGTTGTCGTCTGCTCAGCTTTCCTAATTCTCCAGGTTGGACAAAGTCAGCAATCATCTGGTAAGTACTACAGAGCCATGCTCCTCATGTCTGAGATTGTTAAGGAACTCTGTGTAGCAGACACACTGTTGACGACAGTGGATGGAATTCATACCACAGCACCCGAAGATGTCATAATGAATATCATAATGAATATTATCTACATTGGATCACAAATACTACCAAACAGAACTTGACCCGTGAAGATGCGGGTTATAATAGGTCTTCAGCAACCCATGCTTGCCGTAAGAAGCGATTATATCATTGTCGTATTTAAAGAGGCGACTAACGGGATCGGGTGGTGAGGCTCGCTGACTTGGTTGATGCATGTTATCGTATCTCAATTGCGTGGATCGATGCTCATAATATCAATCACGGGATTGTCTGGTCCAGACTCGATTATTTACAGACCGCCATCATATAGCTGGAATAACGCTGAATGCGGCGTCCTAATGCGCGTGCGTGTGCGTGTGCATGTGCATGAATGTGTAAACGTGACGTATCACCAGGTATATTTTGAATTTCTATGTGTGATGGCAGTCGTGTAATTCAAATACAAATAGTGGAATGAAGGTAGTATGTAGTGTGTATGTGTTCGCTCTCATTCTTTACGCCTGTTGACGACTTTCAGAAAAGAATGTGTACTCTGTACTTCAACACCATTATCTGGATGCAGACCCAAGTGGATTTTTCATGTAGACATTTTTTCTATCAGGTTAATAAACAATTACTTCCAGCTTCCAACGCACCGTCCCATCGGGTTTGTTCAAACGAACTCGAACAATCGCGAGGCAATCTCACGTTTAGGGTTAATAAAACGCACCAAGGGAAATAACTCGTGTAAGCATTATTACTGTCCTCTCCCATGAGGGCTGTCCACACTTCTCGTAATGCAATTAAATGTAATGCTGACCGAGTGATATTGAGGGCACCGACGTTGTCTGAATGTCTGATAGGCTGTCATATGCCGATATAAAGAGGTGTAAATATCACATTACTGCGCGTGGTGATATCATTATGAGGGGGCGTATCAAAAGTCAGAGGTATATTATCATTATTATTCCACTTGCGGTACATACCGCTTAAACACAATGTGTAAGTTCGGAACCAATGGCGCAGGGCTAGGGTTATGTGTCGTTTTACCATTATGATGCGTTAAGTCCATTTTCCCTCAAGTTCGTCATTCTTCGGAACGACCCCTGCACGCTCTAGACGATTCGATTCGGACGAAATGGGGGCGAACCTCGGCTTAAAGTCTTGCATTGTGAGCGTCACTGCGCCTCGAACTTGAAAGTCCTTGAAGAGGGCGCTAACCTATACTTATCATATTTGACTGCTTGAAAAAATATTGAAACATGTGTAGGACAGAATAATGATGATAAATAGAAATTACTCTGAAAATAACATTTCGTATTGTTATTATCAATCTGCATTTAGGGGCGGTCGGGTAGCCTAGTGGTTAAAGCGTTCGCTCGTCACGCCGAAGACCCGGGTTTGATTCCCGACATGGGTACAATCTATGAAGCCCATTGCTGGTGTCCCCCGCCGTGATATTGCTGGACTATTGCTAAAAGCGGCGTAAACCATACTCACTCACTCAATCTGCATTTATCAATTTGAAATTTTATACAGTTGATAATAATTGATAATTTCAGCATATTTGCAACTGTCTATGATGTTATGATGCTATCGTAGTTAATCAGTTGTTAAAATCCTCGATCTGCGTCTCTACCATCCAAAGGTGTCATCTTAAACAGGTTTTGATAAAAGGCAATGCTGTACATTGAATTCTTAAGTTAAAAATCATAATTGTATATGAGCTTCTTTGGTACTCCGGTGTAGAATAGATAGCATTTACTAAACGCTTGACGTAAGAGCCGACTGAAATGAGGATGGGGTGGTTACAATGTGTGACCTGGCCTCTCTGTGTGTCGTAATGTTTGACGTAATTAATATAGCAGTATTTCCAATATTACCAGTGAGGGTAGCCCGCAAGTTTTTTGTCGTCCGACAATGCATGCACGTGAATCACATGACGACCCAACCTGCTTGTACTAAAATAAAACCGTGGAGATCCGGGTAGAGAATAGGCAACCCATGATTGCCGTAAGGGGCGACTAACGGGATCGGGTGGTCAGGCTCGTTGACTTGGTTGATGGTTGATGCATGTCATCGTATCCCAATTGCGAAGATCGATACTCATGGTGTCAATCATTAAATTGTCTGGTTCAGACTCGATTATTTACAGATCGCCGCCATACAGTTGGACTATTGCTGAGGGCGGCGTTAAACAACAAACAAACAAGTATTAAAATAACAAATGCCAGGATTCAACCTCAATTGATTTATTGCATGATGAACAACAAAATAACCACACTTTGCGTGCATATTATGCAGAGCTTTAAAAGAAAAAATAACAATACGATTGATAGCTCAACAAATGGCCGAGCAGAACCAGTGTATCACTTGCTCATAGATATCTACACTTGTGCATTGCAAATAGCGTATGTAGATTAAACTAAGCCATGATAACCAGCATACACAACTTATTCTTGGTCTTGGAAACAAATTATCACCACATACATGCAGGAATTGAAGTGATGGATCATATTAACAGAACAGAATACCTTGTGATGACAAACTCTTCATACACTGGTTTGAAGCTGGAAGCAGCCAATTAATTAAGGGCAAACAAAACTGTAATATGATGTTATTCCTGAACAGTTCAAATATGCTTGACAAATATCAAGGAATAATCGATTTCGCGAAGCACATATATCCTTTGCGGGATAGTTACATAACTAAAGCCCATCACTTTACATATATAATATTACAACGTGTTTACACAGTTATTGTTTACCTTTGAATGTTTATAATCAAGCCATCTAACATGTAGTGAAAGGTTAAACGCCACCAATTATTCCTTTCACATATCACCACTAATAATAATAATAATAATAATAATAATAATAACAAGCATGAAATACTCACATCCCCCGCCAATATGACATGTCGGGTGTGTGCAATGCATTAGCTCCTTTGAACTATGTTCACTGGGCCTTTTTGAAAAGAAATATAGTACGGTTTTCAAGATCTGCTCCGGAAACGAGGACTACCTCCATTTTCAGTCTAAATCGAAGTCGTTGCCATGGAAACTACAAAAATAACTTTTAAAAATCCCAAACTATCAAAAGGCACCAGTTCACCACTAGATCTATCTATGTGCCAAGTATGACGAAGAAATATGGTACGGTTTTCAAGATCTGCTCCGGAAACGAGGACTACCGCCATTTTCAGTCTAAATCAAAGTTGTTGCCATGGAAACTACAAAAATAACTTTTAAAAATCCCAAACTATCAAAAGGCACCAGTTCACCACTAGATCTATCTATGTGCCAAGTTTGGTGAAGAAATATGATACGGTTTTCAAGATCTGCTCCGGAAACGAAATGTGACGGCCGGACGGAAGGACGGACGGACACCACCCATTCCTATATCCCCCTGCCACTTCGTGGCGGGGGATAATAATTGTTAAATAAGGATGACGAGATTCCAGAGAATATATATGAACATGAGTGTATACTCTTCTTAAGGCAGCGTGTAATAAGTGTTTGTTGCGCGTAAATCTGAATAAATAGGTGAACATTTTTATGAAGATTGTTCCAGCTCCGTTAATAGGTGTTATTAAACTAGAGTATCATCACGTAAAATATTGCACTTGATATCATTCGAGAGCACTCGTGTCATTCCGGGACAAGCCGGATGGCGATTAGGAAGGTTACGGAAAGAGACGAGCGGTGACGAATGAACCGATATAACCTGGTTAACCATCCCAAATATACACGGAATGAAAGATGATCTTGATTCAGATGTTGTTTACATGAGTTAGGGTGTGTTATAGAAACCTCTGGTGAACTATAGAGAATGTCACCCAGTGTCGTTTGATATCAATAATATCAACACGATTAAGCTCCGATGCTTGCTATTTATCGATGAGATTTGATATACTTGATATCAAGACACGAGAGTGAGATTCTATTTAATAACTTTTTCGGTTGCAAACAGTAACATGTGTCTTGAGTGTAAACAGTACAGCTAACCAGCTTCAGCGACAGAGGGATTAGTGATGTCATTTGATATTTACGTCATGTTAAACGATGACGTCACAAGGGTTTACAAAGCATTGTGATGCAATTTATTTGTAGCGATATCTAGGATATCTCCCGTGGAAGCCAGTTTGGTATGATAAACAATCGCCCTTGACTCATCTATACAAAATGCTGTCTTGGTTCGCAATGGAATATCCCACATGTGAACCCGAAGGGCTTATAATATAAAATATTCCAAAAATACCTTGGATACCAACGGATGATATTGTAAAGCAAAGAGACATTATTTCCCGAATCACCTACAACAGACAATGAATTGAGGCTTTTTCATTGCTTAGTTTACGGATTTACAACACAGCATGACTGTGGTCGAAATAAAAGGAACATGCAATTGCAAAACGGATTGTGGTATCAAACGGATGCAGATCGGTTCATTTTCTTGGACAGTGACCGATTTTTATTGACAACTTTTCTCTCTCTAAATTTTGTAATGAAAAAGATCACAATGAATTTGTTCCACTACTACCTTTTTCTTGCAACATCAATGCAGGGTAAATGATCGTCCGATCTTTAAACCAAGAAATGAAAGTCGCCTAAAGAGCTCAACCAAATACTCTTCCATCAGGAACTTCCATAGTATCTTCAGTAGCGATTCCAGGCACAACCATGCACGTCTCCATCGTGGAATGTGTAGACATTAAATAGCACTAACAGGCACGCCTGAACCTCGCCCTCCCCAGTGTTAAACGCACTCGGGGGCTCGGTTCAGGGTGTTTTCTAATGGTAACAATTAAGGCTTGTAGACTTTCAGGGCAAAGCTCTATTCATGACTACAATGCTACGCTAATGACGTCACAGTAGTTTAGTACTCGTGATGTCGACATAGGTACAGCCGTCTGGCACGTTGCATTCGTACTCGATGTTGTGAAGGGGTTGCCCCCAATGGCAGTGTTGTGTTTCCTCCTCAGGGTAGAACTTACATTGTAGTGCCAACTTCATATACACGCCGTTAGACATCTACAACATAGGGAATATTCTCAATTTTGGAAAAATCGAGTTTCAACGTGAAAAGGGTAGTGCAGTGCAACTTGCTTTGCAGAGTTATAACAAATGCAGAGTTGCGTCCCTTTGACGACAGGACTTTGACTTAGAATTTGACAATATCACAGAAAGTTGTATTCCCAGACAAAGTATACACTATCTAGGATAAACCTAAAACGATTTTCAAAACGCAGCCCATAAAATAACTATACACGTGGAATCGCTCAACCTAACGGCTTTTAACCTATTTGGGTAAACATTTAAACAATCTCATATGTTGGTGGGAATATAAGAGAACAAAGAAATCGTTTATTGCTGTTTTAAACCAAAGTTTCGAATGAACCATATAAGTCATTTCCAAACTAACTTTCATGTCAACCGCCTACCCACCACCCATCCATGGGCGTTGGGGCAGTGGAGAGGACTGGATTATTTTGAAGTGTTTTTTTCTGCAAGTAGATTACAGGCTTTACACATATCAAATAACTGTTCAGTGGACTTGATGGATATCCTGGGGAAGAGTGTGTCTTGACGCAGTGACAGTGAAAACACCCACCTCCCTATGCGCACGCATACGCACACCTAACATGCTCAATGATCAGTCCCTTTTAACCGTTCCCTTACTTCTTTTCATGAGTATATATATAATCCGAGTCGGGTATACCTCCAGCACGACCGGGAGCTCCTTCCTCTCGGCGCTCTTGCTCTGTTCGAAGCCGACAGTGACCCAGCTGGCCTGGTACTTGCAGCTGTCGTCATCGTCGCGTTCTGGCTTCACCTGGTTCAACCCCAGGTTTTCACCCTGGATCTGCAGTCGCCTGTACCCAGAAACATAGCAAAGTGGGTATTAAGGTAAGATAAAATGATCACATTGAGATTTGAATTCAATCAATGTTTCATAACAAGGTAGTGTTTTAAACACGCTAGGGTGATTTCCCTTTCGATAACATTCGTAAATATATATCTACATTTGAATGAAACTGTATTGAACGCATTCATGTTTGGTGTTATATGATCGGGACAAATGGCAGCCCTATCAAGTTTGGTCCCTATAGTTGAAACCCACTTTACACTACGTGCAACGTTTATACCTGGACTGGACACTGACAATGGGCAGTGAGATATAGTCTCCCTGTCACAACAACGCGGCAATTGGCAAAGTGTTCACCTGCGCTATGAGGTTTATCTTACGAAAATGACCGCTCCAATTTGTATTCTTCACAATTAACAGCATCGACGACGGTTTCTTGTAAGGAATGGTATCGGAGTGCTTCAACATGCAGGTAAACATTGGCGTGATGTTCTCAAAGATTGTTAGTTGTAACGCAGCACACGCTGATCAATACTGGGCTTTGGGCTTTTTCAAGACAGAAGAGCTGCATGGTTCCCTGAGTATGCTGCGCTGGCGCTACAGGAGCATACGCAGAGAACGAGGCTGGACTGAAGAGATCCTTGCCTGCGGCCAGGTGCCCAGTCTAGGTCCAAGTGAGGCATTACTGCCTTGTTTGAACCCAGACGCCGAGATAGTCTGTGGATATGTGGATAACTCATTACCCGCTTGACTGATAAATATAATAAAATGTCAGAATACATGGCGGTGTTCGAGTGACTTAAAAGAACTAGGACACTGTCAGCGGACATGAGTACAGCCTCTCATCGAAATCAATACACGGTCCAAGATACTATAACAGAAGCTTTACTATAGATAGGGGTTTAAAGGTCATAACTGCCTAGCCTGTATTCTTCAGTATACTGTATCTAAGTGACAACATTAACAGGGGTTGTACTGTTGTATTGCGTGTGTACTACATGTGAGTATACATCTGATTACCCTGGTTTGTGAATTTGAAATATGATATACCTTACCAAGGTAGAATAACTGTTTATTTGTTGTTTTCGCCGCAGTTAGTAACGTTCCAGCTATATCACTGTAAATAAATCACAGTGTCTGATAAAATGAGCAACGTGAGCAAGGTCCCACTCCGTCGGCTAAGATGACATGCAATCAACTGTTACATATAAGTCACCGAGCTTCTAAGTCGCTTCTTACGACAAACAATAAAGTGCTAGGGATCTAACCGGCTCCACACAACCTTAACTGCTGTCCTCACACATTGAAACTGTGGCAACCTGTGCTTGATAAAAGCTATTCTTGCTTTCACGAGACTTCCAGATTTACACCTTACCACAGCCCCCTCACCATTATGTTTAAAAATTCCGACTTTTAAATGCGTGTATAAGACAATTTGTTGTGGTTTATCTCATTAGGACAAGCATATCTCATGAAAAAACACTTCGATAAACATTTCTGGGGTAACGTTTGGTAATATTATGGTGGGAGATATATACACCCTGCAGCGTCTAAACTGACGGTTGTAACCACCACAATAGTATCTTACTTCAGACACGACAAATCTCCAAAACATAGAGACCCGTGAAGATCCGGCGTAGAATAGGTCTTCAGCAACCCATGCTTGTCGTAAATGGCGACTATGCTTGTCGTCAGAGGCAACCAACGGGATCGGGTGGTCAGGCTCGCTGACTTGGTTGATGCATGGCATCGTATCCCAATTGCGTGGATCGATGCTCATGATATCAATCACTGGATTATCTAGTCCAGACTCGATTATTTACAGACCGCCGTCATATAGCTGGAATATTGCAGAGTGCGGCGTAAAACAACAAACCCACCAAAGCATAGAAGCCGTTTGATCAAGGAACACGTCTGTCACGAACATGTGCCGCTTAGTCACATTTAAGTCTGTTACAGAGGGGAACAAACTAGTGCGATTAGTCAACTACACGCACGTCAGCTTACAACACATGTTCCATCGGCAACGTTATACATGTAATTATATTTATATATGATAATTGTTTATGCGCCTCATGTCACCTGCTAGCGATGAAATATGGATAATATGGTTCTGTAGCTTAGCGAGAGTGACTGTACATTCGCTGTCTCATGGTTCTGCATATAATTTTAGGTCCCTAGTTGCCACGTGGTGACAGGTGTGTCAGAAACCAACGATCGTCATTTTGAATCCCAGATGATTACGTTTCTTAGTGTGTCATAACAATACCCGAGCTCGTGGGTTTGATATGAGCGGTAAACGTTAAGACCGCTATCACGTGGGGCTTTCCTTACACATCTATAGATATACCCGCGACATGACAGAAAAAACTGTTCAAACGACCTTAAACCAATCCCACCAACTCAATGTATTCATGGTGCCCCGTCCTTCAGTGACCATCGTTTAAAATATGTCAACTGACACGAAGACCATTTAGTGTAGAACAGAAACGACAATTCCACCTTTCATTGCTCCAACAGATGAGGTCTCAGACACTGCCGTGTCTCAAGATACAGCCCTGAAGCGTGTACTGTGGATCTTGACTGAAGCCAGTGCCAACGAGTAGTTGATTGCTGTGGCACATGAAATCAATTTGTCCTAAAAATACACTTGCAGCTATGGAGATCATCTTGGGACGCTGGTCCTACGTGTGTGTGTCCCAAATCAATTACGGCCTAAAAATACACGATTCACTTAGTGTTATGAAGTGAGTGAGTGACAAATACGCCGCATTTCCCAAAACTGCATTCAGTCACAAACCATTTCTGAATAGGAAGTACATGCATAATTAATGTATCGACAACAACTTTCGTATCAAACATTCAAAACCAAAAACGGACATTTTTACTTCCTGCTGCAAAGTGCCCATCTTCCGATTTCGGTTTCATTCCAATTCATTATAAGGAAGACAGACCCAACAGAATACGATCCATGTCGACATAGGAATGGATTGTGCAGCCTCCGTACTATCTCATAGTCTTAACCCACTCTTCACAGAGACAGGGGTTACATGTGATCTGCTTCTACATCCAACATTAACGCTGTTTCGACAATGTATAGGTGTAGCGTGACACTGCCTCCCGACAGGAGCATTACATCGAGTGTTAACGTATGACAACACTATAACTATCTCACTGGTGATGTGTGTTCAACAAAACTACGGGGGCACGGGTGGCCCAGTCGTCTTAGGCGCCGCGATTCGCTGTGCAGAGTTGCGTCCCTTGGGCACGCCAGAAACCTATGATTGTGGGTTCGAATCCCGGTTCGCCCCGATTATGTTTCTAGGTTTGACAGCACCATACCCGTGCTCGTGGGTTTCACCAAAGTGGTAAATGTCTAAGACCTGCATCACTTCAGGCTTTCCTCCAACACTAAGCTGACACGCCGCGATATAACTGGAATACTGTTAAAAGCGGCGTTAAACCCGACTCACTCACTCAACAAAATTGCATGACTACCAGCACAAATCGACACATATAAAATGCATCCCCGCTGTTCCCGTGCCTGTAGCTTGTTTATATGAGGTTTAGAAATGATGACAATAGTTCAGAAGCCATTGTTAATTGATTTGACTCAAGTTAAAAACAATCATTGACCCGTGAAGATCCGGGGTGGAATAAGTCTTCAGCAACCCATGATAGCCGTAAAAGGCGACTATGTTTGTCGTAAGAAGCGACTAACGGGATCGGGTGGTCAGGCTCGCTGACTTGGTTGATGCATGGCATGGTATCCCAATTGCGTGGATCGATGCTCATGATATCAATCACTGGATTGTCTGGTCCAGACTCAATTGTTTAGACCGCCGCCATATAGCTGGAATATTACTGAGTGCGGCGTTAAACAACAAACAAACAAACAATCTTTAAGTAGGGTCTACATTTTTTCCCTACGCTCCTCTTCACAAGTGTGAATTCATTTCTTCAGATATATCGTGACTTAACTATAGATTTATACGCATTGTGCAAATCTGACGCAGAGACAGCAACATTCTTTACTGTCACACGTCTTCGGATAATACGACGATTGGCACAGTGGTTTAAGGGCTTGTACTTCACGCGGAGCAACTCGGTTCGTTTCCCCAATATGTGATCACCATCCTGGTGACACGGCCATGTTAATTCTGTGATGCTGCCAAATGCGACGTTCGTTCCTCTAATCGATTAATCTACATATTTATAGAATTGCCGGTGACTATGGTGTGGACATTACTTTACATGGGACCAGCACATGTACTTCATAATACTGAAATCTGACTAACAATGTAATATGTTACATTAAATGGAAGCTTCTCCGGTCTACAAACTATAAATACTTGTGTGTTCTCTTGCACAGGCTGTTTCGCAGAACAGTAGCCTTTGCTAATATAACCCACAATTTATAATAATAAAGCATCTATTAATCATGAGTACATAAAATAAATAAAGTTTTCGTAATTAATGTTTTGACTGAACATTTCACTTGTTAATGAACACCAGATGCGTATTCAAGGACATCTGTTGTTTCTGTCTAACGAATTTCATTTACATTTAAACAACATTCTAAACTAGAACAGCTGTGTCATGACGTTACACCATTGTCGTGCCTTTGACCTGATCAGAGTTTCAGAAAGTCTGATGGCTAAGTGATGTACTTAGGATCCATGCCCTGTGACAAACATTGGCCACATACAGTAAACTACGGTTATAACGTACACGCTTATAACGAACTAACGGATATAACGAACTTATTTTTTGGTCCCGACTATTTGCTGTAGTTATGTTGTATATATGCTTATAACGAACTACGGTTATAACGAACTAAAATTAGTAGTCCCTTTGAGTTCGTTATAACCGTTGTTTACTGTATACGAATTGATTGAGTGTAGCCACCACTTTAACCCTTTAGTTATATCACTGCGGGCCGGGTGAATGTGTGAAGAAAACCAGAAAGTCCTAGATAAGACGTTAAGCAAACGAAGAAGCCAGCGTGTGATCAGGGAGAATGTATAGAATTCGAAATCACGATTAGCTAGTGATGACAGATATAAGGGATGTTTCGTTCTGATTTCAACATTGGTACAATGTGTGAAAGCCCATTTCATGAATATTGCTCAAACGCAGCGTTAAACCCAATTCACACACTCACTCAGATTATAGAACGAATTTGTTAAAGAATTATTTGCATAAATTACACAACAAGGGAGTGGATGAGTAAGTGTCTAGCCACATGCACACATTCCATCCATATGCCGGAAGATAATAATAACCAATGGGTAATTTATTCAATATATCCCATTCAAAAGCCGGTTCTGTTTAGCCTGTCAAGCGAACCCTTTATCCACGTAGCTACCCAACCGCAACACTTCACAACCATGTCACTGTGCATGGTATAAGCAGGAGTGGAAATATGTGCAGCTGTTGTGATATCCTTTGTAAAACTTTTTATACTTTAAAACAGCCATTTATCGCGTATTCATTACAGAAATGAAAGCGTGTATTAGGTAACATTGTCAACAGGAACCGCTGTGAAGACATTGAGCTCATGCATATTAAATGCATGTGTAGCTCCCATTTATGGTAATACCTCTCTGAAACGAAAGTGTTTGAAAGGGCAAAACGTATATATTTATATTACTTTCTTTTCTTCCTATTTTACATATTGTTGTGAAAATGGGGATGCATTTGCATGAGAAAATTTTGTTTTAAACTTTAACTCAAACACTGTAGCTAATATCAAGTTTGAACCAAATAAATGTTGATATGTCGAGTGAAGATCCATAACCTGGGGGTACGAATAAAAGAAAAAAACACCTTTCCATGTTCATAAGAAATCTCTGCCAAAAACATGAACAACAGCCAGGCAAGAGATCGCAAATACACTATCGTCACTTAACTTGACTCTTAAAAAGACCCGTGAAGGTCCGGGTCATCCCATGCTTGTCGTAAGAGGCGACTAACGGGATCAGGTGGTCAGGCTCGCTGACTTGGTTGATGCATGTCATCGTATCCCAATTGCGGGGTGCTCATGATATCAATCACTGGATTATCTGGTCCAGACTCGAATATTCAAATACTACTAATTTGTATCCTGTATATTGTATCATTAAACGCCCGTGTAGTTGTATATAGGTTCGGCTTTGGCACTTTTGGTAGAAGTGTAGTGGTAGTGGAGACAGCAAGAGGGAAACGTGAAATTGTGTTAACTCTGTTCAATCAGCAATATGCTGTAATGGTACTCGGCGTCGGTTCTACTTACGGATACCCTCGACATGTATTCGAGGGTCACAGGTATTCGAGATAACGAAGTTTCACTGTCGTTAACAGTAGGGGTACCATACTTTAACATAGACTAACGATCGCGTTGTGGTCCATGTTGTATTTGTCTACGGTATCGAAAAACTGCGATGTTTTCAGTTATGATATAAAGCCGAACTTAATACGCCGATACATATCTTCTTACATTAACATTACACATCTTAAGTTCAAGTATCTTGATTCATGCATTACGTCAGAGGGAAACAATACATCAAAGAATTCTATGGTGATTTCCCATCCCTCGGTCATCCCTCTGTACAGCCAAATATCGTGTCGGTATGTCGTTAATATGAACATTACGCCTTTACACATCTCAAGAGAAACAACAATAACCTACAAGAGACAAGTAGGCGGCACTGGTGTCAGAACGTCGACAAACGAGAGTGAAGATGTCATGCAAATGACATATGACAAGCGGTCGTTGATCGAGCAAGCCCCTTGTGTATTCGCGTCAACCTTTGAAGACAAATATTATACATCAACATACCACTCGTGTCACCTAAACAACGAACGGAAGCACAGAGGATATAGTATATACTTACAATAAAGTACGTTGGGGGCGGATCACAACGCTCACCGTGTAGGTTGAGTTGACGTTTAGTTTAATAGTGTTGCAGACGGAAAACCTCTGCCCGTCCTGCTTCTGATACACCGGTTCATCCTTCGGTTGCTTGGTGAACGCCAAGAATACTTTGAAGTTACTCGCCATCACATTCCTTGAGATAATTGATCTATTATCGTAAGTATATTCCGCAGGATCAAGTGTCGTCTGCTATATACCACCTAGGGCTGTTTTCCTCCCTGAGAAGACCTGGATTGCCGGTGGTTATATGAACTCGCTCGGCAAGACGTAATGGCCCGCCAAATGATCAATACCTTTCTCTTCCAGGCTAGTTCTATAGTTGTCAGGACTCATGGCACCACCTCTCTCACTCGGCATCATGTTACAAGCTTCTGCGCATGTCTAGAACAGAGGCCTCGCGACACAATTAGGCCAGTGCGGGCCGACAATCATGGATCATGTGTAGGAAGTACTATGCGTTATTTTCACTAGCTATCTGTGCCGGGGGCGTGACTATTTTTACTGTAATCTAATCGCTGCATAGTTCAGAGGTCACAACCTTCGTAGTCAGAGTGTGTTTATGAATCAACAATGGTATTTTCGTCTTTGGGTATTAATACACACAATACTTGTGTGTTTTATACAACGTTACAGGAGATTTGGATTGTAACATCTAAAGCATTTGAAATTACTATAAAACTTCATCTGCATACACCTTACTCTATGTAGATATTTAAAGAAGTACACACACACCTGTCAATGAATTGTCAACCTGAAATATTAATATCTTGCAAACATTCCATTTTGAAATGTCACACTGATACATGTATTTTGACTGCCTCAAAGTATCCTAAAGTACATATTCGATAACGCTGTCTTTGGATAAATGCAGTTGGAAATTTATTTTAACTGTCGCTATAAATCACTAACCCATTGCTTAGAGCTAGCGCCAAAATAGTATGTGTGTCAATATATGCATAGATGTTATTAATCCTTTGACAGTTCAAACAGGTTTGTATAACATGAGTTTCTTTTCAGCACAACACAATGATACAAACGCCGATTACATTCTCCCAGCAGATAGGACGTGCAGTTTCCCGCGTGGTTATATCTAGTCCGTGTTTGTGAGCGTCAGTGTGAACTTCAAAGGCATAACTGTCAACAACTGAGAGGCCCAACACAATTGGAACAGGAGCCCTATTTCAAGGGTTATGTTGAGTCATTAACTGGGCATTTCCGTACGCAAAACTGTGAAATCTATTGTAATGCCAGTGATATGGGTCAGACAAACAATATAACGCTTGTTTGTATCTAGATTTTGTACTGTTTCAGTCCTAAATAGGCCACAAAGTAGCAGTGATACCATTGAGGATTTCAGAGCAGAACTGGTCCATCTTTACAAAGCTCTTTGCATCATGCCTACTGAGAATCACATGGTCACAAAGTGTGAAATGACTGATTGTGTGTTACCATAATCTGACAATATGAAGGATCGCTCATGCAACCAGCATCCATTTAGATGAACCCACTGGTTCGAGGTTTAGGTAGTTTAACTGAAGATCACTTTTAACTTGGAAACCAGCCCATTCAAATGTATCAATAAGAGGTATCTTATATACAGTTAGACTACCTCAAATTTCACTGTAGGTTTTTAATTTATTCTCCTATGAGGACAACAGCACTTTGGCATGTTAGTTTTGAGGATTAGAATGGAATTAGATACCTGATTTTGACCAATCAGAATCAAGCATTCTTCAGTGTCATGGCAGAATTTTCTTGTACCAGTCTTGATTATTTAAAAGACATCTGATATGACACAATCTGTGCCAAACAACTTTTGAGTCTAATGGAACCGGTCACTTGACATAATTTTTAGAAGGTTGTAGTGTTAATGTGTGAATGGACTGATAATTGCAAAGCTTACTGAAAGTAATTTTAGACTCAAGCTTTTGGACCAGTGGCTGAAGTCACAGACTGCACAAATAATGTTGAAACAACATTCTTGATTTTGCTTGGTTGGTTTGTTGTTTTACGCTGCACTCAGCAATAATCCAGCTATTTGGCGGCGGTCTGTAAATAATCGAATCTGGACCAGACAATCCAGTGATTGATATCATGAGCATCGATCCAAGTCAGCGAGCCTGACCAACCGATCCCTTTAGTCGCCTCTTACGACAAGCATAGTCCCCTTTTACGGCAAGGATGGGTTGCTGAAGACCTATTCTACCCCAGATCTTCACCGGTCAAAACAACATTCACTCAGCCACTCATTATCACTGCTGGTGTTAACATAGTGTACCAATGTGGTTATCTATGTCTGAGTGTTGTCTCGATATTATGATAAGCCAACAAACCAAGTTTCTAATGTGAGTAGCAAGAAGTTGTCCTGTTGACTCATCTCCATGTCTGAAACACCTCCACACAATCAACAAACATAAAACCAAAGAGTTTGTTTTTTTAATATCACTAGGTAGCTTTTTAACAAGATTGTGCTAAAACTTTCTCTCACTTCTAAGTAGTCCTTCTGACATGTTAATACTAAGTCAACATATATTAGTACACACACCAACTCTGGTGGATCAGGAATACTCCAATAAATAAATACACTATACAAAATCATTTAAGGCTTCAAGACTCGGAAGAGTCTGACTACAAATTAAATAATTTCAACAATCCATATTATTTTTAATTGGCGTTCCAATTATAATTCTCTTTAATAAAAAAACAATTTTTACCTGGGGTTCCAGGTACTGCTATTTATTTGATACTAGAATAATAAAGACTGGGCCTGTCTATATGGGTTCATGCAAGAAACAGCTTATGGGCTGTTTACACCAGGGACATTAACATAGTAAACACACAAGATAATTAAATCACTCATATTGCTGATAGTGTAATCACTGATATTGTCAGTTTTCTCTGCTTAATGATGCACCAAGGGTATACCATTTGTCACTTAATTACGATGTCATAAGATGTGTATCCTCACAACTCAAATGAAAGTTATTATCAAGAGAAATTAGATGTATCTTAAAATAAAGCTGAAATTGCCAGCAAATTCCACAACAAAATATGGTGGGTAGCTATCCATATTCACAATCACTACCAAAACAAGGCACACTACAGGCAAAGGGACAGGAGGAGCACAAGGTTCATGTCCCCAGAGGTGACCAACATCTTCCTGAAAGAAGACATGGATGACAACTTCTCTGTTTTTCATCTGGTTTAGGGCTGTTTAATCAGTGACTTCTTTATCTTATCACTGGGAAGTTTCATGGCTGTTTCCTCATAAAATAGAGACAATTTATGGATAACAACTTCTTTACTGTAGAGACGAAGTTTCAGTATAGACCTTTATACTGTTGTCAAACTTTGCCTTCACAGTAAATAAAGAAGTTGTTATCCATAAATTATCTGTATTTTGTCATCCGTCAACTTCTAAGTAATGGCTATCAAACAATTGTTTCTTCATAGTTTTGAAGTCATATCTCATTTCACAACTTATTATATGTTCATTTCAATATGTAAGGGCTATTTATTAATGGATAACATATTTCACTGATGCATACTTCATTATCCTTTCCCTGGGAAAGTTCATGATTATTTCTTTTCTCACCTCACTGGGAAATTGAATGTCTATTATTGATAGACAACGTCTTTACTATGTCCTTGTGATGTTTCAGAGTAATTTCTTAATTGATAACGACTCGTAAAAAGGCACATTTTAACCCTTCTGTAAATTTATAATAATTACACTGTCATCCACAAAAGTACATGCCTTCCTGTTCTTACAGCCCATAAATATCTATCAAAAGACAATTTAAGTTCTCTTCACTTATTAGCAGCTTCCCTTTACTGAAACCCGTTCCTGGACAACCTGGAGGACATGTGAACAATGTGCTCTACTAACAACATAAAGCCTCTTACAAACAAAGAACTGTGCATGTTACTACATGTATAATGTTGAGCAAATCACTTGGAATAAACAGAACACTGATAATCAAAACTTGTGCAAAATAGAGGTCACAGAACCCTGTATGCTTCTGATGATTGAATGCTTCCAGGAATGTGTAGATTGTCCTAATCATTGTGCAACAATTGGCATCATGGCCCCTGGTGGTTCAGTGCTGCTTGAACAGTACATCAGTCAAACAACAGCCTGTCAGTGTATTGTTGGAGAAAAGGCCAGAGTGATCAAGTTGATTGTGGTAATAACACAAAACATGGACATGGGACTAGTATCGACAAACCAAGGATAATAAAAATGGCTAATCTGGGATTCAAACCCAGACTCACCAGATGATGTCACCACAACTCTGCAGGGAAAATATCAGCACCTTTGACCACATGGCCACCATGATCATTTTGAGTGAGTGAGTGAGTGAGCGTGTTGGGTTTAACGTCGCTTTTAACAGTATTCCAGTTATATCACGGCGTGTCAGCTTAATGTGGAAGGAAATCCCAAAGTGATGCGGGTCTCAGACGTTTACCACTTCGGTGAAACCCAGGAGCACGGGAATGGTGCTGACAAACCTAGAAACATAATCGGAACCCACAATCATAGGTTTCTGGCATGGCCAAGGGACGCAACTCTGCACAGCGAATCGCGGCGCCTTAGACGACTGGGCCACCCGTGCCCCCTGGTCATTTTGAAAATCATTAATATGATTAACCTGAATATTATTTGACTACATGCATACATTAAACAGAACACTGCAATGAAAATACATGATAATGAAATAATGTATTCACTTGTAATGTATTCATGATATTCTACAACATTCCAGGAATAACCAATAACGTCGCACTTGCATCACTGACATGTAGCATACAATGAATATGTGTATCCTGGTGCTGACAATCTTTATAATCATTAAACATTTCTTCAACATAAATGTTCATAAAGGCAACAAAAGACAATATGGTGAAAGAAACAAAATAAATATCAACAAGCAACTTAATAAATAAATCATAATTGTCATTTTGTGAAATAAAACATCAATAAGATTTGTTCAAATGTTCAAATATAATTTCTAATATTTCAATACACAGCAACTCGAATTGTAACAACAACAAAAAATTCTGCTAAAATATGACGTAGGCACTACACTCAAAATTGAAATTTTAAACAATTTACTGCCCAAGAGAAACAACTGCTTAACATGTAAATGAAAAAATGACCTATAAACAAATGCACGACATCACTGTTACATGCCTTGAAAATTTTGTATACAAGGCCAAAAAGAATAATGGTCTTGGCTCTCAGGCACTGCCTGTATCATAATAAAGTCTGCCGCACGTTACGTTTTATATTTCCATTTTTGAAATAAAAATTTAAAAAATCCTAATTCTTAAAAACAATGCGATCCACTATAGTACACAGTTACTTCCCTTTCCATGTGCAATGCCAAGCTTCTTCCCAGCGCGTGACACCTTCATTACACTCTCGGTACATGCTTTCTAATGATGAAAAGGTATATATATATATTTAGGTAATTTACTTGAGATGGAGATTGGTCAGGACAATTCAAGGCCTTCTCAAAGTATGTTACCCTTTTTGGGGCAGTGGGTTAGCCTAGTGGTTAAAGCCTTCGCTCGTCACACGAAGGCCTTGGTTCGACTCCCCACATGAGTACAATGTGTGTAGCCCATTTCGGGTGTTCCCCGCAGTGATATTGCTGGAATATTGCTAAAAGCGGCATAAAACCATACTCACTCACAGCCTTTTTATGGCAAAGTTGAATTTTAAGCTTGTGCAAACCCTAAAGAGCTATTTCTACTCTAATACCACACAGACCAATCACCAGTCTTAGATTACATGCTTACTGCGCATCAAAATCTTGAAGAGACAAGCTCTGTGATCCATTGCACAAGCTCTGATCAACATCAACACACAGATGTAGAATGATACAGAAATAACACAAATAGTGCCACAAGACACTTCAGTAACAAGACAAGTCTATAAAAATAATTTCTTTGTTTTCTAAATAAATATTTCACACAGAGCAAATATGTGTGTGTTTGTTGAAATGCTACACTCAGCAATATTCCAGCTATTCTAACCCAGAATCCCCATGGTACGACCAGCATAGATTGCTGGGGACCTATTCTAACCCAGAATCCCAACGGTACGACCAGCATAGATTGCTGGGGACCTATTCTAATCCAGAATCCCCACGGTACGACCAGCATAGATTGCTGGGGACAAATTCTAACCCAGAATCCCAACAGTACGACCAACACAGATTGCTGGGGACCTATTCTAACCCAGAATCCCCATGGTAAGGCCAGCATAGATTGCTGGGGACCTATTCTAACACAGAATCCCCATGGTACGACCAGCATAGATTGCTGGAGACAAATTCTAACCCAGAATCCCCATGGTATGACCAGCACAGATTGCTGGGGACCTATTCTAATCCAGAATCCCCAAGGTACAACCAGCACAGATTGCTGGGGACCTAATCTAATCCAGAATCCCCAAGGTACGACCAGCACAGATTGCTGGGGACCTATTCTAATCCAGAATCCCCAAGGTACAACCAGCATAGATTGCTGGGGACCTATTCTAACCCAGAATCCCCAAGGTACAACCAGCACAGATTGCTGGGGACCTATTCTAATCCAGAATCCTCACGGTACGACCAACATAGATTGCTGGGGACCAATTCTAACCCAGAATCCCAACAGTACAACCAGCATAGATTGCTGGGGACCTATTCTAATCCAGAATCCCCATGGTATGACCAGCACAGATTGCTGGGGACCTATTCTAACCCAGAATCCCCAAGGTACAACCAGCATAGATTGCTGGGGACCTATTCTAACCCAGAATCCCCAAGGTACAACCAGCACAGATTACTGGGGACCTATTCTAACCCAGAATCCCCAAGGTACAACCAGCACAGATTGCTGGGGACCTATTCTAATCCAGAATACCCACGGTACAACCAGCATAGATTGCCGGGGACCTATTCTAATCCAGAATCCCAAAGGTACGACCAGCATAGATTGCTGTGGACCTATTCTAATCCAGAATCCCCAAGGTACAACCAGCACAGATTGCTGGGGACCTATTCTAATCCAGAATCCCCAAGGTACGACCAGCATAGATTGCTGGGGACCTATTCTAATCCAGAATCCCCAAGGTACAACCAGCACAGATTGCTGGGGACCTATTATAACCCAGAATCCCCAAGGTACGACCAGCATAGATTGCTTGGGACCTATTCTAACCCAGAATCCCCAAGGTACGACCAGCATAGATTGCTGGGGACCTATTCTAACCCAGAATCCCCAAGGTACAACCAGCATAGATTGACGAACCCAGCATCACCACTGGGGCATCATGGACATAGGAAACATTTATTTGATGCCAAAATATCAACTATTGAGGAAAACATTTTTTGATGCTTGCTTTGATTACCTCTGCTTCATAACTACACAAGAATGTTTAACAGCTGTCTCAATTTTTACCTGAAATCAAGTGGTACAGTGTATCAGGTATCTGTAACAGACTCAACAAAACAACAGTAGGATACACATCATAGGTTAGAGAATAGAAAGACACGGAGTAATACTCCTGACATCAACAATATTCCACAGAGAGTCTGCAGCAGCAGTTAGGACATTCAGGCAAGTTGGGCGACACTCTTTTAAGTTTTATGGTTTATGGACTCAACTGACAAGAGACAAAGTAGACACAATTTATGGATAACAACTTCTTTATTAACCTTAAAGGCGATGTTTCGGCCACCTTAACAGTAAAGAAGTTGTTATCCATAAATTCTGACCACTTTGTCAACCGTCAACTTCTCAGTAATGCCTATCAAACAATTGACTAGTGACAATACCAAAATCCACAAATTTAGTCATATTTATTCTACCACACTATCTTTAACATGTTTAATGGATTGGAAAACAGCTACAAATATAAGCTGCTAACCCTTAACACTGATGAATGCATTGAATGTTTCTGCCCTCTGCAAACCCATTATCATAAAGGCCTCCTCAAACAGGTACATACAGGTACAGTAGTGTTTTTGTTTGTTTGTTTGTTGTTGTACGCCGCACTCAGCAATATTCCAAACATATGATGGCAGTCTGTAAATAATCGAGTCTGGACCAGACAATCCAGTGATTGATATCATGAGCATCCGTCTGCACAAATAGGATACAATGACATGCAGCAACCAAGTCAGCGAGCCTGACACCAATCCCGTTAGTGGCCTTTTACGGCAAGCATTGGTTGCTGAAAGTACAGTAGTGTAATGTAGATCATACAAGCATCATGCACTCACAACAGGATTATCATTTAGTTTTACGTATAAACCAACCAACGCAAACAAGTTTCTGCCTGACAAAAACATAATAATGAGTTAGGCTAATTTTCTCTTTATATTTTGACCTACTGAAGACAAAAGGTCAGCAGAAAATCAGTAAAACTATGAAAGATTGAAAGGATGCCCTTCCTTCCGCCATCACTATCCAGGTTAATGCACTTAATTCAAACCATTTCTCAGCTTCAAGCAGATCTGAATACCTTGTCCAGACCAGTTTAGTTTTTCAGGATTTCTTTGTAATCATATATTGTTACAACTGATTTCACATTAATTTCCTTAATACAAATCCTTCAAATACACATCTTTCAGAACACTGTAACAAAGACATAAGTTCAATTATGCTCAACCTTCATGTTTCATTTTCTTTTGTAAAATGTGTAGTCATTATTGTTGATCTACCATAGAAAACAACAACAACTATATATGCTGATTTTGTGAACATGTGTTATCTGTGAAAATGATGTGCCGGGTTCTAGAAGTATTTTACCTGGGGACCCATATTTAGCCCAGAATGTATTTTCTGGGGTCAATGGCCCAGGTGACCTTGAGTTATCCAGCATATTCTGTTTGTCTAAGTGTCTTAACACAATTCAAATAGGTGGGTCATGACATCCCTCAAGCACCAGGGATGAAAATATCAGTTGAATTTCTTCTTTGTTGCCGTGTATCTTTCCATATACTGAAAAGAAATGAAAGTATTTGTAAATAAATGCAACAAAACACTTAACATAATAATCATACCGTATTTGACGTAATAAGCGCCCCACTCTTATAAGCGCACACGGCAATATTTGCTTATATATTGGCTAGTGAACAGTCCCAATTAGCAATTCTTCTGATTGATCAATGTACACAAGACTTATTTATTCGCATATAATACACTCTCATGTGTTATATGCATTCTTAATTATGGGCAATTAAATTCTGGAAAAATGTATCTGTCGCATATAAACATTTCAGTGTGTCAGCATAAACCACGAAATTTATCTTTCAACTCTTTTTTCCACCAAAATAATATTCTTATAAGAGCCCCCTATTTCTAATTTTGAGAGTGCCCTGGGCGCTTATTACGTCGAATCCGGTAATAATAAGAAACCTCTGCTGAATGCATAAGCATGTGTTCTTGAATCACCATAAAATGACGATTACACCAGGTGTTTGTCAAATGGTGAACATATCCTGCTCCACCGGTGGGCAATAATACAAAGAAAGTAATTAATATGCACTTCATATGATGTATTTTTAAATGTTAGATGATAAAAAACAATTAATTTATTGTTGGAAAGCCCATTTTCTATATCTCCAGGGCTCGCATTTCGGTAAACCTACACAAACCCTTGAGTCCATTCCTGTGGTTCTTGCGATCTCAAATTACCTTCCCTTAATTTTCATCAAAGTTTTACCTACCCATCGAACGTCGAGATAAGGAAAAAAGGAAATGGGTAAAAGACTTCTCACCGTCAGATTTAATGGTCATGAATAAATCCTTCCTTTAAAAAGAGTTTTAGGGCTTTCTTTTGTTCGTCAGTCAGATTTTCAATGTTGAATTTATCACAAACTCTATCATAATCAATGGGATTGTTGCTATGTTGTTCATATCGCCAGCCCAACATTGAGGCTGCTTTGTATTTTGTATTCTGATTAGTAGGTTAGACAGAGTAGCACAGCAAATCAAAATGGCTGATGAAAATCAAGGTAGAACCATGGGAACAGATCCAGGTGTTAGTGTACATGGTGTACGTTTACCGAAATACGAGACCTGGTGATATAGAGGATGTGAAAACCCAGCATGCATTTCATGAATGCACAAGTGTCTATACCATTTCAAACACTGATTAATGCATCTGAATAACATGTCATAATCTTTCTGAAATCAAGCTTATGTCTACGCATAGAGATGTCGTGGACAGATGTAAGCGAAAAATATAACCTAAGGACAAATATTAGACTCTCACTTGAAATAATCATTGTTATATGCAAATACAAACTTCTCATATCATCATGATCATTATTCAGACTTGTACAGAGCACTTCTGATATATGTGTGATCTATTGGACTGACAGACTTACCTCATCATAACCCTCTAGGTTGTGGAAGGCTTTCATGTCAAACACATTACCATCTATAGCAAACAATGCGATTTTGGAAGTCTTCATTATCTTCGGAGAAAACGCCAAGATCTCCAGACAGTTTTCTTCCAATCGAAGAACCTTAAGGCGAGGGCAGTCAGCTAATGCTTCAGGTAGGCGAGATACCTGCAACAACAGAGCATGGAGATACATTAAAAGAGAGTCCATCATATATTTCATTTTAAGCATTGAATGTCAACTTATTGTAGAAGGAGCTGTGTGGTGATTCCGGGTTAAAAATGGTGCCCACCAGTCAATGGCAATGGATAGTGCAGGGTTAGAAATTGGCACTAGTCCTGTAGCCCTTGCCAAACTGCCCAATAGTAAAGGTATCATAAGGACTAGTAGAAATTTGCCATTTTTAGGGGTTTTGCTATATGTTATCATTATAAGGAATAGTGGACTGAAACTGTTAGTTTCTACCACTGATAGTGTGTCTCGTACCCCATCGGCATGGATCGTTGCGTACAATATTGATCACAAGATTGTCTGGTCTAGACCAATCTCATTAAAATCAGATCTTAGTTCCCGCTATCGCTAAACAAAGATCTGAGGACATCCCATTAAGAGTCACGTCAGACCTTTCATCCGACCAATCAAAGTGTCGCTTACCAGATCATGAAAGTGACAGTCCGAATGTGTTTTCTAATCATGCAACCTCGAAAACACATAACACAGGGTATTCTGAACAACAGTTATGACCTGTACGACTGATTCCGTCAAAATTATCGTCGATCTCACGCTTCCGTGGGATAAACATTTGAACAGAGGAGCCGTTGCAAAGTACGTGGGAAGCACTGCCATACAATCTCAACCATATATTAGATATTCCGAAATGTTAGTTTGTTAAGTTTTCAAAATCTAAATCGAGAACTGTGTCAACATATTTTTCAAGCGTAGTCTGAAATGGAAGTCGCCAGGTTGAAACAAGTGCCGTGAAGCTTGAGAAAGCTGCTTTCTAATTGGCTGATGTCAACTTCTTCAGTCGGTTGGTCAAAGATCGCGAAAGGTCATTCTGACGTGACCTGTAATGGGATGTCCTCAGATCTTTGTTTAAGAACCTAGATCTGATTTTAATGAGATTGGGTCTAGACGTGAATATTTACTGGCCGCCATCATATAGATGGAATACTGATGAGTGTGGCATTAAACAACAACCACACCCTGTTGTGGGAGGAAAGTACCAAGTGTTGACTAGTTTGTCCCAGCAGCCAAGGTACACAACACTGTACATTATGTTGCAGTGAACTACTGTTATCTGATGCCCCTACACTTATAAGGAGTAAGCATGGTAAGCAAGTTGGGTAAGCACAGCTTTGAATGGTATATTGATACCTTACATTAAGGTAGGAGAAAACTACAAAATAATGCATGTCATGGAGGTTCACCACTGTGAAACCCATGAGTGGGAATGAGGCTGACAAACCAGGGATCATGATCACGGTGAATCTGTGTATTTACAATCAGGAGATCCTGACAAGGGAAGCAACTCTGCACAGTGAATTGCTCACCTTTGACCACTAATAACTGATGCCCTCTAAAAGCATTTGGACATGAACAGAACAAGGTAACAAATATTCTAAAAGAATGATAAGTCCTATGTACATGACAATAACCTTGATACAGAAGATGCCAAGAATGCTCATGTTACACCCATAGCGTTGGCAGCCCATCGCCAAGCCCCTTTGGCCTCAACAAGTAAAGTATGGCTGAATGGGTGAGTGAGCGAGGTTTTTACGCCGCTTTTAGCAATATTCCAACAATATCACGGCTGGGGTCACCTGTAATTGGCTTCACACATTGTACCCCTGTCGGAAATCGAACCCAGGTCTTTGGTGTGACGGGTGAACGCTTTAACCACTAGACTACCCAACCGTCTGCATGGCCTGGTTGATGTGAGAGGACTGAATGATGTAATATTCTTCTGCCTATATTTCATTCATGTGAACTTTCACCTCAATTGCAAAATCATTTTCTGAGATGAAAGGTATTTTCACAACATCATCAACAATGTTCACAGTGTTTACATCATATATATCAGGACATCGTCTTCAAAACTGTCTGTAGAACAAACATGACAACTCACCTGGTTTTGATTAAGGTTGATTTCAATTGCTTGTATTGCACTCACACATTCTGGTATTTCCGTTATTGAGTTCCGAGAGAGATCAACACCATCTAAGTTTTTTAAACCACCCAACTGAGTTGGAAACAGTCTTAGGCCATTTCCAGAGAGATTAATGTTGCGTAGGTGTGACAGGTTTTTCACTGTTGCTGGAAGTGTGGCAATGCTGTTATGTTCAAGATTCAGTGTCTCCAATTTCTTCAGTTTTCCAATGTCCTCCGGAAGCGAACCTGGAATTAAGAATTAATGAGTGACTGTTGTTACAGGCTTCAGTTAGTGATATTTGAGCTATACAATGGCGGCCTGTAATGTTCAAATCTGGGCCAGGTAAATCAGTCATGCATAGCATGAGAAATGATCCACAATATCGGAGTACTGTAAAACACCATCTGCTATTGTCTGTAACCTTCCTATGCTCAAAAGTTGGCCCTTATGGGTACTCATGACCTATTACATCTTCCTGAGGCAAGGGATTTATGACTTCATAAGTCCAGTTTCCATCCTTGCCGAACTAGGCTGGAATTCCTTCACCACCAGTGGCTACTACGAGTTATGTGCCTTCTACATGTTCTAAGCCTCTCCTTTGGACCAATCAAATCCCACCTCTTGTATCACTTGCATTTGCTTCAAACCAAATGGCGGCGCTAAGTCAAAACGATCTAATCGATAATCAAGATATATACTGTGATAAAAAGGGCCTAACATCGCGAAGTGCATCAAATCATGTGAGCACCTTGATTAAAAACATGAAAAGATTTGGAAAATATCTGTTGAGAACAAGTTGGCGGTGCACATGCTTTGCAAATCCTGCAATCGACCGAAATCTGCACAACAGTTTACAAACCGGATTTTTATTTCCTTGCGCGACTCAGTCCAGCCAAAATGTAACTCCATAATACCAGCCTAGTTTGGCAAGGGTGGAAACTGGACTTTTACAGTCAGTTAACTCCCTTGCCTCGGGAAAATGGACCTATTCTGTCATACAAGTAATTGCTGACTTTGTGTACCGGTACTGGCAATAAGGTGCCTCACTTTGACAGTGTAGGTTTGAATCCTGGATGATACTCAACCCAAACAAGTACTAGAATCTGTACTTTACTAAGAAAGTGTTATCCCAAATATAACATTTGTTACATTTGACCACTTTCTAAATGGCATTGTGTATTCATCAGTAACACCTAATAGTAATAACTTCTCAAAGACATTTTGATGGTGTTAAACATGTTAAATATAGTCCTATATATCTGTATGACAAAAATAACAATTTATGATGGTTATACTAAAACAGCATCCTTGATTATCCAGTGCAATATATCAATGGGCACAGGGTGCTTTTCATAAAAGAATAGACGTATAACCATGATAACTTACGATGCATTAAAAAACATATTTTGTACATGCACAAGTCAGTATGACCATGATGACATAAATCTGTATGAAGAACATTTAAATCTTTGCTATCAAAAATATTTTATTGTATGAACAGAAATCCATTTTCTCGATGTTTGCATACTTTATTCACCATGGCAACTTCCCGACACTGACTTCATTATCTCAGGCCATCAGCATGGTCACCCCTGTCTGAAATAAGCTTCCATGAGAAAAATCCATCGGCTGCTAAAATGGCATAGATAAGCATAAGCTTTCCTTTTGGGTACAGTAAAGTATGTTATAACGAGCCGACGGACATAACAAACTTATGTTTGGATCCCGACCATTTGCTGTATTGTGTTGTACATATGCTTATAATGAACCAAGGTCATAAGGAACAAATATTAGTGGTCCCCTTGAGTTTGTTATAACCATAGTATACTGTACTTATCTGCTTGTCGTAAGAGGCAACTAACGGGATAGGGTGGTCAGGCTTGCTGACTTGGTTGATGCATGTCATCGTGTCCAAATTGCATGGATCGATACTCATCATGTCAGTCACTGGATGGTCAGGTCCAGACTTGATGATTTACAGACCACCGTCATATAGCCAGATAGCTGGAATATTGCTGAGTGCGGTGTTAAACGACAAACAAACAAAAAGCTTAACCATGTAACCCTGCTGTACCAGAATCCCTATGATACAACCTTACACACATTAATTATGTTAATCAATGAAGCCAACCTAATTTGTTGTTGCTCAGGTTTAGACTCTTCAGATGACTGTATCTGCCAATCAGTGGTGGCAGCAGTTGGATCTTATTCTCTGACAGATCTAAGGTGCGCAGATTACCAGTCAGTGCCTGGAGATCCTCTGGAAACTGAAATTGAAAAGTTGAAATCATGCATATATAAAAATCCGACAGCAGTAAAGGTGTTGGAAAACATTATCCTGATGATGGCAGCCTTCATGAAATCCATCAGTTTTTAATATTCAGTCCTTATTCAAAATTCACTTTCAATCAAACAAAGCATATGTGAATGGAGATTAACACGATTAAGTAACAGATCAGTATTTAAATTTAAAAATAGTTTTGTAGCTAATCAAGGTGTAGAAGTGGGCTGAAAATCCTACAGTGCACACTGGCAGACTTTTCTAAGAATGCGGGTTTCGATTCCACCGCAGGAAAAGAGGCTATAGTCCTAGGTGTAATGTGCAAAAGTGTGTCGTGTCCTGATACCAAGGCTATGGGTTACTATTTTCTAAAGTTATTCAGGATTATTTGACCTTGCTAATAATGGAAAAGTAAGAACATAAACATGTCAATGGCAATTATCATTTTTAATCTCTTATCGTCATGGATCCTGATTTGTATTTTTAGTGTGTAGGCTATACATCTAACATTCATCAGTGCACCACAACAGTATCAGTACACAATATCAAAGAATAACTTACTGATATAATTAATCTTTTCTCTTGTGACACTAAACACTCAACATGCTCAAGTACGAACCTCTTTCAGTCCTAATTTACACAGCTGGCAAGTCCCAGTTTTCTGTGCTGTCTCGATGTGTTGCTTGATTCCAGAGTTTCCCATGGTCCCAAGGTGATTGCAACAAATTCAATCTTTGGTCAAGGTGGAAATCTAATAAAACATGGTATGGCACAAACTGCTGTGTGCCTCGATCAGCTGTTGATGTCTAAAACATCTTGTTGTGATAGATGACAAATTCTCATTATTTTCCCGGAAGTAGAGATCTTTAAACAAGAGTTATCTTTTCTTCAACGTGCGTGCACATATATGGTTTATTTCTTCTTATGCACGTGGTTCCGGTATTAATGAGTGACAGGTGACTGTCGAAGCCGGTTATAATTATAACTATGGCAGGTTCAGGAGCCAGTGCAAGACATATATTTTTGACAGGCACTCCAGGTATATAAAAGGTTATTTAAAGGGGGTTGGGGGATGTCATGAAAAATGTGACATATTTGAGGGAGCCATGAAATGGGGGAGTGAGAAGGTGTGTGTGAGGAGCCCAGGGTGGGGACAAAACGTGTAAACATGTTTTGCCGAAATGCTAAATTAGCGATTTGAGAGAACCGTTTGCTTTCTTCATATTGAATTGCATGTTCAAACTTTAAGGTTTAAAAAATGCCAGACGGGCCCCTTAGAAAAATATAGCCCACGGGATAGCAGGCAGGCAGCAATTTCGAATACTGATGTTGGAGTGTTTGCCCAGCTAACAATTTCACGTTGTGACAACGTCGTGACAACGTCGTGTTTACGTTGCGGATGTTACGTCCATATAACGTTATTCTGTGGACTCCCATTTATGTTGTCACAACGTCATGGCCTAACGTTGTGTTACGTCATATTTACGTCGTCACTACGTTGTGATGACGTTGTATTTTACGTTGTGATAACGCCGTGTTTACATTGTGGTAACGTTGCGGATGTTACGTCCATATAACGTTATTCTGTGGACTCCCATTTATGTTGTCACAACGTCATGGCCTAACGTTGTGTTACGTCATATTCACGTCGTCACAACGTTGTGATGACGTTGTATTTGACGTTGTGGGAACGTTGTAATTTTACGTTGAGGGAACGTTGTATTTGACGTTGTGGTTATGTTGTATTTTACGTTGTGGCAATGTTATAATAATGCGTCCCTACAACGTTATTCTGTGTACTACCATGGACGTTGTCACAACGACGTGAAATAACTTTGTGTTACAAGGATGAAATACGGTTGTGACCATTCCACACTAAAATGTTGTAAAAAAAACCCCAAAACTTGTTCCGGAAATGTTTTAGAATATGCTTTAGTCACGTGATTGTGTATGATTCGAGATACCTTTTAGCAATATTTTAAAACCAGGGCGTCGAATAGCCCGGTTAACAGTGAGTTAGATCGTGTTTTGCTAACAATGTTCAAAATGTAAAAACACCACTAAGCTGTTAACTAGATACATGATTTGACTATAACAAAGTCAGACACCATTACCCTTTAGGCTTGTACTGAAAGAAAAAAAAAGAAAAAAATGGCAGACATTGTAAGGGGTTGACCATGTGATATTTTCTGGGGAGGGTCAGGTCCTGGAATATTATCGAAAATATATTTTGTCACCGAAAACTCTTGACAAAAATAATTACGGTTCAGACTGGTGAAAAAAATGCCTGCCACAAAAAAATGACATAGATCTAGGTGCAAGGTGCTTATCTTCAGGCTCATAGAGTTAAAGAAAATCATGTATCTGCTTTCGTAGCTGTGACCGAAAACATATGTAATCTCCATAGAAAAGTTCCAGGTCCCCACCTCCTTGAATATTAAATGGTCGGTCTCTAATCAAGTCCATATAGTATACTTCAACATTCAGTCATGCGAAGTCACTATTCAACAAAGAACTCCAAGACACATTTGCGTTGACATTTTATTATTTTTAGATTATAGAAAATGTATACACTTTTCGAAATTATTGAATGCCAGAATCTTCTTTCTTTGGTGTTCACTTCCACTTCCCTGAAATACAAACAGCTTAATAAATCTTGAGCAGGTATATGAAAGATTTCATATGACGAGAAACATTCTTTTCGAGATAAGGTTTTATCAATATTCAAACTATAATGTATAATTCAAGTGACTGATGGAAACAAATTTTAACATTCATTCAGAGACATCAAGAATCAGGTTGAATACAAAACGTGGTACGAGCATAGATTTATATAAAAAGATCTACATTCTTAGCATTCATTTCAAGCAAAAAAAACCCCACCAATTAACATGGATATAGACAATGGAATGTAACCGTAAACAATTGTACTTACGTTAACATAATTCACAGCCCAGGGTTTATTTGGTGTGTTCCTCAATGATTCAACATTCTTGATTTTATCTCCTGGAATGGTCGTGTAACATTTTCCCCCTTGCTGCAACGAAAACATATGAAAAAAGTCAAAACTAAAACTATATTCAAATCAATAAGCATACATTTAGATCTGTAGTCTAAACAAAAAGATAACATACATTGTATAATTGCCTAAAATTTAGGAAAACTGTAAATCTAAAGTCTTCATGTAAAAGGTCCGATCGGAAATAAACTCAGGCTACAGATATAAGTAACAAAATTATGAGTACCATCATAAAAAAAACACCTAATGTAATTTGGTTTTAAATATACACCGGTCTGACAAACCAGTGATTGTTATAGTGAGCCACGTCTCACAACCTCTGTCAGAGTACAATGACACACAATCATGTTAGTACAAACATGGTTTGTTGGGGACCTTTTCTAAACCGGAATCCAAACGGGAACAGATATATTTGACAGGCATTGTAGCTAATTACGATTCACATCTTCATCGCAGCGCTGTTTATATAGATCTAGCTACAGTACGATTTCGTAGCTAGCACTGGAACTTACTCGTTCAGTTTTCGATCACCATTTTATTCTCTCTCATTGCGAAAACGTTTCAGAGAACCAAGTATCATATACTTACTACGTTTATTAACATAATACAGTTCAATCTCGTTAAATATAATTCTGTAGTATGGTAGCCTACCTGGCAACATACGGAGATCGAAAACCGAACGAATATGGTTGCTATCAATTCCATTGTATTTTTCATTGATGCACATTGACTAGCCTAGATCTACACCTATCTCACCTTAATAATCAACAAACGATGACCAAATCACTGACAATGTATGGTGATCATGATATTTAACTTTTGATTATCAACTAGCTTATCATCACTTGCGAGAACAATACCGCAAACACCCCGTTATAGCGCGCGACGAGACTCGTTTTACTTTTGCTCGTTTTCATTAGAAGGTAGTCGGACATAGATCTAGTTATCGGAAAATGATGAATTGATTCTTTTTTTTTTGAAATATAATAAGCGCCTTGCTCAAATAAACTTTATAGACAGCACCAACAACCATATGATCCACATTTAGGCTACTTCAGTCAGTGCTAATTGGGCCTTTTTGGGAACAACGAGTATGTTTCTGTCTCTTCCCGAAAATAAAATTTTTCATAACATCATTGAGCCCTTTAGACTAGGGCTATAACTAGCAGCCTACAGAGAGTCGATCTGAAAATACTTCCATTGTTTTGATTCCCTCTCTTCGCTGTATAAGAGAAATCTACTCAACCTTTCCCATGGCCTGAATGAGCCACATTGTTTCACAAAAGTCAAAGTCAGAATATTAGTACATGTAAACTTTCAGATTTCAGAAATAACACGGAAGAAATGGCGATAACTGTCAGTGGTCAGTAGGCGATGCAGGATACGTTAGGCCTATTTAGGCCTACAGACCTTATACGCTTACGATCGAAACCCGAACATGATATGACGACCACAAAACGCCGCCAGACTGAATTCTGGTCAAACATATACCTACTGCTTGCCCTTGGTAATTACCCTTGGTATCCATAAAATAATAATATGGTAAAAAGTCACGGGCTTCCTTCACCTCTATATACATCACATTCTGTGTATCAAATATTACTATTACTAAGTGACCGGCAAACTGCATTCTAAACCCCGCCACTTCCGAATAATACGATACATTTAAATCATTTGACTATCTGCATGTACAGAAACATATCAACAAGCGGAAACTGCTTTTGTAAAATAACTTACCTTATCCGAATTTACAGATCATCTGTCCAGTTCCCGTTGCTGCACAATCACTTGGTTGTAATAAATCCAGAGTGAGTTTGAACTAAGATGGCTGGTGACAACAAATCTTCCGCGACAATGTGACGTCATTTTGACGTCACTTCACGAGGCAACAGGCTAAACTTTTCAGCTGTCGCTCTCACGCCGCAAAAAATGCGCGCCAATGTGTTTTTAACTGTAATTTTGCTTTAGACAACATTTAGTAGACAGATAACTTCGTTCATAGATATATATGTTTAAAAAAAATAAAACTACGAGATGGTAGATCTACAAGTGGTTTCCTAAACATCATTTACAAAAAGTGTTGTAATGTCCAAAGCATAACGTTATCACAACGTTAAATTGCAACGTTGTTGTTACGTTGTGGAATAACGTTACAATGTAACGTATTACTAACGTTGTAATAGAGATACGCAATTACGTTCTGGAAATTTTAGTATTAAGAGATGAAAATTCAAATGCCGAATATACAGAAAGGTAATGCATTACTGCTTTGGTATTCTGACAAATTCATGTTAATTTTGATAAAGCAGTTCTATTCCTTTATGACTATCAAGAAGCAAACTTTATAACGTTTCACCGACGTTTCAGAAACGTAGTTACAAAACGTTGTGCGATGTCCGATGCACAACGTTTTCACAACGTGAATGTGCAACGTTGTTATAACGTTGTGAAATAACGTTGCACGTTGACGTTATAATAACATTGTGACAACGTTATTTCACGACGTTACCAATCCACAACGTTGTGACAACGTTGTGTGTTAGCTGGGTGTCCGGCACAGCGATTTTCTCCAATATTGCAGTTTATCATCACTTGACCTCTAATTAGTCACACATACATTGAATTGAACATGTGTAAAAGTTCAAAATCAACTGAAACTCTGCACAATCACCATGCATCACCACTGATGTCAAAATGCAGTGCAACTGGTAGGGGTGTGACCATGCATCACATCAGAGGTACACATGGTAAATGTAGGATATCATAGATGCAGTGATTGCCTCCGTGGTCTAGTGGTAGAGCGTCTGCCCGGAGAGCGCAAGTTCCGGGGTTTGATCCCCGGCCGCGTCATACCAAAAGATGTTTAAAGATGGTACTTGTTGTTACCCTGTCTGGCGCTCGGCATTAAGGGGCTAAAACAAGGACTGGTCGGCTCGGAGTCAGTATACTGTGTCTGAGTGGGGTATTCATGTTAAACTGCGGCATGGTATCTCAGTGAGCTAGCACTATAAATAGACATCAGTCCGGACTAGTACAAGCAGCCAAACAAACACACACACGTACATGCACGTCGCTATATAAGTGCAATAATCTTGGACGCGACGTTAAACCCCATTTCACCTCACCTCACCTCATAGATGCAGTATTGTTTCTGTGTTTATCATAACTGCATGGGTACTCACATTGTTAGCTTTGTTTAAGACTTTTATAATAACAAAATCAACATAATATGACTGCGTAGCCGATGGAGGTCACATGATTGCTTTGTGATTTTAATATACGAATGTGCATTGTTAATGTATGGTTACCTGTGAAGATCTGGGTAGAGAATAGGTCTTCAACAACCCATGCTTGCTGTAAAAGGTGACAATGGGGATTGGGTGGTCAGGCTTCCTAGCTTGGTTGATGTATGTCATCATATACCAGTTATGTAGATCTATGCTCATGGCGTCAATCACTGGATTGTCTGGTTATCTGCCATCATAGAGCTGGATTATTGCTGAGTGTGGCATTAAAAAAAAAGCAAACAAATAATGGACGGTGTCATTCAGTTGGTGTTGTATGTGTCGAACACTTGGATATGTCAAATTGTTTCACAGGCACATTCAAGTACTAGACGACAGTGTTTAACTAAATTTTTATACAGGTATCTTTAGATGGCCACATATGCTATCAATAAAATTAATGAACTCAAATTTAATGAACTCAAACTAAAGAAAACACACCAAAATAACCCAATATAGGACCTGGACAGCGGTAAAACCTTTGAGAACTTGAACATGTTGAACTCAGTCTATGATAAAACACCACCACTTCCTACTCCCCTGATTCTAGCTCCCAACACCCTGTTTATAGGTGGTGATGTATGTTTTGTTGTATGTTATTCTTCATCGAGAGCAATGTTATGAGTTTAGATTTGAATAGGATTAGATAGGAGGTGCTGGCTTCTAAACTAAGACTTTGCAACATTTCATAAAAGTTACGTGTTTTGTTATGCTCCATAGGGATTGGCAAGACCACCTTAATTCACAAGGCCTGTCAATCTCTGAACAAAGCAGGACTTCTTACTCAAGGCTTCTACACAGAAGAGGTCCGAGTTAATGGCAGGAGAACAGGTTTTGATGTTGTTACATTAAATGGTAGAAGAGGACCCCTTGCCCGAGTCAGGTAGGCTGCTATTTCACTGTTAGGATGGCTATATACAGAGCTCCAGATAAGCTTTTGGTGTTGTGGGTATTTTACCCATGCATTTTAAAATCATTGGGTATCAGTAATTCTATCTGGGTATTCAAATTTCTGTTACCCACTAGTTTTTACACAAGTGGGTATTTAAGTTAAATATTTAAAAACACTATTCATCAAGTCCCTGCAAACTGGTGTCGTGTGGTTTCGAGAGCTTTATAGGACTCAAAAATACCACGATACTTCCACAAGAAAGTGTGATGGCAAATGATCATGATGTAACTGTCATCGTGGAGTTCGGGAAGGTTGACGGAATGCCCGGTTATAATTTCAAAATAAGTTGCTGATTTGCTAATCGAATACGCAGGGTTACTTCACAATATTTTGATGATATGCACAATTTTTATTTTTGTAGCGTATCTGTAATGTTCGTTGCGTATTTGATACGCTTGGATTTTATTTTACTGCGTATTTATGCATGTCTGATGCGTATTTTACGCAGATACGCAGCTTATCTGGAGCTCTGATATATATTTGTTTTTTAATACTTCTGCAAATAAGCTGAACCACAATACAAAAGGAAATCATCAAATCTGTGTCAAACTGCTGTCCTTTTTCGTGCTCGGACTTAGAATAATCAAAGCATAAAATAATCTTGCAGTGAGCAGTGTGACACTTTCTCTGGGCGAAGAAGGGAGTACAGAGTGGGCCAGTATTCTGTGGATCTGCAGTCATTTGAACAAACAGCCATGCCTACCATCAACACCAGGGTGAGTTGAGGAGCTGGGAAACAGCTTCAGGAGTCTTGGGCTTCCAGGTTAGAGTAGGAATGAGATGACATGATGAAGTGTCACTCATGCCATGGGGTATCACTATCAGTGGGTCACAGTGACCCGAGGGGGCACGGGTGGCCCAGTCGTCTAAGGCGCCGCGATTTGCTGTGCAGAGTTGCGTCCCATGGGCACGCCAGAAACCTATGATTGTGGGTTCGAATCCCGGTTCGCCCCGATGATGTTTCTAGGTTTGACAGCACCATACCCGTGCTCGTGGGTTTCACCGAAGTGGTAAATGTCTGAGACCTGCATCACTTCGGGCTTTCCTCCCACATTAAGCTGACACGCCGCGATATAACTGGAATAGTGTTAAAAGGGGCGTTAAACCCAACTCACTCACTCACTCACAGTGACCCTTGTGTGTCACACGTACCATGGGGTATCAGTGGGTCACAGTGACCCTTGAGTGAAGTGTCACACATACCATGGGGTATCAGTGGGTCACAGTGACCCTTGAGTGAAGTGTCACACATACCATGGGGTATCAGTGGGTCACAGTGACCCTTGAGTGAAGTGTCACACATACCATGGGGCATCAGTGGGTCACAGTGACCCTTGAGTGAAGTGTCACACATACCATGGGGTATCGGTGGGTCACAGTGACCCTTGAGTGTAGTGTTCAACCAGGTGATGAAGTACATGTGGTAAGAAGATGAATAAGAAGATTATATGAGAATAAGAATGAAACTATCCCACACACTGTATATGTGTACTGATTGCATGAAGCAATATAACTTCTAAAAGATCTTATTAAATTAATGTCATGCCACTTCTAAAAGATCTTACCAATAATGTCAATTCAATCATCAGCATTATCACATGTATTTGTAGTCATCATCTGTTCTCAGTCTAGGAATGATTCCTGGAACTATTTATCTAGTATGACAACATGTGTCAACTGCCAGTAGTCCCATAAGGAAATTATTATTTGAAACATACAAAATGTTAGCGGAGTCATCTTGAGACCCGTGAAGATCCAGGGTAGAATAGGTCTTCAGCAACCCTTGCTTGCCGTAACAGGCGACTATGCTTGTCATAAGAGGCGACTAACGGGAATCGGGTGGTCAGGCTTGCTGACTTGGTTCATGCATGTCATCGTATCCCAATAGCGTGGATCGATGCTCATAATGTCATTCACTGGATTGTCTTGTCCAGACTCGATTATTTACAGACCGCCGTCATATAGCTGGAATATTGCTGGAGTGCAGCGTAAAAAAACAAACAAACAAACATGTCATCATGATGGTATGTCAGCATAATTTGTACACTGAGTCAGGTTAATACCAGATAGGTGAGTATTTTAAGGTTTAGTTAGATGCTGTAATGAATTTTTCCTCAGCTGGAATCATTACATTCCCCATTGTTTCCATCCTCTGTATCTTCAGGGCTCGCATTCGGTAAACCTACACTAACCCCTGGATCCATTCATGTGACTCTCACTATCTCAAATTACCCGTCCTCGATTTCTATTTGCCAATTTGCTTGGCTACACTACTAGGTCTAACGTACCAATCAGAATACGAGTTACAAACCATCCTCAATGTTGGGTTGGCAATATCAACAACATGACGGCCAGTCTCATTAATTCTGATCGAGTTTGCGAGATCTTCAACATTGAAAAACTGACTGCACGCAAAAGAAAGCTCTAAAAATCTTATTGTTGAAAAGGATGCCATCATGTTCCATTTGAACTGACAGTGGCATTAGTACCCCATTACCCTTTCCCTTATGTCAACGTTTGACTGGTCCATAAAATGTTAATGAAAATCAAGTGCCGGTAATGTCAGATCGCGAGGACCATGGGAATGGATCCTGGGGTTCGTTTAGGTTTACCGAAATGCGAACCCTGGAGATTTAGAGGATGCACTGTTTCATGCCTCGTGAACATATCATTCCAGAGCGTTAGTCCAGGACAGGAACCAGTGTTTGTAATTGATGAGATCGGGAAGATGGAGCTGTTTAGTCAGTCGTTTGTCCAGTCAGTGAGGGGCATCCTGGATAATCCCATGACAACTGTGCTGGCAACTATTCCAGTCTCCAGGGGAAAACCGATCTCATTTGTGGAGGAAGTGCGCAATAGAAAAGATGCAGTTGTCTACACGGTATGCAGCTACAATATTTCAAAACATATTTGAGCAGTGGTATAGCTTAATGGCTGCTGGAATATTGCTACAAACGATCAATACATAGTAGATCAAAGGTCCTATGCCGAGTCGTGCTTCATTTCAAATGATAACCAGAGCTCCAGATAAGCTTTTTGTTATTGGAGTATTTGACCCAGGAGTTTGATTTTGACTGGGTATCCCAATCTCATTAAAATCAGATCTAAGTTTTGCTGCCGCTAAACAAAGATCTGAGGACATCCCATTAGGGGTCACGTCAGAACGCCCTATCGCGAACTTTGACCGACCACTGAAACGAATAACGTGACATCAGCCAATGCGAAAGCAGCTTTCTCAAGCTTTACGGCACTCGTTTCAACCTGACGACTTCCATTTCAGACTACGCTTGAAAAATATGTTGACACAGTTCTCGATTAAAATTTTGAAAACTGAACAAAAGAACAACCCGGAATGTCTAATATATGGTTTCGGCTGTATGGCAGTGCCTCCCACGTACTGTGCAACGCCCCCTCCGTTAAAATGTTTATCCTACGGAAGCGAGAGACAGACAGTAATTTTGACGGAATCAGTCGTTTGGGCCGTAACTGTTGTTCGGAATACCCCGTTTTAACGTTTTCGAGGGTGCATGTTTAGAAAACACATTCCGACTGTCACTTTCATGATCTGGTAAGCGGCGCTTTGATTAGTCGGATGAAAGGTCGTTCTGACGTGACCCGTAATTTGGATGTCCTCGATCTTTGTTTGGTGATAGCGAGAACTAAGTTCTGATTTTAATGAGATTGCTGGGTATCCACAATGTTTAATGGGTATTCAAAAGAAATTTACTCACCTGTTAAATGACATTTGGGTACTTGTACCTGTTTTGTAACGATCCCTGTAAATCATTTAAAACTCAATGAATAGTAGTATTCCCATCTGCGTCTGTTTGCCAAACCTAGCATTGTATGAAAGGTGCTATGTTTTTAATCACCAGTCAGCGACTGTTTAGGATACATTTACTAGGCACAATGTGCTTTTCAATTGAAATCTATTGGTATTCAAGTTTGTTTGTCGCCCAATATTTTCCAAACACATCTGTCAGCAAGTGAATTTCGCGATCGACTGATACGCAATCATTTTATCTAACTGTTGTGAAAAACACAATTGTTTTATCTAATAGTTGTAACATATGCATTAGTTTTATTTCAATGGCATATTTATAGTTTTTGTTGAGTATTTGATACACTAGGAATTGATTTGTCTGCACATTTCAGTTTATTTAATGCATATTTTACGCAACTACCCAGCTTATCTCGAGCTCTGGATAACTTTCACACACACCTCTGCTGGTCATTGAGGTGACTAAATGGATTAGGTGGTCTGGCTCGGTGACTTGTTTGATAGTGTGCATCCATCATATCAGACACAGGATTATTTATTTATCACCATATCGCTAGAATCTTGCTAAGTGTGGCGTACAACAAACACACACAGACACACAAGACACTTATTCTCTCTATCGCTCACATGCTGTCACACATATGAACACGCACACATATCCCGTCTGAGCACAGAGTGAAGAAGAGTTCTGGTTGTGGTTTCAGGTAACAAGGGAAAACAGAGACAACATTCTGAAGGAAATTGTGGAGTCCGTGAAGTGTTCAGTGGAGACCTTCAACTCTTGATACAATGTGATGTGGAGACCTCCAGATCGTGACACAATGTGATGTGGATGCCTACAGCTCGTGACACAATGTGATGTGGAGACCTCCAAATTGTGACACAATGTGATGTGGAGACCTCCAGATTGTGACACAATGTGATGTTTAGACCTCCAGATTGTGACACAATGTGATGTGGAGGCCTACAGCTCGTGACACAATGTGATGTGGAGACCTCCAGATTGTGACACAATATGATGTTAAGGCCTACAGCTCGTGACACAATGTGATGTGGAGGCCTACAGCTCGTGACACAATATGGTGTGGAGACCTCCAGATTGTGACACAATGTGATGTGGAGACATCCAGATTGTGACACAATGTGATGTGGAGACCTCCAAATTGTGACACAATGTGATGTGGAGACCTCCAGATTGTGACACAATGTGATGTGGAGACCTCCAAATTGTGACACAGTGTGATGTGAAGACCTCCAAATTGTGACACAATGTGATTCGGGACCTCCAGATTGTGACACAATGTGATGTGGAGGCCTACAGATCGTGACACGATGTGATGTGGAGACCTCAAGATTGTGACACAATGTGATGTGGAGACCTCCAGATTGTGACACAATGTGATGTGGAGACCTCCAGATTGTGACACAATGTGATTCGGGACCTCCAGATTGTGAAACAATGTTATGTGGAGACCTCCAGATTGTGACACAATGTGATGTTGAGGCCCACAGCTCGTGACACAATGTGATGTAGAGGCCCACAGCTCATGACACAATGTGATGTGGAGGCCTACAGCTCATGACACAATGTGGTGTGGAGACCTCCAGATTGTGACACAATGTGATGTGGAGACCTCCAGATTGTGACACAATGTGATGTTTAGGCCTCCAGATTGTGACACAATGTGATGTGGAGACCTCCAGATTGTGACACAATGTGATGTTTAGGCCTCCAGATTGTGACACAATGTAATTTGGGACCTCCAGATTGTGATGCAATGTGATGTGGAGGCCTCCAGATTGTGACACAATGTGATTCGGGACCTCCAGATTGTGACAACGAAATTCGGGACCTCCAGATTGGGACGCAATGTGATGTGGAGGCCTCCAGATTGTGACACAATGTGATTCGGGACCTCCAGATTGTGACACAATGAAATTTCGGGACCTCTAGATTGCGACACAATGTGATGTGGAGGCCTCCAGATTGTGACACAGTGTGATGTGAAGACCTCCAAATTGTGACACAATGTGATGTGGAGACCTCCAGATTGTGACACAATGTGATGTGGAGACCTCCAAATTGTGACACAGTGTGATGTGAAGACCTCCAAATTGTGACACAATGTGGTGTGGAGACCTCCAGATTGTGACACAATGTGATGTGGAGACCTCCAGATTGTGACACAATGTTATGTTGTTTAGGCCTCCAAATTGTGACACGATGTGGTGTGGAGACCTCCAGATTGTGACACAATGTGATGTGGAGGCCTACAGCTCGTGACACAATGTGATGTGGAGGCCTACAGCTCGTGACACAATGTGATGTGGAGGCGTACAGCTCGTGACACAATGTGATGTGGAGACCTCCAATTGAGCATTATAAGCATTGAGAATTATGTTGGATGATAAATAAAATCTCACCCTCGTGTCTGTTTATATCAAATATATCAACACTCGTTGATAAAAGTTGAAGAAATCCTTGGCAAGCCTCGGAGTTTTCCCACTTTTAACAACTCATGTTGATATATTTGATATCAAAAGACACTCAGGTGAGATTCTCTATATGGCAAACATGGAAAAATGAAACTTAATTATGTATTATTTATTTGTTGTTAATAATTGAATACCCTGTATTTGTTGAGGGAAAATACCAATTGCTTAAGATGGTTCATTTTGTGTGAGTGAGTGAGTGAGTTGGATTTAACGCCGCTTTTAACAGTATTCCAGTTATATCGCAGCGTGTCAGCTTAATGTGGGAGGAAAGCCCGAAGTGATGCAGGTCTCAGACGTTTACCACTTCGGTGAAACCCACGAGCACGGGTATGGTGCTGACAAACCCAGAAACATAATTGGGGCGAACCGGGATTCGAACCCACAATCATAGGTTTCTGGCGTGTCCAAGGGACGCAACTCTGCACAGCAAATTGCGGCGCCTTAGACGACTGGGCCACCCGTGCCCCCCATTTTGTTTGAGATATTTGCACTATTTGGCATTTGTATAGTACCTGGTATACCCCTCACACCTTCCACATACAGGTTTCTGTGATCACAAATGTAACTGTAGTTAGTCATCATGATGGTACCATGTTTTTGTGATAATACTTGTCATGTTAATACACTTGGTTACCATGGTTACAGGACATACACACAAGGGGATGTTGATGATGTTATGTAGTCACCATGTTGTGGGAAAGGTTCTAAGTTGTGCCAGATGATATTTCCCTTTTGTTTGAAAATATACATGACATTTTGTGATACAGGTCTGGTTACCATTGTTGAGTATTTTGCTAGTTTCAAGAACATGGAAACACATATATTTGCTACAGAAATATATTTCCCATATTTTGAGTAGAAAACAAAGCAAAATCTGCCACATCATTTAAATAAAATTTCTCCAGGACTCTTTGATCAGTGACTTACCATGCTTTCGTCAAGATTGGTCAGGCTATATATTTTCTGTTGGGACTAAACTTTTGCAGCATTTTATAGAAAACAAAAGTAATAAATAAAAATGTTGATTTGAAGTTAATTTTGTTATATAAAAATTCTTGAATAATCATAAGATTAAGTCAAGCAGGTAGAATTTTAATCTAATTTAGAAATTAAGTTTAGTTATTCATGGTAGAATATTTTTTCTTTTTCTGAATGAGTGTGAATGTAGTTTTAGTCCACGGTCGGTTCAAATTCCAGCCATGTGACAATCCTTAACCCGGCAAACCAGGTGCTGAGGGCGTGAGCAGCAATCCCTATACAACAACACGAGGGCGGCCAGGTCACAGACACTGACCACTTGATCTTTGCAGCATACCTACAGGCTCTGATCTAATGGACGTTTGTCATTAAGGTCACTACCTACAGGCTCTGATCTAATGGATGTTTGTCATTTGGGTCACTACCTACAGGCTCTGATCTAATGGATGTTTGTCATTTGGGTCACTACCTACAGGCTCTGATCTTATGGATGTTTGTCATTTGGGTCACTACCTACAGGCTCTGATCTTATGGATGTTTGTCATTTGGGTCACTACCTACAGGCTCTGATCTAATGGATGTTTGTCATTTGGGTCACTACCTACAGGCTCTGATCTTATGGATGTTTGTCATTTAGGTCACTACCTACAGGCTCTGATCTAATGGACGTTTGTCATTTAGGTCACTACCTACAGGCTCTGATCTAATGGACGTTTGTCATTAAGGTCACTACCTACAGGCTCTGATCTAATGGACGTTTGTCATTTGGGTCACTACCTACAGGCTCTGATCTTATGGATGTTTGTCATTTAGGTCACTACCTACAGGCTCTGATCTAATGGATGTTTGTCATTTAGGTCACTACCTACAGGCTCTGATCTAATGGACGTTTGTCATTAAGGTCACTACCTACAGGCTCTGATCTAATGGACGTTTGTCATTTAGGTCACTACCTACAGGCTCTGATCTTATGGATGTTTGTCATTTAGGTCACTACCTACAGGCTCTGATCTAATGGACGTTTGTCATTTAGGTCACTACCTACAGGCTCTGATCTTATGGATGTTTGTCATTTGGGTCACTACCTACAGGCTCTGATCTAATGGATGTTTGTCATTAAGGTCACTACCTACAGGCTCTGATCTAATGGATGTTTGTCATTAAGGTTACTACCTACAGGCTCTGATCTTATGGATGTTTGTCATTTGGGTCACTACCTACAGGCTCTGATCTTATGGATGTTTGTCATTTAGGTCACTACCTACAGGCTCTGATCTAATGGATGTTTGTCATTAAGGTCACTACCTACAGGCTCTGATCTAATGGACGTTTGTCATTTAGGTCACTACCTACAGGCTCTGATCTAATGGACGTTTGTCATTTAGGTCACTACCTACAGGCTCTGATCTAATGGATGTTTGTCATTAAGGTCACTACCTACAGGCTCTGATCTAATGGACGTTTGTCATTTAGGTCACTACCTACAGGCTCTGATCTAATGGACGTTTGTCATTAAGGTCACTACCTACAGGCTCTGATCTAATGGATGTTTGTCATTTAGGTCACTACCTACAGGCTCTGATCTAATGGACGTTTGTCATTTAGGTCACTACCTACAGGCTCTGATCTAATGGATGTTTGTCATTTAGGTCACTACCTACAGGCTCTGATCTAATGGATGTTTGTCATTAAGGTCACTACCTACAGGCTCTGATCTAATGGACGTTTGTCATTAAGGTCACTACCTACAGGCTCTGATCTTATGGATGTTTGTCATTTAGGTCACTACCTACAGGCTCTGATCTAATGGACGTTTGTCATTAAGGTCACTACCTACAGGCTCTGATCTTATGGATGTTTGTCATTTAGGTCACTACCTACAGGCTCTGATCTTATGGATGTTTGTCATTTGGGTCACTACCTACAGGCTCTGATCTAATGGACGTTTGTTATTTAGGTCACATGTTATGTACAAGTATATCCTAATAATACCCTCCAACCTTACCCTCGACCATGGGTTCTTGAGCCTAGAGGCGAAAGTTGTTTGCAAGAGCTGTTGACTATATGCACTGACATGCTACCCATGGACAGATAGAGTATTGCCCCTTTGTTCTTGCCACTGTACCTTTATAACCCAATATCATACTGTTACTTTCCCTGTACGTTGTATCTAGTACTTGGCTCTAACGAAAGCTAGCTCCTCTTACCCAGGATCCCCATGGGGCCCTCCCAGTGGGGCTAAGTGTCACAGAGGTACTCAAGTGATGGCAGATTGATTGTTGTTTTCCTTCATCTGTAGAACATGTTGACGAAATGGCACGTTAATTGTTGGCGTCCTTTATCAAGAATTTTGTTTACAAAATGTATTGTTTTAAAAGCTTCCCCAACATGAGCTGTGAAGGAAAATTATGATGATATATGTTAAACAATGCCACGCTCTTATTGCTTTTACAGATTTCACAGGTATTTTGAGTGAGTGAAGCATTTGCATTGCATGGTTCAGCTGTACAATTGTCCCATTTTGCTTTGTTTCTGCCTGTAATTTTGCAAATGATTAAAGGAATTTGTGCTGAACTTTTTATTATTCTTTTGAATGATTACTCCGCTGCAATACCTCCTGAGAAAACCTTGGCTGAATGAAGAATGTGTTGGTTTTTGAGCCAGTCATGATGTCAGATTTCTAAAATGATTCGGGGTTCATTTTAAAAAAAAACATATTGACATACATATTCCTTCGATGCTACTCCTTTTTAAGTGTAGATGCTATGGCGCTCAGAAACAACAGTGTGTTTCTTTCTTGTTTTTCTACATTCAGAACTTGTTGTTTTAGTTTGTTTTATCATGTTTATAGAAACTGAAATCAGACATGCTGATCTGAATGCTTCGCTCAGAAAGTTCACCTGATATGACCCCTGTGGAGTAGACCGTATGCAGACAGGTATCGTATCAAAGCAAAATATTTGCAGTACATTATGTTTGTGTTGGGATTCCAGTTTAGGGTATATCCCCAGTACATCATGCTTGTCTCTGTTGGGATTTCGGTTGAGAGTATATCCCCAGTATGTCATGCTTGTCTCTGTTGGGATTCTGGTTCAGAGTACATCCCCAGTACGTCATGCTTGTCTCTGTTGGGATTCTGGTTCAGAGTACATCCCCAGTACGTCATGCTTGTCTCTGTTGGGATTCTGGTTCAGAGTATATCCCCAGTATGTCATGCTTGTCTCTGTTGGGATTCTGGTTCAGAGTACATCCCCAGTACGTCATGCTTGTCTCTGTTGGGATTCTGGTTCAGAGTACATCCCCAGTACGTCATGCTTGTCTCTGTTGGGATTCTGGTTCAGAGTACATCCCCAGTATGTGATGCTTGTCTCTGTTGGGATTCCGGTTCAGAGTACATCCCCAGTAGGTCATGCTTGTCTCTGTTGGGATTCTGGTTCAGAGTACATCCCCAGTACGTCATGCTTGTCTCTGTTGGGATTCTGGTTCAGAGTACATCCCCAGTACGTCATGCTTGTCTCTGTTGGGATTCTGGTTCAGAGTATATCCCCAGTATATAATGCTTGTCTGTTGGGATTCGGGTTTAGAGTATATTTCCAGTACATTTTACTTGTCATAAGATCGGTTTCAATGAAGATCAGTTGTCATAACATCTCGTCATACCCTGTTTATGGTTTCAGTTTCTGGATTGCTTCAGCCATACTTGATAATGGACAGGCCGTTGAGATACAGCTGGATATTTTGGTTGGACGGTCGGTTTGTTGTTTAACGCTGCACTCAGCAATATTCCACCTATGTGACGGCGGTCTGTAAATAATCAAGTCTGGACCAGACAATCCAGTGATTGATATGAGCATCGATCCACGCAATTGGGATCGATGACATGCATCAAGCAAGTCAGCCAACCTGACCACCCAAACACGTTAGTCGCCTCGTACGACAAGCATAGTCGCCTTTTACGGCAAGCATGGGCGATGATACAGCTGGAAAATTGAGGACTGTAGCAATATGATGGATGACATTCACTCACTCATTCTTGGCCCAGAGTCCGACTACTTCCCCTTGCAGCAGTGACATTCAATAACACGAAAACGATATAAAAAAAATCCCAAATCATCAAAAGGCACCAGTTTCCTACTAGACTGATCTATATAGAAAGTTTGAACAAGAAATATTTTACTGGTTTAGAGTTCTGCTCCTGTATTTGAAAACTGCCGGCTGACAGACATGGTGATCGCCATATCTCCCCCCTTTTTTCAAACCAGGGGATAAAAATAACATTCAACACAACATTGGAACAGACAACAGAAAATGATTTTTTATGAAAAGTATTTACCTCTTTATTTTCATGTGGAAACAAATTATTAAAACAAACAAAATGATAGCATAACAAAAATACCATGTACACTCGAAAATGAGATTGGTCAGCACTGACCAGTTAGTTCCTCATTGAACTGTCCAGTAAATGGCACACATGAAGGCTGCAAATACAACATTCTTGCCTCCGAGACACCAGTGCACACATGACATTTTATTTCTGCTTTAAATGACTACAAACAGTAACACTCAACCTAGGTAGCCCCTTTGCCTACAACAACTCGCGGCAGTCGCCATCTTGGAAAAGGTCTAAACTTGTCTGCTCATCTTAGACTTGTGAAAATCTCGGAAGAAACGACTTATTGGAATCTGCAATGCTTGGTATACACCCCATCAGAAGCATTGAATGTTTTTAGCCAACAATGGTCAATGTTAGTGATAATGGTTAAGAATACTAATATGCCTATATTATCGCACACATGATAACCATATGGTCATTGCCATTTCGTAGTCGTGACAGCTGCGGCCACCATGATCTCAGGTCCCTTCATACTTCAGGCCTCATGCGGCATGGTCAGAAAAGGCCATTGGTCCTGTGGGGGAAAAGGTACCTGCAATTTAGGGCTGGGACGGGTAACTCGGGTACTCGGGTCAGGTGGGTACTGAGCCAGACCCTGGTACCCACAGGACTACCTGGACCCATGGTTACTCATATGATATATTGTTTAATGATTAAAAATGATCTAGAACTCTATGGTTACACTACAAGTCACTAATGTTCGCATTTCTTTCTGACTATGCACACATTCCTTTTGACTTTTATATGTTTGAATAGAGATAAAACTTCTGTCAACTACAGTGTATGCATGACCAGATGATTTAATATACACGTGTATATCTAAATACAATTTTCCAGGCTACGGTCAAACTATTCCAAATCAGACATTTTGTACCAATCTCTGGAGTCCTACAGCGGGTACCCAGGTAGGATCGGGTAATAGTGGGGTGGGTACCTGGGTAGTAAATTTAGACTCATCCCAGCCCTACTCTAATTCCTTGTCTGCTAGAACCCCTGAGAATTTAAAATATGCAATGTTTGGAACTCTAATGAAGTTCGACTTACATTATTATGTTCAAATACATGCTTGTGGACTTTAAAATTGTTTTATTCAAATGTAAATGTCTTTACCATGTTGACATGAATAATGTAGATATGAAATACCTGGAAACATTTTCATGTTATCCTGTGCTAGGGTATTTGTTCTCCAGTATTAATTAAAACTGCTAACTGCAGTCGAGTCAATTTCACTGGCATGTCAGTACATCCAAAACAAAAGGTAAGGAGATGTTCTGCAACATTCAAATACTGCCTTGTGATGCTGTTATCCCTATGACAGGTGTTATTAATTTTGTTTATGAATGAACTTTGACTCAACCATTGCTGCATTTTGATTGAAGTGATGCCAATCCTGAATCAAATTAAATTAGGAGTTTGTAATATAAAGATTTTTATAATCCCCAAAGAAACGAAAATATTTCAAAACTTTCAGAAACATGGCAGTCAAAAGCCAATGCTGTTGGGATGATCATTCTGTATTTAGAATTCTTTTCCTCTCTAATCAAATGGTATATATCCACCACAATTTTGACATCGGAAGCTGGCATCTCTGCATCTATTGAATCAAACATACTGAGAGTAGAGAAGATACTTCATAATTTCAAAATACATATCAATAGAAATAGAAAGCCTATATTGGTTAAAATAATGTCTTCAAAGTGACACACTGAACTATCAAGAATGTGGCACTGATTATGTTCCCAGTTCCATACATCATGTTTGAAGTATAGTTTCCCTCAAAACACCGGAGTCTACGCTCCATCTGCATGCAATCCATTCTAACCCATGACTTATGACATATCAAGGGTAGGTTACTCTAAGACATTCAGGAATATTCACATGTTATCTGTATTCTGCATTTGTCATATCAGTTTTGCTTCATACCACAAGAGCTCTTGCAACACTTATGACATGTTTGTAAATGCACATGCATGGAGTGAGTGAAGTGATGTACTGCCTTCAGCAACACTGAAGCAATATTACAGCATTATCATTAAAATCATATCTTTTACTCGGATACGACACCTTCCTGCATCTAGATTTGCGGACACCTCCAGAGGAGGTTGTGTCATGTGAATTTTGTGATCAGCCAATCAGCTAAATTCTCGATACAGTGAGTGAGTGAGATTTTACACCGCTTTTAGCAATATCAATGCAATGTCATGGCGGGGGACACCAGAAATGGGCTTCACACATTGTACCCATGTGGGGAATCGAACCTGGGCCTTCAGCGTGACGAGCAACACTTTAACCAACAGGCTACCCCACCGCCCTTCTCGATACAAGTACCGGTAAGCAAAGCATTGCAACAGTATATCATATTTCTGTATCTCGAAAGAGACCTTGCATAATATATATAACGAAGACCGCTGCCATTACATTGGGACATTTTATACACACTGATGTTTACAGCCAGAAGGAAGTACCATTGAAGCCATATTTGTGTGGATTTCCTGTTGCTAAAATAAAAATTCAAGGTGGTAGAGAAATGAAGCCATATTATTTTAGAAAGCTGACAGCTGATTGTCTCAAAAAACCAAATCATCCTTTATTTACATTGTAAGTCAAAGATGGCTCAGTATCCACCTGACGTCACCTTCTGTGGAGGTAGGTGTCGTCAGATGGTCACACAGAGAAGTGTTGCATCGGAGTAAAAGATCTGATCTCAAGTATAGGCAGGGGAAAGTAGAATTGCCTTCACCAATTGTGCCTATAAAAATAATGAAACCCTCTTCTCACGTTGGGTATGCAAATGAACACATACTAGCGAAAGAAGTACTACAGAGACATACATCACAGAATAGGAAAACAGATGTACAGATAACAATCTTTATAATCACTAGGCCAGACCAATTTGGTAAGACCTTTAAAGATTTATTTAGACAACATGCACGACAGGAGGTAAATAAATAAAAATCAGCTTATTGACAGGCTTCATTTGAGGTTAAATAAAGTAGACTAGTCTGGAAAATGTGATACAAAAAATATGAAAACACAAATTTAAGATTTCATCAAACAGTGATTTATAGATATAATTCTTTTTAAATTACAAAAAGAATATTAATGTTGCACAATTTAGTTGAGGCGGATCTGTACGAGCAGAAGAAAAAGTCTGGTCTTAACATAAGAAGACATTTTAAGTTCTCCCATGTTTTCACTGACAACTGAGAGGAGTGTTTGATCTTCAGAAGACAGTAACACAGCACAAACACAACAGGCAGGATGTACACTGTACAGCAACAGGAAGTCACTCCCCAGGACTACATGTAGTGCAGCTAATGTCACATTTACTGGACAACTTCTTAAAACAGAACAATATCACAAACATTATTATCAGGCTACCCACAAAATACCTTTAAATTCATTTGATGTAGATGTCTTTTGTATATTTGGTAAACGTTTGTGACAAGTAAAGTCAACATAAGGACAATGTCTATTTCAAACATCCAATATTGCATAATTAGCACTAATAATTGAACAATTATAAATCTTGCATAATGATGTACCTTTCAAGCTGTCCGGTTGTGCCTGTTCACCATGCACAATCCTGGTGTACTAGGAGGGTCCACCAAGCAAGTACCCTGGTACACTGTTGGGTCCACCAAGTAAGTACCCTGGTACACTGTGGGGTCCACCAAGTAAGTACCCTGGTACACTGTGGGGTCCACCAAGCAGGTACCCTGGTTCACTGTGGGGTTCACCAAGTAAGTACCCTGGTACACTGTGGGGTCCACCAAGCAAGTACCCTGGTTCACTGTGGGGTCCACCAAGCAAGTACCCTGGTTCACTGTGGGGTCCACCAAGCAAGTACCCTGGTTCACTGTGGGGTCCACCAAGCAGGTACCCTGGTTCACTGTGGGGTCCACCAAGCAAGTACCCTGGTTCACTGTGGGGTCCACCAAGCAGGTACCCTGGTACACTGTGGGGTCCACCAAGCAAGTACCCTGGTACACTGTGGGGTCCACCAAGCAAGTACCCTGGTACACTGTGGGGTCCACCAAGCAAGTACCCTGGTTCACTGTGGGGTCCACCAAGCAAGTACCCTGGTACACTGTGGGGTACACCATGCAGGTACACTGAGGGGCAAGGGGCTAGTAAGGCAAAAACACAGTAACTGTCATGTGAAACCTGCTGGAAACACGTATGCTGCTTAGTGGTTGTTGACTGCTGCATTGTTGGAGCTATAGCTAACACTTCCCGACAACCTACCACGAGTAGGAAAATGCCCTTGAAACGGAAATCAAAACAGGCATGTTTGGCTTCACTCCCAACAGCTCTTTGAGGGTAGATCTTGATGTTGGAACAAAATAGGCTTCACATTCTATCAGGTCTATATTAGGGTCTTCACCTCTGAATTCAGTTCTGACGTCATTGTAGATGGTACCAGCGACCAACATATGAAACAGCTGGAATACCATTGAAACAATGATACCTTTTTTAAAAAATATTTTCAGCTCCTATTTTTCGTATTGATTAGGTTTGTTGTTACTTGAATTACAGATCATCCGACCCTAATTTCACAAATGTGGAAAAAAAATAAAGAAAGCAAACAGTTATTTCTTATTTCTGCAATGTCTGTTAATAATAAGTTCACAAAAACAAAACTGTAATTGTTTCGGAGGCCCATTTCCAACATCCCCAAACTTCCATATAGTGTATAAATGAGAGGATGTTTTCAATAGTTGTCCACTGCTTCCAGATGTTTCTGCCCTAATAGTTGGAAAACTGGGGTCACATATCTTACTATTCCACACTACAGACTACACTATTTAGTGACCACAACCTAACTTTGCAATAGCAGTTCTACACAGGATCTGTTTTTAAAAAAGAAAATCTGTAAACCAAGTAATTAAAAAAAAGAGGTTTCTTGAAACACTGTTAACCCTGAGTCAAGAACAACACTCCAAGTGATCGTGTAGTACCAGAATAAAACATCAAGCAAAACCTTTTTCGATATGTTTATAGGTCAGACTGAAAACAATTTTTCAATATATATCGATATAGAGACATCACTGCATTTTCAAAGAATGTCAGAATATCTTAACTCATGTATTCCTGGGTTCTTGATGTCATGCATCGTTTCTTGTAACAGACCCTGAAGAATGTACAAGTCACACAACAATGAATGCTGTTATATGCCCACCTACCAACCCAACACTCCCTCACTCTCCGGACACTTCTTGTCCTGGTCAATACGAACCAGTTCCTTCATGCTTTCTCATTTGGCAGTTTTATACATGACTTGAATATTGAAAAATAATGCAGCGTCCATTTGGCATTTACATCATTTCTACCTATGAACATTCACTTGCATGTGTTCTGTCAATACAAGGCAACTAACAAAAGACTCTTCCCACAAGATCAGAAAATACGTCGAAGGTTTACTCCCAAGACTTTGGGAAGGTTGATATGTACTTTGAAGTAGCTCTCATACAAGCTAAAGCCAAGCTGACCTCCCACACAGATACTGTAGGCGCCCAGTCTTTGATATTCTGGGTGGGCGGGCATTTTGTTGACGAAAATACCATGCTCAAGAAACTACAGGAAAACACAACTTTTGTCACAGATTTTACAATAAAAAATATATTGTTTACTAGACATGCTGTGTGTTCTGAGTACAACTGTGTTCAGCTTCAGGGAAAAGAATTGTATTTCTTGTCCAAACCCCTCCCCAGCCCTAAAATATGAAATGATTAGTCTGAAAAGATGTATAACCAAAAGAGCAATGGATTTTGATTTTGTCACATGTGTGTTAGTTTCATTTGGGTGAAACAAAACACCCAAACTCTGATTCACCCCAATATGTGCATGGTCTTCTGAATGATACATGATACAAAATGACATGCAGACCTGTGTTGCAATACATGACCATAAAAATACTTCTTCATCAAGAAAAAGTGACCATCATGTAAGTACCATTTTTTTTAAATTGATAAACTTTTTAATTCCATGGCCTTTGTATTATTCTGGCGGACAGAGATACATATTGTACATGACCTATGTATCGAGATATGTATTGTGACGGTATCAGTGCTCCTGGGGAGTTCAGGCTGTATGGTTTTCCACCTGATGAGTGAGTGAGTGAGTGAGTGAGTGAGTGAGTTGGGTTTAACGCCGCTTTTAACATTATTCCAGTTATATCACAGCGTGTCAGTTCATTTTTGGCGTGTCAGCTTAATGTGGGAGAAAAGCCGGAAGTGATGCAGGTCTAAGACGTGTACCACTTCGGTGAAACCCACGAGCACGGGTATGGTGCTGACAAACCTAGAAACATAATTGGGGCGAACCGGGATTCAAACCCACAATCACAGGTTTCTAGCGTGCCCAAGGGACGCAACTCTGCACAGCGAATCACGGCGCCTTTGACGACTGGGCCACCCGTGCCCCCTCCGCCTGATGAAGATGTGGTGTTGAATAGATCATAACAGAATGGAGATATGACACCGTTGAGCACCGAGGATGCTGAAAGCATGGCTGAGTATCAGCTACCTATATATGGATCCTTGATGAGGACGAGTCTGACACTGTGTGCTGATTAGGCAGCGGCTACAAGCATTCCTTCCATCCCAACATCCAACTATCACCATACAAGTAATCTGGGGTATGGTAAATCTCAGGGATGCCAAAGGCCATGCGCAATAACATGGCAACACTGGGAAACATGCATGCCTTCTTGGGCTGCACAGCTGACTGAAGATACAGTACTTCCATGCGTCTTCCCGGGGCAAGGGAGTTAACTGACTATAAAAGTCCACTTTCCATCCTTGGCAAACTAGGCAGGAATTCCGCAGTGATCATGGTGATAGTTCTGCTTGACTAATGAGTCTATGCATAGTCCCATCAAAATCTCGTAACGAAATCGACATCCCGTTCGTAAACTGCCATGCAAATTAAGGTTGTTTGCATGGTTTGCAAAGAATATGTACCGCCAACTCGGCATCAATAGATATTTCCCAAATCATATCACAATTTTAATCAAGGTGCTTACCTGATTTGATGCACTTCACGAAGTAAGACCCCTTATATCACAACATAGATTTTGATTATCCACCAGATCGTCTTGATCGTCGCCATTTTGTTTGAAGCAAATGCATGTGACATGACAGGTGGAATCTGATTGGTCATCAGGAGGGACATAGATGGGACATAACTTGTAATAGCCACTGGTGGCACTACGTTCGAGCCACAAATTTCAGTCTAGTTCGGCAAGGGAGGAAACTGGACTATTATAGTAAGTTAATGCCCTTGCCTCAGGAAGATGTACAAAGTGTACTGGTACAGGCTCCTATACTTACATCGATGGTACTACATGATCACATTCGCCTCCACATTCTTACAACATTATGTGGTCCCATGTGTAGAAGTCTTGGCTGCATCAATACAAATTCCTGCATGACAGCTCTGTAGTAATGACAGGAGTGGGGAAATACCATTGCATGACATATCTACACTCTTCGTATTAGATAATATACATTGTAAATAACTTTTTGATGATTAAGAAAATTTACTTCATAATGAAGTATTATTACTGGTACTTGTCACTTTTTCATCATTGACATTCAAGGTGAATAATTTGTTAAAAAAGAAACATATTTAACCATACACGGCAAGTAGCCTTTCACCCAGAACAAGCAGATTTGATAAGTTTACTTGTGTGTGAGTGGAAGGTGAATGTGTTCCATTTTCCACATACCAGGATCATTTGAGACAGAATATGAAAAATGTGTAACCATGGTAACACTCAAGTTGCACATAAAGGTAAGTCTGCCCACAACAATTTCAAAATTAGAACTAATTGTTCTGATGTTTCACCCTCATGATGCCGACATGTTAATGTTCACAAAAGCAGGAATAATGTCAAATAAACATACTGAGTTGAGTGTTAACACAATGCTTGGCATGCTGTAATCTATAATCAGGTTCTATCATACACAATCTCATGGTTCATAATTTACATCCTATTCACAGATGTTCACACATATCTTACACATATTTACATTTTGTTCCTAAAACAAATTAAATAGTGGACTTGCATAGGCCATAGGTTTCACGTTTGGATGTGGCTGCAAAGGAAAGAGAAGACAAATGATTAAACAACAAATAACCTAAACAGAAAGAGTTGAAAATACAGGGTTCACGTTTTTATTGTCTATCTGTGGTGTGTTGCTATAAACGTCACTTATTATTAATCTAACAAAATCATGGCATTCTGTAAATAATGAGATAAAGACCAGTCAAACCAGTTATTGATAATATGAATAATGTACCAAGCTGTTAGGGGTATGTAATATTACTGGTATATTGCAATACGTTCGTTAGCAACAAATATCGCAATACAACGCTTGCGTATTGATATTTTCCAATAGTCACAGAAGAATTGACATATAATTACATAAGTTATATCTACCATCTTGAGGGATTTGGATGGGACTGGGTACCTATCTAAACCATGTAAACACGACACACCGTTTACGTTGTTTACATAAACATTCCATATTGATTAATTAGTAGGTAGTCTTGTTTATCAATACCTCCCATCTCGCAATCTGAAGTCTGGATTATTGAATGAAGAAATACCATTTCAACAGTACAAACATATATAATTTGGGCTCCAATACTTATTGCAATATGTATCACAATACAGCTCTCCATATTGCGTCATATATAGCAATACGATTTACGTGCCGTCGGGTACAATGTTATCCAATCAAACATGTCACCATGCCTGACAATCCGACCAATTCAGTTACCTCTTATGAAAAGGATCAGTTGTAACCTGGAATCCCAGTTTTAATGACATGTAGCCAAATAAGTAGGTACTAATGAGGACTGCAAACGTCTTTGATGAAGGACAATATGGAGAATGCAATACTATAATGATGTTTGTTCATGTCCTATATTCAGCAGGAGAGAGTTCCAGTGAACTGGGGCGGTCGGGCAGCCTTGTGGTTAAAGCGTTCGCTTGTCACGCCAAAGAGGTGAGTGAGTTGGGTTTAAAGCCGCTTTTAACAGTATTCTAGTTATATCACGGCATGTCAGCTTAATGTGGGAGGAAAGTCCCAAGTGATGCAGATCCCAGATGTTTACCACTTCGGTGAAACCCAAGAGCATGGGTATGGTGCTGACAAATCTAGAAACATAATCGGGGCGAACCAGGATTCGAACCCACAATCATAGGTTTCTGGCGTGCCCAAGGGACGTCACGCCAAAGACCTGGCTTCGATTCCCGACATGGGTACAAAGTGTGAAGCCCATTTCTGGTGTCCCCCGCCGTGATATAGCTGGAATATTGCTAAAAAACATACTTTATCACTCACTCACTCACTCCAGTGCACTCTACTACCAGAGTGAAACCAATGAGCACAGGTATTGTGTCAGCTGACCAAGCATCATTCAACCCTAGGACCAGTAGATCCTTGGGCACAACAAACTGTGAATACTTAGACCACCAGGACTCTTCTGGTGAGAATACTTACCACAGCGTCATAGGAAGTAAACTTAGGTGTGAGATCATTTCCTTGGACAGTTATGAAAGCACCTTTGTTACCCATGGTATCACTGAAACAGCAAAATGTCAAGCTAAAATAAAGAAAGGAAATTATTGTTGTCATCCTGACACTGATTTGAAAGCTGCAAGAAACATGAATCAGACAATCACCATGACGCCATCAAACATGCAGCAACCAATGACTTTTGTTTTACCACAAACAGGCAACTGGCACTCATGGTATGTCCCTCCCAAACATGCAGCTGCCATTCACAGCCTAGCTCTCCCAAACATGCAACTGTGACCCATGGTATGTCCCTCCCAAACATGCAGCAGCCAATCACAGCCTAGCTCTCCCAAACATGCAACTGTCACTCATGGTATGTCTCTCCCAAACATGCAGCAGCCAATCACAGCCTAGCTCTCCCAAACATGCAACTGTCACTCATGGTATGTCCCTCCCAAACATGCAGCAGCCAATCACAGCCTAGCTCTCCCAAACATGCAACTGTCAATCATGGTATGTCCCTCCCAAACATGCAGCAGCCAATCACAGCCAAGCTCTCACAAACATGCAACTGTCACTCATGGTCTGTCCCTCCCAAACATGCAACAGCGAAACACAAAGGTTCTCCCAGACATGTTACAGCCAATCAACAAAGGGTTCTCCCAGACACGTTACAGCCAATCAACAAAGGATTCTCCCAGACATGTTACAGCCAATCAACAAAGGGTTCTCCCAGACACGTTACAGCCAATCAACAAAGGATTCTCCCAGACATGTTACAGCCAATCAACAAAGGATTCTCCCAGACACGTTACAGCCAATCAACAAAGGGTTCTCCCAGACACGTTACAGCCAATCAACAAAGGATTCTCCCAGACATGTTACAGCCAATCACAGCCAAGCTCTCACAAACATGCAACTGTCACTCATGGTCTGTCCCTCCCAAACATGCAACAGCGAAACACAAAGGTTCTCCCAGACATGTAACAGCTAATCAACAAAGGTTTCTTCCAGACATGTTACAGCTAATCAACAAAGGGTTCTCTCTGACATGTTACAGCCAATCAACAAAGGGTTCTCCAAGACATGTTACAGCTGATCAACAAAGGATTCTCCCAGACATGTTACAGCCAATCAACAAAGGATTCTCCAAGACACGTTACAGCCAATCAACAAAAAAAAATTCTCCCAGACATGTTACAGCCAATCAACAAAGGGTTCTCCCAGACACGTTACAGCCAATCAACAAAGGATTCTTCAAGACATGTTACAGCCAATCAACAAAGGATTCTCCCAGACACGTTACAGCCAATCAACAAAGGGTTCTCCCAGACACGTTACAGCCAATCAACAAAGGATTCTCCCAGACATGTTACAGCCAATCAACAAAGGGTTCTCCCAGACATGTTACAGCCAATCAACAAAGGGTTCTCCCAGACACGTTACAGCCAATCAACAAAGGGTTCTCCCAGACACGTTACAGCCAATCAACAAAGGGCTCTCCCAGACATGTTACAGCCAATCAACAAAGGGCTCTCCGAAACATGTTACAGCCAATCAACAAAGGGTTCTCCAAGACATGTTACAGCCAAGCTCACACGGCTTGCCAAACAATGGATATGTAGCAAGATATTCAGGAAACTATTTGATACATAATGTAAACCATAAAGAACACATTCTCAATTGACTAAATATAAGCATTAGGTTGGAACAATTCTTACCAGTAGTTGGGAGCTGAGAAGACAGTGATGCACTTTCCATCATGCGCCATCTCGTAGCCATCATTCTTCACTTCATGGCTGCGGATGACATAGTCCAGGTTGTTGTATTGCAGGAACTTCTTGGTGACATCAGGTCCGAACTGGACCCCTACTCCCCTCTTGCTGGTGGATCTCCCGGGCTGGGGCTGGGGGTCTGACCACAGGAGTTCACACATGATGCCTGGGCGAGAGCAGAACATTCGTTAGGTTTTGTCGGTTTGTTGCTTAACTAAGAATTATTCCAGCTATGATGGCAGCCTGTAAATTAATTTCAGGACCAGACAATCCAGAGATCGATACTGTAAGCAATGATCCAAACTTTCGGTGTTTCAACCAAGTCGCTGAGCCTGACCACCTGGTCTATTTGGTCACTTCTTATGACCAGAATAGGTTGCTGTAGTGTTTGAAATAATAGGCCCGTGGCAGGTAGATCTCATGTCAGGCCTATAGTTTTAAAATTGTATGGGTCCTTATGGTCTGCAGTACATTTACACGTCAATGTATTTGTCACATTAAGCTGTAGTTTTTTTAAAGGAGGGCGTTCAGCTTCTAAAGTCTGTAGAAGTAACAATACTGGCTTGCCGGGAAATTTATTCCAAACCAGAATCCCCACAGGATCATTTTGTATGTCACCACACATGTATTGAGAGAATAGCACTTTTATGAAATACACAATGACATTGTCTAAAGTAGGGAATGGTAATCCTAGGGTCCACAGCTGAAAAATATGAAGAACCACCAAAACACTAGTGTAGCATGACTTCAAAATGATGCGATACACTTCATTCTGTTTTGTCATGTGTCAGTGTACATAGTAACTTCATATTAAGGGGAAAACTGAGTGAGTCGTTATTGACTTGCTCCGAAGTGGTACTTAGAGTGACCTGCCCTTGGTGGCTGATGTTGACATATGACATAAATCCTGAAACTTTGTGTGGTAACTATTTCTAGAATGCTGGCCATACCTATAAAGGTGTGAGACGAGGGTGATATGTGGACTTTCAACAACAAACTGACTTGTGGGAAGCAAATCTATCAGAAAACATCGACTTTTCTGCCTGTTTCCGACACAATCTCATTAAAACCAGTTCTTAGTTCTTGCTACCACTAAACAAAGATCTGAGGACTTCCCATTACGGGTCACATCAGAATGCCTTTCATCTGACTAATCAAAGTGTCGCTTACCAGATCATGAAAGCGACAGTCGGAATGTGCTTTCTAATCATGCAAACTCGAAAACGTTAACATGGGGTATTCCAACATTTACGGGGTATTCCGACAGTTATAACAGTTACGACCCTTACGACTGATTCCCTCAAAATTATCGTCTTTCTCGCTTCCATGGGAAAAACATTTGAACGGAGGTGTTGCACAGTACGTGGGAAGCACTATCATACAATCGCAACCATATATTAGACATTCCGGAATGTTCATTTGTTCAGTTTTCAAAATGTTAATCGAGAACTGTGTCAACATATTTTTACCAAAATAGTTGATCCATACTAGACCGTAAAAAAAGTGTCAAGATGCATTTTGCTCAGTGAGTGAGTGAGTGAGTGAGTGAGTATGGTTTTACACCGCTTGTAGCAAAATTCCAGCAATATCACGGCGGAGGACACCAGAAATGGGCTTCACACATTGTACCCAAGTCAGGAATTGAACCCAGGTCTTCAGCATAACAAGCGAATACTTCAACCACTAGGCTACCCGACCGCCCCCATATTGCTCAGTGGAAAGAGTGTCAAGAAACAATGTAATTTGACTTTGGTGCAGCGTTCCACCAATAGCTGAAGGGATCTTTGATCAAAATACTCCTGCACTATAAAGATTGAAGTCATACATTGTGATAGTATTATAAAAATGTCTTTAGGTCTGATTTGAATATGGATAATCTCTGAGCCCTTTGCAGTCCAAAATGACGTAGGTTCTAGATGTTTACACATGGGTGAAACCCACCAGCATTATGATGGTGTTGGATGACCCGGGTATGATTAGGGCGTGTCTGGTACTTTAACCCATGTCCTAACTGCAGACCCGGGAATGATTAACTCTGCACAGCCTGGTCCAGAGCCTTAAGACAAAAGGGCCACCTGTACCAGTGTGTCATGATAAACACTACAACACATCCTTCTGCAGGACTCACCTGTCTCAGGAGGCTGTCTGTTCCGTTCTACCTTCCGGATGTCGTCAAGGGATACCGTGTCCTCGGAGAACAGGCCTCCATGCATCACCTACATCATATTTAGATTTATGAATAACCTACAGGGCCTCATCTAGTAGTACTCTAGCTTGAAGTGGGTGGGTGGGTGAGTGTGAGTGAGTGTTTGAGAGTGAGTATGTGTGTGGGTGTTTGAGAGTGAGTCAGTGGCTGGGTGGGTGTTTTAGAGTGAATAAGTGGCTGGGAGTTTTAGTGTTGGTGTTAGAGTGTGAGTGATTGTTTGAGATTGAGAGAGTGGGTTGATGTTTGAGAATGAGTGACTGAGTGACTGAGTGTTTGAGTGAGTGTTTGTGTGTTTGTGAGTAAGTGAGTATGTGTGTTTGAGAGTGAGTGAGTGTTTGAGAGTGGGTGGGTGTTTGTGAGTGAGTGGGTGGGTGTGCATGAACTTGAGAGTAAGTGAGTGTGTGTTTGAGAGTCAGTGAGTGAGTGTTTGAGAGTCAGTGAGTGAGTGTTTGAGAGTCAGTGAGTGAGTGTTTGAGAGTCAGTGAGTGAGGGAGGGGATCACCACTGGGAAATATAGACTTAAGTGTATCAGCATGGGCATGTTGATAAACATTAATGACTGTAGTAATAAATGGTATAAATGTCATTGTTCTTTTCTCAAATCCCTAAACCTGGTACTGGACATGGTAACACTTTTCTTGAAATGTGCACTCTCCTTACCAAAATCCACTGAGGTGAGGTGAGGTAAAGTGGGGTTCAACGGCGTGGTCAAGATTCTTCCACTTATATAGCCACTGTGTGTGTGTGTGTGTGTGTGTGTGTGTGTGTGTGTGTGTGTGTGTGTATCTGTGTGTGTGTGTGTGTGTGTGTGTGTGTGTGTGTGTGTGTGTGTGTGTGTGTGTGTGTGTGTGTGTGTGTGTGTGTGTGTGTGTGTGCTTGTACTAGTCTGGACTAATGCCAATTATATAGTGCAAGCCCACTGCGATACCATATTGCTGTTTAACATGAATACCCCGCTCAGACACAGTATACTGATTCCAAGCTGACGAGTATTTGTTTTAGCCCCTCAATGCCGAGTGCCAGACAGGGTAACATCTTTTAACATCTTTTTGTATGACATGGCCGGGGATGGAACCTCCATCTTTCTGTACTCCTCAGTAACTGTCAGTGACAGTGCGTTTGGTTTAGCGCAGCTATTAATAATATTCAATTATATCAGGGCGTGTCAGTTCATTTTTGGAGGAAACCCCTAAGTGATGCAGGTCTCAGACGTTAATCACTTTGGTGAAACCCCGAGCACAGGTATGGTGCTGACAAACCTAGAAACATAATTGGAGCAAACCCGGGATTCGAACCCACAATCATAGGTCTCTGGGGTAGCAAGGGACGCAACTCTGCACAGCGAACCAGGCCACCCATGACACCAAACGAAGTAATAAACAAAACACAATGTTGATAAATATTTATGGTTTTTTAACTATCCATAGTGAAAGTGTTGATGAAGAGGTTACTCACCATAATTTTGTTGTTGATACAGTGAGCAAGTGGAAGCCAGTTGAAGACCTCTGTGAATAGTTGAGCCATCTGACTAGTGTATGTGGCCCAAGTTAAGGCAATAAAACGCACATCGTCACATTGGCAATGTTCTCAGAATGTCAACATGAAATAATAGTGTCACGGCACTGTAGCTCACCTGGTCAAGTAGTCAACAGAGCAAAATGTTAATAAAGACAGCCACTAAACAAATTGGCTGTCAGATTTGATATTCAAATATTTACACTATAGTTAGATTCTGGAAACGAAATGATTACGGACGAATGTAAATCAGACAAGGCGTGGACTACAAAAGGAGGTTCATGTGTATTCTATTGAGCTGGGTGCACTTATTAACTACCGCACCAAAAACACTGTTTACAAGGTCTATAGGAAAATGACCCAGTTTTGATAAAAGCATAACTAATAGTGTTTGACTCTTCCAAATATTTTATGCACATACAGATAAAACATTTATCTATAAGACAATATAATAATTTCTATATGTTTGTGTGCTTATATTTGCATTATATAATATATTTGAAATTAATTCAAACTTCGTTTGATATACAGATATAAACAGAAAGATTTGACAATGCATAGATATATACACATCTGCAGACAAACAGTTTTTCAAGTCTTGTTGTTGTTTCCATGTTACCTCGGAGACATTTGTGTTGCAGATACACATTGAACCAGGATCATACAAAATCTTGCAATGCACATCGTACTGTAACTTTGGTTTCTTTGTGTGTTTGTTGTTTAATGCACTCAGCAATATTCCAGCTATATGACAGCGGTTTGTAATTAATCAAGGATTAATTGGGATACGATAACATGCATCAACTAAGTCAGCGAGCCTGATCACCCGATCCAGTTAGTTGCCTCTTACAACAAGCAAAGTCGCCTTTTATGGCAAGCACAGGTTGCTGAAGACCTATTCTACACCGGATCTTCACGGGTCTATGGTGTATCATTTCAAGCTCCAGAACAGAACAAGTTAATGTTAATGTATGAAAATGTTTGCTGCTTTTAAGACATTTTTCAACCTACTCAAAATATTCTCTTCATCAAAGGTTCTCCTAAACATATCACTGACAACAAGGATATTTTGATTTCACTTCTCCATCAAATCCATACATCTGGTTCATCGTCACGCTTTCATGGTTCCCTGGCAACAGAACAAACAGTTGATCAAAGTGATTTGTAAATGTACGCAACTTGTGACTGACTTGAGTAACAAATAGGTCTTGAAATAAAGTTATGAATAACGTTAAATGAAACTAATTGTATGAAGCTACCCTAGAGTGTTAGGAATCCTCAAGTCTCTTTATTTCTGAGCAGAAAATGGGATGAGATCGGAATGGTGTGATTGTTTCATAACAACATATGGTCTGTAAGCATATTAAGATTGAGTGAGTTGGGTTTAATGCCGCCTCGAACAGTATTCCAGTTATATCATGGCGTGTCAGCTTACCGTGGCTGGAAAGCTCAAAGTGATGCAGATCTCGTTTACCACTTTAGAGAAACTATGCGAGCAGGAGTATTGTCCTGACAAACCTAGAAACACAGGCGGGGAACACCGGGATACAAACCCACAACCATAATATTCTAACGTCGCCAATGGACGCAACCCTGCACAGCGAATTGCGGCGCTTTAGATGACAGGGCCACCCGTGTCCCCGCATTCTAAGAAACTAGAGACTGACTAAAAGTGACACAGGGGCAGACGATTTCTCTGTGTGTTCCAAATACCTCGAGCCATGAAGAAGTGATTGGGGTAGAGCAGCTTCAAGCTGAACAGAGTCATTATACACTCAACCGAGAAAGAGCCGCGGTCCACGAAGTCTCCATTAAACAGCTGGATAGAGTTAAGGCATCTATAAAATCATAATTATCAAATTCTTAGAAAAGTGTGTGACTGATGTTGACTTACATAATGTGACATAAATCAAGAGCAACAATCCACATTGGGTACAATGACCAGCAATGAGGTAAGTCATTGCGTCCAACCATTAGGCTTCCCCAAAGGCTCTAACCATTGCATCCAACCATTAGGCTTCCCAAAAGGCTCTAACCATTGCATCCAACCATTAGGCTACCCTAGAGACTCTTACCATTGCTTCCAACCATTAGGCTACCCCAAAGGCTCTAACCATTGCATCCAACCATTAGGTTACCCCAAAGGCTCTTACCATTGCTTCCAACCATTAGGCTACCCCAAAGGCTCTAACCATTGCATCCAACCATTAGGTTACCCCAAAGGCTCTTACCATTGCTTCCAACCATTAGGCTACCCCAAAGGCTCTTACCATTGCTTCCAACAATTAGGCTACCCCAAAGGCTCTAACCATTGCATCCAACCATTAGGTTACCCCAAAGGCTCTAACCATTGGGTCCAATCATTAGGCTACCCCAAAGGCTCTAACCATTAGGCTACCCCAAAGGCTCTAACTACTGCTTCCAACCATTAGGTTACCCCAAAGGCTCTAACCATTGTGTCCAACCATTAGGTTACCCCAAAGGCTCTAACCATTGCTTCTTAACCATTAGGCTACCCTAGAGGCTCTAACTACTTCCAACCACTAGGCTACCCCAAAGGCTCTAACTACTGCTTCCAACCATTAGGCTACCCCAAAGGCTCTAACCATTGCTTCCAACCTTTAGGCTACCCCAAAGGCTCTAACCATTGCTTCCAACCATTAGGTTACCCCAAAGGCTCTAACCATTGTGTCCAACCATTAGGTTACCCCAAAGGCTCTAACCATTACTTCCAACCCACTAGGCTACCCCCAAAGCTCTAACCATTGCTTCCAACCACTAAGCTACCCCAAATGCTCCTTCCTTAGAGAAAAACCCAAAGTCATGCAAGTCACAGACATCTAAACCAACAATCACTGGAACCTAGCACAGCTGAGGGAAGCAACTCTATACACTGAACCCCAACTGTTTCCTGGGTGTTGTCCTAATGAGGCAAGGATACATATGGATTGTCTTCAGATGGCTCCCCGTTGAGAGAGAATATGTTCATGAGATCATAGAACTGGCCATGGATGTCACCACACACTGTGAACTTGTTGCTCTGGAAACAAGCAAGGTATTTATCATTGACAAGTGAAACAACAGAACTAAACACATTTACCTTTTGTTCAAATCCATACATAATATGATAATAAAGATTTTAGTCAGGCAAACAAAATGATCTGCACTCTCATTTCACTGTTGGTTATTCAAGTGCAAGTCTCATGTTTATAACTTTGTAGATCTAGAACTGGAAAGATTGTAGCATTGTTAATGCAAATATTGTATTTAAAACATTGAAAGAGGCACGTAAATAAGGTTTATTTGCACTTAAGTACTATCTGTCAATTTCAAAGGCTGAAACGAGAGGCAGATATAGAGGCTCCATATACGGTCATGTTGGTGGTAATTTCCTCTCAAATTACATGCTTGATTGCCTGCCCCTCCTGTGCGCACCCTAGCAAGCAAGCCACCTTTCACGTTCATGGTCAGCTGCACAAGTTCTCAGCAAAGCAAACCTATTCTTCACCCTTTTAAACCCTTATATATTCTATCTACAATTAGATAATGACCATACAAACACTGTACTACTCTTTGTATGAGTGGGATTAAGGGAAATGTGATAAAGGTCTTTACATCATGAATTAAGTTTGCCGTTTGGTGAGAAAATGACGTGCGAAAGATGTTATTTCTTCAATTGCGTTTATTTTTTGTTTTGGTACTTTGATATATTTCGCTGTGACATTTCTGTGTTTAAAATATTCACTGATCTCTGTATAAAATGATGAAGCATCAGTCATAGTTTCTTTGTTCCTCTTTGCAGTATCATGAGTTCAAATCAATCATAACCTGCAAATATGGCCAACTCTGACAGTGACAATACTTTTTGAGTTATCATAGAATGTGAATGTTTTTCGGAAGATGAATTGATAATTTTTTAGGAAGAAGAACAAGTGGATAACTACATGTTTGGACTTGTGACCGACAACAGTAACGAAAATAGCCAGGATGATCCCCATCTTGGTTGCGTGGATCACAAGTGTTTGTAAAACACACATTGGTCAGTTTGTTAAGTATACCTTCTCCACATCACCATATCCTGTTGCAGTTTCAAATGGCAGGAAACTGAATTAATCTCCAGATAATAGAAATGTCAACTCAACATTTACTCCAGAAAATGAAAATGAACTTGACAATGTTTGGTTACTTCACAACATACCCCTGAAACTGTGATGTCAACTAAAGATGGCTGGCTTTGAAAAAGTTTCTTTACTTGTAACAGAACCTGTAATATGAAAAGGCAATAAATAGAAAAATGACACATTATTTTGGACAAAAATTACATCATGCAAAACACACAAAAACAAGAAAAAGGGAAAGATAAAAATATTAATTCTTCTAGTCTTATGTTAGCCTCGTCATAAAACTTGATAAAAAAAAAATGGTTTTCCTGTAAACATGTGATCAAGGGAGGAGTGTCTGTATCTGTATCTGATCCTGTATCACTAATCCTGTGACACTCTTACTCTAACATACAAAGCTATGCTCCATGGCCCTAGTAGCTGTAAGCTTATAATGTGATGCTGATATGATTGGAAATTCTGAGTGAGTTGGGTTTAACAGTATTCCAGTTATATCACAGCATGTCAGCTTAATGTGGGAGGAGAGCCCGAACTGATGCAGGTCTCAGACGTTTACCATTTCTGTGAAAACCACGAGCACGGGTATGGTGCTGACAAACCTAGAAACATAATCGGGGCGAACCGGGATTCGAACCCACAATCATAGGTTTCTGGCTTGTCAAATGGACGCTACTCTGCACAGCGAATTGCGGCGCCTTAGACGACTGGGCCACCCGTGCCCCTGAGTACATCTGTGTTACATAACCAGTCAGCTACTGTTCCAATACAAGTGGCCCAAACTGGTACATCATCCAGAGATATCAAGCATGTAGTAGTTTGCAAAGGTGTTGTCCGTACGTGTGATATATGTGCCTAAGGAGGATGCAGTCATTGCTTGTATGCTAACAGGATTGTCACCCTGAGCCAGAATGCCATGGTATTGTAGTGACCTCGGCTTTCCTCCAAGACGTCAGTGGAAGGGACAGTCTGTTACACTGCTTCCTGGTGGCCCTTCTCACTTCCTTGACTCTGTGCACAACCAGGACATGAAGACAAGTCCTCGGTGTCACTGCGCACTCGTCCTGATTTATCTCCCCTAGTTGTTAGTGTTTGATCATAAATTCTGACGTGAAGCTCATGCGCACTTTGGCATCTGATCGCCTGTCAAACTATATCTTGGTTACAAGCTGCCATAGGAAGGTTTGGAGAATAACAGTCCATTGGGTCAAACACTAAAAATGTCTGCTCTATTAATGTTAACCTCTCAGACACCAGATGCTGTGGGACTACCAGATCTCTGAAGCACTTCTTCTGAACTCCAAGTCTGGAGTTCTCTGGCATTGTGCTGAACTAAGTCGTAATCTCTATGTCTTGTTAAAGATGCATGATTATTCCGAGAGAAAAAAATAAAAATATATGGAATAGAGTGAACTACGGTTATAACGAACACGCTTATAACGAACTAACGGATATAACGAACTAACTTTTTAGTCCCGACTATTTGCTGTAGCTATACTGTATATATGCTTATAACGAATTACGGTTATAATGAACTAAAATTAGTAGTCCCTTTGAGTTCGTTATAACCGTAGTTTACTTAATACTTATTCAGATACTTATCCTGACACAACTGTATGCAATATTCCTTCTTACAGCGATTGTAAAACAGCGTAGAACAATTACCAACAAGAGGGTGTGTTCGGGTGAAGGTTCTACTTCTACATTGTCCTACACTGTTTTATGATCAAAGCAAGAATGAATATTGCATACTGTTGTGAAGAGACATGGTAAAAAATATATTCAATTATCCATAGCTAAAGACAAGCTGAGAGCCATTATTAAACCACCATGATTCCAGGGCCAAAGGGTTACATGTCAAGAGCCGAATGGATTTAAGAAGTTAATACTGTAATGAACTCAAATCAAAGTCATCAGAAGTAGCGGTCAGTCTAACTTAAACTGTCCCATATTGCATGTCATAGTGTATTCAGCCGGTATAACTTTGAGATGCCAGCGTTAGAAATTGGCACTAGTCCTGTAGTCCTTGCCAAACTGCCCAATAGTTAAGGTATCATAAGGACTAATTGACATTTGCCATTTATAAGTCTTGTGCTATATGTTATCATCATAAGGACTAGTGGACTAAAAATGTTAGTTTCTCTTGCTGGATATACCGGTAATATCTACATTGTGGAGGGAACTAAAGCCATGTGACAATGCTTCAACCAACGCATTCCATCAGCTAGATCACCCATGAAATGAAAGGTTTTGGTTTGGTTTGTTGTTTTACGTCGCACTCAGCAATATTCCTACTATATGACTGCAATCTGTAAATGATCGAGGCTGGACCAGACAATCCAGTGATCGATATCATGAGCATCGGTCCACGCAATTGGAATCGATGACATGCTTCAACCAAGTCAGAAAGCCTGACCACCCGATCCCGTTAGTCGCCTTTTACAACAAGCAAAGTCGCCTTTTATGGCAAGAATGGGTTGCTGAAGACCTATTGTACCCCGGATCTTCACGGGTATGAAATGAGAGGAAACAAACAGCAGAGCTGCTGACAAACTGTCAAGCAATCATAGTTATTGTGGTTTTACCTGGTCAAATATCAAGGACAGATAACTCTGATTGATAACCAAGGGCAACGATGCTCGGGACTCTCTAGCAATCATTGTTATTGTGGTTATACCTGGTATGCATATTTTCGATGTAATCGCTTTTGGTCCTTGTATGTTTGCATGAGATCTTTTACAAATGTGAGCGTCACTTGATCATCCTCAAGAGCAGGGCCGGTGTAGTCATCTTCGATAACTAAAACAGACAAATAGGAATATGCCGTGTGAACGATTACAATCATCTAAATTATACTATTTCAATACTTCTACGTCCACTCATAGCATCCCATTATGATACACGTCTTCCATGACCTATTACACTCTGTTCATTTCAACACTGCATGATACGATAAATAACTCCAAATGTTGAGACTAAAATGTGTTGAAAGTTTGACCTTGTAGGTTTTAACTTCAGTTAAACACGAGCGAATGTTTATCACAGTCATATGAACAGGTTCTATCAATTTCATTTTAATATTCAGTTGTGTTCAGTATCATTCAACAAGTTAAATTTGACATTTCCAGTTGGGAAAAAAGCACCACTGCAATAACTTGTCCTTTGTTTTCGAAACCTCAAAGGGGCGCTTATTGCAGAAGGGTATTTGATGTGAAAATGTTTAACTGCTGATTAACAGACCATCAAGTGTTGGTTGGTTGGATGATTTGTTGTTTAACGCTGCACTCGGCAATATTCCAGCTATATGACGGCAGTCTGTAAATAATTGAGTCTGGACCAGACATTCCAGTTATTAATATCATGAGCATCGATCCACGCAATTGGGATAGATGACATGCATCAACCAAGTCAGCGAACCTGACCACCCGATCCTGTTAGTCGCCTTTTACGACAAACATAGTCACCTTTTACGGCAAGCATGGGTTGCTGAAGACCTATTCTACCCCGGAATCTTCACGTGTTTCCATCAAGTGTGTGTGCTCTGCAAGGAAACAGTGATCAGCTACCAACCCATGCTTTCTATGTCCAGCCTCTGCTCCATGGGGACATCATCTTCAGAGGAGATGGCCTTCTCAAACGCAATCATCTTCACAATCTTATTGCACTCACTGAATTTCATTTTGGCATCTTTGTCATTTGGTCTAACTTTGGTGACCTGAAAGTTGGATATTATATTATAAGAATAAACGATTTCTCAGTGATTAGTGAGAATGAAATGTCTCATGATTAACAAGTACCTGGGTGTTTTTGTACAAAGTAATCTTAGTGCTAAGGATATTGCAACTGCCATACCGTAACATAATTAATTTTTCACTGTTTAACGCTGCACTCAGAAATATTTCAACTAATAATTAATGATATCATCAGCATCAATCCATGCAATTGGGATACGATGACATGCGTCAACCAAGTCAGCGAGCCTGATCACCCGATCCTGTTAGTTGCCTCTTACAACAAGCATAGGGTCCCGTAACTGAACTTATGACAGTCGTATTGCTAAGCTTATTTTTAACAACGGCACCCAGGAATATAAATATTCCTAATATGACATACATGTACTAATAATGTTATGAAACAATATGTATGGATACAGTAAGATCACAATATTACAATATATAAAACAGAACTTTGTGACAGGGTCTCTCTTTACATTTTCCTACAATTTGTACATATACTGAACATAAAAAGTTTGTTTATTTGGAGTGATATTTTTTGGCAGGTTTCTTTTAATGTGTACAGTATAGAGAAATATTTCATGACCCTGAACAATTACCTCCTACCATAAGCTGCAAATCATTCAAATCCATGAATGTTTTCATTTTCATATACCAAACCTACAGAAGCAAACAAATGAATCTATGGTCATAGGACTGATGTCATGACTTACAGTGTCATAAACAGGTGACCCAGCTACAGAACATAACCATGACAACCCGTCATGAACAAAGGGCATATCTGTAACATGCAGGTCATTTGTGTCAAAGTTCAACACGTTTGAAACTGGTCAAGTATAGTCAAATTAAGTTTGAAAATACTCACATTCAGTGACCCAGTGACCTATGTTTTTCTGTCTAGACCAAGGTAGACCATGCTCAACGTGGGCCTCAGACTTTTGGCTTAAATAGCAGACTGATAGAGATTTACACAGTTTGTTTGTTTGTTGTTTAACGCCACACTCAGAAATATTCCAGCTACATGACGGCGGTCTGTAAATTATTGAGTCTGGACCAGATAATCCAGTGAATGACATGAGCATCGATCCACACAACTGGGATACGAAGACATGCATCAACCAAGTCAGCGAGCCTGACCACCCAATCCCGTTAACATGGTTAGCCGCTTCTTACGACAAGCATTGTCGCCTTTTATGGCAAGCATGGGTTGCAAAAAAACTATTCTACCCCGGATCTTTACGGGTCATTTACACACTGACAACTGTTGGTCTATAAATGGAAGTTACACTTACCATTTCAAAATCTTTCAGAGCCAACTTGAATTTACCCAATGCCATGTTTGCTGATGCTCTTCGATAATAAGCCTGCCAAGAAAGCATAATAATCAAGTGATCTGTATTGCCATCTTTTGACCTGCCACTTATTCTGTCATTTAACTAAGCAGAAACATTACATTTAGTAGAACTAAAAGTAAAGCCAGACCAACTTTTCCCTCTCATTACAGATTTGCTGAACAGAATTTTCTATCATCTTTCATTTCCTAACAAAATAAAATGAGAAATGATGATTATTAAAAACATAATCTGTCAACAGATCTAAAAAATAGTTTTTTCTTGTGTATACTGCACACTTTTTTCTCCCAAAAATACAATTGTGTAGAGAGGGGTGCAAATAATACACACATACAAGTTTCAACGTTTTTTCCTTACGCAAAGACATTACCGTGAGCATGTAACACCGGAAATGTCAACAAATCTGTCATCTTATATCAGGATTCATGTTTTTATTTAATCTATTATATTAATTTTATTCCAAATTTCATTCAATAATGTTGACATTAATTTTGGCAAACTGGTGTGTACACAGAACTGCACATCACACCAACTCACTGTTACTTACAGCAACCACAATCAGATTACTGCTATTGGTGCCTTGAAACAATCCTTAGTCATCACAGAATTGATATATATATGCAATAGATGCCATATGTTGACTTGTTAAAAGTCACATACCGGTATGCTGTTGCTTGACAATTATTTCAACATGTTTTGAAATTTGACATAGCATGACTGCAGGAAGCTTCAAACGGTGGCAAGTTCAAACATAAAACAAATCTAGCAACATACCAAAATGCTATGCTTATGGTTACTTTTATTTGAAACATATTTAGTAAAAGCTGCATTGAAAATAACTATCTTTTCAGTTATGACATTGGGTATTTTATAACTAAGTACATGATATAGCGGAGCATGTTCTGGCTTATTTCACGAGACAATTACACAAGGTAAACTCTGTATATAATACAAGAGTCATCAGGAGATGACATATTCCCCTGCTCTTGTGCAATTCGGAAATGGGAGTTTGGCTACATATACCCCACATTTGGTTCATCTGTTCATTGCCATTTCAAAATCCCAAATCATCAAAAGGCACCAGTTCACTGCTAGACTGATCTGTACAGCAAGTTTCATCCAGAAATATTTAACGGTTATTGAGTTCTGCTCCGGAAACGAGCACTTCCTTCATTTTCATTGAAATCCAACATGGACATATAAAAAAATAAAACAAATGATCATAAATCATCAAAAGGCACTAGTTCCCCACTAGACTGATCCATACAGCTAGTTTCAACATGAAAATTCAACGGTTTTGGAGATCTGCTCCAGAAACGAGAACTACCCTCATTTTCAGTATGAATCCCAACATGTCATCTTGGAAAAAAAATTAAAATAAATAAAAACATCCCATATCATCAATAGGCACCAGTTGGAAACAGACATCAACTTGTTTTCATCATGAAAAATCATGAAAAAAAGAACAAAAATCCAGAACAATCAATAAGTTTCAACAAGAAATATTTAACGCTTTTGGAGGTCTGCTCCGGAAACGGAAAACCGACGGATGGACATTCTGATGGCTAAATCCCCTGATTTTAAAACCAGGGGGATAACAAAGCCTAGCATACATAAAATACAAATGAAAATGAAAATCATCATGTCTTGTAATACGTATCACAAATTTCACATTTTCATTGAACACGTTTGCTATCTCCTGTTTGTTCAACTGAAGCAATACAATGTAGTTTTTGACTGCGCACTTTATATGGACATGGGATAAGCAAGCTACTTCTCTTGAAACTTTTACAGTGTTTTACCCAAGAATGGGGTTGCACCATTATACTCAGTTGTGTATAATACATGAAAAAATAACAATCTGGCACCATTAATCAGTAATACATGTATACATGGTATAATTATATTTTTTAATTGATCAGGGCTTTTTTTCATCCACCGCATTTCAGTCAATTTGGTGTAAACAATCCATGATACAAACAAAATAAATTGGCCTGGCCTCAACAATAAATAATAAAAATCATAATTTGGCGTCCTGTCTCTTACTATTTTGACCAGAGACCATATATGGTATATGGTCTCTGTTTTGACCAAGAAAATTAAGTAAAACAAGAAATCAAACCATCCTGGCTTGAAAACAATTGTCACCATCTTTTTTACAGAGAGTTTCGGTTACATGATAGGCCAAAAGTAATTCAACAAAGTAAATTTAGGGGTGAGATTTCAAAAAATCCATGCAAGTTTGTGCAATCCTTACCTTTATGTAGCCGCGGTCGATAGTAACAGCTTGGCCTGCATCTTTCAGAGCATAGCCAAAACATTCTGTTTTGAGATAGGCCAAACTTCTGTTGCTGTAGTAAGCTGCAACCGATGGGTCAACCTCTATTGCTTCTGAATAGTACGTTATTGCCTGGTTGTAATCTTCCTCTGTAGAAAAACACAAATGTAATGATATTTAATAACATGATAACAGTGATAGATTCTGAGAAAACAGCTGATTGCTGCTTCCAGGTAAGTTTTTCGAGACAATACACATGGTAACCTAGAGCACTGCATTTAAATAATGCCAAGCAGAAAAGGAAATACAGTTTAATCGGTAAATCATCACCATGATCACGTCTAGTGATGTTTTATCTCCAATTTCAAATTTGTTTTGACCAAGTTTAAATGTTATCACCCGATCGTTTACCTGAATTCACTGATCATGCTGATGGGATACCATGTAATTTCTTTCTGCGGAAGACAAACGTTTTTATAGAAAATGTAAGGATTTTGTATGCAATGGGGGGCACCTTATAGCAGTTATAGGCAGGGGTCGCTTTATAGACAGCAATATATGGTATATATCCTCACATACCCTATTTTTGAACAGTTTAGAAGGCATTGCTGATACATCGAGTGATGAATGAATCAAACTTCAAAAGTAATTTAAAGTTTGCAACCTATTTTAAAACATGGTTTAGAGTGATTTACAGAAATGTTCACACTATTTCACTCTTCCTTTTTATCATGACATGGGCACCAAAATTCTGAATGGCGATGGACCGCTCTGACAGGTGTATAGTTCTACCCATGAACCCAATGTTGACAGATGTGTGCACTGTCAAGTCTGCAGCTCTGATGACGTCACAACTCTTATGATAACCTGACAAATCATCCAAGATATGTTGCAGTTTCACCCGTTACCCCTGCCTTGAAATTCTTAAAAATCATAACCCTATAACATCCTTTGTGTAGAGCAGGATGCCTTAACCCAGGCAAAAGTTGAAGTAGGGGTTACAAGTGGAAATCTTTACACAACTTGAGTTGTTAGAAAAAAGTACTCGCCAATATGTGATTTGTTACCAATGAGGGCAAATATATCAGGGTTCTTGAGAATGGTATGTGCCCTATTTACAGGCACATTTCGTCATGACAACAGTCCTCAAACAGTGATTGGTTAACAAGTTTACTTCATTAACTTTATCATGTCGTTATGCATGTCAATACAGGAAAGCAAACATTATTTAAAGATTAAAACGCTTACGGGTTGCCTATGGTAATAAATAGAACATAATATTCGTGTTCATGTCATACAATGTGTTCAACACAAATGACTAAATTTAGCCAAAATAAAAGAAGTTTTCGTTACAGACGTTGATTTTGGTAATATGGTATCTGTAGTGAGAGGTTCATTTGGAGTAAAGAATTGACACAAACATGGACAGACTGAACACCCGAAATGCCCACAAAAAATCAATTGTCAGAAAGGTCTACTGCGTGATCGAAAATAGAACAAACAGCTTACAAGATGTCAAGACTGTGGCAGGGAACTACAGTCGTATTTGGTATACATGTTTCAGCTGAATTGATAGATCATCAAAACATTAAAGATAGATTTTCAGTTATTATTAGACGCATTAGTGCAATCATGTTCGAGCAATGATACACAATATATGACATTACACCAACAGTGAAATGCTGCGCACGTGCCTATCGTCAGTATCGAGCGGAATAGTAAAAAACCTGGTGGTGGACGTACTTTTGAAAAACGAATTAGCCTTTTCTTTCAGTTCCTCCGCCCTCTTCTTCCTTTCATCACTGTCACACTCTTGACTTCCAACATGTTCGTTGGAATTAGTAATGTCCCCCGATCCATCCAAAGTTTCCGGCTTTTGATTGTAATCCGCCATATTGTTACTAACTATGCCCCAAGGGAAGCAACTCTAGTTTGCGATTCGAGTGCTCTCTTGACACATTCAATAATTCTACTAAAACTTTTCAATTGCTGAATAAAGAGATATAAGTACATCTCGCATAAAATAGTATTATATGTCTATTTCGCTGGTCAGAGAAATGCTTTGCATACGATATCAATGTTGAAATCTTATTTTTACAAATTTATGTGATCCATTTCATCACTAAGGCCTATGACGTTACGCAACATTGTCATTACGTAACTAATTATTTGTTAATGCTTGTTCCTTGTACTTCCTGCAATCTGATTGGTGGAATGGATTAAAATCATTCATTTCTCAATGATTGTAAAAAATAAGCAAAGAGACTACGGCCACTGAGGCTGATCGACTTAATTCTTTCACCTCAATGCAATGTCTGGGAATCCACATAATAGTTTACGGTGGTGTTTCCAGGTAGAATTGTACTTGTAATAGATAACTAAACAGTATTGGATGAGGGCGACTCTGTTTGTCGGCGTGACCCGGGGTGATCCGGAGTTTGTCTGGTCCAGGCTCGATCGACTATTTATAGGCGGACGTCTTATACATCTTAACTGAGTGCGAAGTTTTAAGAAGAGAATTTATACACCATACTAAGGAGGACTGACTACCATCAAGTAGTGATTCCATAGTGTCAGCATACTGAGAAGATACCCACAACCGTCTACCGGATACCTGTAAGGCTGGATCATATATATTGGCTGGTATGTCTGCACAGAGAAACTTACGGTGACGCTGGGTCATAGTCCTGCCGACAATGGCGTCTGATGTTAAACCAAGATGACAACTGACCATTTGTGGACGTTCAGCTTATTATATCATTATATAAGATAGCTACGCGATAAATCGCAAAGGGCAACGAAGAAAGAATGTGGTTTATCGTAAAAATAAAACACTGCAGGGAGAAGAAACCATGATGGGCGCAGCCCCGTGTGGTTTATTCTCCCTGCAGTGTTTTATTGTACGATAAATAACCACCACGAGTCGTTTATTTCTTATAGAGACAGTTTTGATCTGGTTCTGTCAAGCAATTTTTAAGGTGACTGAAGATATGGGGTCTATATATTTCTCCTTGTTCTCACGAAGAAGCAGATGCTAGATTGTTCTTGCATGCTTTGGATTCGTCGCACCATTCGACACAAGCGGTTTTTGCTTCAAACTATGGACAGTGATGTAGTTGCCCTTGCCTTTGCCTTATTGCCTAAACTGGATGTGTCACCTTTGTGGATCGCGATCGGAACAGGGAAAACGTTCAGATATATTCCGGTACATACGATTGCTTCAGGAATGGGTGAAGATGTAGCCAAAGCTCTTGGAACCTTTCACGCATTGACCTGTTGTGACCAAGTGCCTTTCTTTGCAACCAAGGGCAAAAAAACAGCAGGGAACACATGGATAGCTGACACAGAAGTCGCTGATCTATTTCAAACACTACTGAAGATGATGTGAAGAAAATCTCCCCACTGTGCAGCGCTTTGTTTGTCTGATGTATAACAAAACCAGCCCCAGCAGCAATGTCAATGATTTCAGTAAAAGAACTGTTCACCAAAAAGGGCCGATCAGTTGAGACTATTCCACCAACAGCTTCAGCACTGTATGGACACACCAAGCAAGTTGCCTACCAGGTTGGATCACATGGGCCCGGGCCCTTGAAAGAAATCCAGCTCTCCTCTGTCCAAGTCAGTAGTGTTGGCTGAAAACTCCAACGGATTCATACAAACCCATGAATCTGGTACTACAAGAGGCGTCGAAGCCATGTGGAGAGCTACTTAAGTGCGGATGCAAGAAAGAATTCAGAGCGCGATGTACATGTGTTGGTGCAGGTCTTGTGAGTACACCTCTTTGCAAATAAGGCGACAGTTGCAACCGAACTTAGATGACAGAGATACGAGATGTTCAATGTACAACTCTGGATGAAATGTTTGATCATTGTGGTTGTATTATTTGTGAGTGAGTGTGGGTGAGGTAGGTTTAACGCCGCTTTTAACAGTATTCCAGTTATATCACGGCGTGTCAGCTTAATGTGGGAGGAAAGCCCGAAGTGATGCAGGTCTCAGACGTTTACCACTTCGATGAAACCCACGAGCACGGGTATGGTGCTGACAAACGTAGAAACAAATCGGGGCGAACCGGGATTTGAACCCAAAATTATAGGGTTCTGGCGTGCCCAAGGGACGCTACTCTGCACAGCAAATCGCGGCGCCTTGTACGACTGGGCCACCCTTGGCGCCGTATTCTTTGTTAGGAACATGGCCATCATGCACTGTTTATAACACGTTGAACTAGTAACATCGGATAATCTTCGTTATGAAAATACTGTGAAGGATGGCAGATGTGTTGAATGCGACAAGGGCTTTGCAAAATGTTACTTTGTGCTACTGATACTCTATTTATATGTATTCTGTTTATTAAGTGAAGTGTTCAAAATTCAAACATCGTAGATTCATCAATTTCTGGTTGGTCAGTCTGGTCTTATGAATATGGAAAGGGTTTTTGTCGCCTATATTCATATCATCTATGAAATACCAATTTTTTGTACCGTTTTGTGAATCTATATATTGTTCATCTTGCCGAGGCAAAGGAGTTTACTGACTATAAAAATCAATTTTCCTACTTTGCCGTACAAGGCTGGAATTATGAAGTTTTGGCTGGGCGAACGAGTTTATGCATTGTCCAATCAAAATCGCGGAACGAAATCCGGTTCGCAAACTGCCGTGCAGATTTCGGTCGATTGCAGGATTTGCAAAGCATGTGTACTGCAAACTCGGCGTCAACAGATATTTTTCAAATCTTTGAAAGTTTTTTTTGTTATTAAGGTGCTCACGTGATTTCATGCACTTCGCAGAGGAAGACCCGTTTTATCACAATATTGGTTTTGATTATCGATCAGATGGGCTTGACTGGGCGCCGCCATTTTGTTTGAAGCAAATGCTGATATGAGAGGTGGAATCTGGTTGGTCAGAAGCTGGGACATTGAAAGGACATTACTCGTAACAGCGCAGCGGCGCTACAATCGAGCTCAGCAATTCCAGCCTAGTTTGGCAAGGGTTGAAACTGGACTTTTATGGTCAATTAACTTCCTTGCCTCGGGAATTCGAAGATGTTGTTGAGATGTTTCTCATGTTTTAATTCATGTCGGCCATATTGGATTTGACGATTCATCTTTAAAAACCTATTTTAACCAAATATTCATAAATGTATCCCTACTATTGTATAACTATTGTGATAAGCTTGACAACAAGTACATTCATATGATCCGGGGTGGAATAGGTCTTCAGCAACCTATCCTTGTCGTAATAGGCGACTAACGGGATCGGGTGGTCAGGCTCGCTGACTTGGTTGAAGCATGTCATCGATCCCAATTGCGTGGATCGATGCTCATGATGTCAATCACTGGATTGTCTTGCCCAGACTCGATTATTTACAGACCGCCGTCATATAGCTGGAATATTTCTGAGTGCGGCGTAGAAAACAACCAACAACCAACCAACATTCATATGTCTATTTCACTGTTAGAGACTGACTGGCATTTAAAGAATTTATCGCGGATTTTGCATAATTATAGTTGAGGTATATGGTCACATGATGCAACAGGATAACATGTGATGTTTAATGTTGATACACAACTAAAAATTGTGAATTTTTGTGCATTTGGCGTCCATCTTGGATTTGGCTGCCATATTGGAAACACATCCACACCCCTACATCCAGCCACACCCCTACATCCAGCCACACCCTTACATCCAGCCACACCCTTACAACCAGCCACACCCTTACATCCAGCCACACCCTTACATACAGCCACACCCTTACAACCAGCCACACCCTTACATCCAGCCACACCCCTACATCCAGCCACACCCTTACAACCAGCCACACCCTTACATCCAGCCACACCCTTACATACAGCCACACCCTTACAACCAGCCACACCCTTACATCCAGCCACACCCCTACATCCACCCACACCCCTACATCCACCCACACCCTTACATCCACACACACCCTTACATCCACCCACACCCTTAAAATTACATCCACCCACACCCCTACATCCACCCACACCCTTACATCCACCCACACCCTTACATCCAGCCACACCCTTACATCCAGCCACATGTGCATGTCTGTTGCAACCCCTTTCTGAGTGAGGATTTCCAATCTGTCCTTGTCAGACTCACAAACAAGGGCGCGGTTCGTATATGTAAAATTTCTGCGGATAATCAACAGTTCCACTAACTTCCTCTTCGACTATATGTTTGGAAGTTAGTTCCGACGGACGCTTATAGCCTGTGTTAGAGAAATACGAACAGGGTGTAAAACTGTAACGTCAACACATAAAGGCTACATAGAGACACCCTATACCCGTCCATGGGGCGGTGGCCAAGTGGCGAAAAGGCGATTGCTGTCACCTCAGATGTGTAGCCCTTTTCAGTTGTGACTTTTGTCCATAGCACATATAGCGTAAATATACGAGGTCTGGTGCCCACGTTCCCACGTTATTGTCTGGATGTTGTACTTAGCGTCATGTTGAGACAATTCCCCTGCGTCATTAGTACAAAGTGGTGCTGGGGACCTCAATCAAACATGCTAGGACTACCGAGTAACATATGTTATATTTGGGATATATTATAATCGCCAGCACACAAAGTCAGCGATCTAACTCACTCAGCCACCGAGGCTTCCACTAAAAATGAAAGTCCGACAACTGGTAGTCTAGATCACGCACTTTGAGTACCCCTCTGACAAGTTTAAATTGGCAGGGCTCCCATGGGAGTTGTCGGACTTTCATTTTTAGTGGAAGCCTCGGTGGCTGAGTGGGTTAGATCGCTGACTTTGTGTGCTGGCGATTAGGTGCCTCACTCTGGCGGGACTCAACCCAAAAAAGTACGAGAATCTGTACTTTACTAAGAAAGTGTTATCCAAAATATAACATATGTTACATTTGACCACTTTCTAAATAGCATTGTGTATTCATAGGACTACCGAGGTTCTAGCGTGACTACCACTGGCCTCAATCCTTGTCCCCTTTAAACCAACACTTAATCAGATTGTGGACGACCCATTTTTTGCAAAGGGCCTCCCCTCAGCTGCCATTGATCACGAGTGGCATGGCTTTGTTGACATGTACATCTTCAGTAGGACAACTCAAGATATGATTGAATATTTTGCAATATCATTTACGTCAACTAATCTTAAATGAACAAAACTTGTGACGTTGGAGTGTTGAATGACCACCCCGGCCTGTGTTGGGGCGTTCGTGCTTAGGTTGTTAGAAGGTCGGATGAAGTTGACACTGTATAACAGTAAATACACATGGTAGAACACAGTTCGCGTTCCCTTTGGTTTGTCAGTAATACCCCCATTCCACTGACCAACGGAACCTGATCTGAAGCCCATCTGATCCCAATTTTGCAAAAAATTTAGTGTTCCGATGAGTTCCGATGAAAATTCACCCGACAACCTCTTTTTTGGGTCTCCGTTTTCCGTAAAATCCGATAGCATTCAAACATTGATCGTGGTAATCGGATGAATGACTGGTAGCGGCCCGACACTGTCCACCATTTTCATCGGGGGCGTCCGATTGATCCGATTGCGGTCGGATTGTAATTCGAGGGTGACCTGACACTAATCTGACACTTCCAACACTCTCCCGACACCAATCCGACACATCGGTTACTATTCGTAGGGTAATCGGACACTGACCCAATACTGGTCGGATTTGTCGCCAAAATCGGCGGTCGAGTATACAAGCGGGCTGCAACCTCCTGACAGTACTAGACATGGATCAACTTCTTCGCAACGCTGCAGCCCTGGACTGTGTTTTTATGCTCCAGCAACAAACTATGCAACAAGATGCAATAACCCTTGAGGTCCCGAGAAGGAGGCTGAGAAAAAAGCGAAGAAGACCACGTCGTTATTGGGTTCGACCATGGCTGCAAGCTGATAGAAGGCTGTTATATGGGCACTACACCAGTCTCATGAATGAACTGAGAATGGAGGATACAACGGCATTTTTCAATTTCTTGAGAGTTGGTGCTGTAGTGTCCGATGAAAATCTGCGAAGTGAGTGTCGGCTGACCCTCCTTTCGTAGTCCGTTGGCCGTCAGATGTCACCGCTTGCTGTGCTATATATGTCGGATGGCAGTTGAGTTAATGAGCGATTACCCTCCGATGTCACAACGGATAGCAATCGGACGGTGCTAAATATCATGTTAACCTCCGATGAGAATCGAATTGGTGATGGGCGGCTATCAGGCGCGTCGGGCAGACCGCAGATTGCAATCAGATGAGCGTCAGATGACTGTCAATTATCGGACACTCATCAGATTGCCGTCAGACGTCGGCTAGACACGTCCGATAGTTGCACAACACGATTCTGACACACATCGGACTGACTCGACATTCACCCGACACTGACTCGAATTGCGACCGGAAATGGCGTCCGATGGCGAACTAAGCTCTGAGCTTAGTTCCTTCATCGGACGATTTCGCCTCATCGGATCAGGCCCGACACGTCGGACACTGACCTGATAGTTGACAAACACAAATCGGATTCATCAGAGTGTGATACGACACTCTTCGGTGGGTTACCGGAAGTAAAAAACTTTGCTTCCGATGAGTGACCGATGAGCCAGAATTCTCTGTGGAATGGGGGTATAAGCGATACAATGTCTGAATGAAGGACACGGTTGGATAATATGGGTCCACACTGGACACATTTGAAAGTCGCGGAATCCTTTGAAACGTTGGTATAAAAAAATGAGACTTTTTAAATAGTTGCCAGCTGTTCTTTTTTCTCTTTCATAAACCTGCACGGTTTGCGACAGCTGGACACTACTTTTTTCTCTTTCATAAACCTGCACGGTTTGCGACAGCTGGACTACTTTTTTCTCTTTCATAAACCTGCACGGTTTGCGACAGCTGGACTACTTTTTTCTCTTTCATAAACCTGCACGGTTTGCGACAGCTGGACACTACTTTTTTCTCTTTCATAAACCTGCACGGTTTGCGACAGCTGGACTACTTTTTTCTCTTTCATAAACCTGCACGGTTTGCGACAGCTGGACTACTTTTTTCTCTTTCATAAACCTGCACGGTTTGCGACAGCTGGACTACTTTTTTCTCTTTCATAAACCTGCACGGTTTGCGACAGCTGGGCTACTTTTTTCTCTTTCATAAACCTGCACGGTTTGCGACAGCTGGGCTACTTTTTTCTCTTTCATAAACCTGCACGGTTTGCGACAGCTGGACTAAGAACAGATGTAATGAGTGAAAAGGGTGGAGATGTTTTTAAACTTCAAGAGAAAAGTGACACAAGATAAAATTTAAACATAATTGTGTTTGCCTCACTCGACGTACCATACACAGTGTAAGGATCCTACCAGTGAGGACATAATCTTAGTTGTGTCTCTCTGTGTGAACCATGGATCCTACCAGTGAGGACATAATCTTAGCTGTGTCTCTCTGTGTGAAACATGGATCCTACCAGTGAGGACATAATCTTAGCTGTGTCTCTCTGTGTGAAACATGGATCCTACCAGTGAGGACATAATCTTAGTTGTGTCTCTCTGTGTGAACCATGGATCCTACCAGTGAGGACATAATCTTAGCTGTGTCTCTCTGTGTGAAACATGGATCCTACCAGTGAGGACATAATCTTAGTTGTGTCTCTCTGTGTGAACCATGGATCCTACCAGTGAGGACATAATCTTAGTTGTGTCTCTCTGTGTGAACCATGGATCCTACCAGTGAGGACATAATCTTAGCTGTGTCTCTCTGTGTGAAACATGGATCCTACCAGTGAGGACATAATCTTAGTTGTGTCTCTCTGTGTGAAACATGGATCCTACCAGTGAGGACATAATCTTAGTTGTGTCTCTCTGTGTGAAACATGGATCCTACCAGTGAGGACATAATCTTAGTTGTGTCTCTCTGTGTGAAACAAACCATTGATCCTTATAGTGATGACATGGTGTTGCTTGTCATGTGTCTCTGTGTATAGAACCAGTGTTCGCAATAAGCGCCTGTCCGTAAGCACGTGGCAGGTAGAATTGGTGTCGGAGTTCCAAATTTGAATGGGTCCTTATGACCTGCAGTAAATGTACACGTCGATTTATTTGTCACAATAAGGTGAAGTTTTTAAAATGTGTTTTTGGCTTGTTCTTCCCACTCACTCGAATGTCTGTCACCAGCTATGAGTGACCCCCATCCCATCAGACACGATCAGTGAAATTGAGAAATCACTGAAATTTTGAAAATCATGTTTAATGTAGAAAGTAACATAAATGTTCAGGAAATTCTTTTGTATTCTTTGACTCAGATATTAAGGTTCTGAAAGAGTTTCGTCATGGCCTCTTAATGTCTGTTGGTTCTAATGGCAGCCTGGCAATTTATTTTATTTCAAACATTGTGGAAGACAGTTAGAAAATGTCTTTATTTTGCATTTGGTCTGTTGTACTCTTTTGGTTAGAAAAAATGGAGCCTTTTCCTCAGGTTGGGAGGTCTGTTTGACTTGCACCAGAAATGTCTGATGTCATTGCAAACAAATCTACCGGTAAGCCTTTTTAACATCAGTGATGCATTCCAAAGCTGTTATCGGAAGTTGTGGGGGAGGACATTGTGTTATTTGTGTGGCTATGTGTGTGACACAACAAGGATCCTGCTAGGGAAGACATTGTTTTATTTCAGAGTCTGTGAAACTACAACGTTCCTACTACAAGGGACGACATTGCGTTAGTTGTATATGTCAGTGTGAAGTTATATGGGGGTCCTACTAGCGAACACATTGAGTTAACTGCGTGGCCCTGTGGTTAGCTGCAAGGGTCCTGCTAAAGTATTGTAGGAAATGCTAGAAAAATGTTTTGTTGTGGCTTAATTTAATAAATACGAGTCAAAGGGCTATGAAAATAGTATATATCAAAGTAACGCAAATTGACCTAATCTAGCCTATCCTTACTGACACTGTGATAACCCTTAAAATGTACTTTTACAGGTAAAATGGTGATAAACTTAGCAAATATTCGTGTTTTCATGCATGTAGGAAGCGGCCTTTTAACCTGAGGTAATTACCTAACACCTGTCCCGACGAGACCCGTGCATTCTCACAGGTGCAAATGACACCTGAGTTGGGGGTGGTCTCAAAATATTGCTGTTATTGTACTTAATTGACTTTAGTTGATGGGGTAGCAAATTAGGATATGTACTGGATTATATTTGCTTGGATAAAAGATAGAATAATTAAAAGCTATTAAACGGGATGTGTACTGGATGGTTGCTGTTTTGGAATCAAGAAGTATTTGTTTTTCTACAGATGATTTCTCCGCTGATGACGTATATAAATCTGTACTATTACCCAAATGTATGACAACTGGTTCAACAAGGCTGATAGCTAGCAAAAACTGCGTAGATATTCCCTTTGACATGTGTGAGTTTGAATGTTGTGTTATGTCTTGCCACGAACCTTGTACAGTCAGCCAAGATAGGCTCAACGGGGTTGAGATCACGTCTGACTGGCGTACGTCAGACAACGTGACCGTGTTGTGCCGCCAGCACATATCTTGTACTTTACTGGTTTCATATTCAGCCGAATTTTCTCCATGAACTTTCGTTTAAGATGGTCTGAAGTCGACAATGTCATATATACCTTTATGGTCGCATTCAGACTACTCGTGGTTGGCGCGAGTGTATCTGGTTCCCGGACGTTGTATTAACTGGCGTTCTCCATGACTATGATACTGAGGTTGTTTAAAACGGGTAACAGCTGATGTTCCAACCAGTCAATGAATACATCTCCTATAATTTCCTTATGGAAATCACCAGTTTTCACCTCGAAAACTAGCACACATCCATCAATACGCCTCAGATCACGGGTTGCGGCGTGCAAAACAATGACACGATTAGCTTTACCTGATGGTACCATGAGTGCTATTTGTTCATCTGCCGATAGCAACATAGGCAGTGGAATGATTCATCAAGGTAACTGATCTGGAAGCCCTGACTATGATAGTTATGAATGGTGTGGAGAGATAATGTTACCCCATAGACAGAATAGAATATTTCCCCCTGAAAACTGCTCGGTCATCGGGGGTACCTACTGCTCATAAAGCTTGTACACTATGCACCTAGTCATCCTGTATGAAAGCTGTATAATATCCTTTTACGTCCCGGTTTTGTTTTCGAGACCACCCCTATACCTTTTCAGTTTTATCTATCAAACCGTCGACTTAAAAAAACATAGCTTGTGCAGATGGGTAATTTACCATATCTAAACTAATAAATCGCCCCCTCTATCTCTCTTAAGTGTAAAGAACTTGTATGCATTTCCTAGTACGGACTCCATGTCGTGTTCCGTGGGTATGGCCATGCAAGTGTAATGTAACATGCACCATGGGAGCAGTGTTGATAAAACAAACGCAGCGTCATTTTGTTATTTTAGAAGATGCACATCTAGAATTTTCTCCATGTGATTTATTTTGTATTGATTAGATTTTTCGGAAGACTACATTATTATCATTAGAACAGAGTCACGTGCGCACATTTCTATAGTCCGTTTTAGACTGCCATCATTGGACTTGGAATAAATCCAAACTTACTGTTTTCTCCTGTAAAATTGTCGATAGGACGCCTTGTGACCGAAATACTTCAAACCACAGGTAGGTCGATCGGTAGTTACTCGATATTTCCATAGCAACAGTCTGTGAAAAATCTATCCTTTTAACGAGCAAAAGCATTTCCGACAGTACTCAATGGAGACTTGTATTTACAAGCACAAATACTGCTTTATTTAGTTGTGTTGTGCTCACTCTGAATTTAGCTACAAAATTATTAAATGAAGAGCTGTAAAATATCCTTTGCACGCCATTTCTGCTGAAAAACGGGTGAGAGGAAATGTGTTTTAAAGTTGCATTCAAGACGATTGCACTATTTCAGCAAGGTGTATGGGTTGTATTCACGAAAATGGCGGCGTCCTCCCTTCGCACATGGTTGACCAAAAATACTAATACGGGCTCGCCACATTTCAACTCCAATGCCCATTTTTGCGTCCGACCAATGCTTTTATGTCTAAGGTGGCTTCTCTTTCAGAATGGACCGTGTAATTCGTAAATTTCATTCAATTTTCACAATTTCTTCGGTGGTCTCAAAATGGAACCTGGAGTGGAACGAGTTTGCAAAGCATGTAAATCCAATTATGTTGAAGATGGGTACCATCTTATTCTAATATGCAAATGTTACGAGATTCTGCGGGGCAGAATTTATACCAAGAAAATATTATGAATTTCCAACAAGGCAAAAGTTTAACATTTGAATGTCATTCAAACAACTGTACAAAGTCTATGTTCATTGTTCAATCCATACATCTCAGGCAATCTTTGTTTAATACATGAATGTATGCATGTGTAGTCGTGGCTGCTTGTAGTAATTAGCCTTAAGCCCCTGTTATAGTGCTAGTCCACTGAGACACATTGCAACAGGTTAACACAGATACAGACACATCATACTCGGACATATAAGACAGTCTTTGAGTCGCCCAGTCTTTGTTTTATCCTCTTACTGCAGAACGCCAGACAGGCACAAGTACCACCTTTTTATATGGTGTAATGGCAAGGTGAACAAACTCCGACCTTCCCCTCTCTGGGTGCTTGGAGGACAGATTGGACCGTGACCAAGGCTATTACATATCCCTGGCGTATCATCAATTCCTACCTGTGTATATACTTGTCAACCATACTCTGTATATCACTTGCTTGGTAACTTGTTAAATCCTACACCGAAACGTCATTCTTAATTGTAATAAAGAAGTTTAACTTCTTTGATAGGCATTTAGAAGTTGGAGTACTAAGTAAGGATAATGATTTATGGATGCACAACTTCTTTATTACAATTAAGAGCGATTCGGTGTAGGTTCTAACACCGTTATCAAGCAAGTGATAACAGTGTTAGAACCTACACCGAAACGTCGCTCTTAATTGTAATAAAGAAGTTGTTCATCCATAAATCATTATCCTTACTTAATAAAGAAGTTGTTCATCCATAAATTCTTATCCTTAACTAGTTGGACAGGTGGTTCCCTTTTCTGTCAACTTCTATGTTTGTTCTCTCACAAAACTTTTCAACAGATTAAAAAACATTATATATTTTTTATTCAACTAGATTTTGTTACAGCTTACAAAATCTTGTTATGACTAATGATATTCAATTATGTGCAAACTTATTTCAGTATTTTCAGTTTGTATGTATTGTAAAACTGTGACTCTTCATGTCTGTCTGTTTGAATAAAGACACTGAACTTGTTTTGAAACAGTATTTGAATAAACTAAACGACAAACACCATTGAAGATGTGAAAGTATTTAATCTTTAACAGTGAAAATGAATAAAGATGTTAAGCAATCTGAGAAGTTACTGTCTAGTCCATCCCAAATCTCACACTGAACATGGCAGTTCCATCAAGTCTTGCTGTCAGGTTAGATTCAGTAAATTGTCTTTGTAAAAATTGTCATCACAGTACCAAGAGACAAAGAATGTAAACCTCGTGATATACCAGTAAATAACAAACAAATAAAGGTGTGATAAAGACCACACAAAAAAGTATTATAGAAGTCCGGCTGATGGATCAATGAAATTTGGCATGGATTTGCTAATTAATAGCTGTCTGCATTGTAACATTACAGAAAACATTGCAGATCAGCTTGGCTCAATTATGTTATTGTTACAAGCAATTTGGTGAGTGATTGCACATCACTGCAGTTCATGTAATTCAGCAGTGAAGATTCAGACAACACACTGAACACAACAAACCATCAGCTCTGCAACTTCACCAAGACTGCTGTCATGCTGATTGGACAGAAACACAGAAAAGTTTGTCACCACTCAGTGGGAGGAAGTCACAAGGCGTTGCAGGTCAGACATTTACCCTTTAATGCTACAAACAAGCATGAATGCATGCAGACAGACAAAGAATCATAACAAGTGTGAAACGGGAATGTCAGATCCTGTCAATGCTTAGGGACGCAACTCTGCACAACAATTTTGATCTCTAAGCCTCTTTCATCCCTTCCAACATTAATAACATAATACACAAATCATCAAGGTAAGACTATTAAATACATAATTGTCATAAAAGACAGGAATACTTCACTGTCTACAGAACCTGACCACCATGTTCAGAGTGAGAGTTTGGTAGACATACTAGAAGCGTATGATGTCTGACATGTGTCAGTTCTATATTTCCAGCCTGATGATGACAAATGAACTGCATATCACATGGAAGAAGTTGTTGACACTGAGAGAAAGAAACTGACACAGAAACCTCTACACTATGTCTACAGGACAATTTTAATATCAACATGATTGTGACATACATACCGGACAAAGCTTAACAACTGTAATGAATGATTCTGAAAATGATTCTCTATTTATAATATGTATAGGATGTGTAACACAAAGAAAGAGCACATATCAGTAATTTCATACAGTTCATTTATTCCACTAAGTGAAATGTTCGAGAGAATATATCAGAATGTTTATGTTCTGCAATACCGTTGTTTACATGAGATACTCATTATATTATTGGTAATTTAAACTTCAAAATCTCTCCAAAATTTCACAAAGTCACTGTAACAAATCTCATGGTTGTCCCTCATCATCAAATCAATGTTTGCAACCAACAATCACAAAATTCCATAGTACAGACATATGATTTGCATGTTTATAATACTTCAATAAACTCAACCACATGCATATTATTGGGGAAGATATCTAACAACTGTGTCATATCTCATTTTCAACTCCAGAATTTTAATTCCAATATCAATTGTACAATATTTAAAATGTTCAAAAGTATCAAAATCTATTCAAACTGCTTTACTTGTTATTTAAGCCATAAACTATCAGCAGTAATTGTTACAAGTAGAATTGAGCCAAATTCGTCACTGACAGCATAAAAACACATTTTTCTCAAAGCAACATACAGTTTAAGTGCAAGACTTTTTTGCTGTAGTTTTTGTCCATACTGGTACATTAAAATTTACACTGAAGATAAATAATGTATTGAAATAGATTCGATGAAACAAAACATTACTTGATAATAATGTGCAAATATTCGGCATAAACGCTGGTCCGTCATACGTCACCTTGGTGATTCACCACCATCAACCAAAATAAAACATTAGTTATTAGGCATGGACATGTCAACATGTTATCTACATTACTTTGCTATTTCTATGGAATCAATGTGCTATTTATATGTTAGTGGTCCTTAATTCCCATTCTTACCTTCCACATAAGCTTAAACCTCAACACATTGCACAAAGCTGATCAAAATTGATGCTCCAACTGTTGTTTCACCTGCACAGGAAAATCTACTGATATTTCATTTTTTTCTTGACTAGAAGTAATGGACAGAGGTTCTGATGCCAATGTCCCATAACATATAGACATCTAAAGCAGAGAGAATTATATACAGAAATTTTATATTAAATCTTTCACAAGAAAGTTATTTTTATCTGAATCCAGAAAGGACACATGAAGGTTTCCATACAAGAGAGATGTTAACGGCATGCAGAAACAACATTCACATCAGTACTTTACTCCATGCATGCTGACATCAAACCTTTGTGGCCACACTGAGATAATATATTAAGTATTGGAATGTAGAGTTATTTCCCTTAGATCACTAAATCCCTTAAAAGTTGCAAACTGAAGGGGCAAGGTGCATGTTTAAATCACATATATATTGACTAATAATTTGTAAAAGCCAGTTTGCTCAAATGCTCAAAATAAAATGATGAGAGATATAATACATTATTGGCATATACTTGCCAGGTAAAGACTTTGTTGGTACATTTTTTGGTACGGAAGAAAATAACAACAAATTGATTAAGAAGTAGCAATAATTAAGGAAAGTCCAAGAGCAATGACAGATTTCCATATATGACAATTAATATGGGATTTGAAACAAAGGAAGAAGGTCTTTGACCATCAAGATGTCTTTTTCGTTTATGATTTTGGCTCTTTTGCCCTGACTTCCTTTACCCCTTATTCCCACTGATGACAGATGACTGAATTATGAAAATCTGGCCTGCATTTCATAAAAAACTATATACATAATTTTGTAGTTAAAAGAAAATCAATTGTTGATGTCATATTATTTACAATATTTAATGACCGTTAAACTATAAATAGTCTTAAAATGTTCATATTTCATCCTAAACATGACTTTGTGACCAGTTCCATATATCCTATACACAATTTCATCACATGCCATGTACACAGGTGTCAGTAAATCATCCAAACTGCTTAATTTTGATTGAATATTCCTTGATCGACAAATGAACATAAAAGAAACAAGAATGTTATTCACAAGAAACCACTGGAGAACCAATTTTCACCACATCTATAATCTTGACTGTTCTTGGAGTTTCTCCCTTTAGCACTTGAAGGTCGAGATACAGTAGAGAATCTGCTTGCAGAACGCAGAATCTCTGACCAGTTGACGGCAGCCCGTTGAGCAGGTGAGAGACATGGACCCATCACTGATGTCGGAGTATTTTTGTTGCTCGGTCATTGGCGTTATCAACTCGGACATTCAACGACCCTGCCTAAAGTGTTGAAAATGAAGAAAACACAAAAGAAACTGAGAACAGACAACAAAACATAAAACAAACGATAGTGATCAAGAGAAAAGAAGACCCAGAAAAATCACAAATCAACAGAGAGTGAGCATTCCTTACTAAATTACTACAAAACAATACAACCATATTTCCCTTTCAAAACCAAACCATTCCATCATTTTTTCATTTCAAAACTGAACAGGCACACTGAAGCAGCATTGAAAGATTTGAATTGATTTACAAGAAAAGTGACCTCAACTGGTGTTGGTTTATAAAGGAAATATAATTCCACTACACCAAGTCATGCATAGTAATGAGATTCTAGCCAAGACAAATAAATACCTACTACAAAATACCATCAATATGTTCATCCTTAACACAGCTAAATTAGAATGAACATGGCATAATTTGATCATTAAACTAATGCCTTAAGAGCTAATGATGAAGTCTCAGCTAATCAACAATGATTTGACTACATTTCTTTACTCTATTAGCAACATTATTATGCTTAAAACATAGCATTACCAGCAGAAGAGAAATACATTATATTTCTATACAAAGTTGACATCAATGTCCATCAAGAAAAACAATCCTAATGAATCATTATGATTATAATGCTAACATGAATTACTTCCTACTTCCTACTTCCTAAGATCAAATCTTACCACATACAATCCTAACATATTGTCTTGGCTAGTTTCAAGCAAATATGTTTCTCTTCAAAAATGAGGGTGATGAAAAGCTCATCCCATGGTTATGAAATGTGTTTTTGCAAACAGTTTCAGCCAAATGATTCTCTAGATGGTAAGTGTGGTTCATATATTGTAGAAAAAGAAATTTGCACTAATGGACTCCAAACTGAAGAAGAAAAACAAAGATGAGAACAAATGTAAGATTTGAAACCACACTCGACTGGCCAGTTACACTTTTTGAGACCTAAGCCTCTTTAAGGAGCTTTGTAGCTCTCTTATTAGCTTCAGTGATGCGAATCTCATTAGATGTAGCCTGCAAAAACAAGGCAGATTATTCAATGTTATTAATGGAAATGTTAGTGACTGCTTATCTGAAACAGAACAATTTCATTAAGACACACAGGTTGGTTCAGTCAACAGAACGTCTGTCTGTCTGTCTGTCTGTCTGCCTGTCAGGCATGCAGTGGTAAGCTCCACAGTCTGCTGCCTGTTTTCATGCCCAGATTTCATCTAGTAACAAGTTCCCTGTGGGAGAATCTCTGTATAATTAGGGTAACTGCTAGATTGATATAGACATAATATAATTTGTGAAAGCAGACAAAAACGCTTTTGAGCAACTCGGCTAAAACTTGCTATGACTGCCAAATGATCTGGAACCTAGGTGCTTTTAATGCCAAATATTTTCATGACAGCCTACTTCAATAATATTCCTATAGCAGAATCTTTTATCTCCCTATCTTTGCTTATGCTATAATTAGGCTTTTTGTAATTACTTGTCGTAATTCCCTAAGAAACTTGAAATACCACTAGCCCTGAGGTTATGAAACTGTAACATTAGACATGCTAATTGGGTGAGCAGGCTAGTGTAAATTTGAGGAAATTAAAAACCATTTTCCTACTTGTATTTGGGGATATAAGATCGAAATGATTCTGATTAAACGCAGGATGACTTTCAATAGTCTTAACAGCATGACCTATTCACATAATCCACTTTTCTTGAAACCTCAAGTATCTGTTTGGTTCCGTTGCCTTCAGGACAACTAGGAGCTTACAGTATTACTGGAATTGGCCAGGGCACAGATGACTGAATAACTAATCTTGAACAACATGCATTGCAATCAATCAAAATCATACATTCCACAGCAAAGACACTCCAAACTGCATTTTTCAATTATTTTGCTCTTAAACTAAAGCCCAACTTCAAGGAGAATCAGCCAGTAGGTACAGAATCTCTTTGATGCATTGCTCAGTGAACGCCCACCTCTTTTCTCATTTATCAAGTACCAATCTAAGCTCAGGTCCCTGTAACTAGATAGTTCCTATCAATTACTTTAAACGCACCCTAAACTAATTAATATATGGTATTTCACAGGCAATTCTGTGTCAAAACAAGCCCCAAACTTCATGCTGCCTTATTACTGAGGAGACTTTTCAGCTTATCCATGAGGACCACGAAGATGACTACCAATGTGGGCATTGTGCAGATCCTGTTTAATTCTTGTACCTGAAACTTTCCACTTCTGTTGTCATTACACCAACAGGACAGAGAATATCAATTATCCTCTTAAGGGACAAGCAGACGAAATCATTGATTGGGAACTGGGTCAGCCTGACATTTTCTTGGATTAACACATGGAACAAAATAGATTTAATTTCACCAAAAAAAAAGAAGAACAAAAATTACCATGATTATGTTCCATTCTGTGAGTGGTGATAAAGAATCTCTTATGTTTTATTGCACTCTGTGAGTATTTTCTAGACAAATAACTGAATAATTTGAACCATTTTGGTAATGATTACCCTCTGAAAAATCTTGTGATTCATGGCATTCAGGCTTAAATCTGATCAATGTTTAAGTAGCAATCTGGTTAGGAAAGTATTCCTTAGCAATGGTGGTGAGGGACATTAAAGTGCCCCTTCTATCACAAGCAACCATTGGTTGCCTCTCCAGGACTGGGCTGGTGGAACTTATTGAGTATATGAAAGGTGTTCTGTACAATGCAGAGCAGTGAGAAAAACGTTACCTTCTGATTGATGCGATCAACCTGTCTGTTCTGTGAGTCGATCTCACTACCCATGTCAATAGCCATGTTACGGAGGTTGCCAATCATTCCGCTGACCTCGCTCACATTCTGTTCCATCTCATCTTCACGAGCATCGTTTGTGATCCTGGAACATACATGTACAAACAATGTTATCCTTCATATATATTCTCAAAAGTTATACATATAATTCACATTGATTATGACTTATGAGCCTTATTTAGAAGGGGGGTGGGGGTGGGAAAGTCTCATGTTTCTTGCTATATAGCATTCTCATCAAGGGATCCCAACATTTAGTGTTGGATCTTTGGAAGGGTTGGGGGGCGTCCTTTATGGTTCCTGCTCTAGTATTCTAATCTAGGTATCTGAAAATGAATAATTTTCAAGGTCCACTTAAAGGAAGCAATCAAATCCAATATTGACTGTCCATAAGTAACATCTGATATAGAAAGTCAAAGGTGTCATGTTCTAGAAAATCACTTTCCACAAGAAGCTTGGGCAGAAAAAAATGAGTAGTGCTAAAAATAGTGGGATAATGGAGTTAAACAGCTGCACCTGGAATGAACACTACTTTTAATTTCAACACTGTAAAATTTAATAATGATAATAATAATGAGTGAATGAGGTTTTACCCTGCTTTAAGCAATATTCCAGCAAATGGGCTTCACACATTGTACCCATGTCGGGAATCGAACCCGGGTCTTCGGCGTGACAAGCGAACCACTTTAACTACCTGACCGCCCCTAATAATAATGATGATGATGATGATATTTATATAGCACTGAAATTCACATCACTAAGGGACATGCTCAAAGCATTAGCAGCAAATATACATATAGCGTTGGACATGTGCAATGAATTTCTTGCTTCTTATGCATCTCTCATCATCCTAAAAACCTAAAACATGATACAGTAAATTGATTTTGAGAATCATTTTGCGTTCGTGGATGCAGCTGTGCAGTTGCTGTGGCAGCTATGTTGGTAATAGGATTCAAACATCTGAACAAAGTAAGCTTTTATCATTGGGGGGAACAAGTAAGTGGAATTTCACCTTTAATGGTCTAGGAGTTCCTGAACAGAAGATGCAGATGCTGATGACCAAGCAGGCCATGACAAAAGCACACTTGACCTTCAGTCAGGTGAGCGAAAACAAATTCAGTTTCTGATTAGAAATATGAAAACAGTTGAAGATAATGCCAAGTGAAATACCATGCTTGGGAAAATATTGTTGTGTCAACTTCAATGGTTTGCCATGTCATGTCAGGTTTCAGTTAAATCAAACTGTTCCTAGACATGTTACAACATTTTACATGTGTCCAGCTACAGTTCCTTATGAAGAAATAGGACAAGGTGTTTGTCACTGTGTTGGAATATTATGAAAGGTTGTGGGTCTCTCATTCCTGCCCAACTTAATTCTCTAAGCCCAGAAATCAATGCCAAAAAGCTCAAGCATGATGGTTTCACCATACAAACCTCACATAGATGATACAGCATTCTTGCTGAGAAAAGTTTGAATATTTTATTCCTACCCCTGCTTCAACTCTTTTCTGCCCCTTGTTGTCCTGGATTGCACAAGAATTTAAGTCTTTGATGCAATAATGAAGAAAGGAAATTAGTCTGTCTCAAAACCAAAGTAATTTCCTCATTGTGCACAGCTTTAATCATATATTTGTTAATGCTCTTAGAAAACCAACACATTTGTCAGCATTATGTTGGAACAGCTATTTTACAATAATTACTAATTTCCTGAAAATTGTTTTTGTTGTGAAAATCCAATCTAACAAACCACACATTGTCAGCTTTGAAAGAAATCCTACATACCGATACATGATACAGAGTTACTCAATCATCAACAAAGCCACACAGACCAGTCAGTATTATATATACAGAATCCGTGGCACAAATACCATAAAACTAGAAGCTAGAGGAATACGCAACACTTGTCTAAACCATATAGAATATGAGGAGGTATCCAAACATATTCAGCCAAGTATATATAGAACTAAAATACTGTTGTAAGCTTTCATTATTTTTTCAACATTGTCCCTTTACAGTTCAATGCACTCGTTCAATCTCTATTCCAGGTCAGTTATTCTTGTATAGAAGAAGGTCAAACCCTTGTCTGTCAGCCCACAGGGCACTAACATTTGACTATGTAGATATTCATGTATGATTCTTTCTATTGACCTACAAGAAGCCTGTTGTCTCCTCCGTCTGAATGAGTGTAATGCATCTCTTGTTTAGTACCAGCTAGGTTGTAGATGGCATCAATGGTTTTCTTGTGGTGCTAGGTGTGGGTCAACCTGACCGTGGGGCATTTTCCAAGCTGAAATTCCTTTACCCAAAGTGGCATATGATGGGTTGGCTTCCCCATAAACAGCATGCAGCTGTTCATCAATATTCTCTGGTGATTGACCCTTGAGGATAAAATATTTGATGACAGCTCTGTATTTTTCACCATTTCAATGCTAAAGAGTTTGATACCACTGAGTTGAAGTCAATTACAAGCATGTGACTGGATTGAAGCATGCCAAATTGTGAAGATGAGTGAGTGAGTGAGTGAGTGAGTGAGCGAGTTGGGTTTAATGCTGCTTTTAACATTATTCCAGTTATATCACGGCGTGTCAGCTTAATGTCGGAGGAAAGCCCGAAGTGATGCAGGTCTCAGATGTTTACCACTTCGGTGAAACCCACGAGCACCGCAATACCAGTATGAGTTGTCTCTCGTAAGCATAACAACAAAAACCACAAACTAGATGTGCCAGACTCAACATTTTCTGGTATCCCCTCGTAAATGCATCAGAGGAGAAATAATTTCTAGCACAGACGATAATTATAAGCTTTACCACATTGCCTCTTAAGCTTGTAATTAAGCTTGTGTTTATACTTTCATCCTTGCTGCTTATATTATCTCTGGGCAAAATTAAAATTTTCCACGGTTACAAATCAATAGTTCGAGTGATCTCAAAGTAATTTGGGAGCAACAGCAACATGACATCACAAGGCAACATCATAACAGACAATCACAAGGATGTTTAAAAAGGATGCATTGTCCATAACATCCCTTGGCTGAACTTGCAATACAGGATCAAAATTTCATACATTGTTCTGAATTTCATACTTTACAGACAAAAGCTTTCGTGTGTAAAAACAAGAGATTAAGGTGAGGTAGTTGAGAGCATGATTAATTTGGGTTACAATCAAACACATTCAGTAAAGTAACGGAGCTTGACCATCCCGTCCACATTTTATTCATCTCTTATTACAACATGAGGAACTTCGGATCTATTCTCTCAATAAGAAGTTGGGAATGCTGAACGTCATATAAGATTTTCTGCAGATAGGACTGAAGAGTCTGGACATAATACCACATGCAACACCCACATACACCTCCTATACTGCCTAGTCATCTGCATGTTTAGAGGGTGCATTTCTTGTTTTAACCCGCTCACTGAAAGTGAATAGTGAAAGTTAAGTAACCCATCTGTATAAGACATGTGTATAAGAAAAACAAAAGATTGGTACAAGCCAGCATATTGTAGCTCGGTAATACACTTTGTGTCACAGTCTGATTGTGGAACAGATCCCATCAACTCAAAATGTTGACGACTGGTCTCGATCATCATGCTTCAGATCTGCTACACTTGTCCAAGATACAGAATTGAGGGCAAACAGCCAATCAAATCACAAACCACATACACAGGGCTATTAATGTTAAAGTTTCTGGGCAGACCATTTGAATCGACTCCATGCAGCTCATCTGCATGCTTGACTGCCACATGTAATCCCATATTTGACTGATTACCACATTGCAGCCATGGCCTGGACAACGCAGTCACTGCAAGAATAGTAGGTGGTCATGTGCAGTGGAATTAGATGAAAACAGGTTCAACTTAAACTTGGTTGTCTAGAGACAGGCATCTGAAAGTCACACTGACATTGTCAGGTATGGTGGTGGTTAATTGATGGCCCATGGATGCTTCTACACATAGTCCATGGGCAGGTTGCAGGACAGTACTCTCCTTGACAACATGCGGGCGCTGCACTGTGCACACAACACTTGTACAAGTTTTGTCTCTCATCACTGTAGACTTCCAGCAGAACATTACAACATTATCACGGCCAACACTGATCCCCAATTTTTCCATGATGATGTCTCTTTAGTCAACATTCCAGAGCCATGCTAGATGAATTATACCTTGTTGCTTCAAGAAGAATGGGACAGGTTACCCCAAATAACCATTGGAGAGTTGATCAGGAGCATGCTCAATCGAATCAACAAATGCCTGTTGAATTGTGGTGGGTTTACCTATGTTTAATGGGTCCTAGGTAACACTGTTTGACCATCAGTTTCCTTCTTGGACATGAACTTGTGATGATCATTATTTGTCAAATCTGTTATCATTCTTGGACATCTCCGACTTATTTTTCACTGTATACTTTGACTCAGAATCAGGATGAGTAACCAACTTAAAGCTGACAACCGAACAAAGTACCACTGTCAACCAAAATATAAGGGAAAAAAGAAAAAAGTTTTTCAACGATCAACACTTATAAATGATGACAGTGGTGGAACCGCAAAATAAAACACTAATCTTATTTCTTGTAGCACATAAGTTATTCCTAGTTTTCAAATAGGTCTTTACGCAGGATAATGTATATGTTAAAAAGATCGAAACCCCTGTAAATGGGTCAAGACATTTAAGATCAAAGCCATTGATTATATTGAATATGGTTTCCAATACAAAAGCATGAATATTTGTAAATAAAATATCCCCAACTGAGATGCAGCAATCTGAGATAGTTCTGACGGTGCTAACAGTTTGCTGCACAGCAAGTTTCAAATTTCTTCAAATTGACTTTGTGAAATAACATATCTTTTTAAAAACAAAGCAGGATTGGCTATATTCATTGGAAACTCCTCCACTGATATCCAAGCATATATCTATTGAGATCCTGTTGGGAAATACCCCTGGGATAACTGCTGGATGCGTTGCATAGATCATCAACTGGAAGGAGGAGCAAGCCGAATCTGGCTGGATTCAGGGGAGCTTGTTCCCATGTCCCATCCAATCTAGCCTTACAAGATGGCAATCTGACCTGCTGTATAAGCTGGGTTCCTTCTGAACAAATATTGGCAAGGTTTTACATCCGAAAAAGATGAACTAGTTTGAAACAGAGATTGAAGGTAAAGACATTGGCAGAGACTAGAGTTTATACTAAGAAGTATGTCCTGTTCTTTTTTAATCTGAGTGGACAAGGGGATTGGATGTTTTTGGTTTTTAAAGCAATATATATTTGAGTGGATGATATTGTGTTCTAGTTGTCACAAAAACATTTCCAGAAACAAGGTGCAAGTACAAATATCCTTGGTAATGGTAAACTATAGCACACCGGGGGCACTAAACATTGATTGTCTGTTGCTATACATGACAAGCATTAGGGAGCAAGTGAAAATGGGGTGTCTGAAATGTGTTTGAAAAGCAGCCAGCCCTTGACATAATCAATTTCAAAATATTAATGGAAGAGTAATAACTATTCCCTCTGAAGAGTAACCAGACTCGAAAGGGCAGGGAAGAGGGCTGTACTTGAGAAGTTGATGCCATTATCACCAATTCAACAGCAATAGTGTATATGGCTGTACGTGGCATGCAAACCACGAGGTGATAGTACACCCCGACACATCAACAGTCAGGTTATGGACGATTTCAGTTTCATTCACAACAAGAATGAGGCACTCAGGATCCATTAACATGTTCCCATTAAAGTATACATGTAGAGATTAATTGACAATTCCCTGGAGGTCACATGTATCCTAATACAAAGCTCTGTATGTGTCAGGGGCACAGGTGACCCAGTCGTCTAAGTGCCTGCAATTACCTGCCAGGACTTGATGGTCCTGAGTTTGAATCCCAGGTTCAACCTGCTAATGGCCCATGTCTGCAAGCACAATACTTATGCTTGGGGGTTTCACTTATAAGGTAAACATCTATGACCTGCATGAATTTCAGCTTCCCAGATACAATAAGTCATATTACTGAAATGCTGAACAAATAGGCATTAATTAAACCCAACTCATTCACACTGTGTCTGTGTATATGTTCCACAACACATAGGGGAAACAGTTCTGGAAAATACAGAAATGGTGAGCATTCAGCTGTTATAACCAGGCAGGTGACCTTCCTCATGTATAAGATATAAATCATGAATGTTTACTGATGGAAATATCAGGAGACCTGTGTTCTGATGAAGTACATTTATATTACATAAGACTGCATGGAAAATATAGCCTGGAATCTGTCAAATTTCTTTTTCCTGATGGTTTAACTGTCCATACATTATCATTAATTGAGCAGGTGCAAAGAAACTTAAGATGTTTTCCCTGAGTCTGGTGATGAACATCCCTATGTTATCAGTTTCACTGTCAGAGATTTATTAGAATGAGTAAGTCGTATTCCACTTTAACAATAGCACACCAATATCATGGTAGGGGAAACTAAGGAATGGCCTCACATACTGTACCAAATTGAATCCAACTTGGGTCCACAAATGCAAATAGGCGACCCGAACTCCCTATATTTGTGAAGCCACTTCAGTTAGGGTTGGTGGCAGTTCCTTGAGTGGTGCATGGAACAAGTGAAAAACATACAGTTCCCAGTTTCAATGATGGCTCATATGATAAAACATTTTTTATTGTCACTTACAGCCAACATTTAACGGTCCACAAAAACAAATGCATGTTTAACACCCAGGTGATCGAACTGTGTACGTTTGTCAATTTTACACTTCGCTACAGAAACACTTTCATCTCATCTGTCTGTAACACAGTTAGACATGTTTTTACACCACACGTGGTTTCTTCCTGCTATAACAAATGGAGTTTACTTGGCTAGTGACGCAGAGTTCCATTTGTACAACACCAATACTTGAAATTATCTTATTCTCAAAGGTCGACAGGGAATTTTTTAATTTTTTTTTAACAAAGTTGGTTAAACTAAGGTGAATGTAGTTATTTTGGGGGACATGTAAGCATGAATTAACTCATTTTAAGTGACTGTGAAATACTCAATTAAAGCTTAGTCGGCCAGGTCAGCATGCACTGCTGAGTGGTGATAAAGAAGAAAGCTGGTAATTATCTAAAAATAGAGGAACATGTTGGACCAAAGTCCATCCTTGAGTGATCTTTCACACGTCAAATGCACTGTGTTGTGATCCTGCAGGGCATACAATTGTGAAGTCCTCAACAATTTTCAGGAAACTATTTTGTGCACACTAGAATGTCATTTATCATTCAAATCTGGTATCTGCATTAGCTAGACAGTACAAGACGAATTACGGGCTGTATTGGTCCAGTTTAGACAGATATAATTGAAAACCATTAATAATGTGGGTCAGCTTAGCTTACAAGTTAATTAAGTCATTTACATGATCTCATGTGATTAGCAGTAACATTAGTCATGTTTGTTTGTTGTTTAACGCTGCACTCAGCAATATTCCAGCTATATGACGCGGTCTGTAAATAATCGAGTCTGGACCAGACAATCCAGTGATTGACATCATGAGCATCAATCTACGCAACTGGGATACAACAACGTGCATCAACCAAGTCAGTGAGCCAGACCACCCGATCCCATTAGTCGCCTCTTACGACAAGCATTGAAGACCTATTCTAACCCGGATCTTCACGGGTACATTACTAATGACACACAAGGACAAATACAAATAGTCATAAAAAATTCACATGAAAACAAATGCTACTATATAAATACATAGTATCTTAATATGGCTTTATTAACACTGCAAGGTTTACCTTGAACACTGTTCTTGGAAACTATCCATGCTTCCCGAATGTAATTTCCGTGTAATAAGATACAATACTGAGTAAGTGTGTCAGTTCATTACTGTTGTAAATATGTTCCAGCCATACATGGTGTGTCAGCTTAATGTAGGCGGAAATCCTAAAGCGATAGAAGACTTTGTAACACATGAAACATGGTGCTGACCAACCAGGATCACCATCTGGGAGAATCTGGGATTAGAACCCATGATCATATGATCCTGGCATGGCACCTCAGGGTTAGAAACTAACAGTTTTCGTCCACTAGTCCTTATAATGATAACATATGGAAAAACCCTTTAAAAGGGCACATTTCTACTAGTCCTTATGATACCTTTACCATTGGGCAGCTTGGCAAGGACTTCAGGCCTCGTGCCAATTTTAAAACTCTCCACCTAAGACAACTGGGCCAGCTGTGCTCCCTTAATATACAAGATATTCTCTTCTCTGAAAATCTGTCAAGTAAAAACTAAGAGAAGGTTTGTTTATGTCTCTACACATTATTATCACTTGTCTCTTGAATCTTCCATGCTCCATGTGAATATCCAATACAGTTTTCATGTGCGGCTCCTTTTCCATTGATTCAATGGCATAAAAGCTGAAGAAGCCTAATGCAAATAAATCAATCAAACATCTTCCTTGTTAATGAAAAATGAAAACATTATAAAACATGTACATGATATGTCCCCTGACGGCTACAAATTAATGATGCCTGTCTGGAAATGTCCTTCAGTCAAGGGCATGTGCACTGCAATGTGATGCTGCTGCTGCTGCTGCTGCTGCTGCCACTACCTATCTAAAGAACTTGATTGGATGCTTGTCTCTTACCAGTACACATTGTATGACAAACTCAAATCAAAGACAGCATTACACAGTTAATGTTTATGGCTTCATGTAGAGCTACCGGAAACTGATTTGACATTTGCATCCACTGAGTTTCAACATACATAAACATGGAAATTTAAGAACGAGTGTAGGTAAAGGAACATGTTTGCGCACAATGTCTTTAATTGTGGAAAGGGGTAGACTGCATGACCAATTATCAACATCATCAGGGTACACTGATATAATCAGCCAGTAGCATATTGGACCACCCAACCCACATCATAGTCAAGCCAGGGGTGCTTAGGTTCCCATGTGTTTCCCAATAGGAAGTAAATCAGACGATCACAGATCACATATTGCAGTGTTCATTCTTGACTAATCCAGTGTAAGGCACAGCAGTTCCAGTCAAATATAGTGCAAAAATATTTATTATTACTTATGTGAACCACGTGGTTGCATTGTTTTCAATACAAATGAATCTCATATTTTTAAACCTAGTAAGTGCTTATCATAACATAAATATTCGTCAACATGCTCAACTTGCTAGTATATGTTCACACTGGAAAAGAGCAGTGTGGATACATTCCTACAAAGTTTTCTCTGATGTTTAACAGTGCACTCAGCAATTTTTCAGCTATATGACGGTGGTCTGTAAATAATTGATTCTAGACTATAGACAATCCAGTGATTAATGTCTTAAGCATCGATCCATGCAGTTGAGATACGATGACATGCATCAAACAAGTCAGCAAGTCTCACCACCTGATCCCATTAGTCGCCTCTTACGAAAAGTATACCGGTAAACGCTTTTTACCGCAAACATGGGATACTGAAGACCTATTCTAACCCAGATCTTTGAGCATTTTGATGATGTCTTACAAACAAAGCAAGGTCCATTCCATTGCATGAAACTTTCATTACTTTCCCACATGAGATATCAGGAAACGAAAAGCGATGTCAATCAAGCAAACCCCTGTCAAATATCAGTCAAGTCACAGATATAAGACATCCATTTATGATTCTGAAGATCAGTGAGCTGAGCAAGTGGCACCAATTTCTGAAGCTGACTATTCCACGAAATGTTTGCTTTCATTCGTTTGGCATCTTTTGGAAAATAACCTGGCATTAATGTCACTGAGAGCTCTACCTTTTGGGCAACTAGAATGAACACAGACTCTATCTCTTTCTGTTACCTAAAGCTCTGATCTTGTTCATTTGCAGTCTTGCCAGTAAACTAAATATTAACAGCTTATGTAAAAGGGTACAATCTGTAAAACAAAAGATAAGTATATGTTGGTCCCTACTGACATAGTAAATCATCAACATGATTTTGCTTTGTCTTACGTAATGAGCTTGTTGAGTTCAGGCTTCATATACCTATGGCCGTACAATATGATGCATTTCCATATCAACACCAACCCAATAGCAAAGACAACAGTCTAATGGCACTAAAGTGGCAAAGCATTGTAAACCAAACAAGTGAAATGAACATTGATTGAACTGGCAACACTGCTGGAAACATCAGTCAATAATGTCGCTCATGCTCTTGTTGCTTTAGCGATGCACCATTTCACATTGACCTTCAAACAGAACTGGCATAAAGGGCAGAGCACTCAAACTTGGGAGGATTCAGTTAATGCTCTTTATGCCACAGTCGGCAATATTGCAGCTATCTCTTGGCTGTAAATAATCAGGTCTGGGCCAGGCAAACCAGTGACTGACAGCAAGACTGGGGAACACTGACCACACTGTTTGGGCTCCATGACCTACAATCAGACTGGCCAAACACCACCACCAAGTCCACAAATCAGTGAGGACAAATATTGGTGCCCAAGACAGTCTACAGGCTTCTGAAGCTTGTAACAGATTGGATTATTAGGCCTATGCTTCTAATCAAGAAAGAGTTTCAAATTTTGAAATAATTAACTTAGATACAAAATATAAAAGAATTATTGAATATCTACCACTTAAAACACAAATTTGCCTTTCGTTGAGCATAATCAACTGCAGTGGAATAATGGCAACCTTCATCTCACAGGACCCGCAAACAGCAGAACCAAAAACACCGAAAGCAAGAAAGTCGGTCCAGGAGGATCCAGAAACCAAAATGAAACATGTAAAGACAGTCCTTGTCAACTTTCCGAAACTTACTGGAGGCATGTACCTTCTTGCAGCCCCAAAGACACGGAGATGTCTGCTAGACCGAGGTAGCCTGGTATACAGACATCTGGGCAGAGACTGGGAGGAAAGGGTAGCAAGGGAAAAAACCTGCTTCGGGATCTTAGCCCAAGCATTCTCAACCTTCCCGTACACTGTATCTCACAAATCACAACAAAAACCATACCGGGATCCCCAATTGCAATCGCAACTGGGGCACACAGCCAGGATGGCCATCCAAAATGCAGTACCGTATTCGACGTAATAAGAGCCCCGCTCTAATAAGCGCCCTCGGCGCTATTTGCTAAGATATTGGTTAGTGAACAATCCCAATTAGCACCCCTTCCAATTGATCAATGTACACAAGACTTATTTATTCGTGTATAATACGTTACAGGTTCTACTACACCAAATCAGTACCAGTTTGGAGAGTGCAGTTTTCGTAGGGTGCCTTCAGTACAGATTGAGAGATATCTGGAGGCTGTGATTGGAGGATATTCTGTAAGATTTTTATGTCTTTCAAATGTACATCCATCCAGTTAGTAAAACTGACCATGTTTTCCCATATTTAGTACTGTCTTTTTCAACATGATGACTTATGCTGAATGTGACCACAGCTATTTTCAAGTAGGTGACATTTGGTGCGAAACTGGGGGTGTTGTGTTTAGCTTCCGGTACTCGGAAAAGGAGCTGACTAAGCTAGTCATTTTTTATTTTTTTATTGCTGCTCTAAGGCCAAACTGTGCACACACGTACAGGTAATAGCTGTTGAATGCTTAGTTATTTTAAAAAAAAATATAACGTTACTATAGAAGTCTATGGGAAAACATTTGGTTGTGTGTAACCTATATGCACCCTTAATTATGGGCAATTAAATTCTCGAAAAATATACCTCTCGTATATAAACATTTCAGGCTGTCAACATGAACCACAAAACTTATCTTTTAACTCTTCTATTCTAATAAGAGCCCACTATTTCTAATTTTGAGAGCGCCCTGGGCGCTTATTACGTCAAATACGGTAATCGTGACTGCAATTACTGCATTCATGAAATTTGTAAGAGAAAGAGGAAGATAATAAAGTAAGTGAGTGAGTTTGGTTTAACGCCGCTTTTAGCAATATTCCAGCAATATCACGGCAGGGGACACCAGAAATGGGCTTCACACATTGTACCCATGTTGGGAATCGAACCCGGGTCTTTGGCGTGACGAGCGAACGCTTTAACCACTAGGCTACCCGACAGCCCCTGAAGATAATAAAGATTCCAAAGCTAGGAATCATAGTATTTACAATAAATTGTCATACTTATGAATGAAAAATGTGAGAGTCACCAAAAATTAAATTAGTGTTCTCGGCAACTAAACAGTATCCAAAACCCACACAACTTAAAATGGAGCAAAAAACGTAAAATTTAGCAAATTAATAATGTGTCACAAGCGATGTTAAATTGTAAGAATAATACAATAAATTTAAAACAGTACCTAGTAATAATGGTAGGATTCAGCCCAAAAGGCTAAAATTATGGAGCATTTGGACTATGGGTTTTAGCACACAGGGACGGCACACATGAATGCACAAAATATTTCATGAAATATGACTGACCTTTAATAATGGCAACAGACCAGGGTTCCAAATTAAGATTTTTGTTTATTTGTTTGTTTGTGGTTTAATGCCGCCCTCAGCAATACTCCAGCTATATGACGGCGGTCTGTAAATAATTGAGTCTGGACCAGACCAGACCCGATCCCAAATTAAGAGAAGTTCCCTAGTTTGAAATTAACGATAGACTCGTGTCATATCATGTTGAGTATCCAATTAGGTAGATGGCAAATCTATAGTAGATAATTTTGCTGACAATTTATATTAATTTATTTCTTACCCTTTCTTTTGGTGCATCTAAACATAGGGATTTCAAGAAAATGGGTTTCCATCAAAAATACATAAATTGTTAAAGAAATACTGGGCAAGAATCATCAGGTGGGCAAAAATGTAAACTACAGATAAAATTGTTACATCTGTACAAGAAAACACTTTATGAATCAGAATATACTATCATATCTTGGTAAGACATAGATAATAAACCAATATGAGAATGACTAGAAATAGTCACGTCAAAGTCAACAGCCTCACAATCAACACAGAGATAAGGTATGTTCTGGAAGTACAAGGTCAATGTTGCAATATAGCTTCGGTATACTGGCCATCAGAGTACGATCTGGTGACATGGTTCGTGATATTGACGTACAAAGATGATGTATTGCAAGCGCATATCTCTTGACTAATGACAGCTTCTTGTTTATTGATTAACAATTAAATTAGAATTGATGATGGCAAAATGAGACTCCAACGCCTTGCTTAGCAAAGGAATAATGTTGTTAGGTAATTTTTTCAAATTCGGATTTCCAATCAATAGATTCTCATCTTTTCATGAATAGATATTTGTAATGGATGCTGCAACTAGTGGACCTCCCCAGTGAAGGGCCATCACTTTCTGGCTCTGATATTGTCTTGACTGCTAAAGTCGTGATTGAGTTGTCTCAAAATAGGTGCACTGTCAGCTGGATTCTTCTAATTGCGCAGTTGCTACGAGTTGTTTTGGTTGGTGAATCATTGCATAAAACTCATTTATATGTATGGGAGTATGATATTGTTATTTCATCAAACATTGGAAGTTCACGTCAAAGAGCACTTTGTCTGAAGTTAAATCCAAAGTGGACTGTGCAAAGAGCCTTAAGCAAGAACTGTCAAGTTCCAGAAAAAACAAAGGTTGCAGTTAATTTTCAAAGGTCTTCTTCCAGACTCTTCTCAAAAGGTTGCAATAATAAATACTTGATGATTTCATTGGTCTTGAAGCTCTTGTGGTGAAATGTACTGGCAATTCTGGGTTACACAAACTGGCCACCTGCCAGTATTAGACAAGCTGCCAAGTAGTGATGCTATATGCTACGATCTATGTCTTAATACTTAAGAGCTTTAATGAAAGAAATAAAACGGTTAATAAATGAAGCTGAATAAAGATTTTGCATAAATGATAATGATGCAAATTTGCTTCTTTTTGAGAAGCAGGAAGTATTTGGAATTATTTACCAGCCATAACAGTTCTGAGAATTTTGTTCAACATTTTGTACAGAGAAAATGTACTATTCTCGTTTGAACACATAAGATCTAATGCAATGTATCCAAACTCAAGTCTATATGTGATAACAAGCATGTCTACAATAAACAATTAAACGCCCCTATAGTCCTAAAAGATTACATTTATGTACCTGTTTCCCAAGCCTCTTGAGCATGAGCAAGGCAGGAAATCTCACATCATTCCAACATCAATTCTCTAGATGCAGATAATTCTGGAGGTGGGTGGGATTACTCCTGATTTAATAGAGGTAGATTTCTTTGAGTTATTCACAATGATAACTATTGTCTGATGATTCCTGCAAATGTTTTACCTCTATTACAGAATTGCCAGAATATATCAGAAGGACTGGTGGGTTTGACATCTCGTAACCCTTGGATACTTTACAGTTGTTCGTGGGAACTGATTATCAGATAAATCTAATGCCTTTCTTAAAGGTGATGGACCGAATCACCTTAGGACTAATTCAGAAGATGTCAGGATATAAGCAGATACACGATAAACTTCCACTGAACTACCGTAGAATTTGCATCCTGTTCCCACTTCATCAGGTGACCTTGAGACTGTCTTTCAGGCCATACGCAGTGGTGTCACCTCAGTTGCTGATGATGTAACATCTGTTTCTGATGACGTCATTGCTGGTTGTTATGATGACTTCACTACTGGTGGATCTGTCATCATTCCCATGACCTTAAACCATGTTTCCAGCTGTTAACCTATGATCTGTGCTACTTTCATTTTTACAAGGAGGGAGACTACATGGAGATAACTGCCGGTGCCGCAAACTATAGACCCCGGGAAGTACAACCTGTGTAAGTTAGGCTGAATGTCATGCAAAATATAAGTCAGTAAAAGTACTGTGGGAACACCAACGAGCAAATGGAAACAACTTGTTCTAAGGAGACTGAGTTCCAAGACACTAGGCTGGTCGATAAAGCTTTGATCTCATGTCCTTTGAATAGTCCCAATACTGGATTAGATAGATCTGCACGACAGTAACATTGTGTAATCGTGCTTTCACCATCCCGCGACTGTGGCCTTAGTTATGTTGTTTTTTTTGTCAGCGGCAATTTTACAAGATATGAATTAAGAGCTGTTTCCTGTGTCCCCTGTGGGGCTACTCTTGCTGCCAGATACAACCTGAACACTCAGCATTGGGCACAGAAGACAATCAGCCTGGTCCACAGTTTTACCTTGCACAGTTATGGAATAATGTCTGTGCGCCATTGGTACTAGAGCTGCCAGTTGGTACTAGAGCTGCCAGTTGGTTCTTGGCTACAAAGTCTTGGACAGATCTGATAGAGAGAGAACTTGAATCCACTGAGTGAGTGAGTCCAGAGAATTGTAACACATAAATCTCTGACTCTCTAGTTGCTGTGGTCACAGCTAGCAGAAAAGCTGTATTCCCAATTTTCTAAAGCAGAGCCATGAGCTAAAGGCTTATACGCTTCCTTCAGAAGATCAGACAGTACTACTTATAGATTCCACTTTAGGTTAACGAAGTTCTAACATCTTCCAGACAGAACGATCTCATCAATCTGTTTCAAACAGGGTGATTTTTTATAGTCAAACCAACATGTTGATGCACTGAGGCTAAAGCTAAACCATCTACAGTGCCATGATGAAACTTTTTATCCTGATGGAGATTGAGGAAGAAGTCTCCCCCCATGGGTATAGTTACATTACCGTTACTGGAACCTTCTCTACTGACAGAACTTGTCCCATCTGTTGTAGATGGTGGATGAAAGTCTCTTAGATCGTGTCATCACTCCTGGTTAAAACTCCGGTAGTGTGAGCAGTTCTTCCATAGAAGCGGAAACAGTCTGCGGAACCATGACTGACTAGGCCAAATGGGAGCAATGAGGATAATTACATAAACCATATCTTCAGCGTAGGCAAACATGTCCCTCCAGTTCATAGACAATGCGTCAGAAAAGGAGTGTCCCAAATCCATGTTGAAGACCTCTGGATGGAGAGAAAAGCCACAAACCTGTTTCTCGAAGAAAGACTGTCTGCCAAGACGTGTAATGTGAATAAGACGAGCTTCAATCCCGCAGCTGACTGTATCTTCCACAGAAACAAACATGTAGTCTTGTTCTTCAAACTCGCTGGTCTATTTTCAAGATTGGGTCAAGAGAAGCTTCCGTGCCTCGAGAGTGTAGTAGATTGCTCTCATCTCCTGGCAATTGATACAGCCTACTGTATTGGCTAGTGGCATGTGGTGAGTTGTCAATATCATTTTATCAACATTTTCCTTAGTGGTCACAGTTGAGGATCTTCCTGATCTTGGATCATCTTTGGGTCATTCTATTCCCCTCTTGAATTCCACTGCTCTATGCTCTTTCCTTTGCAACAATTGACACCATCTGCATGGATAGCTGTTGGAATTATCCCTTTCAGTCGGAGACACTTGATGACAGCACAGTAGCCACTTTTGTCCATTCTCATCAACAGAGAATACCTAGTCACTTTGATGTCTGCAGAAATAGGCTGCCTGGTTGTGTATTTGGTTCAAATGCAGCCTGTAACCTTTGTAAGTATTGCACTTAATACATGCAAACTCTAAAGAGTACTGTACATCCTTCATAGTTAGGCTCAGAATATTTCAGCAACCCCTTGTTTTTCTGTGACCAAGAACGGTAACAAGGCATGAGATAGGTACTGAGATACTGGAAACTAAATATAGAAAATTCCTGGAGCTCTGCACTCTCGTATGACTGAAGCAAAACTTGGGGGTGTCACATTCAGAGCCCCTTTATACCAAGAGCGCCCCTCTAAAACAGCCCTTGTACAAAGATTGCTTTGTTGAGCAGAGCCCAGTGGTTCACATTTGAATACTTATGGGTCAAGCAACCCCTGAATGGCAAGATATTAGACATATAAAGCCAGGGAATTCATATTTCCTCTGCAACTGAGTTTGTTTTTGAAGAAATCTAAAGCAGTTCAAGTAAGATCTAGCAAATGTTGGATCAGAAATGCCCATTAAGTCTTTCCATTATTGCCGCAAATATTATTGTGGGTGCACCAAATAAGCACTGCACACCGTAGACTGTCTTTGTGAAAGTACTGGAATTATAACAGTTGTAATTAGATCTATTTGTGAAACGAGACTTTAAATGATTGGCATGTACTCACTTTGTGATGTAGCCTCCTGTAGGTCCTGAACCACCAGAGTCCACAATGAGCCTCGGGCCGTTTGTGTTGGTGGGGCCATCCTCAGATGCCTTCCATGTCTTGTTGTAGTCAGAACCCTTCTCAAAGTTCTTTGCTCTGATAAAAAAACAAGAGTTTTATTAACAAAGTCAATCATCACCAGGAATCATATATGGAGTTGAGAGCTTTGTGAGTTCCCAACAGGAGAGTAGAGTACATTGATGTTTTATTACATTTACACTAACATCCATCAGCCAATTTAGGAGAAAAAATCAATTTGATGCAGGTTGTGTTCGTGTATAGTTCTTGTATAAACATGAAAACAGGAAGTGTTACAGTTGGCACATTTTCAAAGCTAAAAGTTTTGTCTCCCTCTAACTCCTCTTTGCCAAAATTCATAAGAAAAAACAAACAAACAAAAAACACCTGCAGAGTTCAATGTCCCTACTCGAACAATCCTTTTGGTTGAATAAATCATATAAATATTATCTCAAGCCACATAAACTCCCTTCTCTTTCCTTTTTTCCAAAATGACATTTTAAAAGCAAACAAAATATTACAAAAACAAGATTGAAATCTCATAATTATTGATGGGATACATATAAAATGATACAATATTTGCAAAAATGAAAATGGTCAAAATCTTTATTGACCTAAAGCTACCAAAGTGATATTTGGATTTTGAATTTACTGGACTCAAGCTTCAGATTTGTGGCAAACTGTACACATATACATAACCTTTATAAACAGAAATGCAATGTGAGTGAGAATGATTTACAAAGCTCTGAGACTGAGCTCCATCACCAATATGACAGTGAATGAACTTAATAACGGTACATTATACCAATGTACCAGTGTCTTGAACCGACAAGCCAAGCCTTAAATCAATTGTCTTACAACCACCTGAACTGCAATGTAAAATACTTCACCAAAATAATAATATATATGTAACAGCTTAACATGGGTTAAAGTAGAATACTGAACCCAGCAACTAGAACCCCACAACATTATGACCGTCCAAGGCCATAAAAGTTTGAATGAAACCGTGGAATGAGATGGGGAGAGGAGACAACAGTCAAGGATGAGAGACAGTTTATCCACCAGACTGTCTATGTATACCACTCCTTGCCTCGACTGATAGAGCCAGATAGCAAATCTCTTACACAATCACCTCTCTACCTCCCAGATTAGCCAATTAATCAGTGACAGACTTGTCTGCATCAAAACTGACATCCACTAGATGTGTCTGAAGCTGAATTGCAAATTCCTACAAAAAATGCAGTTTCCTTATACAGGGCTCCACTAACAAATTGATCCAATTTTCGGTTTGACCACATTTTTATTGAACGCTGGTGTTGTTTGCCAGATCAAATAGACACATAAAAAATGTGATGAGTTTGGGCCCCCCTTGGGAGATTTCCTTGGCTGGTTGTGTGAGAGGATATATTAATATGCATGGTAAGCTGTCACAGACATGCTGAACAAAGCCTCCAACTGACAGTAATCATATCTAGACACACCACATGGAAAACGTTTCTCATTCATGTCAAAAACTATGTTACCTGTCAATTTCTTCTCCTTTTCTTGTCTACTTTATCCAATTAGAAAAAAGAAGAAGAATTAATTAAGTTTGAAACAGCTTGGTCCTTGAATTAGATTTTATTCCCCAAATAGTTCACTATGTAATGTCACTACATAGTTCCCTCTCAAAAACAGCTCCATCAACATAACATCATAATTCAATTCTCACAAGAAACAGTACTGTCCATAAAATAGTCACGTCAACCTCAAATATCACTTTTCAATTCTCTCACAAACAGTACTTATATCAAACAATAGGATCACTGCCATAAACCTTGCATTTTGGCTGTCATCACACTATAACATTTTCAGATTTTCAACAGAAGTCCTCTTCACAGTCAACTATTCATAATCAGTTGTGAAAGTAATAGTATCTTGATGTCAAAAGGCTCTTGCGCATGCACAAAGTGGGAAAACTCACTTCTTGCCAACAATCTGCTCTCTAGATGCAAATAATTGAGGATTGGGGTGGATGGGATTACTCCTGATGTAATCGAGGTAGTATTATTAGAATTATTAACAATGATATCAAACTATTGTTTCATAACTCCTGCGAATATCCTACCTCTATTACATCACTGCCAGTATTTACCAGAGGGACAGGTGGATTCTGACACTTAGCAAATCGAAAACCTCTTCAAAAGATGATAGACTAAAGATCAGGTAAACTGAATCACTTTAAAAGGCCTAATGCTGAAGTTGTCAGGGACATATGCAAATATGTAAAAAGATTCCCTTGAACTACCATTATATTTGCGTCCCATTCCCACTTGTGACATCATCAGTGACCTTCAGATTGTCATTGTGGTCACTGTCTATCTGGACTTATGTTTATAAACTATTAAGTTTATTCTAAATAGATTGTATAATATATTAAGTTTATTCCTTCAGCAACCCATACTTGCCGTAAAAGGCGACTACCCTTGTCATAAGACTCGCTGACTTGGTTTAAGCATGTCATCGTATCCCAATTGCGTGGATCGATGCTCATGATGTCAATCACTGGGTTGTCTGGTCCAGACTCGTTTACTTACAGACCATCGTCATATAGCTGGAATATTGCTGAGCGTGGCGTTAAACAATAAACATCATCTTCTTATTAAGTTTATTCAATATTTGATTCAATAAAGTTTACATAAATTTTGGCGAAATCATGTGTCCTTCAGATACTTACAACTTCTCTTTACCCCATTTCATAGGGACTGCTTTACATCATCTGTGATTGCACCAACGTATTTCACAGCAACCAAGATCATATTACCGCAACTGACTCTTTGAACTGACTTCTGTTCCAGACGTAAAAAGTATCCGACAACATACCAAAGTGCTACCGCATAATCCTGGTTATGATTATTATTCAAAAATTCTAAATATATATAGTTAAAACTGCAATTAATAACACAATATCCGAAAATATTATTCCTGGTAAAATAATAGTTTCAGTTACTATCTTTTCCCGATCACTGCATTCTTTTCCTTTATATTATTGGGTATGTTTTAACCTAATAACCAGTACATTGGAAGAAAACAAGTGTACAGCTGATTTTTATTTCTGGCTTAGTTTACAAGACAATCCACACAGTAATTTTAATGTCAGCATATAACATAATGCCTAGCCTTAAAAGAAATACAATTGAAATGGTAAATCTTCATGTCTACTAATGTGTAAATTTTACATTTTCATTGACTAAATTTGTTATCATGTTATTCTTTGACCTGAAGCGTTACAATCTAGTTTTTTTACTAACAGAAAAGAAGTTTAATGAAACTGTAACCTTTACATAGGCTGACCCCTTTCTACAGTCTTCTTATTTGGTCATCAAAATCCGGCTTACCTACGGTCACAGACTTGGGTTATGATGGTGATCAGTAAATAATCCAATTTGGACCAGACAAACCAGTCAGAGATATTGTGAGGTGAGGTGAGGTGAAATGGGGTTTAACGTCGCGTCCAAGATTTTTGCACTTATATATCGACGTGCATGCACATGTGTGTGTGTGTGTGTGTGTGTGTGTGTGTGTGTGTGTGTGTGTGTGTGTGTGTGTGTGTGTGTGTGTGTGTGTGTGTGTGTGTGTGTGTGTGTGTGTGTGTGTGTGCTGGTCAAGACTGATGCCGATTTATAGTGCTAGCACACTGAGATACCATGCCGCAGTTTCACATGAATACCCCACTCAGACACAGTATACTGACTCTGAGCCGACAAGTCCTTGTTTTAGCCCCTTAATGCTAAGCGCCAGACAGGGTAACAACAAGTACCATCTTTTAACGTCTTTTGGTATGACGTGGCTAGGGATCGAACCCCGGACCTTCCGTTCTCCGGGCGGATGCTCTACCATTAGACCACGGAGGCGGTCCAGAGATATTGTGATGGTCCTACAACATCCAAGTACGATGACATGTAATCAATCAAGTCACACAGTCTGACCACTCATTTCATTTAGTCTCCTCTCACAAGCATAGGTTGCTGGGGACAATGCTAGCCCCAGACACCCACAGGGGCTACTAATACATTGAAAGAGCACCTGTAGAAAGAACTATCTCAAATTGGTTTGTTGTACTTTCCCAACTTTGTTGTAACTTTACTACACCATTGTCTAAGAAGAACACATCAATGCTAAGATAAAAAAACAGAAGAAAATATGTCAACTGAATATTTCTAATGTCACTTTGATGCAGGAGTGCGATCAAATATCACTTGGACATGGGACTATTTGGACCTGGCTGAAAGTGTTTGTGTTCCTGGCATGGATCATTGCACACACTGTCAACAAGGTATAGGCTGCCATGAGAAGTAGGACATTGCTGGCCATATGGCCTAAAACAACATTCATCCACCCATTCACTTTAGGACAGTGACACTAGCTTTAAAAAAATAAATGAAATAAAAAAAAGGCTGCATCCAAATGCAACAGTATCTAAAACAACAAAAATTATTTTCATTTCCTATTTGGAAGATGAACTACTTCATGATGTCCCTTCTTAAACAAGCAGTAGCCTGCCTGGGATCTCAAATGGTCTCTGCTGGAATCCAATTGAGAGCCCTACAATCTGCCGTATATTCTTTAAGATTGATTGCCACAATTACCTGATTTAGGCTTGGCAAATATCATTACCCAGAATTCTCTTCCCTTGTAGATTTGACTCTACCAGGGCCAAGGCTTTCATTGTCTGGTTATATATGATGGACAGTAAGAGACTCCTGCATTAGTAGGGTTAAAACACTACAGTACATCAGGATTTGTCTCCATAAGGAACAATTCATCATCTTTAATTGTATTTTTTACTCTAAAGCTCATTTTCTAGGACACAAATTATTGTTCTTTTATTCATCCAATGTTTTTTTTGTGGTGCTGGATCCATCAGAGAGGAGTTATTAAAGACATAAAATGTCTCCGACTGCTGTAACAACATGATGGAAGTGAAAAAGAAATTGATAAAAGGAAAGAGAAGGTTGTCCAGTGGAGCTGTCTTGTTCAGAGAATATTTGAAGTCATTGCAAAATATCAAGTTATTATAATAATATTTGACTGCAGTCGGTGGATGGTGTAAAGACTGCGAGTTTCGACTAAAGCCACATTGGATAATATTTCTCCATGGCTCTCGTCAGCTTCATACAGGAAGCAAGCACAATTTGGAAAAGGTCATTATTGTTCATCCCATTTGTGAAATCCACATAAAAAGTATGGTGATCACAGACCAACATTCTGAGTCGTGATCTACAAATGTTCTTATCTTTAATGGGGGACACAACACTGCACAATAAGTTGTGTCCAAGGAGCGCTGGGTCCCCAATAAATATATTTTCCTGATCCATTTCATAATGATTGTAAATGTCTGTCATCATGGTCATAGCTAGATTTGCTGATGTGTCAGGACAGAATACCATTACAAGAAGCAGAAAAAAACTCTGTACAAGCTACATGAATGTTAATCATTGTTAATCCAATGTGACACAGAGGACAGCAAGTCCATCTCGGAAACATTCCTGGCAGAAGAAATCAAGATGAATAGATGCTAGAGATGTCTGGAATCAGGGGAACCTGTGACCACATTAGTCCAACATATTCAATAATTGCTCCAGCTGTCGTGGAGAAGTTGAAAATGTAATGGTTTATGATGACAGATGATAGAAGATGGTATGCCCTTCGTACTCCAAACTAACACAGATATGAGGTGCATCAGAGTTTATACCAGGTATTTCGCTAGACATAGACTCATTATCCTTCTGTATTGATCACATCCAAATCTAATAAGCTCATCAATGATATAACACCTCAAAATTGAACCCATATGTACCCCCAGACTTGTACATGATTCTTAATGATGCTCTTGACTGACACATGCTCTATTTTCGGTAATAGTAGAATTCAATAAACATGAACCTGTCTCCAAGAATATGAGGATTAAATCCCAGTTTCCATGGTTGCAGTATTTATTTTATGTCCACAAATAAGAAAGAGGATTTTGTCCTGTTGTAATCAGAAAAATAACATTTTTATCAAAGCGATTCACACATATTTAAATCTTTTTGAGAAAGCAAACTAGTGGTTTATTTGTTTGTTTGTTTATTTGTTGTTTAACGCAGCACTCAGCAATATTCCAGCGCTATGATCAAGTTGCATGTTGCTGTAACATTGGTGATGCTGCGTAAAGAAGAACAATACTCCACTCACTCCCAACACATTTTCCCCCATGGGCCTCGTACTACGAAGCGATCTTTGTGTAGTGACCGTTGTAACACCCAGACTATACCATAAACATGTAGACAGTTGTAGTGCTGATAAATGGGGGCCTAAGTTTCAATGTCCCATGTTCCCATTGGCTCTAATCATAATAATGTGACAGACACAAGTCCTGTGTGGCAAACTCAAGAGGAGTTCCTCAAGCATTTATCAGGTCATCAGAAAACTAAGAACAAGTGTCTGTTTGTCCCACTTCATATTGATACAAATAAGACACAACAGTACAAGTCTCTATAAGTCTCAGTGAACATATACCATCAGACTGACAGCCAAGTACAAGTGTCTGTAAGTCTCAGTGAACACATGCCATCAGACTGACAGCCAAGTACAAGTGTCTGTAAGTCCCATTGAACACATGCCATCAGACTGACAGCCAAGTACAAGTGTCTGTAAGTCTCAGTGAACACATGCCATCAGACTGACAGCCAAGTACATGTGTCTGTAAGTCCCATTGAACACATGCCATCAGACTGATTGCCAAGTACAAGTGTCTGTAAATCCCATTGAACACATACCATCAGACTGACAGCCAAGTACAAGTGTCTGTAAGTCCCACTGAACACATACCATCAGACTGACAGCCAAGTACAAGTGTCTGTAAGTCCCATTGAACACATGCCATCAGACTGACAGCCAAGTACAAGTGTCTGTAAGTCTCAGTGAACACATACCATCAGACTTACAGCCAAGTACAAGTGTCTGTAAGTCTCAGTGAACACATGCCATCAGACTGACTGCCAAGTACAAGTGTCTGTAAATCCCATTGAACACATACCATCAGACTGACAGCCAAGTACAAGTGTCTGTAAGTCTCAGTGAACACATACCATCAGACTGACAGCCAAGTACAAGTGTCTGTTAGTCTCAGTGAACACATACTATCAGACTGACAGCCAAGTACAAGTGTCTGTAAGTCTCAGTGAACACATACCATCAGACTTACAGCCAAGTACAAGTGTCTGTAAGTCCTATTGAACACATGCCATCAGACTGACTACCAAGTACAAGTGTCTGTAAGTCTCAGTGAACACATACTATCAGACTGACAGCCAAGTACAAGTGTCTGTAAGTCCCATTGAACACATGCCATCAGACTGACAGCCAAGTACAAGTGTCTGTAAGTCTCAGTGAACACATACTATCAGACTGACAGCCAAGTACAAGTGTCTGTAAGTCTCAGTGAACACATACCATCAGACTTACAGCCAAGTACACGTGTCTGTAAGTCCTATTGAACACATGCCATCAGACTGACTACCAAGTACAAGTGTCTGTAAGTCCCATTGAACACATGCCATCAGACTGACAGCCAAGTACAAGTGTCTGTAAGTCTCAGTGAACACATGCCATCAGACTGACAGCCAAGTACAAGTGTCTGTAAGTCCTATTGAACACATGCCATCAGACTGACTACCAAGTACAAGTGTCTGTAAGTCCCATTGAACACATGCCATCAGACTGACTGCCAAGTACAAGTGTCTGTAAGACCTATTGAACACATGCCATCAGACTGACTGCCAAGTACAAGTGTCTGTAAGTCCCATTGAACACATACCATCAGACTGACAGCCAAGTACAAGTTTCTGTAAGTCTCAGCCAAGTACAAGTCTCTGTAAGTCCCATTGAACACATGCCACCAGACCGACAGCCAAGTACAAGTGTCTGTAAGTCTCAATTAACACACCATCAAACAGGATAGAGCTGAGATTGGGACAGGGACAGAAGGAACAAACACTTCAAAGTACTCTCATCTATTTTCTGACAACAGCAATGACAACACCATAAAAGCCAGACAGTGCATGTGTAAAGCTTGTTTGACAGATGTATTGAAACATGTTTGTTCATTCACCAACTCTGTCCATCCTCACATCAAGAATGGGTTCCACATACGTGCTGCTATGCACAAATGCATGTTGTCCAACTTAAAACATTTTATGGAAGTCATTGATTGTTGGACATGGAAAAGTCTGACATTTATATCTGACCAGCATTGTTGATCTACTCATTATATTGCGGCAGCAGATGAGATATTGATATGGAAAAATGGTAATTTGAATTTATTCATTCACTGAAACAAAATCATTTTGGAGTGATTCGTTGCAGACAGAATCCATGCAAGTTAGTGAAACAAAGCCTCATGGGAAAATTCTCCATCTGACGGATGATGCAATCATGACCAGTATTCATGCTTCTGTCATGAATTATATATGTCAACATCTATTCTGGCATTCCTGACTCAAATGAAAGGCTTCTTCACTTTCTGCCTGAACTTATAGTTTGGGATTATAAGCCAGAGAGAAAAATGGAGAAAAAAATAATCTTACTCAGGCATGATGAGCAAACCCGACACACACAAAATTATCTAAAACACTACATTTATTGCTGCTCTGAAGGGTATATAACTATGATGTAATGAATACACAATTAAGTGCACAGTTTCATACTAAAAAAAGGATTCTGCGAGCAGAAACTTCCAGAGTCCAATTGTGTCACGTCAGAAAGTTGAAGTTTTGCCATTTATTAAAAAAATAAAATAAATGAGCATATCTTAATTCCTTCTCTTTTTACTCAATTTTGATTTGGAAAGACTTACTGCAAAGGTTAACACCGCAGTGCTGCTGTAACTTATAGTCCTTCAAGCCTAACCGACAAATTAGCCGACTTGCCTTACAAGATATCATTTGGTGAAATTCAGTGATTGTAAATACAGCCATCATCAGCAGCAGCATCTGATAACTGGGTAATCCCTTCAGTCTACTTGGCCATCAAAGAAGACGGTATGGTTCTGGTGGTGTTAGGAAAACCATGAAATGACGTCAAAGTCTGACCACCATCAGATAAGCAATGGTGATTTGGACAAATTGGACATTTCTCTAATTGCTTGTAGTCTATCACCATTGTTATCAACTTCAGCTTACAGAAACGCTACATGTATGCATCTGATTGCTATTTCATGGAATCTGACCTGATTCCAGCAGTCTTGGAGAAGACAACAACTTCCAATCAAATATGTTACACTGTAATTATTGGTAAACGTGTTCATCACAATTGTAACTGCACATTTGATTTCATACCATTATATGAAATATCAAAGGAAATTACTGATTCATTTGTCTTTTCCAACAATAAAATGAAATTCATACAAAAAAAGACAAGTGTATCAGTACTACTGATCACCTAATACCTTAAATGTTATAAGGATGTGTAAGTTCAGTCGTCATTTGGATGCTAAGGAATTATTCCATTGATATACCTGGAATATACTTTGTAAAACCAAACTATACGTAACTGTACTTAAGGCCTATACTGAAAAAAGAATGAGCAAAAGAGTTCTCTTTCACAGCTCATTTCAGTCATTTGAAATATGGCAAACCGTTAAACCTTGAATAAATGCCGGGTCTTATGACTGTCTGCCTTGAATAAATGTCGAATGTGCATGCTACACTGACATTTTTTGAAGAGTGAAAATACAATGAATGCTAACAATTAAAGTCTGAAAGGGTCCATACTGTATACCGTATCAGTGTGAGGTACAGAAGGTGAGAACCAAACATGGAAATGTCTTCCGTATATTTCTACCAGCAAAGCTTTTGCAAGCTTTACAAAGGCCTTGAATGGTGGAACCCTGATCAAAGATTTTTGAGAGAGTTGTTTGATGTTCCTTGAAACCTTTATAGAAAGGGCATGCTAGATGCACCTCAAAAGTTGAAGTCATCCCTCTTGTCTCTTGTCTTTTGGATAACTTTTGTCACTCTGAATTTTTATGCATAGATCTAAATATTAAACAGATAAGGTGGTTTCTAGCTTAGTTGGATAAATCCGTGGAAGTGAACTGGCTATATGACCATTATTGAACAATTCGAGATCATCGATATACTTTAAGCTTATGTTAAAACTTCTTGGCCAAATTCCCTTGTTTTGATTTTGCCAATCTGAGCAGAAATTTCGACTTGCATACATATCAGGAAGGTGGGTACACAATTGGTGCCCATTGGGATGCTTACTGTCTTACATAATGTCCTATGCCCAAATTTCACACAGAAGAATAACACAAGCATAGGAATATAGTGCTGACAAATCAGGATAATAACCTAACATGGACCTAACTCATTGTGGCACATAAAGGACTCAATTCTGCCACCGTGAGATGGCCACTGGGCCATCTTTGTCCATGAACCCGAAAACCAACAAACAAGCCACCATGTTTCTAGACAACTTACAAAGTAGCAGTCCTTTCAGAACTTTGTTTGCTGATCTTTGAAACAATGTTTTGCAAGTCTACCAAAGAATTGCAACACAAACATATTTCTTACAAGTCAATGCAACATTGAGAAATAACAAATGTTTCCAGCATGTGCTGATGTTTTGAAGAAATCTTTTTGATGAGAACATTCCATTAGTTTTAAGAACAGTACACTGATTACAAAACAATGAACCGCACAGCTTTCATAAGTTTTCAAGGAATCTGGATGGACTTATTTGGGTATCTCATATCCTGGCTCCAGATATTTGAAATGATCTCAGCACTATGACAATCGTAAGTGACTGTTAATCTATGAGAGTCATGACAATTGTATCGTTTTGAAAATCTAGAGCCACATGTACAAGAGGCCGAAATGATCTATAAAAACAATTTAAGCAAATTATTTTGAGATCCAATGTATTTTTGACAATCCAGTTAATCAAAACTGTTTCCACATGAATGAGTTTTTCCTGCTGTTAGCAGCATCTCAGCCACATGACTGCAGGGGGCATGAGATACAGGCTCCACACACAGTGCCCAGGTGGAGAATTCAGAGAGGGTTTTCACCATGACAGACTCTAACCTTGTGTGTGAGGAATCAACAGAGGCATTGAGATTCAGAACTTCTTGTTGCAATATCTCCACATTATTGACAATACCATTACAAGCATATCATTGATTCCAGTGAGGATAAGTACAATTGTGTGCCAGTTAATTGAGTAAATCAGAAACACACTATGAATGTCACAGCACCAGCTGACGTGTAAGAAGAGAATGTAAATAGCAGTCACTAAGGTGACAAGCTGGCATGAAACAGACATTGGTTGTAATTAACAAACCCAATTAAACCCTTTGTCATGCATGTGGTCTATACACAGCTAAAATTATCACAGAATTTCTAATTTTAATTAAATGCCTGTTATGACCCTGGTATGATCCTCATTTCTGTCTTGCATTTTGGACTTCATCAATGTCAAATGTTGGTTGGTTGATTGGTTTGTTGTTAAACGCTCCACTCAGCAATATTCCAGCTATATGACGGTGGTCTGTAACTATTCGAGTCTGGACCAGACAATCCAGTGACTGATATCATGAGCATTGATCTACACAATTGGGATCGATGACATGCATCAACCAAGTCAGCAAGCCTGACCACCCAATCCCGTTAGTCGCCTCTTACGACAAGCATAGTCGCCTTGTACGACAAGCATGGGTTGCTGAAGACCTATTCTACCCCTGATCTTCACAGACAAAATGTACTTCAATTACATAGCTGTGGGTTGTATACAGATAGGTCCGTTATATTTTCAATATGATTCTTCATTTCATTTTGGTAGAAACCTATTTCTTTCTTGCTTTAGATTTCATACTATGTTTTGGCATAGAGCCATATTAATTCTCTTATTAACATCTATTTTGACCCATCTGGACTTAAAGGATGAAATGAGAGAGTTGGTACTTGAGAACAGCCAGAGACTTTAACCCCTAGTACAATGCTAAAATTTTTTTGTTTCAGTCTAGTATGCCTGCGTAGTAATTGCAGGACTGAAGTGATTCACCAAAGTATCCTAAGTTCGCACATACTTTAAGCCAAAATATCAGTAATGTATCACAAGGCCAAGTAGCAATAAAAGAAAAACATTATTCAATGATGACTGGGTTTAAAATGTCATGACTCATGGACCACTTTTCAGCTATATATTGCAGCTGTTGAATGAAATAGAAATGCTGAAACTCTATGGTGAACATAAAAATATAAACATTAAAATGTCAAATACCTTCAATTTCAATATGTCTGCACTAGGAGGGAGAGTAAAATCAATACATGCCTATACTCTCAGTACTTTTGTGTGCTATCTGTGATTCTGTGACAATGGATGATAATGCTCAGATGATAATGCTCAGACAATCAAGATCACCCATATCATTAATCTGAATTTATATGAGTTTTAGCTCTGATCCAATCAATCTCAGCTGAAATAACATCCCCATCTGACATTCAACAGTCACCTAACAGAAAAGAATGAATGATGTGTGGAACTATGACACTGGAGCCATGCATCTCTCCTCTCCGTCAATGTTATTCCCCTCCGTAGTGTGTGAACCTGATACATGTTTAATAATATTGACACCAGCATCCAAAACATAATCCTATTTTAGGAACTATAGCAGCGTTTAACAGTAAAGAAAACCAATCATGATCAATAACATTTTGAATGAATGAATTTTTCAATTATTCTGTCTTTAAATGTATTTGATGCTCCTTCCTGAGCCCCCTATATAGTCTCTCTCCCAGACCCTAGAGAAATCCAACTCAAGTCTAGAATGATTTGGCAAGTCTAGATTGCCTCAGCCTAAAATTAAGGACTGTTCTGGCTTCCTTTTGATTTTTTACTTTATATATATATTTAGATAAGATAACTTTATTTTAGGGACTAAATGTCAGTCTACCCAACAAATGAAATGGCAAGCTTAGGATAAAACTAAATATAACCTACCCTGCCATTATCTCTCATCTCTAAACCTTAAGTGGACAGTATATAAAACAGAAACATAAAATAACAGATAGAGCACATATCAGTATTCATGTCTATATCCTTGATAATCCAACAACTTTTTTCCTAGCAGCCTAAATATTTCCCTGAATATGTCCTCTTCCAAACATTTAGAAACATAACAGATTTTTAAGCTCAAGAAATGACTATTTTCAGTACAGTAACAATGAGGTCATTAAGCATAAACTGCACAATTGAGCACACAATCTTTCAATAATATAGTGGGCAGATTGCTAAATGTGTGCAGATAAAAAAAACATTTTCCGGTTCTATTTCTCCAGGACAACATGTATGACAACAGTCAGAGATCATATGACATGAGTGCAAGTTATCTCTGCAGTCTGATGGAAGGGGGGAATGTTGTTACATGGTGCATGCAGTTTTTCAGCTGTATTACAACAGCCTCTAAATAATCAACACTTAAACAGGCAAATCTGTAGTTCCTACCAAATGATATATGTTCTGACAAAATGATCCCATTAGGGTACAATGACACACACATCAGATAGTGAGTGAGAGAATATGGTTTTACGCCGCTTTCAGCAATAGTCCAGCAATATCATGGCAGGGGAAAACCAGAAATGGGCTTCACACATTGTACCCATGTCGGGAATCGAACCCGGGTCTTCGGTGTGACGAATGAACACTTTCAACCACCAGCCTACCCGACCGCCCCCACTATCAGATAGACCACACACTACAAACTATCCTCATCAGTCAGCTCTTACGGCTATTATGGGATGCTGTGGTCTGTTCCACAAACTTGTTCTAGCTCTAAGGTGATCGTAACTCCCATAATTTAATATAGACTTAGGACTGTCATATCTCTACGATTGCTTTGTGGAGCGGGGACCTGTATCATTAGATCAAAACAAAAGACTTACTTCTTCCAAGGCAGCACACAGAGTCCACAGCATTTCTCCAGGCCCTCCAGGTTCTTCTCTGCATCCCTCATGTCCTGGTTGATCTGGTCCATGCCCTCCTCAACACGATCAAGTTGCTCTGAAACACACAAACAGCTTGTGAACAGCAGAAACACTTCCTCAACCCATTCCTCCAAGCAATCCTAGGACTTATGTATTTAATGTAGTATTTGTTGTATACAACCAAAGATGGCTGTTGGATGCGGTAAATGTGTATGTTCATATGGTAAAGGTAATCTGCAACAGTTTCAAATCGCACTCATCAAATTAGAAAATAGTTATATATACTAACAGTATCTTATTCATTGAAACATTTATCATTTACAGCAAAACAATCAACATCATGTTGCAACAATTTATTGAGTAAGTGAATGTTGTTTTGTGCTGCTGTCAGCATTATTTCAGCAACATGTCAAGGTGGCCTGTACAGAAAAAAGTTTTGGCCAAGCAAACCAGTGGTTGATAGCGTGAGCACCAGCTACATCACACACTATAAATACCTAAACTTAATTTTTGTCAGCTCTTATGACAAATATGGGGTACATGAGACATATTTTCCCCTTGAAACTCAAACACTTGCACATTTGTTAATACACATTACATGTATGCATGCCTTACTTGAGATGCAGAAACAACATGCCCTCAGCATTCAGTACCATTAGTGATCACAAATTAGAGATACCTTCAACTCCAGACTGACCAGCACTGTATCATCATGTTGGATTGGCATACATGCTTTACTACTCTGTCAGAGGGATGATTTTACTGTTACATCAACTGATGTAATTAAACCTTTTTTTTCTATCATATCATGGCCATGGAAATGTTCACTAAACTGGAATGACAAACTTTTGTATGAACTTCACATACACAGCCAAGTAGATACGGTTCAAATCTTTCAATGTTCATTAAATAATATCAAGCAGTGTTTCTAATACTTTTTCAGCTGTTTGATTGAAGGAGACATGATTTCACTTCATGACAACATAGGGATTCTGGGTGAGAGGCGACTAAATGGATTGCGTGGTCAGTCTCAGAAATTTGGTTGATAGCATGTTGCCATCACACAGCTGGAATATTCCTGAGTGCGGCACTAAACAAACCAACCAACTTGACAAAATATATCCGGATTTCATGTCTGAAAGATGGTCACAAAACGGAGGTCAAACTTGTCATTCAAATAAGCAATCATTTATTAAACAATATACTCTTAGGAAGAATACTGATGATCTAGTTATTTTGCTTATTTTGTTTGTTGACAAACAAACAAGAACACACAATAAAATGCAGTTAAAAATTTAATTGTTGCAGAGTGAACTTAAAAGTACTTTAACCATGGTGCCTTTGTCTTTGACCGTGCATAAACTAACTGAATTATAAGTAAAACAACACTTGGCAATGACGGAACTTCTTTTTTTGCCCATCATTTACCTTCATGCTACAACAATTTCACAAAAAACATGTGTCGCCAGCGGGATTCGAACCAATGAAAACTGCACCGAAGGCTAACGAATGGAGTCTTCTGCCACAGCGACATGGGAGAAATTGTATAAAATTAATAACTAATTATTTACTTACATCAGGACTAATTGTTTATCCATCTATGCAAAGCGAAATATGTGTTTTATGCAGTTTTTATACAGTATGTTAGATAGAAAAGAAAGATAGATCATCAGTGGTATGTTTGCTCATAATGGGCTCATCAACATGGGCAAGTAATGTTTGGGTGATTGATGAAGGTGCTCGAGTTGGTCCAAAATGAATGGTATACACGTATGGGACACGTATTTCATAACTTGAGTGGGCAAAGTGCGAGGTGCACGTGAGGAAGGCTCGGGGAACATATTTCACATGTATCACGCCAGGGCAACTCACACAGTGTTCTCACAGATAAGCATTAAGTTCCTGAATACCTTTCAAATAACCTTCAAGAAAACCATGTCTCTTTAAGCATTGGAGGTGCTATAAGTGTCAGACATGGTTAAAACGAGTGAGAGAACTCGAACCATGGTGTCTAATCGTTGAAATGGTAAGTGAGAGTCCAACTAAGAGTCTTCTCCACATGGTATTTATCAGAGCTAAATCACCCTTCTTTATTGTTGTTAAAAACCTATTTATCGATGCATTTTGAAAACAATCACTCATGAACATCTCAATTTAATCTTGGTCTGTAGAGACAATGCAAGTAAATTTCAAATTAACTGCCATTATCTTGTTTTAGCATGTTTACACAGCCATCAACCTACATTGTTTACACACACAACTTCATTTCTATGCCAGGAATGCTTACACAGATACATGAACGATAAATGTTGCACAGCAAACACTGGTTCAGTCAATGGTGACATTACGTTAAGGTGTCAGGACCTATGCAATAGTAAAGCTGGCACGAGATGCTGACAATTATCAACCATAATCCCCAACAGAGACGTATTTGCTTTGGCAACGCCCACAAACGGTCAGTAATACATGCATCAATGTACACCCAGTCCCTACACTATAACACCTCCACAAAAGAGAGACGACACAAAGTTATGTCTATCGTGCTTCTGTGTGTGGGAAAATGTTTAATGTGGCACTGCAAATACTTTTGTCGATTTCATTTCAGAAGCCTTGATGGACACAACAGGGCCCAAGGTCGGGTTAGTCAATACATGACAGCCTCCATGTTGTAGTTGATAGAGAGTCTGCCTGGAGAGCAAAAGGTTGTTGGTTCAATCCCCTGGCTGAGTCACACAAAAAGATGTTAAAAAATGGTACTCTGCAATAAGGGGTTAAAAGAAAGACAGGCCAGCCTGGAGTCAGTATAACAGGTCTGTAATGGGCATCCATTTTTGCTTGTTTATTGTTTAACGCCGCACTTGGCAATATTCCAGCTATATGACAGCGGTCTGTAAATAATCGAGTATGGACCAGACAATACAGTGATTGATATCATGCGCATCGATACACGCAATTGGGATACGATGACATGCATCAACCAAGTCAGCGAGCCTAACCACCCGATCCCGTTAGTCGCCTCTTACAGCAAGCATGGGTTGCTATAGCCCTATTCCATCCCGGATGTTCACGGGTTGGGTATCTATGTTCAAATGCAGCATGGTAGTTTTGGAGGATTTTAGAACTAACAAGGATTCACAAATCTTTGAACTGTGTTCAACCTGCTTGAATGCAAAACTGACCTGCAATTTTGACTGATCTAAATAGAATTCATGACTAGCTAACAAGAAAACATTCCTTGTTTACCTTATACATAGCTATGTCTAGACCTCAGCCTCCACTACAATAGAAGTGGGCTTACTCTGGTTATTAAGCCAAAGACGTTGGCACTTTTTGGCTAGAATGAAAATAGAAAGACTTCTCAAAAGCTATTTTCAGAAATCATGATTTTGGAACTTCTTACAAGTCCAAGCAATAAAGTTGAGTGGCACTTGATGTGATGCTACAAGTTTAATGAAATGAAAATACAACGCTTCTATTGAAAGGAAATCCTTCGAACTACAATCACAGCCACACAAAACCTACGTGACACAGCTAATGGAAATGTAACCCTATCAATATTAAATGAGGACATACAATTCCGGAGTACGATCAACCATGTTATTGTTCCTCTCAAAAGAGAGAACTTAAGATGGACAAGATTTCTAAGCTATTTGTACACACTAACAAAGTGTGATGATTTAAAATAGAAATTGTGTTTGGTTGAAGAATTCTATATTCATGCTCATTGACCATAAACAGGAAATCAGTTCAAATATTCTAGATTATAACACTCCAAGAAATAAATCAGGCCATGTTCCTTGCAGTAATTACTGTCAACAGTTCAGGATAGAGAAAACAACTAATATGTCAGGGTGCATACATAACAGCAGTCTTGGAACTCTGATCAATAAACAGTAAAACTCCTTTTATATCTTGGGTCTTGAAACAATCAAAGAGTATTGTGTAGACACAAATGTTGGGTAGTGTCACTTTACGATTTTAGCTCAAAGATGACTTTTGAAACAAGACCATCAACAATAACTAAATGAAAAATTACTGGCAGGACAAATTGTACTGTTTATGATATGTACAATAATTTATAAGCTGTATTTGTGTTTGTTGTTTTACACCCTACTCAGCAACATTCCAGTTATATGACAGCTACCTGTAAATAATCGAGTCTGGACAAGATAATCCAGTGATCGATATTGTGAGCAGCGACCCATGGATTCAGAGTTGACATGCCATAAAACAAGTCACTGAATCTGTTGCCTCTTGCAACCAGCATAGGTTGCTGGGGACCTATTTGAGCCCAGAATCAAGTTGTCACACACTGATTTCAGCAATATGGCAGACATCATGACAGGAGACACAGTTTTTTTACATTTTCAGAAACAATCCCAGGATTTTTAAGTAATGAGCCAATGTCTTCATAGCAAGGCTATCCTAATAACCCACTGGGATGAGAGGTTTACTGGGCAAAGGGAAATGCCAACTGTACATATTTGAACTATTACAAGACTGAACAACATAAAATCCATTCAAAGGCATACAAGGGGAAGATCTCAGAAAAAACCAGTCTACTGACCAGTGTGGGACAGCTAGTGTTGAAAAGAACTGACCCTCTAGAAATTGCAGCTGGCCTGGCCTGAGGCCAAAGGACCAGCAGTCACATCAACCCTGGAAACCTGTGGTAATGTGTGCATTTTTTCAAAGGACACAGAACAACAAATTAAGGATCAGATATACTTTATAGACGAAAGCTTTGAGGACTACAGTCTTTGTTTTCTGGGAGGTGGAAGTAAATAAAACCTTTTTTTTAACCAGGACATTTCACACATGAATTCTTATCCATCCAACAGAAACAAGCAACTCTAAACCTCCATCACTTTGAAAAACATGTACTGTAATGGAACCTTTTTTACGAAAAGGGTCTTTTGAAAGAGGCATTCCTTGACCAGAGTTCAGAGTATTTCACAAAATACCCACTCATGCAGAAATAAGATAAGTCACAAAGGGTTGGAGCAAACAGGACATGAACATCAAAAATACCTTGTAACAAAGCAAGAAGGTAAACAGCAAGTGATAATTTTCAAACTTAGATTTTATTTCCAGCCTGTAAAATCAATACACATACTGATAGTGTTGTGTATTTCTTCCAGTCTGTGCTGCAAGCTTATCCTTTCATCCCGCTGATACTGACGTCATTCTATGTCAGTCATCAGGACAAACCCTGGACTGACAAGCTGGAATCTTTTGTATCATTGACACTATTGCTGTTGACAATGCCATAAACTAATTTTTAGGCTATATTGAAGTAATATAGCCAGGGACAATGGATATTTGTGGAGTTGGTGGGATTATAACATTGAACCCTGGGGAAGACACAGATCTGTGCGGGGGAGGCCCACAGATGCTTGTGGGTTGCTCTGGCAACAGATGTTCATCACGTAGTCAGTGACATTTTCACTGATTTTACAATGTTATTATCATGTCTCCATTCTGTCATGAACAATTCCAACCCATATTATTGTGTCAGTTGTTTTTATCTGAGACAAGACTTCTGAATTATTTATTGGCTAGACATCTTATAGAATTCTGCAGATGACATACATATGTTGTTTATCTAGACTTTTATATATCTTATGAATAAAAAATACAATATATGTGTAACTTTCTTTTGATCATCTTCAATATTCATTGATCATTTCCCAGGTAACTTGAAAGACAGTAAGTCAATAATCTATCAAATCAAAATTATTCTTTCAAAATAGATACTGTTGAAAGCAAAAATGGTAATGACAGTATTGCTGGGGTCTTCAATTCAAACTTTAAGCTTCAAATGGTGAAAATAACAAAGCTGCAGTCACCAATTCAGGTGAGCTAACAACTTGCTGAACATTCCTTAAACTCACTTCGTTGCTCTCATTAAATAGCATGTTGTAAGAGTACATCATTGTTTTCTATTTATCAACTCAAGATCACACTTTCTTCCTAAAACTTGACAGTTTAACACAGCATTTTTAATAAACATTTTCTCAAGACTTCCAAAATAATCTCTCATCACGTTCCCGTTACACTCTCCTGAAACACAGTACAGAAACAATCTTTCAGAGGCCATGTCTTAATCGATTCATGGGTACTTGGTGCAAGGAAACTAAACCCTATTCTATATGCCCTGTTGTGGAAGAAGGTCCCAGCTGACATAGAACACAAATCCCATTGTGAAAGCCCATTGTGAGACTGCCATGCACACACACACACACTTAAAGTTGCATGGGTATCCTTCACTCACACTCTCTTACCAACGTTTACCATTAAAGACATTAAGAACACTTGTGTTTGATCTGCATTTATAACCCTTTGATGTTCTACCTAATCTATATGGCCAATATGTACCATATAACATGTCTACCAATGACATAACTAGTCTGGACAGGCACGCACACTGTGATGTTACTGCTTGATCAGCTCTGACTGCATGCAATAACTGCCAATAGAATCACATCAGTTGCACCTTGTATACAATCGAACAATGGTAGGTTGTTACAACAGAAGTGGTTCCAGCGCAATCTATTTCTGACCGCCACCACCTTTCTTTGAAACCTTGACAGCACAGAGACAGTATTGGAAAAGACTATTCCGCAAGAGTCCTGTAAAACTAGATCTGATTTGACTTCATGTGAGCCCTAATGTTTATTTTGCCAGTATTGGATTTCAATCAGGTGTATGTTAGGGCATGTATCTCCTACTAAGAGCTTCACCTACTGCTGTATTAGGTGACATTATGTCACCCACAGTTCCTTGTCTCCACTTTTAGGTTCACTGCAGGGACGGTGCTCTCATGCATAACTAACTTATTGGAAACATTAACACATGACATTGATATTTGCTGCCGCTGACGATGAGAGTACAAAGCAGTCAGCTGTACATGATAACAGCAATCCTCAATGACACGATACTGCAAGATAGTCAACACATGGCTAATGTAATCAGAATTCCATTGTCAAATGAACTTCTGTAGATCACACCAGTCCTAGGAGCAAGGCAGTGAATATTTAATGCTGCAGTCAGCAGTATTTCAGTTATACTGCAGTGGCCTGTCAATAATTGGTCCAGGAAATCCAATGGTTGACTGCATGAGCATCATCATCCAGGTCCAACATCGTAACCAACCAACTGGGGACCACGCTTCAGACCCTGAATCCATAGAGGGACATAGAGGGACATAGCCCTTGGATCCAAAGTTTCAGTATTATGACAGACTGATTTATTTATATGTATTATATATACAGAATTTGAAGATGTGGACTAGCTTCCTCTAACTATTTTATTGTTGAGACACTCAATGGAGCAAGAAAGCATCATGGCAAGACAGTTTTCAGAATAATCTAAACCATGTCAACACTTGTAGAGACTAATTGAGAAAATGGACAGTGCTACTAATAATGAATTAATATCAAGCCAAAGAATCCATAATTGAACCATAATTTTTATAACATGCTTTTATTATTATGACATCATCAGCTATATCAAAGTGACCAGAAATAATCAAGTCTGTCCCATCAGAAACAGGTCTAATGTGACACACAATATGTAACCACCTGATCCTCACAAGTCAGCTCTTTACGACATGTGGAGGGAACTGGGGTCTCATTCTGCCTCATATACCATTGGGGCTATTGCTAAGTGCAGTTAATATGCAATGAAATATTACCATAAAGCACTTCAATCACATTGTTCTCAATGAAAAATAATAATCATAAACTATGAAAATATATATGATTGTTGTATTATTTTTTTCAACGTGTAGTTTATTTCACACTGATAGTCTGCCAATTATCAGCTCCAGTGCTGAGCAACTGCCAGCAAGCCATACTTCATTGTGTATGCAGTGAACATGCCTGCTTCTGTCAGTCGAAGTAGAGACAGCTATGTTGCCATTTTACAAAGCAATGCTTGCTTTATATTCAATAGTAATAGGTCATTCTCTAGGAGATCAATAATGTAGATTCATAATTGCTGTGGTTGCTGTTCACTGCTCTCTCTGAATGAAAGGAACGCTGCACCGTGTCACCTCTGTGAAAATTACAATCCAAACATTTCAAACAAAGAATCTTTGCACAGCACAATGTCATCAGAAAACTTTTATAAAATCATTATCAACTTAATGAACAAGAATTACGTCATACCCAACGGGCATGTTCTCCTTGCAACAACATCTCAAGCTGGAATAAATCTGATTCGTCATAATGTTTCAAAGAAAAAAAACCACATACATTTTCTCTTTTTACTCATTGTCTCATTTTGTTTATTTGGTGCAAATATTATATTCCAAACAAAATCTTCAATTTCAATTATTGTCTGTTTCTTGCATGACACAGGTTGCAGTGAGTTGATTTGAATCTTTGAAGGTTTATTTTTGGCTCTGGCAAATAAAAAAGAGAAGGTGTAAATTGCACTTGAATAAAATCAATACCAACAGTAGTCATGAATGACTCCATAGTGAGCTTGATAGACCCTGTATTTTATCGCAGTTTGTTGGCACAATGCATCTTCCTATAATTGGGAGATTGTGTCAGTTCTCAATTTCATTTTCTCCAACAAAAGTTGCTTGCCACTTTACAGGCATGGTTATGTAACTTTGGGATACAGAATGAACTATGTGAAAGACTGCATGCACAGTTTCAGTGGGTTGGGCTTAATGCTGCTTTAAAAATAGTATTTGAATTATAGAAAAGTTTCACAACATATGGTTAAAATGTTTATCTGGAAGAAAAATTCTTAATTTCTCTATGTTATTGTGCAAATGTTTTAGCAAATCGATAAAAACATCCACATTTCCATACATTTCATTGATGACATCTTACATCGTTATGACATCATGCAACAAACTTGCAATGCAGTGATGTCATAATTTAAACAATGTTGTGCAGTTACTCTCATTCACTTTTGCCATAAGCAGTATGTGATCTGTCATAAAATGGGACCTAATTTGCTTTTGGTGTGGTGTATTAGGACGTATGTTGGGCGATTTCACTTTTACTATGAGGTTCTCTGCTTACCACTTCATATTGGTGATAAACTCAGATATCAAGTTATCAAAAGCACTGCAGTTTGCTACACAGGATTGCATCCCTTAGCAGTGCCAAGATCTGCTGAAATCCCAGCCTTGTTCATTCAACACCATGTAATACCTGTTACCAATCTGGTAAATGTCTACAACCTGTGTTACTAAAGTGAGCTTTCATCCCAAATTAAACTGACACATCATACATAGTTTGAAATACTGTTTCAACTTGAATCATACTTTTAGGCAAAACCGATTTCTGGCATGAACAAGGGACGTAACTCTGCACAACGAATTGTGGCACCTTAGACGACAAGGCCACCCGTGCCCCCAGGTCGGAAGTAAAAGTGTGAATTTGGTGTGGTAGTTTCTCAGCATCTTATTAAAAACATCACATCACAACAACAATGGATAAGGAAGTGTTTACTGTTCAACTCCCTGCACTTATTTGTACAATCCCAAGATATAAACTACCATTACTTGATGTGCTATTCCAATTCTTCGTTTGACACATGTCAATGTTGGTTAGGACACTACTGTGTCTAGCTAATTGCATATACATCTTCAAAACGTCCATTCCACCACAGATCAGACTTCCAAGTGTCCATCTATATTGGATTATTTACCAGTGACCATTGTTAGCGATCATAAATTGGTGAACTGGGCTGGTGTCTCAGAATAGATCATATATCCCCCATGGAATAAAGAGCCTATATATCCAATTTGAAAACTAAAACAACAGGGCCTTGTTCTGTTACGATTGGTTTGTTTGTTGATTTGTTGTTTTTGCCGCACTCAGGAATATTCCTGCTAAATGACGGCGGTTTCTAAATAATCGAGCCTGGACCAGGTAATCCAGTGATTGACATCATGAGCATCAATCCACTCCATTGGGATCGATGGCATGCATCAACCAATCCCTTCAGTAGCCTCTTACGACATGCGTAGTCGCCTTTTACAGCAAGCATGGGTTGCTGAAGACCTATTCTAACCCGGATCTTTACGTGTCTGTTCTGTTGTGAGCTTTGTAAGCACGCTAAATATTTTTAAAAAGTGAAGTGGGAGGCATTGTATTTTTTATTTCTTTCATGATAATTTTCATATGTATAATACACACTATCCAAAGAAAAACAGCTGTGTTAAGGGGGGGTGCACATACTACATGCCTACAGTGAGGTTGGATGTTCCGACTCCAAAATGCAGTATGGAATTTTTTCTTGTTATAACACTATCTGCTCAATGTACATCTGAACTCATGTTTGCAAGCTTTTGTACATATTTTATTCAAAATTTCATTCAATAATGTTCACGTTGATTTCACCTGATCGTGTGTGTGTGAACTGATAGGCAGATCACACCAACTCACCGTTATGTGTGGCACCCACGATCAGATTATCGCTATTGAGACAGAGAATGGATACATATATCATAAATGCCATATTTTCATTCATCAAAAGTCATTTTTGTCTGCAGGAAACCTCCAGAGTGACAGGTCAAACTGTACCATACATAAAAAATATGTCTGAGGGGAAAGGGCATGACGAATAAGGAGAGGGACGAAGAGAAATGCGTCCCTAAGCACTGTGTCTCCTCTTAGGTAGATCTCAAGGATTGCGAGGCACATTGGGTCTATTGTCAGCTGTCGTCTTAATGTTTATCTTCAGCAGAGGATGCATAATGGTATATTCCTATTCTTTCAAATGTTAAAACTTGTCACCTGTAAGTATTTAGCTCATAACTGTGTTAGGGTCAGAAGTCAGCAACCAAACCCCCATTAGCTGTTATTCATGTTATACTAGTATCAGAAAATTACAGTACACCATACATTTATATCCTGCTGATTCAAGGCCTTGTTGATTCAAGAAGAAGAATGCAAAATGTTGAAACTAAAGTCATCATCAAACTTACACTGAAAATATCTATGGAGTATGCTTTAAAGAAAATAATCAATGAAGTGTCGATTTCTATTTTACATTCACATACTAAAGAAATCAATTTTTTGTAAGCCATTTAGTCAATCCCATTTTCGTGCACCTGTTATCAGGCTGGTTATCATGGGTCGTAATTGCCGTTAAACATGTAATTGTATTTGTGTCCGGCGCAACATAATCAAATATTTTGTACAATATTTGCCTTACAATGTCATGAATTTCACCATGATAATCGTTACTACAAATGTGGTCTTTTTCTCAATAAAACTTCAAATAAATGATACTGAGAAACTTCCAAGTCGTGTTGACCAATTTTCCTAACACTAATGTTTCCGGGTCACAGGAGCATGGCAAGGCAAACAGGTTCAGCAATATGCAAATTTTATCAGCAAAGCCACATTGTCATTCAATATGACTGATGGTCAATCAGCGATAGAAACTAACAGTTTTAGTCCACTAGTCCTTATAATGATAACATGTAGGAAAACCCTTAAAATTTGCATACCGGGTATTTCATTTCGTCCTTATATCTTAACTATTGGCGGGGACTATAGGACAAGTGCCAATTTCTAACGCTGTGAATGACAATATGCATGTAGAGTGTTTTTCTGTTTAATTTAATAGTTAAAGATGAATACTACAAACTTAACTTGTTTTTTTATTAACAAAAGATTAAATCAGAAGATTACTCCCCGTCCATGACATTACATCCGGTGACCTTTGCACTTTGGAAACGTTGCTGTGAGCTTGTGTGAACTTTCTTTTCGGTATTTTATTCGGTAATATTAAATGGAAAATGAAAAAAAAACAAACACTTGTGAATTTAGGAGATCATCAGCTTTCGCTAACAAACACATACGAAGGCAATGGAAACTTTACTGCTATTAAAACAGCAACGTGAGGTTGGAGCCATGTTGATTCTGATACACCTGCCAGTATTGTGACACAGGATAAATCTGCTTGAATGTGGAATTTGTTAAACCAAAATACTTGAAAATTGATATGTAGACTATTTATAAGTAATTTATTGTATCCTGCATTATTCATGACATGAACAAACCTCATATTCTCATTTCAGCAACTGACATGTAATCAAAAGTACAGTTATATTTTGACTAATAATTTCCAGAAATTGTTAATAATTTACCATTGCATTGCTGTCTTTCAATAATGAAATATGAGTGAGTGAGTGAGTATGGTTTTACGCCGCTTTTAGCAATATTCCAGCAATATCACGGCGGGGGACACCAGAAATGGGCTTCACACATTGTACCCATGTCGGGAATCGAACCCGGGTCTTCGGCGTGACAAGCGAACGCTTTAACCACTAGGCTACCCGACTAATGAAATATGAACCTAGACTCATCAGAGATAGATATCAGAGATGTAATTTTTTAAATCAGTTACCATGACAGTTTCCTAAAATGAAACGCCTTCCACCTTTCATGGAAGTAAGTCAGATGAGTCTGATGAGTTAAAAAAATATTTATAAATCTTATGTCCGGTTTGGTCTTAACCTGTGTATGTTTGAAAATATCAGGGTATTTGATTTTAATGATATGTATTTTCTATCAGGTATAGTCGTGCCAAATATTGGTTCAATTGTTCCTTGTTTAATGTTCGAAAAGGATAACAACAAAACCCTGTTTCTTGAATTTCTAATAATGATAGCAGAACATGTTTAACTAACACTGACTAGCATTATCTGCAAGGCACCAGTCAGTATTAGGGGTGCAATAATAGTAGAGATGCTCGACTATATCAATAGTTTCAACAAACATAGTTAAACAAAGACAAATGCACTATTATAACCACCTCCAGTAGATACTTTACTTTTCTTTTTTCAACTAAAAAAAATATTTTCATAGAAATCAAAACATAGTCAGAGCTTTCTCGCTTTACACACAAACAATTTTGATAGAAATCTATAGAACCAAGTCAACTGTAATGATAGTTAAGAGTTAGCATCATGGTGAATATAGTCCGCAAAATGTGCATGGTGAAACTGCATTATTACTTACACAGCACATTCTTGTGTGCAAGTATTGGAATAGCATCCTAATTTGCAATATGGTTTACAATAGCAAGGCTATTGCTGTAGGAAAGAGGTTGTTTCCTGCATGCCGTCAACTCAGTGTAACCTCCATGTATGGAACACTAGCCCTGTCTGATTGATCACGGTTCTAAACTTTGCAGTAAGCTGACAATTTGATTACCGGGGTATATACTAATGGGTAATATGTGATGTGGATTAATCCTGTTATCACCAACACATGTTTCCCCTAAGTACAAAAAGACCAGGAAGAGCAAAATTGCAGAAAAGTTTGTTCAACATTTGTAAAAGAAATAAATTACTGTAGCTTTGAAGGGAAAACTTGCAATGAATCAGCTAAAGAATTGATACGTTTTGTGTAAATCATGCATTTATATGCACAATGTTGATACACGTAGATGTGTGATACTCATCAACATTTGACAAACTTTCAATAGACATTAACTCCATTATTTATGTCTAAATCAAGATGTTACAAAGGTATAAAGCTGGAGAGTTGAGATGGATGATTTAGTAGCCCAGCCTGTGACTTTCGTTGCTTGTCTAAAGCCCAATTGTAATAACATCTGTTCAGTCGTGGCTTATGGCAACCCATATGTAACAAGTAACACCTATTGAAGAAGCTGGAGGACATGTTCAGGCAAGATCACACAAAGCCAAGAGGTAAGTGGGTTTGATACAACCATGCAGAAGTTCTTGATTCAGTTCCTAACCCGGTCCAAATATGAAACCTATCCTCAGTTACCCAACGTAATCAATACAAGAACACCACACAAACCAGCCCTGTAGAGATGAATGCCTAGAATCTAGAAGTAAGACCTAACATATCCCACAATAAAAAAATTCTATTCAGATTCTATCTGAACCAAATTTACACCATGTAACAAATATCCCTGCCACAAAGATTGGAAAATGGTTGTGCCTGGTGCAACCTTACTGGATGACATGGGATATATTTTCTTCAGGGCACACCAGCTCCATCCATACTCTCATATGTGCCCTTGTCTGCACAGGTTATGCAAACCCTTGCATGAATAAAAACGGACTCAAATCTGACAATATAATGGTTGGTTAATGACAGTTTGGCTTTGTTATTTGCTTCAGAGAATGGCTCTCAACTGAACTATGGTATTCTGGCAATTGATCCCTTTCTATTCCATGAACGTACATGCATTAGCATCTATTCCCCAATACCTGAAGTTTTATCAGAAATCAATGAAAGTTGGAATTTGAGATGAACAGGTTTGTCTGTTTGGCCCAGACAAATAGCCTCAAGTTGTGTGGATTACACAGCCTCTTTCAGAGATCATTCACAAGTTTTTTTGACACTGTCTGGCTTAAAGACATAACAGGCTGAAATTGATGCATTGAAACATATTCCAAGAAGTCAGCTGCTGCAGACTAAGCCATAAATCAACTAAGAAACAACTTCCCTCTGCGAACGAAACATGCATATGAACCCTGTTTCAAATTTCCCTACTCCAAGAATCAGTTCCATTCATGACCTCACCTATTGACTCAAACTTTGACTATTTCCTTGGGAGTCACCAAGCTCTTGCTGCTATTTTCATGGCAGCCAAAGCTATATTTTATAAGAAAACGCCATTTTACAAGAAACCAAGTTCAAAATGATATAAAACAATGGAAATCAGACTTCTGGGTTTCAAATTTCTTTCAGACCAGTGAACAAACATTATTACCTTGTGCAAACAATAAAGTATGTTATCTTACAGGGGAAAAGCTGAGTTTTGGCTACATCTTGGCCACCAGTCAAACAGCAGTTTTTACTGCTATTACACAGAGTTGCAAAGGAGTGAGTGAGTGAGTATGGTTTTCTGCCGCTTTTAGCAATCACAGGAGGAATACCAGGAATGGGCTTCACATATTCTAGCCATGATAGAAATCGAACCCGGGCCTTCGGTGTGACAAGCGATAACCAGTAGGCTATCCCATCACCCCATTTATCAAGGAAAATATCAGCTAGTATAACATCTTTGTAGCTACATGTCACACACTATTTGAAAGGTCTACCACATTATTTAAACAATGCATTAATATCTTAGTTAAGTTTGTTTTAAGAAAAATGTTATGTAACATTCATTAAGTCCATATTAAACCGGAACGGGAATGAAATGGCCATTTTCGTCAATTGTAAGATTTCATAACACAGTAAACTATGTTTAGAACGAACACGCTTGTAACGTACTGACCGATATAACGAAGTAATTCTTTAGTCTGGGCCATTTGTTGTATGTATGCTGTATATATGTTTATAACAAACTACAGTTATTACGAACTAAACTTAATGATCCCTTTCAGTTTGTTATAACTGTAGTTTACTGTATCCACTTACAATGTGATTTTTCCATAAAATGTTTTCCTCTCTTACATAAAAATTAGAATATATTGTAAATCATGAAATTAATGAGAGTATGAAATTAACACGAAAAATGCGAGTTTCCCTTGCATTAATCTTATATCTGGACATATTCGAGTACATTGTCTTGTCAGGACACAATGACATCCATTCTTATGAATATGGAAAAGGTTTTGCTGTTTTATTTTACCGGTATATACAGTACAAAGCTCATAATAACAATGTAATTAACACTAAATTTAAGTAGGATTATAATACACAGCACTTAATTGTATCTTGCCTTTCACCTAATCTCAAGTTTTCATTCTTATGTCTACCACTGTCTTAATCACAAGGGGCAAGGTTGGCCTAGTCGTCTCAGGTGCCGCAATTCGCTGTGCAGAGTTGCATCCCTTGGGCACGCCAGAGACCTATGATTGTGGGTTCAATTCCTGGTTCACCCCGATTATGTTTCTAGGTTTGTAAGCCCCATACCCGTACTCGAGGGTTTCACCGAAGTGGTAAACGTCTGAGACCTGCATCACTTCGGGCTTTCCTCCCACATTAAGCTGACACCCCACAATATAACTGGAATACTGTTAAAAGCTGTGTTAAACCCAACTCACTCACTCACTTACTCTTTTAATCACAGAATATTTGTTTGTTTTACTCTCTGCTAAAATTGTCAACAACTGCCAGTGACTAAAGAGATGGTGTCAATCCTGCAAGGAACAATGTAGGAAGCAGATGTACCTTCGTTCCCTTGGTCCCCAGTATGATGTTCTAAGTTTGGTTGTTGGGGATTCATAGCCTGTTTTCATATCGTAGCGTCATGTTATAGTCTGATCTTTACATTCTGACAAGAGTTTTGGTAATGGTTGTTTCTCCTGGACCAAGGAACACCTCCCAACATATAGACCATAGTGGCTCAGGTCGCAGATAGCAATTGAAAGATAAACCTCACCATGAGAACTCCTCACCATGGGCAAAACCACCAGAAAAACTGGCACTATTTTGACATATCTTTGGACAAGGCCAGCATGCATAGGTAATTTCAAATGTAACACAACTCCAACAGTGTGACTAATGATACTATCTTGAAGGTCAGCAAGACCTGTTGTTGAGCTCAAGCTGGATGAAGGTGATTGTCGCAGTTAACGTGCTAGATCTCGACTGCCTCTATCAGGAAATGCTTGGCATCCTTTTCAAATAATCGAAATTGATATATCTGTAATGAACTTAAAAGTAAAGCAGTAATTCTGAAGTTCAATTCAATTTAATGATAATCATATACTTCAACAGAGTATTACAAATTTCAGAGTTGGCATAAATCCTTGTGGCTGTAACTTTTAATGTATTGATTTGAAAATCGTGAATGCCCAGGACATCACTTCCATGAGTTTAATTTCAGGTTGGATAAGAGACAAGGTCATTCAACTGTCTTCAATCTGTATCACAGTAAGACAGCCCTTGTTATTGAAAGAGAAGAAACTAACTTTAGACCAAATCTTGCAGTTTTCTTCACTCAATCAGTATCATGTAAGTAACATAAACATAGTTATTACAGCGTGGCTTGACATCAAACCAATCATCAACAATATTGATAAATATCTACTGTCTGGCCTAGCTTCTAACGAAGGGTTTTATTTCCTTCTCAAAGAATTAATTGAAGATCTGTCACCTCAAAATAATAACTTAAGGGCACCAACACAGCTTGAGACACAAAACTCATGATTAACAACCCAACAAATTTCCAGTGGTTGACCTTGCTTCAAACAATCAGTTTGTTTTCTTGGTGAAATTATTATCTGCTAAGGAAACGGGAAGTATTATTTTCAGTGATGTCATCAGTGCCAAAGGAAACCAAGCTATTACACTGTCCATGACAAATGTCCTTCGGGAAGCGTTTTCAGTTCAGAAATCAGTTTTGACGGTAATGCAACCCACACCAATGTGAAGACAAAACCGTCTGGTGAATGATGAAGGTGACACCACTATTTCGCTACCTCTGAAAGTGTGACTAGCTGCAATACAGGTTAAAAACTACATGTAATCATATTCAGCTGCCATATTCCAATCAACTAGACTGACTAGGCAAAATCTGACCATCTTTAATATTTCCTGGCTCTATGAAGCTAAAGCAGCTATCAGAGCACTGATGGATGCATTATTTCACGCTAAATAACATTTCTCCTTTCAATGAAACGATAGTGACACATCACCACACTCGAGGCACAAGACGCAGAAAAAACATTGTGAGTATGTTGGCAATATCACATCTTATATTTGATTATCCATTCCAAAATGTAATTTCTCTGATTCAATTCCAGACGAAATCCCAGGAGTTGCAAAATAAACTTGGGGATACAGTTGCAATTTTGGTTGACCTTTCAAAGAAAGTTTGTTATCTCTATCCAAAGTCTTGTCACTGCCCGGAATACGAAAGTTGCCATTGTGGTGTAACTGGTAATTAGAGGGTATTATTCTGTCCCTGGACTTTAACCTATACTTAACATTTCTATGTCTTTGCTAAACCAGTCAACATATCAGCTTCTTGTCTGTATTAAGGAACTACATGTTTCAGCAGGAGTCTTCATTAAGGCATAAATCCTGTCTGTGCAAAGGTGCTGAAGAGATGCTTTCCAAGCAAAAATGGATAAAACAACATTTGAAATGTAAGGTTATTTTAAATTAAAATCCCCAAGGTATCCCTGGGAAAACAGAAAGGAAGGACAAGGTAAAAAGAATTTGCAGCTACAAATTTGAAAAATCCACCCCCACCATCATGCCATGGACATTATGATGAGGACATTCAGTGTGGAATCAGTGAATCATTCAAAAGACAAGTGGAGATGTGTTTAGAATTCTGCAATCTTCAAATATATATTTAAAAAAACAACAAAACTCAGCAATAAAATTCTATACTGACACAAAGATTGTCTCCTCGGTATCAAACCAATTCCATGAGAGATTCTATATCAAATCATACTTTATATATGAACAGACTGTGCCGAAAACTTTTCAGAATTCTCGCCAGTACTTGTCTTGCACCATCATTGTCATTAGATTTGAGTGTGAATCTATCATCTGTCCTTAAACGAACCTTTCCACATAGAAATAAATGTAGCTAGACTGACATATCCTGAACACAGCATCAGTAATTTACTCCCAATCTGATGCCACCCATGTCATCCTAATGCAGGACTAACATCTATCCAAGCTGGTCTGCCATGGGCACTGTTGACGTGGAAACATATTTTCACAACATTGAGCACAAAATGACAGGAAATATTATTAATCTACAGTCGGAAAACATTTTATTGGCAAATCAAACCCAAAAGTGTTGGTAGAAATTGATTAAGTAGAACACAACTTGGTAACACGCCTGGAAATGGGTGGTCTGAGTGATAAGAGCACATTTTACAACTATTTGCTCCGCATACATCGAGCCAAATCATAGCCCTGCATTTTCCCCACCATCACACATGGAAAATGCTCTAGAAATAGCTGCAAATTTCATGCCAACTTTGTTGTGCTGATTAAATTGTTGACTGGTGACAAGGATAGATCACTGAGTGGTTCTGTTGACGTCAAATACCAAAAACATGAATAATTGTCTGCCAGTAGATGAGATATAAATGTAGAATGCTGGGATTATTTCGAAACAAATAAATTGTCCCAGAAAATTCTTGAAAAAAAAATTGATACCGTATTCGACGTAATAAGCGCCCCGCTCTAATAAGCGCCCACGGCGATAGTTGTTAATATATTGGCTAGTGAACAATCCCAATTAGCACCCCTTCCGATTGATCAATGTACACAAGACTTATTTATTCGTGTATAATACGCACTCGTGTGTTATATGCACCCTTAATTATGGGCAATTAAATTCTGGAAAAATATATCTGTCGTATATAAACATTTCAGGCTGTCAGCATAAACCACGAAATTTATCTTTCAACTGGTTTTTTTCACCAAAATAATATTCTATAAAGAGCCCTCTATTGCTAATTTTGATAGCGCCCTGGGGGCTTATTACGTCAAATACGGTATGCTTCAGATCGTTGAAAAAAAAAAGGAACAAAATTGACTGCCACAAAAATTACATTGTTGCCAGGTGTTTTTCTTAAAAAATATATTCTGACTATTTTTTTTAATCAAAAATAAATCTGGTTTTGCAGCAGAAGCTGAAAATATATCTTATCTCCGTCTGCAGACAAAATCACAGCACCGCCAATACCAAAAAACTCAGTACCTTATTATCATTCGGTTGATTTTGTAAAAAGCATGTACTCTGAAACGTAGTGTTCCTCATAATAAAGAAGTTGACATCCATAAATTCTCTTCCAAATGTGTATCACTTCTAAATGCCTTTCAAAGATTTGTTCTTATCATTTTAAACCAAACTTCCAATCAAACACTTTCTATGTGTTCTCTTCACACAAACCTCTTTCTTAAGAATGAGGACATATGAGAAAAGGTGTAACTTTGTTTTACCATCTATGCATAATGTGACAAGTAAAGGTCAACACAAACAAAGATATGTGGCCTTATCAGTTTCAAAACTGTTGCAGAGACGTAAAAAGATGTTATGAACAATAGGGTTATCAGGAGAAACAATGTAGTGGTGTTGTGTTCAGCATTAACAACATAATTGGTGCAACTGCACATTAAATCTCCCAGAATGTCCACCATCATGAGATTAGCTGCTATAATGGGTGGTGTTAGTATTGTCAGCAAGGTACTGCATGTCCCAGCATGCATCACAACTAGGGCTGGGACGATACACCAACTGTGAGATCTGATACGTATCACGATACCTTACTCACGATCCGATATGTATCGAGATACTTGCATGTGCTCTTATCTACGGCGTGTATGCCATCTTTTTCATAAACAGGATGGCCAAAGACCTGGCACACTGACGATTTACAGTTGGCAGTGTCAAGTATGGCACAACAAATGAAAATATGTATGTTTTCACTATTAACTTGCACTACTGATTAGTGTTTAGTGGAACAGTTATTAAAGCAAACATTCAAGGTCAGAATCGATATATTTTACTTAGTGTGAGACTGTGATAGATATTTGTATCGAGAAGTAAACAATCGCGATCCACCAATGCATCGGTGTACCGTCCCACCACTCATCACAACCTACCTCCCTGACTGTCCAACATTACTAGAGTTTTCACCCCTACATCTTGACTCTGAAAGGTAGGAACCAAACAGTGCAACACAAGCCATGCAAACAAACAAAAATACCGAACAAAAAACAATAAATATGTTTTGCATAAGAAATGGAAATGGTTGACAGACTGTGGAGAATTTTATAAATAACATAACAACTGCACATATTGAACCATATTCATGTACAGTTAATTGTCTAATGAACTCTCTGGAGCAAAGTTGGATAAGTTTTTCTCTATAATGAACCAAAGAACATGGCAGATCAAGACATTTCTGGACATATATATGGATTATCATTTATGTGTGAGGATGTGCAGTTAACGTTTCAAAATATGAAACCAGAGAAATTTATCCTTCCATTTCTTGTGCACCCTTGCAGTAGGTAGAAGCATCATCAAATCACTTGATGAGTGATGAGTGACATGACTTGGTCACATGGTTTCTGTGACGTCTCATGTGACAACAACTTAGCATCATCCTTTTTTGGTTGATTTCCCTCAGCAGGGACCTTAAAGCGATGAGATTTGAAAAATTGTTTCTCAAGTGTTTGATGATGCTTCTGCATGACAAACATCAGTCAAAAATAACTGAAACAGAATGTACAACAGTGAAATGAATGAAATGAAAACAGCAAACGTCATTGACACCTGATGGGACACCATCACTGACTTACAGGCTGGATAATTGTAGGCAAAGTATTGGTGACCTTTGGGCAAATACCCTTCAGAAGGGTCATATATAGGGAATGGTCATATCTATATAAGGCTTGAACCACACCAAAGATGTACTTAGTGAATGCATCTTGTTTGTATACTCATGATGGAGAAATATCACTGGGCATCACCTCTATGATTAATTACAGGTCACTAATAAGATGATTTAATGTCAGCTATTATCCAATTTAATAAATAATAAATGAAATGGTTCAACATCGTCAATCTATGATTTACTGATGCTGCGCCCCTCATGGTTTATTCTCCCTGCAGTGTTTTATTGAATGATAAACAACTCCCACTCATTTATATCTTAAATATAAAAGATTGGGAGTTTTCATTTCATAGTTCTATATATTGCTTTGTCACTGCCCTGATAACTTTTTCTGACAATTTACCTCTCTTAAATAAAATTGAAAATAATTCATTCAGGACTTGACTATCAAATTTCCAACACAATTTCTTATAATGGTTATTTGCCAGCATCCTACTTGCACATGACACTCCTTACCATCCGTTACATAATCTCCTAAGAGATATCCCTTCCTGGTTGCAGGTATCAGGGACACTAAATGCTATAGAAAACAATTCACAATATTACCATGAATCATATGTACTGCCTGGCTATGCTACAAGAATATGTCAACTCATAATCATTACATCATCCTAAGCAGCTGATGTTGAGCACTTTATGCGTGCATATGACCTTAAGAATTAGACAAGCCTCAGGAATCTGACATCTTGACATAACGGTTTGTGGAAGACCCAGGTTTTCACCAGTACAAAATCTGTATTGATTATGGACTGGGTTACAAATGCCACATGCAGCCAATAACCTTTTCCACAGTTCTGTTTTTTTTAAATTATTTTTCTTTTTCCAACCACTTGAGAAAAGCAGGAAAAGAAAAGTAACTACTGTGTTCCTATAAAGATGTCAGTAATTGGTGCTGTTGAGGATTAAAGATGCTTCAGATAACCGTTATGAGTGGAACCTTCTGTACTTGGTGACAGATCATTCTGAAAAATTTATGTTACCAATCGTAAAAACCTATTTCTTTTACAATATGCTTGTATTCTATTTATTCATTGGACACACGAGGTGCAAGCTTCTTTTCAAACAACCAGGGCCATTACCACAGCACAGAGCTACTGTAATCTCTTGTTGTGCATAGTGTGCACTTGAGTATAGATATGCACACACACACACACACGCAGGCACGCACGCAGGCACGCACGCACACACACCAATTCTTGAGTACGAGTCTTGGGAAAAATTGCTTTTTCACATATTGCACGCAGTAAAAATACAATTTATTATTTTCGGTCAAAGAAAAGTAGACAACAAATTGGTGAATGAAAAATGAAGTTTGCGATAAAACATCACTAGAAATGCTGATTTACCATTTCAGTTGTATTTCCTGTAATGCTAGGCATTGTTTCATATGCAGGAATTAAAATTACGTATATTGTCACGTAAACTAAGTGGAAACAGCTATCAGTTGTTCACACACTTTCTACAAATCTGCCAGTGATTGTTTAGAAATACCCAATAGTATTACGAAAAAGAACTTTCATATTCTGCCAGATATTTGTTACGTTTGTCTCATTATTTCAATCCAGAAAACAACATGCTGACACATAACAACAAATATGACATGTATGATATAAGTATCCATTCTTTGACATTTAAGGTTTGTTTTAAGGCAGTACAATGCCAGTGCTATATCACTAGGTACTGCAATGCACCAATATTCTGATACATCGCTACAACCTCAGCGCTATATCACTAGGTACTGCAATGCACCAATATTCTGATACATCGCTACAACCTCAGCGCTATATCACTAGGTACTGCAATGCACCAATATTCTGATACATCGCTACAACCTCAGCGCTATATCACTAGGTACTGCAATGCACCAATATTCTGATACATCGCTACAACCTCAGCGCTATATCACTAGGTACTGCAATGTACCAATATTCTGATACATGACAACACCAGCACTATATCACTAGGTACAGCAATGTACCAATATTCTGATACATCGCTACAACCTCAGTGCTATATTACTAGGTACAGCAATGCACCAATATTCTGATACATCAAAACACCAGTGCCATATCACTAGGTATTGCCATGCACCAATATTCTGATACATCACAACACCAGCGCTCATATCATTAGGTACTGCAATGCACCAATATTCTGATACATCGCTTCAACCTCAGTGCTATATTACTAGGTACTGAAATGTACCAATATTCTGATACATCGCTACAACCTCAGCGCTATATCACTAGGTACTGCAATGTACCAATATTCTGATACATCACAGCACCAGCGCTTATATCACTAGACACTGCAATGCACCAATATTCTGATACATCGCTACAACCTCAGTGCTATATCACTAGGTGCTGCAATGTACCAATATTCTGATACATCACAACACCAGCGCTTATATCACTAGACACTGCAATGCACCAATATTCTGATACACAGCGGTAGAAACTAACTTTTTTGGTCCACTAGTCCTTATAATGATGACATATAGCAAAACCCTTAAAAATGGCAAATATCTACTAGTCCTTATGATACCTTAACTATTGGGCAGATTGGCAAGGCCTATAGGACTAGTGCCAATTTCTAACCCTGGATACATCAAAACACCAGTGCCATATCACTAGGTACTGCAATGCACCAATATTCTGATACATGACAACACCAGCACTATATCACTAGGTATTGCGATGCACCAATATTCTGATACATCACAACACCAGCGCTATATCATTAGGTACTGCAATGCACCAATATTCTGATACATCTCTACAACCTCAGTGCTATATCACTAAGTACTGCAGTGTACTAATATTCAAATACATCACAACACCAGTGCTATACCACTAGGTACTGCAATGCACCAATATTCTGATACAACCCAAGTGATATTTTTCCCTACAACAATTAAACATGAAATGAGAACAGAACCCTAATTTGAATGCAGTGTTCCCTCGCTCTTCAATATAGCGCTAACTTGGTTATAGTGCGCGGTAAAGCATGGCTCCCAAAATTTACTTACATTTTTAATAAACTCAAGTTTTCCAATGACATGATGTTTTCCCCATCTCAAAAAACATTATCAGCTGATCACTGCGATCACGTAAAACCGGAAATACCAGTCAACAAATCTGAACTGAAGTAGGCAATTTAATCCTAATATTATAATATCTGGTCATAAAAAAGTGTTCATTGTTTACATGGACTTATGTTTGTAATATATTTTATTAACTTTATTCAAAATTTAATTAAATAATGTTAACATTAATTTCGGCGAAATCGTGTGCGAAGTGATCGGTAGATTGCACAGCTCACCATTATTTACAGCAATTACGGTCAGATTACCGCTATTGACGCCTTGAAACGAAGTTTAGTTGCAAGATAATGATACATATATCATAAATGTCCCTACGATGACTGGTCAAATTGTTCCATATGTAAAAATATCCTGCATACCACATGTACCAAAGTGCTATGCTTATGGTACTTATAATTTTAAATAGATATCGTGAAAGCTGCAACTAAAATAACACGATATTGGAATATATTATTCCTGATAAAATAATTCAGATACAATTTCGTTTGACCATTGCATCAAAATTCTTTGAAGTTGTATTATTGGGTACTTTTTAACTGAATCCCCGATAGATTGGGAGGAAACGTGTGCACAGCTGATTGCCATTTCCGGCTTAGTTTACGAGAAAGCCTGCATGGTAATCTTAATCTCTGCATATAAAACAATGCCTTGGAGGGCAGGAAATGCAATTTAAATGGTAAATCATCATGTCTAGCGATGTTTTATATCAAATTTCATATTTTTATTGATCATGTTTGTATTACCTGTTCTTTCACCTAAATTCGCTGAAGGTCATCTACCCCCTACAACTCCACCTCAGTTAAACGGCTGATCGTCTATAAAACTCATCAATAATTTGGACCCCGAAGGTTGCGTTGTAGTGAGGGATCACTGTATTACAAAGTCAACCGAAACAATCTGCCAAATGTTATCCTGCTATTTTCTTGTATTTTATAGTTTACCTACACGTTATCATTATTTGTGCAAATGGTAAAAAAAGAAGTAATTTTTCCTGCTGTCAATAGATGAATGTCCCATGAGGTGAATAAGAGAACACAACATTCACAAATAAACCAATGCTGTTGAAAACAGAATCATGAGTTGAGGACAATGATGCAACAGGGCAACAACAGTTTTCATGTCCACCACAACATGACTACTTTCACCGAGCGAGCATCTCTCACCTCCCTGTTCATCCAACATGACCAATGTCTTGATGCCAGCATCCTTGCTCTATATATTGAGCAATTGAGCAAAAATAAGTTTGTGACATTAAAAAATATATCAAAAGTGACAATACAGTGTGAAAAGTTCAAATCATGGATGACTATTCAGGAAATTATGTCAACTTCAGAATTAATAATTTCAAACTTTACATTGTTTAAAAACCAATAACTAAAAATGGGAATAAGGTCACAATAAATTGGCATTTTAGATTTTCTTCCAAATTGTTTACAAAAGGTGGGAGGTGGGACAAAATCAGTTCTCACTATCCCTTCCTTTAAAATGATGGTGTCTTCCTGCAACAAGTCACTTTCCAGGTCACAGGACAGAATTTGAGGTTATAGGAATTTTGAATCACAGTTTTACCAAAAAAGAATTATTAAAACTACGGCCTATGACACATTTCTTGTAAATCTTGTTGGAAGACTGAATGGTTAGCAATCCTTCAGTTAATAATTGATAACAATGACATAATTTCCTTAACATTTTCATAATTTGAACTTCTACCCTCCTATTCCAATAACACAACTAAACAGAAATTGGTGACTTGCTATCAAAATGTTTAAGCTAAAACACAAATAAACTGAAGAACAGTATATAAAAAAAAGTCCTGTGTGTACTACTCCATGCAAGGTAAATGCCTACCTCCTTGTTCATCCAACATGACAAGGGTCATGATACCAGCCTCCTTGCTCTATTACAGAGTGCACAAACAAACAGGTCTTGGTGTTAATGTCAACATCATTCGGGCACATCTAATGTCAGATGAGGTGAAATGGGGTTTAACGTCATGTCCAAGATTATTGCACTTACACAGTGACTTGCATGTACGTGTGTGTGTGTGGCTGCTTGTACATGTCCGGACAGATGCTGATTTTTGTGCTAGCCCCTGAGATACCATGCCGCAGTTTAACATGACTATCCCACTCAGACACAGTAGACTTCAAGACGACCAGTCCTTGTTTTAGCCCCTTAATGCCAAACACCAGACAGGGTAACAACAAGTACCATCTTTTAACGTCTTTTGGTATGTCCGGCCGGTGATCTAACTCCGGACCTTCGGCTCTCCGGGCAGACGCTCTACCACTAGACCACGGAAGCGGTCTGCACATTTAATGACTTTGAACATATGGCATTCATACATAGGTATATACTGCACATTGCACTCCGATTTTACCACCAAAGACAACAGATTCTCAACAATATTATGGTATTCTGTGTAATCGGGCTTTGAGCAGGCAAACCATTTGTCTGTAGTGCATGTAGCAGTTCATTTGGGGCAATCATCCCTAGGTGGTGAGCGAGAATGTTCTGCTGCTTTAGGTACACACTGCCCATTTGTAGTGAGTGAGTATGGTTTTACGCCGCTTTTAGCAATATTCCAGCAATATCACGGCGGGGGACACCAGAAATGGGCTTCACACATTGTACCCATGTCGGGAATCGAACCCGGGTCTTCGGCGTGACGAGCGAACGCTTTAACCACTAGGCTACCCGACCGCCCCGCCCATTTGTAAAAGGTGTAATGGTTCCCAGACAGCATAGCCAATTATTATGGATAGCAATTCATATAATAAGTACAAGATATACTTTATTTATAAGTAATCATAACCATGTATTTCTAATATATAATTGTAAGCTCAGAATCTCTGCTAAGTGATTATCCATACCTCCTCGCACATCTGAAGCATACGCCTCGTACTTTCCAGCGACTGAAAGAAACAAGCATAATGGTTACGAATATTGTCTCAGCAAAAAGATCATGCAGGATCACTGTACAAACAAGCTGCTTGTTAATATAACAACATTTTATGCACAAACATGATACATCTTGAATAGTACAAAACAGACAGGGAATTTAGGAATATTATTTAACCTGTTTAATTTCTTAGGATTTTAATACACTCAGCAGTTTTCTAACTATATGACGGCGGTCTGTAAATAATGAAGTCTGGACCAGAAAATCTAGTGTCTGACATTATGGGCATCAATCTACGCAGTGTGCCTGACCCCCCGCTACCGTTACTTGCCCCTTACTTTGCTGGAGACCAATTCTAACACGGATCAGTGGTCATGTGATAATGTTAAGACATCTCCATTAAGTCTAACAATTTATCAAATGGTGAAAAGCAAATCTGTGTTTTAGTATTATTTATCCATTTCATAACTGCAGTTATATTGTTCAACATTCAATTAAATATAGCTTATTTCCTTATCAGCGAAATCGTGTGGGAACCAATCAGCAGATCACACCAACTCAGTGTTACTTAGAGCAGCACTGACCAGACTCTGGTTATTGGTGCATTGAAATTATATCTGTCACAGAATGAATAGCTTATTTGCCGAAATTTAAAAGTCATGGTTGTTGTCCTTTGAAATCATATGTTCATCTGTTGTTTAAAGGCATTTCTTATCATGCATTCATCCACTGGTTGATAGCAAGTATACCTTAGTATACCTTTAACAATACCAAAGCTGGTCTGGCTTAGCGAACTAGTGTCCATTTCAATCCCTGTATTATGCCAAATGATAATTAATAAATCAGGGATGCATTTCTGTTTTTGATACATGCTGCAAAAAAGCAACAAGAATAACAAGTCAGTGTGTTTTATTTTTGAACAAAAAAGGTTTGCAGATAATTTATAAATTGGTTTTCGTTCTTTGCACGAAATAGTCACAAAGTAATGATGTGGGGAAGTGTTTACTGAATCCCCGGTAGTGGAGCAACTGGAGCACATGAGCAAAGGTAAAACATACATCAATGTGATTGCTATTTTCCAATTGTTACCAAATGAGAAAATCACACAGGACAATATTGAATACAGCACAAAAAATCTTGGGAAATACTATTAAACTTTGAAATTTGTAATCAACTTATCTTGTGACTATTTTTGAAAACGTTTTAGTTTCAACAATATTTGAACTAAGTTCATTTTCTCTCACTTGATCTTTGATGTGCATGGTCTTAATAAGCTCCCTCGCTTGTTTGTCAACTTTCTAAGTGCCCAAGGCACGTAATACAGCAAAAACAGTATCAAGGACACTATAGTCCATTTGTTTTTAATGGTATGTAACCTTGACCTTCTCTCAAAGAGAGAAATCACAGATAAAGTAAAACTTAAATGGCATGTCATGACTTGTGGAATGTTCCAGTTTTCTTGAATGACCAGTGTTCACTTGGATAACTGGTGTGAGACGTCAGCACAAATGGCTTGAGAACTTCAGAGGTAAGAGCAGTCAACTGCTAGGTTGAATAAGAATGAAACCTTTCTGGGGTTCAATTAATTGATACTTAATTTCAGTGTCTGTGAGAGGAATGGACAGGCATTGTCATGATAGTGCAATAAACATGTCAAACTTGACATTTCCAGACTGGTCCAGTTGTCAAGTGCAAGCAACTAGAAACGATGTCTGGGTTCTGATCATGCTCCACCAAGTCCTTGGACGATCTATTTTAACAAACAAGTTTCCACCAGAAAGGTATCAGCCTTTATATACAAAAACCAAAACCGCCATCTCTCTGTCTTATTTCCATTCAATTTAGAGATTTGAACATTGTAAAGTGTTGGCCTACTTGTGAGAAAGTTTTGGTGAAATATCACAACTATCAAGTTTTTTTCAGAATGATATGGCTAACAAGAAGGTCAATATCACTTCAGCATCAAAGAAGAAAGCCAAGATGAAAAAGGATTGCCATGTCTGTGGTTGTGCAGGATTTTTTAAAAACACTCTAAAAAAATTATCTTTGAAAGTTGAAAGGCTCCACCAAAAAAATACACATCTTGTGTATGTAAAGTTTGTTTGAAACATGATCAAGATCTTCCTAAGTATTGAAGAAACAAATGTCCACTGCAGTGACCTTAGCCTTAGAAACTAGTCATATAATTGGTGCATAATTTTGCAAAATATATACACAAACATTATGTATCAAGTGTGTGGTATTCAGTGCATATCATCAAGTCTTCTCGATTAATTGTCAAAAGGCCTTGACCTTTGAGGCATAAGATGAACTATTAGACAAGAGTTGTTCACAATTCAAACAATAGTGCCCCTATTACATAATAGCCATAACAACTCATGACCTAGGCCTGTGTGGATCTGATGAGGAATCTCATGCAGATCTAATGCTCCCTGAGACAGTGGTGAGGAGGCCATCTTGTGCAGATCTGACTGTAGGTGCCCGTTACTCCCTCCACCGGTGTAATCCACACCAACGCAGAGCATAGAGTCTTTGCAAACAGACCATATCTGAGGCATGTTGAAATCCACATCACAAGTGAGCATTCTGTCCTGTAGTCTGGTGACAACTCCTGTCACTGATGGTAGTACGTGACTTGTCCTGAGTGAGATGGACCCCATCATCCTGTTCCGAAACACCCATCCCAGCTCCTGACTCACCCCTCCATGCGCAGCTTGGTAGGGCAATCTGTCCCATGGAGTACGGAGGTGCCCTTTCTCCCTTAAACACCACCATCTCCGCAAAGATACTGTCCAACTGATGGCTGAACATGGCTCGCGTGTCTTCTTGTTGTTCCTTGAAAAAGTCTCTCAACATGAAGAAGGAGAGTTGAGAAGTGGACTAGGTATGGGAAAGGGCAGTCGAAATTCTCTGGTGGATCCTTCTGCTGTTTCTTAGGGGAGTGGACTTGGCAATGGAGCATGCAACTACTTAGCGCATGCAGGTGGGATGATGCCATCTTGGAAACCCACCAATACGTCCACCACTCAGCTAGTTAAGTTCCTTCAACCAGATAATATAAGGAACAACTTAACTTCTCAGATAACTTCTCTTATGATTTAACAATGGGCAACAACTAAGCGGAGGAGGTCATGTCAGTGTCAGTGAATTCAGAGTAACTGTTAATGAGTTAATCAAAACAAAGCACGTGTGGGTTCTTGAGCCAATCAGATGTGAGCTTTCTAAAATGATACTGCTTTGTTTCTTTAACATTTACATATGCGTAGAATTATACATATTTTAGAAAGTCAATTCTACCTTACTTTCTACAATGGTATGGTAAAAGACAAAACTTGAACCAACAAGGTGCAAACAATACAACTATTGGCGCCAGTATGTTGTCTTGGTAGTACTGTCCAGTGACCCCTTCCAGGGACAACATGCAGTGGCAATCTGGCAGTCTTGGTGATTCCACTGCATATCATTACAGATCCACCCCCAAATCTGTCATGTTGCCTCACACTGATGGTCACATTCGTTACGACATGTGTCGTGATCCCACTGCATATCATTACAGATCCACCCCCAAATCTGTCATGTTGCCTCACACTGATGGTCACATTCGTTACGACATGTGTCGTGATCCCACCGCATATCATGACAGATCCTTCCCCCAAATCTGTCATGTTGCCTCACACTGATGGTCACATTCGTTACGACATGTGTCGTGATCCCACCGCATTTCATGACAGATCCTCCCCCAAATCTGTCATGTTGCCTCACACTGATGGTCACATTCGTTACGACATGTGTCGTGATCCCACCGCATATCATGACAGATCCACCCCCAAATCTGTCATGTTGCCTCAGACTGATGGTCACATTCGTTACGACATGTGTCGTGATCCCACTGCATATCATTACAGATCCTCCCCCAAATCTGTCATGTTGCCTCACACTGATGGTCATATTCGTTACGACATGTGTCGTGATCCCACCGCATATCATTACAGATCCTCCCCCAAATCTGTCATGTTGCCTCACACTGACGGTCACATTGGTTACGACATCTCTAGACACGTCCATGTCTATCCAGAAAGACAAACTAAATCCTGACTCGTCTGAGAACATTACACAAGACCATCGACAATTCCCCAGGTTTCTACGCACTAAACACCATTGGCGTCTGGCTAGAATGCGACGATTTGTTAACAGTGGTACAAGACTTGGTGTCTGAGCATGCAGATATATTTTTACTTGTTTGGATTTTTATTCATCGATCATTTACATTTTGTGTCTGCAGAAACCTGTTCCAAAGTCTGCAAATCACAGACTTGGACACATTGAACACTTTACTTCAAGTTTGAAGTATGCCAATATCCGTTTGGTGTTCATGTTGTAAGTGATGCAATCCCAATCATACCTAATGCATTTAAGCAAGAGAAGAGAGCTTACGTGCTACTGTGGATAATGAAATCAACAATACCAATGGCTCAGAGTGATTTGATGACCTCAACCTCTCACTGAAGGGTTACAACAGGACAAAGACATCGATATCCACCGCAATGGTATATACTTGTTGTGAATAAATAATATAGGAAACTTGTCATGGAATCTCAAACTATATCCAAAGGCATCGGTTCACCACCAGACCTATCTGTATGCCAAGTTTGGTGAAGAAATATTGTATGGTTTTCAAGATCTGCGACATCCTGCATGGATGGAGAGCAGACAGATGAATGGACGGTGAATACAACCCCCCCCTCCCAACCCATCCTCCTCCTTCTCTCTCTCCCCCCTTGAGTTTCTGGGATTTTCTGCGAGAATGTGGGACCCCTGAAACTTTTTGAGGACTGGGCCAGCTGTACCCCCTTTTAACGTATGAACATCATGCATATCTTAATAAATAGCTGAAATATACAGTTAGTATCGAATAACATTTTGCTCCATAATTATTGATACTTACGATAAATGCAACTGCAACAGTGCAATATGAGCCACCAATCATTGATTATTAATGAAAGTGGAACACCATCATTACCAATGCCATAAACCTAGTACACTCTAATTTCTTCTTCCTACTGGTATGTGCTTGAAACAATTAAATTCATAAACCATCACCTTTCTAACCAAACAATTTCAAAACAATGGAGAAAACATGTTTAGGTAAAGTTATATGGAAGTGTTCCAATGGGAAAAGATGAACCATATACAAAGTATGTTGCTCATTTTGAAACACAGGAAATCATAAGAATGTGCAAATATAATGCATATACTGTAAGCTACGAATTAATGCATGAAATTAATGTGAACGATGCAAGTATCCCTTTATTGAATTAATGTAGTAACTCAATTTTATTTGGACATACTAAAGTAAATTGTCATGTCATGTTCACTGCGCATTGATGGAAACAATGACATATATAACAAAGTCAGAATAAACAAGGTAAACAAGATTTTAGGGCTGTACGATATCATTGATACTTAGGTACACAAGATACTTAATCGTCAGTTTGTGAGCTATTAATAGAACAGGAACTGGTGGAGTTACCTCACATAAATGGTAGAAGTAGCTTTGCACCACCTGTAAGCATGGCAGAACACAGGGATGTGGTAGCTGAGGACACGCCGATTAACTGTTACATTTAATAACCATCCCTTCATTTAAAACGGTTTTGTTCATGTGGTTTTCTTTGTTAAAGTTTTTGAGATAACAATAAATAAATGTATGAAGAAAGGTTTCAGAGCTGTAGTTCAGTGATTTCATCATTTCTTTCTATTTGATGTGGGGTATCGTGATACCAGTATTGTTGTCAGTCCGTATCGTGTTACGAATCATATCGCAAGACACCTAGCAATACTCAACTCTACTTCATTTAGACAGTGATTCTCACCAAGATTAGTATCAAGATTGGTCAGTTTGTTTGATGAAGTTGATCACGTAGTTATGATGTCGCCAACAATGTATATGACAGCGTCTTTGTTCTTGGTTACTTATCAAGTAATCTTATATTTATAAGCAAAACAGACCGATCTAGTGCACATGTTGAGTTTAGCAGCAGCAGCAGTTGTGGTGAATACATAACACATTACATTCAAACGATTGTGCAATGTGTGTAACAACACTTGGAATCTGTACAATCTTCATTGATAACCTGATCTATCTCATTTGAATATGCCTTACTTGGAATTTCCTGCTTTATATTTCATTGCAATTAGATCACATGTCAGGCATTTGAAGTTAAGTTTGTGATGATATTAGTCAATGGAACTGCTATCACCCCATCACGTAAATCTAATTCTACAGTCTTGGTGCTAATAGGAACTTCTGAGGTTGCATTAATTGACACATTTTAAGCCTGGGATCGACACTCTCATTAATTTGGTGATGCATCAATTTCATGATTTACAGTATATCAGGGAATTCCTTGTACTTGGAGTGCCAATGGAAAAGATAAAATTACATTTGCATGGTAATAACATAATGATAAATAGATATAAATCTATATTTGCAAAAGTAAACTGGAAAAACATATGGAAACTGATGAATATATGGATATGTCTATTGAACAGAACTTCAAACAACTGCAATTTTCTTGTTGGCACACTTCAGTCTCCGCTGGCACACCAAAACTTCTTCTTTTCTATCCTGTATATGTTTCCAAGTCTTTACATCTCCTAAGGAGGATTTAGCAACAAGAGCCAACAAACTATTTATTCAAGATATAAAACTGAATCCCATCACAGGAATATATTTTGTTTTGTGTGAGGCATACATAGATGAAACATGATATGTTCAGACTGTAATTTCTGGTGCAATCATCACATTAGAATCAGGTTGGGGAGTCTAGGGGGGAATTAAAATCAGCCTCCCTATATACCACTTGTTACTGGCTAGTCTGGGATAATGCGCATAGAAGGCAGGGGCACAAGACCTTCATAAATCACAGAAATGGCTAGATGCTACGTGACTGATGGTTCTCAATAGCAATCCTTGGCAGGAATTGAATCAACTTCATGGTTTAAACGTGAGTTTTCAAAATAGAAGGCAAAGAAACTACATACATATCATTTGTACATTTGAAAGTCAAGGAATAAATGGAACATTTTAGATAGTAAAACAGTGTGTCAGTTTCGATCAGCTCACATGTGTGCATTCAAGCTTCTGAATGCATGTGACGAGTAGATTGTTGTCATTTTCTTGTTATTGTATTCAACATATTAAACACACTATTCAATGGAGTGCTTCCTACATCATGTACACAAAATGTCAGCATCAGTAAAGCATTACAGACTATGTTTGATAACTAGTTTACTTAAAAGGATGGTTATGGGGACAGTACAATTTTCTTTTTCCATTTCTTTGATCCTAAAGGTAACAAAATGTCCACAAACCTACATTAATGATAGTTCAAATTGGATCAAGTTTCATTCATCAAATCTGAATGAGTAGATACGAAATAGGTTTTATGCCACTTTTAAAAATATTCACATCCCAAAACTATAATCCAAGCTGTGAGCAGACCATCAATAACGTAAATTAGTAAAGAGTAGCCATCAAGAGCAGGAACAGACATGTATTCATGGAAGCAGGACCTTTGTCCTTTGACAAGCATCAATATGATAGTAGATAATGCTGGTTACAGCCTGCAGCATGAGCATATCCCCTATGAATAATTGATGCAAGTATAACACTGGCCATTATGAAAGAGTAATCCAGAATGAGATAACTATCAGTCATAAGTAGGTTTATTGACAGTTGACAGTGGACACCTCCATCTGGTTATCAGAAAAGACCAACTGATACACAAGGTTGCATTCAGATCTTTGTTGTGAACCATTGGGGGACTGAACACTGCCAATTAGGTCACACTCATCAAGGCCAAAAGCTGACATTTGTGATATATTGACACAGCTGAGTGTAATATGATGCCTCTCAATTATCATTGTGGGTCACTTCTCCATTTCTGTAGCCTTAACCACATATTTATTTGTCTGAAGGCACGTTTTAGAGCTTATGGCAAGGAACCCTGACTTTCATGCTTCATTTTTAACACTGTAAAATTATAATCCATATTTCCTCCACTTGGATGAGTTGGGGATTCCATACAAATATTGAGTTTTGCTGTCATATTATTTCAATCTGGGAACACCACTTATACTCCAATTCTTAACATTAGGATCATGACAAAGACCCCTTGACTTTTATGCTTAACTTTAACAATGGTAAAACAAATACACAATGCAGGCCATAGTGACAAAGCCGAGATACTGCTGACACTATTCCAATCCCTCACAACAAACATGAGGGGTCATAATAATCACATAGACTTAGCTAGATAACAATCTTGATCAATTATTGACCATTCAATTCGGTCAATATCATGTTTTATGGATCCAAGAAATTGATATTGACCGAGGCCAGCATCCGAGGTCAATACCAGTTTCTTTGTTTCATAAAACAATAAAAAACATGATATTGCCCGAATCATGGTCATTAATTGTTTTATTACATTATATGAAAAGAAGAAAATTTCAATTTGATTTACGAATAGCGTTTTTTTTTCTTATTCACAAATGATAATGAAAGCCATATTGTTTCAGGAGGATCATTGGTGATTTGATTAAAAACCCAGATACTATTGATCACTAATATGCTATTTTTATATTCAATTTTCCTGAGAAAACATCCGATATTAAGATTTCAAAACATACACCAAACAATGTTGTCAACGGTGATTTAGTAATATGTCGGAATGTGAGATTGATGATGTACCTAATTTTCAGTAAAGTTTTACTTTGCTTAAAATGATAATGGATGAGATCATAAAAGAGGGAATTTCCAACAGAATGAAAAAGTGTGAAGTATATTTGTGTGTGTGATGTATTTTGAATTTATTTTATTTGACTTCAAAGCGAGGGCCGAAGAGAAGTGACACATGTATGTCCCTGAGGCATCAAGGGGGTTGGTTATAATCAAGTTATCAATACATCTCAAAACTTTTGAGTCAATATATCAACACTTAAATTCCTGATAAAGGACATCCCTACAAACATACACTATTGTCTTACAAACAAAACCAAAGCCATCTTCTATCAGTAAATTCTTGCACGTTCCTGTGTTGATTACAACCCAAACTCAACCAGCCTGTCCACCATTGTCCTGAACTTCTAACAAGCAGTGTTAAATGTTCTATCCCACTGTCCACCACCATCAAGAGCAGCTGCAGCCACTTCCCAATTAGTCTCAGTGGACACAGTTAATGCCAGACAATAGCTGCTGCATCTCACACCAGACCACCCATTAGCTAATGATGTGTAATTAATGATTGGCCCTGTCTGTAAGCCAGGACTACAGTGCTGGCACAGAGCAGGATGTGAAACAGGACATATTACCTTAAACAATCAAATTGAAATGGTAAATAATAGCGCCCTCCTTTAGCCACAGGCTTTATTTGATTGTACTCAAGCTGCAAGGTATGGACATCAGGCTCACTAAACACATGGGCTGTTGCGGTTATTGAGTGAATGTTATGACTGGTCAGTCAGTGTTCATAACTGATTGGTCTGAACAAACAAGGAGAAAATGGCCCCGCAAAATGGACCCGTAAAGTGGTATCATTTTCCAGTTCTTTCAAACCATCACAAGAACTTCATGAGGCTGTATCAACAAAATATGCATCCTAGTCTGAGAACGGATACATACTTTATTGCAATATGTCTTATTCTCACATGAGGACAGAAGACCATTCCAACTGAAATCAAGGACCACGGCTAATATGTTTCTTCTTAAAGAGTGAGTAAGAATTGTTACACACCGCTTTTAGCAATATTACAGCAATATTACAGCAATATCACAGTGGGGGACACCAGAAATGAGCTTCACCTATTGTACCCATGTAGGGAATTGTACCCGGTTCTTGACGTGAAGTGCAAATGCTTTAACCACTTGGCTATCCCACTGCCCCTTCTTATTAATGGAAATTGGTGTGACATAAACAGATAATTTGAATCTTTTACAAATACTTTTTAAAGTGAAGTTTTGAAATATGCAGTTTCACAACAGGAATATGTGATGACCTTTAACACTTCTTAAAACCAAGATTTACACTCTTGACAAGACATAAAGTGATAATCTTATTTATTGTAAACTTCAGTGGGAAAGGCTGAGTTTTCTGAAGTTGAGAAAAGTGATACATGTACTTTCTTTGCAATGAACATAGCACTTTGACAATGCCTGGCCCATACACAAACTGTTAACTTCATTGTTACAGTAGTTCCACATTGACAAGGCAAAATAATGACAGATGGAAATTTATGGAGTTAATATCACTTCTTGTCACTTGTTATTATCTTGAAAACGTTTCGTTATAAACTGTAAATTTCTCATCCAACTCTACAATTGATATTAATATCTCCTTTCCCCTGTCACTCGATATGTCACTCGACACAGGAAATATCCTCAATATATCTTATACCAATCAGTAGGTTCCATTTTCTGCCAGAAACAAATTGATTTTTGAATCACCAAAACCAGACTACTATCAGACAATCTTTCACCTATACAGACAGATATCACAAATCCACCACAAATAACACACCAACAAATTGCTCCAAGAAATATACAATAAGCAAGAGATAACTCAGTCTGTTGAGATACATATTCGTGATGTGCAAAATGTCTGAGGTGGTTACAAACAAGATGCCAGAAACACACTAAAGTCTCATCATGTTCAGTCCTAACACTGTGTCTGAAACTACCTTAGATTGGCATGAATAGTCAATAATAGCAATCACCAGTTCCTTGATAAACCAGCATCTGTCTAGATGAAGCTTCTCTTGCTGTCAAATGAACGGGTGTATTTTCTTGTATGCCATTTTACAAGTTTAATAACTTGTATCTCTTTAGCCATAAATTATGAAAATGTCATGTTCATTCCAGTAAGATTCAGAAGCTTACATATATAATTGATGACTCATGGATAACAGTTCTGGTTATCGCTCTGCATATGGTTTACGCCATGGACTTCCAACTTTCGGCCAATCAGTGAATTATACATCTAAAGCCTGTGTTCAGACAGTCGATTAACAGTGGATATTTGCATTTTGAAATTTGACATCAACCATCTTTATATTAAACTTTCACCAAGTTAATTCACTGAATATTCCTTGTGTTTGTGTGTCTTAGTATTTGTACACTTCATATCTCATCCTTTCAAGCAATTGAAATTGAAACACCTTGACAATGGTTGAACAGAATCATTCGTCTGATCTACAAAGGTAAAGGAAGTACAGATGACACTGGAAACTTTCGGCTATCAATCTTATAAGTGTCCTTGGAAAATTGTTTACCTCAGTTCTTAAGAAAAGGTTAAATGATCATGTTGAAAGTAATAACATGTGGGAAGAAATCCCAAAGTGACGTAGTTGAAAGATGTGTAACGTGTCAATTAGCCACATAGGTGAAACCCAAGAGCAAGGGTATGCAACTGACAAACCAAAGATCATAACCAAGGCAAATCTGGTGTTCAAACCAACAACCAGACCATTTGACTGCTTAGATAACTGGGGCACCCGTTCCCCAATGACTACGTTTCAGAACCAAACCAAAATCTTAAGGAAAACTAATTACTTTTTAAATATTCTCCATCGACCAGTTGATAGTTTCTGCCAATGAGATATTAAACATGGTTGGTGGTTCTAATCTAAAGATGTGTCTGGAAGAAATGTTAGTCTGCGGAAAAGACACTATACAGTACACGGATCAATGTTCCACTTCATACACAAGGTAGGTACAGACATGTTGCCTGGGGCATGCCTCTTAAATCTGGCTGTCACAAAAAGAAAGCATCGATTGAAATAAAAATGGTGTGATATTTCACATAACTTTCGCTTATAGCAACATTTCCGATGGGCTTAATTTCAATAACTTGGTAGACAACAAACCGCAAAGCAACTTATTTACTTTCATAAAGAAAGAGTTTATTCCCAAGCAAAGGAAGTCAACACTCTTTTATCTGTTGCAGAGATGCCAACCCAAATTGAACTTCTGGAGTAATCAGTGGGGTAAAAAAAGTGGAATTTCATGTGAAAAAGCGTAATGTTAATAGTACCACAATGTAGGTTTTCGCTTCAACATTTTTGTTTGGCCTAGACGTATGTATATTGATGCTGGTGACACAGCCACACGGGACAGCGTCACTATTGAAAAATAGGGTGAAAAGCTCCAAATAAGCAGAAGACATTTCCTCTCTTGTGTTTGAATGAGTTAACGTGATTAAACTTCGAACTTGAATATCAAAGGATTCCATAAACATTAAAAATATTGGACATCAACCACGAAAAAACATCATTACAAGGTGCGACAAACCTATCAGTGAATTATTACACCAAAAGTGTAATGGCTGGCATCACTGCTCATTCAATAGTGGGTACCTTTCTTTGGTGATAATAGCAGAAATGTTTGTATGTCGATTTACCATAAAAAGCAAATTTTCACAACTTCTGCTAAAATCATCTACAATTTAGAAACAGAGTTCACACACAATAGTGTGTTGTGACTCTGTGTTGGGAAACATCTTGTCTGGCAATACATTATCCACTCATTATTGAGTAATACTTTCAACCAAGACATGGTTTTGGTTACTGCAATGGATTTTGAAAATATTTTTTAAAAACAAACATTTCCATTGACATAAACTGCAGAGTAAAATATAATATTTATCCTCTTGTGGATATAATATTATATCAACACAATTCATAGGGTTGGCATCAACAAAGAGATTGCATGGAAAAGGCAAATTCAGCAGAATATTACACTGAGAAAGTTCAGACTGACTCCAATTTAATGATTAATTCCTCAAATACAATTCCAGCCTAATTCAATTTAATTCATTATTTCTCATATCTCAAATGTTTCTGAGAATTCATAAGAATTCCAGAAAATTCAGAAAACCTGAATTCATTTTGTTTCTAACACTGGGACAATAAGCCCAAACAAGTTCCAATAAATCATTGAAATAACTGTCCAAATTTATTATTGGATTGTTAACAACCTTTCAGTTTGATTAACCACTCCTATCATTTTTATTCTAGAAACAGATTAATTCACTGCATATGAAAGATTATATTTAGCCAGCCACTTTTCAAACATTTTGCCTTCTAACATGCAAACAGCCATGCCTACCAGCTCTTGGTATCCCCCATCAGCATGGGCAAATAACATACTCACTGTCACCATAGCTTGGTAAGCAAATAATACTGTAACCTACACAGAATCTCTAATTATTGATTCCTATTTTATCAATGGAATACTCTGAGGACAATATTACATAATTGTGTATTGAGCAGGCAGACATCCATTGCTATTTACTACAATCAGGACATGGCTAGACATAGCAACATAATCTTAGATAGTAAAATGTTAAGCGCTGGCATTTATTATGAAACAATCAGACATAGACTTTACACAAGTGACACTTCATGTATTGTCTATTTTTGTCATTCAGCATACTCTACACATGTATGCTATCTATAGTAAGACATCAATCATTAATTGTTTGATATACCACATAAAAGTTTTGGATCAATCATCTTGGAGCCGAGCCAATAGAATGGTCTTCTGTGTGACATAATCAGCCTGGCACTGACAATTTGCTGCCACACAGTCCAGCCGTCCACTACAAGTATTCCCAAAGTATCACCTATTATTTTAATTATCATATGATACCTTGACTCTGCATTAAAATTTCATAAACATCAAACTGGAACCCAGCCAAACATAATGTCCTGATATTGTCTGTTGAGTAATGAGACATAACCTTTGCCATTTGTTGTCAGACTATCCTCAGTGCAATGTAGAATGTATTCCCATAATGAAATTTCATCAGACATCAGTTAATACCATGGCACCTGTGGCCTGAACACAGTGTTATATAAGAACTGTACTGGTGCCTTGTGCATAAACTCAACTCAGCTGGGGCAAAAGCCGACCACTGAGAAATTCTTTTGTGTTATTGAATAATTTGTTGTATTGAAGTCTCAGATACACTTGAAACATAACTGGAGCTCCTGTTTTAGGACCTGAAGCAGGGCTTGAGGTGTGCTGCTATAGTATTCATAATTTTGTCAAAGTTCTTTATGATCTGAACATAAATAATTTTCTACACATATTCTGCAACTTACTGATGAAAAACAATATTGCTTGGTGCAATTGTTCGGTCTTTAATTCCATCAACTGATGATTACACATTTCTTCTGGAACTGTATGTGTACATCAACATGCATTAGATGCGGGTCCTGCTCCTTCTACTGCATGTCATGAACTAGACCATGTCACATTTACTGTCCAAATGAGGACGTTTTTCTGTTGAACAAAAAACATTCTAAAAATATATCCAAATGATAAAATATTGAAAACCAATTTCTCTAATGTATTCTGAGCAACATGCTTTTTGTTAATCAAATCATGCAGTAGATATCATTAGACTGCTGCTGTGGCATCTTGAGGCTTGGCAGTACATTATGTGTTTCTTTTCAAAGGTATTTTCATCATGTTCCATGGCCATCTACTACATATGATCTTGTCAGCATTTGTGGATGTGACCAGACCAGACCAAGATTAATTATTTAATGCTCACAACAGTTTATCTTGCCATATATTAAAAATCCATATAAATACTACCTTAACACCACAATATTTTACTCCTAAAGCTATGTCAAAAGTCATATTTGATAGCATTTTTCAGATTTACCTTAGACGTGAAAAATAAAATGATCAAGTGGATTGAGGGCAAAAGTAAAAGCAGTTGTAACACAAGGATCTTAAGAGTAATTGAGTAAAGTGTTGTGCCACTTAGAGCTGTACTCCAGACAATATATCTTTCTCATTCATCTGTTGTCTATTGGTACATTTGTAATATACAATCACTAAGAGAGAAAGTACACCACTCCCTTTCTACTCCCACCCATCATAAATTCATTCCAAATAGCTTTTCTGCCATTTCCACAGTGATTGTTTTCCTGTGACCTTTAGTCATCCAATCTCTGACAGGTATTCAAACATGATGAATATGTGTCAAAATATCACCAAAGGTAATCTTTGAAATAGATTGTCACTGGGTAACATTAAACCATAAGGCAATAATTGGTTGCAGCGCCTATGATTTCAACTTTTAAATGTAGGCTCATTCAACATTGTGGATAATGCAAACTAAACCTCTGATGTGTGGGATGCAAATTCGATATCTCATGTTGAAGATGTCATGTCAGAGCTGTGACTCCCGGGAGGAGATCACATTAACCTATATACATGACCACACACTGTATATACTGCTGGCTTTCAGGGGAAAAAAAGAAAAATTTGTTTATTTATAGTTTTCCTTAAGGTGCCAATGCCAACCTAGGGTCCTATACATGAATTCTTAAAACATTAATCACATTCCCTCCTCCACTCATCTCTCAGTAATGACCATCCCTGGACCTTTCATCAAGGTTACTTCTTTCATCTCAAATAGCATGTTTTCAGCCTGATCCCCCATGGAGCCTCCAGTGATCTCCAGTGCCCACGTTTGTGTAGAGCCTCATGTGGGGATCGGATGGTGGCCCTTAAAGCCGGTAGATTGAATGAAATAGGTAAGTGATCATTAAATCAACCACTGATTAAATTTTTCCTATATGACATACAGATTTCTGTGTGATTAATTTGAAAGAGCCATGCTGTTGGGAATCAACCAAGACTTGCTTTGTAATCACCTCATCCTCATTAATTTTTTGCTCTTATGACAAGCACTGGGGATGTTTAACAAAAAGTATGTACATTTCCCATTATTGTTCCTTATTACCATAGTGTAACTGAACAGCTGCAAGGCTGCCAATGGATGAGTGTGAAATATTGTAGCTAATCATGTGGAAAGTAGTGTGAAGAGATACTGACAGTACTTGGTGGACAACTTCTTATCAGAAAATACCAAGAATCATGAAGAGGGAAATCTGCCATGAAATAAGCACGAAATAATGACCTGATACAAGATAAAGAGGATTGAAATTTACCAGTGTGTGAAATCCATACCACTGTGTCATCATGCATGGTGATCGATCAACTACACAGGGTTTGGATCACATTGCATCTATTTGAAACTATGCAATCACTAACAGAAAAGCTCCACACAAAATCTTTGTCTCATAATCTGTTTTGAGCATGGATGCATTTTGTTGTGGTGGTATTATTGGTCTGATCACGTCAGGAGTGGTTGGCATGTCACAATGGAATGTTCATTGATTGATGGACAGGTCAAGTATGAAAGTGGTGCTGGCATACTCAACTTGCATTACCAGTATCTTCCTGCATATTATAATGCAACAATCCCATCAGTCTCAGAGTATCAAATACCAAAGGTTATGGCAAGATAAAAAAACAACATCTACAAATCAATGATTATCTTTTGTAGACAGAATAACTAAACCACCGTGTCCATGGCCTTCTGTCAGTTTTTGTGTTCTGTTTTCAGCGTGGAATATTTATCAATTACTGACCACCCACACATTAAGTTAGTAGGGGTCTCATCTCTTTTAGCAATAGTCCTGCCATTTCATGAAGTTTGGCACCAAGAATGGGCATCACATTTTGCACCTACGTGGGGAATCGAAACAAAGGCTTTTTCATGTCTAGCAAATGTTCTAAACACGAGGTTTAACTCAATTCCTCAAGGGACATGGAAGGAGCATGAACTGGACAGGAACCATTGTAACTAGAGCCCTGCATGTGATGACAATACTATCCCAGCCCCTATGTTGAAACACTTGGGTTAACAACTGGTGCCAGAAGATCCAAGCCTGTCTCTGTGAAGTCCAAGGGTTAAAGACAATAGAGCTGGCACATCAATGTTATGTCTATGCATAAGGGTGAAGTGTGCGGGCATGAATAGGCCAGTAAGAGATACTGTTGCTACTCATTGCGAGCAGAGACGATGCGAGAGGAGACAGAAGGGACGATCACAATTCAGTCTTGTTCCGGAAGCAGTTGTGCATTACTAATACACAGCAGCTAGCCAAGCAAACATCAATATGATGGCCTCTGACAGTCCATAATTGATGTTGGCTCAGGCCAACCCTATTGGAGCTACAGTATGGAAAACATCAAGACCGGCTGCTTAGCAAGGAATTGGACTTGCGTCCAGAGCTTGGTCATTATTCAAATAACTTAACAAAATACATATGACAAAGACCTACGGACAAGTGACATAAAGAAACATGCTGATGTAATTAATATTTTTGATTGACATCCATCATCCTATTAGTGGTCATTTCCTATGTCATATCTGAGGATTTCAGCAGCAGGAATCTGGCATGCAACAACTTAATTTTGACATTTTCCTTCAAACTGGCACCAATATGGCTGCTTGAATTATGATCTGTAGGTCCACTAGTTTCTCAAATTTCATTACTACCCATCGATCAACTTGTAGCAAAAACGGCCCTTTCATCTTAAAAGTGATAACTATCATCTATTTCTCCACTGGAACAATACAATGACATCACCTACGCATCTTGGCAAGTTCATGAACCTGCTGCCGACATATGGCACAGTTTGCAAATGAGCTTGTCGCACCCTCTGTGTTGAGGGATATGGATACAATGCCATTATTGACCATCATACTGATAGGAGATTCTTGATTGGCAATGCTTGTTTTAAGCCTTGTTGGTGTCAGTTTCAACATGCCAAACAAGATAAAGGGACTTCGATTTCAACTGAGACCATATTGATCTTGGAACTAACTCAAACATCAATGAGTGAAATAATTTAATGCAATATTCAAATTTTCAGCTATTTATCAGGTATTATTTACTGTTCACAGATTTACTGGCAGTATCTTAAGTTACATCACAGTATGTCAGATTTATGTGGGAGGAAACTCCAGCATGACGCAGGTAATAGGAGAAGTAAGTTTTAATAGGTTTAATCATCACATTCAAGGTAATTGCACCAATAGAATTATGAAAGAATGTGCATGTGTGCAAGCATTTGTCTGCTTGTACTAGTCTTGACTAATGCTGGTTTTAAAGTGTTAGATCACTGAGATATCTTGCTGCAGTTTAACATATAGATTTCACTCGGACATATTATACTAACTCCGAGCTGACAATTCCTTGTTTTAGCCCCATAATACCAAGAGCCAGCAAGAAGTGAGAGTGTTACAATTTAACATTGCATCGGCTTTATTTCAGCTTTATAGTGACAAGAACAATAAAGTACCATCTCTCAACGTCTTATCATATGATGTGGTCTATCCACTGTTCTTGACAACATATCTCCATGTCACACAAGATTTGTTGCCAAAACCGATTCAGTTGGTACAGAGGTGCTCATGCATGGAGCAAGCATGTTTGACACACATTATGTCATTGTTGTGAGATGTTCAATCGTATGTTCTTTCCCCCCCACTAAAGGGTTATGTCGACAGTCACAAAATTATGAGATAACAATTAAAACAAATTTTTTTATTCAGACATGAAATGTGACAAAGCTAATATTTTTAGTTGGGTCGATGATTATTATTCAACAATAACCAACTTTTTTCATGTGATTGTGTGTTAAATGGAAAATAGTTGTGAAAAACCAGGTGCCAAAATGATTGTTGATGGACTATGGCCCAAACGTGTCTCATGATATCATTTTCAGTAGATTTAATGTTAAGGTTTGTATGGATTTCTTTAGCAAAGCTTATTTGACAGAAATAAATTTGACTAGACTGGGGCTATGTGGCAAAAGTCACAGACTGACTGGTGTTTCAGGCATAAAAAGGCCTCTTTTGTTTTGCTATTTTTATGTAAACAAATACTGTGATTATCACACCCGACAATGTCGAAACAGGAATACAGGCAACATGCACTTCAAGGTCGCAAAAGCGATAGATGTTTAAATTACATTATGTGAGGTAGCACATTTGTGCATTATTGCACAATAATACATATGCACTCACTCAGTGAACAAATATCAGTTTGAAATACTGGTGTGCCACCTCAAGAGGCTACATACAATATTCACACAATTTTGTCACACTAGGAACTCAAAATTAATTGGGCTTTGATGATTGCGTTGCAATCTTATGCACACACAAAGGTTACCTAGATACATGTGTCACACTGCCATGTTGACAAATGTCAGGTGCTGTATGTAGTTTGAAATCTCAATGGTATCATCAACATAGAGTCTCTCAAAATCAATGAAACCATGATGTCATAACAGGATTAGTACAAACATATCAAAATTAATGCATCAGAGTGTTTATTTGAATATTATATCAATATGCCTAAGTAAACATTGTCAGAGTTTTGTCAATTCCAGATGTATTGGCTGTGAAATCTAGCTATCAGGAACTGTGTAGGTCATGAATAAATTATGAGTCTGCAATGTTATCAAAGATAATTTCAAACAGCAAGACTCAACATATATACTTGAAAATAATGGAAATGGAATAATATCATTTATTGGTTTGCGTTGTCAGACAGATACAGAGTTTCTTAAAAATATCTCTATTCACTAAATAAACTCAATCAATGAATATTTGCTAATAGGTAATCAAAATGATCTGATTTACAGTAAAACCTCATCAACTCTATGTCCTGAAGTTCAAACAACTATACTAAGATATACATTCACTTGAGATAACTGGACTGCGGATATCAGACATGGGTTCTGATGAGGATTTTGCCAGGATCACACATTCACATTAGTTTAAACAGTGTCAAATTAAACATCCTACACTATGGTTTGAAACAGAATGAGTAAGTGAGTGAGTTTGGCTTAATGCCACCTTGAACAACATTTTAGCTATATTGTTGCATGTCAGCTTAACATGGGAAGAAAGCCTAAAGCGATGCAGGTCTCAGACAACTATGCTGACAAACTTAAAAACTTAATTGGGGGGGAAGACAGAATTCGAACCCACAATCAAAGGTTCCTGGCATGATGAAGGGACGTAACACTGCATTGCAAATTGTGGCGCCTGAGACGACTGGGCCACCTGTGCCCTCTTGAAACAGAAGCCATTCTTCGAGCCAATAAGTACTTATGCTAACCATATATGAAATCAACTGGCTAGGTGCTGGTGACATTCAGACTGAATTTACTTGGGTCTATCTGGGTCTATTTGTGAGTCCTAAGAGTTTCCAGGAATAAGACTTAGGGGGACATGTGACACACACACAACTTCCAGAAATATAATGAACACTGCACTGCACATGTACTGAAGCCTTGAGTTAATCATAAACAGTTATTTCCCTGTTTGAGTGAGTGAGTGAGTATGTTTTTACGCCGCTTTAAGCAATATTCCAGCAATATCACGGCGGGGAACACCAGAAATGGGCTTCACACATTGTACCCATGTCGGGAATCGAATCCGGGTCTTTCGGCGTGACGAGTGAACGCTTTAACCACTAGGCTACCCGACCGCTCCTTTCCCTGTTTGAAAAGAACTTAAGTGAAATATTGGAAATGGATAGTCAATCAAATTCAACAAACATGCTAAACTTTAGTTTAGTTTAAAATATATACGTTTTGCATCAAATGGGATTATATGCATCCTTTCTTAGTTGGTCTTGCTGTGTGAAAAGCTGCAAGATTGCTGAAGTTGCATGAAACAATTATCACTCGCTCACTCACTTAGGTATGCGATACAATATTTTACATACAGTAAAATTAAGACTGTGAGAGTTTCAAATATTTCCTATCCTGTACATTCATAATTGTTAAGAATAAGTGACAAATCATGTTTTATTTGTTTTGTTTTTCATATTTCCTGTATTTAACACTGGGAAAGACTACGAGAACATTACATCAGTTAATCATATATTCCTAAAAATAATAGCTGACTAAATATAATTGAAGCATTCCACAAAACAAACTACAAGGTGTTTATGGACAGCTTAATACAAATGTCCTTTCTGAATAATTTCCGATTTTACTAGGTGATCAGTCAAATTGAATATGTTATTTTTGGGAGACAATGATTGTACATTGTGTTGTAAATAACATCAAGTTCCGTGTAAATATTTAACACAATAAGTGCTTAGGATTGTAATTGATTGCTGATTCCTGCAGAGAAACATGGTTCCAGCTGACTTGATGACCATGTTATGGATCAATGTAACTTGTTCAGAAGGGACCATTTTCAGAATGGCAATGTTTGTTTGCTTGCTTGCACTCAGCAACAGTCAAACTCTATCATGATGGTATGTAAAGAATCAAGTCTGACCTGACAATCCAGTGATTGACATTATAAGCATCCATCCAAGCAATCAGGATACCATGACATGTAATAAATCCTGTTCGCCAATGCTAGGCATTTGTAAATTGTATATACATTGATAATATTGTCACATGTGACTTTCATGCAAAATACCCCAAAAATAGCAGTAATCTGTACATACAGTAGCCCCTGGTGAAAAATGAAAATAATCCTCAGCATAGAAGTTTGGTATATCACGGGATAACTCTTATGAATGGAATTGTCTGATAGCAAATAGGAAAAATATGGGGGAAAAAATTGAATTTGTCAAATAACAACTAAGGTTGATTTCAAGGAATCAGTAGTGGCTATCTGATCGTGGTCAGCAGTAAATAACAACGAGTAAATAACTGGCAATTAGTACTCACATGATTTTGCCCAAAGGAATATATGCAATATGCAATGGAGTTTTGAATATAACTAATGAAATGGATTAAAAATTATAAGAGAGAAATACACTGTGCATGTTCTATGACTGCCTGAAGTTCTTCACTGTGGATTTGTTGAAAAGCAATTTCAGGTGCTATCTGCTAACGGTAAAGTTTTTCATTGGGAGAAAATAAACCGTAAAAAAAACCTCCCTGTGTGCATGTTTAATATGCACCTCCCCTCTATCTCTATACAGTTTGATAATTGCAAGAAAATTTGCATTAAAATCATTTAAAATTCTTTTATTCATCAATTTTAATATTCATTGTTTTGTGTATGCACACTCATAACAATCATTAAATCCTGTAAGTTTCCAAGAATTCCATACAACTAGATTGACCTCTTTCCTGAATGAAAACCTTGCAACTTTGGGCGTCCCCATATTCATAACAAATTCGAACAAATTCAGCCCAGGCTAATTCTTCCCACTCTTCTTCAGCTTCAAAGTAACAATACTATGGTGTTCTTTGTGTTTGTTTGTTTGTTGTTTAACACCGCACTCAGCAATATCCCAGCTATATGATGGCGGTCTGTAAATAATCAAGTCTGGACCAGACAATCCAGTGATTGAGCATCGACAACGCAATTGGGACACGAAGACATGCATCAACCAAGTCAGCGAGCATGACCACCTGATCCCGTTAGTCGCCTCTTATGACAAGCATAGTCGCCTCTTATGACAAGCATAGTGCCTTTTACGGCAAGCATGGGTTGTTGAAGACGTCTTCTACCCCGGATCTTCACGGGCCGTGTGTTCTTTGTGAGAGTTATCTTTACATATTCATAAGATCAAGTACACAGTACCATTTTCATTGGTTTTAACTACTTGTAATGGATCCTGCATTATCTTGAAACCCATTGATAAACGTTTGATTAACTGCAAAGAAATGATTTAAGATTCAGAACTGTGGCTTAGTCCACGTTAGTTCATTAAAAATATTAATTACTTAACCAAGGGAACTGTTGTGAATCAAGGGCAGTCATCTAAGCATTTTAGGGCACAATGACAAGAGTTTCTTTTTTTCCATTGCACAACTTGTCATGCTATAGCTGGAACATTGCTGACTGTGGTGTTCAACAACATTCACTCATAAAACTGAAATGCACTATCAACCTTTACAATACCTGATAGTAACTCCCTTAACACAAATAATGAATGGAGAGTCACTGAAATTCTGTCCACTCTAAAATTATTTCCTGACAAGGCATTAGGGCTGTAATGATTCACCGATACCTACGATATCATCGATACTTCAGGTACGCACGATACTTGAATTGTCAGTTTGTGAGAGTGTGATAAGCTATAAATAGAAAAGGAACTAATAGAGTTACCCCCCTTGGCAGAAGTAGCATAGCGCCACCTACAAGTATGGCAGAACGCAAGGATGTGGTACCTGAGGACGTGCCAACTAACTGTTACATTTAGTAACCATCCCTTCATCTTAAACTGTTTTGTTCTTGTGGTTTTCTTGTAAAAGTTTTTAGGTAAAATTAAATAAATGTATGAAGAAAGAGGTTTTAGAGCTGTATTTCAGTGATTTCATACTATTTGATGTGTATTGTGATACCAGTCATATCGTCAGTCAGTATCGTGAAACCAGGCGATACTCAGCTCTACAAGGCAAGTATACAAAATTATGGTTAAATACCACTACTGACAGGATGTGTTTTCTTAAAAAATGACTCAAAACAATAACCTAAATTTCATGCTTTTTTCTTATTGCAGAAATTCTGTTTCCGTATATTGCTGTGTATAAGGCGAGTTTTTGTACCTAGAATTAGGGAGGCTTTCAAGGGGGGTCGTCTATACATAAGGGTTTTGGTGTTTTTTCCCCCCAACACAAAGACATTACAGTGAGCACGTAACACCGGAAATACCATGTCAACAAATCTGTTCTGACATTAGTAAACTAATCATGTAACGAACTTTAGTGGATAGAGAATGGATATATATAAATATATCATAAATATATCATGAATGCCATACACTTTTGAAGGCTTGTACAGGGGGGGTCGCCTTATGTCCGCAAAGTGTTAAACATCTAAGCCCTGCATCATTTCAGGCTTTCTTCCTACATCAAGTTGATACGCCGTCATATACCCATAACTGAAATACTGTTCATAGCAATGTTAAGCCAAATTCACTCACTCACAGACTCTCTGTCCAACCAATGTGTAAGCAAGTGAGTGAGTTTGTTTAATAGCATCAACCAATTCTTAGTAATGTGCCTTCTAGCAGTATGTTAAATGCAGGTATTGACTGAGAAACCACTAACCAGGATGCTTCTCTAACCATCCGAATCAAGTGTTGCATTACTTGCTAATCATTAATTTATAGCCAGCCACGAAACATGTAAAAGCACAGTCACTGATCAGCAGTGAATTATCATTAAGCGCTTTAATGAGGGATAAGTCAAGCTGGTGTGTGCACCTCTCCAGACCATCACAACTTCTCTTAATGATGGTCTGAGGGACCATCACCTTAAAGAAAGGGCCACAGGGGATACTTGAACCTGTGCTTCACTACAGCAAGGATGGGCTAATACCATGTATAAAATATATCTACTGGAAGAGAAGTGTCTAGCACGCAAACAAGGGACACGTTTTTTTGGTAATGCCAGGGAGCCGTAATTGAATCCTGGTGCCTATCCTATCACCTCACTGCCTTAGTTCTTCTCTGATCCTTTCAATTTGAGAAGATGGCCACAACCTTGGAGAAGATTACAAAATCTTAAATTTCATTTGTGAACCAGTGCTTATCTTCAAAGTCAAATGCTTTAAGAAAAAGTTGAGCCAAACCTTTGTGAAAGTTGAGCTATATTGTTAGGTTTCAATTGGCTAAACATATTTTACTTAACAATCAACAAAGTAATCCTTTTAAGAAAGTACACATAAAATGAATTGGAAAACTACTTTCTAATATTGCCAGTGCAAAAGAAAATATCAGTTATAAACAAGTCTAATATGAATGCCATATCATGAACATGATGAATTGATGAATTTAACAGAACATCAAACTGATGCCATGTGAATGACAATGTAAGAAAATGATAACCTTGAATAATAAAGAAAGAAAAGTTAACATCAAAGGACTAAACTTTAAAATAACCACAATTACATTGGTTATAGCTCGAAATAAGTTAATTCCAAATTGGAAAAGGAAAATCTTGATAACAATAGGGGGAGTCATCATGAGTTGAGTCTAACTTGTCCATACCTAATTCAAACCACAGGTAGACTACATGGTTTCTCTAACATATTAACTAGATTTTAGAGTTTCAAAGTTCACAAGTTCAGGACTATCAAAAATGTTGCCCTGTCTAAACTTGTAAATGACACATGCACAGGTTAAAATGATAAGATAATTGCAAACATGAAATTGAAAATCTTGATGAATGACAAATATAGTAGGAAAAGCCTGAAATAAGTTAACTGGCAATAGAAAATCTTGATGAATGTGACATATATCAAGCACTTAGATATGCCAAAACAATCAGAAAATCTCCTCATGTATAATACTAAAAGTGATATGAGATGACATAAGAAGACGTGAAATTACTTCATTTGTTTGATCTTCGATGGCCGTCATCAGCTGACTGCGCTCCGGGTCAGGGTCCTCCACTTCCTCACCCGCAGGTTTACCCCCATTAGCATGTTCATTAGCATGGCTCATCTAGCAGATGCTGGGGACACAACCAACGCCTGCTTCAGGTACTCCCGACGATGCAGCAGTGGTGGGATTCCTAATCCAACCACAGGTGAAGCACGACCACGTGCTACACTACACACCTCTTGGGTAATTTCACTCACTGCCAGTGGACTGTTGATACTGCTACTGGGAAGACCCCGTATATCCTCTTCCTTTAAAATACTAATTGGCGAGTTTATGTGCTTATTTCCTTTACACAGATGGATTTCTACACATTTCTATTCCTGATCACATTGGACTTCAGCTGACATGGGATGTTGATATGTGATTATAGCACTGTGCTATTCCACACAATGTCTTGGAAGGGAGATGCCAACACACGATGATTGTGTGTACCGATGGATTAAACTGGCAACACAAGCTTGTATTCACTATCATGGAGCACCAAGACACCTTCGGTCTTGCTCAGAGCCTGACTAACTTGTTGATGGTAATCCTTGAATGCTGCTTGCTCCAGCTGTGTCTGTTACAGAAACAGGCTGGCAGATGGACATCTATCTTAGCCACACAAGTGATCACGGATAAAGCTAATGGAAAGGTTATGGGAGAATGTTCAACTCAAGTCTTAACTCCTGACAGAGCTCTTCCTGTCAATGGGTTTAGTGGCAATTGTTGAAGGCTGGATATCTAAACCGGGTCCTTCAACTGTAGTCAAAGGGATTCTGCGACTGGCTCCAGTTGTATTGAGCACTAGCCCTTACTTCTCACCTCTTGCAGACAATGAAATACCAAGACTACAAGAGATGCCATAAAAATCAATTCTTCGCAGAGGAGAGTTTGAACATCAAGTATGGGAGTATTCCACCTGGTCTATGTAAGTATCCACTCACGATAACTTCTTCTTGAGGTAGAAGTAGATTAGATATCCTGCTAGTTACCTCACCTCCTAATTCATGTATGTATCCTCCCACTCACAATAAATAAACACCAATAGTGACCATGCAGAAGCAGTCCAATGACTGAACGAGCAGACAGCAACGTGACTCTTCAGCCTGTATCGCTCACGTCCATTCACAGTGTACGCTGTATAGGGAGTCGTTAACCCTTAATAGTCCACATGTGCAACAGATGCCAGGACAAGTGACCAATAGCAGGGGGCAACAATGCACTGGCAGGACTTATTCCCCTGCTGACTTGGGTGACAGACAATGGATGTGATAAATATTTTATGCCTTGCTCTAAAAGAAAGTAACAAGCAATATTATAAACTGGTTGATGCGTTATATCTCCATTGAAAAAATCAATGGTTTCTAGCATTTGTTGCTTATTGATTGTCCTGCCATCTGAACATGCTGTCTGGAGCACCATTCAGTGTGAGGAAGCAAAAATTAGAAGATGGGTAGGTTTACATATGTCAAAACTCTATCAAATCACTGGTTTGGCATAGGAAACCATTAGGTACAATCTTAGCTATCTCAGAACTCTAGGCTTGACAGTGTGATCTGACAGGGCAAAATGCCAAAGGGGCACACTTGGGTTTATCATAGGATACAACAGCAATTTACTTTGCATGTTTTTAATACACATTGTAAAAGGAATTACAGGTTATTTACTAAGAGCTGGTTAGGTTTCCATAGTCACAAAGTTTATTCTTAGCTGTATTCTTGCTAACAGGTGGTACAGGAGAGACTCCGAGGCATGTGGCCCTGGTGATTTTTTTTTTATCAAAACACATTTGTTCTACCAACTAAGATCATGTAGATTGCTCTCTCCCTGGTATTTACAAATTTCAAAAGTACATACAACACAGTAGAAGAGACATGAAATATTTATAGATAAAGTAATAGAGAGAGGGGAGAATATGTGATTGAAAAGTTGTTTGAAAGAGGATTGATTGAGTGAATGAGCTGGGTTTAACACCGCTTTTAACAGTATTCCAGTCATATCATGGAGTGTCCGCTTAAGGTGGGAGGAAAGCCTGAAGTCATGCAGGTCTCATATGTTTACCACTTTGGTGAAACCCACAAGCATGGTTATGGAACTGACAAACCTAGAAACAGAACTGGGGTGAACCAGGATTCGAATCCACAATCATAGCTTCCTGGCATGGCCAAGGGATGCAACTGTGCACAGTGAATTAGGATGCCTGAGATGAAGGTGCCTCCCGTGCCTGTTTGAAAGAGGACATAATGTATTGGATGAACATGTCTTTACACAAATATTTTAGTGGTTCATATATAGTGTTGGACTGCCCTAAATAGAGCTTAATTACCTGTACCAAAATGATCTGCATTGCCGTATGATAATAAGTTTACACAATTTCTGGCACTGACGTAATAGGGGTTTGGAATTTGTAGGAATTACACCATATCTGAGCTTGTTCTGTCCACATGCATTTAAACTCAATGAGTCCCTCAGTGTACACCCCAGATTACCGTGTTCAGGTCAAGGACAGTTAAATATTTCATACTCAGCTCTTCTGAGAGCAGACTAATGGGAACAGAGCTCATTATCAACATTTGTTCTCAGCAAGTTACTTAACATCTGGCAAATAAACTCACAATGTAATTAACAGCCTTTGTGTGTACAATACCAGAATATGACGTAACACGTGAACATTAATCCTGTGTTCCGTTGTACAAGCAAATGGCTTCAATAAAACTAAATTACCCACCAATACTGGAAATAATGTTTGTTCCAAGGGGGCATCATTAATCTAAAGGATTATTCAGTTTCCTCAAGTCATTCTATACGAATGGTGATGTTTGTAGGTTTGTGGTAAATATTGTGACAGTATGCTTTATTTATGCACTTTGTTTCAAAATTACATAGAACCTCAGCTCATTAGATGTATTCAGCAGAGGAGACTTTACCTTGGTACCATCTGGTAAGTACACGTGTGATAAAATGTATTACTGATTTATGCTGCTAAAAATAAAATTCCAGCCATAGACACAGAAGGAGACCCCTAAAATAGACTTCACACACTGTACCCATTTGGGAATTGAACCAGGACTATCGGTGTGACAACCCAATGCTTTAAAACTAGGCAACCTCAACGTCCCAGTATTACATTACAGGCTTGGGAAATACCAATTCTTAGGAACACTTTTCCTGTTATTTTAAGGATTGAAAGAGACTGTTGCGCAAATAACACTGCTAATCCAAGTGAACAGTCTGCAAAATTGCTGATGCAGCATAAGGCATTTACTTTGCAAATTTGAATATTAACCAAGTCACAGATAGTTTGTATGGAACAAGAAACAGAATTATTCACATCATATAGAAAAAAACTGCCTATCCACTCTCAAGCTTACATTACCAGATTTTGACAAAGCTGAAAACGTAAGTTCAATGTCGGATAAAAATATCACTTCCTTAAGTTTTGGAATAGGTTGGTCAGCAGGTCTGCTTGTTTGTTGTAGGCTTGTTGTTTCATGCCGCAATATTCCAGCTGTATGACAACGGTCTGTAAATAATCAAGTCTGGACCAGGCAATCCAGTGATTGATATCATGAGCATCGATCCTCGCAATGTTTTTTATGTGTTTTACGGCAAGCATGGGTTGCTGAAGATCTATTCTACCCCGGACCTTCACGGCTTGGTCAGCAGGTCTGCAAATCTTTTATTCACAACATCAACTTGAATATATATTCAAATATTATTTTTGATAATGTGTCATAAACTTGTCAAATATCTTTGAAATATTACCATACTTATAAAATTATAAGTAATTTGTTTCTCGTGAAGATCGTGGATAGTTCTTAGTGACCTCCCTTTGGTGCATCTAAATAATTTTGCACATTTCTAGCAACCACAACTGGTGTGTTTGTTTGGTTGCTGTTTAATGCCACATTCAGCAATATTCCAGCTATATGATGGCAGTCTGTAAATAATCGAGTCTGGTCCCGACAATCCAGTGATTGATATCATGAGCACTGATCCACGCCATTGGGACATAATCAACTTCACAGGTGCCACAACAGATAAAGATCTGGGGACCCAACATGGCAATGGGCATACTTTCCACGTGGAAAGCTCATCAGAATAAAAGAAGCAAGGCGCAAAGCGTGGAAGCTGAGAAAAGTCTCCTGAATTCATAATTTAGATATGTTGTGATATGGATCAAGTCCTTTCCTGATGTCACAAACACCTTTTTCCTCGAGAGAAGGCATTAAGACATTTTCAAGATTTTTTCAATTTATACTAGGACATTTTTCTGTATCACTTCAAATTCTTCTTGAATCTTCAGGACATTTTGGATGACAATCATACACTTTCCTAGAAAATGAACTGATCGGAATAACCACCTTATGCATGCTATTTCACTTTTAACATCTTGTAAAATATTGGATATTTATAAACAAATGTGAAGATTACAGACATTATTCATAATAACTGGAAAATATACAGATATACAGCACTGGTCTGTAATTAACTACAGTTGCCAGGTCTCCAGACAAAACATGCAATATTCATAGCAAAAATTTCAGTGGCACTAATTCTATTCCACCCCTTCAGAATGTTTCATGGCGGTCTTTGATTGGAGTCTCACTCTCAGTCCACACCCGTCACCATCAACATATTCCTACAGATACTCATCAAGTTGATAATGAATAAAATATCAACATAATTGAACAATCTAATGTCATCTTGACATGTCCACATTTTAAAACAAATGCTTGGAACGACTGCATAACTTAAACATCAAGACCCTTGTATGCTCCAACACTCTAAGACAATATGGCAGACAGGATATTCCTTAAAGGAAGACTTAATGCAATTATCTAACCATAATGACTTGGTATGTACAAACTGGGAAACCAGGATATAAAAGCTTCCAGCATTCATGCGAATTTTTAAGCTTCCATCACGTGTGAGTGTTCAAGGTGTCTGCATATTGATTGTGTCCAACCATCATGTAGACATTTCTGACTTGTTCAAACAGAAGCCTAGTCTACAGTCATAGGCAATTTATTGACAATAATCCAGTAGGTATTGAACCTTCCAAGGGATCTGGAGAAAAATTATGTCTTTGAATTTAAGCCCTTGTCAACTATTGGGTTCTGAAGTTGGCAATTGTGCACAGTGACTGTGAATGTGTAAGTTGTCATGGATTGAAATTCCTGGCTGTATGCCAATGTTTTTAAACCCATGGTAATTCTGGAGTACTCAGTGTTCTCTTCATTATGATGGGGATTAACCCTTTTACGGATGTTCTATCTTGCAGGGGTTCTTCAGGGAGGATCAAATTTATGATAGTGATACCGATTTCATCATCAGAATAAATGCCCAATATTTACAACATAAATCTTATATTCTGGGATCTCCTGCTATTACCTTCATGAATAACGCAACAAGGCTAAAAACAAATCGATCTGATAAGTCTTAGCATTGTCTCATCATATCATTTATCAAAATCAGCTGAATTAGTTGCAACTACAAGATCTTGTTCTACTCAAAAAATAATTTGTCTGCGATACACATAAACAATCTGGCACACTATGCAGGGTAGACATCATGTCATATATAATTATTAATTTGACACTAGTCTAACAACGTTTCAGGCCAGCGGACTTTGTGTGTTTCTTTGAAACCCGAACGTGTCACTATATGCTCTAATGAATTTGCCTACTCCTAATTTATCCACCTCTGGACACAAACACAAGTCTGATAGTCCACGACTACGACTTAAACTATTTCAGTATGGTACATGGCAAGTATTTTATCAGTGGTATGCTTTTCATTAAAAAACTGATCATATAATCACCTTTCATTTGAACCATCTGTCATATGCTGCTTCTGCTGCAGTTGCAACAAATATTGCTGACTTTTCAAAAAGCTGTTTTCATCAGTTCATGTAATCCCTGCTATGTCAATTTCTGAAACAACCCACTCAAACTTTGAAAACCTCAAAGGGCCCTCCTCTTTTATTAACATTCTACAAAAATGTACCTTTAAAAAAAAAAAACTTGAAAAAAACCTTTTGAACACTTTCCAAGCATTGTTTTGTTTACAACATTCCATCTGATACAAAATTGCTGTTAAGTTTCTCAGCACACTGTTAGACAGTCAGAAGGCCTCATTATGAGAGCTATTTCCATGTGAAAATATGTCTCTGGTACATGCAATGTTCTAACTATTCTCTGGATTATGTTCTAGCTCCATATTTGTCAGTAGGAGCTGTGCCCATTCCAGACTGACAGAGTTTGACAAATAGTGTTCAGTCAGTTGAGCCATCGGACACACAAGCAGTGAAAAGAATGAAAAACAGGCTTCAATCTGTTAGTTCAGGTTTTAAAGTTCACAAAAGGCCTTATTTCAGCCACATAATCTCATTAGTATGTCACAATTCCTTTCTAAAGCTGTTCAAAAAATCTGATCAGTTGATCATGCATCCATAATTAATGAGTGTTACATTTAACTTTTGCATGTGACAGGCCAATTAAAGGTTTGAACACAACTGACTTGCAACTGATCCTTGCATTCTCGTCTTTTTGAACCCAAACTAATAATGAATGCTGTCACTATATCAAACAAAAAAACTTTTATCAATAACAAAAGATTAAAATTTTATTATTGATGTTATAGAAAAACATATTTGTTACTAATTAACAGTGTTGGAACAAAAATGTGATTGGCAGGACATGACAGGTAACCTTTCCAGGACATTTTCCACTTTTTCAGCATTTGTTCACATAACAACATCTCTGGCTTGACTGCATTTTTTCAGATATGTTACGAAAACCAATGCTGATTTATCACTTTTTATCATGTGAACTGGTTAATTTCAAAGACGTTTATTAGAGGGATGACAATGGCTTAAAAGGAAATTCTGCTGAACAGGGTGAAGAATCTCCTTAGAAATACAGAACATACCTTGAGTAGGGGTGTGCAATATAACTTGAATACTAGTATATATTTATACAGCCGTCAGCAATACACGTATCGCATTACAAACCCTTGCGTATCAATATTTTTCGACATAAATTATATCTACTATCTTGAGGGATTTGGATAAGACTGGGTACTATCTAAACCATGTAAACAGCACACCCTCTACGTTTCCATATTGATGATGTAGTAGGTAGTCTCATTTATCCATACTACCCATCTCGCAATCTGAAGTCTGGATAATTGAATGAAGAAGTACCATTTGAACAGTACAAATATATATTATTTAGGCCCCAATACATACTGCAATATTTATTGCAATATGTATCGCAATATACTGCAAAATGACTTTCATACCAATATGTCAACCCTAAACTTGAGTGTGTGGGAGTTAGTTTTCATGTTAAGTATTTAAGTTATATCATGGAAGTAAATGTGTCATGAACGTGAAGTGGACATTTGGGGAATCCCCTGAGCACATGATATAGTGCTGCCATACAAAGGATTATAATCAAGGCAAATCGGGGACTAGAACATCTGATCACTGGATCCTTACACTCATGAATTCCAAACCCAGGGGACCCTTGAAAATATATAGTGAGTTAACAATAGTTCAACTTCACGACAAGCAGAGTGATGATAATATGCCATAGAACAGAAAAATATTCAGAAAGACAATAAAGTTAACTTCAGACAGTTTCACTGTAACTGATTCCTAGAATCAATTCAGCAAGCTGTCAAATTAGAAGGATTCTGCAGCTCTGAAACCTGTTAATACATTTATTTCCACAGAGCATGATTTTCCACCTGGAAGTGATGGACTCACTCCAAGTCTCTGATCAATAATGCACCTGAATACATTCCAAACAAAAGCTGTTTTGTCTCACTACACAAATACCTAACTAGGCTTCACACAATGCACGCCACCAGGAACTAAATTACCCAGTTGTTTGGCAGCTTGCTTCATAAAAATACAAATTTTCTGAAAATAAAATCATAAATGCCCAAATTAGGACTGCAAGGTTCATGATGACTGCTCTGAATGGCGTCAAATTGAACCCATAACATTGATAAACCTGACTGGTATTTCCAAGGCTGATCATGCTTCAAAAATCTCAAATTAGAAATACAAAGTACCCAATTCATGTAGTCATTGTTATAACCAATGATCACCAGTGAGTGAGTGAGTGAGTGTGTATGGTTTTACGCCGCTTTTAGCAATATTCCAGCAATATCACGGTGGGGGACACCAGAAATGGGCTTCACACATTGTACCCATGTCGGGAATCGAACCCGGATCTTTGGCGTGACGAGCGAACGCTTTAACCACTAGGCTACCCGACCGCCCCTGATCACCAGTGTAAAGGTGACTTGTATTTCATTTATAACAGGACCTATAAAGATGTCTGAAAAGACTTTAGGGTTTAGTTTTACACAATCGCATTGAATGCGATGTCAAAATACCTCCTAATTTGAGAAAACCAACAAAAAGCCCAATGATGAAACACATTATGAGGTTTTCAGTTTGTCTGGTAAGGGAACTTAGTTTAGAATCCAAGATAAATCCCTGAAAAGTTCAGTTACGATTAGAATGAGGCATAATCAGATTTTCTACTGTGTGCATTGCATTATACCTGTACCATCACAGACACATAAAGAAGATTATATGACTACTTCCCCATTAACACAGTATGGACACTGAAACTTTCCTGAAAGGCATTAGAGTTATCTCCCTTGGTCAAAGTTAGGTACACTCGAACAGTCAATGTTTTGAAACCTAAACCTGTCATTTAACATTATTTTCAGTAGATCTCAGTGGTAAGGTATGGACTTTTATAAGCAATGCTTACTTGAAAGAAATTTTACTAGAATCAGGTTTAAAGTGGCTAAAGTCACAGACTGCACATATCTGTCAATTGAAGATGAATACAAATATGTATTTTTTTGGTGTTTGATTATGTTACACCAACTGACAGATAATAGAAAGTTGCAAACTAATCCTACTACAAGATTATAGCATGCTTTAGGAGCAGTCAAAAAGTAAGGTGTCACATAAAGACTTAATTCCTTTAGTTTGGGGACATCCCCAAATCATAGCATGATATCTTCACATAATATTTTATCTAATCATACATTTCATCTGTGTTTCCAGATATTGTTGTGCCTACAAAGGACAGAATGGTGACTTCTAAGTTCACCTTATGGTAGATTTGGCTGATCTTATTGTTATCTTTGTGGATACAGGTATAGCTTAGCTGAGGGTAGACATTTACATCATAGCTTCCAGGAGGAAAGAGTTTTTTCAGAGAAACAGCATGTTTTCCCAAAATAAATAACATAGAAATTAGGGCTGTTATGATTCACTCGCATATTCAGTGAATTGAACTGTATCCATTCATGAATTGAATTTGTTATTCATGGCCACTAGAATCGAATACTGGTATTTATGATTATGTGCATGTGCATTTACATACCCTGTACCTAAAAATATCTATAAGAACATGTTATATGCATAGATTTCTTCAAAGACAACACTCTTATAATTTGACAGTATTGTGGTCACTGGTCATTGTCACATTTGAGCAGATACTAGTACCTGGATAAGTGCAGTATATAAATGTATGATATATTAATAATTAACAAACCATGTCAACTAATTTATGTTGTTAATGTTTCACTGAATATAACAAATAATGCTTCCACTGCTGATTTGTGAATTAATATTCGTATTCGTTACCCTACATTCGTGATACGAATCGTACTTGCCTCATAGTGTATTCGTTGCAGCCCTAATAGAAAATAACATTACACAGATTTAGGCATGACACATGCTGGAGACAGTGGTGATGAGTACAGGGTTACAACTGAACTCAAAAGCTTTACTAGCCAGGGTAAAGAAAAAATGTCCCTTGTAATGTTAAAACAATGGGGGAATTAGGAAATCTTTACTAACTCACAGGAATTTGTAGTAGCCCTGGGCTAGCGGGCTAGTGTTAGGTTCTAACACTGTATTATACATGGAATTGACAGCTGATAATTAAAATGATTTTCCTTTCCATTATGTTGGTGCCAAACCATCAGATTGTGGCTAGGTATCTATTACAGTCGTTGCCTTGCATGGAGTTTGCAATTTAAGATGTGGACACATTAATGAAGCATTATTATTGTAGTTTCAGCCCCTAATGGACATTTTACAGCAGTTTCATTCAATTCAGTGGTGTGGAAAATAAATGCCCAACTTGTCTGACTTGTTACATGAGATCACAGACAAGCAAATTAGCTTTAGTTGCCAACAGACAACCGTCAAATTTAGAAGACCCTTAGTCAATTTTCATATATAAAAACAGCTGAAAAAGTGTAAACATCGAGAGTATGACAATAGTGTATTGTTGACTGCCTTGTTCTGACCCGTGAAGATCTGGGTTAGAATAGGTCTTCAGCAACCCATGCCTGCTGTAAGTGGTGACTAACAGGATTGGGTGGATGGCTTGTTGACTTGGTTGATGCATGTTATCGTATCCCATTTGTGTGGATCGATGCTCATGATATCAATTACTGGATTGTCTAGTCCAGACTCGATTATTTACAGACAGCCGTCATATAGGTGGAATATTGCTGAGTGTGGGGTTAAACAACAAACAAACAATCCTTGTTCTGATATCGGCCACACATTAGAGCACGCTTTCTCATAGGTTTATCTGACTACTATATACCATATTTTCTTGTGTATAGTGCACACTTTGTCCGCAAAAACAACATCCCGGGGGGTGCGTATAATACACTCATACAATAAGTTTGTATATTTTTCAAGGCAAAGATATTACTATGAGCATGTAACACCAGAAATGACATGTTAACAAATCTCTACTGAAGTACGCAATTTAGGCCTGTTATTACACTATCTGCACTCATGTTTGTAATCTGTTATATTAATTTTACTCAAGATTTCAATCAATATTGTTTACACTAATTTTGTCAAAATCGGGGGTGAAGTGATCGGCAGATCGCACCAACTAACTATTTTATACAATATATATTATACAAGAAATAATGCACAAAAAATTTGAAACCATCTCATGACACGATGCCACTATGTGTTTTATCTCTTATAATTGACTGGTCGGCTAGTCGTTTCTGCCTTACTTGTTACTCAGATACCTTTGTGACGACATGGATCAATCCTCCATCTATCCCAATCCTGAGTCTGGACAAGCTTGCAACAGAGCAATCAAGCCATAAATTGATTTGACACCTTACCAAATATATAGGTTGATCAATACCATTTCCTACTTCACGAAGTAGATCTGTCTCATTGGCACTTCACGTTGACATTGATCATACATGCCATGTATCGTTAACTTGCGGAATGGATAAACATTAAACATAGCATTCCTTTCCATTGAAGTTACACATCATACAGTTGAGTGCTAGCTTATCTTCTGGTGACATAAGCTATTGCAGATCCCAGTAGTCACGATAATGTCTTCGTGTCATGAACAAAACAACAGTACAATAGTGTCATTGTAAAACTTGAGTTTTTTTTTAAAATTCCCATAAATTTTGGTAGCCATTTGTTATCGGTATATCGAAGGTTTCAAAAGCGAGGGAAACTGAATTTTTAACAAGTATTTGTCACAGAGTGACGAAATATCCCCCGCCTGTACACCATAGTACCAAATATGAAGACAATCCAGCGATTAGTTCTTGAGATATTGTGGCAACACCGTTTTCCAACTCCAAAAACAGATTTGCCTGCTGTGACCTTGAAAATGGGGTCAAGGTCACCAAATCTGTCAGGTGTATGCGGTGTCTGTATATACACTATAGTTCCAAATATGAAGACAATCCAGCGATTAGTTCTTGAGATATCGCGGCAACACCGTTTTCTAACTCCAAAAGCAGATTTGCCTGCTGTGACCTTGACAATGGGGTCAAGGTCACCAAAACCGACTGGTGTCTGCGGTGTCTGTATATACACCATAGTTCCAAATATGAAGACAATCCAGTGTTTAGTTCTTGAGATATCGCGGCAACACCGTTTTCCAACTCCAAAAGCAGATTTGCCTGCTGTGACCTTTAAAATGGGATCAAGGTCACCAAAACCGACTGGTGTCTGCGGAGTCTGTATATACACCATAGTTCCAAATATGAAGACAATCCAGTGTTTAGTTCTTGAGATATCGCGGCAACACCGTTTTCCAACTCTAAAAGCAGATTTGTCTGCTGTGACCTTGAAAATGGGATCAAGGTCACCAAAACCGACTGGTGTCTGCGGAGTCTGTATATACACCATAATTCCAAATATGAAGACAATCCAGTGTTTAGTTCTTGAGATATCGCGGCAACACCGTTTTCCAACACTAAAAGCAGATTTGTCTGCTGTGACCTTGAAAATGGGATCAAGGTCACCAAAACCGACTGGTGTCTGCGGAGTCTGTATATACACCATAGTTCCAAATATGAAGACAATCCAGTGTTTAGTTCTTGAGATATCGCGGCAATAAACAGGTGGGACGTACGGACGGACGTACGGACGTACGTACGGACGGTCGTGAATACTATATCCCCCGCTTCGCGCTTTCGCGCGGCGGGGGATAACAATGAGTGAGTGAACAGTATTCCAGTCATATCACAGCTTGTCAGCTTAATGTGGGAAGAAAGCCCAAAGTGATGCAGGTCTCTGATGTTCACCACTTTCGTGAAACCCCCGAACAAGGGTATGGTGCTAACAAGCCTAGAAACATAATCGGGGAGAACCAGGATTCGAACCCACAATCAAACGAACAACAAACATATTGTTTATAATTCTAAGAATACTACCTCTATTACATATTTTGCTTCAATATGTCGTCATTCCAATTCTAATGGCACTTCTGGTCATAATGCCTGATGTGGAGTATTCGCAAGAATTATAGGTTTCTTGCGTGTCCAAGGGACACAACTCATCACAGCAAATTGCGATGTCTTAGACAACAAGACAAATGGTGCGCCTTGTATTGCTAACAGTTTCATTAGACTGTATATTTAGAGTTTGTAGGAAAGCAACATCTTCTTCCAGAAAACCATCCAGAATTGTGACAGTATATATTGTATCTGTTTTGCGGATGATTGTTGCTAGCATGCTCTGGGGAGCTTCTAAAATAATACAGTGACCTCCCTTAACTGCTTGTAGTCCAAACTTCGTCCCAGCGCTTGACACCTACGTTATAGACATTGGGTTTGACTACATGGTTTGAGATGTTTCTAGAAAGCTGGATATACCAAAGGCGAAATCCTTCTTCAGGACCTGACATGTGTCTTATATAGTCAACCAATGCAGACGTAATACCTATTGGAAATCCCTGACATTTCTGCCTGCTTCCAATAGTGTTTCCTGGATTCAAGAATGGAGTATGTTCCTCATTTGAGACATTTGACTGTGACAAGTTCTAGACATTTGTGAGTGTACAGACTTATGTTATAGGGCCTGTTAACTATTGTTGCTGCTACATATTTGATCCATTGTATTGCTTTTTATGATTGTAAACCTTATTCTGTGTCTTTCAATATAATTTGTTGATTGTTCATTGATCTTATGTGGTTATTTACTGATTTCACAATTTAGTTCCGTACATACCAATTTCAGGGTCAACCTTCACGTTTCAACTTGGGAATCAACACGTAATAAAATCAATGAAATTGTCATCGTAGGTTAAGTTCATTGATAATTTAATTTAACTATGACATTCAACCAAGGTAAATAAGGAAAGCAACTTCGGTTCAATAGCTAAAATATTGACTGTCCCTTACAGGTGGTATCAGAGGGAGGCTCAAAGCTCCAAAACCTCCACCCCCACTTTTGAAGATTTTTATCTGTCAATGAATTTCGCACACAATATTAATACATTGCAAAAACACAAAGATGGAAAGCAAGCCCCCTTTCAAAATTCCTGGAACTATCCCTGCTGTAACACTTAGCACACTGGACTACTAAGGTGGGTCTTAATCCTAGTAGAGACCAAATTTGGTTGGTTGGGTTATGAGCACCAAAGTAGTTTTCTTATCTTAGATTTGGTTCAAAACAGTGCTCATACTTTGGTTCATGAATTGAATTGGTACAAAAATATGAAAAAACCCACTAAACTGCAAATAATCTGATACTCTGAAAATCTGATCCTGACAAAACTAAATATTGAAAAAACTTAATGTGCAATGCAAACTTAGGGAACATTTTAAATATGCAGTAAGAAATAGGATTAATGTCTGTAATGGCAGTAAGATGACCTCAGCACAGTAAGCTTGACTGTTATGAACCCAGTGACATCACAAGTTGCTGTTGGGCAGGCAAGGAAGACGACATAAATTATTCATCATTTTGTAATTAGCATCTCTATATATGAGCTTAATGTGATGACTTCCTAACATGTCTCCCTCATCTTTCTACTCTACACATGGTGCTACGCAATCAATAGTTCCACCACAAATTCCCTTTTATTGGTGGGAGAAGATTGGCTGAATTTTTTTCTGAAGCAAAATAGCCACATGCAGAACACTCAGGGGAATTTCTTCATCTTATTTCAAAGCAATTCCATAGTCAACTGCGGCCCACTTATCATTTTTGATACAGATGCAGATGCAATTGGTACCGGGACTTGGCATCTATTTATTAACCACATCTTCAATTAGACCTGTACAGGTGCAGGCTATATATAGTACTCTGCAGATCAAAGACATTGACTCACAATAAAGATACTCCCATAAAAACTCAATTGCATGCATTGGTATAACTCACTCATCATTAAAAAATGTCCCTACCAATAAAGGTAATAAATATCTATGACCTCAAGACAAAACCTTGTTATGGTATCAACATGATGGCCTGGACGACAAACTGTCTCCTAACACGCACTGGAGGATTAGCCAAACTCAATTAGCATTGTTTATCATCTAATAATAGACAAGCACAAGTCTTGTATAAGAGCCTTTGTGACGTATCATTTTCCTTATTACAAGGGGCGGTCGGGTAGCCTTGTGGTTAAAGCGTTTGCTCGTCACAACGCAGACCTGGGTTCGATTCCCGACGTGTGTACAATGTACAAAGCCCATTTCTAGTGTCCCCAGTCATGATATTGCTCGAATATTACTAAAAGTGGCGTAAAACCATATTCACTCACTCACTCCTTATTACAAACTGATTTTATAAAGACTTGATTCTAAGAAAACATTTTGCATTATAAATTCTTTAACATAACTGCTCCTAGATAATAGCGATAAATGTCTTATCACTTTAAGAATCAGTATCTACATTTTTCGTAATTTGTTGAAGAGGAACAGTAATATTGTGATCAATAGATATTGGTGAAATCCTTGGATCTGGAGTGCCTCTGTTTGTAAGTGCATTATGCTGCACTTTGTCACTAATGTTGAATTAATCATGATTAAGTATCCCACAATTCTACTCCTGAATGGACCAGTCAGTGCCTGAAGGTAGGGAATCGGTAATATATCCACGATATCTGTCTTATTAAGGTCTTGGATCCTGATGAAGTAGGCCACTCTTTACTTCTGTTGTGGTTCACTATGTTAAGGACATTAACACACTCTGGAGCTCATCACTTTTGTCTTGCCATTCTCTATGGACATCTTCATATAACAACATTACATTTACTTATATACTTGTCTTTGTAGTGACAGAAAGGAAATTAAAAGAAGATCAGTCTTTCACTGATGCTTGAGCTTAGGTCAAATGTTTTGTAAGACATGTTTTACTGATTTTTTATCAAGTTGACAACTAATCTTGGGTAGCTTGAAATAAGAATAAAATCAATTTGTGCACAAGTATTTGAATTCTAAAATCTTATTGGGAGGCATGATTAGCAGGGAAAATATCTGCAAATCCGTTCTGCAAGTATTATCCAGGTGTACCCAGTGGACAGCCAAAGGAAATTAAAAGAATTTAAAAAACAATTTTGTTTGTCTTTAGCAATGTTCAGTTTTAAAGCAAAAATTGTTAAGTGCAACTAGAAGATTATATAATAATACTCCCTGCACTTCATTTGCCATTCACAGATCAGGCTTGGATTTGAACAGATATATCTTTAGGTTTATTTAGAATATGATCCCAGGCACCTGGGTAGCCTTGTTTGGCTTAAAAAGAAAGATTTAATTCTCATTAATTGTTTTAACAGTATTTTATATTTATTTTTAGATGAATACACACTGAGTTGATTATATGCAAGTTGTAATAATGCTGCGTTAGAAATTGGCACTAGTCCCATTGTCCTTGCCAATCTGCCCAATAGTTAAGGTATGATAAGGACTAGTAGAAATTTTGCCATTTTAAAGGGGTTTGCTGTATGTTATCTTGCTGCTTAAGTCGTTAAGCATAGTTTATAAAGGCAGACATTATTTCGTTTCTACATATTTCAACCATTGTTACCTCACAATCTATATTTCAAAATTTAGCATTTCTGTCATTGTATTTTTGTATTGCTACATAATACATAATTTATTGATCTGGTGCATCATGTCCGGATGTTTTTATCATTTGCACATGCGTAGTATTTCTCTGTCAGTATTGGCATCCGCGCATGCTCAGTAATCTCTATTGTCAGGATGTCTATATTCCACGCATGCGCATCAGTTTGTTTTGCGCGCCATTGTTAGCAGCTTTTTTCTCACGACGTACCCACCAACATCCCCAATCGCCACCATTGCTGGAAATAACAATTCTTGTTAACATAAATATTATTTCAATATCTAGTTTTATCATGTGCCAAATCACATTATATGTATTTATTTCTTACATGCTTCTTGCTATATTACAATTCCAGCAAATGTACATTTACATTATAGTATCTATCTTACCCTGTGCCAAGCTCTACAATTTGTACTAATAATTGTCTAGATATTCATATCAAACTTCATTGCTTATTCATTGCTCCGTCCAACCACCAAGTACTCAATTTCATTCTTTTTACTTGTCATGTATTTAACTTGCATCCATCATGTCCACTGCTTGTATAGTCACTACCAACTTTACAAGTGGTTACATTTAGCAATTGTGCTTTTATATGTCATGTATTTCCACCTGGGTTCTCATTGTAATAAGGCTAGCATCCACACAAGTGGATCTTCTTCCCCCCTTCCATAAGTAATTCAAACCACCATTTTGCAAATTGCAACTTATCCTCTAGCAACCAGTGAAGCGCCCCTACCATCAGGGCAAGCTCGAGTTCTGGGAACCATGCTTGTAGCTTCACTGGACTACCTGGTCGCAGGTAGGCTGACCAGACTACCTGGTCACAGGTAGGCTGGCAGCCATTCTAACCGGTGCATTTATACTCGGCCGCGAGTATATGCACATCATTTTTTACCCAGTCAGGCTTAATTATGGTATGCATATTGCAGTATGCCTGACTGGGTCAGTATTACAATGAGAATCCCCCTGCCAAACATTAATAAATTTTTGTTGCTATTTCTTTGTTTTGTCATTTATAAAATTATGATAAGGACTAGTAGAGTAAAACAATTAGTTTCTACCACTGCATTGCTTACCAACAATATGAATTCTACAATTTCAAGCTTGCTGCCAAAAGTTGTTGTTGTTGGTGGCGGGGGTGGGGCAGAGACCCAGATGACTTGCAAAACCAAAAACCTTGCTGGAGGATTTCATCACATTTTTTTTGTACAAATACTCATTGGTGCCAAGGCTAAATACAGAAACCCCCCAGCTGTATCAGTATGAACTGTCCAAAGATAGTTCTTCAGGGCATAAGTTTCTATTCCGAACTATGTCATCAAGGCAAAATTGAGGCAGTTAAAACATTGATACAGTCATTACTAGAGGTGTTTAGACTGTCCATAATAATCAAGTTCAAGCAATTGACTGCCACCAAAATCATCACATAGGTCCAAGTCTACAAATGGTGCTATGTTTGGCTGGAAAAGAACATTTTTCTTATTAAGCTTAATAATAGATCACGATAGATCAGATCTAAAATCCAATCTGTACAAGCAGACCTCATTGATTGACATACAGATTGATACTCTTTTTGGTGGAAGCACTGTTTCTTCAATTTCTTTTTGATTGGGTACATACAACCATATTAGGCTACAAGACTACCTCCTGATAAAACACCCCACCAACTAAAGAGAAAAAAAATATTTAGAAGAAGAAGCAAATCTGTGAACTCCTAATGCCTCTTCATTAGAAATGCACTGTTCAATAGTGTCTGAGACAACACGATGTATACATTAACGGGGAGTAGACATGACTTCTAATTCCATTTTCATTACAAATTTGTCAAAAAAAAGAAAAAGAAAAAAAGGTTGCTACCATCTGGAAAAAAAAATTGATAAAGAAAGAAATGTGGCCTTGCGAACTGAGTGAGTGAGTGAGTGAGTGAGTGAGTATCGTTTTACACCGCTTTTAGCAATATTCCAGCAATATCACAGTGGGGGACACCAGAAATTGGCTTCACACATTGTACCCATGTCGGGAATCGAACCCGGGTCTTCGGCGTGACGAGCTAACGCTTTAACCACAAGGCTACCCGACCGCCCCCTTGAGAACTGATTTCAAAGCATACATTGTACAGTAAACTACGGTTATAACGAACACGCTTATAACGAACTGACGGATATAACGAACCTACTTTTTGGTCGCGACTATTTGCTGTAGTTATGCTGTATATATATGCTTATAACGAACTACGGTTATAACGAACTAAAATTAGTAGTCCCTTTGCGTTCGTTATAACCGTACTTTACTGTATATGTGTATGTATGCAAAACTGTTCTCACAGGAGATGAAGTCTGGACTACATGCATGGAGACAAAGGGTTTGTACCAGGTGCGCCATAGGCCATAGCTATCATGGTGTATGTGTCATAAAGTATTGATGTGCGAAAAGCCAATGGTTTATCTAGTGCTATTTCAGAATTCAATATCAACTGATCTTAAATAATTCTTTATTAACCAATGCACTTCACAAACCAAAAATACATTGCTTTCTTCATACCCCGGTAAGCAAATATGGATAAGAATCAAGACTCCATACAAGTATCACCAGCAGAACTGCATTTTACAGGATTTATCATTATGAAAACAAGAACATATACATAATTGTATCCTTATTCTCTCCAATATGTTGCAGTTTAGAAACAACTCATTATTACAGTGTAGGAGTCAGTTGGATTTAGAGCCACTTTCAAAGGCATTTTAGTAAAGTTAATGTTGTGTCAGGTGCATGTGGAAGAAATGCCCAAAGTAATGTAGGTCAGAAAAACTCGGCACTTTTATGAAACAAACAGGTAGATAGATATATGGTAATGAGACAAATGACCGACCAAGGATCATAACAGGGGTGAATTTTGGTTTTCTACCCATTATTATTTTTATTTCATTTGTTTTCAGTGCAATCATGAACTCCCACATCCTGACATAGGTAAGGGACACAACTCAAAATGTACGAGATAATGCACCCCTCCTTGATATCTGGCATATGGAAAATGCAAGTGCCATGAACAATATCATGGTTTATTCAGAAGGAGATGTGTGAAAACAATCAATGACCTTCAGGAATCAATATCATGCATTCTGTTATTTGTAAAAGGAGTTGCCAAAAGCACCAGGTGTCAATGGTGTGTATAACCCATGATCTCAAATGCATTACCAATCCAGAAACTATTACTCCTTGTCTGGCACTCTACCTTTACCTTGAAAGAGGAGGCATATCTGTATTAGATGTACTTAAGTTAAAGCATGTTCCTGTGAGATTAAAGTTTACTAACAGCATTCTGCAAAGGAGCTCCTTTTATATTGGAGCCAAAAATAATTTATCATGTTTGCCCTTGCCAAACATATCAACAATTCATTCTTCATGACAAACCACATTACAGGGTAAATGTAAAAAGGAACATTATTTTTCGGCAAACTGGATGAGAATTGTGAACTGCATTCCATTGGAAGGGGTTCCTAATGATTCTTTTGTTCATGCTGACTGAGTAATGTCTCACCTCATCTGTGGCCATGTTGGCCTGCATCTGGAGGTCCTGCAACTCACTGCGCATATCATCGTCGGTTGTCGCCATCTTTGCTGGTCTGGCTGATCACAGGGTGCCACAAATGGGTGATCAAGCTCCGGTCGGTGCTGAGACAACTCTGAAATGATTGCCACTAGTTTTAGCGGGGGTTATGTTGACTTACTGCAAAGCTAAAAGCATTTCTACACATCATCATAATTAAGAACGATTTCTCAAACATTTGGGGAAAACAATAGCACTTTGAATAGCAATGGTGCAGGCAGGAATTATAATACACTGATTAAATGAGGATGCTTTACTTTGGCTGGTGATCCTTCAGTGCCATCACTATGATTATGAAGTATGTATTGGCAGAACAAAAACATGACCGTAATAAATGTAACACAGTCTAACACTTGAAATTCAACATTTGTCGATGTACAAGCTCCCAAAAATGCATGAAGAATTTCCCCCCAAAAGTGTGTTAAAAAAGTAAATAAAGTTTCCAATAAACTGATGAGATTTAATTCCAAGTCGAAGTACACATGTGTGTATTTGTAAAACAATTATGTTCATTGTATCCGGCCGCATGTGATCGAAACAATTCTGCCTTTTGTTCTGGTTGTGAAAAAACATATCGTATTTGTAGATGAGCACAGACAGAGCAGTACCAGATATTACCTAAGGTAAGGAAGGCCACAGCAGCTATGTAAGAATAAATGACAGTTTACTTTTGATAGTTTCAATTTCACACCCCTGAAACCATGGCAACTACAACGTTAGGGCTTGTCGAATGCTGTAAGACACAAGGTTGAATGTCTTTTAAATGATTTGTTTTGCTTGTCACTGCTTTAATTCTGTCTCCTGGAAAACATTTGCAATTTCTTCAAGCATATTTCCAGGTAGGGCAAGGTATGAAAAGGGCTCTTTTTTGGACGATTGGATATGTATTATTTAAGAAATGAAGATACCCTTTAGGCGTTTTGCATCATTATGAAAGTGATCAGATGTGTTTGTATGAATGGAAGTTAGATTTTGTTCATTTCAACAATTGCACATTTGGGACTTATAACACTAACTGCACAGGTAAGGCTGATATGTGTAAAGAAGGCAGATTTCAGAGGTTTTCTCTGAGCTTTTTTCTAATATTCGAACACAAGCAAGGCTTTGACACGGGATGAATTTCTTTGAGAAGTACATAAAACCAATAAAAAAACATGGCAAACAATTTATCTTGGGTCAAAGACTTGCTAATACTTTCATTTAAGCCTTATTCATATACATGATGTATTTGATCCTGTCAGAAGTCCAAAACAAGCGCAAGAAGATAAACAGCAAGTCGTCAGTCATTCAAACATGTATGATAATTTTCATACCAATATTTCAAAGTTTTCACCAACTTAACATTTGACATTTTCAGTAAGCCAAAAAGGACCTCCTCCTTTGTATTTGACCATTATGAAAGACACAGTTTGAAGGACATTTACAAAACATACATAAAGACAGCCTTGGGATAGCCATTTCATAAAACGGGATGGGTGTACGCATTATGTGACCGAAGTACAGGGCACCACATAAAGTTGACTTGTTGGGATTTTTTGCATTAGCCTACACCTGCGACACTACGGTTGTGTTGGTATATTCATGATATATTATGCTTCGAACATATGGTGTCAGACAGAAACCGGATCTAGTGATGAGATCAATATCGTCTGATGCATTCATTTGGATGCCAGATCAGGTTAACACAAATGTCTGAGAGCTGTTCTGTAGGTTTCATTGTAGACCTAGAATTCCCAGGACAACAGATGTTGAGCCAGAGGTCATTCACAGGATACATGAGTAATACCATTCTATTTAAAACAAAGCAGTGCTTGTTCTTTTCTGTGTGATAAATATCACAGACTAAACACTGCTACAGAATCATAACAACACAAAAATCAAGTGACTTGTTATTTTCACAAATAGCCCATGATAAAACTTACCCGATATTATGGCAACATAAATATTGTGGTCAATATATATACCACAGCCGTTGCCAAATTATTAATTATCAGGCTAAAATGATTTGTAAGAGGACACTCTCTTAATATGTTTAGCTCACTGATTTGTCTATTTCAAATTGATCATTTACAAGGTGCCTCCATATAGACAGAATATTGCTGTTAATCAATTATTCTAATTATAGATGCCAGGTTACTAGACAGCAAAATCTTACAATAGTTAACACTGTTATTAGTTCAAACGATACTACTTCTATAACGTCAGTGCCAATAATCTTGTCTTTTGTCTGTCATCACACAATAAAATCTTCAAATTTTCAACAGAAGTCCTCTTTTCTAACAGTGTCTTCCCACCTGAATCCTGTGCATGTGTAGTCAGCATACATCAATTCTTTCCAATATCTACATCCTAGATTTTGGGGAGGTGGGTGGGATTCCTCCTGGTGTAATAGAGGCAGTATTCTTTGAATTATTAACAATGATAACTATTGTTTGATAATTCTTGCAAAAAAAAACTCTATTACATCAGTGCCTGAATATACCTGAGTAATCAGTGGGTTCTGACATCTAGCAAGACCTTGGATAATTAACAGGAAAGGAAGATAACACAAACTTCCTGATTTCCATCCAAATTGGGTCTCTTCCCCAAAATTCATCACTTTGGGTTACCTAATTGCTCCAAACCATCATTCCAGATGCTTTCCCAATATTAGGTGCATCTAAACATGAAATCACCTCTAAGGGTACAAACCCGGAATAATGCCAAGTACCTCTGCAATTATGTGGTAAACTTCCATTATGTTTGCATCCAATTTCCCACTTGTGACATCAAAATATATATAAGTTGCCTTTACAGCTCATGTTATCCTTCAGACTGTGTCTCCTATGACAATTCTGTCTCAGGATGGCTGAAGATGACCATATCTGACAAGTAGTGGCACATAGAATTGTATGTGCCACTACTTGTCCGATATGGTCATCTTCAGCCATCCTGAGACAGGTGCTTGGTAATGTCTTTGTCTGACGCTTAAAGATAAAAACAGAAGTATTCTCTGTCTCTGTTTTGTTCTGAGGAATAACAGGAGAGCTCAGACAGTGCAAACATGCTGATCAGGTGCAACCAAACCCTGGTTAAGGCGGGAATCGTGTAATGTCTACTACCCTGTTGTCCACAGGCTGGTAGGGTTCTGATGGTAATAAAGCTCAAGTTCTCTGCATGTGTGAGTTCAGAAAAGTCAGGTGCATGTGATTCTGATACTGTGGCTCCTGTAGCGACGACCAATAGAAGGCTGGCTGATCTCAAGGGTTAAAAGAAATCCTCCAGGACAGCAGACAAAACAATAAGAGAGGTTCCACTTTCGAAATGTGAGAGGGGTTCTAACATCCTCATGAGCCATTTGAATATAGGATGATCTTGAAAATAGATAGACAATCATGCTGTAGAACTGATGTAGGGGGGCGAATGATATCTTTATTTATGCTGTTTGGAACCCTTGCAAAGATGAGGAAAGAAGTCTGCAACCATGTGTATTGTTACAGGTCCCACATCCTCCTCTTCTGTTCCACTGGCAGAACTTGTCTCATCTGTTGTCGTAGACGGTGGAAGAGGATGGTCTCCAAGACCAAGTAACCGCGTCTAAAGCAGATTCAGAGTAGCCTCAGGCCTGCATTTTCCCAGCGACAACTTTCAAGTTTGAATGTATCTGTGTTGTAGAAGCAGGTCTCTGTGCTCCAGTAATCGTGAAGGTTCCTCCAGGAGCAACCAGAACAGTTTGGGAAACCATGGCCAGGCTGATCGTGCAGTCTTAATCCTCTATCTTGCTAATCACTCTTTCTTGAATGTTTGTCCCCTATCATTCGCATATCGGTAGTGATCTTTTTGGGTACAGAAAATCCAGAGGAGTAAACAAGTCCGGAATGACAACTCAAATAGTTATGGATAGCACACAGTGAAGAGGACATGTTTAAAATCAAAAGATTTCATAGTGTGATGACAGCCAAAATACAAGATTAATGGCACTGATGATATAGTCTAATAGAGGTTTAATATTCGCAAGAATTACACATCCTATTTGAAAATACCATCAAAGAGAGGAGTGAGTATAGTTTTACGCTGCTTTTGGAAATATCCCAGCAATACCACGGTGAGGGGCACGAGAAATTCTAGTTCTTTCAGCAAATGCTGTAACCACTCTGTGACCCCAGCACCCCTTTCCATAAAGTGTGTAGATGGCTATGAATGTTAAAATAACACAATCACATATTTTCTGTACATTCAACCCAATATAAAGATTCAACTTCAGAATGTATTAGGAAGCGGGTTGCAGCACCTTAGATCACTAGGCCACAGTGCCCATTACACACACAGGCAACAACTCACAGATAATGACAAGTTGAAGCAAGTTAGCATTCTCAATCAATATTGATACATTCACTTTGCTTCAATTATCTGTAATTTAAGCATTTACACAGCAAACTACTGGTATGGAATTGATTGATTAATCCTACACATAACTCCAAATTGTTAAACATCAAACTCTAAGAACGGAAGAAAAAGTCAATTGGAGCACTTCTTCCTTGAACAGTATGTCCATGTATGGTAAAATCAAACAAAAGTTATTATTGTTCTAAATTCAAAGAATACTACCTCTATTACATAATTGCCATAATCTTGTATCTTGGCTTGTCATCACACCATAAAATATTTAGATTTTCAACTGAAATCCTCTTTGGTTCACTCCCAAGATGACTATTCCCATAATTACTACTAAAAAAGAAGGGGGTTAAGGGAGCCTACCTATACAATAATTGATGACTCAAGTCGTCATCTGTACTCTGCCCAGATATTCATGAACAATGTCTCATCATGCTAATGCTTGACAACAGTATAAGGATTTGGGGCACTGGTGGCCCAATCGTCCAAGGCGCTGCGATTCGCCCCGATTATGTTTCTAGGTTTGTCAACACCATACCCGGTAAATGTCTGAGACCTGCATCACTTCAGGCTTTCCTCCCACATTAAGCTGACACGCTGGGAAAGAACTGGAATAATCATGATAATGTTAAAAGCGGCGTTAAACTCAACTCACTCACTCAGTATAAGAATCTATACCGAAACATCACCTTTACAGTAAATACGGAAGTTATTATCCATAAATTGTGTTTACTTTGATATTATTTTCAATGTATTATTTGTTCTCATATGCTTCACTTTACCCAGGAAGAGTTTAGGTTTTCACAACATCAATAAAAATGTGAGAAGAAAATGTAACACCAGAAATGGGCTTCACACATTGTACCCATGTCGGGAATCGAACCCGGGTCTTCGGCGTGACAAGTGAAAGCTTTAACCACTAGGCTACCCGACGGCCCCCTATTTGGAAGAGAACCGCTACATGTATATTCAAACGTATTAACACAATATCATATTTTGGCATAAAATTGGAAATCCAAAAATAACGAACATTTTATTCCATTTTTGTTCACTCTTAATCACTTCATATTGCTGATACACTCCCATGGATTTGTTTTGTGAAATAATTACTTTATGATTGTGGACTTACTGAATTGTCTGATGGCTGGCCTCAAAGGTGGAAGAAATATATAAAGATCAATAACTGCTAAGCCTGTGCAGCTCTATTATGTTAAGTTCAAAGAGTTTGCACAACAAAGAAAAGATTCTTTTCTCACCCAAAATTGTTTATTACCCTTTTCTTAAATCCATCCAGAACAATCCATTACTTGCCCATTTTGCTGAATGACACTTGTATCTTGAGACTGGTGAAGTCATGAATAAACAAATGAATAAATCAAATGAATACTACAAGGAATCTGTGTTGTCTTTTTCCCGTTTTGACTACTGGAACTCCCAGAAACATCTTCAGTCAAGTCTTGTTAATCCAACACTCGTTAATCCGGTACTTGTTAATCCAACACTAATGATAGGAACCGATTAAATCAGTGCTATTTAGACCCGTTAATCCGACAGTCTCGTACTCCGACTCTAACACACCTAATTTGCAACGAATAACTGAAATCACTCATTAATCAGTCTCATTAATCCAACACAGTGATCAGCGTACTCCATGGTCATCAGCCCACATGTACACAGCCCTGTGTTTTGATGTGAGATGAGTCGGCTAGTAGCAAGCAGCATGTTACAATGGCTGCAGAGATAATAAACAATTAATGCGTTGAATAAACAAAGCAGGATTTATCACATGATTAGATTACCTCAATCTCATTAAAATCAGATACAAGTTCTCGATACTACTGTGGATATCCCATTTCATGAACTTTGACCGACCAATGAAATGACTAACAGGAAGTCAACATTAGCCACTAAGCAGCTTTCATGAGCTTTGCGGCACTAGTTCCAAACTTGCGACTTCCATTCTAGACTATGCTTTTCAAAGTATTTTGAATCAGTCAAACAGCCCATAACAATAGTTTTGTAGTCAAGCTTTAGAGGTTGCATGATTAGAAAACGCAATCTGCAAACAATGTAACATAACAATATGAACATGATGAACATTTCATTTTTAATTTTTTTATCACAACATGTTTATATCATTATCTTTCGTCTAATTTTCTATCACGAACGTTGATACTACTTAATTTCCGTTATCCAACATACTCGTTAATCCAACATAATCATATGCAACCAACCATGTCGGATTAATGGGACTTGACAGTATATAGTTTTGATAGGTAGTACTAGTAGTCAGCAGTCAAAGAACCATGTATGTGTATTGAAACAGTAGTCATAACAGGAGGACCCCTTCTCTTCACTGTCAGCTCTTGCACATGCATTAGGTAGGAAAATCTCACTTCTTTCTCACCCAGAATTAACACGGGAATCAAAACTACAATAAAGGATGAAACATTGAAAGTCAAAATCCTGATGTTAAATTTGTTTATTTGTTATTGGGTCTATATATTCAAATATGATAAACATGGGAACAAATATCCCCATGAACCGTACTCAATTTTTGAAACACAGAAATCATCAACTTAGCCCCCAAAATTCAAGTTAACTCCTTGTCTGAATTCTGGATGCAGTTCTCTGTAAACTAAATGCATCCCAGATTCATGTAGGCAGTTCAGAAAGTAAGCTGGAGGTAAGGATTGATCAGGAAGTGACACCTACCATAAGTAGGGAGTGTTAGGGACTATAAATAAATGTATTAAGTCTCCACATCAAAGGTATGTGTTAAATCATTGATCAGCAATTCAGCAAGAGAAGATTCCATATGCTCCAAGTAGGACTGAACGAGATAATAACTAGCTTTGAACCACCCAGAGGGGAAACACTGCATCTTCAACCTAATGCCACAAACTTTGTAATGGCCATGCAACTTGTATGATGATTTCACTTGCTGCATAAAAAAATGATCTGCGGTATCTCGTGTGTCAGCAAGTTTTCATGTTGAAATTGGCCAACATAGAGCATTGACTTTGACCCAAGACAAACGAAGATAAATTAAATAAAATGTTATCCTAAATAGCTGTATATTAGGTGGGCTCATATGATACAATATTCAAATAAAGATACCTCAGTCATAATTCTAAATTGGTGCAAGCAAATTGTAAAACCTTTTAACATGTTGATTTGGGTTAAACAAAAAGATCAGAATTCATATCATACTTGAATTGTTTATTTTTTTAATCGCTTTTACAACCTAGCCTTAGTCCTAAATTCCTAATAGAAATATGTTCCTCAATCGTGGATGATATTATCAAAAATAATGACGTGTGTATGATCTCATTAATCATCAAACAGTTTCCTAGCAAATTCCACACTGCATTTAAGAAGTTCTTTCATCACATAAATTTCACAGTTCTCCTTTCTTGTTTTGACAATGCTGAAAATGACTTGCCATTTTGTGTATTTGTGGAAATCAATTATTATAACACTTAATAGTAAGATCAAATGAGCAGTTTCACTCTGAAATTAACACATTAAGATCATTATTAGTGAGTTTGGCTTAATGCTGCTTTGACCAATGCGACTAGCAACATCACAAAACATGGTTAAAAACGAAGGAAAAGCTTATGAAAATATGAGGAAATTCGTTTACAAATTCCTCACATTATCTCACGATATGTACAAGCATGACAACAAAGTATAAACTGAGCTGACCACATTAAACATTTATCAATCTTCTGCGCTCTATTGCCCCTGCAGTTTTATATGTCTCAAAAATCAATAGGTAAGTGGCACCAGTCTGTGACATTTCTCAATAAACTCCAGCACAATATATCTTTGATTGCAAGCAACAATTCAGCAGGAGTATATCAATTATTCAATATACTAGAATGTTGTCTTATTACAACACAATGTGTCCAAAACACACACAATTTTGCTGACACAGTTTCTGTCTTTTCACTTAGCTTTAAATAGCTTGCTGTTTTCTGTAAGTGTCAGCATGGTAAGATCAATATGTCTTATCAATCTATATGTGCTCCATACTCTGCCACATCAAAGCATTTTCTTTATTATTCACTCATTCTGTGATACATTTGGCTTTTTTTAAAGACACTAATTTTATTCATACCATATTCTGTTGGATTGATGTTTAAGTGGGCTTGTTTGTTGTTTAACGCCACACTCAGCTATATTCCAGCTTTATGATGGTTGCCTGTAAATAATTGAGACACTCCAGTGATCAATATTGTGAGCAACAATCCACATCGCCAGGACAAAAGGACACGCTGTCAACCAAGTAACAGAGTCTCACAACTCCATCCACTTGGTTGCCTCTTATGATCATCATAGGTTGCTGGGGACCAATTCTAACCCAGAATCCTCACAGGGTGAGTTGAACGTAACATTGCTTTAACAGTATTTCAGTTAAATCATGGCATTTCAGGAAGTTCTCAAAGCAATCCACGTTGCAGATTGTAGTCCTGAAAAGAAATCCCCATTATCGGAGTATATAATCTGGGATTCAAAACCCCGCCCGCGTAACTTCAAGTTGTTGCGAATAGCAAGAAGTACCTAAAAATCCCTCAGAATATTTATTGTGACACATTGAGACACAAGGCAGTATATAGTACATAGTATAGGAACAAGAGCCTGGAAATACGACCAGATTTCTGTTGAGACATATTAACCTGCCCAAAGACATGCAGTCTAAGATTTGAGTACCTCTGCACCTCTTGAAACGTGACGCCTGGAGGATCGGAAATTGAAGTAGTAGCGAATAGCAACGCCTCCATCAATACCTAAGAATAATTAAGTGACACTATGAGACACAAGGGATATATCTGGTAAACCCTCAGTGGTAACTTGCAATGACTCTTTGAATACTTGCATGCCAACACATTAACGAGTGTTGTGGTGGCAGTCTCAAGTAGCAGCTCATATGGACCAGAACTTGATAATCTGTCATAAGTGTTTTTTCAGACATCCTTACCTACCCAATGACATGTAGTCTGAGATTGAGCACATTTCGATACACAATGCAGAACAGTCAACTACTGCTGTAATCCAAGTGGTCCAAACTGGTACATCCTCCTCCAAGTTATCCTTCAGATAATAGTTGGCAAAGGTGCTTTCTGTTTGCCAAAAACATGTCAATGACATCTCCCACTTTGACAGTGGACCCCTGATCGTGAATGCCAGGGCTGTATGGATTACATGCATGAGTAGGATCCAATCCTGCATGTTGGTATGTTTGCTGGATTGTTGCCTCAGCTTGGCTCCAAGTCACCAATGGAAAGAACAGCCACTTCCACTGCCTCCTGGTAGACCTTGACACTTGACTGTTTTTCTCATAGTCCTGGTTGCATTTATCAAAGTTTCATGGAATTACTGCTGTCATCAATATTGGGGGAGCAAAATGAAACAGCTGACACACACATCATTATGTCCAGCTTGTGCACTGAGAATACTTGGTATTAGGTTAAAGGCTAAACTTTCTGCCCTATCAGTTCTTACAGCTGCAATACTAGATGATGTAGGACCACTTCTAGGCCTCAGGCCAGAGTTCTGGAGCGCTTCTTCTATCAAGTCTGAACCTCCACAGCATGTGTGCTGAACCTTGGAGCTGTTAGGACTTGGATGATGCTGCAGCTTAGATTCCTATGGTACGATCTTTCCTGTCATCTTTTTATTCCAGGAAGCAAAGTGTCCTGGGCCAAAGAGACGCTTCCTCAAATTTAGCAGTACACAAGGTTGTAGTGCTGCAGTGGAAAGATGTTGATGTGAATATTTTTCCCAAAACATGGTGTGCAAAACATGACTCAGGGCCAGTGGATCTGGGATTGGAGACACAAACACAGAAAGCTGGTGGTTGTACCTTGTAGCTCCCAGATCAAAGATGTCCAGCTGTTGACACATCAGCCAAAGCAAACTTGGATGAAGTTGCCATTCTGTTGGAATGGACTTGTGTCACCTTGACAGGATGTCGGCGATAACATAAGTAATGCCAGGGATGTGGTGAGCTCTGGCCTCAAGTGTCTATCAACCTGTAGACATGGAGTGTTCTGCCAAACGTGTGACTGGAGCATGTTCACCTCATCTTCTCGATGTTGTATGTACAGACCAACCTGTAGACATGGAATTGTCTGCCAAACGTGTGACTGGAGCATGTTCACCTCATCTTCTCGATGTTGTATGTACAGACCAACCTGTAGACATGGAATGTTCTGCCAAACGTGTGACTGGAGCATGTTCACCCCATCTTCTCGATGTTGTATGTACAGACCAACCTGTAGACATGGAATGTTCTGCCAAACGTGTGACTGGAGCATGTTCACCCCATCTTCTCGATGTTGTATGTACAGACCAACCTGTAGACATGGAATGTTCTGCCAAACGTGTGACTGGAGCATGTTCACCTCATCTTCTCGATGTTGTATGTACAGACTTCAACAATCCCAGAAGACAATGCCAGCTGTGGACCAACATGACCTGACTGAAAACCTGCAGAATTTGATTATTGTATCTTAGTCCTCTGACCCTTAGGAGGTCCTTGCGGTGTCAAACAGGTCTCTTATGAGCTGAACTAGCCAAAATGGGGCCAGGTCCCAACTTCTCGCCTCATCTATCACCAGTTTCACATGCACGAAATATGAATGGCATTCCAGTAATAAGTATTTTGGTTGGAGAGACATTATTTATTATCTCCCTTTTGAAGTGTTTCTAAAAAAAAACCAGCTATGGCCAGGCCACACTAGTCTCTTGGTGTGCTCTCCCCTCGTACTTTGACTACTGCATTGAATGAAGAAGATTATATCATCAACTTAAAGAAATCTGCATAAGTTGCAACAAGATAGGGTCGGCTCCAAGTCAAATCTACTCAGTGCTTTCTGGCATGAGCTGATCATACGGAACCTCTAGACTACTGTTGTTGATGGAAGATGCTAATTTCTGCTGAGCCGATATCCAGTCTTTAATCTGCCACAGACAGGAGACAATATTTCTGTGACAATCGGTGATGGCAGACCCCAATTGTCCTGTACTGGCAACAAGTTACTAATGATTAAATGTCTTTGCCTCGTTGTTGAAACATTTTTTTTGTCTCTTTTCTCTGAATGTAAATGGCAGGTGACCGTGTCCTCAGTGCCTGATGTTGCCTCTGGAATGTTGTGCAGACATCATTGGCGTAGAAACTGTGAGAGGTGACAAACTTATCAAAGTCACAAAAGTTGCAGGGTTTGATTTAGCTGTATAAAACATGCACCAATGCAATCAATTACAGAAAAATGCAACTTTAATATAGGTCTACATCTACCAAAACATTCAAATTTCTGACCAACCCTTACTTGTTCACACAGTATCGATCTTATATAAGATGATCCACCTAATCAAGAAGTTCAATCTCCCTTATCTCTTTCACATGAGATTCGTCCTCTGAGACAGGCCCAACAGGGAAACTGGGAGGCACATCAGGTACTGGGATAGAAGGTGTGACTGTTTGAAAGAACACCTTTAGCCCTGATTCTTAAAAAAGGGTGAAGGTTGATACTGCCATGGCCCCCATCCAAGGATGGAGTTGATTTTTATGAACACTAGATCTTGCACCAGCACCCATGGCCTGTAAAAGGTTAAACTGTGCACCAGCCCCAGGGTAAGTGCCCCTACGGTGCTGAAACAATAGGCTATGTAAAAAGAAGACATTTTATCAGGGAAAATGTTTTTCTCTCCACCACATGAGAATGTTTCACAAATGCTATAAGAAGCAATCCCAAATGATATAATGTTGTAACGTCCTAGAAAGAAATCTGTATAATGAAAAATAAACACAAAAAACAAGGGCATCAATTCATAATAGCAAACACAAATGTATCTATCTCCCTGTTCAATGAGAAGGACAGAGAGGGATCAAGGACAGATATACTGTAAAACGTGAAATTAATGCGTCTCCAAAAGAATGCGACCGCTGGCCCCAAGCCAAAAATGCGACTCAATATGAATGCGACACCCCCTCCTCTCAAGCATCAGTGGATTTATATCTAAACAAAATGTCCTCTGTCAGGTTTACAGGAGAATCCTCACTTTAATCCAACCTTACATTAATCCAATCACACACCAAATAGCACCGCTTATTAGCGCTGAGTAGAGTACTTCAGCTAAAACAATATGTGCGAGCTGGCTCGTGTCGGCCTTTGATGCAGTCGCAAAGAGCAAAGACACCGTGTTGGGTGGCGTCTGTCTGGACTTGCAGGTGTGATCAGTGATGATATAAGTGAGTAGAACGCTTGTCTTGATCCCAGCAGTGACAATTCACAGGATGTAATTAGTGTTTGAATGACATTGTCTATATACTTGTTACAAGTGCTGCTCAATAAACAGTGATGTGGAATACATACGAGGGCTGGCTGAAAAGTTCTAAGCCTAACTGTGAAAGACCAAAGTAGATGGTTTTCATTTATTTCTCCACATAGTCCCCTTCCAGGTTTACATACTTTTGCCAGCGATGCTGCAAGGCCTGGATGCCGGTCAAGAAGAAATTTTCTTCAGCCACCCTAAAAAAGTCATTCACAGTGGAAATGACGTCATCAATGGCGACCGGCTAGTTCCTTTTTCATTTTGGGAAACAGGTAGAGGTCTGACGGCCAAATCGGGTGAATAAGGGGGATGGTCAATGAGTTTGAAGCCACAATCATGGATTGCTGACATGGCAACCACCGATTTCTGAACAGGAGCATTGGCTTGGTTGAACAGGACTCCTTTAGTGAGCATTCCCCGTCGCGTAGCTTTGATAGCTTCACGCAACTGTCTCAGTAGGTCAGCATAATATCTTCCATTGATAGTCTGGCCTTTTTCAAGACAGTCAATCAGCGGAATACCCTTGGAATCCCAAAAGACTGAAGCCATCACCTTTCCAGCAGAAGGAACCGACTTGGCTTTTTGGGGGGCTGGTGATTCCGGATGCTTCCATTCTTTAGACTGAATTTTGGTTTCGGGTTGAAAGTGATGAATCCAGGTCTCATCCATGGTTACAAATCGGGCCAAAAAATCATCATGATCTGCTTCAAAACGGTATGAATTGTCACGGGACGTCAGGAATCTGACACGTTTCTGATCCGCTGTCAAGAGCTTTGGCAACCATCCCAACTCGTTGGTGATAATGTGCTCAACCCTCTCATGAGAGATGCCCACAACACTGGCAATATGTCGAGTGGTCAATCGTCGATCAGCCATCACCATGTCATGCACCCGGGTAATGTTTTCCGGAATGGTTGCTGTTGAAGGCCTTCCTGGATGCAGGTCATCATCAAGGGTCTCTCTGCCACACTTGAATTCCAAAGCCCAGTGGAAAAGGAAGGGGCTTCATCCCCTAAAGTGGAGACCATGTCAGCATGTATTTGTTTTGGAGTTGCAGGTACTTGATGACTGCGCTATAGCCAGTTTTGTCCATTTCTGGTGATTTCAATGGGTAGGTTCACAAGATGGTCTGGTACAAAGACAATAATAACTCTACAGTTGCAGTTCTTATGTCTATGATTCATCAAATGAATGTACTAGTTGGTGGCAAAAGTTTGTTTCAATCCGATTGAGATGTCCCACTTAGGCTTAGAACTTTTCAGCCAGTCCTCGTAGTTGTTTGTTTTCAGCGTATGTCTAAGTTGGTATTTCTGCTATCCAAAATGTCTTATTGTTGATATAAATGCGATGTTTAATAATGCGAGCAAAGACCACTCGCATTTTTTGCATTTAATTCACGCTCGCGTTAATTTCAAGATTTACAGTATCTGATTGGTAGAAGAGGCAATTTTTGGGTTCCGTGTGGTGTGATCGAAATGAAGAAGGAAATTGGGTTGTGTCAGGATAAGAAATATTAATTAATGATATATATTTTCTAAACATTTTATATCTACCATTTATCTCCAATCACCAGAACAATTACAATACACGTGACCAATCAAGGAATCTCAAATTGAAATACAAAATAACAATTATGCACTGTGAATTCTATTTTCAGGCATGAATCCAAATACTTTGATTCCTATCAGAATAGATTGAATCATTGCCAGTTTTAAGCCCATTGGGAATACTGGAAACAATCCAACCCTGATGAAAATGTAAAGAAATCAAATACCATATCAATGCAATGTTGACGGTCAAATTCTAGTTTACGAAGTATTGATTTTCCTTCACAAATGAAGTCCATCATGAAGTGCACATTCCCCACGATCACATTTAATACCATACATACCACAAGCTGTGTATGTGGCGCTGGCAGAGAACAGCTAGCAAGGAATTAACCTGATTATGAGAGAACTTTTCAATGAATTGTTCATCATGTGTTTTTCTTTTTGCACCAGAGAGAAAATATTGTTATATTCAGACGGAGCAGTGTAGGGGGTATTTCCGTTGCTGATTCAAAACCATCATATACACACCTGAACCCAGTGATTAATGCTGCCTTTAAAGACATTTCTCATGTTTCTTGTTGGTTATCGGTTACAGTAGACAATGATAGATTACAGTTCTGTGTCAACAATAGGAATGGTGCTCTGACTATTCAGGTAGAACTGCAAATAAATTTAGAAACCATACACTTTTATAAGATTGCAATTGGTCACTAGTAATCAACATGATCACATGTTACACTGAATCAATGTTATTCATACAAAACCTGACTACAAGAACTTATCAATCAACCATTTAATATTCAGGTCACTAAGGGAGGATTCTGAGACAAACTCATAGTATTTCTATGTTTATTTGAAAAAAAGTATTTTCTCCCATGATGTTTACCGTATTATTTTCTAGACACACATAACAATACCAGGGGAAGATATGTGACACATCAATCCACTGCTTATAGTGTTGGAAAGACCATATGAAACAATAAAATATTCTTCCTGCTTTCCTGTGGAATACTTCATTTGAATATTACTCATCATGCTCATGCCAGCTATAACACACATGTAGTTTTGAATACAGGTTATTGTGACACACCTGATGTTGACACATTTGATTTTATCTGCTGTACAGACATTAGAGACCTAAGCCACTGTACTCCTAAACCAGAATCTATTAACATTTATTAGTCTTGTAAGGGTAGCTATTATATATTCTGACTAAACATGCCAAAGTATACAGAGAATTATTGTAGAAAGAAAACTTCATGACTACTAAAGTAACATCATTTACAATTCAGACAAGCTACAAAGACAGAATCTAGCAACATGTATTTCAGTCTTGAAAGAACAAGTTATTAATAACCCATTTCCACATTTTAAAACAATTGATAAAATATCTGTTAAAAATTCTTTTGGTATTCACATATCAATTTTGGTGAAGGTGAAGGTTTAAGGAAGAACACACCTCCATTTAAGGTCAAGAAAAGACGAGAAACCTTTCACAAACTTTAAGATGCACTGTGGGTTAACTAGGCTGTCTGAAAAGGTGAGGTAGATAATATCAACAGTTGTATAATTTCCGGAATATACAGTTAAACTACTTGCATAATCATGATAGGACAAATGTATTTTCCTGGTTGTATACTGAACAGACATGCAGCCACTAAACACAACCGGGGGAAGGTAGAGTCGGGGGATGATCAAACCATTTATGATATTTGGTTGTATAATGAAAAGATTAATAAAACATGCAACACTAAAATTCAAGGCCTTTTCAAGGTATTCAAATGTCATTTTCAAAGCTTTTTATTTGGGTTATTAGCCTTAGTCTTATATTTATTTTAAATCAAGCATACTACACACTGCAAATTCAAGGCTTTTAAAGATATTTTCAGGTTTCTGCAAGGTTGACACTAAAAATCAAGCTTTTCAACATTTTTCAAAAGATACCTTAAAATTCAAGGCCTTTTAAAGCCTGTATGAACCTTGAACATGTTGAATGAACTGGCCCACTGGTCATTAACCAATTAACATAGCCAGCATTATGTGACCTCACGCAGCGAGTTTTCAGGTGTTTGCACCTGGTCAAAAGGCAAGGAAATCAATTACAGTGTTTACAAGTAAAATCAATGTACATGTATTTTGCTTCAGTCATATTCCTCTTGAATGTAAATTTGTAATACTGATCTGTTACTCCATCACGGCTATAATGTCCATATGGACAAATAATTCAAAGTCTTCATTCTCTCACTTTGGTGCTTAATCCAAACATCAGAAAATTAAATATGTAGCTTTTGGGGAAATAAGTTGTTGAGAACACACTACAACCTCATGCTTTATGTTCCTTTCACCAACAATTTATCTATGATAATGAGTTGCTATCGTAAGTTCTCTGTATGTTTTGCAAGCACAAAATGGGACTAAAATAATGACCTACACAAGATAAAAGGCCTCTAGGCTTAACATTGACCTTGGCGTTTGATATGAGAAAAACGTGAACATGTTGAAACTAAGTATCACTGGTTCAATACAACATCATTGTACACACAAACACAAGCTTGGGCTGTTTCCCCACAATGACTTGTATTCAGGTGAATACCGCTAATAAAATGCCATAGTGAGCAACACCAATTTGTCCCATGACTACAATAATTGGTGAACAGCGTACCTATGCTTTAGTATAAATAATGTATCTGGCAACATAATATCACAAATTATACCATAGGATATTATGATGTGTTTATAAATACATGTGTTTGTGATACTATATTCTAAAAGTAGGCCCCACAAATGCATTATTCAATATTTAATTCAATGGAGCGAATCTAATTTTTGGCAAAATTGTGGGTGAACTATTTCAACTGTTTCAACTATCAATAAACTGGAATATCTTATTTTCAAATGTAAGTATCACATGCCATTGTAAAATATGCATCTTCCAGTTATAGAAACATGCACCAGTCTCCCCAAAATTCACTTTGTTCAGGCAGCCAAAAGAATTAAATTAAAGGGTTTTTCCCACAATAACATCAATAATCAGTCAAGGGTGTGCTCGGATTCTTGATGTTTACTCTGTAGCATTTATCTCTGGACCCCTAAATATGCTGTTTACATGATCTTTCACAAACTTGGACAAGATTAATATGGTAAAGCAAAGAAAAGAATTAGGGTCATCATGAATGTGTGTTTACAAACTGCATACATGGCATTAAGCTGGTACGTACACTGTTATAGCACCAATATTGTGCATTAACACATTAGGCCTACTGTGTATTATGAAACCTATGTAAATACGATTTGGACCTCTCCATTTTTTTGGGCAAGGCATGTAACTTGCAACTTGATAAAGTAAACATACTTTCACCAGCTGATAGCCTACAAGATTTGTAAAACAAATCATGCAACATATTTCAAATGAGATTCTTCATCGAGAGTATATTTTGTAAATCAAAACTGACCGTGAAGTAATACCAGCCAGACATAAAATCAACGCCCCCAAATCCCAAGCCCAATCAACCATGCGTTTCCACTATATTTAGCTTACGTCGTCTGCACGACATTTTTGCGTGTCGCAACCCAAATCATCAACTGATTAAAGCTCTTCTAAATCTACTTTGGTCAACATATTAGTAAGAAATTAAAATTCAGTCTCGAAAGAAATTGTAATTCAACATTTAAGAAAACAACTGTTATTTGACGAAGTCACTTGATGATTTGACATATCCGCTCCCTACAAGAAAACATAAACAAATGGGATAATTTTGTGTTATTTAAGTTGAAATAAAATACAAGAAATGTAATCACATGGCAACATAGAAAATACACGATCCTAGATCACTCTGGTATTCATCTAGGTTTGTTTGTATGTATTGGGGTGGATTTTCACTCACCGAGTAGAGAAATCACAAATTCTCACTGATATATGACAAATCGCACAATATGGCCGTCCCTATGACGTCACGTGAGTTCTCGTAAAATGATGCGTGTATAAAAGTTAATATATCACTCAAATGTTTATGTTTTATGAAATAATCGTAACAACTAGCATTCGAAAACAAAAAAAAGTTCAATCTTTTACACAAAAGTCACATTTCCCATACTGCGCAGCGCCATACAAACATGGCGGCTTTCATCCGATCCTGGAATCGACAGGGCGATTCCTAATGTTTTCTTGATAGTGCATGTTTACCTTTTGCACATGTATTGCTAAAGAAGACACCCATCGTAAACGATAAGGTTGTTATATTTATTTGAATTTCAGTTATTGTTATAGTTTCTTTGAAGTTATACGCTGTGTCAAAATAACGCTGTCACTTTCGCTTATATGAAAACATGCGCAGACAAGTGCTCGAATATTTGACAGGTGCCCGCGACTCTCCTCTGATAATATGAAATTCGTCGAATATTCCATTTAGCTTGTGCATAAACAAATGACATTTCATTTATTTGCAAAATTATTTGCATGACCTATCATATGGGATAATGAATATGATGAATTGGTGAAAGGAAAATGAGATGCAATACAATAAAAACAGGAGTTGACTTATGTCTTTTGGAAATAACTTCTATATTCTATCAATGTGACGTTTTGGGACAGATGCTAGTACCTTTGTCAAGCAAATAGGGTCTACATGACACATATGAGATGCATGGCACATCTTGGAGATGTGAATTAGCAGTTAGACCCACTCATTAAATAACTGTATTCTCAATTTTTGAGTATGTATATAATTGATTTGGAATCAAACGCTTAAGGGGCCAGAACTTCGACCATTTTAAAGCATTGTTGGCAATAATGCTATTTACCGTGCGCAGCCTGAGCTCTACCCTCCAGTCAGTTATCAAGCTATACCGTTACCGTGCCTGACGCTCCAGTGACTCTCGCTTCACGATCCAACACTCCTTTTTGATCTTAGGGAAACTTACATATCTTTACGATCCAACACCCTTTTTCGGTCTAAGGGAAACTTACACATCTTTACAATCCAACACCCCTTTTCAGTCTTAGGGAAACTAACATGTCTTTACAATCCAACACCCCCTTTTAGGTCTTAGGAAACTTATATGTCTTTACCATCCAACACCCCTTTTAGGGCCTAAGGGTTAGCTTGCTTTGGGCAAGGGTTAGCCATAAATTCTTACCTTTTGAAGCATTAATCCGGTTAATCCAATTGGTCGGTCATGTTGACATAAACAATGGCGGGTGTGGTTTCAAGAAAAGATAAATGGGTGAGCGACCATGACGTCACACGCATGCGCAATTCATTGTTTACTGAATTACGCCTGCCTGTTAAGGGGCTGCTAATAACCCATTAAACAAGCATTGTTTACATGTGATAGTGCTCGTGGTCCAGTGGTAGAGCGTTGGCTAATTAACACATCAATTAGCCAAGCCAGTGACCCCGCAAAGCGCGTTCGAGTCCCCACAGCGCTAATTGGATCTGAAAAAGTGCACCCGGTAAAGTGCACTACTCCCGCATTGTTTGCAAACAATACTTGATAATGCCCCAAGCTTGCTTGGCTGTTTTCACCCAACTCTGCAAGAAGTACTGTAGCATTATCATTTAGGTTCCTTTGGTGTGAATCATGAAAAACAGTTCTACAATCAAAGAGCATTAACTATTCAATACATGATGCGAATATTTTCAGATTTGTATTCTTCTACCATGTATACTGGTATTGATATTTAGCTTATTTGACTTGGTCATTTTGATGTGACATCTTCTACATGTCCTAAGCTTCAAGAAAGGAAATCTTTCATTTTGAAAATTAAAAATGGCCGCTGCAACATTTATAAAAGTAAAACAGCCTTCACATCAATCTCTTCTCTGAAACCACTGGAAATGACTGGTTTGAACAGACAGTGAAGTGTCGTCTAAAATTTGGTTGTCCTTAAAAAAAACCAGTAAATAATGCATATGTAAATTAAACAGTTCATCTGATGAAAAGATTTTTTTTCGACAGTTTTATGTAAACGAAGCGAAACAAAAAATTGCCTAATATCTGAAAGACATAATTATGTATCAAATTGGATACCAGCTTTCTATGCTGGTCGGATAAAGCAACCTAATGGATCAGGTGGTCACAGTATCAATCACTGGATTGCCTGGCCCTTGTTTAGTGTGACACACACAATGAAACGACCAAAAACATTTGAACAAATTCTTTCTACCATTGTGTACATATTTATGCTAAACAGAAACTTTGACAATTTCTCTCGAATTTACCAAGTTATTGAATGTATTTATTTTTGACACCCTTTTTCTTGCTGATAAACTATACCCATGCATATTGTGCCAATGTATGCAACAATTGACAACAGTGCTTTCATCTTTTCCCAATCCTCTTGTGAATTTTCATTGTGAATTCCAAATAGAGACCTCTGTTTCTGAAGCTTGCCTTATACATCATCCTGGGGAAGTCATCTAGTTTTCCAGTAAGATTGGTTGTTCACTGCTTGTATGGGATTCCTGATGATGTGCAGTATGTGATGAGTGTTCTGTCGTGATGTACTCCTACCACCAGCATTGTATACATTCCCTTCTTGTTGCAGGGGCATCATGTCTGATGACGAGGCTAAGAAAACTGTGGCTAAAGACAAGAACATGCACAAATGTAATTTGTGCACCCTGTCATATGCATCTGAAAGAGTAGGTGACAGATTGTATACCAGATGTACATTGTATGTCGAGGGATTTATACATAAATGTCATTTGTAACTTATGTATGAAATTGTATCAATATGTCTATTAATTGCCCTGGATTACAATTTTGAGTTATATTTTGTGAGGTAGTTAAAAATAAGTTTAGAAAATATGGAAAATATAAGGGTCTGTTTCTAGCCTAACTATTTCTAGCTGGGGGTGAATGTTAAGTTGAGATAAAATTAGTACATGTTGCATGCATAGAAGCAAAAGCGAAAGATATTGAGGAAGTTGTAAAACAAATAGTGTTGTTTACCTGAGAAGGTAGGTAGGGTTCACTTTTGTTTCTATTTCTGGTACAATTTAAAACTGCAACTGTGTTGGAGAACAACTTCAGTCAACACATACTGTGTTTGGTATAGAGTTTCATGTGTGCTCTTTTGTTGTCACGAACAATGAATGTCACCAACAGTGTATACCACAGAGTTAAGTTAAAATTAGGCATTTTATGTTATGTATGAGGATTTATTGCATCACTGCTTATTTTTTTTATATGTCTATGAGAGGTTAATTGTGCCATAGTTATACATTTATGAAGCACATATTTTCTGTTGATTATAGCTGCTCAGAAGCCCTTTGGAGCAATGAATTATCCTGAGTATGGCTGAAAACAGTCCATTTTAGTTTAAAAGTTGTTTGTTTATCATGTTTATTCAATTAATAATTGAACCGTGAATAGTCTTACTGAGCAACTATCTACATGTTTCTTCATTGTTTCTTTCAGGATTTGCGAGAACACTTTTGGTCTCTGATGCATCACACAAACATAGAATGCAAGAAAAAGTAAGTTGTGTTAAGTATAGTCATGAGTATGTCAGACTGTCTGGATGACAGTGACATATGTTTCAAAGGAACAACCATTTGGGGATTACAATCAAGGATAGGCCTCTTTCTAAGTACTTCATACTCATTGTTAGAGTTTTTACAATTTCTACAGTACTAGAAGTAGTTTTGAATGATTGTTGACCTGGCCAAGACCTGTTATTGATGTGCCATCATAATAAAGCTGGAATGTTGTAAACAGGATCTTAAGACAACATTCACTCCTTAATATTGGTATTCCCTGTGATTTGTTTTGTCAATGTTTCGTCTCTTTAACTCATAATCCACTGATCGATCTGCTTTTTATGTAATCCACCATGCTTCAACTATTAGGAGTAAAAAAGCTTCATCCAAGTCATATTATGTCCATAGGACTGATCTTTTAAAGGAAGTGGTATTCCTTAGTAAAACAACCCATACTAATGATTCTGTAATGCAAGTTATCTTGTGTGTGGTCATGCTAGTGTGGTGTTAATTACACCTCTATGGATCTTTCAGGAACAGTCAGCACAACTGCACTCTCTGTTTTACTACCTGTGGAAGTATTGCGGAATATCGGAAACATCTGAGTGGTGAGAAACATAAGAAGGCTGCAGAAGAAAATCGTAATGCTGAGGATGAAAAGGAGGCAGCAGAGGCAAGGGAAGCTCAACATAAAAAATCTGTGGCAAGGTAATATAAGAATGTTATTCCATAAAACTTCAACTGACATGTCTGCCATTTTTGTGAAATGGGGATCCGTGGGTACAGTGTATGATGTGACTGCTTCTATGTGGAACAGCCGTAAACATTTCTTAATGTGTACATGTGTTACTGGAATACCAGAAGAACTATTATCTTGGTGAATATGTGTCACTTTCTGTGACAGTATGATGGGGCGGTCGGGTAGCCTCATGGTTAAAGCGTTAGCTCGTCATGCCGAAGACCCGGTTTCGATTCCCGGCATGGGTACAATGTGTGGAGCCCATTTCTGGTGTCCATACTCACTCACTCACTGTGACAGTAATGGTCATTGCCTGTACCATCTAGCACTGTTTGCCGTGTCGTTCTGTGGTGGTACATGCTTACATTCTGCTGGCATTGACCTGTGAAGATCTGAGGTAAAATTGGTCTTCATCAACCCATGCTTGCCTTAAAAGGTGACTATGCTTGTCGTAAGAGGCTACTAACGGGATTGGTGGTCAGGCTAGCCAACTTGGGTGATGCATGTCATCAATCCCAATTGCATGGATCGATGCTCATGATGTCAATCATTGGAATGTCTGGACCAGACTCGATTATTTACATACCACCGTCATATAGCTGGAACATTGCTGAGTGTGGCGTTAAACAACAAACAATCAATCAACCTGCTGGGATATTAGTTAAAATGTGGTAATGTTGACAATGGTTTCAAAACTCCTAAGGCTGTGACAACAGTGTTTGTTATAATATGATACGTATCTTAAAAGGAAGTCTGTTATAAAACATTTGACATGTGACATGTTATGGTAACATTTAAATCATTAAAGGAAATGAATAGAAGCCAAGCTAAAACACATTTTGTAGAATTGAGTCAATAAGAATACCAGTGGCTTGAGATATCTTGTAGATGCAAGCATGAAATAGTATTTTGCAATCTTATTTCCAGATACTTCATTCATGGATCATACATCAGAGAATGTTAGCCCATTCAGCGGTAGAAACTAACAGTTTCAGTCCACTAGTCCTTATAATGATAACATATAGCAAAACCCTTAAAAAGGGCAAATTTCTACTGGTCCTTATGATACCTTTACTATTGGGTAGTTTGGCCAGGACTACAGGACTAGTGCCAATTTCTAACCCTGCCATTCAGCCTGTAGCACTGCGGATTAAGGACAATTAATGTTACAAAAATAGATAGTTATATTTCACATTAAGTCAACCAGTAGTCGATATTTTGTTTTAACATCTTAGAATTTATCCATGGTGTCAACACTTTCAGACAACTGTGAAACATTAATAAATTGAAAAAAATAGTGTATTAATTCTCATTAAATCACTCATTTAAACTGTCATCTTCCTTGCAGGGTGCCAGATAAGCACAGTAACATGAAGGACAGGCAAACTTTGTCTGGTGATGACGATCAAGAACAGGAGGAACAGAGTGAAGGGTTCAGGAGAGACCCTATTTTCTACAAGAGGAAGAAAAAAGCCCAGTCCGAAAAACAACAAAAAGACATTAACCAGCAACATTCAAGATGGGATCAGCCTGACCCTTACAATGATGGAGACTATGATAGATATGGCAACCCATGGGACCAAGGCTACAACTACCGCTTCAACAATATGTGCCACAATGACTATTACCAAAATGGCTATCATAGTGGATATGGCCATCAAGATTTTCAAAATCGATATGGCAACGGCTATGGTTGGTTTCCCCCAAGAGGCGGTTTTGTTGGCTTTAATGGGCCCCCAAGAGGGGCGGTGCAAGGACCAAGATATGTGGACTTTGATAGTCATGAGAATGTGAGAATGGATGATGATATGGACATGGAGGGGGAAAGTGGGGAGGAGGAAGGTGTGAGTGTGCATAATAAGGAGTTTCCTTCCTATCAAGGCCAGTACTGGAACGATTATCAGCCTAATGGGCATCCACCTCCACCGTGGCATGGTTCATGGAATAACAGTAGTCAGAGAGGCAGTGTTGGGGAAGTGGAGTTTGAACAGAACAATGAAGAAAGGGCAGTTGGGACAAAGAGTAAGAAAAAGAAGAAAGGAAAGTGGAAGGGAAAGACAAAGACACAAGGGGAGAGACACAAAGGAAAGGTTAACCCTACAAATGGTGAAAGTCCTAATACTGCAAATGCAAGGAAACGGTGTCGAAAGTCTGATCCTGTGAAAACAGACCCCAAAACTTCTCGATTGGGAGATGTGAACAGCATATGTGCTGAGGCAAAGGCAGTGATGGATGGTTTCACATTCCAGTTTGATAAAGTGTTTAGTAGTGACCATGATGCAGAGACACTTTCTCACTCGGTGAGGTCAACATCTTCCAACAAGTCCAAGTCTTCAGCAAAAAGCAGGAGTAGCAGTAGTAGCCCCTCGTTAAGACTGAAGAGCCTTAGTGCAAGGAAACTTCAGAATAGTCGAGTCTCACCAAAGAGTATTCGTGTGTCCCCTAAAGTAAATCGGGACAGTAAGGTAGTTAGAAGTGAACTGCAAAGTGATGACACAAATGCAGAGTCTGGTGTTTTAGAAAAAGCTGAGAAGCTGTGTAAAGAACTTAGGGAAAAGAGGCAGAAAGCTAAATCAGACAAAGAGAGGATAATGAAGTCCAAGAAAAATGAAATGAGGGATGTGTTGAACAAGCAAATCAAGACTTTAAGTGATGCAAATAAATCTAGAATCAAGGGTCATTTGGCATCTGTTGAGAAAGACTCTGCTGTGTCTTCTCTTCAGGAAAGTGGTATTGCATCGTTCTCATCTTCGCAGACATCTGCAGATCTAACTGCCAGCAGAAGCTCACTTGCTTCCAGTTCACAGACTTTGGTTTCTCAAAGTGAAGATCAAACCTCAACTCCTAGAAATGATATTGAGAGGATAAGGCACAGTATTGAAAACAGTGTCAGAAGATCTTTGTCAAGCCCAGCAAAACCAACGTCATCTTCTAGTGAATCTCCTGTTAACAGCTCAAAAAACAGGAAGCCATTGAGCAAAGATTCTTTGTTGAAGATGGTGAACTCACCGAGGTCCAGAAATGAGAGGCTGCATTTAGCGAGAATGTTGAGAACCCGTGCCAGAACACAGAACAAATTAGCCCCTTCAAGATTGAATGTTCAGCTGAATGGACTGTATGACAACTATGAATTTGATGAAGAGGACATCCCTGCTATATCTCTGGAAGACCTGTCACCAGAAGTCAAGCTACAGATTGCTCAGCTGATTGAGGATGATGTAAATATAGACTTAATTAACAGTGAGCCGGATACTCCAAGTTCTCCTGGTATTGAAGCCAAGGTTAACCTCAGCAAGCCGTCCAGCATCAGCAGATTAGAGGCTATGGAAGCAGCAGCTGGTTATGGAACGATGGCAAACACGATTCAATCAGATGCTGCATTGTCCATTGCCGATCTGAATAGCCCACCCCACAGACCTCTGCGTGAAAGTTCCACACACCAGGCTGTTCTGAATGTTGAGTCACTGGAGACCATGCAGTTCAGAGAGTCTTCCATTACTGTGACATCGATTGATGGCATTCCTCAATTGCAAGTGTCAGAGCCAACTGTCAGCTCCAACTTTAGTCCACTGACATTATCAAGCCCAGTTCCTACAAGTGTGCCCAGTGCTACTTCCTGTGGGGATGGTGTTCCGAAACACATGTCATCGGCTGTTTCCAGTGCTGTGGTACTGTACTGCTTTCTCATCACATTTGTTCATTTTCTTTACTTAAACATTTGTGCAACCTATTACTTAAAAACTATGGCATGGATTCTTTTCAAATTCAGATTTCCATACTAATAGAAGAGGTGAAGTGCAAACTTTGATTTTGATATGTTGATATTTTAAGAAAATATTAATTTTTATATGTTTTGAACTTAGAATGTTTATTTTACTTCAACAGTTGTGTGTCCTATAACTTGAGAACTACTTCATGGATTTTTTACAAATTTAAGGAACACTTTCTATACTAATTGGAGAGGTGCAGTGCAAAGTTTTCCTATCAAAGATTTTGATATGTGTGTTTCTGAATTAATATGACCATGATGACTTTTTCATGTTTTGAACTTAGCATGCTTAGATTAGAATATTTTTAACTTCAACATTTATTCGTCCTATAACTAAAACTTCTTCATGGATTCTTTTCCTATTGTGAGTACAGTTTCTATACTAATAGGAGAGGTGCAATGCAAAGTTTGATTCCGCTTTTTTCATGTTTTGAACTTAGAGTGAGTGAGTTGGGTTTAACGCCGCTTTTAACAGTATTCCAGTTATATTGCGGCGTGTCAGCTTAATGTGGGAGGAAAGCCCAAAGTGATGCAGGTGTCAGACATTTACCACTTCGGTGAATCCCCAAGCACAGGTATGGTGCTGACAAACCTAGAAACATAATCGGGGCTAACCGGGATTCGAACCCACAATCATAGGTTTCCGGTGTGCCCAAGGGACACAATTCTGCACAGCGAATCGCGGCGCCTTAGACGACTGGGCCACCTCCTTTGAACTTAGAAATATGTTGAAGTTGGGGGTATTAGTGTGCCTTTCTCACTTTTTGCCTTGTTTCTTTTGAATCAGTATGTTCCAAACGACTTTTACTCATCACTGTAATATGTATGCCGGTAGATTCTGATAGCTGCCATGCTTTGGTTACTTTTCTTGTTTCACTCAGCGGAACTCCTGCTATGTCTTGACCGGACAAACCAGTGAATGATATTGTTAGCAATGTCCCCCTTTGTCGGGATACGATGACACGCAATCAGCCAGGTCAATCACCCTGACGGCCCAATCCATTTAACGATAAGCGTGGCTTGCTGGGACCAATGACAAGGACTCCTTGTCTTGCACCTATTGTTTCATCCCCTGATTTTAGTGATCTTGTTCTCCAACATATATGTTATGCATCTGTTCTGTTTGTAGGATCTGGGCAGAAGAGCTTTACAGATGAGTGGCCTTGAGGACAGGCTGAGCCTCAGTCACAGTTGTACATCTGTGGCTACACCAAGTATGTGCCCACAAGTTCTTTTCATTCATAACACTGTACTATGGTAAATACCATTCCAACTATTCCACAGCTCATTCTGGACTAGTAGTGTATGAAAAATAACTACTTAATTCCTCACATAACAAAGAAGTTGACAGTCATAAATTCTTTTCCTTATAATTCCTGAGAATATACATGTCATCACACAATAAAATCTTCAGAATGTTCAGAAGAAGTCGTCTCTACTGTCAGCTATCCATAATCAGTTGTGAAAGTAAAAGTATCTTGATGTCCAAGGCTCTTTTGCATTCACAAGATGGGAAATCTCGCTCCTTTTTTGTGGTGTCAACACTGAAATTGTTTTGACGTAACACATTACTTTGTTGTCATGCTATAATTTAGTGTGAAGAGGATGCCAGACGTCACTGATTCGTGGACGTAATAGATGTAGTATTCTTAGAAAAAATAAGTCCTTCTAGATTTTCACTGGTCTCCTACCAACAGACAAGTTGCCATGTCTAACCCTGGGCACATGAAATTAGATGAGATTAGATTAGAATGTTATACCAAAGTAGAAATTATGAAATGAAAATAAAGATGTTTCAATCCTTTGAACACCCTTTTAATACATTTTGTGGTGCAATTTATTCGTACAGGTCCACAGAGTTTGGTCCCAAGTGTGAACCCACCTCAAAGTCAGTATCTGATGAGTGCAGTGCTGGAGCTCTCCTTGAAGGAGGAAGAGAAACAGAAAGATATTGATGAGCTGGAACGGAAGATTGATGTGATGCGGCAGATGCTCAGGAGGACTTTGGACCATCTTGAGAACAGCGAGCAGCGTAGGAAGGAGGTACTTATAACATCATCATTATTATAACTTGACAGCTTGTGCTTCTAAAGCCTTGAATCCTAATAGATAGCTTAGCTTAACTTAGTTCTGCTTGATGTAGAACTGCCTAGAACTGCCTTGATATGTTAACTGTTTTACAAGAAGGAATGGCAAGGGAAAGTTTGAAAAGTCATTAAAGATAGAGTGGGTGAGTTGGGTTTAACGCCGCTTTTAACAGTATTCCAGTTATATCTCGGCGTGTCAGCTTAATGTGGGAGGGAAGCCCCAAGTGATGCAGGTCTCAGACATTTACCACTTCGGTGAAACCCACGAGCACGGGTATGGTGCTGACAAACCTAGAAACATAATCAGGGCGAACCGGGATTCGAACCCACAATCATAGGGACACAACTCTGCACAGCGAATCGCGGCGCCTTAGACGACTGGGCCACCCGTTTATCATTTATGATAACTTAATGGTTTTATTGACACTAACTCATATAGTCACTGATATTCATTTAGTATAAGTGAAATTTCTTGAGATTCTTTCTATTCAGTTCTATTCTTTCAAAATTCTTTTCAGAATATAAATTCAGTTGATGTTTAGCAGTTTGTTTTGTTTTGTTTGTTTTGACACCAATGTTTCATATTTCCATTCCAGCTCCTTAATGATAACAAGAAGATCAGGGAGAGAAAACTGAAAGTGTTGAGAGGTAAAATGTGTTGTCAAGGGCAGTACATCCATCTAGTTATGAGCAACATCCCACGCCATTGGGCTACTAGAACGTGGAGGTCACTGGACCTGACCACCCGGTCCAATGTGTGTTAACTCTTCATGTCGAGCAGATCCCGACATGGGTACAATGTGTGAAGTCCATTTCTGGTGTCCCCTGCCGTGATATTGCTGGAATATTGCTAAAAGAGGCGTAAAACCATACTCACTCACTCACTCACTCACTCACTCACTCACTCACTCACTCATGTCGAGCAGCGCAGTGTTAAATACCTGGATCCCCATGGGCGATAAGATAATTGCAAGTTCAGATGAAGCACTTGAACTATTTTAAACTATTAGCTACCCTAGAAATTAAGATTGGTTGTGTGAAAATTTCGACCAAACGGCAGTTTAGGTCTTATCTTGCATGATTATGTACATGCTTATTTGTACACTGATAAAAAGAACAGTCCTTGCTAAAACCGATTGACAAATTTCTGAGCATTTCTGAGCCTTTCATTTTTACTTTGAGATGAAGCATAAATTCTGATACCAGTGTTGCGAACTTCTTCTGCTTTATAAAAGTGCAATAATAACCACATGAACCCATGATTAGCATTCCCGTGTAATGGGACTGTTTCAAGGTTTTGTTGGAATTTGACTGCCATTGCCTGTGATGATTCTAACATTTAATGCACAAAGATTATTGACATAAGAGATTATTCTTCCATGGACCTCTTCTTAATAGCCCATTTGTGGCACATGATATGTTAGGGGCAACAGTCAAAGTCACAAGATTAAAAAAACTCACAAGATTTAAAAAACTCACAAAATTTAAAAAACTCACAAAATGTTTGTGATTACACTTTCTCTTCAAGCATTCTTACATTTTTCATTAAACTTGGTATTTACCTTTTCTTGGATGAGGCCCTGCTTTGTATAGGTTTTGGTGAAAGTAAGTGACAGGTCAAGGTCAACAATTAGGTTTTTGTAACACATGGTTACCTCTACAGTCATGGAAATATATATTTATGTATTTCTTAGCCAATTCCAACACATCAAATGTCAAGTGTATTTTTGACAAAAGTCAATGTCACCTTTGAGGTAATTGTGAAAAGTGCTTGTTTCATGCTTTCTCTTTGGAACAAAGATTATTGACATTGGAGGATATCTTACAATTGATTTGTTCCACATGGACCCAGAGATTTCTTTTGTCAAAGGCTTTGATAAGGTCAAAGGTCAAGGCCATGAGAGAAGTGTCACAAATGTGTGGTTAGACTTTTTCAAAGTATTCATGCATTTATCATTAGACTTATTAAATAACTTATTTAGGATGGGGCCCTGATTTGAACAGTTTTCATTAAAGGTTATGGTCAGCATTCAGGTTTTGATAGTTATATCATTGGCTGTTCTTTTAGGTATGTATCTTTAAGTGACATGGCTAGTAAAGGGCAATGTAATCTTTGCAGATATTGTGAAGCAAGGTTGTATTATTCATTGCCAGTTACTGCTGCATATTTAATTGTACGATACTGAAACCTGGGTAATTGTTGGATCTTATCAAGTTGCCTGATTAAGGTCAATGTCTGAAAGTACACAGTATGAAATTGTGGAAATGGCAATGAAGCCGCTGCTTCTGTTTTTGCAAGTTACTGCAAACCCCTTTGGTTTCTGTTAGTGGTCAGGCTCGCTGACTTGGTTGATGTATGTCATTGTATCCCAACTGCGTGGATCGATGCTCATGATGTCAATCACTGGATTGTCTGTTCCAGACTCGATTATTTACAGACCACTGTCATATAGCTTGAATATTGCTGAGTGCAGGATTAAACAACAAAAAACAAATAAACAAACTGTTATAGTTTCATGGTTATTGCCACGTCCCTATTGTTTATTATGACATGAGAATAACATCTACACTGAAACATCAATACCACAAGAATTCATAGTTTTAATGAAGGTTGACAAGGTACATAGGCACGTTCCTTTTCTACTGATTCTTACTTGGTCTTAACCAAGGCTAATACTTTATATTATATGGCAGCCATATACTTAACATTGTTTGAAATGATTGTTATTGATTTTGTTTGTACAGAACTGATGGGACATCAATCATTAGAATCTCCTCTGCACACCACTCAGCTTTCCTCTCCACTCCATGCAGTCTCCGAGAACGTCATGACTCCAACACGGAGCCACTTGTCATCCGAATCCATGGACATTGACTTTGTCACAGACTGTGTATCATCTACAAGTCAGGCTAAGCCAGACTCTAACGTCAGGATCGATCTTCCCCACCCAGATTTCCTTTCTTCAAGACTCCCAGATCATCGAACAGAGGCCCCATCCCCAGCAGACACAGCTACAAGGCCAGTATCCATGTCTACTGTTTCTGCTCCCTCCTCCTCAGTTACTAAGGAGGTTGACACTAACCTTGCACACTCCTCTCAATCCCGGGACAAGCCCACTAGTTCTCTCTCACTAAGTTGTGTTTCAGTTAAGCAAGAGCAGAACAGCCCGCCACCTGATATAACCCCATGTGTCACATCCCCCAGTTTGACCGAGACCGGTGGTGGTGAGAGTGCTACAGTTGTTGATAGTTTTGTGCCTAACTCATCTGTTACAAAGTCCACCCAACCTGGAACAGTTTTGTTAAATACCCAACCCTTGTTGGACAGTTTTGAGTCCAGTTCTGATCCTACTGCTTCTGAAGCTCATTTGATCTCCTCATTTACTTCTGGGAAAGCTGGAACAAATGTGGATTTTTCTTCTCTGACTGATGTAGCGGCGGTCATCAGACCTACAGTGGATTCTTCTCACACAATCATAAATATGACAAATTGTTATCACACATCTACTCCTTGTGCAGAAACTCAAACTGATACAGATCGTTTGGCCTCCTTTTCAACCTGGTCTCCACTGGCAGACCGTCTGACCTCAGTATCAGGGTCTTCCCTCAGGAGAACACATTCCGTGGATGCAGTGACAAGTGTCAGTGGTAAAAACACTGCCACTGGATCAACTCCAAACACACCAAATTTATGTGACTCATCTAATTCAACTATCAGGCACATTTTGGCAAGTCCCCCAGTAGCTGACGTCTGCTCTAAATCTCCCTTTGATAAAGATGCTAAGGACTCAACAAGTTCAGGATTTGTGTCTGTGGCATCAGCCCAAAGAAGGATCTCAGAATCTGAAATGTCACCCAGTAAGGAGTCAATGTCTTTGATGAGTGTTACCTCTGGCAGAACAAGAACAGTGTCTGAATCCAGTGATGGTGATGCGGGTAAACGGTCACAGTCGGTTCCAATGACCTATCTTGGTAGTATTAGTGGAGGTGTCGAAACAGCTGCAGTTTTAAAAAAGCTTGCAGCAGACTTGGGTAACCTGGGCAGTTTGAACAACATGTCTTGTGTTATGCTTGACAGACAAGATATTTCTGATAAATTTCAATCTGTATCATCGCGAACAAGAAGGAACTCTGAAAATAGTCAAAAGTCATCAAACCAAGTTGCAACAGATTTCCATTTGATGGAACTGGACCTGAAAGGTGATAACAGTGGGAAGGACTCGACTCCTAGAGACGAGTCTGACCAGAATGGGAGCATCGTCAGCAACAGCTCCCTGGGGGAGAAGATCAGGCGGTATTGTCAGACAGTCAACAGAAGGACGTCCCTGGAAACTATTGAAGGAGAAGCATCAGATGGGGATCGGACTTTGAGGGAAGAAGACTTTGCAAGACCTGAGAGTCCGGGATCTGACAACACACCAGGAAGAATACTTAAACAGTGCTCAGTTGTTTTGCAGAAATTGGAGCTAGAGAGACAGGCAGCCAATGGATTGAATGAGAATGATGAAGTGCAGGAGATGGCTGATCATGATGTTCTGGTTCAGGAGGTTCAGCAGCAGGAGGTGATGGTGCAGGACAAGGAACAGCCGCAGGCAGCTCCAATTGATGAGGCTACAAAAGTAGATACAAATGGGCCACCATCTCCAGGGAGGAAAAAGAGAAAAACTAAGAAAGAGAGAGATATTTTGGCCAACAGAAGGAAATACTGGTTTGATTCCAGTTCTGATAATAACTCTCAGGAAGAAGAAACTGTGCCCAAGCTGTCAACTCTTAAACAACAGCTTGTATTTAGTCAGAAAGATAATAATAACTCCGATCTAGAACAAGGCTCTTTGGATAACAATATTGCTGATATCAAGAGGGAGATTGAACAATTTGAAGATCAAGTTCAAGCAGAAGTTCCTCAGAACAAGGTGGATGTGATGGGGAATCCTAATGATGACCCACTCTCGTAAGTCAACAATGAATTGTGATATAATAAGGCCTCTATTAACTGTTTTAGCTCTGCTTTTTATGTGTTGGATTTTTGAGTTTGCAGTTAGTGTTTTTGTTTGTAGTTCTAGTTTGAGAGTTAGATTTGTTAGTTTCAATTAAAACAGTTTACCCTGAAATGTATTAAAAGAAAGATCATTCATTTCTTGCTATTTTCCCTCTTAGTAACGAGGAGTATTTATGAGGAGTAATTAATCAAGCATTTATGTTTATTATTGTTTGTAGCATGTCTGTCTTGTCCAGGATACCAACAAACCTTTCGTGAATGCCCGAGAGAAAGACTATAGTCTGGAAGGTAATTTAAGGTACCGACGTTTACTACAATATCTGAAAAACTATCGGACCTACTCCAGTCAAAGTTGGTATGAGATTATTAAACGTGCAAACATAACTGGATATTACATTTAAAGACAATCGGTGCATGAATATCAGTGCCATCTGCATAATGCTACCCCTGCGTCACAGGGCCATATGACACAGTTGAACCGTGCACCCTTTCAAGTTGAGTTGATTGGTTCAACTGTGTCATATGGCCCTGTGACGCAGGGGTAGCATTATGCAGATGGCTGTTACAATGAATGCTCGTTCCACCCGTGACGAACAGGTCTGGTTGTTGATGAAATATGGTGATAGCTAAATAGTCAGATTTTTTATTCATGCACCGATTGTCTTTAAATGTAATATCCAGTTATGTACGACTGTTTAATAATCTCATACCAACTTTGACTGGAGTAGGTCCGATAGTTTTTCAGATATTGTAGTAAACGTCGGTACCTTAAATTACCTTCCAGACTAAATTTGATCTTCTTTTTTAGCATGATGTGTAGATGCATGCTATCCACAGCCTTACAAGCAGACTTGCAGTGTCTGCATAGCAACAGAGCAGTGATAAAAAATGAACCAATCACTATGTAGCCTGTTTTCTTTTAAGGAGTAAATTCTCAACTAACTTTGCTCAAATATAATTGCAGCCCATGTGTTTTTGTCCACTAAGAAAAATGAATGGCTCCACATTTATTGCAATGTGGGTGCCCGAGGCATATAAATTTCTGAAATCACCCATCCTTTTCAAAGATTATGTGTCAAATGACCCATACGTGTTCAAAACAATTTGAGTTAGTGAGTGAGTACACCAATTTTAGCAATATCACAGCAGGGAACACCAGGAATGGGCTTCATACATTGTACCCATGTGGGGAATCGAACCTGGGTCTGGAACCTGAGCGAACGCTTTAACCACAGGCTACACCACCACCCCAAAACAATTTGAAATTTTAGCCTATGTTTGTTGATACATGTATATGTATCTTACAAAGAACTCTTTCTATTATTAACACATACTTTGAAAGGTCAGCATGCATCAAAATCTTGCCTTTCTTCTGTGTAATCGGGGGCACGGGTGGCCAAGTCGTCTGAGGCGATGCAAATCGCTGTGCAGAGTTGCGTCCCTTGGGCACGCCAGGAACCTATGATTGTGGGTTCGAATCCCAGTTCACCCCGATTATGTTTCTAGGTGTTTCAGCACCATACCCGTGCTGGTGGGTTTCACTGAAGTGGTAAACGTCTTAGACCTCTACATCACTTGGGGCTTTCCTCCCACATTAAGCTGACACGCCGTGATATGACTGGAATACTGTTAAAAGCGGCTTTAAACACGACTCGCTCACTCACTCTTCCATGTAATCTAAAAACTAGGCAGTTAAGAACCATGCCAGTGTCTGATAATCATATTCTTTGAAAGAAACAAATCCTTGAAATTTGTTATGTTCTTATTTTTTGTTATCCGTTGCATATAGCATTGTATGTGCACCATTTGTCACTTACATTTCACAAAATATAGGTATTAACATAATGTTAAGCAAGGCCTTGAAATTTCCTTGTATTTAATTATTCTGCAAGTGTAGTGGTAATTGACATTACTGGATGCAATGATATATATATATATGTATGTATGTATGTATGTATGTATTTCTATTTGACTGTTTGATGCAACTGACTGACTGGTCTGTATGTTTACAGACTGAGGATGCAGGCTGAGGATGCAGGTAAAGCGCCCAAATCACCATCACATGCAGCTAAAGCTGGTTGCCCATCAAGTGTGGCCTACGCTGGCCCTTCTGACCCTGTCACCTGTCTGCAGGTCTTCAACAACCATCTGTATGTGTGCTACCAGGGAAAAGATATTCACAGATATCACCTTGTGGTAGGTGTTTGTGTACCTGGATCCTCAAAATCGTCATTGTTTCCGACCAGGTACAGTGAACCTGACATGACAATATACTCCAGATACAAATGCATCACTGTATTGTTGCAAGCAAGGGACACTTGCATTTTTTTTTTTCATTAATGTTATGCTCGTATTAATTTCATGATCAGGTTATAGTGATTTGTTTTGCGTATTTAATGCAGTCTGCAACTTTTCTGGAGGTCTGTATGTACAGGGTTTTCCGAGCTATATTCCCAAATCTTGGGGTCATAAAAACTCCTTTTCTGTTTGAAGGAGGTCAACGGTATATTGTTAGGGGTCATCAGTGTCCAAAGAATGATGTCTTGGATATAAACAGAAACATTTCTGTGCTACACATGGAGTTTTAGTCCTGTTTTATATGTTACTAATGTCTATCTATGCTGTTTATTCCTAGATAATATTCAATAACGCAGTGTAAGTTATTTTTTATAACAGGCAAAATGACAATGTTGTTAACATTATTTATGACAGACGAAATAACTTCCATCATCACTGACACAATTGGGACATTTATTTGCATAGTTTCAATGGACACTGTGTTGATACACCTGCAATACTGCTCCAAGTGGCATCAACTAACTCCTTTATTCTCTTCCAGACAGGCAAGATGGACATGCAGTACAACTGCAGCTATCACTCCGTACAGTGCATGGCCGTGGTCGCTGTACCAGGAATGTGCTCCAAGTGGCATCAATTAACTCCTTTATTCTCTTCCAGACAGGCGAGATGGACATGCAGTACAACTGCAGCTATCACTCCGTACAGTGCATGGCTGTGGTCGCCGTACCAGGAAAGGAGGACTGTATCTATGCTGGTGGGCTTTCGTTCCATGTGCTGCTCTTCAATGTAAAGGTCAGTTCACTGACAGGTCTAGGTGCTTGCACTGAAATAACAATAATACAATACAGGGAATAATGATCAGAGAACTGCTAATGTTGAGCGCTCGACAGATTCAGATTCGGATAGCGATATGTTGAGCTTTCGAGGGGGGGATGTACGATGGCCTACTGCACCAGAGCAGAAAAGTTCTTCCAGGTTCATCCCCCGTATTCTTCTTCCCCAAGCAGAGCACTTCGAAATTGTGGTTAATTCACAACATGGCTGCCTTCAGTCATCACTTTCTCAGGAGGTTACTTTAGTTCAAGATGATTTCATTGTCATTGCTCCGGACTTTGATTGATCCAGGGTATTTTTTTATCAGCATTGTCTTCAGGATGACTATCTTCCATATACCCATCCACCTGTGGGACAGGAGGTATCTTTGCTTTTATCAACAGAGATGTCATTTTCAATTGGCAGTCCTCCCATTTGGAATTTATATGTCCCTGTGGTTATTTACAAGGATGTCAATATGTGTGGAGTGGGAAAGGGAGACGGAGGAAAGGTCATTTGAGGGTTTGACAGTCACTTGTTATGGCAGAACAAGTCGGACAATAATTAGGAGCCATAAACTACAAAAGAGAGAAGAGTTTAGGGCTGTGTTCCCTATACTGAACGGGAACATGTCATCTCCATGTGTGGACCCTCACAATACTTGGCTTAATATACGATACACGATATGTGATTCTCCACATCAAGACATCATTGTTAAATGCAATTATTAGCTGTGTCTGCCCTTTCTTTGTTCTTAAACATAAGCTATGTGTCAGGTGAAACAGGCACACTCTTTTGTATTTTTTACTTGATCAGTGTACTGTGCAACTGAATCTAAACATGCACATGTCATCAGTATATTATAGCAGATTATGACCACACCCAATCACGACCATCATACTGTGATAGTTATCATATATTAATTGTCTGTATTGTAGGAGCACTTTACACATAAATTAAGGTCCATCATGATATTGTACACATTCTATACAGAACAAAGAAATTAGGGATCAAGAATAATTTGGGGATATTTTTGTGAAATTGTGTGCTCAGTCTTTACTACGAAAACATATTCAGTATAGAAAAAATTGTGGCAGTATTGTTGATATCTGAAATGATCAAATATTGATGATTATTTTGCTTGATTGACAGACTCCCCACATTGTCCAGACATTTGAGTTGTCTGAGGAGATCAAATGTATGCACTACGATGCAGGGACACTGTATGTGGGACTGATGTCAGGTTCTGTGGAGGTGTTCGAGGTCAAGGTGAGGCCTGTAGGACACTTCTTCATGGATAAGGCTATTATAGGGGATAATATGTTTAAATCAAGAAATGATGAAGTAATCTGACTAACAAAGTAGACAGTTTTATGGATATACAACTTCTTTATTACAATGAATGCGACGTTTCGGTGAAGATACTAACACCGTTATCAAGCAAGTGATGTAATAACAGCCTACCATGAGCTCATCACTGAACAATTTTAATCTCATTTCCATTGTCCATTTTATATCTATCTTAATCCTTCTCATCTTAATACTGGCTTCCAATCAACTTGTCCATATCTATCACAGTATTGATTTTATTGAATAATACCAACTTCTAAATGCCCTTTAAAGAAGTTAGAAATGTGACTGTCGATCATAATTTGGGGCTATTTTCAACTGTCTAATTCAGTTTTTGTGATTTGCATCTGACTGTAAGCACGGTATATTTTGAATACTTCTCAAATACTAAAAACGGAAAACTAATGTTCAACAGGGAAAAGTACATGTCCTTAGGGGCTACTGAAGGTGTCATGTAAATTTCTAATGCTGAATAACAATTTGCAGACTCAGAGCACTCCATCCTTGTTGTAAGACCATGAATCTGGGGATCCATGCCTTGATGGAATTGGTGGCTGCTCTTGCTATAACCACTGGTTTGCCTGGCCCACACAGTTGGGATGTAGCTGGGATATTGCTGACTGCGTCATAAACAACATTTTCTCTCTCACTCGCTAACACTGATTTAGGGATTATTGTTCCTAATTGCTCGAAATGTAATGCTCTTTGCCAGAACCAACGCCACAAAGACTCATTCCAGTGTGCCTACCAGGCTATACACTGTATCTCCTCGGCCCGAGAGGGAGGCAGTAAACTCATCTGCGTGTCTGCCCAGGACACCACAATCTCCGTGTGTGATGCTCGCAGCGGGCTGCCTGTCAGAATACTCGGGGGACACAAAAAGACCTCCTTCTCTGTTATGGTGAGCATCATCTGCCTGGTTATGTGCTGTGACAGGTTACACAGTTGTGTGTCATGCAAAAGTTGATATGCTGACATATTTGTGTGACACTGGGAAAGTAATATTCTACGTCCTTGCGTAAGTTTATATAGTCGGAGGTAGCCCCAGTGCCACACGAGTGCAATTCTCACACAACATTCACTTTCAGAAGTGAGTCAGAAACATTTCCAGTCTATTTCTTAGCTTCTGCAAATTACCCCAGGGTGTTCCAAGATTTGTGTATGCTGACTCACATAAGAAATTCTATTTGCACACCCTTTTATTGTTGCCCTTAATCTTGTACAGTTCATGGGTAGTGACATATTCTTGCTGGAAAACTTAACTATAACATATGAGTATACATGTCTGTTTGAGTGAGCCACATCCCATTAGTTATAAGTAGCACCACACCCATAAAGATTCTTGTAAGACCAGATCTTCAGCAACCTATGCTTGTTGTAAGAGGTGACTTTTCCTGTCGTAAGAGGCGACTAACGGGATTGGTGGTCAGGCTAGCCGACTCGGTTGATGCATGTCATCAATCCCAATTGCGTAGATCGATGTTCATGATGTGAATCACTGGTCCAGACTGGATTGTTTGCATACTGCCATCATATAGCTGGAATATTGTTGAGTTAAACAAACAAACAAACAAACCAAAATAAGTAGCATCAATATTTCTCTTCTTGTTGTTTCAGTCATCTGATCACTTTGTGTTCAGTGGGTCTGGAGACAGGACAGTCATGATGCATAACCTACATGTAAGTAACTGTCAGTGTTTGAAGAATAAATCTGTGAATGTCTTAGTGTCTTATTACTTGGTAAAGTCTAAAATTGATGTGAGGGATCCACTGCCAAAAGAACAGGATTTGATGATTTTTGTGATTTAGGTTCAATAAAACTTAAACTTCTGTATGACTTGTTAAATATAAGCATGATATACCGGATGCAGTGAAAAAGATAATGTTAATGTAAGCTCCACTACTAGAGTACAATAGCCTTATTCTCCTGTTAAGTAGACTTCACAAGAGTTAACTTTTGTGTGTGGTACATGAGTCTGTTTTATTGAATTACTTCCCTTTGCGCTATTGCTTGGGAAACCATTTTGAATCTTCTTTATTTCCTAACATGGCTAGAAAAGTTTTGGAAGCCTCCCCAAATTTACAGTTTTATTCTTTATTATCATTCAGTTTTTGTTTCTATAGTTTCCACATTACTTCCAGATGTAGACTTCAGTTTTCATCCCTATATGACTTATATCATGTAATTGTCAAGATATAAAGTTGTTTGATGCTTGAGTATGGCTACTACACCAAGACATGATAAGAGATGTGCTGTGTATCTCTCTTACCTGTCTATCAAGGATCCTCATCTTGCCTTGAAGTGTAGACATTACCTGTGGTCTTGATTCAAGATGTGAGCTGTGTTAGGCAGAACATAGTGGAGTGTAGGCTGGCGGTGATAAGGCATGTCCTGAGAGCCTTGCACCGGTATAACGCCTGGATCTGATGACCATGCAGAGGCCTTGCACCTGTATCTATCCTGGTCTTGATGACCATGCAGAGGCCTTGCATTGGTATCTATCCTGGATCTGATGACCATGCAGAGGTTTTGCAACTGTATCTATCCTGGTCCTGATGACCATGCAGAGGGCTTGCAACTGTATCTATCCTGGTCTTGATGACCATGCAGAGGTTTTGCAACTGTATCTATCCTGGTCCTGATGACCATGCAGAGGCCTTGCACTGGTATCCCTCCTGGATCTGATGACCATGCAGAGGTTTTGCAACTGTATCTATCCTGGTCCTGATGACCATGCAGAGGCCTTGCACTGGTATCCCTCCTGGATCTGATGACCATGCAGAGGCCTTGAACCTGTGTCTATCCTGGTCCTGATGACCATGCAGAGGCCTTGCAACTGTATCTATCCTGGTCTTGATGACCATGCAGAGGCCTTGCAAATGTATCTATCCTGGATCTGATGACCATGCAGAGGCCTTGCAAATGTATCTATCCTGGATCTGATGACCATGCAGAGGCCTTGAACCTGTATCTATCCTGGTTCTGATGACCATGCAGAGGCCTTGTAACTGTATCTTTCCTGGTCTTGATGACCATGCAGAGGCCTTGCAACTGTATCTATCCTGGATCTGATGACCATGCAGATGCCTTGCACATGTATCTATCCTGGTCCTGATGACCATGCAGAGGCCTTCCACACTCCTGACGGCTTTTCCAGCTTCCTGCTCTAACCAGACTTGCTGCAAATGGCTATCCTGAGACCTTGTGCAGTGCTGACAGGTTTCCAGCTTACTACCCCGCTGTAGTCAGTTCACCACAGACGTGGTGCTATCCTGTAAAGATACCATGATTTGCCGCACATTCCCACTCAGAACCCACTCATGTACCACACTCAAAAATGTTTATGCTTTTGAAGTCACCTTGACATTGGGCAATTGTATTCTAGAAAGAAGTTTGCTCATACCCCACATAAAACTATTTGGGGTATTGTTGTTCATACTTCAGCCAGGGCACTACTGACAATGTATTTTTTAATCTCCGAATCTTACATCTTCCTGTCATTCTTTTCACCCAAGGAAATTATGTTTCCACAGTAATAACAGCAATTACGTGAGAAATACTTGTTCACCTTTATTTGATTGATGTTATTTGTTACTTGAAAGTTGTACTATTTATCATGTTAACATGTTTTATAATGATGAACTTGTTTTGTTGACAGACTGGCAAGCTGGAGTGGACATTCAAAGAACATGGTGGCATTGTGACGAGTGTGTGGGTTGAAGGAAACACCCTCTACTCAGCTGGTTATGACAGATTGGTCAGGTGCTTTGACATTAAGGTGTGTGCAGGTTTGCTGTCATCTCAGTTCGTTAGAAAGGATTCACATGTCAGGTATTCTCTTAACCAAATCCTCATGATATGTACATGGAACAATATGGACAATGTTATCTGTGGTGTAACTGTAATTTTATGTTGCTTTTTGTCATCTCAAGCTACATATTAAGTTGAAGGAGTTTGCCATACCAAGGTCTTGGTATGTACATCCTATCAGGGAAGCATCAAGCACTTCCACACTCATGAGTCTCCTAATGTTATGATATTCATTAAACCAAACTATGTTAAGATCTGTTGATTCTTTTCATGCAAATTAGATATAAATTTATTCTTAGTCGCCTAGTTCATTAGTGTATGGCAATTGATGTTTTCAGAGCCACACTTTGAGAAAAATGTACTATGGAGCTGGCAAGGGTGTGATAATGAGTATTGCTGTACATGGTGATGAGGTAGGTATTGGATTCATGCATCTCAAACCTAAGAAGTAGTAAGGGGAGATAATGACCTTATTGATTGGTGTCATGTTTGCTTGTGTCCGAATCATTTACAAACCCTTGTTTCTCTAGATGTCTCAAGGATCTGTACTATCTTTTTCATTTAGAATTTGTGGTTTTATTCACATGGTAAAAACTGAAGCAACACATTTTGAAACGTAAGAAACATTCAGTATGGTGTTTTACTTTCAGCTGTTCACAGGCAGCCGTGAGGGCCATGTTGAGTGCATTCAGATGAAGGCAGAAAGTTGGCCCTGCAAGGTGAGCACTGGTGCCAGTCAACCTGCTCTTATCAACTGCTGCACCAGTTTGGTGGCATACGAAAATGTTAAAATCCTACCCTACCTTAAATTCAACTCCATTCCATTTTGGACCGTGGATATTAGTGATATTAGTTAGCCCACTGAGATACCATGCTGCAGACCATGCTGCGGTTTAACATGAATACCTCACTCAGACACAGTATACTGACTGATATATAAATTAATGCCAAGCACCAGGCAAGATAACAACGAGTACCATCTTTTGACGTCTTTTGGTATGACATTGCCGGGGATTGATCCCCTGACCTATATATATATATATATATATATTAGTTAGCCCACTGAGATACCATGCTGCAGACCATGCTGCAGTTTAACATGAACAGCTCACTCAGACACAGTATACTGACTCGGAGAAGACCAGTTCTTGTTTTAGCCCTGAGTGAGGTATTCATGTTTAACTGCAGCATGGTCTGCAGCATGGTATCTCAGTGGGCTAACTATAAAATTGGCATTAGTCAGGACTAGTACAAATCGAGTGCTCACACACACCCACTGACAACAGCACTGCTTATTAACTCTCAGTAGTTTCCAGTATATGAGTCAGTTTTTAACATTTTCTTGTCTACTAATACATTGTATTGACTTTAGACTTCGTTTTCTTCAATATTGTTGTTTTAATATGCTTTATAAACGACTCTATCCCATATTTCTACTGCACATCTCCTTTACCCATGTGTTGACAGATTGACAGCTGCCAGTATGTGTTTGGTGTGAGGGAGCACCTGCTGCATCACCTCCTCACAGACCATGTTCTGCCCAACAACAAGCTGGCGCGCTGCATGTGGAAGGACTGCACTGATTGGCTCACACAGCAGAGAGATGATAGGGTGAGCTTCTTGGAATGAAATGTTACGGAACTCTTAATGAGATGATTCAGTTTCCCAGAGAGCTGTAACATAGCTGACTGGCATTGAACAGTTTTCTTTCATTCACAATCTAGTCCAGACTAGATTACTTACAGTTTATATGTGACTGTAGGTTGTCAACTATGACTCACTCTTTTGTCCCCCAACACAAAGCAGGATGGGGATGCAGGAATGGGCCCTTTCTGTCACATTTTGTTTCCAGAGCATAGCTCAAGGACAGTTCCGTATTTCTGGCACCTTTGGCTATTTAGGATTTGTTTTCTTTCTTTTTTTCGTTCATGAAAACAAATTGAATCAAGGTTCAAATGAGGGTAGGGTTTGTTCCTAGGGCATAACTTAGACCATTTGATATTTCTGGACCAAACTTTGCAGATGTCAGTGAAGCCATTAACTGGTGCCTTTTGCTGCTCTTCAAATCAATTACAGTTTAATTTTAAGAGCAGGGGGCACAGGTGGCCCAGTCGTCTAAGGCGCCGCGATTCGCTGTGCAGAGTTGCGTCCCTTGGGCACGCCAGAAACATGATTGTGGGTTCGAATCCCGGTTCGCCCTGATTATGTTTCTAGGTTTGTCAGCACCATACCCGTGCTTGTGGGTTTCACCGAAGTGGTAAACGTCTGAGACCTGCATCACTTCGGGCGTTCCATCCACATTAAGCTGACACGCCGTGATATAACTGGAATAATGTTAAAAGCAGCGTTAAACCCAACTCACTCACTCACTAATTTTAAGAGCAGACGTCATGAATCATTGCTATGTGCTCACTTGTCAATCATGTGGTCAATTGCTTTTGTTTTTGGATTATTTATACTCTTTATTTTTTTCTTTTATATTTAGTCTAATTCCATTGAAACTAAAATGGAAAAGCCCAGTGTTTCCTCTGACTGCCACTGCTACCAGTGAACTAATAGAAACACCACCCCACTGAGATGACTAAAGGCACCAGTCAGCTAGCAGCATATTCATCAGGATTTGATTCAGTGTCATTGACTCTTCAGAACAAGCCCTAAGTGGCTTTGTGGTCAGTGGCTTAAGTCTTTCACTTAGTCAACACACCATTGGCAGGGGAATGAGTGGTCTATTTTTGTATAGCGAAGCAAATTTGTTTGTTAATGTTGTAACCAACCATCTACATTTCTGTTTCAGTCAGTGGAATCTCACATGAGGAAACATTTGGACAGTCTCAATGGAATCACAGTCTGAGTGTGATGAAGATGAATGTGATCTAACATCAGTCTTTCAACATGGAGAATGTTTTGTCTTTGGCCATGAAACTGTGGGTAGAGTAGCTGAAGATGAATTGATATCAGTGATATGAACATGCATGTTGTGATGTACTCATTCAGGAAGAAAAGGTACCGTCAACATCCAAGGGAAGTTCTGCCGAAATTCTGAGTTACTGACTGTGAAGGCCATCTTCTGTACAGATATCTTAAGTGAAGTCCTAAATGTCGGGGGATATCAAATTGAAATGTGGGTACATTGTTTAAATACAGGACTATATTGTGTGGGGTAATATTGGAGTTTACAGTTAGCTTGTTTAAAGTTACAGGAGCTTGACTATTTTGTATCTGCTCCAGTTACATTAGAAATTTCTTGATGTTATGCATTTGTGATTTGCATAATTGAATGAAGCTCAAATGAACAAAACTGTCCTACAAGTATGATTTCATTTTCTTTTGATGGGTACCAGTAATACAAAGCTGTGTGCTACCTGGGTGTGAGAGATTCTACAATACTGATACGGATGTGTGAAAAAATACCCTTGTGCAAAAAATGCCTGAGAAGGAATAATTTGTTATACTTTGGGATTGTTACTTCACTGTGTTTGCTTTTGAAATAAAGGTAATCATTTTCCTATCCTAGGTCAGAGCACCATGCACCTGCTTTTGGTTAATCAGTTAATTATTTCACCATGTCACAATCTGTACACTAACAGTATTCAAAATCAAGTCAAAATCAGGTCAAGATATCCTTGTTATATATAGCTTAAATGTTGAAAGATTTAGAGGGTGTTTGGATTCAATTATGTAAAGACAGCCCTTCCAGTTAAACCAGCAGAGAGCAACCAAGCTCTTAGTTATGTACACACTTCTTTAATAGTTCTGGTGAAAAAGTGGCGGGTTTTAATCAAAACAATGCACACTAAATGAGGTCTGTGTCTTGTTTGTAATTGTGTGGCTGTTACATATACATATTCCAGAGTTGGTTGCTCTCTGCTGGTTTGCATTGGTAGGCCTGAAAGAGCAAACCTAAATGACCCAAAGACACCTCCCTTATTTCAAAAACTGCAGGACCTCCTAACACACAATGCTTGTTATTAGTTGAGTGAGGTCTCATGCAGAAGGACTGAGTTAATTTGTCCTTAGTTGTGGTTGCTAAAGATTCTGTATTCTGTCACTCTCAAAGTACAATAACACAACTCCAGTACCACTGAAAGACTCAATACTTCAGGGCTTTCAGTCTTGTGAAATTATTGTGCAGGACATTGACTGATGAAAGTTGAATTCCATTTATGACTTTTAACATTCAACTGTACAGTGAACCATTGAACTTACAGCCCGTGTCTAAAAGCTCCTGTGATATCGAATATTGAAGATCCATTTTGAATTGCTTTGACCAAGATGTCTCTTGTGATTAAAAGTACAGATTTGAAGAAAATGTGTACTTTCATTGTATAGATACTTCACCTCAGTATTGCATGAAACATGTCAATAAATGTGGGCCTGATGTAACTCCTGAAAGATGAAGCGTTGTGATGTCTTCTGATGAACTTACAAATATAAGTCATCAACCATAGACAAGACTTGTGCTAGAATACTGTCTGGGAGCAAATGAATGTTTAGCTCACCTTACTGAAAGTCAAGTGAGCTTATGTCATGGCCTGCTTGTCCATCAGCATCTGTAAACGTCTTCTTGTCGGGATCAACTCGACAAATGAGGCCGACACTTCACAGGCTTGTTCCCACCAGTCTTGATGCCTGAATTTGCTCAAGATTTTCAATATGGTCATCACTACAGCTTTATGATAAAAACCTACTTATATCCACTGCTCAAAATGTACTGTAATGCTCTTAAATTATCTCAGAATGCATTTTTGGCTCTGTAAAGATCTTCTAATCGGAAGCTGGCACGTTCAAATCATTAGGATTTTTGGGTCGGTTTTGGAGGGAAACAATTGTATGGCATTAGAAATATATTTCTCCTTAGAAGGTATACAAAGCTCACTGTTGAGACTTTATGTGAAGTATATTTAACTGTAGTACATTATTACTTTGCAAAAATGTTATACAATGATACATTCATTCCTTTAGGGAATTAGAAATATTATGAAAATTTATTTACTTGTTTCATGTTTGTCTATACATGTAGAGTATTTATGTAGAAGATATTTGAATAGCAGTTTTGACCGCAATGTATTTTTTAGATGCAGTCCTTTTTTTGACATTTTAAACTTTGACCTCATATCCTGGTGAGCTACATTGCAGTGGCACTATTTTAATTTGTATTTCACATTTTTTAAGGATGTGCCTAAGGGATGAAAAGTTACACCCAAATCACAATATATTAACTGATACTTAGTTAACAGTACGGGAAATACCAGTAAACTATTTCTGAGTGAACCTGCAATTATTTTCTATTTCATATAGAAAATACAATAATAAACATCGTAGTGTTTTGTTCAGATAACAGGACAGACGTAGCAACTGTCAATTGAAGCAGCTAAAACAAGGAGTCAATTCTCTTCCACTCTTCAGATAATGAAATTTGACAGTCCCTGGAATATCAAGGTTACGGCGTCATGTAGAATATTGATGAAGTTGAAATAAATTGATTTGAATCTTGGTATTGAATGTCCATTAAGGTACTCTATTTACATGACCTTTGATTCCTGGAAAAAATGCCTCAAATGTTGTGTGCTCCAAGGGATAATAAACCAAGTGATTGACCTCAAGTCAGCCCATTTGTCTGAATAGAGAATCAAAATAGAGCCTGAAACACCTTAGTCAGTTTATTGACCTGTTGCCCAGTACCCTTAGTAGTCCTGTAAGGTTATGTGCACTGTCCACATTGTTCCACATTGTGTACAGAGGTCACTGTCCTTGTTCCACATTGTGTACAGAGGTCACTGTCCTTGTTCCACATTGTGTACAGAGGTCACTGTCCTTGTTCCACATTGTGTACTGAGGTCACTGTCCTTGTTCCACATTGTGTACTGAGGTCACTGTCCTTGTTCCACATTGTGTACAGAGGTCACTGTCCTTGTTCCACATTGTGTACTGAGGTCACTGTCCTCGTTCCACATTGTGTACTGAGGTCACTGACCTCGTTCCACATTGTGTACAGAGGTCACTGTCCTCGTTCCACATTGTGTACAGAGGTCACAGTCCTTGTTCCACATTGTGTACAGATGTCACAGTCCTTGTTCCACATTGTGTACAGAGGTCACTGTATTTGTTCATGCTTGAGGATCAGCAACAAATGTTAATTAATCCAGCAACAATTCAGCTGGTTTGTTATTTTTTGTGTCTTGGTACATAAAGTGTCTCATAGTTTGTTTTGCATTTAAAACTTTGCATTTTTATCAAGACTGTGATAGTTTTATGTAGAAGTAGTGCTACGGTAGTGTTGTGTTCATGTGAATATTTTATCTGTTTAAGCAATCTGTTAGACAATCAAAAGAAGGTGCTTTTCAATATAATTTGTTGAACACTGCAGGTTTTATTTGTGACAAGAACTTTTCTTTCTGTCTGTGAAATAGGACATTCCATCTCAAAATACCATTAAACCTCAGAAACTCCTGCAACTGGCATATTGTTTTAAGTCAGTTACCTTATGGTCCAGTGGAATGCTTATTGGCACGATGTTGTAAAATTGGCACTCTCCTTGTCTTGAACTACAGTTATCTCACATGTTTGACGGTCCTTGGACAAAGACTAAACAGGTGTCAATGTACAGGAAATCATTTGTCATGACACCATCAGCTACTAACCAGGGTTTTGAGATCGACTCATAGACATGTTCATTTTGAACCCTGCAGATGGTTTTATAACATGGGTTTTCCCATTTCATTATGAGAGCCACATATCACAATGTGTGTAATCAGCTCAGCTGACAACTCTTTTACCTTCATCCCTAAGTGTTGCAGTTATGAGGTTCAATGTTAATTTGCACATATTACTTTTGTTCCAAATTTTAGACTTGTCCAGTGTTGTAACTGTGAATATTTACAGTTTGGTCTATACTGTAGTCTGTTTTATGCCTGGACACATGACAGATGGAAGTAAACATCCTCATGATCAAAGTAGCTCCTTTTGTATCTCATGATGTATATACAGTTGTAAATATGACAATAAAACATGATACACATATGTGTTTTGTGATTATTTTTGAGTAGGTGACAGTACTTTTATTTTGTATTGTTAACAAGAGCATGTCACAATTAGAGGTGTCCTCAATCGTTTCACCACCACCTGTGTATGCTGTGCATGTTGTTCAATATTATGTTTGAAATGGTACCAGACTGTTCTTCCAGAGTAAAAATAACTAAGAAACTGATGTGGTAAGGGAAATAGTTTAGTGTTCCCAAACTTCCACTGAGGTAGAAATTAGGTTCAATTAGAAATTAGAGTGACTTCCCCTTGCCCTAGTCAGTTAGTTGCTTAGTAGTAATAGAAATACCAATCTCATTAAAATCAGATCTTAGTTCTCGCTACCGCTAACTTTGTTTAGCGGTAGCGAGAACTAAGATCTGATTTTAATGAGATTGTAGAAATACATACTGGAAAGGGTAGTTTGCTGAACCTCAGAATTCAATTCACAAAATTTGTAATTTTTATTTCCAGGAACACTTCAGTCTTCAAGTAATATGAGTCTGAAATCAACACTGTCTGAGTAAACGATCGCACCTTGTACTGATGCCACTCACACTGGTTGTTAGCTTTTGATCATATTCTCAATATAATACTCTCTTCACAAGTCAAAATGCTGGTGGGTGACCTAGAAGTTCCCCAGATTCCGTTGCTATTGGAGCAAACCTCAATGTCAGCATTGTGACATTGACGTTTGCTCGAATAGCATTGGAATCTGACAAGTTTAGTGAATGAATTGATAGCAATTTTATTGCAAACATCAATTTTCCTAGATCCACATCAATTTCGTAGTAAGTATTTAAATGTCAAAGTGCTGAAATCACACACTCCATCATCAGCTTCCAAAACAAACCTACTTGGGGGCTTGGCCTGCAGCTACTGGCTTAGAGTATAGACTTATTAGTCCAGCCAAAATATAACTCCATAATTCCAGCCTAGTTCAGCAAGGGTGGAAACTGGACTTTTATGGTCAGTTAACTCCCTTGTCTCTGGAAGATGGGTACAAATTAGTTTATTTAAAGTCAGAAGGGTGGCCGTAAAGTCCTGAGACAATGATGGACTGGGTTGATGCTGATTATTTTCAAGATAATCCCCTCCAAGGGCAACACACTTCTGCCAATGATGCTGGAGTTCCTCCACAGCAGATGTGATGTCAATATCATTTGTATAATGCTTGCAAGACTGTTCTTTCTTTTAACTTTGGGGAGAGGTTGAAATCTGATGAGTATGGAGGATGTTCCATGAGTTGAAAACCACAGGCTTGTGCACTTCTGCCTTGTCCTGGTGGTACAAAACACCTTCTGTGAGTTCTCTTGGACATTTGGCCATGCTAATCTCATTCAGGTACATCATATTGGCCATTACTGGTCTGATCTTTCAGGAGGTAGTCCACCAGTAGGACTCCTTTGGAATCCAAGAAAACACAAGCCATCACCTGATGAAACTGACTCTGCCTTCGTTGGAGGAGACGTTATATGCTCTCCAAAAAAACTAGCAGATATTAAAAAATAACAAATGCACAGAGAGATGGTAATGGATGATGATTGAATTGAGATATTTATGTCAGACAAAAAATAAGAAGATTTAAATTGTCTTATCGATATACTTACTAGTATACACGTGTAATAGCAACTGAATTACAAGGAAACAAATACAGCTGGATTTGCAGTGTAAAGTTACAAAGTGGTAAAGGGCAAGTAAAGTGAAAAACAATTATTGCGACTTTGTTTCGAATATCAATTAACCTGGACAGTCAACTTCTGAGCGAAAACTAAACACAACATTCCAAGAAAGTATTTAAATGTCAAAGTGAAAGTGTTGAAAATACAACTCTGTAATTGGCTTCCAAAACAAAACTATTTGGGGGCGAGGCCTAGAGCTACCAGTGCTAAACATTGGCTGGTAGGTATACTTGGTGGCAGGGTCTATCTACCATATCAAGCCTAGAACTACCAGTGCTAAACATTGGCTGGTAGGTATACTTGGTTGCAGAGTCTATCTACCATATCAAGCCTAGAGCTACCAGTGCTAAACATTGGCTGGTAGGTATACTTGGTGGCAGGGTCTATCTACCATATCAAGCCTAGAACTACCAGTGCTAAACATTGGCTGGTAGGTATACTTGGTTGCAGAGTCTATCTACCATATCAAGCCTAGAACTACCAGTGCTAAACATTGGCTGGTAGGTATACTTGGTTGCAGAGTCTATCTACCATATCAAGCCTAGAACTACCAGTGCTAAACATTGGCTGATAGGTATACTTGGTGGCAGGGTCTATCTACCATATCAAGCCTAGAACTACCAGTGCTAAACATTGGCTGGTAGGTATACTTGGTTGCAGAGTCTATCTACCATATCAAGCCTAGAGCTACCAGTGCTAAACATTGGCTGGTAGGTATACTTGGTGGCAGGGTCTATCTACCATATCAAGCCTAGAACTACCAGTGCTAAACATTGGCTGGTAGGTATACTTGGTTGCAGAGTCTATCTACCATATCACGCCTAGAACTACCAGTGCTAAACATTGGCTGGTAGGTATACTTGGTGGCAGGATCTATCTACAATATCAAGCCTAGAGCTACCAGTGCTAAACATTGGCTGGTAGGTATACTTGGTGGCAGGGTCTATCTACCATATCAAGCCTAGAACTACCAGTGCTAAACATTGGCTGGTAGGTATACTTGGTGGCAGAATCTATCTGCTATATCATCTATCTTGGGATGCTCAGCAGCTATACGGATATGTCAGGAAACAGTCAGCCACAATGCAAACGCCAATTAAGAGCAAATCTAGAGATACGGCTATGTCTGTTAATCCTACAAAAATAACATTGCATACATTGCTGAATGTGTGATAAACCACCTGCTGGCCAAGGCCCTATTCAACACAATGATTGCCTGTCAGGGATTAATCCCCTGAGTAGACAAATCAAAGGTATCTTCTGTCTTTTTACTATTTTGGGGCATTCTGGACACGCTAATCTAATGGATGAGCAGAGAGCAAAGCTCAGTCATGCGATTAAAACATCAGAGGGAAAAGCAAAGTATTAAAATGTGCAAAGTTGCCATGTTCAGTTTACTTGCCCTCTAAGACCAGCATCATCACAGGCTTTCCTCCCACATTACTGGGACACACCTCAACATGAGTGACATTATGGTCACAGAGGCATATTTAGAAGATAAATACTATGTGTGTGTCTATTTCCGGGATTTTATCGAGTATTTGCATCTTGGAAATTCATCTCGAGACCCGAAAGCGTTAGCTTGAGGGGCTCGAATGAAAATTTCCAAGATGCAAATACTCGATAAAATCCCAGAAATAGACACACACATAGTAATTATCGATATTATAAACCTATTGCTTGCTTCAGGGAATGCAAATCATATTTTCACCCTTTGACATTTGGTCATGTGACCCAAATTAGCCAATCACAACACAGAACACATTTTCTATAGGTTTACGATACACGACTCACTACACCTTTATTGATAATAACCAGCAAGAAACAACTGTTATGGTATATCATAAACACACAATGAATACTCAAAACATGACATTAATATCAAGATATAAAAGACAATAGACAGATCCTTGTTTTACAATGCACCCTGTGACTTAGACTTTCAAGGCATGTGTCATGAAAGACATGGTTATATTCCCCAGCAGACCTTATGTCCCTGTACCAACCCTTAATGTTTGTTTGTTTGTTTGTTGTTTAACACTGCACTCGGCAATATTCCAGTTATATGCTGGTGGTCGGTAAATAAGCGAGTCTGGACCAGACAATCCAGTGATTGATATCATGAGCATCGATCCAGGACATTGGGATCGATGACATGCATGAACCAAGCCAGCAAGGCTGACCACCCGATCCCGTTCGTCGCCTCTTACTACAAGCATAGTCGCCTTTTACGGCAAGCATGGGTTGCATTGCAAAGCTTATCCCAGAGATGGTGGTGGGGTCTGCAGAGAACTTTCTCTTGTGTTGAAAAGCAACAATAGCCCAACATTACTCAGACTACTTATAGTGACACTCTGTGACATAAGGGATTTGGTTGGTTGGTTTGTAGTTAACACGTCACTCAGCAATATTCCAGTTATATGACGGTGGTCTGTAAAATAATCGAGTCTGGACAAGACCATCCAGTGATTGGCAGCATGAGCATCGATTCACGCAATTGGGATACGATGACATGCATGACATAAGGGAAATATATATCAAATTAAAGCCTAATGAAATACAAACATAACAGAAGGAAGAGAATATATGGATGTCAACTTCTTTATTATGAGGAACACAACGTTTCGGAGTATATGCTTACCCCTTTTCCTTATGTGTATCACTTCTAAATGCGTTTCAAAGACCTAAAACATAACAGAGATTATCACAAGAGGGTTTTTGACACCAATTCTACTAAACTTAACAGGCATGAAATACTCATATCCCCCGCCAATAACAACAAGAATGGAAATGTATTCAATACTGGTAGATGACATTATGTGCCAAGTTTGGTGAAGAAATATGGTATGGTTTTCAAGATCTGCTCCGGAAACAAGGACTACCGCCATTTTCAGTCTAAGTCAAAGTCGTTGCTATGGAAACTCAAAAAATAAAATTAAAATCCCAAAACTATCAAAAGGAACCAGTTCACCACTAGACCTATCTATGTGTCTAGTTTGGTGAAGAAATATGGTACGGTTTTCAAGATTTGCTCCGGAAACGAAATGTGATGGACGGACGGTAGGACGGACGGATGGAACCCATTCCTATATCCCCCTTCCACTTCATGGCGGGGGATAAAAAATACTGGCAGTAACACATCAAAATGATTCCACTTTCACAGCATATAAAATTTCTTTAACCACACATAACAGGCAATCTTCCATAAAACAAAATCCCATCCTTAAATCTCATTCATTCACAGATATTTTGCTAATACGCCTGGTACAATATTTAGAGATATCAGTTACATATTCTACTCCAGCACAAAATATCACATGCTTGCTGTTACCATGGTAACTAAAGGTCTACCAATCGACTTGGCTCTCTCTGGTGAAGTCCCTGGAACAGTCTGAACATTACAGAGTCTGACACTAACTACCGGTATTGGCTTCAAATGTAAATTTCACAGTTGAGAGAGTAAACTTTGGTCCATAATGTCCAGCCCAAAACTGCTTGTCAACACCAAGATGGCGGAATTTAATAAACCTAACGCCAGCCTTATAGTCTGGAAAGACATGCTCCACCTGAAACACAAAACAGAGATCACCGATTTAAACATTCATTATTTCCACCACCATTTCCTTTTTCAAAATTGTTATTTTGACAAAATTAACCTGTACAAGATGGATTGAAATTTATAATTGTTTGAAAGGATTAAAAACTTAAAGAATACACTGAACCTTATTTGTTACAAAATAACTGGCCTACTTTGTTAACTTTGTTGATTTGTTGACATCAATGATGTTACATGCTGAGAAGTATGTTTATGCTTTGGAAACAAATTCATTTTCTCTGTGTATAATGTGCTCTCCTATTTAGAGAGCAGTACTTTTGGGAAAAAATGTGTGCATTATACTTAAGAAAATACTGTAGATTTGGATAATGGAATTGGATTTAAATGTTTTCCTTATTTCTCCTATGGAGAGCATGGCTCTGTGGACAAGGCACTGAAACATGCAGTGCTGACCCCCAGCTCTGACTGCACTGAATGTGAAGTCAAATCCAAGATCATCTGGAATGTGCTCTTTGTCTGTCATAATACAGGCCTCGATTCAAGGAACTTGTTTTAACTTGCACCAGGAGCATGTTGACATGAAAAGCTAGTTGCACCAGACCAAACCAGCTTGCACCCTCGTCCAATAAGTTCATCAAAGATGAAGCATAGATGAATAAACTACTCCAAATAAGTACAATCTCAGATCTTTGATGATTACACACAGCTCAGCAGTTAGTGATGTAGTATTGCAAGTAAATCATAGAGGTATTGAGTGTGTTCAAAGATCACTGTTATGTGGACAAGGAAGGGTTAGTCACACACAAACTTGATGGGTTTTTTACGCACAAGGTGCATGTAGACATAAATATTAGGTTGCAATTTTCAGTATATGTTGCTATGGTGAACGTTTTACTCTAATAAATCAAAAAATTTAATGTCTGTAATAATATGAGTTTCACCAAAGTGAGAAACGTCCACACTCTGAACAGATCTATTTTAACAGTGTTTCAGTTACACATCATGAAAGCATCACCTGGGAATCAAGTCCAAATATATCCTGTTCTTGGACATGTCTCACTTTGATGCACCAACATGCACAGATTGGTGCTGACAAACCAAGAACCTGTTGAAATTGATATTTGAACCCCAAAACATAGAATCCTGGTGTGCCCAAGGGAGGCAACTCTGCACAGCTATGTTGCCATGGGAACTACCTTTGTCCACTCTCCTGCAGTCCACTGTGGGATATCATCCTCAAAGGTAAATTTGTCCAGCTGTTTCCTATCACCAGACAACAGATTCACCTCCAGCTCATAATGGCAAGCACAGTCGGTTCGGGCAGTGTACCTTAAATAAAGAGATAGCCAAGGCATATTTCCAGTCATATTAATCAGATTAATGTTAATACTGTTATATAAACAAAACTTGGGTGTCATATACTATATATACATATATATTTTGACAAGATATTCATGCGAATGAAAACATTGTAAATTATAGATTTTTAGTCACTGACCAAGAGTTAAGTTTGACCAAGAAACAATGCTTGCCTAAAGTTACAAAGCAGCAAACAGTTAAATATTTTGTCAGACCACCTCTTTTCCTAATACATGCCTGAATGCAGCGATGCATTCTGCATATCAGGAGCCCCGTGAAGATTCCGGGGTAGAATAGGTCTTCAGTAACCCATGCTTGCCGTAAAAGGCGACTTTGCTTGTTGTAAAAGGCGACTAACGGGATCGGGTGGTCAGGCTCGCTGACTTGGTTGATGCATGTCATTGATCCCAATTGCGTGGATCGATGCTCATGATATCAATCACTGGATTGTCTGGTCCAGACTCGATTATTTACAGACCGCCGTCATATAGCTGGAATATTGCTGAGTGGGGCGTTAAACAACAAACCAACCATCCAACCAACCAACCAACCTATCAGGAAGCTAGAAAATCATGAGTCATGCTGTCCCAATATCTCATCACCTCTGCTTTCATGTCACATATATTTTTGTGATTTGTTTGATTGATATTGTGCTTAGTGATTTCCAATCCTGAGAATGCTTAGGGAGGAGATGTCCCTGTAGAATATCAGTTTATATTGCCCAAGTTATGTTACCTACAAATACACATTATGGTGTGGCACCCAACAGACACTCCAAATTGTTTTTTCTGTACCTTTGGTCCACATTTTCATGCAGTTTAGATACAGCCACACTGAACTTCTATCTGATAACATAACATTGTCCCAATTGAAATTCCTATGCTCCAAACATCAGGTCAAACGTCGTTCTTGCTATCCAGGTTTTAGGAGTGGTGATCCAATTCCTCGTTATTTCTGCCAATCATTTCCATGCAAATGCATTCTTACTGTCTCTTTAAATTTCCTCTATTAATCACTTCATGCCTAATATTTTCTATGCTCATGTATCTGTTTCTAGACATCAATATACCAAGTCGCCTTCTGTCACCAACAGTCAATATCTTTGGCCGGCCTGCTCCCTTTTTGTGCTCAATTCAATCTCCACTCTCAATATTTTTCAAAACACGGAACACAGTTGATAGTGGAAAGTCTGTCCTCTCTGTAATGACCTGTGATTATCGGATTCAATGATTGTATACTTCAGAAATAATCTTTCTTTTTTCCAAAGCTGTCATTTCCACACTGGTCTTGTTTGTCGTCTGCCAGCTTGTCTACCAAGGGAGACAACTCTGGACAATACTTTACAACTTTCTATTGTATCTGACCAAGCGATTGCTCAGTCAGATACCATAGAAAGTCCACTCGTTTCGTAAAAATGATATCTAACGAGAATGTGTCATGTGATTATTTTGTGAATTTCTTAATGTGCCACTGTACATATATACATATATACACTCACACACACACATTACAATGATGCACTCAGTAATTTTCCAATTTGATGGCAGTCTGTAAGTAATGGAGTTTAGACCAGACAATCCAGTGATTGATATCATGAGGATCGATCCAAGCAATTGGGATAAAGTATCATGCATCAACCAAGTCAGAGAGCCTAACCACCGATCCTACCTCTTACGACCAGCATGGGTTGCTGAGGACCTACATTCTATCCTGGAATCCACATAGGTAGGATGCTATGCATTGTGAAACCAAGGCTGTAAATTGGCTTTGTAATGTGGTTTGTCTGATGTGAAGGTCAGTAAGATATCACTTTAATCATGGTAAGGCCATCCATATTTTTGTTTTGTTTTTCATCTCCAACCTCAAAATGCAAGAGAGCGAGCAGACAAAAATATTTTTTAAAATTAAATTAAAAAAAACTTTTTAAAATTATGTATCTTATTTTGACAATGTAAAGTTAAGAACACTGTAAAATGAAATATCATCAAGGCAACAAATATCAATGTCAAGTAGATGAAATTCTGATCACCTTCATAAAAATACTTTAATACTGGATATCCAGTGGGTTAAAAAAAGGTCCTGCAGACAATTTTTTTATATTGTACTTATTGATTGCATGTGTTTTGGCTCTGGTCTGTTAATCCATAAACAAAACAAAACAAAACATTTTCGCTTTACTCTCAACCTACCACTCAGAAATGTAGATAGGTGGTTTGATCTGGTCCAACACTTCAGCAACCACACCCTCGTCCCAGAGATCAATTGTCTGCACCTTCTCACAAGCCCCGTACGACGTGGCCCACTTCTTTATAATCGGGCCGGACCACTCTGTAATATTTAGTGAAAGAATAGAACAGATATACTTAATGTACACTTTACCTTAAACATGAATTTGACTTTTGTTATCATCAAAATTGATATCCACAACGCATATCCATATGTCGATAGGATCCTTTCAAATGATGACTGCTGGACAATCAGTGATGGGTATCCCTCCATAGCCACCTTTCGGTTACGTTTGTCCTTAAATAAATCAACCCCCCTCCCCCCTAAAAAACCTGGATAGAACCAGTATTTATCAAACAATGCTTGTCATAATAGGCAACTAACGGAATCAGGTGGTCAGACTCGCTGACTTGGTTGATGGTCATTATACCGCAATTGCATAGGCGGATTGACTGGTCAAAGCTTGATAAGTGACCTCCACCATACAGCTGAAATATTGTTGAGAGTTGAACAATAATCACTATAAACCTACTGCCACTTTTGCCATTTGTAGTGAATGTATCTTCCAATCTCATAGTTACCTTGTGAGAGCTACTTCTTTCAAGTAAGGTTTATCAATTTAATTATAAAACCAAATTTGATTTTGACTGGTTAAAAGTAAAAGAATATTTCACATGGAAATTCCATGATATGAATTGAACCTGCAACCTCAAATATATAGTGTTAAGTTTTGTAACCCACTGTTTTCCCACTGAGCCCCAAGGGCAGATGAGAAAAGAGTGTTCAATCTTATATGTCATAACTTCACTTGCGTGCATGCAGCAGATGATCTTATTCTTGCACAATTTTATAAAATTTCCTTTAAACTGCAGCAGACTGTATTGTCTCACTATAAGGTATCCTGATGTTTTCATATTCTTTCTAGTATTTCAGTGCCAATAATATTGTATTTTGTCTGTCATAACACAACCAAATCTTCAAATTTTCAACAGGATTCTGTGCATGTGTAGTCAGCATACATCACTTCTTTTCCACATCTACATCCTAGATGCAGACTATTGCCTCTTGGTTGAAAGAGACCATTTCTATAGCCTGCCTAGTGGCTCCAGATTCCCCTCTGCACATTAGATTTGGGCGAATGGGTCTGAAGAATATTGTAATGTATACCCCTTAAAACACAATGGTGTATGCCCTTCCTGTCCGCCTTGATCGTGTGCGGGTAGTTGGATAGGTGATGGCACATTGGAATCCAACAATAATGCCAACTCCACCTAGCGGAGAGGAGGTTACTCTGTGTGGTCTCCAAGATCAGACAAATGACACACAGAAGAGGACTGAAAGACTTTATTACAGGAGCATATGGATATGCACTTGTGTATAGCACTTTTGATGATAACAAAATGCAAAGATGTGTTAAAGCAGGTTTGTAATGAATTATACAAATTTGCTGTATAAAGCAGCCCTGATCTAGAGCAGTCTGTAAGTAATATATATAAATGCAATGTACTAAGCAAGACAATTTATACAAAACCTTATTTTGATGCATTTGTTACAGATATTTTTACAGAGAAAACAGCAGTGTAGAAAGGGAAAATAATTGCCAAGTAACAAGTATCAAAGAAGTTTTAGCTTGATTATCGTTTTAACGAAGTTTGTTCCCACCGCTTGATCTCTGAATTTAACTTATGTGTGGTTATAAGGGCCCATCTTTGAAATTTCTTTCACTGAAATATTCCAACACCACTTTCATTCCACGTCCTGTCGATAAAACTGTGACATCACTGACATACAGTTTAAAGCCGAATACAGTCAAATCACTCACTCGTTGAAGAGAGTTTACCTTGATTCATATTTGTAAGAGCTACATCTTGAGATCCATGACTCTCTGTCTGCACTTTGAATCTGCTGCCTCCATTTTGCATGACTTTCCAGTGCTGTAATCCCTCTATTGTAAAAGAAAATGAAAAAATATCTTGTAACATGTTTAAATTTGAAATTACAAAACAGTAAAAACAATGAAAACAATAAAAACAAAAAAACAGACGTGACAGACAGTAGGTGGAGTGAGTAAGTGAATGTGATGCAATATTCCAGCCATATTACAGGACCTTGTTTGTTTGTTTGTTTGTTTGTTGTTTAACGCCACACTCAGTAATATTTCAGCTGTATGACTATGGGCGGCCATTCGGTCAAAAAATACAAAGTTGAAAAAAAGGACAAAAGTACGCAATTAAGGTCAAATATTACGAATAAAGAACTAAATGTTACTACTAAAGGTCAAAATACAAAACAAACAGACGAGGGTTAAACATACAAAGTTGAAATAAATGTCAAAAGTATGCAATATTAATAGTCAAATGTTACGAAAAGACGTCATAAGAAAAGACAGAACAATGTGTACGAAAAAACGTCAGTGAGCACGAAAGGACGTTGACAATTATTTTGACCTTTAATAGTATCATTTAGTTCTTTATTCGTAATATTTGACCTTAATTGCTTACTTGTTTACTTTTTTCAACTTTGTATTTTTTTACCGAATGGCCCGCCCATAAATGACGGGGTCTGTAAATAATTGAGTCTGGACCTAATAATTCAGTGATTGACATCGTGAGCATCGATCCTTGCAATAAGATGACATGCATCAACCAAGTGCATGACCACCCATTGCCATCTGTGGCCTCTTACAACAAGTACAGTCGCCTTTTATAGCAAGAATGGTTTGCTGAAGACCTATTCTACAGGACCTTGTAAATAGTCATGTCTGGATGAGACAAACCAGTGGTTGATATTATGACCAACAATCTACACTGCTTCCATTTTCTAACCATGAAATCTTCACGAGTGTTAGCTCCTACATGCAGCATGGGGTGATTGAGACATATCTCCTCTGTGGAATCCAAGCAGGGTCATGACGTCTGCTGCAGCCCATGTCAGTGAAACATTTGGACACAACAAACCACTAAGACATGTTCATAATTCATCAGTCAGAATCACTCAAGATACTTGAATGAAAATCACAGAAAAGATGAGAAAATCAAGTAATCTAATACCTCTGCCTCAGCCCGTCCACCACCTAGTCCTGTCCTGATGACAGCAGTGCCCGCCATTGTCCATCACATAACGATCTTAGACCTATAATGATCATTACTCCCATACTTTTACATAGGCTTACGATAGTTGATGCGCTGAGATCGCTTTATGCTTGTGGGCCCTGTCAAATTTGACCAGATTGTAAATTTTTCAAGGGAATACAATGTTTGTGATTCAAACTTAGCTCCTCTTAATATCCGAAGGTATCAGATTTCTTTATTTAGAGTCATATGTGTTTGCTTATTGTCTTATGTGAATGCTGTGACCATGCCTTACCCTAAAGACTGTCATATCTTTTTGTGACCCTCCCCAGATTCCCTCTTAACTACTCCCCCTATAATTAATGGCCAGTCCTTTGCGACTCAAATTAGCCCATGTTAGTGAAACATTTTGACCCATGAAGATCGGGGTAGAGTAGAGTCTTCAGCAACCCATGCTTGCCGTAAAAGGCGACTATGCTTGTCGTAAGAGGCGACTCACTGACATGGTTGATGCATGTCATTGCTGATCGATGCTCATGATGTCAATCACTGGATTGTCTGGTCCAGGCTCGATTATTTACAGACCGCCGTCATATAGCTGGATATTTCTGAGTGTTGAGTTAAACAACAAACAAACAAAAAGTGAAACGTTTGACATTAAATCATTGTGCATAAAAATTATCCTACCCTGTGCACATGGATTCTTGATCAAATTTCTCGTATAGGGGTTAAAGAAAAAAATCTTTTTGAAATCTTCTGGCTTCACAAAACGAGGAATATATTTCCCTCCCAGTTCACACTTCCTCTTCCACAGTGTGGGGCTGGCGATGATATCTCTCAACTGATGACACACACGCACGCAGTTCTTCACAATATCTCTGGCTGGAACTTGTATGAGTATTTCTATAATCAGGTCATCTGGGATCTCATACAACAAGCAACTTGTGTTTTTCAGTGTCCCAGAACTGTGCTTGGACCCCATGTTTCTCAAAACCTGGAAAAAGTGAAAAATCATGTAGTGACTTGGCCAAACAACAACATACAGAGTTGAATACAAAATGCCATTTAGAAAGTGGTCTAATGTAACAAATGTTAAATTGCCATAAGAACTAGAATCTGTACTTTACTAAGAAAGAGTTATCCCAAATATAACATTTGTTACATTTGACCACACACAAAATGGCATTGTGAATTCATAGCTTGCGCCATGGGAGCCGTGCCAATTTACACTTGTCAGAGGGGTACACAAAGTATGTGATCTTGACTACCAGTTGTTGGGACTTTCATTTTGTGTGTAAGATCCCTGACTTTGTGTGCTGGCAATTAGGTGCCTCGCTCTGGCAGTATGGGTTCTATTCCCTGATGGGACTCAACCCAAAAAAGTACTAGAATGTGTACTTTACTAAGAAAGTTAGTGTTATCCCAAATATAACATTTGTTAAACCTGCAGATGAATACAAACCTTTACAGCATGCTGAAACATTCAATTAGATTTATGTTGATTCCATACACCCTTACAAATATTTGACAGTGTAGTGGCCATGGGATTCGAACCACAGACATTCTGATCTGATGACAGACACCTTGTCCACGTGACCAAAGAGGTAATAACCCCACAAGCAAAGCTCCACTAAGTGATCAGAGTGCCATAACAATCTTAAATCTTTGCTAAAAAATGGGAGGTAAAATCATATTAGCACCAAATTCAAACAATAGTTATTATTGTGCTTAATTCTTATAATACTACCTCTATTACATCATTTCTTATTTGATGTATTTTACTATATTTAACCTATAGTTAAAGTTATCCCAGTACTGAGATCTCCTATGACATCACTTCCTGTACAATGACACATACCAGACTATCATGTAGATATCTTGTATATCACTTTATATCCCCTTGACCTCTGATTGGGGGCACGGGTGGCCCAGTTGTCTAAGGCGCTGCGATTCGCTGTGCAGAGTTGCGTCCCTTGGGCATGCCAGAAACCTATGATTGTGGGTTCGAATCCCGGTTCGCCCCGATTATGTTTCTAGGAATGTCAGCACCATACCCGTGCTCGTGGGTTTCACCGAAGTGGTAAACGTCTGAGACCTGCATCACTTGGGGCTTTCCTCCAAATTAAGCTGACACGCCGTGATATAACTGGAATACTGTTAAAACAGGCATTAAACCCAACTCACTCACTCGACCTCTGATTCCAGTGTTACTGTTAGCCAGCAATCTGCCCACTCACTGAGGCAAATTACCTTGAGATACTACTGAAACCCTTGACCCCCTGCCCCTCCCCCAAGTTCCTGAAAGAAGAGGGTGGCAGGAATACTTGGAGACTTTAACCTGGGCTGCCACCATGGGTCCCGGGGACTACAGCATGATTATAGTCCTTCCAGATCAGTTTGAACTAATTTTGTTTGTTTGTTGTTTGACGCTGCACTCAGCAGTATTCCAGCTATATGACGGCGGTCTGTAAATAATCAAGTCTTGACCAGACAATCTGTTGATTGATGTAATGAGCATCGATCCACGCAATTGGGATATGATGACATGCATCAACCAAGTCAGCAAGCCTGACCATCTGATCCCATTAGTCGCCTCTTACGGCAAGCATGGGTTGCTGAAGACCCTCTCTACCCCATATCTTCACGGATAGGTTTGAACATCAAGTAAGTAGAAGTATGAAAACTTAGTGTGGGATTTTCATTCACAGCTCGCCACCACTTGTATATTGTGTTCTAAGGAAGTGGAATTGTTGCCAGAGCTCTAATTTCGTGAGCCCTGCAGTTTTCCCATGTTGGAGTGAAGATTTGGACTGACAACATGTGTGATTTCATAAAAAACATGAACATGCCAAAATGTCAATTTACAAATCAATAGCGTGTGTGTCCAACTCTGGTTGCGATGCAAGCAACACATCTTCGTCTCATGAAATGGACCAGGGGTCATACAAAGTCCTGTGGGATATCTGTCCATATCAGCTGGAGCATGTTTCGAAGTTCCCAGAGTGTCTGTGGAACACGTGGTTGACATCGATGGTGCCGATCCATCTCATCCCACATGTGCTCGATTGGTGTGAGATCAGGGGAGCGAGCCGGCCAGGGCTGAACAAGTCGAGCAATATGAGGCCGGGCGTTGTCATGTGGAAAGGTAATGCCTGGGCCATGACGACGCAAAAAAGGTAGAACAACAGGGCCGATGGTCTCGTCGCTGTAGCGCTGTCCATTGAGATTTCCCTCCACCACTATCAAACGGGTCCTCTGTCTTGCTGTAATCCCACCCATACCATCACGCTGCCGCCCCCGAACCAATCTTCTTCCATGACACAATGATTGACGTAACGTTCACCTCGACGTCGGTACACTAGAAACCGTCCATCGCTGTGGCTGAGGTGAAAATGAGACTCATCAGTGAATAGAACTTGTCCCCACTGCATGGCCGTCCAGCGCAGATGCTGTCTGCACCACTGTAGACGTGCTTGAAGGTGGTTTCCTGTCAAAATGGGATGTCTGGCGTGTCTTCTGGCAACAATCTCTGCACATCTGAGTCGACGACGTACGGTTTGTGAAGATCTTCGTCGAAGGCCAGGGATGCTTCTTGCAGTCACTGTTGCTGGCTGGAATCGATTTTGTAGGTTTGTTTTTCGAATCCAGTTGTCTTGTCGATTATTGGTTACGCGTGGCCTGCCACTCCGAGGATGGTCTCTGAATACATTCGTCTGTTGCCAACGTTGCCATAAACACCAAATGGTGTTTCTGTGGACGTTAAATTGTCTTGTAACATCCCGTTGACTCCATCCTGCTTCAAGCATACCAATGGGTCTCGCAGATGCTCATTTTCGGACAGGCATGGCATTACGTAATGTTGAATAATTGCGTAATTTTGTTGTTTTTCTGAGTGGTTGTTGTCAGCCTGATGCTAAACAATGCATATGGAATCCCTTTAACGCTAATGTTTTTATACCCATTCTTGGGTAGTGAAATGCATGGGGCTTGCATAAAAGTCAACTTTTGCATGGAATGCATGCATTTCTGTAGCATTTTTTTGAGACTTGATTCCATACATGTACAACAATATAGAAAACCAAACTTTACTTGTTTTTAAAAATACACTAAAATATTGGTGTCACAGGAACTTTTGTTGTTAAGTATATATATGATCGAGTGTATTGAAGCGAAGATAAATCAAAACAATACACTCTTGAAACCAGTTCAAATTTTTTAATGTATCTCATTACACTACACTATTTTCTATTTTAACAGTTTTAGATTAAGTCCACTTTTATATGTGAACTAATATTTCTAATTAACAAAGATGTTTTAACACGTTTTTATTCTAAATTCCCGTATTGGGCCGAAACATTAGCACATGACAACTATAGCACAAATTACTCAAATTCACAGTGAAATCACATATAACGTTCATTGTGCATGTGAAAATCAATATTTTGCTTAATTACTTTGTGTATGTAAGCAAGTTTATTATAGCTAATTTTAAATGACATTTTCATGTGGATTTTACTTAACTTATGGTGTAACTAGGTACTTATAATGTGGGTAAGACACGCTTCCTTCCCCTCCCCAATAAAATATACATATAATTAAAAGGATTCAGCGGCAATAACTTTTGGAGGCTGGATACGGATGGAAGTTTAAGTATTAATATTTGTTAATAAGTTATATTTGTAATGTTTTAATTGTATGTGTAGGTATTTTGCATATTATAAGTCTGTGTATTTAATTCTACACGGCCTTCGTTCATTTCTCCAAGAGTATAAAACAAATGACATCCGACCATCAACCTGCGTTTTTGTGATATCTTCTCAAAACCACCCCGGTTACACTCCCATACTTTAATACAGGCTGACATCCGAACATCAACCTGCGTTTGTGTGATATCTTCTCAAAACCTCCCCGGCTACACTCCCATACTTTAATACAGGCTGACATCCGACCATCAACCTGTGTTTGTGTGATATCTTCTCAAAACCACCCCAGTTACACTCCCATACTTTAACACAGGCTGACATCCGATCATCAACCTGCGTTTGTGTGATATCTTCTCAAAACCACCCCAGTTACACTCCCATACTTTAACACAGGCTGACATCTGACCATCAACCTTCGTTTGTGTGATATCTTCTCAAAACCTCCCCGGTTACACTCCCATACTTTAATACAGGCTGACATCCGACCATCAACCTGCGTTTGTGTGATATCTTCTCAAAACCACCCCAGTTACACTCCCATACTTTAACACAGGCTGACATCTGACCATCAACCTGCGTTTGTGTGATATCTTCTCAAAACCTCCCCGGTTACACTCCCATACTTTAATACAGGCTGACATCCGACCATCAACCTGCGTTTGTGTGATATTTTCTAAAAAAACCCGGTTACACTCACATACTTTAACACAGGCTTGCGATCACAGTTGGGCTGAGATTTTTTTGTCAACGGTACCCGGAAGCTTATCGCTCACCTCACATACGCAGTCGCTTCCTCGCTGTCAATGGAGTGCTCTTTCATGCTGCGTCAAACAACTTTCATGGGTTGAAATGAGGTAATCCCCAACTCTATTTTTAGCGATCACGTGAATTTGTGATGTGCTTTCTCTTACGAGATATGATTGGTTATCGCCAAGTGCTCGCGTCTTTTCCTGCTGGGATGACGTCATGGTCACGATCCGGGACTCTCCACGTGAGAGCTCAGTATTTATTGCGGGAAATTGAAAAAGCACGAGTGGTACGCAAACATTAAAAAAAATGTATTTCAGCTGCCATTAACATATAATATTGAAAATTCTACCGTGAATTTGGAAAATACTCGATTTTGATTGGGATCAGAGGTGATCAATTTCAGGATTGAGGTTGTATTTGTTGACGTTCATCAGCTGAAGAAGAGAGTGCTTCACGTGAGCAAATTCCATGATGCGCGAATTTTAGTAAGTCGAGCATTCTCTGTTATAGCTTCGAATGGACGCTTCATTTCGGTGACCCGGCATATATACCTGATCTGTCGGGCTTCAAAGCCTGCATATCATTCATAGCCTGAATCGATGTCGCTCTCGGACAGTGGGCCGTACACCGTTTTGCAATACACTTTGAATATTTGGTAACATCAGTTATGAAACCTTTGAAACTACAGTAGTTTTCCCTGATGATTTAGGGCCCTACAAGCAAGGCCGTAGTTAACTTTTTTGACGGGTGTGTGGGTGTGTGGGTGTGTATACATTTTTTATTCAAGTTAGCTTTTCCTGTAAAAAGTCCATCACCCCATTTTTCGTTACTCAAACTGTGGGCAAGTGAAGTACGCTCAAAGCACGCGACGCGTTCGATACCAGCAGACGTTAGTGACAACAATTATGTTATAAAAGATCAAAATTCATTCTTTATTATGGCATTTAGTTTTCGTGAACTGTGCACAATCAAAGAAATTGTCATATGATGATACCAGTCCCTATTTGAGGTAATTTTTAGACATTATGGAATTCCCCTAAAGTAGTTCTGGCTGTCTCCGCTCGATTGACAACGTAATCACGTGACATACTGACGTTCATCGGGAAATGAACGACAGTCAGCTTGGTAGTGTTCACCTTGGCGAGGTCACACGCTACTATCAATATTTCCCCATGAACGTCAGTATATCGCGTGATTTACTGTCAAACGAGCGGAGACACAGAACTACTTTAGGGGAATTCCTAAATGTCTAAAAATAACGTCAACTCGGGACGGTATCATCCATCTTCCCGAGGCAAGTGAGTTAACTGAAAGTCCAGTTTCCACTCTTGCCGAACTAGGCTGGTATTATGGAGTTACATTTTGGCTGGACTAACGAGTCTATGCATAGTCCAATCAAAATCGCGCTCCGAAATCGTTATCCGGTTCGTAAACTGTAATGCAGATTTCGGTCGACTGCAGGATTTGCAAAACATGTGCACCGCTAACTCGTTGTCAACAGATATTTTCTAAATCTTTTCATGTTTGTAATCAAGGTGCTCACGTGATTTGGTGCACTTCGCGATCAGTAAGACTCGTTTTATCACAATATATAGATCTTGATTATCGATCAGATCGTCTTGACTGGGCACATGCGTTTTGTTTAAAGCAAATGCAAGTGATACGTGAGGTGGAATCTGATTGGTCCATAGGAGAGGCATAGAAGGGACATTACTCGTAATAGCCACTGGTGGTGCTACGGTCGAGCCCAGGAATCCCAGCATAGTTCGGCAAGAGTGGAAAGTGGACTTTTAAAGTCAGTTAACTCTCTTGCCTAGGGAAGATGGGTATCATCATGCGATTCAGCCTATGAATGATGCAGGCTTCGAAGCCAGACAGATGATTATATGTCAGGTCACCGAAATTAAGGGCCTAGCGGAGCGCTTCATGGCAGATTTTCTCACGCGAGGCACATCACAATTAATGATATTAAAACATAAAACAGAGTCGAAGAACGACTTTCTCAATCTCATTAAAATCAGGGGCGGTATTCATATACATTCTTAGAGTGCTAAAGAGGTCTTAAGTCTGAGAAAATTCTAAGAAATACCAAAAGTTACTGACGGTATACGGTTTCACAATAGGTCAGTAACAACCACCTTGGATTTTTACTGACGGTAAACGGGCTCATATGGGGTCACTCTCCCACCCAGAGTTCCTCGTTCGTGACCAATTCGTGTTATTCCGGGAAATCTTCTTGCAGGTTTCCTGCAGTGTCGACGAATGGCATAGTACCTCTTCCACAGCATTCGTCACCACTCGCCCCATTCCGTAATCTGCGCTATTCGGCTTGTCCCGGAATAACACAAGTTGGTTACGAGTGCTGCCACAGGCCAGCGCCATGTGACGATTTGTAACATCTAAAACTGTCCATTCAATATATTGCATATGTTTTTCATCTTATATTTTTCACGAGTTTACACATTTAGATAAATGTCATAGAATGAATGGTTATCCTTCATTGAGAAAAGTACCGTGAAGATCCGGGGTAGAATAGGTCTTCAGCAACCCATGCTTGCCGTAAAAGGCGACTATGCTTGTCGTAAAAGGCGACTAACGGGATCGGGCGGTCAGGCTCGCTGACTTGGTTGATGCATGTCATCGATCCCAATTGCGTGGATTGATGTTCATGATGTAAATCATTGGATTGTCTGGTCCAGACTCGATTATTTACAGACCGCCGTCATATAGCTGGAATATTGCTGAGTGCGGCGTTAAACAACAAACCAACCAAATCATTGAGAAAATATCCTAAAATGTGCGAAACGGTTGCTTGGATGTGTCAAGATAAATTGTCATGCACCTCACTGTCGCAGTTGTAGCATAATTTGAATTATGCAAAACTATATGTAAAGCGCACCGAAAGGCTTACATTTAACCAGTCTGTTCTTATTTCAAACTAAGCGCGTTTGTTCATAAAAAAGAGAAACGTCCTGTCACGTGACCGACCCCCCCCCCCCCCCCCCCCCCCCACACACACACACACACACAGGGATGTCCAAAAGAGTGAGTGAGTAAAGTCAGGTATATCCCTACAACTCCGGGGTATTCTTGGAACTACTTGACTAAAAAGGAGATATCCCGAGGGTCACTGCGTTGATAACGTGGGGGATTGCAGACGATGAACTACTGGTCTGGAGGTATAAGCTTACTCATACCATGGCCAGGGACGAGGTACGACTGGTCTAAAGGACGAACTATCTCTATTTTTCATCATACAAACTTCTAAACGTCACTTAAACTTGTTTGTCGTATTCTGGCATATCCGAAAAAGTAAACGACACCATGTCTGCAACATTTTTTGGGCAAGACGTGTTCTCGAATATTTCCATAAAAATGGACTTCATAAAGACAACATTCTCGAACAGGTTCTGTATTCATTCAAATTGGGCAGTATTAAATTGATAGACTTAGTTTTGTGATGGTGAAAATACGCTAATACTCAAAGCAGGCCCGAAAAGTGTAGTTGCGGTTGTTACGGGGCAGGGTCTGTCATTCATGTCAGCATCAAAAGTATTTACCTGCCATGACAGTTAGTGATCATATTCGGGGGAAATATGAGAGAGTTGTCTTGGGCGCCCACCAAAGCAATTGAGGATGAGATTTTTCACAGAATTAAGGCGGCTGCACTGACAGGATTTGGCATAACCCGACGCCAACTTATTTTGAGGTTGCCCGTAAATCTTAAACACCCCTTCAAGAATCGCGTGTCCATTAAGGGTTGCACTGCTCGATTTTTAAAGCGCCACCCCGACATACATCTCCCGGCTCCTTGCCCACAGTCAAGGCAAGAATGCTCAATCCCTCTGAGACAACAACATATTTTGATAAACGTGATAAACTTGTGAAGGATCCGTGTGTGGACAAGCCACATCTCATCTGGAACGACAAAACAAGTGTCTCGCTGACGAACACACCAACCAAGGTGCTGGCGGAAGCGTGTGTTAAAACGTTCCAGGGTGTGTGGGAAACATCTGTGATAATAAAACTGTGTTGGCGGGCGGGTGCTTTTACATTCAGTTAACTCACACAACCCAGTGGCTTTGTTCTTGAAGTCTTTGGTCCACTAAACAGTGTAACAGGGAATGAAGTGGGTTCATTATTCAAAATCCAGGCAACCTGGTGACTAAATGGGAATGACTCGATTTGTTCAAAGATGCCTACAGTAACCCTCAATTGTATTTGGTGGGTTTCACATTTGTCCCCAGCAAACCCTTTGATGTCAGCTTTCATTCATCCAGAAAAGGTTGGTTGGTTGGTTGGTTTGTTTAACAACACACTCAGCAATATTCCAGGTATATGACGGTGGTCTGTATATAATCGAGTCTGGACCTGGACCAGACAATCCAGTGATTCATATCATGAGCATCGATCCACGCAATCGGGATCGAGGACATGCATCAACCAAGTCAGCTAATCAATTATTTTCATAGCACTTGTTCTGGAATGAAGTGCTCTGTATTTGAGGAAATTTGAAATAGCGATTATTAGCCGAGCGCGTCTCCGTATGGTAGGTATCATGTTAGGAGCCTCCAAGGTGATCCAAGGTGCTACACCATCAGGTGGACTGATCCAAGGTGCTACGACATCAGGTGGACTGATCCAAGGTGCTACACCATCAGGTGGACTGATCCAAGGTGCTACACCATCAGGTGGACTGATCCAAGATGCTACACCATCCTACTTCTTAAAGAGGACATATCCAAAATCATTGTTCTCATAAATGTATCATTTATTAAAAGCACATGGCAACAACAGTCATAGAATATATCCACAGTAACAAAATTTATAAAACAAAAGAATTACAAGAATACATGACAGGACATGTAACAATAGCATGGTATTTTTTTAGGTTAGTGAAATTGTTCGAATCATTGGACAGACATATATTCACAAGATGTAAATATTTAGGAGAAAACATCTATACAATCTTTATTGTAATATTTTGAAACCTCCGGAACCACCACATTGATGAGAACCCATAATGCAGGCAGCAGTAGAGATTAAGGGTCATCCTTTAGATTAGAATCTAGGCAACAGTATAGGGGTAATGAACATGAGGAAAAGGATCCCTTCACTTCAATATGAACTTAGAACATTGAAAGGAATGTCAATGAGACTTGAACCTGTATACAACACTGCACAGTGTGAATGTATTACTATGAGTGTCTGTAAGCAAACAGAAGAGATACGGCAGGTAGGCAATACAAGAAAAGCAGTATGACAGTACACATTGTTCCACAGTCTGGCATTATGGCCTCCAAAACAAAGGACATGAAATAAATCAACAACAATGCTTCACACTCAGTTCTGTGACCCAGTAGTCAGCACAGCTTGAATATCAGATATCGTGTTGTCATGAAGCGGATGAAGAGCAACTGTTAGATCTTCACTCACAAACAAGCAGAAGAAGAAATAGCTGCTGCACGTAAATGTATTTCTTACAACATGATGTGATCACCATTCGACAGGACGTTCGTGGGAAGCAGCGCAGTGATCTCCTTTCCTGGTGGCTTGCTTCTGTGCGACACATATGGGTGCCATTGTACAAAGCGATCTCAGCGTTAAGGTGATCATAACTCCCATACCTTAACATAGACTTACGACAATCGTAGTGCTAAGGGTGTTTTGTACAACAGCACCCAGGACTGACCACATGCACATACATTATAGTTACTGTTCAACAATGCAGGAGAGGCTTACGTCAGGACTTGGGACACTGTTTTGAGAGAACAATGTCCTTTCCATCTTTAGGTTTGCTCATCTCAGATTGAAAGAATCTTTCTCAATTTCACTTTTATTGCCATTTTCTAACCAAGACCAATCATCCACCTGACAGCAGCTCAGCTCTGAAGGTTACATTTATAAGTTCCTGGAATGACCACTGGATCGAGCGTGCTGAATGTGTCTGCTGTCTCTTCACATTTCCTCATCACTTAAGCCAAAGTCTTCTTCTGGGAAGTCCCCTACTTCCACATTCAGGGGTTTCACAAATCCTCCATACTTGGCTTGACAAGTAAAATACTGCTTGCCATTAACACTGAAAATAACACATTTACTACATTAATAGTTAATCAATAGTGTCATGACACTGTAGCTCACCTGGATATGTAGTGAACAATATAAAATGTCAACAAAGATATTCAAATATTTTCTGCATAACTATTGAGGATTTCCTATCAAACATGAAAGAAGTAAACGCATTTCAACATAGTTTCTTATTCTGCAACAATGGGGCAACACACAACGTGAAGCCATCAACAGACATTGTCCTAATATCATTGCCAAAACTTTCAATTTTGATGCCTTTCGTTAAATTAGTGAAAAAAGACCACTGTAGCATATCCTCTAATCTCAATAACCATTTTCACAAGCAATACGTGAAACGTTTTCTGAACAAACATGTAAATATAGTTCCATGCCTGTCGAGCTAACCATGCTGTAGAAACTCACAATGCCTTACAACGTGCTCACCTTAACCTATCTTGACTGAAACATGATGGTGGCCTGTAAATAATGGAGTCTGAGTGAGTGAGTGAGTTGGGTTTAACGCTGCTTTTAACAATATTCCAGTTATATCGCGGCGTGTCAGCTTAATGTGGGAGGAAAGCTCGAAGTGATGCAGGTCTCAGACGTTTACCACTTCGTGAAACCCACGAGCACGGGCATTGTGCTGACAAACCTAGAAACATAATCGGGGCGAACCGGGATTCGAACCCACAATCATAGGTTTCTGGCGTGCTCAAGTGACGCATCTCTGCCTCAGACGACTGGGCCACCCGTGCCCCCAATGGAGTCTGAACCAGGCAATACCTATTCCAACGATAATTCAAGGTTCATACAGATATTGAAAACTAATATTCAAGGCCTTTGCAAGGTTTTCAACTGTCATTTTCAAAGCTAGTTGAGTTGGGTTATTATCCCTAGTCTGTCAATATTTTGTTTTAATCCAGCATACTACATAATAATCATAAGACCCCCAAATAAATTATGGACATCAGAAATTTTCCAAGATTTATATATATATTGTTATATGAATCAAACTGCCGGAAGACCATCACAAATACTTCCAAAGAAACAAAGAAATTAAACTGAAAGATGCATAAACCTTTGAGCAAGTGTGATAATATCAAAGTTTCAGACGAACCAATAATGATTCTTTCAGCAGAATATCAGAACAAAGACAAGTGGAAACATTCTTCTTGTTATTGATTCAACTGACCTGCCATCGTTTTTGCCATGTGGTTCGTCATACTTCACTCCCACCCACAGGCCTGGCTTGAACTCAGTGTCACCTGAAATTACATTAGATGCTTGACTCAGTGTTGACAAGATCACATGAAAGACAAGTCTAACAGGTTCCGAAAGACTGATGGACAGAGTTTTGCAATGAACCTGTGCAAGGACAAATCTCGATCTAAACAGACATCAAAACAATAGTTATTGTTAATTCTAAGAATACTACCTCTACCTCTACGGAGACAATCTCAATGGAGAGGGATGTGCACTGAGAGCACCTGGCTTCCACAAATCTCTGCACATCCAGCAGGTGTATAAATCCTTAGCAATCAAACTACTAATTATAGCCTTGCCTTGGGCAGCAAGATACTGTTACTTGCACAACTGATTATGGATAGTTGACAGCGAAGAGGACTTCTGTTGAATAATGTGATGTTACAGGATTTTATGGCAATGACGTAAGAGAGGTAGGATATTCACAGGAATTATGGTATTCTGAGATAACTTATCATGTCAATCATAAATGACATAATCAGCTTATCCAACTGTTAGCATGTTTTCTTTCAAAATATGTCTCCTCAATCTTGACTATAGTTTCTGTGTATTTACCATTAAGTCACGGTCCAGTGGACACTGGTCTGACATTTAGAGGTTTCCCAAGGCATATCCACCAACTGATACTTTTACCTATGGTATTGTAGGTATCTTGCTGGGTATCAAAGCAACCTTGTGAGAGGTACTACTGTCAAGTAAGACCTGCTGAGGTTTTACATTGGAATTGTAAGACCTACTTGCTTTTAATAAGCATCTATTTTTTCAGCTGAAACTTCCATACATATAAAACAACCTACAACCTCACATATGTTTAGTATTGTATTATATATGTATTGTTTATTGTATTATATATGTATTACTTTATGTAACCCACAGTTTTTCCACTGAGCCATCAGGGAAGGCGATAAAAGGTGTTCAATCTTCCATGTCATGACTTCAAATGTTTGCATGCTGCACATGGTCTTCCTCCCGGGTGCTGCCATCGATTTCTTTTAATACTATGACTGCACTCTTGTTTCACAATAAGAAATCTGAATGTTTTCTTATTTTTGCATTTATTTTGACAGTTTATTGTTGGACAAAACACTTCTCAACTTCGGTTGAAAATGTAAATGCACAGGAACAGCCCTTGAGCTGCAGGCTATTCTCTCCCCCTCATGCTTACATTTTCAACCAAAACCTAGGTGGCATGTTTTATCCTGTACATGAAATGAAAAAAAACACCTTGAGGTAGGGGAAAAAAAAAAACACTGCTAATTTTTTACATTTAAAATCTATTACTTATCCTGACTCACACTATGCCTTTCGTCTCTTTATCGGCATAAGAAACTTTGTTCCAAATGCAACAGTCTGAAACTTGAAACACCTCACCTGGAAGAAGCTGAAGAATGGTAAGACGAGTCGATTCTAGAGGGGTAAAAGGGGCAGTCAGTTTATGCTGTGAGACATGAGGGAGGTCGATCCATCATCTAACATTTCATAGCGGTCACATAAAACTCTCCAATCACACAACTTGATTAACATCAAATAACCGGTGTAACCTCAACAGGCAACCGCGCTAATGACTACAACAATTCTCAGTTGAGAATAACCATGTACACAATAATAAACCAGGCGTGACAATCAAGATGGCAATGTGGATTCTTCAGTGTACAGGTACAACCTCAGGGAGGAAAATTCATCTTCGTCAACAGGATGTCATCCCTCGCGGTGCAATTACCAAGAGGCCAAACTGGTGAGGGCCAACAATGTCTTCAGCTTAGTGACTAGAAAAGACTAGAGGTGAGCCCACAAGTCTTGTGCGCCTTAATGGTACTGGGAGGTAATTGCTCAGCAGCAGAAGCCTGGGGAATGGTGGAACGAATCAAATCGGTGACTGTAGAGCATGTGACCTCTGTATGTGTCGGTGGTGACAGTGGAATCAACAGACACTTCCAATTACAACAACGCTCTTCGTACTGCTGATATAAACTCATGGAGTCCTGAATGGATTGTCAATATCCGCTGGTCTGCTGATGATAGCATTAGCTCGGTAAACATTCAAGTATTTTTAGCTATGAAATCCCTGGACCCCTGGATGCACCACGCCTTGAGGATTGCAGGCTCCGTCGAGGATGGCATGAAGCAAAGTTGATGAAATGAGGCGTGGCACAACAACCATGAAGGTCTAGGTAATATGTGGATCCACTTCAATTAAAGTTGGTGAAGTGTAGTGTGGTGTAAAACCACATTCTACTCTACTTCTTTGATGAAGTGTAGTATTGAGCAAAAAACACAAGTCTTGATCACTTGGCAAAAGAGACAAGAATGACACCTTGGGCCGCCTCATGCTTCATGGGTGCGCTGTGTTGGGTAAGGTGTTTCAACGTGTTTCAGGCTGTGTTTGCCAGCAAAGTTCTCAAATCTTGTTAGGAAAAAGACACAAAAGAGTGAGACATGATCAGTACACATTCCAAACTTCCACTGCCATCCCAAACACCTATTAAGGCCAATAATACAAAATACTTTACCAAAATACATGACTGTTCCTCTTCGTTTGGGCTGACCAGTGATCTGGACTTCACAACTGCAACATGCAATGAGACATTTGGCGGCATCAAAAATAAACAAGCATGAAATACTCATACCCACCGCAAATATTCCAGATCTGCTCTGGAAAGGAGCACAACCGCCATTTTCAGTCGAAGTCAAAGTCGTTGCCACGGGAACGCAAAAAAATAAAGTTTTCAAAAGTCCTAAACAGTCAAAAGGCACCAGTTCTCCACTAAACCTATCTATGTGGCTAGTTTGGTTAACATATCTCTCATGGTTTTTGAGATTGCTCCACCCATTCCACTTCTGCACCAATCTTTAAAAAATCTTTCTAAGCGCCCCTAACAAAGACTGAAAATTGACATGACAGTACATAATTTCTTGTGTAATATATGGGTGTTTTTCAGAACACAGAATCTTAAAAGGGGCATGTAATTGCTTTTTAACCATTCTCGAAAAACTTTTTTTGGGTTAAATTGGAGTTTTTCACTGCCACTCCATCTCTGATAATAAGTTGTTGTAATCAGCGCCCCACTTGGTCAAATTTCCATGCACCCTGAGCGCTTATTAAGGCTTATATGGTATTTCAAGTTGAAAACATGGGTGCTTGCAAAGTAGGGAACATCAACAAATATGAAACAAACAACTAACTATTCACAAAGTTTCCAAACCTGCAAGAATGCATGTACTGTTGCAGATCATTGTTACCGTATATGACCGCAGATAAGCCGACTCCGTAGATAAGCCGAGGTATTAACTTGACCATTGAAATATGAAAGAAAATGATATAACCCGCAGATAAGCCGAACCAGGAAGTGAAAGGCAAAACACACCACAAAGTCGACTGCAAGACTGTGCCGGTACTTGCGGATGTTCAATAATATAAGATGGAAAACGTTGTAATTATATTGAAAAAGTCATCATAAGTTCTAATAAAGATTGAACAAACCAGTCATCCACTCCCCTAATGTGGGAAGCTGTACAATACACAACGGTGAAACTTTACGTAAAACTTTCAAGTCAGGTGAGCCAAAAGGAAAGCGAGGTCAAATCTTAAAGCATCCTCATTTATGTGGGCTCACGAAAGGCAGCCATTTCCACGAGTTCAGCTTCCCATTTCCTTATTCACTCCGATGTTCTATGCAGTTTTCTTTGTGAAGTTTGTTTAACTAGATATTTCTAATCTACGCAGGTTTATATCATGAACTGAAAACATTAGGGATCTATTTTGGGGGATATTTACATGAAATTGTGTGCACAGTCTTCACTATCCAAAACAATATTCATGATCCCTTACTATTTTTGTTCAGCATACAATGTTGCTAAGGTGGATGGTGCTGGGTTGAGTGAGTGAGTTGAGTTTAACGCTGCTTTTAACAGTATTCCAGTTATATCACGGTGTGTCAGCTTAATGTGGGAGGAAAGCTTGAAGCTTGATGCAGGTCTCAGACGTTTACCACTTCGGTGAAACCCACGAGCACGGGTATGGTGCTGATAAACCTAGAAACATAATCGGGGCGAACCGGGATTCGAACCCACAATCATAGTTTCTGGCGTGCCCAAGGGTCGCAACTCTGCCTTAGGCGACTGGGCCACCCGTGCCCCCGGTGCTGGGTTGAAAGGGTTGGTGATAGTATGTATGGATATCCACATAATGCAGAGACCCTAGACAAGGGACTGGGTAGTTTCATATTCTATTCACTCACCGATCACCTATCTTCATTCCTTCAAGTCTTTTCTTCTCTTCTTCCTCTTTCTGCTGTGCATCTTTTTGTCTACGAGCTTGTTCTTCTGGATCAAAACGTCCAAGCTTATTTCTTTCTTTAAATGACCTGACACTGTCTGAAACATTTAAACAAGTTGATACTTTGCAAGTTATCCTGTCATTTGAAGACCCTGACACTAAGTATGGACCTTCCATGTTTCAAAGGAATGGGCTTGAACTTAACCTGCGGCTATAAAATTGTATGTTGTGTAACCAATGAAAAAAGCAATGTATTCACCATCCCCGCATCTCATTACTCTAGCCTTATAAAGCTCTGCAAAAGAGAATGAAACGGTATAGGCACACATGAGGTCAGTTCAAGCAGGCACTGTGTGCACGAGAGGCACGTAATTGACCTAGCTTTTGAATAACCATGGAGATGCAGGGGGGCTTGGGTGGCTATTTTTATTTTCGGAAGCTGGAAACATGATTCAAGCACGTTCCCACATAGGATCGAAGAAGAAGGGAGAAATGCAAAGTGTGAGATAGGATAAGTTTAAAAATTTGACAATTACTGTACATGTACATTGAAACGTTGAGATCACAAATCGACAAGGGGGGACGGGTAGCCCAGTCCTCTAAGGTGCCGCAATTCGCTGTGCAGAGTTGCGTCCCTTGGGCATGCCAGAAACCTATGATTGTGGGTTCGAATCCCGGTTCGCCCCCATTATGTTTCTAGGTTTGTCAGCACCATACCCGTGCTCGTGGGTTTCACCGGTGGTAAACGTCTGAGACCTGCATCACTTCGGGCTTTCCTCCCACATTAAACTGACATGCCGCGATATAACTGGAATAATGTTAAAAGCGATGTTAAACCCTACTCACTCACTCACTCACAAATCGACAGAGAATCAAATACAAAGTCTTGACTATGCAATACAGAAGGCACTTTCAGCAATATTATTAGCAATGGCCCATCAGATTTCCTGAATGGCCCACATTTTGGAGGTTCAGAGGGCCATGGGGCCGCCCTTTTTTCAAGTCCTGGGTGGCTGAAATGTAGCCATTAGTCCATTTTCATCAACATAGAATACTCATAATAAGTGTTATCCCAAATATAACATTTGTTACATTTGACCACTTTCTAAATGGCATTGTGTATTCATAGAATACTCAGTCCATGTTTCTGGAACGGATCACGTTATAAAACTGAAAATGATGAAAGATGATATTTCTGAACCAATATGTCACCTGTTCGCTTTGAATAGTCTTCCTCAGCCATTTCATACTTTTCCACTCTTGAAACATCTTCATATTCTCCAATTATTAGAGAGTTATCTTCTACCTGTAAAGTTGCAAAGAAATTATTTCAGTCTCAAAATGATGGTACAGCAATGCACAGTGAAAATCCATCTAATTTCTGACTTATCAGGCTTAACACATGATAAATGGTGTCTACGGTTTGAAATCCATATTTGTCAAAGGTATCATCTGTAAATCATTGTCACACAGCATAGCATCCTTTCACATCTTTAACATTGACAAGACTTTTCTTTATAACATCCTAAAATTAACTTTGAACAAACTTGAGAGACACTGCTGGTTGGATCACCCATGTCACGTTTCAGTTCATTGTTCAATAGCCTTAAAGGATCTGTCAAAAACATGAACAAAAACTGAACAGTGAAACCACAACCAAGTACTCCTTTAACAGCTGTAACTTACATGTACAATCATGTTATCTTCTATAGGGTAGGAGCCAAGGAGTGCAGCATCATTGTCAAGCTGGCATACCCTCTTGTTGTCCTTGTCATTTAGTGACAGCTTCATGGTTCCAGATGACGCCCCTGTCAACAGCTCAATCTTGTTCTGTTATCAGTAAAAAGTAAACTCCCATGAACACTCCCTTCAGGACAAAGGCAAAACAAACTAAAATCTATAGTTCTCATTACCTTACTGACCCTAGAAATGTGGTGCGGCTTCCAACACAAGACATTCAAAGCTAACATTATTGTTTGTGGTTATTATAATGGCAAGTCATCAGAGTTATCTCCCTTGCCCGTCCTCTGTAACGTCTGCCATTAAACACTGCAGTTTTACAAGCGTGTTCCTGGTGCGCACGTAGGTATCATATCGGGTGATAAGTAACGGTTTAACTGGTGCAAACAACATTGTTTCCTCCTGTACGGCACCAGTTGTCACAAACATGGTATCAAAAATGGAGGTCTGCCCAGCAAACGTGCTTGCCCTTACATTCGATAGAAGCGGCGGAGCATCACAGCCTCATGTAGAAAGGCTACACCTTACATATTGCAGTCGACACTAGCTTAGCAGGGGGATAATCTAATTCAAACTTTCTGTCATTTGTTTTGCTAACTGATTGACTTATGTACATTTTCCAACATTACTTTTTGTGGCTATGGCATAAAAGATGTTTCTTGATAAACTTATACAACTTCTTCATTACAATGAATGCAATGTTTCAGTGTACATACTGACACCATTATCAAGCAGGGTGGCATCAGTGCACCATTTGTCTGATGTTTCACAGTGTTATGGAGTAATGCTTCAAGAATGAATCTGGAGCAGAAAAGGGCATCGGTTCAGTGTATATCTATGTTTACTGTATATCCATATCCTTTTTCACTAAAGTACTTACTTTGACACATGACAAATACATGAATTTTGTACACAATCATGAATAAACTTTTGTAGTCACACATGTATACATACATTTGTACACATTCACTTTTGCAATGATACTTGTTATTTTATGCTCATAATATATATTTATCTTGTATCACAAATATATAATCAGTTCTATTAAATTTACCGATTAGCTATAGAAATTAAACTGGACTACGAAAATTGACAAATGGGGTGCTTATCAAAAGTATACACACGATGAATGTTGTTGTGAGAGATTGAACGGAAGAAAACAAAATTATTTTGTGCGTCAACACAGGAGGATCCATGATTTGGAAAAAAATGGTGTGTGCACGAAGTGATTGTACCAAGAGTTGAACCGCCATCGTGGACCTTACTCAGTTACTGTTCTGACCAATTACTGTTACTATGAATGTTGCACGGGAACTCGTTATTCTCTACTTACATATAGGGGTATACATTTTTTTTCACTGACCAATAACGAGTTCCTGTGGAATGTGCCCAGGTTAAACACGTAGATCTAAATGTATATAACCAACCGAAACACACCTTCAAGTCTGCGATTGTCAGATCTTTCTGGAAACGTCTTTCACTTCCAAAAGTATTTACGTTGCTTGTCACTCTGACGTTAACAACACTCTGTGTTATAACCTGAAAGCCGCCCTCTGACATCTTGGCGAATATTATTGACAATGATAATAATAAACTACACAAAAATTACAAGTCCAGTCACATTTGCACGTGTGTTGTCGTTCAGAGCTGACAGACAGACTGGTATCATGTCCCAGTTGCGCTACACAACACAAGACAAAGCTCCCTCCCAGCGCGTGCCACCTTCGTTACACTCTCGGTAACATCCGAACGGACTATCGCAGTGGTTTAGCTGGGCCCCGTCTCTCATATCACATATAAGAGTCGACGAAGGCCAAAGAAACGATGTCTGTCAACGCCTTCGAAATATTAGACATACACTATGTTATAAAAAAATAATATTGGTCGCTATTTTTAGACGAAGCATTACCCTTCGACAAAAGCCTCCACTGAGAAGCGTCACAAACTACTTTTAGTCATTTTGTTAAATGTGCCGCCATCAGGAGCAGGGAAGACATTCAAATTTTTTATTGTAACTGATTGCAGGAAATTAAATTTGCAAAAATATTACCTTCATACATTTAACGTACATGATATCTGTATGTAGAGAAATAATAGTAAACACAGTCTAACGTATTCTTTGCGTAAACATTTCGCTGATTTTCGAATACATTCTCTAATTGTGCTATGCGAGAAAGATTTTTATTATACACTTGACATGCGCATTTAGGGAATTTATATGTGTCGACACATGTCGAGCCACGAATACAATAAAAATGTCCCACTGAAAATATTCAGAACTTGTTCTTTCCACTCCATGATGCAAAAGTGTTTATATTTAGAAGTGGAAAGTTGTGCCAACATTGGCACAAAAACAGGAACAACTCGTAAGATATATGATGTAACTCTGCTAACAAAATAGTGTGCTGTATGTGGTATAAATTATTACCTATGTTTAAAACATTTAATGGAATAGAATAGCAATAAATCATGGCCGGTGTTGATATTTTCTAGCTATATTTTATTAAAATACATTCAAATACAACACAATTATTAAAACCATTGGTCCAACGAAATAAATCAATGTCCCTTACGCAACAAAAGGCCCTATATGGATGGTTTTGTATTTATTCAGCCAGTCATCACTTCTAAATTTATGCTGGCGTAAGAGGCGACTAACGGGATCGGGTGGTCAGGCTCGCTGACTTGGTTCATGTATGTCATATCGTATCCCAGTTGTATAGATCGATGCTCATGATGTCAATCACTGGATTGTCTGATCCAGACTCGATTATTTACAGACCGCCGTCAAATAGCTGGAATATTTCTCCATACAACAAACAAACAAACAAACAAACTTCTAAATCTGTACAACATTGTAGCTGAGTGACAGCAGTATGACGGGGACATTCCTTTTCAAAGTGTCACAAATATGTATGGTAGTAATGAAGTCTAATATTGCACATCAGTGCGGTCAAATGGGGAAATCCATTAAATTTGAAACGTGAATGGTTTTGAGTAACTATTTACATCAATCAAACTTATGTTAACAGTCTGGTTAAGTGATTGTAATGTGTTGAGTATTTTCAAGATCCTTGGAAAGGTGGTATGGGGGGCCTTATGGCGCAAGTTGACAACGCGTATAGGGAGCCGGGAACCAGCTTATCGCTGTGTCGAGCTTGCAAGGGGTAAACTGGTGCAGCTGCAAAGTGTAGTTATACTGGTTAGTCTGTCATAGACCGCTTGCGCTCCTCGCGCACTGGCGCGTTTTCGTACCACCTCGTGACTTTCCGGGACCTTTTTGTAGGTAGCCGATCGTCATTCGTGACCAATCCGTGAAGGAAAGGGGGCGAGTGGTGACGAATGAGCCGAACGCGTTCAGATGCATTCGTCACCACTCGCATCTTTCCGTAACCGTTACAAGAAGGCCCCGGAATGTCACCAATGGTTCAAATGGTGACCACCCGATCCGTCGAATTTCTGAAATTAAAATGTTTCAATTTGTAGAAAAAAAAGTGTCTGGGTTTTTCCCGATCGGTCGAATATTTGCTACCACTCAACCATGACTACTCTCTGGGCGCATCTACTTTCACTAATTAAGGGGTGAACGGATGGTAGCAACTGCACAAAATACTGGCGATGTGTTGATCGCAGTTGCAAAGGTAACATTAGTAGTATTATTTTATATCGTTTTCTATGTTAACTGAATATTTTAATTTGATGTTCTATTTTGTTTGTTATAATGTAGAAATCATTTTGTTTTATGTTCATGTGTTTTTATAATTGAACAATTTGGTTTAATAACATTCAGCTTAATCACACTCATCAAGAGAGAACAGTCAGTCAGGTAAAGATTGCACAACTTGCCGGTCATCCCCGTGAACCACGCCGCCGACGAAGGTACATTGAGATCGACGAGCAGATTCGACGGGAAAAGGACAGACTGAGACGTGGTGAGAGAGTCCTGTGGACTATGTTGATCATGTGGCATACCTTCTTGGTGTGTGGTGACATTTGTGAATGAAATTTGCGACTGAAACTATGATGTATTTATTGAACATGAAGAACGAGTGTTTTAATTAATAATGATCATTGATGAACGAAGATCACTTGATAAATATTTATGTTGGTGTATGGATGTTAACATGACTATTGTTAACGTTTTTATGAATAAAGATCATTGATGAATGAAGATTACTTGATAAATATTTACATTTATGATTACTTATTATGTTTGTGTATGTATGTTAACGTGGATATTGTAAACGTTTTTATGAATAAAGATCATGAACATTGTTAGAATCATCAAGGTAAACTAAATGTTTGATAATATATATATTGATTATTTATTATGCTGTTATTGCTGTATGTATATGAAAATTTATTGTTATATCCTTGTTACGACAGAATAAAGAATATGAAATAACCAAGTCCTCGTGTCCGGTGTCATATACTGTCCCTAACAGCGTCAAGTTCCCTATCACCCCCATGAGAAAAAATAATGGAATACTCTAACTGCAGACACGTTAAGTAAACACGAATATATTTTCCCGATCCGTAGAATTATTTTACCTACCTTAATTTCAGAAATTCGACGGATCGGGTGGACACCGTTCAGATGGTGTGTGGAATGGAGGACAGCGAACCAGTCTAAGTGTAGCTTGCGCAGCGAAACTAGGACAGGGTACCAGTCTAAGTTGACAGACGGCCGTAACAAAGTGTCTGGGTTAAGAAACACATTTCCTCGTCTAAGTTTCAGTATATCGTGCTCCCAGTTAACACGCAGAAACTGTTATCAGCTCGATATTGGTAAGACCACAGACCATAAAATAGATCTATTTCATGGTCTCTGGTAAGACCGAGGAACGATGAAGCCGAGGTTTCAGAGGTTTCAGATGCACCAAACACTAAGCCCGTGATGCTTGTCATGTTTGGATAACTCTCCCTAGCTATGTCCTTGTACAAAAGCATTTTACGATTTATTATAAAATGTTTCTCCCGTAGAGACAGACATCATTTTGGTGACCCTCCCCTGATTCCCACTGATCCATCCACCCCAATAATAACAAGAGTTTGCCACTAACGTGGCTATATCCCCCGCCCCTGTTGCAGAATTTATGACATAATTAAATCTAAACAAACCTTAACCTTTTTTAACCGAGGTGGAACTTGTCATGGAAATTGTAAAAAAAGAAGAGTTTGGAAACTAAGTCCATCTTGTTGCCATGGAAACGTAAAAAATAAAAAATCTCTAAAAATTCTAAATAGCAAAAGGCACCAGTTCAGCATGTAATTGACAGACCTGCTTAGTTTAATGAAAATATATTGAACGGTTTCTGAGTTATGCTCCGGAAACGAAACGTGAGGGACGGACGGACGGACGGACGGACGGGGGACGGAGCCCGTTTCTATATCCTCCGCCAACATTGTTGGGCGGGGGATAATTAATGACCGGCCCTTTAGATATCACAAATTTGAAATGTATTTGGATGCTGGTATTTGTTGAATTCTAAAAATTGATTTTTGGATCTCAATAATTTATTTCTCGGTTCTTGAAAAAAACCCGCCCAAAACCCATGCTTGTAACGACTATGCTTGTCGAAAGAGGCGACTAACGGGATCGGGTGGTTAGACTCGCTGACTTGGTTGATGCATGTCATCGTGTCTCATTTGCGTGGATCGATGCTCATGACATCAATCAGTGGATTGTTTGGTCCAGACTCGATTATTTACAGACCATTGTCATATAGCTGGAATATTGCTGAGGTCGGCGTTAAACAACAAACAAACAAATAAAGTCATAATTTAAAAAATTGAAGCGCTGAAGTATGGGCCCGTATGACCAAATAGGCGAGTCCATTTGTATTTGTATTTAATCGCCGATAATAGGACAGGGTACCAGTCTAGTTTATTTACTAAACTGGTTCCACTGTTGGTACGCGACGCAAGCTTAGCGCGATTAAACCAAAGGGCGGCGTCCAAATAAAGTGGTAAAAAGTTGTACCAAATCCGGTTATGGTGTTGTTCGGGATATTTTTTTCGCCTCTCTTTATCGTAGACCGCTAAAAGTACTATGGGACGATTCTTTTTAAATTGACAAACTTCAACCTGTTATTTGAACGACAATGAGATATCAAATGCATTTGTATGCCTTCGTATAAAGTTACACATTCAATACGAAAATCCATTTTCCACTATGACATCAAAGGACGAGTGGGTGATATACACACGCACAGAGAAATCGGGGCATAGCTCCACGCTGCGTAACTTGGCCATCTCTTGATGATAATTTACTATGGATCCCGACGTCATTGTGACTGACTTACTGAGGTTGTTCTCAACAGACCTCTCTCATCCAATGAATTATGATGATATTATTTGAACACATTTTTTGTAAACAAACTAACAGATGTTCCTGTAGAGCAAGTTGTGCATGCATACGCACATGTGACTTCTCTTTTAGGGGAACTATTTTATTCCACGGTTGGTTGTGTATGGCTGTCAGTATGAACATGAAGTCACACGTTCAGATCACAGGAATTCGTTATGGCTGAGTGAATAAAAAATTATATATTTATTATATTTATTTATTTTCCTGTGGTTTAGATCTATCGCTACATTCCTCGATGTATGAAATAGTGATATACAAAATTATAAGAAATGACTTTCACTTTGTCTGAGTTCATTGAAGAATGAACCTTCATGGAGTGATAGTCAAAGATTGTTTGGACGTTGTCACAAGCTCCAACGTTCATACAGTTTGGCCCACACGAGAGATATGAGTGAGTGAGTATGGTTTTACGCCGCTTTTAGCAATATTCCATCAACATCACGGCGGGGGACACCAGAAATGGGCTTCGCATATTGTACCCATGTCGGGAATCGAACCCGGGTCTTCGGCGTGACGAGCGAACGCTTTAACCACCAGGCTACCCGACCGCCCCCGAGAGATATGAAGGTTAGGCAGGTTCATACTCCAATAAACTCACAAAAAGTCAAAGTCAATTCTTAAATGACATCACCATCAGTGACATTCTTTCAGAACATTGCGTGTTCAATGATAGGAATACGCCAAACATTCGGGAGGATTTTCCCTGATTCGGGGATCGTATAACATAGATGAATCCTATAAGTAATCAGGAAGATTAGGACAATCTGCGTATTGTTTTGTGTTTTTATGCTTTTCATTCCAACCGAAAGACTCGGTGGAACATGAAAATAAATTTATACTGTCGACCTTGTGGGCGAGTTTGCGTCAGTCATGGCGTCACGTGGAACTTTATTGACACTTTCCTTTGTATTTACCAAATCACTGTAATCTACCTACCCAATCCCCTAATTCTTTAATAATTTAATAATATGACCAAATAATATGACGAATAGATGAATGGATTTCTCCAATTAGTAGAAAACGCTGCAAATCAATGATCTGGATTCGGCTTTTTTACATTTTCAAAAAAGTACGGTTTTCAGAGCACAGCTTTCCTTTTCTACACCTGTTTTGTTTTGCTTGTTTCCATCTAGGCCTAGATCATTGGTTTGATTGTTTGACAACTGAGTTTAAAATGTATGAGGAATATATATATATATATATATATATATATATATATATATATATATATATATATATGCTTTTGTAATTAAATTCTCTGAGTAAGTATAATATATTTTGATTTCAAAAGATGAAATGATGCTGTGAATGGTAATTTAGTATTTAATGTAACAAATTGCGATATTGACACTATGTAGGCCTACTTAGCTTTCAGAAGTCGTTTACAGTAATTTTGTTTTGCGTAGAAGGACTGTGAATGATACCACAGAACAGAGAATGTCACGAAGAGTTCACAACTGTGCACTGTATAAGTGTTCGTGATGTATTTTGAGTTTTGCTACTCATTGAAGACTTGGTGAGGGTTGAAGGGGACATATATATATATGTTCTAACTTCCAGAATCGAGAGGTTTATTATTAACGAATGCGAATAAACTTGGAGACATGCGCTCACCACAAAAGATCGTTTTGAGTGAAAATGATTACGACAAACTGCTCTGTTAATGTTAATTTTGTTGGCAGCACCTTTCCTTCGCTAACAACCTTCACGTCGTCAACTATTTGTTTTCGATACCGAGGACCAATGAACGCTATGTTTAGTGTCATCCAATCGCAGCCTACGACAAATCCACCGCCTGTCTACTAGTTCAGGTAGACAGGAACCCAGTCTAGTTTATTTACGAGCATTTGTATTGTGGGTAACATCATTCGAAACCATCACGTGACGTCACCTGTGAAAAAATGCAATAAAGTGATCTTTTTATAGAAAACGCGTGTGCTCATGCTATACACGTATATTCTCGGTAAAATTTAACAAACGGATCACCAAACAATAATAATAGCGTAGAAAAAATCAAGTTCCGAAATTAGTCGTGATGTCATGTTGAGGACGAGAGTTTAGATGGTAGCATGGCGGCCACTGACAAGCAGTGGTTCGTCGGGGAAGACGGATGTTTATCCGTTGGGGAAACAGTTACAGGTGTAACGTATCATTCGTCTCTTAATTCCATCATTTTAACTACAAAAGAACCATCTTTGAAGATATTGGATGCAACATCAGGGATAGTTTTACAGAAATCTGACCTATCGGGTAAGGTTTTAGGAACGCCTGCGGTAGGCCTAGTTCTGTGTACAGGCATAAGTCAAATAATGCGTTATGAAATATTGTTAAAACGTTTTGTACGAGTCGATTGTTCCATGTACTCGGCTCCGGATATATCTGTTCCATGTTTAAAAGTATATTACGTGAAAACATTAGTATTGTTTTGCCTATCCAAATGACTATTGGTGCATTAGTGTTTCGTAAGGTTATATATCCTGTTCGAAACCAGCTGATACCCTTTCATCCAAATTTCGACAGGTCTAATTAACTCTTAATTCTTATGTTGTTTTAACATTGTATTATATAGGTGTTATACTAGTGTGTAAAATCCAACATATATGCATGTTTATTCAGTTTGAGTCAGAATTTTCTGATTTGTTTGTACATGGTTTGATGTTTATCTTGCATTCCAATTCTAAAATAGGTAGGTGTAACTTGAACACAGCAACAGTAACCTTGAAATATAAATTTTGGTCGTAATATAACATGGCAAAACCTGAGGAAAATGCACTCTGTAGATACTAGCGTATATGTTCCAGTTTACGACTAAGAATAGTCTATTCCCAGTGAAAAAAATGAAAATATATGGTATGGTATGACTCTAGTATATCGTAGGCTCTATATTATCACGTTCTCCATATTTTCACAGTATTAGTTAATCTTATAATACCACACCCCCTGTCGACTGTTTACTTATGCAAATCTAAGCTCAATGTTTCATCACTTGATCAATACAAGACTGGTTGCAGTATGTCATGGCTCCTCGTAAATATACATGTTAACTTTATTTATGATAGTTTCTGGAATGTTTGTGAAGTGGAATAAACCATACCTCCATTCGAAATTGATTACAATAGAACCCATTTGTTTAGACGGAAGTCCCTTGATCCAGCCTAGTTCGTATGCATACTTATTATGCACAATTCAAAACAGTAAGTGATGCAAGCCACATAATCTACACATATCACACCACAACATAGCCATACCGCGATAATATGGAGTTGCTTGCCCTTGAGTCGCTAATGACAGGTACTTTGTTTACCAAACTCGGTAAAGAAAATCAGCATCGATCAGTCCTGATTGATGTGTCATAAAAGTTGAACAAAGAATAAGAAACACTTTGTGTATGACATATTTAATAGGTCTGTAAGCGTGCGCCATTACTATCCATTATTAATTAACTACCGCAAGATATAGTGTACCATCCTACATTTGCATTAGACGGGATACATGTTGGCCATATGCATTTGATGCTTCGAACACACGGGCATGTGATAGTGTTTCTTTTTGAAAAATAGGGGGATAAAGCTGAAAATAAGCAGAAAATGACCACGTGTGCATTTGTATGGTTTTATATGATTAAGCCACAAAACTGAAAACCAAAGCAATTCATAAACATCAGGCATTAACAATGAAAACTTTCTCGAAAATAGAAGCTCCATAATGGCGTGGAACAAGGTCATCAGTTTTCTGCAGCAGGGCCACTTTTCAACAAACGTGTAGTATTTTTAATTGTCTTTGGTGACTGAAGATGACATTTACTTACAAAAGCTTTTATTACAATGATCTCGTGTGGTGGGGAAGTCTCCAAAGCCCCTACTAATTTAGTGAAACGGCTAAAAATGGCAGCTGAAAAACTTAGAAATGGACGAAGGTATCTGGTACAATGCAATTTTGAAAAATTGTATTATTGATTTGTAATATACAGTTATTTCTGTTATCGTCATCACCCTGTTATAGCTAGTGTGAATACGATTGCAACTCATCTGCTTCTGCGTCTTTTTATTGGAAAACTTTTGCATTTAAACATCTCATCTGAGATGGATAATGAAATATGGATGTTATGATCGGTTGTCAGAAGAAAGATCAGCTTTGAACCAAAACCTAAAACCCCAGTAGACAAAAAAATCTAGCATGTGGTCCTTGTAATTCCTCCGTTTACGTGGGTTGGGTAGGTCATTTTTGATTTTGACACTTCAGTGTGAGGTTGTGAAATCACTAAATATATATTTCCACTTTGGTTCATAGAAACTCCACTCGATTGGTCCGCTTCCTGAGATGAACCACTCAAATATTTGGTTCAAATGTTCACAAACACTGAAGCTGATAACCAGGCAATGTTGACATGACTCAGAAAAAATTCAGTTGTGATTTGGAGTGATGTAAAGAGATTCTTTTTAATACAGTAAATTTAAAATAACTGCAAAAATAAATACAAATATGACTGAGCGGCAATGTTGGTCTCAAAGGACACCACTCTTACTGCTTTATCAAGGTTGAGGTACTTGCCCAGTCGCATCCCCACACCTTTGGCGAATCAGAAAGGACTTACGTATCTATGTTCTTCATCATTTTAGTTCACTTAGGTAGTTTTTAAGGTGTAAATTTGTCTGGTCTTAAAAAGTCTTATGAAAGTCAACAGATACCATCTGTCATTGTACTTAGAAACAGAAAAAAAAAAATATTCTGTAGCTCTTGTTTCTTTAGAGAAAGTTCCATGGTTGTACTTGTAGCTTGTATTGCAACAAGGCTATTAGTGTTTACTTTTAGTTAGCTATAAATAACTTCTGGTTTCAGAAAATTCATTCATACTGCATTAAAGCCTTAAATCTGAGGGGGCACGGGTGGCCCAGTCGTCTAAAGCGCCGCGATTCGCTGTGCAGAGTTGCGTCCCTTGGGCACGCCAGAAACCTATGATTGTGGGTTCGAATCCCGGTTCGCCCCCATTATGTTTCTAGGTTTGTCAGCACCATACCCGTGCTCATGGGTTTCACCGAAGTGGTAAACGTCTGAGACCTGCATCACTTCGGGCTTTCCTCCCACATTAAGCTGACACGCTGTGATATAACTGGAATACTGTTAAAAACGGCGTAAAACCAAACTCACTCACTCACTTAAATCTGAAAGTTACCTGGTTTCTATCTCAGAAAAAGGTTTTGGCAGTTCTTGGTTAGATTAAGTCACTTCCAGGTTTGGTAAACACATCATTTAATTAGGATTTTGATATGGAATTCTCATGGTACTAGCTTAGCTTGTAACAAAGTGTTCAGTACTTCTGGTTTGGATTATGTCATTTGTGGTTTCTGAAAACAGATGCTGACTTCCTGCTTTGATTATGTCACTTCCAGTATTGAAAAAAAGGCGGCCTGCCAAACACTTTTCGACTGAAAGTCCTATAACAATCTCATTAAAATCAGATCTTAGTTCTTGCTAGCGCTAAACAAAGATCTCTAGGTCTTACCATTATGGGTCATGTCAGAGCGATCTTTCATCCGACCAATCAGGAAGTTGCTTACCAGATTGGGAAAGTTCAATTGGAATGTGTTTTCTAATCATGCAAACTGGAAATGGTTAACACATCGTATTCCGAATGACAGTTATGGGCTGTATCACTGATTTCGTCAAAATCATGGTCTATCTCTCGGTCATTTATTAGTTTTCAAGTTTTAATCAATTTCTTTTTCAAAGCATAGTCCAGAAAGGAAGTCGCCAGTTTGAACCTTGTGCCATAAAGGTAGAGAAAGCTGCTTTCTGATTGGCTAATGTTAACTTTTTGTAGTGTTCTTTCGGCCGGCCAAAGTATGGGAAAGGTTGTTCTGGTGAGACCTGTAATTGGTAATGGGATGTCTTCAGATCTTTGTTTTGAGGTAGCGAGACCTAAGATCTAGTTTGAATGAGATTGGTCCTATGATTTTAGCTCAAGTTATATCAAAGCTTATATTTCTGGATTTAAGTACAGATATACCACATGAAGTTTAGGAAAACTTATGAACCTCAAATCAAAAGCACAGTCAGCAAGATTGATAATTCCAAGGTTATTGTTATACTTTTACCTGAATGTCCGTCATTGAAGGCAGTAAATGGGGGTATTGCCCATATTTTATTGGCGTTTTGTCCTTGTGTTGAAAGAAACGTCTATAAATTGCATAAAAAAACACCACTATTCGCTGCTTTTACATTGACGGAGGAACTGGTGTAAAGTCAAACCAAATCTTATTTTGTTTAATATGATGGTGCCACATGCCAAATCTAGAAGCTGTTTGGCCAGTAGAGTATGAGCTTTATGACATTTTATGCCGTTTCTATTTATTAATGCATTCAGTCCAAATTGGCTGCCAAACGACACAACTTTTAACAAGCGTCAAAGAACATTTTTGGTCCAGTGTCTATTGATTTATGCATCATGCCAATTTGCAAAGCTTTCTATTTAGGAACTAGTAGAATCCAAATGGACGCCACACAAAGGACATACAAACAAGGACTGGTCGTCCGTTGACTGTGTCTGAGTGGGGTATTCATGTTAAACTGCGACATGGTATCTCATTTGGCTGGCACTATAAAATCGGCATTAGTCTGGACAAGTACAAGCAGCCACACACACGTGCTATATAAGTGCAATAATCTAGGATGCAACGTTATTTCGACTCACCTCACCTTTATAATGTTGCTATGTACTGCAAATTTGCAGATTTTTTATAGCAAACTTTATGAAAAAGTTAAAACAAGAAGTAAAATCCAAGATGGTGGCAACCAAATGAGATATCTAAGAGTGGTGAGAGACAATCTCTGCAAATTGTGTAACTAATGCAGCTGCTGTATTCAGAGGAAAATATTGCGGAAGATGTCTTCCCTACAAAATTGTCAAATAAGGTCTGTACCATCTTCCTGAGGCAAGAGATTTAACTGACTTTAAAAGTCCAGTTTCCACCCTTGCCGAACGAGGCTGGAATTGCTGGGCTCGATCGTAGCGCCACCAGTGGCTATTACCAATTGTGTCCCTTCTATGCCTCTCCTAAGGACCAATCAGATTCTACCTCTCGTATCACTTGCGTTTGGTTCACACAAAATGGTTGCGCCCGGTCAGGACAATCGGATTGATAATCAATATCTATATTGTGATAAAACAGGTCTTACATCGCGAAATGCATCAAATCACGTGAGCACCTTGATTAAAAACATGAGAAGATTTGGAAAATATCTGCTGACAACGAGTTGGTGGTGCACATGCTTTGCAAATCCTGCATTTGACCAAAATCTGCACGACAGTTTACAAACCGGATTTCAATTTCGGTGCGCGATTTTGATTGGACTATGCATAGACTTGTTAGTCCAGCCAAAATGTAACTCCATAATACCAGCCTAGTTCAGCAAGGGTGGGAACTGGACTTTTATAGTCATTTAAGTCTCTTGGTGACTTGGATACAAAGTATGTAGAATTTGGAAGCATTTGATTGGATACTTTCATTTGAGCAGATTTTGGCTGACAAGTACTGAGAAAAATGGTAAAATACATGGCCAAAACTTAAGTCCAATATGGCTGCCAAATGATGCCATTTAGCGGATGGGATATCAAGGTAACAGTGATAGGTTTCTGAAGCCACTTCCGTATCCAGAATTTGGAGGCCATCAGACTATTGGTTTCTGAGATAGTTGCTGGTAAAAGTTGATTTCAGTGAGTTAACTTTGAAATATCTGCACTTTGTCCTTGAGTCTAGAGCCATGAGATTGTTAGGGGAGCAGTCTTCAGATTCTTGCTGATGATTGTTTTGGAGTGCTTATCATTGGTTGTTGAGTTATCTCTGGTACAAAAAATGGCGGAATAAGAAATAATAGATGATAATAATTAATAAACAGAATGATTACAATGATTACAATAGGGATCTTAGCCTTTTAGGCTTGAAGCCCTAATAATAAGTATTGACATATTCTACTGGACAGTCAGGCAGGTGGGAATAAATTTCCCCTATCATGACAGAAATGTTACATAGCGGCAGGCAGCTATTTCAGACACTGAATATAGATAATTTAATATTGATCCTATAGGTCACATTGTTTTCTCCTCAGTAAACAGATTAACTAGGCCACATATTAGGTGTTTACTTAATAATTACATTTACTAACTTTACCTCTTAAAATACAAAATGTCATCTTCCCGAGGCAAGGGAGTTTACTGACTAGGCTGGAATTATGGAGTTATATTTTTCGCTGGACGGGTCTATACATAGTCCAATCCAAATTGCATAATGAAATCGACTTCTGGTTTGTAAACTGGCATACAGAATTCGGTCGATTGCAGGATTTGCAACGCATGTGTACTGCCAACTTGGCGTCAAGGAATATTTTCCAAATCTTTTCATGTTTTTGTTCAAGGTGCTCATGTGATTGGATGCACTTCTCGAAATAAGACCCTTTATGTTACAAAATAGATTTTCATTATTGATCAGATCATCTTGATTCGGTGCCGTCATTTTGTTTGAAGCAAATGCAAATGATATGAGAAGTGGAATCTGATTGGTCAGTAGAAGGAGCATAGCTCGCAGGTGCCAATGGTGCAGTACAGTGGAGCCCAGAAATTCCAGGCTAGTTCGGCAAAAGTGGAAACTGGACTTTTACAGTCAGTTAACTACCTTGTTTTGGGCAGATGTCTCCAAGTGTAACACCTAAACCTAAATTGAATTATATGTATTACTTGAGTGCCACTACCATGCCACGATGTGTTTACAATTCTTTTACTGTCTGGAAAAGTAAAAACAAGACGCTTATTTGTCTAAAATATGTATTTCATGGATGTGTGTGCCTTCTCCATGGTTTGTCAGGAATATGGTTGTCCTTAAACATCAGCGGTAGAAATTGGTCCTATAGTCCTTGCCAAATTGTCCAATAGTTAAGATATAGTAAGGACTTGTAGAAATTTGCCATTTTTAAGAGTTTTGTTATTATGAGGACTAGTGAACTAAAAATGTTACTTTCTATCGCTGAACATGCTATCAGACAATCAATGGGATATATTTTAGATTGCAAGATGCTTTGCTAAAATATCAAAGGTGCTGGCAGTACTTTATTAGGTGATGAAGTATACTTTTGAGTTACATAATGATGGGCTGACATCATGACGCTGTTTCAACTGCATCTGGTGAGCCTTGCATTATCTCGGAATGACCGTTTGATTCAAGAAAAGTTTTTCACATTGTTTCTTCTTGAAACTGATGGTAAAGGGTATTTTCAGTGTTGGTATACTTTATCAGTTTGTAGCATCTCTCTTTGTAGCAATGCATCTCATACAGTAATCATTGTAATTCAGGTACATATCAATTTCAAGTATATAGCTCTTCACATTTTGTATGTTTGGTATGCTTTATTGCAGTTGGACAGAAACATGGAAATCTGCAGTGTGTTTACTTATCAGAAAAAGAGAAAACTGTATTTTGGGATGTCCAGGCCCTGGGGGTCAGGAAGGATCTCAGGGGGGTGCTGCTCCTTGACACTGCTCTACAGATTCCTGTCAAGCACTCTGAAGATATTGTCAAGTGTGAATTACCGCTAGTTGAGGTACGTTCAAGTTGGCATTCCCAGTAGAGGATGCCTCTATATTTCAACAAATAAAGACCTCATATTCCATGAATGATTGTTGCAATATTAACTTATGGTTTTGTTGTTGTACACTAAGATCTTTTGCTTTTTGACCAATATTAAGCAACATCGTGAAATGGGACCGCTTTGAGGTTTTATCATCATTTACATTAACTATCCCCACCGTTGTTTACCATGCAATGATATTGATATGTACACATCTTTCACATATCCCTTTCTCATGAGGTGATGAAAGGGTCAAGGTCACGAGAAAGAAAATCTACCTGACGTTCTTATGTTGAAAAACAGTACTATCATTCTTGCAGATTTGGAAACTTAGTTGAAATGTAGATACTTGTTTCACATTGGTTAATATGTTTGGCCTCAGTATTTATACAGAGAATATATACCCCTGGGTACTTATAAATGGTACCATGGTTTCCATGGCCCTGTTACCTATATTGACATGAAACATTGTAATTGCATGCATGTGTCTGAAGTTCAACCATGTAAAATATCTATGGCTTGTCTGTGAAAGATGAAGGCTTTTGTAAAGACTTTGACAAAGTGGAAGTATGGTTGATCATCAGCTACTTATGCACTAGTCTTTAACAATCTTGATACTTAAGACATATACATAATCCCTCCGAAGTCAACGCACCTCTGCCAATGATGCCTGGATCAAACTTGTGTAGAAGACTTCCTCCTTGTGGTGTAAAAAGTCCTCCACAGCAGAAGTAATCTCCTCATCGTTTGCATTATGCTTGCCAGACAGTTCTAATTTCCCCCCATGTTTTCAAACAGGGGAGATACAGAGATCAGCAGTCTTTCTGTCTGTTTTCCGTATCATTGAATATTTCTTCTTAAAATATGCTATATAGATCATTCAGGTGATAAAGTGGTGTCTTTTGATGATTTTTTTGTATTTATATTTTATTTATCTATTATTTAAATGGATGAAGTTCAATGTGTGAAAGCCACAGTCGTGCATTGCAGTTAGGGATGTCATATTCACCAACATAGGTCTCTCATTTCTGGGGGATGCCCTAGGCGTAGCTCCAAGTCTTTTCTATCCAGGAGCCCTTCTCCTGTGTGCAGATCATGTGGATTCCACTCGGACTTGTCTGAAGGTTCTTTTGTGCCTAGGTATGACGGCCTTCCCTTGTGATGGACATTCATGTAAGCCATAACCAAGTCCCTGACTGGATGGTTGACCGCTTGGCCATCGTTACTCCTAACCCAGCTATTTCAGAATTGGGTCAACTGACCTAATGCTAGTAGTGCAGTGCACTTTTACAGATTGGTTGGCATGATTAGTTTTACGTAATGCTACAACCACATGATCAGACGCCTGTCGCTAAACATCAATACATGCAACTCCATTCATTTTCACCTTGATATAAGAATGGGAGCACTTATGCGACGCCCAGGGGATGGAAACAATCACCTTACTTCATACGGTACAATCATTCAGACCAAAAATCAAATATTCAGCCTTATCCAGAGCTACAGATAAGCTGCCTATTTGCGTAAAATACCCCCAGAACATTTTCAAAACCCAATTTCTTTCAATTAACTTACATGCAGAAATGCATGCATTGAATGCAAAACTCAAATGTATATAAACTACTTGCGTAAATTCCGAATGAACCTTTTTTAGCATGCATACAAAAGGAGCTAATTTCCGAGCTTATTTACTTTGCGGGTCAAGCCTATTTATTTAGAACAGTTATATACATTTAAAACATTATTTCATTTCTTTAAAATCTTAAAATGTTCACTAACCCAATAGATTGATGAATAGATGAGTGAAAAAATATTGGTTACCCAATGAAAAATATAATAACCCAATTAAAATAGAAACCCTAGAGTAAGAACTCAATTGCTCAAAATGGTATCTGTAGCTCTGGCCATATCTACTAGATTCAGCTACGATTTTATAATTCTTCTCACGTTCGTTATGTCGATGCCTTAGCACGCTGTCTTCAGATGTTACGATCAAGCAGTAATGTAATGTTTGATCACTTCATCACTTCCGTGGGCGATGTGTGATGGGATTAGTCACACAACTAGTTGGAAGAACTTCTTCAGCTGTACCTCTCACAGCTTTGTCTTTCTGTAAAACATCAGCAGTAAATGCATTAAGGAGTAATGCAGGATAAGTATACAAATATAAAACATATTTAGATTATACTGATTTTGTTAGGCCACTTTTTTAACCAGTCAGCAATTGTTTTGAACAAGTTGATATCCAGCCACATTTAATAAGCACTGGTCTGGTTAAGAGAGTTGTGACACACCAGTTCAATGTGATTTCATTGGCTGATAATTTTTGTGCTGTCTTATTAAATTTAACTGATGTAAAATGATATTCAGGAAGTTTCAAGCGTTTTTAAGAGTGTTTATGTCCTATTAATTGTAAACATTCATGCAAAATTGTCGAGAATTGGGTATTTCAATAGGCCTTCTTATTGTATTGTATCATATCTTGAACAAAGTATTGCCACAACTCTTATTGCAACCATGGCTACAACAGACTTGTGCACAGATGCATTGTCCTAATGGAACAACACACCTTTAGTGAGTTTCCATGATGTTTAGCCTTGATATGCTCATGCAGATGCCTAGGCAGTTTGGCATGATATTGGCCATTAATGTTCTGACCTTTCGAGAGTTAGTCCACCAGTACTGGCAGTAGGATTCTTTTGTAATCCCAGGAAACAATATCCATCACTTTGCCAGCTTATGAAATAGACTGCCATCGTCTTCAGAAGAGATGGCGGTTTCCACTGCTTTGGCTGTTGTTTAGTCACTGGCTGATAGTGGTGAACTCAAGACTATTCCATGTTTACAAATGGCTCAAAATCAGCTTGGTCTCCTTCAAAACAAAGTAATTTCTCAAGAGCGCTGATGAGTCTCAAGTATTTCTGATCCTCTGTCGATCATCCATATTTAGTATTATTTACATCATGTTTCCACAGTTTCCTTTGTGATGGCTTATGGAGGTCTTTTTGATCTTGGATCATCTTAGAGACTATCTTTTTCCTTCTTGAACGCTGCTGCTTTTCTCATAGCGGTGGCAAAGGAAGGAGCATCATCCCTGAAAGATGACACAATGTCTGCATGGATGGCTATTGGAGTTAGCCCTTTTAGATGATAGCGGGGTAGCCAATTTTGTCCATTTTTCGTCAACAGTGGATACTAGTCACTTTAATGCCTGCAGAAATATGCTGCCTGGTTGTGTATTTGGTTCAATTTTGCCTGTAAGTATGGGAAGTATTGTACTTAATACATGCAAACGGTTAAGGGTATACTATACATCCTTCGTAGTAAGTCTCAGAATGTTTTAGCCACCCTTCTTAATTTTGGGCTTGAGGCTCTGTCTTGGAGCTTTTAGGACTTGGAACTCCAAGCAGTACTTCTGTGTATTGGATTATCCAGTTTAACAAAGATGGTGGTCAATATAGATGGTCTATCATTTGGCTATCCAGAAAACAAGAGCACTGAACTGAAATTCTTCATGGCTTTAGCTCACTTAGCATTCACACATTTATATGTCTGACCTTATCAAATAACTTCCGGTTTCAGGAAACATATATTTACTTATTAGATGTTAAAACCAGAAAGTCTTTTGGTTCATGCTCCAAAACATGCCTCTTCTGCCTCCAGGTTACCAAGAGGGAGTTATCTGTCCTTGAACCCTCACTTTCCTTCTCAATGCACATAGGGATACACATGTGCTTGCTACTGAGAAACTATATCCTTATTGTGTTCCTTTGATGTTATAGATAAAACTTCTGCAGGTACATTTATTGGAAGTTACTACGTTATACTTTGTGGGATTTTTCATTTAGCATTTTTTTTCCAAGACAAGTGACAAATAATTTTTGTTCTGTTTACCAGTGTCTGCTCTGGCTTAAATTTTCTTGGGGTCACTTGGACCCCTTCATCATAAAATTAGGGGTCCCAAACAAAAATGGAGGGGTCTAATTTATAGCATTATAACATAACATTAACAACAGAACACAGTGGTTGTGAAAAATAAGAAATCTTTTCGCAACTGCAAAATATCAACAAACAGGCAAAGTGAGAGAAAGGTTCACATCAGGGCACATCCTGCTCTCATAACCAAGAGGTTTACATTAAGGGACAAACAATTTCTTAAAAGGGACATTTGATATTAATGAATATTATAACACAAAATTATCCATGTTAATATCTAACTTCGTATATGAAAAGGCAGTACACGGGTCAGCCATTGGTAAGGGGTCATTGTGACAGACATTTGTGAATGTTTTTACCGAGATCTACCAATGATTTGAAGTTTTGGATTCAGTTAAGTTCAATGGCTGTTCTGATGCTACTGTACTGAGTATTGAGTTCATGTTGTAACTGTGACAATGATCAATGAGTCATAAAATATAATTGGCATATCAAACGTTTTTTTAGTAAGAGTATGTTCAGGATCCAGCATTTCCTTGATAAATCTAGTCAACATGTTTCAGGTGCTATAAATGTTTAAACATGTCAGTTACACCAATAACGGTCCTGGCAAAATGTGTTTTGCAATTCTTAATATGACTCACAAGATATTGAATTATTATCAGCTTGATAAGTCTGTTGTAGAATAACTAAATATTCAGAGTCCGCTAAATAAAAACAATGCTTACATCATTGTACATTCAAGTGTTCGCATTCATTCTTTATCATATACAGTATCGCGGTATTGATAAATCTCGTAATCCACACAACCTGTCGACTGTTTACTTATGCAAATCTAAGCACGATATATTTCATCGCATGATCGAATACAGGACTCATTGCGGTATGTCACGGCTACTTGTACACACGTGAACTTTTTTATGACAGTTCCTGGGATGTTTTTGAAGTGGAATTACCCCTTCCTCCATTCAAAATTGATTAGAAAAAGAACCCATTTGTTCAAACGAAGTCCCTTGACCAAACCTCGGTCGTATGCAAAATTCAAAACAGGAAGTGATATACCATATAATCCACACAGCCTTACTTACTGCGGTAAGATTCACCAATGACAGGTACTTTGTTTACCGAACTCGGTAAAGAAAATCAGCATCAATCAATCCAATGAACAACAAACATTTTGTGAATCACATATTTAATAAGTTTGTAAGCGTGCCCCACTACGATCCATTATAAATTAACTACCGCGATAACATAGCGTATCATCCTACACGGTCGCTCGATTTCGCGGGTCACTGTTACCACGTTCTGAAGTATACCCTGGCTATTTTTAGTTTGACACAAGGTCAGGATATTTTCGACCAATCAGCAAGCTAAATTAATTACGACTATATCCGACTTGCTTAATATGTGGCACCTGATTGGCTGAAGCAAAGCTACGGACCATACCGAAAATTAATACATGCAAAACCGACAATAGATATAGGTCAAGAAACCGGTTTGGGTATTTGTCATAAAAAGGGAGAGAATAATGAAACTGGTTTGGTTTAGCAAACGGAAGTGTTAATCAACATGCTTCGCTGTCTTGTTTGGCAACAAATACCTTTACGCAAAGACGTACGTCTTTGATTTACGATAACAGTGTCAATTCAATATTAAATTAATATAGCCCCAGTCACTGCGTCCACGAGACCCACACATGTTACGCAGGTGCGTTCAAACTTATTTTTGTGTGTCCAAGACGCAAAAACGCGCTCTTCAGCCAACACTGGTTTACATATCCTATTGTGTCATCACCATTGTCAATTATGACTGATTTATATTTACAGTGGGATGTTTAACCATGCTTATATGTATCATGTGTTTCATCATGGAAGAAATATTCTTAACTATCAGTGCCTGATGTGCAGAATGTAATGCTTTATCCCCAGAGCATGATGAAACCTGTCTTTGATGTATCAGGAACAGTAAATCTCAACAGGCTTGCAGAAAGACGTTCAGGAGTAAAGTAACTGTTGTTACTATCCCATGAGACCCGTGGAGATCTGGGATAGAATAGGTCTTCAGCAACCCATGCTTGCCATGAAAGGCGACTTTGCTTGTCGTAAGAGGCAACAAACGGGATCGGATGATCAGACACGCTGGTTGTGCATGTCATCGTATCGCAATTGCCTACATCAATGCTCATGATGTCAATCACTGGATTGTCTGATCCAGACTTGATTATTTACAGACTGCCGTCATATAGATGGAATATTGCTGACTTGGTTGTGCATGTCATCGTATCGCATTTGCGTAGATTGGCAGTAACAGCCATGAAGATTATGTAGCTGTTTGATGCTGTTTCCTGTCTGGCCCAGATGTCACCACCCTCCAGGACAGCTAGCTCTTTTGTGTCACCTTGTCCTGTCTTCTATGAAGAGTGGCGCAGAGTGAAGCATGAGCACTGGTGCCACAAGAGGTGCCAGCTTGAGGACAAACATCAGGGCTGGTTGAGGCCTGAGAGCACTGACTGCAACATGATCTCTGGCCAGAGGGCCGTTAGTAACATGGGCATCATCTTCCCGAGGCAAGAGAGTTAACTGACTTTAAAAGTCCAGTTTCCAGCCTTGCCGAACTAGGCTGGAATTCCTGGGCTCGATCGTAGCGCCTTCAGTGGCTATTACGAGTTATGTCCTTTCTATGCCTCTCCTATTGACCAATCAGATTCAACCTCTCGTATCACTTGCATTTGCTTCAAACAAAACGGCAGCGCCCAGTCAAGACGATCTGATTGATAATCAAGATCTATATTGTGATGGAACGAGTCTTACATTGCGAAGTGCATCAAATCACGTGAGCACCTTGATTAAAAGCATGAAAAGATTTGGAAAATATCTGTTGACTACGAGTTAGCGGTGCACATGCTTTGCAAATCCTGCAGTCGACCGAAATCTGCATGACACTTTACGAACCGGATTTCGATTTCGGTGCGTGATTTTGATTGGACTATGCATAGACTCGTTAGTCCAGCCAAAATGTAACTCCATAATACCAGCCTAGTTTGGCAAGGGTGGAAACTGGACTTTTATAGTCAGTTAACTCACTTGCCTCGGGAAGATGCATGGGCATTGACTTGAGTATCGATTCTCAGTCAGGACAGGTCTGTTCAAGGCTGGCAGTGTCTGCTAGAACTGTTGACGTCAGAGCACACTACATCAACAACATGAGGTTAACACACTCCAGTCACATGTTTGGCAGACCATACCAGGTCTACAGGTTGCCACAGGTGGCCAAGGCTTGCCACATCCCAGGCGATACAAATGTTGTTGCTGATGTCCTGTCAAGGCGACACCAGTCAGTCTATTCCCAGCAGAATGGCAAGCATGGTGTGATTCCCGGGCCAATGGTTCTGAGATTGGAGACATGAACACTGGAAGTTTGTTGTTATATTTTGTAGTTTCCTGATAGATATTGGGCAAGACCAGCTGTATTAAAATCAGCAGACGTCCCATTATTTAAAAAAAAAATCTTCACACCTGTACTTTTCTACCCTCAGCACTACCACCTAGGGTACTGCTGAAGTTGAGGGAGATGAGATTCAACTGCTATGGTTGTGCCTTAATGACCCAGAAGACTGGGGTTCCCAAAACAGTTATAACTTGAATTTGACAAAAAAGTTGTGCTGCGTGGAGCAAAACAGAATTAATGTCATTTGGAAGTGATGTCATCAGAGTGGCAACATTGTTCGGTTCCTCATGTTAACTGTAGGCAAGGTACTTTTATCTGGTATGAGGTTGTAGTAGATATTCATTTCACCAAACAGAAAGTGATGGTATCACACTGGAGATGTGTGATTGTACGCATGTATTTGTTTGGCTTAGAAATGGTGGAGGGTCTGCTTCTGTTTTTGCAAGTATTTGCAATGGGTTTTTTTCTCAATTGTTAAACTGTTTGTACAAGTTTGCTTTTATGCAATATATATTTAACTCAACCCACAAATTCACTATTATTATTTTTTTCAGGCAGGACAGCTGTTAAAAGCATTGATGAATGCTGACCTGCCAGGAGTGGACAGTGTGGAGGAAGTCCTAAAAGAGTTAGAGAGAGGTGTAGAATCTGCCCACGAGGCCACCAAAGGAAACCACAAAACATCAAAGGTTAGTATAGTGATTAAAACATATATAATGTAAATAGGGATGCTTTAAGGTCACCACCACGACCACACTTTGTTCAAGAAACAATGCAGTGCTTGGACATCTTGGGGATATTGTGTAATGCATTTGTCATATCTTCGTTATAGCCTTTGAAATTGTTTTTGGCACCTCAAGGCCATATCATGAAGAAAGTGTTCTTACCTCAAGAAGGATTTGCTGTAGGTCAATGAATCTTGGTCTGTCTAAGGGTGGGGCTGAGAAATGTAAAAGGCGTGTTGTCCACAAAAAAAGGTCACAGTGAAGGTCATTCATAAAGTATGTTTGCCATTTTCACAAAAGATTTTGCTTGTTATATAATTTGAATACACATGTATGAGACGTGACAGCTTACAGTGACCTACTACCAATGAGTAGCATATTCCATTTTTTAGTTCACCTGGCCATAAAAGCCATGAAAGCTTATGTCATTGCAAGTAGTTGGTCTCCAGAATAGCTTGATTGATTCAGCTGAAATTGTTGTGTTGATATTTGTTACTATAAACATGATAAAGGGATTCAAGTTTGTGAAAGGCATCAAAAGTGAAATTTCAATTTGGCTGCCATGTAGCCATTTTATATTTAAAAAGAAATAATTCAAACATCATCTTTTCTGAAACATAAAGGGCCAGAGGACTGAAACTTGATGGTTGAGATGGTCACAATATGTAGTTCCATGTTTGTTCAGAGCATCTTGGGGGGGCACTGGTGGCCCGGGTGGCCCAGTTGTCTAAGGAGCCGCGATTCGCTGTGCAGAGTTGCGTCCCTTGGGCACGCCAGAAACCTATGATTGTGGGTTCGAATCCCGGTTTGTCCCGATTATGTTTCTAGGTTTGTCAGCACCATACCCGTGCTCGTGGGTTTCACCAAAGTGGTAAACGTCTGAGACCTGCATCACTTGAGGCTTTCCTCCCACATTCAGCTGACACGCCGTGATATAACTGGAATACTGTTAAAAGCGGCGTTTAACCCAACTCACTATTCAGAGCATCTTGATTGCAAATCAAATATGTGTTGAGGCACCTTTGTTGCAAATCAAATACGTCTGTCAGCAGCCAATTTTGGAAAATACTTAAGCATATTCTCCTCAGAAACCACAACACCAATAAAGGTGAAACTTCACATGCCTGTTTGTTCCCACCAATGATGGCACCTGAATTGTTCATAAGGCTCAAATCCAATTAAAAAAGCCATTTATGGCCAAAACTTAGTCAGTATTGTTCAAAATGTAATGAAATTAGGTGTGTGTGTGTTTAGTTGGTGATGGGACCTTCATTTGACCTTCACACTTTGACCATGCTACAAAATTCTTTTAAAATGTGTTTCTTTGCACTGTAAATATCTTCTTCTGAGAAACCAACTGACCAATGAAGCTACAACTCCACATGCATGTTCCCACCAATGATAACACCACAATGTGTTCTAAATATTGATTTTTATCACCCTGGTTAAAAAAAACCCGGGGATATAGCTATCAGGATGTCCGTCCATCCATCCGTTTTCCGTTCCCAGAGCATAACTCCTAAACCGTTAAATATTTTTTGTTGAAACTTGCTATGCAGATCAGTCTAGTGGTGAACTGATGCCTATTGATGATTTCGGATTTGTGTTATAATTCATGAACACAAGTTGGACTTGTACTGAAAATGAGGCTTGTGCTCGTTTAACGAGCAGATATCCAGAACCGTTGAATGTTCCTTGGTAAAACTTTGTGTTCAGATCAGTCAAGTAGTGAACTTTTGCCTTTTGATGATTTGGAAGTTTTTATAAATGTTTTTTTTAATAAATTTTCATGCCGACAACACTTGACAAGTTGGAGTTTACTGAAAATGAGGGTTGTGCTCATTTCTGGAGTAGAACTCCCAATAAGATCAGTCTAGTGGTGAACTGGTGCCTTTTGATGATTTAGGATGTTGGAAAATACACATCAGTATTTTTTTTATCTGCTCTGAACTGAAGGTATCCAATGGCATTGAACCAACAGTGTGGTATTAGTAGCCAAACTCCATTTCCAAATTGAACCAGAGCAGGGGGATATGTCATCTCCTGATAACTGAGATAATGTCGTCTCAAGTTGTCTGTTATGCTGTATCAGTTGGTTTGTTCGGTTGTCAGTCAGTTGTCTTTCAGTCCTACAAGGCCTCCTTGCGTCAATAATTCCAGCTGTGACCTTCATGCACCCATGATTTTATGTGTTACTGCATTTTCAACATCTACTCTGAAACAAGTCCTAAGAACCTGGAGCTTTGTATGAATTATCTCTGCAATTGTGTCTCTAAATAATGATCATAGAATTCTGATCTGATTGTAAACATGGCACTGTGACAGCCATAATCGAAAACCCATTAACCTTTAGTCTGCTGATTTGTTTTCCCACTTCTTAGCTCTGCCTGCTGGATAAATTGAGCTGTAATGGCCATTACCCTGACATCTTGCAAAATTGGAAAAGCATATCTCTACCACATTCTAGCCTGCACCATATTTTATTTAATTACCAGCATACTTTGGGGAGCAATGGTAAAAACTAGGTTTTCACATATGATTGCTATGGAAAAAAGAAATCAAACTTCAAACAGAAATGGTCCAAGCAACATGCGAAGTTGTTGGTAGGATACTTCATCAAGGTTTCATGATTCAACAACTTCGGTATTGGAGAAAATAGAGAAACAAATTCAAGTAGGTCAAAGCTGTGCATGGATGGTTGGCCATTTTGCTCACTCAAAAGAAGAGAAATGCTTGAAGTTTAGAGAATATTACATTGACATCATACTGTCACATCAAACAGATTACATTATACAGCCATTTGACAGCCTCACAATTCTTGATTGGTAAAGACTTCACTAATACTGTTTGAAATAAGCATAGAATGCAAGGGTCACAAACCTGATCACAAACCTAATGGTAAAAGTTTAATATTTATGGTCTCCCTATGTTCAAATACTATAGCAGCAAATCTCAGGGACCACAGAAGCCCCCTAACCCCACAGTACCCCACTGTAAAACGTTCAGCAAACTTTAATGTATGTGCTGAGCAAGTGTCTTTTTGCTATTCTTTTCCAGTGTGCCATTGATTTGTGGTTGAAGTTTGTCTCCCATGAACTAGAAGCCTAACTTTGCATATATCATGATGTGTTTATCTTCCTTGTCCATTGTTATTTGTTGACTATCGTCTCCTTTTGTACCACTGGTCTGTTGAAATAGAATCTTGGCATGCATGTTTTTGCTGCCACGCTGCAAATGATGAAACTAAAATTTATAAAAGTGGTGCTAGTCACAGTTTCATGACATAATTTAAATATTACAAAAAATGTAGACTGTACGAAATGGGAAAAGAATATTCTAAAGGATGATTCAATTGATAACTGGTCCCAATAAAATAGAATGCCTTTTCGATGTACGAGAGACACTAAACTGCAATGGCTCCAATACAAAATACTTCATCATATACTTCCTACTAATGTTCTCTTGTGTAAGTTAGGTTATGTTGAAAGTCGAAATTGCAGTTTTTGTTCAGTTGATATCGAGACCCCAATCCATCTTTTCTGGTCCTGTAGTATGGTTCAGCAAATCTGGCGTCAACTTGAAGTTTGGCTACTTCAAAAGGCTAACATCCAAATCGAAATTACAAAGAAACGTGTGATGATTGGTTTTTCCAGAAAAGCGCAATGACCCTCTAAATATCATCTTTTTGATAACAAAAGATCTTATTTTTAAAAGTAAGTTAAATAAGAGACTCCCATCATTTTAAGTCTTTCAGAACGAAATAAGAAACTACTACAACCTAACTAAATGTTCAGCGATTATTGAGTGTGACATTGGCCTATTCTATAAATTTTGGTCAACTTGCCATCATCTATTTAGATGATTAATCAACTATGTACTGGAATGTCACATTTTATCAAATAAATGTAAAATGATTGCAAAAAATAATAATAACAAAATATTTAAAAAAATAATTTAAATATACCAGTCTATTAGTTGTGACTGCCATATTGGGATCTCTCTGCTATTCATCTCCCTGATATCTTCAATGTGTGGCTACCACAGCATCTATGAGAATGATAAATCTGTGAATATTTGGATAGTGTGAATATTTGGATACAGAATATATTTTCCTATATACTTGATCATGTTGATGATGTTTTTTTTGTTTTCAGTGGGCTTCAGTGTGTATCAAACTGCCTCACATGGTACTGAAGTCTGTGTGTTCTGGCCTTGTAAATGAGCTAAAACGTAGCAATGTGCATAGCCCAGAGCTGTCCATTGCATCAGCCATCAGTGACCGCCTGTGTTACCTGCTTCCCAGCACACTGCCTGATATTGGAAATGGACATGTGGAGAGAGCTCTCATGTATAGTGAAGCTGCTCGTAGGGAAACATTCACAAAGTGGCCACATATGAACTACAAGTAAGTAAGCGTTAGGATCACGCTGAATAATGTAATGCTTTGCTTTCAACATATTCTTGCTTTTTAGAATAATGACTTTAATATAGCTGATTTCCAGATGATAGCTTTGAGATGTGTTGATGGATTTATACCAACTCCATTTCTAGTTTGCTTGCGAATCTTTTACTTTTACTGTTTCGACATTTCTAAACCTATTGTGTCTCTGTCTCTATGTTAATGTCACTTGATATGTTAATTGTAACTGGAAGTGGAAGAAACGTCAGACTATTGTATCCTTTGTTCTTTGGATACATTCTTCCATATAACACATTTGGTGGCATATTTTGTTCCAATACCCCTGTTTTACTTGTGTTCACACATTTTTGACACCTCTGAAAACTACAAGCCCTATGAAAATGAAACTTTGTATGAATGATCCCAGTTATGATGTCCGAAAAAAGTACTCACAGAGTCCTGATACAATATTTAATGTGGCTGCCACCATTTTTTTCTTTGGCACACTGAAGATATTTCTCTTCATAATGAAGTCATATAATACCAGTCAAACTATTTTACCTGGAAAAGAGGGAACTTTCTCTTGACAGAAAATCATATTAAATAAGTTTATTTTGTATGTATGATTTTGTATTTGTATGGTAGGTGGGCACTGCCAGATCCCATGGCCCAGGCTGGATTTTACCACCAGCCTAATGCTTCAGGAGATGACCGAGCAATGTGCTTCACCTGCAATGTATGCCTGGTGTGCTGGGAACCTACAGATGAACCCTGGTAGGTGTCACTGCATATTGCTCACTCCTATTGATAAGCGCCAACATTGCAACCACCAACACCATCACATGATCACCACATGATCTCTAAGGCAGGGTCTCAGCGGCATCAACTTTTGGATGACATCCCTGTGAGGTCAAGGTCACTTGAGGTCAAATAATGAACAATGAAAAATGTTAAGAATTTCAGGACATTTCAGATGGATTTATGAAATATCAAAGGGGTTTGGTAACAGTATCAGTTCAAGAGAATTCAATGATTGTATCAAATAACACGGTTGTTTTGAAGGTCATGAATTAAATATAGTTTCTTTCATTGTTAGTATAGTATGGAGACTTCTGACTTATAACACTACCTTACAAGTTATGTTCTCTCATGTGATTGGATGGAGTTGAAGGTCAAGGTCGCTCACTATAAAGTAGACATCCCCAAAAGCTTGTGTACATATCTTGAGCATTTATAATTGAAAATGCTCATATTTTGTTTCCTAAGATAGCTACAAGCATAGGGCAATGAGACTCACTGCTTCAAAGTTATCATGCATTGGGCATTATGTGTTTTTTCCAAACCCAGAAGTGATGTTAGAATGTCCTGCCTTGTCTTTCATTTACTCACCAGACAATCATGATGGCAAATATTGAGACTCACATAGTAGTATACATGGTTTATCCAGTTCTTCAGAAATAACAACTTATCTAAATTTGTTGAGCCAAACATATTGTCACACTTTACTATAAATATTGAAAACTACGTTTATCTTGGTCATTTGTGTTGATAGTCAATGTTAATGTTTGATGTCACACTTTTTGAAAATGATAATTTGAACTTACTCCCATTGTTGTATTTGTAAATGGATCTTGTGAGAATACAGGTTTGGTTAATACAAACCTTCAAAGCTAAATGCACAAATCCTTCAAGGTGGCTACTCTGTTTCAGGTCAGAACATGAACGTCACTCACCGTCATGTCCTTTTGTCAAGGGAGAGTACACTCAAAATGTACCTTTCTCAGGTATGTAATATGATATGTAATATCAACAAGGTTTAGCTGTCCTGGTCATAGACTAGTACCACTTATGCAACACTGTTCAACATGCAACTGTCTCACTGTTCTGTTAATGTTTAATCCCTTTTGAAAGAAACACCAACCAGCCAAGTTAATCAACATTAAATTTATGGTTTCAGGCGAATTTCTGCAGCAAATTAAATTCATTCCCACAGCCATCTTTGAATTGCCAAATTTATACAAATTAAAGAAAAATGTTCTCATCTCTGAAGGTGAAATTTTGTTTTAATCTTTCTGATATTTTAATGTACAGTTTAAACATGTTGCTATTGAAACATAATTGCCAGTCCAGTCATCTTGCTTGTATTATTCATTGAATGTGGGTTTTCAATTAATGAATTGATGAATAAATGAATAATTCAAATGAATACTACAAGGAATATGTGTATTGAAACAGTAGTCATAATGGGAAAACACCACCAGGGTGTAGGAGCCAAACTTACCATGACATCATATTTTGTTCAAATCGTTAAATGTTGTTATTAGTTTTTTTGCCTTAATAATTATGCAAGTGGCTGTCTTTCCTAACATTTTATGCCGTTGTGTACATACCCTATGGCACTATTTCTTCTGATGTGTTTTCACTGTTAATGACCTTACTGTTTTTCAACATCTGCTCCGAAACCACAAGGTTCATAAAAACAATAGCTGAAAATAGAGCACAGAGGAGCAACTTCCATGCCAAGGGTGTATCCCAGATCCAGTTATACATGTTTATGTAAATGGGACATTTTATATGGCATGGATATTAATTCTAAACATCTACTTCCTGATCATGCTGATGGTATAACGAAGTGTTCTATACCCATTGATTGAATTACCGTAGTAACTCAAGTTGACTGCAAATGTACAGCCTCATTTAGGGTGTTAATAAAATTAACAAGCTTTAAAAATATTCATCCGTATTTAAGTAATGATGATTCCTTGAATATAATCCATATCATATAAGTCCATTTTATGAACAGGGGGTTTAAGTTTGGTATTTCCTGAATAATCTCACAACAGGGAATAATGAGAATGTATGTATCTTTTATTCTAAACGTACACACTACCCTCTCAAAAATAGCATCATTCAATTTATGATGTCATCAAGTTGCCAGCATATGTTCGAATCTCCAGAAATGACGTCATGATAGAAGAATGTTTTATCGTGAAATATACCATGCCTTATTCTTCATTGTTCTTTGTGATTTATCGCATAGCTATCTTATATAGGAGTTTATATTTTTGCTGTAACTGATATATATATATATATGTGTGTACTTCATTTCAGTGACCTATGCAACACAACCTGCTCAGCTTCATGGAAATCCCGGTGAAGAAGTAGGTAGCTAACATGGACCAATATTGCTATTTGGGCCATATATTTACACTTGCAATCTCCGGAAGAATATAAACATTTACCACATAGTGGTGATTATTGTGCAATGGCTGAAATACTGACGATATGACATCTAATGTATACTGAAATGTTTTAAGGTTATGTTTTGATTACATTACGAACTACCAAGAAAAAAATAACGTTTGTTCTGCAGTCAGCACTCAGGTCATTTTTAAGAAAGTTGAAGTGAAATGTCTTTCTTTATGACGCCACAGCACAATTATATTCTAGCACCCATAAGTTCAGTTTTCTTGTGGCAGGTCACAAATATTAAACATTGATGGATTTAACAAAATCCTTGCATACATGAGTCAAATTTGATAATACCAGTAAGCCAGTCAATACAGAAAAGTTTAATTTGTTTTTATAAGCTTGTATGATAATGACTGGAATTGACTATGGACCCATTTCCAAGCAATTTTATTCAGTTAATATTGATTATTATTTTTAGGTCAAATGTGAATTGGAAACATGTAAAAAATCAAGTTTATTTCAGTGGTTGTCCAAATTAGTCATTTTCAACAAAAGCAAAGTCACTTGCCTTTGACTAAGAAAACCTTTGACTGGTTTCTGAATGTTAAGTTTTAAAAGAATTGATTGCCTTTTAACTATTTCAACTTCAATTTCAAAATCAGTAGAGACATCATATCTAAAAGACAGATAGAATCCACACAGTTGAGCAGAAGTATTTCTGGTTAGTTGTTAGCTCAACTGTCAATTATATCATGGCATGGATTCTATTCTCTTTTTCCATCTCCATTTTGGGCAATAGTTGTTTGTTTCAATAACTAGCCAAGTCAAAGTTCATGCAACCAGGGTGAAATGTGTGTCAGGCACGCTGGTTGCTAGATACAAACTTGAAAGTTGGCATGTGTATCTGTTTAATGGACCAAGTTCACTTAGTAGACATGTCATATGTACATGAAAACAAAGGTCACATGGCAATTCAGGTATGTTTTAAGTTCTTGAATTTTTTAAGCTCATGCTTATCTTCTTTGCAAAGTCTTGAATTTTGGGCTGCCACAGGCGCCACAGGGACAAATATGTCCAGGTTCTTCAACCCTCACTTTGAATTTGCATAAAACTGAAACTACCGATATGTATGTGACTTGATAGGTTACATGTTAACGTCACACTATCACTATGACTATGGCATGGATCGTTATTGTCAAGTGCTGTATTGTCTGATCCAGACCCTGATCATTTACAGGCCACCTCCATGTAGATGGATTATTGCTGAGTATGGTGTTAATCAACAAACCAAACTACACTACATACCTAAAAACTCTTCACAATTTTCAACTTTGCAGGAAATTCTTTTATCTGTGATATTCCCTGTGGTCATATCAGTCAAAGCCACTTTACTGTAAACAACCTCTGAAGATGAGGTACAATGAAAATATCATTTTGGGCTATTTTACGAAATAACCATTCACAGCATTATTTCATGTATGTTTTGAAGTCTAAATATCCGATATTTTGATACGATTCAATACAGAAATACCACATTTATGATCACGAGTGTCTGTACCTTATCAAGATACTATTAGTCATTCTGAAATGTTGCCAATAACTCTGGAATCGTTTTGTATGTTAAAAAATGAACACAAACTCCAAAGTTAATTCATGCCATAGTGGATAGTGTTTACTAAGTTACATTTTGTGCGTGCCAGTTTTGAGATGCTCATGATATGACATATACCTATTTCACTCTCAGCAGCGATACATACACCCTGAATTCATCACAAAATGACATTTATCATGTCTCACAAGTACATCAGCTCACACAGACAATGAAGAGAAACAACTACATTCTAATGAAACACATGCATATCTTATATAAAGCATATATCTCTTTGGACTCGATCATGCTGTGTTTCAATAGAAAGTATCAACTCCACCAGTCATTCCTTAGCTAGTTTGTATTACTTACAGTTTCCCAGAAAAGTCTGGAATGTGAATCACTTTTACACAGCACATTGATTCGAATACATTACCTGGAAGTGTTGATAATTAGGAGATTTGTTGGATCAAATTGGTCAATGTCTAGGTTCAAAGGTCACAGCATATATATCTGATGGAGCACAAATTCCAAATGATTTCCGGTTTCAATAATAACTTTGGTTTGTGTATTTTGCAGATTCATTGTGTTGGAACAACATCAGATGAAGACTTCTTTGCAACCTCAACAAAACATGGAAATATATGTGTCTGGAACATAAGTCGAGTTCTTCAAGTAAGCATTCTATGCATGATGCAGAGTTGGTTTTATCTCTGGTTATAAAAAATGATTATTGTTTATCTGGACTTGTAATCTGTTTTTATTAGTTTTATTCATAACTTTATTCAATATTGTTTACATCATCGACCGATTGGCAGATTGCAGCAACTTACCATCAAAACTATTTACGATGCCTTGAAATAAACCTTAGTTGACAGTCAATGGATGCATATATTTTAAAGGCTATAATTGGTCTCTTTAAGAGTCAATATAGTTTTCATGATCGAAATAGCAAGACCGCGGAAAGACTCTTACGGTGACTCTCCAAACTGTTCCAAACAATGTCCAGCAATATAACAGTGCTATGCTTATGATTTTTGTTTTTCTAAATATATTTTGTAAAAGCTGCAACTAAAACAACATGATATTTGAATATTATATTCCTGGTAAAATCAAATAGTTTCAGATACAATTTCTTCGTCGAAATTCTTTAAAATTATTTTATTTGGTATTCTTAACTGAATCACTGGTTGATCTTGGAGACAATACACATGGTCATCTTAATCTCTGCATTTAAAACAATGCCTAGCAGAACGAGAAATGGTAAATCATCATGTCTAGTCATTTTCCTTTAAATTCTGTAACATCCTTTCTAGTACAAGAGGGTTTTTATACAAGTACAAGTGTCTGTTATATTATATTTGTCATGGTCATCACACTATGGTCAATGTGTTTTCTGTTTTGCAATTTTTTTCATGTTTGAAACAAATATGTCTGACTGACATTTGTGAAAATCAAACATTTTTCTCTTTTCTTCAGAAATATTGTCAGTTCAACTTAGATCCTTCAGATACTCAAGTGGCTTTGAAAACAGGATTTCAAACCGATAAAATTGGAGAAACCTACAGAAACACTGATGTCTCAAGATCACAACAGTAAGTTGGATCTTGTTATCAAATACTATGTTATGTCTATAGAAGAAGAGCCAACATGGCTAACATTTAGTAGAATGTGACACTTTGCTCGCTTAGCAGGGTTGAAGAAGTTTTTCCTTCTCAAAACAGTTGTACAACTGAATAATAATGTCTGTCTTTGATATTCAGATTAATCCTACACCCAGAAGAGTAATAAGAATTTACCTTGTCTTGTCTACTTCCTTTATGAAAGTGAGGTTTGCCTTGTCTTGTGTGCTTGCTTGTGATAGTGTGATGGTGTTTTAGATCAAGGCAAGCTGATGAGGAGGAGAGGACACAGCACAACTCGGAATGTTTTGGGGCATCTTCTGAGGATGAAATACAAGAAATACCACTGCATGATGAAAGTGCATGTATGTATTGTACGAACATTTGTATGTATAGCTGTAGTAATAGATTGGAAGAAATTATGTGACTACATACATAGAATCAACATTTGTGATTCAAGTTTTGTCAGACCAGCCTCAAGATTTTAACCTTAACTTATGGTCAAAAGGTTGTAACAAAGCTTTGTGTAAGGGACTGTCAACTTTAGTGTGACAATAAGGTTAAAATTACATTCAAGCTTCTCTTTATATTTATGGAACACCTATGCTATCCTGTTGACTAGTAACATGCTTGTGTATAATACCCTTGTCATGAATTACCACTGCATGATTTGATTTTATACTTGTCAATTCTGTTCAAGCATATACACAAGGTCAAGTTAATGCTTTTACATCACACAAAAATCCCTACCAGATATTCTGAACATATTCTGAAGTATCTGATGCATTACATTTTGGTGTTTTAATGGGCGGTAAAAATATAGTCCTTTAAAGGGACAATATGTCAACTGTTCTGAAGCATTGTTAGTAGACAATACCAATAGCTGATAACTTCCTTATTCCATGAGAGAAGTTTCTGCTCCAGTGACCACACAATGTGTGTAGATTTATCACATGAATGGACTTTTGTCTTGTTTGTAAACAAACACTTATTCTGAAATAAGAACAGACGAGCCTAATGCAAGCCTTTGGTGTGCCTTTCATATTGTTTTTCAAAATTATATGGATATACTACTACAATTGCGATGGTGAGGTGCATGACGATATAGATTTACATATCAAAGTGACTATCGCTTTCTCTCCGAAGGGCTTCGATGATGGCACGTGGAGGAAGTAGTTTTTCATGTTTTGGGATATTTTCTCAATGAAAGTTAAACATTTTAGGACATGTGTTTATCTAAATGTGTAGACTCGTACAAAATGAAACATGAAAAACACATGAATGAACTGTGTAAGATGTGATAGAGGTACATGGCTGACCGCAATAAACTCCGGGTAGCAGAGTGATTGACTTCATACGACTGAGGCATATTTGTTTTGTAATCTAGGCTCTGATAAACACTGGGTTCTTATTTTGAAACTCATTTGTTGGAAAAACACATGAGCTGAAGCCAGTTTACTCTGTGCAGTGCTTGTATTGTCGGCTACGCTGTGCAGAGCTCTGTTGTTTTGGTTTGAGAATTGAACTGTGCAAAAGGTGTGACATCACACTTGGAAGTTATTTTCTGCATGATTAAAAAAAACCAAAACCGTCGATGTACTGTCCCTTCAAGTACTAGTTACTGTCTCAATAGTCACTAGCCCTTCTGACTATCAGTAGCACACAAGCTACGCCTTGTGTGTACGAGGCACTGCAATGAGCTAGAGAGCCTTTTTGATGTATTGTACAACTTAGTAATTGAGTACAATCAGTATCATGATAGTGTGTTGAGATGAGTGAACAGGTTGTTTTTCTATTTGCCAACAGATGACCCTACAGTCTCCACTGAGAGGACCAGACCATCAGAGGATGTTTTTGTTTCAGCCTTGTGTTTGTTAAAGAAGCTGAAGGACAGTTGTGGGAAAGATCTTCATTCAGGAAATTCAGATAAGACCCACAGTGCTACACAACCTAGTCTACTTTGTGGTGCATCACTTCGACAGACAAGATGTGCACATATAGAAGACAATCAGCTGCAGTCATCAATTGGTGAAGCAAAAAGTGAAACTGTACAGTTGATGAATAAAGTAAATCAAGTGGTTAGTGGTGACTCTCCTCCTCGGATAATTTCTGACTCTGAGGATGGAGATGACTTTATTCTACCAGAGACAAAGCTTCTGCCATACCTACTGATGGTTTCAGTACAAACTAGTATCAATACTAGTCATATAAGACAACAGTTTGATTCTGAATCGATAGCAAAACCGCCAACTGGGGGTGAGAATGGTGTTATCACCCCTCTTGGACTATCATCTATGCATCCGGATTGGTCTATGTTTTTGGAAAATGATCCTTGGGCGGATCCAGATGTTCAGATTGTAGGTTTTACTCCAAGTCCAATGCAAACCTCACAACTCAAAGATAGCATTCCAGAAAGTAGTAGCAAGAACAACAATGATAGCAGTAGCAGTTCTTTGGGAGTTGACATGCCAGTGTTGCAAACAGTGAAAATGTCTGATGACTTTGAGAAAAAAGAAGTCAAAACACAGTTGCCTTTGAGAGCTGGGACAGTTATCCAGTGTTTAGACTTACCAAAACAGTTCCAGAGAGAAGAGTATGAAATCGCATCAATAACACCATCAATAGACAAGCAGTATGTAGTTGTTGTTGTATCTCCCAAGAAGGACTTAAACACATCAGAATCAAACAGCAACACTTCAAATGGGGTTGCTGATGGTAGTTTTAATGGGTGCACAGAACACAGTGGTGGTGGTGGTGGTGGTGGGCTCCTAGTGTATAAACTCAAAACTGATGGTAGCAATACCGTGGTGGAAGAAACGCCATCTATTGTCCATGTCATTGAGAAGAAAGAAAATGCTGTGTGTAGCTTACTTATGTTGCCCCAAGAAGTGGAAGACCAAGTGGAGGAGGAAGATTGTGGCACACGTGAACAGGACTCAACACTGGACAATGTTATGACAAGTCATATAAAACCATGCAGTGTACCTGGCCAAGTGGCTCTCACACTCATGTGTGGTAGTGTCTGGCTTATTAACCTGGCAGACATGCAGTTGCTTGCAGAAATGCATCCCCTGGAAGATGAAAATTTTATTTCTGTTGCTTACTGTACAGGTAAATAAGACTTAACTTCTTTGTTTGAGAGGCATTTAGAAATTGGAGTACTAAGTAAGGATAAGATATATGGATGAACAACCTCTTTATTACGATTAGAAGTGACATTTAGGTGTAGAGGTGACTTGGAGTAAACATTGGAGACTGAGCTTTGTTTTCTTTAATTTTGGTTTTCACCACCGACCTCAAAGAGTAATCGACAGCATGTCAGTGTCCTTAGGTTAAGATCAATTATGGAGTGGGTTTTGTAAAACTTTTTGTAAGTATATAAGGGTGAAAAATGAAATTGGTGAAATATCATTAAGAATCTAGTTCTAGGAATCTGAAATCTGATATTTCTATCAACACAATGGGATTCAGATTGATCATGCCAGAAGAAGAAATAAAACATTGACTTCACTTGAGAATCCAAATTGGAATCACGAATGAGATTAGAGATCTTTGTTTGTTGCATAGCTTATGAATATTGAAGTAAAACACCACAAGATGAGATGTAAAATATTTTTGTTTTCAGGGATTGAACGTCTGTGTGTATGTACAGACACTGGGAAACTCCACTTCTACCAGATATCCGAACAGAGTCCGGAGCTACAGGATTCTGCAATAGAGATGGAAGATTTAGCCACCAAACATTCACCGGACACTGAATCTTCAACATGTAAAAAAGCTAAATTTGAAGATGTTGTTGACCACCCAGTAGGAAAGTCCAGTAGTGGTAAGAAGCAATTTTTTTCTGAAGTAATTAGGCACCGAGATGTGACCCTTAATTTTTGTGACTCAAATTCTGTATAAATCCTTATGAGCTCTTGTAGTGCATGTTTATTGGACTTCAATTGCCAATAATAATCTCAAAACTTCTAATAATGTTCAAACTTTCTCAGAAAGGAATTTCCGGAGGCCGGAGCACACATTAACAAAGCTCTCCTCAACGTTTTTCTTTGATTGTTTCTCTAAACTAATCTTTGATAGTCCCACCTTGTTACAGATATTCAATCATGGTTATTCTCCCTCTATACCAGAAAACTGAAGCCATGATTTTGTCCACTGAAACCATCTGCTTGTACTGTTTTGGTGAGGATCAGGTCAAAGGTTTTTGCTCTGAAGTTTTTACTGTGGATCAATTGATGGACGTCTCATCCTGGGTTACAGATTGCTTCTCAAATTTTGTTAAATGTAAAGGTCTATGGTTATGTTCATTGGGATTTGGTGTGAACATTCTGTGTACCTGTGTACATTCTTGTGACAGCTTGCCCATGTGGAGTGTGTCATTTCTTTATATCTTCTTTTCTATTTTAGGAATGGAACTATTAGCAAAGAAACCTCTGGCAGCTGAGACACTGTCAGGACTTCACAGTCTTACTCAGTTTGAGAATCTATTCCCTCGCTACACAGCAACTGTACCTCCATGCTGGAGTGAGATACAGCAAGAGCAACAGCAACGACGTCATCCCCAGCACTTACAACAACAAGGGGAGACAACACAGCATACTCGCACATGGAAGCTAGCCCCTGACAGGTAGGACACTTGCTACTAGTTACGTAATCAACAGGCAGGCTCTGTATCCAAGAAATTATACCTCAGAATCACATGATCATGATGATAAAAACATTTGAGGAAATTAATAACATACTAAAAAGGTTTTTGTCAGCAGATCCTCAGTAAAACTGAAACAATACTGCCCCCACAATTCAAATTATGTGAAAATATTTTAGAATCTTCTTCCCAGATTCCACAAAGCTAAAAAATCGGAAACTTTGATTATCAAGACACAAGATTGTTTTCAGTGGTATGGCCTCATGGCCCTGTGTACAATTTAATATACAAAAATATTGTAGTCATGTGTGAGAATGTGAGCTTAATTGTTCCTTATCTTGATACAAACTATTGTAAGTTTCTTCTCTCTTCTATCAGAATATACTTTAACGCCCCCAAATGAGGTGAACTCTATCTGTGGGTAGGAAGTTTGAGGTCTCTTTTTAAATTATTTTTTTTTTACTTATCATCTTCGTCACTGAACAATGCTGAACAACTGGCCATTTGTGTTAATAGTGTTGTGAAAATTACATGTTTTACATTTCAGAAACTGATGTGACAAATGTGATGACTTTTCAGTGATGTTTGTTACCATAGCAGGATTCTTAAAGTTCTTTTGGTTTCAGGACAAAATAATGTAAAACATTTCTTAGGGGTTGAAAATAGTTGTATAGCTAGGTTATTCTCACAAAGGATTTGACATACTACTGAGAGTCAACTATGTATTTAACAAACCAGCAAATTTGTGTTTTCATGGGAAATGTATTTGTTAACCATTATATTTTCAGTGCTAGCAACACATGGGATGAACATCTTCTGGAGATAGTACTTCCTCGTCCTTGTTGTGTTGGCCATGTAGACCTCAAGTTCACTGTACACCCAATGTGCACAACGCAACCAAACATTGAAGTGACCCTCCTCAAGCAGAACATAGGAAACATTCGTAAACAGTCTCATGGTTCACGGTCAGTGCAGGTTGAAGTGGATGAAAAAGTGGACTTTGGTAACCTTGCCAGCGGGGGGACGCAGCAGGAGCACGCCAACAATGTGCTGGATCCAGTATTTCTGGAAAGTCACAATGCAGAGATTCTTTGTGGACCGATTCAGATCTCTGCGTGCTTAGATCTGTCAGGAAATAGTGGACTAGTGTCTCTTACTAGCCCCCAGCTGCTTAACTCCAAACCACGCTCACTTCTCTTGCATATTAAAGGTTTCCCAAACAAACCAGAGGATTCAAATCTTGCAAAGGTAATTTCAGTAAATTGTATATATCTAACTGATAGGAATGGGAAATATCTTCCTCCGGTTAACATGATCAGTAACCATAGATACGGTTGTAATAAAAGTAACAATTCTGAGACTGCTTCCAAGCTCAAGTAGAGAGAGCGTCTGTGCGGAGAATGTCAATCACTGGGTTGTCGGACCAGATTGCATTGTTTACAGCCTGCCGTCATTTATCTGGAATATAGCTGAGTGTGGCGTTAAACAACAAAGAAACAAATAGTAATTGGGGTGATAAAATGCAATGCAAAAGATGAATTTGTTCATCAAAACCTTACAGTTTATCATGCTAATAATGATTACCAATATTTATGTATATGTGATGTTAAAAGTTACGTAGTTTATGTGCCTGGAACATTTGGACCCTTCCAGTTAGATTATGGCTATTGATTGACACTTTACATTGACAGTAGATAAACTGTGCTTTTAACTACGAATGAGTACCAGAGCCTGTGAGAAAATACCTATGCAATATTTATCTTTGAAGCATTGATTTAAATGTTGTACTTTTTTAACCAATTCCTTCGTCCGTCCCAGGAAACTAAAAAGAAGATGTCAACTCCTGTCGCGTCCTCCTCTAACTCCTCAAAGCAGAAGACAATTAAGTCTCTGTTTGAGAATGTGCCCTACATGCCTGGAGCCAGTGTTGCAGAGAGACTAGCAGCTACAGCACCAAATAAACAAAAACTCACTGATGTGAAAGGCTGTGATTGGATTCAAGAAATTTCATTGACTGTACGAAAAATGAAAAGAACAAACATTCCACGAGAGAGACCCCAAAGAAATGCAATGATTGAAATTCAGAGCTTTCATGAAAGACTGTTGAAATTAGTTGCTCTTCCGAGTGAAAACGAATTGGGTGGAATTGGTGCTGAACATGCTCAGAACATAGCACTGGATGTGCTGACGTGGGTCACTGCAATTCAGATGAATGATCCTATCAAGAGGTATGCTGTAGTACACTTGTAGTAGTTTTGATAGATGTATTTTCATTAATGTTTTCTCATAAGCAGTTGCTCCCACATAAACAAAATACATGTCTACTTAATAGTGGCATTCAAAGAATGTTCACTGAGCTATAAAATTCAATTTGTTTTTACTGTTTAACATCATCTCAGAAATTGTAAGACAATCCTGGCTGCGTGGATGAAGGCAGTTTCTAACAATCGTTAAAAAAACCGAACAGCCCATTGAACTGAAACGAGTGCTGTATGGGATATAGAGTTTTTAAAGGCAAGTAAACTGAATTTGTAAAACAGAAATTGCCAAAAACAAATGATAAGGTAAATCGTCGCCCAAATGAAAAATCTGCCACTGGGGTTAAAACAAATTCCCTGGAGTGTTTTTACACATTTTTAAGCATTGGGGTGTGTCCCAGTCTGCCCACATTACAGGGTCAGTTCCTGCCAATATCGTATCTCATTTACATCATTGCCATTTACCCTGTATGTTGGCTGTCCTTAAACTGTAAAGTCTCACTGTAAACTGTGAACTATCCATGAACACATGTACCCAAAGTTCTTGCACATGCACAAGGCGGGAGACCTCACTTCTTTCCTATTTGTGCTAGTCATCATATTATAATTTGCAAGGATTCGCTGTCTTTAGTCGAAGATAGATGTTTGCAGCGTGCCTCTCTCTCCGTGGTGTGTTTGTCATTCTGGTTGACACCTGGAAGAAAGCTAGAAAGAAGTTGGCTGAATTATTCTCAACTATTGTGAACCATTTCTGTATTTAACATCTATATGTGCAGGAAGCACAGTCGCTGTCTGGTTGTTGTTGTGCAACAACATCTGAGGGACATTGTGAAGGCATGTCTGATAGATGGAACAAGAACAACAGCTCACAAGTGTTCACGTTTACTGGCGCTACTACTTGAGTGAGTACAAATTTTATTTCAACTCATTTAGTACAAAAGATCACAATCGTCAGTAAACATAATGTAATATGATATATTCAGGATAAGTATAAATGATATTTTTACTCATGAAAAAAACATCAATGAACATCAAGTATTTTATTTTTTCGAATTAGACTTTTGAGTTTGCAGGAATTTTCTATTCAGTGATTTTTTTCAGGTATGTATTTTCTTTCTAAATTGCTTCATCTTGTAAAATGTTATTGTCTGACAATAGCCTTAGAGTTAATTGATTAAAATGTTCTATATGGTAAATCCTAACAGTTTGCAACTGATTGTCAGGTATGCTAAAGTATCATCAGATCCAGACCTGGCCCCAGCCTTCAGTTACCTCATGCTGCAAGCAATGATCAGCTGTCTGCCCTTACTCCCATGTGCCACATCTGCCGGGGCCATGAAGTGGTTCTTTACCGTGTTAAACCATGTCAAATGTATGGATATCAACACTGTTGCCAAGACATGTACAGAACTCTTGTGTGCAATTGCCAAGCATTATCAAGAGAGAGCAGTTCCATTACATGCTCTGCTGAAGGCAAGGTAAGAGAAATCTGTATAGTTGATACTTTGGTTACTCAATATTCTACAGTAAAATGCATTTTGTAATGTTTTATTTTCAGATAATTATTCAGAAACCACCTTTCACACATTTAATAACCAAGTGGAATAATGATGCCTTTTGGCATTAAGGATTTAACATTTTTTTAGTTGTCTTAACTCAAATGGTCTCATGTGAGTTCATGTTGTCTGACACATAGTTTTGTCAGTCAGTTTTCAGTTTGTGGTTCATCTATGATCATGCAGGACACAGGTGACTCAGTCATTTACTGTGAGCTTTCCAGAATCCCATTATTGTGGGTTTGAAACCCAGACTTGTCTTGATCACACATAACCTGTGTGTGTGCCTTTCATTCAAAAGTGGTGAATGTCTTGGACCTTTATCACTTCAGGCTTTCATCCTACATGCTGATATGCCATGATATAACCAAAATACTGTATACGCTTATATGTTGGATGACAAGAGGTCTTCTTTGATCTGACAACATATATCTTGTTTTAAAACTTTGATAACAGGTTTAAAATAAAATAATGGTGTTTTCCTTATTTCAAGGTCAAATGTTTGTAAAAGCAGCAGATGATCAATCATGGAAGATAATTAAAATGTAATGTTAAAAGCATTTATTTTCAACACCCTTCATAATGCTTTATGTGAATAGGAACTATGAAAAACACTTTTAAATGCATCACAATAACATCATGCCCATCTACAAGAAACAATTGCAAAAGCAACAGGCCTTGAAGACAATCCTTTATGACATATCTACAAAGGGGTGCTTCTTTTTCATATATATTATCATTCTAATCTAGTGTAAACTTTGTGAAGATTTTGGTATATTATGATGTTGTGTTTTATTAACAGATATGGATTGTATGGTCATCCCTTGGAACCAGATCTATTTGACCTTGAGAACCCTCAGAGCCTGAAGAATACTGTCAAACCTAGTGCATTTCAAATTGCCAAGGCTAACAATATCAGTGCACAGTCTATGTCAACAACGCCTACAGTACAGTCAGCCCTTGAGGCTACCCGGCAACAGGATGAGCCTGATCTTTATGAAATGTTGTGTTTAAATTCTTCACAAGACAAGTCGGGAAAGTCTCCCGTGGATTATGCCCGGAATCATGTCCTGGGACTGTTAGAGGCTGAGCCACTTCATTTTACTTGCCATGCTACCAGTGATGGCACCAGAGTGGAAAGAATGGATGCCAATGGTAATACGTCACTCCCATCCACTGCACCCCTAGGCATGTCTGGCACAATAAACTTTGGTGAGAACCCTCCACCTATCATCAGTGGCGGCTCTGGCATGACTGGCATGGCAATGGCAGACTCCCTTAAGAAACTTGCCCAGATATATGCCAAACAGTTGCATCCAAGTTACAAGCAGCTGGAACAAGCCATCACAGATGCTATCCACACCCCAGGAAAGAAAGTAACCAAAGCTCCAGAGCTCTTTCCACCAACACCAAAAACTACACCCAACTTGATGACTCCATCTGTTACACCACCAAATGAAACTTGGCATGTACAGGTTGTGGCACCACCATCAGTTTCCAAGGTAATGTATCAACATGAATAATTTATAAGAAATATTTACTTGTTGTTGCCTTAACCTTTTGAGTGGGTTTATTTCTGTACCGTAAAATAATGAAATTAGAGATACAGTTGAACCCAATTATCTCGTTCCCCGTTATCTTGAATGTACCGACATCTTGTACCTATTCCCTGGTTTTGACCCCTCACTATATAATTGCATGTAAATTTGCCTGCTTATCTCGAATTCGAGATAAAAATACAGAATACTATCGTGGATTTTGGACTAGGTCCCTACTTTGACTTTACTATTGTATTTTATACTTTTTATCTTGAAGTTGGCAATTGCCACATCAACAGTTTTCAGAAGTGCAAATAAGCATCTCACATTGTGGTGAGCAATTACGAGGTCTTGGGGATAACTGGATCTAATTTATTTACTTGACACACAAAGGAAAGTTGACAGTTTACAATCCTACATGTGGCACATGTTCACTGTATGTATTGTTATTGATCATTGTCTGTGAAATATACACCAGTTTGTCATTGCATTCACATGTTGTGTTCTTCATTTCTCATGTATGCAATCATGTTGCTATGGATCTATAATACTGTTACTTGATCTACCTGGATGTCCCTGCCTTGAAAGTCAGTATATCTGGAAGTTACAACACAGCTAGGTTTGAGATAACAGGGTTTGACTGTATGTTAGAATCAAACATTTTAGAAGCACTTGAGGAAGAACATTGTTATTTCAGTAATTGTTGAAAAAATGCAACCAATGCACTTGTTGATGTCATCTATTACTTTGGAGATAAGTTTTACCAATTTCAGACATGATTGGATTAAACCTGAAGATCTATAATGATCTCTTGATGACAAAGTGACAAGATGACACTAAAAAGGGGCCCTGGCTGACATGGTATACCATGCTTATTACATGCTGTTGAGTTCATACCCAGTTTAACATCAGCGTATTATTTTGATATTTGTCAACAGTAATTGTCTTACCCCAAAAACCTATGATAGTGCTAACAGATAAATGTACTTCCTATCATATATCATTTTGCTTTGTTTGTCTTTTCACTGAACAATGTTGTGTTCTAGCTGATGAGTGGTGAGAGTGATATCAGCAAGCAACAGCAGCAAACAGTTGCCCCACAAACAATACCACTTTCACTAGCAGGTGGTTCCGGTCAACCATCCACATCCCAGATCCAGCAGCAGACACAGAAAGCTTCATTTGCTTTTCCCCAAAACCAGGCTCTGTTGCAGCCACCTCCACCCCAGGTCCTTGTCATTGAAAGGATGCACTCAGGTAAACATATCTACTGACAAATTATCACCCAGCATCAATCCATTAGTCTTCATCCTTCTACTAATCTAACTGAATCCCAGTCGACATTTATTCTAAAATGGACATAGAGTTGATCTATAATATCAATTTATTTCCTTTCTGTTACAATTTTCTCCTTGTCATTGTATTTTGTTTTGATATTCAGGTGCAAGGCGTTTTGTGACTCTTGACTTTGGAAAGCCAATTCTTCTGACTGATGTGATAATACCAGCCTGTGTTGACCTTGCATCACTTTCTATTGATGTGTGGATACAAGGAGAAGAGGTTGATGGACAGAGACTAGTTGTGGCCTCAGACATAGGATTAAGAACTCTTGTCATGAACAATATCATGCCTCCACCCATTTGTCGCTACCTAAAGGTAAGCAGCATTTTGTACCAGGTTATTATACCAGAGTTTATGATGTCAAGATATCTGTAAAAGTTAAACAACATACAAACAATATACTTTGGTTGATTTTCAAGTGCAAATTTACTTATGTTTTGAAGGTGTGTTTTTTCCCCCATGATTAAAAAAACACTTGTCACATCCACCCCACTCCACCCCACTCCACCCCACTCCACTCCACTCCACTCCACTCCACTCCACTCCACTCCACTCCACTCCACTCCACTCCACTCCACTCCACTCCACTCCCACTCCACTCCGGGGCGGTTGGGTAGCCTAGTGGTTAAAGCGTTAGCTCATCACGCCGAAGACCCGGGTTCGATTCCCGACATGGGTACAATGTGTTGTGAAGCCCATTTCTGGTGTCCCCTGCCATGATATTGCTAAAAACGGCGTAACACCTCGCTCCGCTCCACTCCACTCCACTCCACTCCACTCCACTCCACTCCACTCCACTCCACTCCACTCCACTCCACTCCACTCCACTCCACTCCACTCCACTCCCACTCCACTCCGGGGCGGTTGGGTAGCCTAGTGGTTAAAGCGTTAGCTCATCACGCCGAAGACCCGGGTTCGATTCCCGACATGGGTACAATGTGTTGTGAAGCCCATTTCTGGTGTCCCCTGCCATGATATTGCTAAAAACGGCGTAAAACCTCGCTCCACTCCACTCCGCTCCGCTCCACTCCACTCCTCTCCACTCCACTCCACTCCACTCCACTCCACTCCACTCCCATAAATTAAGTTTTATGATAATGACACTGTTGCTTGTTTCCAGATTACAACTGTAGGAAGGTATGGTGCCGGAACAACACGGTCGCGGATCCCTATAGGTGCTTTCTATGGTCATTGTTACATCCTACCATGGGAATGGAAGGAATACGTGGAGGACCAGAGTGCCCCCTCCTGCAGTCACTCAGCAGCTCAACTGGAAGTTCAGGGCCAGTCCCAGTTGTTGTCACAACTTGGACTCTTCATGTCACTTCAAGAGGATCTTCAGTGCAGATACAGTCTTACTCGGACTCGCCTGGAGTCACTTCTCAGTGCAGTGGATAGTATGCAATTCCCCGCATCACACGTTGAGTACTATTTGAAGAAAACCAAGAAAAATGATGAAGATAATAGTATCATTCAGACATATAATGACTGCCTACAGCTTCAGTTGCAGCTGAACTTGGCTCAAAGAGCAATTGTCCGTCTGAAAAGAGCACTTGGTATCAAAGGCAGAGAATATGAAGAAAATATTAATATGAATACTTTGCTTCGGCAAACATCAACAGACAAGCTGAGGGTGATGTTGGAGAACCTGCTTGATACCCTGCTGAGTATGAGTACTTGCACTCCTACAATTCCACAGCCACCCCTGTCTCTGTACATGGCACTTACACCACAGACAAGTGAGACTCTCTTCAAGAACCTATGTCTGTTGGGAAGCAGGCGTATCCAAGTCAGCACAGGTTTACTACTGTCTAGGATCTGTGGCAGTCAGACATGGTGGGGAACTTTCTTGGGAAATATGCTTCAGGAATTCTTCCATTCGGAATATACTCAAATATTTCCTCAAGACAGGTATGTTGAACTTTTTCTTTCATTCATGTCATGCCCAAAAAAGCTTTGAATATTGTGAAAGCACTTTTTGCTGGTTATGATAAAATTATTTTAAAAAGTATGGACATTAACCAGTGTTTCTTTTAGGTAACAGAATAGCTGTGTGGTCTGTTATCTTTTAAGTTATTGTAACAGTCTCTGTTTAATGATGATTTTAACATATTTTCCAGTGTAACCTAAGATGCTAAAGTGCTTATCTTATGTTCATGTTTTTTTTCTAATTGTGTAGTTAACTGATGAGCAGGACTTGTAGTTTCAGTCAGCATTGGAGACAGTATTTCAAGCATTTCATTTTCATGTCAAGAATTTGGTGGTAGTGTTAGAAGGGTTGCTTTTGACAACATTGTGTTCATATTAGTGTACACCATCTGAATGATATTCCGTGTATCCATCACAAATGCTGTGAAGATGTGTTTCTATTTTGTAGAGTATTTGTGTTGCTGAGTGCCCTTGGTCAGAAGTCCTTGAGTGGTCCCAGCTCAGTCAGCATTATGGAATCTCTACTAGCGATGTTGGCCAAGGTGCTGTCCCCACTTACAAGTGCACCTGATACTGCCTCACACAGAAACACAATAGGTATGTTCGTAGCACTTTCACTTTTAACATCAGGAGAATCAGTTTTGTTTATGTTTGGGAGTGTGTCACATGGGTTACTTCTATGCAGCGTGCCTCTTTACTGTGATATTTGATAAGGGCATCAATTAAATATTTGTCATTAATATGTCAAACATACTATTTCTGATCTGTGTTCATTGTTGCATTTATCTTTCAAGGTTGTTTGGACTTATCACTGGTCAGTTGGATTCTTCTTTTCTTATGTCGAAACTTCGACAACTCTTTTGGTCTTACACCGGGAGTAGAAGAAGCAGAAAAAGTAAATCTGAGAAAAGATGCAGGTGAGTTTCTCTCTTGTCAGAACTCGTCATCTTGATATGCTGGGTGACATGGGGCTCCTATTCAAGGCTATAATTTTATTCAACTTTGTAATCCTTCGATTCAGACACACACAGCTGATGGTTCATGTCCTCTCACATCTGAAAATCCAAGTACTTCTCACCCATAAGTTTTGTCCCAGTGCTGAGATCATTGTAAGCTAAAATAAAAATTTCGAGGGTCTGGATCATTGTTGTGCCTGTATGTATTTAACAGAATAACATGCAATAGAGGGTCTGTTTCACACAAATAATCTGCTGTATGTTCAAACATTGATATTTCATTTGTTAAACTGTGCGATTCCAATTGACCCTTCAAAAACTTGAAGAACACATCACAGATGTTACATCAGAAATGTTAATCATGATATCAGTCCTCTATTGAGTGAATACCGTAATTGATATAATTCTTACAAAGTCCATAAGTCCTCTTCACTGTGAAGCTAGGATGAGACCCAATGGAAGGGTTTGCAAGGATCTTTAGTCTTTTTACAAGAAGTTTGTTTTTTGGCTAGAAACAACATACAATGCATTCAATCAGTTATCTACTCACCAAAATTATGGTGAATTTAATTGCAATTTTAAGTTTTGTAGTTATATTTTCTAATAAAATATAGATGGTGGGGTTTGGCAAATAAATATACACCCTACACCCTACTTTCATGTGTATGATTTTGGCTCAGGCCAGTCGAACCTGTAAAAAGTGTTGCCTTGGTAAGAAGGTTATGTGTTTGTATTAAGTTTTTTAACTTTTTAGAAAATGTTCAATATTCACTATTTCATTTAATTTGATATTCATTTCAGGAACATGTCAAGCAAACCGATGGGGTTTCATCCAGGGTCATGTGGCTAACAATCCTTCTCGAAGCAAATCTCGTTCAGGCAAACTGTACAGGAGGTCACTTCAAAAACGCATTCTACACCACAAACAAAGGCTTCATGATCTGGAGTTGGCCAAGAAGAAGTTTGTTGAGAGCCAGCTTGAAAAGAGTGGAGGTCAGGGTGTGGTGGGGAAGGAGGCTCAGGCCCTCATGAAGCAGCAGGAGCAGCAGTTTAAGAAGGAGTTGTCACAGTATGCTTCCAAGGTCAGTTGCTCATTATCATGAACTGTTGGAAAAAGAAAAACTTTTCTCTTTGGCAAGCACAAACTTATTCTTATCTTTGTGGAAGTTGTCTGTGTTGGCTAGGGGATAACTATATAGATATGATATAATGTTTCTGTAAACAGCAAAAGATTGTTGATGCAACATTCATGCTATGAGTGAGAGCTCCTTTTTGAGAATGGGAATTTGGGACTGTCTGCCTCAAGGACAAAATGTTCAATTTCAATGTTGTCTTAAAGTTTTTAAGTGATTTGCAAATTCTCCTAATCTGCTAATTAGAAGCCCTATGAAAAAAAACTTGCGATATTTCTAATGACTGCTATTTATCAGTAAACTTGGTACACAGAATACTTACGTAAGGTCGGGGTTTGGTTTGGAAAGGTCAGGATTTAAGTGTTTGTTAATCATGGTTATATCAGTCAGTTTCTAAGGTATAGTTACCTCTACAGTCAGTGAACTTTCTTTGCATGTATATATGCCAATCCTACCACATCTAGTGTTGATGCCATATCTATCAAAGGTCAAGGTCACCTTAAAGTTGTTAGAAACTGAAAGTCAAGTTAGTGTATGTTGCCCGGCAGCTGTTGGTGTTGGTGTTGTCTTTAGACATTTTCTCCTCAGGTCGGTGGTTTGATACCCTGGCTGTGTCAAACCTAAAGATGATAAAAGATGTAACTTCTTGTGACCCTGGTTGGCACTCAGCATCAAATGAATAAAACAAGGACTGGTCGTCTCAGTCAGTATTCTCTGCCTAAGTGGGGTATCCATGCAGCATGGTACATGTATCTCTGTTGGCTAGCACCAGCATTAGTCCGGACCAGTACAAGCAGCCACACATGCACACACGGCATGACCATGATTTGACCTTATTTTGACCTTTGCACTTTGACCATATTCTTAAATTCTCTCAAAATATTTTCCCCCGCTCTGTGAACATTATCCTAGGATCACTGGGCCAATGAGGCTGAAAAACTGACAGTTAAAGGGAAGTGACATTACTGGCAGTTTTAAGAATGCCTGTGCAGATTTAGATAGGACAATGAAGGTCAGGGGGATGGGATGCTTAGATTTATTTAATTGAAAATACTTTGATATACATAAGTTTAGATATCTTTCTGATTTAGATAAGTTACTTTATAATTTATTTTCAGTTGTATTTCAGTCATTATATATTGTTAGATGTATTTCTTATAAACCACAAGAACTAGATATGAAGAATATTGACCATGAGCAGTCTGTGACTTGAACCTCTAGTCTAAGGCTTAAACAAAAATCGCTCCAGTAAGCTCAGCTAAAAATAGTCCATATATGATAACACTTAATTCTACTGAAAACGATGCTGGGAGCCATCTTTGGTGAAGTAGACTCAAAAGTTTTTGGCACCGACTGCATGAGCAGTTTCAGGTTTGTTAATGTTGATCTTTGGACAATGTTGCAAAACTACTATTTTCTACTTTTTCTCAGAACTGCTTTTTGGATTGAGCCTCAACCTGCTTTAGCTGTTCTTGACAATAACATGAATTAGGTTTTTCAAAGCATACAACAGTTTCACCATTGTTTTCATCCTGTCATGTGTATGGCCAGAACTTAATCAAACTCTGCCTTCGATTTCCTGATTAAAAATTCAATATTTATGTATGTACCTGAATATTTACATATTCATGCCAGGTGAGCTACATAGCCTTTGAAACTGTATTTAACTGAAAAGACCATGGTAATAATTTGTGGTACAAATTCGAAATTTACCACTAATTTTCAGCATTTATGTTCTTCCTGCAGCACTTAAAAGACATTGTTCACATCCGACGGGCCGATGCCGCTATGTTGCAGAAGCTGCCTGGATGGCGAGAAGAGGGAGGTGCTGCTCCCAATGGAGGGGAAGATGAGGCTGATACTACTCTTGTGTTGCCGCGGGATCGTTGTCTAGCGGTGGTTAGAGGTCTTATGGCTCTGCTACTGAGCATGGACTTCACATGCCATGTCGACTTGTTCTTGGTGGCTTGCAAGGTTGGTATGGCTTCCAATGTTGGCATTACTATGTCAAAAATAAATAGAACTTTGGTGCGAGGTGTGATAGTTAATATGGATGTTAAGACAGCAATAAACATTTTCATACAGCCATTAGTTAGAGCAGGCACTTTTTTTTGTTTCTTGTTTTATGGATGTTCCAGGCTTAGCTGGGGAGATAAACAAATTAAGAAAAGATGCTAGGTTTTGAGTTTGTTATGAAGATAAAATTCAATCTAAATCTGATCTAACAATTTGTGATACTTTTTTATGCCTGTTGATGATGACAGCTGCTTATATTTTTCTCACTGACAGTTAAGATAAAATTCTCCCATACTGACATGTAGGTATTTACTATTTATTAAATGTATATATGTCATGGATAGTAAGGTGAGACAATGGTCTTACATTACAGGTGTTTGCTAGAATTTGTAACAGTACACGCCCTGCTATCAGCCTGACGGAATCCATGACACAGGAACAACTGGAAAAATTAATTCTGCTTGTTGCCAACCAAGAATTCAACCATGGCAGTATCACTTGGGGTGGACCATGGGCCAGCCATGCTATCACTTGTCTACTGCAGGATGTGCAAGATGGTGAGCAATAACTTGGATTTTCTTAGTCAGGCTTTGCTCAATGTTATTGTTTAATATGTCATAAAGGTATGCGGGAATATTGTTGATTGCGGCATTAAGCAGCAAACAAACATTATGGGCCTGCATTCATGTTGCAATTGTACAGCTGTGTTCAAAATTAATCAAAATGGTCTATTGATGTTAGTTGCCTGAATTCATACATCTAATATAGCTACAAATAAAAAGACTGGACAAGCAAAATCATTGTGTAAACCATGTCCCTTTTGTTCATGAAACGTAGTAACGCTTCCTTATAAGGAATAAGTTTTGAGATTATGCCTGTCATGTTGTTGAAATCACAAAAATTATACAGTGCAAAATATTCACAGTGTCTTTTTGTTGATGAGCTGACAGAATTCCTTTGCATACATGTGCACGCCAAATGATTTCATTTGTAGAGTTGATTTTTTATTGTCAGAATGAATAGGTAGTATTTGTTTAAGAGATTCCATGTTTGATACAATAACGTGTCATTTTCTGGAAAGAAGCTTAGGTCGATACTGTATGTGCTTGATCATTGTCTTGCTCCTTGATATGAAAACACTGGCTTCTTGGATGATAATAGCACACAGGGTTAGAGACATGAAGATAGTGATGTGATTTATTATTGTTGTGTTAACAGGGGAAAGGCTTTACCCAGCAATGTCCGGCTTGTCAGCAATACCTGACGAGATGTCTGCAACAGTGACAGAAACAGATGATAGTCTTGCTCAGAGTGTTAGTCTCCCAACATTTGATGATAGCAATGGAGAAATGACAGGTAACAAACCGAAAGACTTCTAACAAAAATCTTTTTCAAAGTTTTTATTGTTGATATTTTGACCAATAGCAGTTTTACTGAATGTAGTTGTGAAATGTGATATTTGTGTTTTGATGTTCATGAAGAGATCTAAGACTTCAATTAACAGTGTTCGCTCGATGATTAATCCCGACATGGATACAATATGGAAGCCCATTTCTGGTGTGCCCCGCTGTGATATTGCTGGAATATTGCTAAAAGCGGCGTAAAACCATATTCACTCACTCACTCTGATCTGACTGTTTGTTCCTAGATGTGGAGAATTCCCAGGTTGGGGAAGTCAGTACAACACTGGACAAGGATTCCTCCATGATGGTGGACTTGCTGCTGGATGACCCGGAGCTGGATGATGATACCACTGATAAGCTCCATGAGTATGTCACTGGAGAGTCTGTCAAGCCGCCTCCTGCTAATGATGGACCTTTCCATGTTGTCTACATGGGACTTAGTGATGGTCCAAACCAAACCATGGAGTTGGCAGACCACATTAAGTCAGCAATGTCAGGGTATGTAGAAATTGCTTTGATCTTAATTAAATAGCCCCTTGTAAATGGGGATGCTTTAACGTTTTATGTGAATTTAATCATAGAAGCTGCAGTGCTTTGTTTTCTTTGGTCTGTGACAAAATATGTTTTCTAAATGTTAGTTGTGTGTTTAAATTAGGTTTGTTTTTTCTCTTCTTCAGAAATTTGACCTCATATGACAAGAAGCAGAAGCTGAAGAACCTTAAAAGCAAGTTATCAGACTATCTTAACACCTCCAAGTCAGGGAGTGGCTGCCAAGGTCTCTCCTCAGCATTAGATGCAAGATTGGAGCTCGGTCTGGAGACACAAGCTGAACTCAGGCTCAAGGTACTTTAATGTTTATATTTGTTTGCTTTCAGTACTTCAATAAGTTTAAAAGGACTGTTTTACAATGTTGTAATATCACCTTAATGTTTTCAGGTGATGCTGTCTGTACAAATGGACACTGTTCACAGTGCCTACTCCAGTTCCTTGCCACCTGCTCTTTCACTTGCCAGCAGCACAAGCACACCACTGCAGCCTCCTTCCACAGATGATGAGTTGTCTGAAGCAAGCATACATCCAACACATCACAGGGTATCTGTAGTTCCAGTTATAAGGAAATAAACAATATCAAGTAATATAAGTGGAAATAAACACATGAAGATGGATAAATTATGTTGGTGTTTCAGGCTTTGATAGATTCTATAAAAGTGAACTTACTCCATTCTCTTTTGTTGATGTTTCAGCTACTAAGTTCCAGTGAGATGTTGAGTCAGTGCTTCAACCACCTGTTTTCTCAACTGCTGAACCGCCGTGTGAATCTGGACACTGTCCTGCAGTTGTGGCTGACAATGAATGAAGACAGCTCGCATGATGACACTCCACTTCATACTAGCTTTGATCCGTCTCGCATCCCATCAGTTCCATTGACTGGTTCATCATTGGCTCATCTGCTAGAAGCTGTGGTCCTTACACCAAACTTGCCAGTGCGAAGCTGGGTATTTGTCTTTCAAACACTCTGCCTCTTCTCCAACCAGAGAACAGCTTCTCAAGTGGCTGGACCAGATGTATCCATGGTGAATGCTGTGCTGAAAGAGAGCAACTTGATGCCTTTGTTGGTGAAATTCCTGTCTGGTGTATCTACTAGTGGTCCAACTGCTGCTAGCATCTACTATTCACAGGTATGCTGGCTAATCCAGATAGAGAGGATAAATGTTTACATCACTCTCTAAAATGACTGACATGTCTCACTCAGGTTAGGTTCACCTTCACATCTCAGGTTAGGTTCATTGTCACGTCTCAGGTTAGGTTCACTATCACATCTCAGGTTAGGTTCACTATCACATCTCAGGTTAGGTTCACTTTCACATTTCAGGTTAGGTTCACTGTCATGTCTCAGGTTAGGTTCACTGTCACATCTCAGGTTAGGTTCACTGTCACATCTCAGGTTAGGTTCACTGCCACGTCACAGGTTAGGTTCACTGCCACGTCTCAGGTTAGGTTCATTGTCACATCTCAGGTTAGGTTCACTGCCACGTCTCAGGTTAGGTTCACTGTCGCGTCTCATTTAGGTTCACTGTCGCGTCTCATTTAGGTTCACTGTCATGTCTCAGGTTAGGTTCACTGTCAAGTCTCAGGTTAGGTTCACTGTCACAACTCAGGTTAGGTTCACTGTCACGTCTAAGGTAAGATTCACTGTCATGTCTAAGGTTAGGTTCACTGACACGTCTCAGGTAAGATTCACTGACACGTCTCAGGTTAGGTTCACTGTCACGTCTCAGGTCAGGTTCACTGACACGTCTCAGGTAAGATACACTGTCAGGTCTCATTTAGGTTCACTGTCATTTCTCACTCAGGTCAGGGTCACTATCACATCTCAGGTGAGGTTCAATGTCACGTCTCACAGTCAGGACATTCACTGTCACGTCTCACAGTCAGGACATTCACCCTTTGTATAACGTTATAAGAGACTTCTTGTCATTTTTTGGTATGTAATTCTGGTCCACACATTAATTATTTGATGGGCGATTCTCAGATAAGTCGTAAAATAGATTGATGAAAGAAACATTTACAAGTTACAGGCATCATAATTGTCAGCATCTGTTGTTGTACATGATGTTATTAAAAAAACACCACACAGTATTTATTAAACTTTTTTTTTTTGCAACTCCTTTGCCTAATATCTTAATTGTGATTGTACAGGTAGGACCATCAGCAACAAAAGCTTTTGATGAATTTCTCAGAAGAATGCAGATCAAGTCAGCAGAGAGTAGCACTCAGAATTTGCGAGAACTCATGCTCAAGCTGGTGTTCACTTTGACTGCAGAAAGGTATGGGGTTTTTTATTAAGGAAGATATTTAGATATATTCATCTCAAATTCTCTTCCTAATATTTCTGTTGCCCAGAAGAGCACTTTAACAGTAACTTTCGAGGTTTCATGAACAAAGCTGCCAAAGCAGGCATATTAAAAAAAAATGTTTATGGTCATTGCTCAGGCATTTGTGTTCAAAATGTCTAAAATTTGGGTGTGTTTGTTAACTTTACGTTATCACACTTTTTTCTTGGCCATTGTATGGTACATCATACTGGCTACATAATGATGAAAGAAAAATCTTTTCCTATGCATCATTATCGAGAGAAAAGAAATGGTTCAGAGTGGCTGTTACATGAATTTACTGGAATCAGAAATATCATGGAAATTTGACTGGAATATGACGTAGTTGTGTTTTTTCGAAGTCAATCAAAATATGAGAATATTTAAGAATAAATTTCGTAATTTGTTCCAAGAACTTTTAAGATTTATTTAACAAAATGTAATATCTAAATATCTGGTTTGTTATGTCTGATATACAATATACTTAGCATATCCTCACCTCTGAAATGTTAATACAATTACCTTGATATGTTGGACGAGATTGCTTGCACCCCGAGTTAAGCCCACAAAACACATAATATCTTCATAGGTATGTTGATGTCATTTTGATGGTGGATAGATAGGGATCAATACTTTGAGTTATAAGGTCCGCTGAAGAGATCTCCAAATGTTCTAGGCATGATGATCTGTGCAATGTATATGATGTTTTGGCTTAATATGAGTGAGTGTAAATTACTATAAGTATATTGTATGTCATCCATGCAAACATCTACTACAACAAACAATCCTCATATATTTGAAAGCCTTAATCTTGTATGCTTCTTCTCAACAGAGGTGCCTTCTACAGCTGTATGGGTCCTCTGGATGCCCAGTGTAAGTTCCTGGAGTTTGTTCTGGACATTCAGTATGGCCAAGTGGATATCAGCAATGCCATAAGTGTCATTCAGTCCATTAGTTCACTTGTTCATCAGCACATTATCTGCCAAGAACGGGTTACTTGTCGTAGCTCCTTCGAGAACAATGTGAGTGCACGGTCATGCTTTGGTGGATTGTTTGCAGGACTTTTGAGAGGTGGGGACACTCGATCAGGACTTGGTGATGCCAGTCGCGATAGGCTAATGTGTAGTTTACTTAGATTGGTCAATACACTTGTTCAAGTAAATATACCAAGCAGGAACTCGAGGAACCCAGAAGCTCCTTCACAAGAAAGAAATGATCCAACACTGACTCCCATGTCACTGACAAATAGACTTTCAGATGCTGACAAGTTGAGTCATGTACTGGCTACATCAACCCCAGTGGCAGCACCTGTGATGGCAATACTCTCAGATGATGAAAAGGGACACCAAACAGATGAACAAAAGACAGAATCAGCGGCTGCTGTAGCAGCAGGATTGGAGATGAATAATTCTGACTGGCGCCAGCCCTCGGAGACAAACAACTGTGTTGCAGAAATTATTCTTACACATCAATACATAATGCAAAATTTTCTGCAGACATTGAGTTTCTGTAACAGTAATGCCATGGCCACCCTTCTTGGTAATGCTGGAGTGCAGAGCCTCCAGGAGAATTTGACAGGTGGAGATGTTGTCTCTGTAGGGGACTGTGTATATCAGATCCTTGTCACACTGGCAAGCTGCAACTCAGATTCAAAGCCAATGCTGGATTCTCTTTTCCACTATCTCTCTGGAAGCACACTCTGTAGGCTCTCGGAGCCGCTGCTATGGTTCACCCTACGTGTCCTCAACAGTACTCACAATATCAAGCAGTTCTTGGATATAGGTAAGTATATCATCTTCTGTTATTAATGTTTTTACTTGATTAGAAAGTCATAGACCACTCATGTTACAGTGATGTGACATTCTGCCATCACATCAACTAGTTAGGCTCTTGGATCACAACCTTTGTTTCTGGACATTACCAAGTCACACTTGTCTTTAGGGGACAATTGTTCTTGTGTATAAAGTGCACTTTTTAAATTAATAATGCATGTTATTCCCACAGACAAGAGATTTTGACCTACAAATCAAAACATAAACATGTTAGCACCAGAGAAGGTATGTTAACAGGTTGTAAGTGACATTCCAGTCTTGTTATTCTAATTTGTATCATAAATATTTTATTCAATATTTTGTATATCATTTATTATGGAATTGTGTGAAATGATCTGGACATCTCACCAACTCACCATTCTTTACAGAATCCAGGATCAGTTAACTGCTATGGATGCTTTGAAACAAACCTTAGTTGTCTGAGAATGAATAATTGTATGATAAATGGTCGTTGTTATTTGAGTATTGTAAGTTATTAGTATGTTTTCATAGCAAAATAGCATGCATGGCGTCTGGATGTTTCCTCTTCAATTGCTGATTGGTCAATCTCAGTGTGTTCAATACATAAGAAACAAAGTGTTTCATTTAGGATGTACAAAATAGGAAATAACCATACCTAGTACTATTTATAGCAAATATGTACATTTATGTTGATGTTTGGACCCAGTTAGTGATCTCCTGCTTACTCCAGTCATGATTTCTACTGCAGTGAAATGATGAAGTTTTTGGCTTCATGTTGTACACAAGATAGTATGTTTCCCCAGGACTGCAGTACACAACTCATATAGACATTAATACTGCTTGTATTTATCAATTGATTATTGATTCAAGTTTGACCTCACCTGAATCACTGGTTTCCTATGTTATCTGATGGGTTAATTTGATGTGTACTCAGGTGGCATTGAGGTGGTGTGCAGCAATCTGGTCAGCTGTAACCGCCGTCTCATCTGCACCAACTCCAGCTTGATCTCTACCATCATGCAGAACATGAACAATGGCAGAGCAGGAGCTAATGGACACAAGATTAACTCCACAGATTCAGAAAATACAGATGGACTGCAGAACTTTGCTCCCATGGGTAATAAGATATTTGCATTATATCTATCATAGGCTGCAAATTTCAAGAGATTCCCTTTTGGGTAATACCTTTTTATGTATTTGTTCTTATGGGTTTTGATGTATATCATCAAAATGTTTGTCTAAATCTTACCATTCATCACATTCTTCTACCAATCATACTAATCATTCATAAGGTCATAGGCGGTCGGGTGGCCTAGTGGTTTAAGCGTTCGCTCGTCACGCCGAAAATCCGGGTTCGATTCCCGACATGGGTACAATGTGTGAAGCCCATTTCTGGTGTCCCCCGCCGTGATATTGCTGGAATATTGCTAAAAGCGGCGTAAAACTATACTCACTCACTCACTCATAAGGTCATACCCTTCCACGTGTTCGTTAACACAGTAACCGCTGTCATATAGCTGGAGTATTGCTGAGTCCGGTGTTAACAACATACAAAACTAACAAACAAACAAGCAGTAACTCAAGAAGCATTTATGCTGTAGAGCAGTGAAACTTGATACTGGAAGGTTTGTGATTCAACTGGTTAGAGGAATGGGACTAGAAGTTTGGGACTCTGATTGTTTTTTTTTGCTTTGTACTGTATTTAGTAGGGCTTTGATTCACCTGCACGTTACCCCCATTGCTACCGATGTATAAACAACTGTCTGGATATTATCCTGTGTCACAGATAGGCAATGTTCGCCCTTATAGATTTAGGTGTGGCTAGTGTTTATTCAAACTAAGGAGTATTTTGAAAATAGAAACTTGAAATAAATAATGGTGTGTTATTTTATTCTTATAAGTACTTGAATTGATATGAGCTGGTTGCAAAAGTAATGAATGGGATGAGAGGCGTCACTGTGAAACATGGACAGTGTCGAGGTGACTGAAATAGGTGATGACGCCATCAGTAGGACCTGGACAGTGACAAACACATTGTGAGAACTTGTATAAAGTATCGCCACTTTACTCCAAAACTGTGTGTGAACACTGATATATAGTAGTGAAGTACAGTAAACTACTTTTATTACGAACATGTTTATGCTGAAGTGATGGTTCTAACGAACTGTTTTTGTCTTTATTCAAGCCAATAACTTTATGTTTTATCATATCATATAAGATTGATGGATATAACAAACACGCTTAAAACGAATTTACGGATATAGCAAACTCACTAGACTAGTCCTGTGTGTACTTAACGGCAATATATGAATGTTTATAACGAAATGTTAATCCCTGAGCTGCTCATGTGTCACCAATCAGCCTATCAAAACATCTGCTGCCACGTGAGGCTGTTAAAGCGCTAATGAACAATATAAGGAAAATGATTACCTGGGTTAAGTACTGACACCTTGTCTTTAATTTACACCCTCAATTAACAAAGGGTCAATGTTCAAAGCATAATAACATATTTCCTGACTGACGGCAAGTGACCTCACGTCTCTGTATGTCAATGAAACTATATCAATAATATATTTATAACATGTATTTACTTCTGTTATTTTATGTTTTGAGTTTGTTATACCGGTAACCATAGTTTACTGTATGATAAACGTTACAAGCCAAGTAGTAAGATACATTTCTATTTTTAGGCACAGTCTCTTCCAGCAGCCCAACAGCTAGTCCAGCTGATGTCCTCATCCAAACGTCACCGCCACATAGGAGAGCCAGATCTGCAGCCTGGTCCTATCACTTCTATCCTGATGAAGCCTGGGTTGATCTTACAATACAGCTGCCATTTGCTGTTCTACTGAGAGAAGTGCAGATTCAACCTCACGGTTCTTCTCTAGCAAGTATGTTCAATTTAGTTGTTTATCCAGGATTTCTGTCCTTCTTTCACTTCATATGGGTATAACCCTGGTATATGTACACCTGGGCCTCGTTCCACAAAGCAATTGTAGCGCAATGACAGTCATTAGTCTATGTTAAGGTATAGGAGTTACAATAACCTTAGCGCCAAGTGACCTTGAATGTACAGTCAAGTCTCGTTAATCCTACATACTCGTTAATCCGACATAATCATATGCAATCATTGATGTCGGATAAATGGGACTTGACTGTAATTATGGTAGTGACACAAACAGTTATCCACAGCTAAGATGTGAATGTCTGGTTATAAGGTTTGTGGTTATGATGCGCAAAGCATGTGCACATGCACCAGGCATATCAGTTGATTGTTCTGAACTGTACCAATTAGCAGATAAACCTACTGTGTTTCGAAATTTACAGTTGTCGCACCTCTTCTTTTTTATTTGGAACCGAACCTTTAGCGAGAGGTTTGCGAATTAAAAAGAAAAGGTGTCGACACAAGTAGTTAAAAAAGTAACCAGTATTATTCAAGTTGAAGATTAAAATACTCATATTCTTGACTAGTTCAAATTTATGGTTCAAAACACATAATTATTCAAAAGGAAGTTGTCAAATAATCTCCAAAAGGTATGTTTTAATTCTATTGCCATCTGTTGCATAATTGTGCTGCATGGATTAAGTTGTTTCTTGGAAATCAAAATGGCATGTTCCATTGTGGTGGTCACAGGTTACAGAAATAGTGATAAATAGCTCCGAACTAATTTATTTCTCAGCAAACTTAAGAGATGACATTCTGGGTTTTTTTACTTTGAATTTTGTAATTAGTTATCAGTTACCCCCAGTAAATATTACAAATTACAAATAAATACCGCTCCACCCCTGAACTTTGACATGGATGAAATTGACCTACTTCACGATTAATCGTCACTACTATCATTCGCTGCCAAAGTAGTTGTTGACAGTCTCCCTGCTATTGACAAGCTTGACTACTGCATTGTATGACATGAGGGATTCTTCATTGTATTGACCTGTCATTTCCATGATTTCACAGCATCAGGTTTGCATCTAGAATGCACTTGCGCCATTCCCCCATATATATTGAAAATCGCCCTAATCTGAAATGACCTTGCACAGTACATCTTACAAAATATTTAGGCTGAACAGAAATTCTGTTACACAGACTAAGCATTCAATGCCAGCATCTGAAAGAGGTGACTGTTGTGGTCCTCACACAGTTGTTGTGTATGTTTGGCTTACTTTTGCATGTTCTGAAATTGATTTTGTCCTTGATAAGTTGTTGTAACTAAGTGCCTGTGCAGTGGACCAGTGAGTTGAGATTTGTTTGTGAATTTTCATGGGCTTTGGAAGAGAGCAATGTTTTCTGGATGTAATTACGCTGTCAATTTACCAGCAACAACTGCCTTTGGCACCCTGCAGCTCCGTACTGAAGTCACGTACAGGGGTACCAACTTTGGCAATAATGAAATGTCCACCAGTATCATATAAATACTTCCTAAAATATCATGGTTGTTCTTCTTTATCAACAATGAATTACTCTTTCTTTGCCATAGATTTCGGGCCAGCGCATAGGTTTTCTGACATCATGGCCAAAATAGGAGGGGGTGCTAAACTTATGGTGTAGTTAATAGAAGTTGAGAAGTTGTAGTTGAAAAGTTCTTGAGATTGTGATCAGGAAAAAAACCCACAAATAAAATAATATGTAAAAGATGTTTTTGCTGAACTTTGCAGATGTTTGTGACATCTATATGACTTAGAACGTTGTTGAGATTTGAGAGACCAATATTTAATATATATAAATCGGAAGGGCCTATGTGTCAAGTAGTGGTACAGAGTTCTTTCTTTGTTGTTGGTGTTTTGGGAGTCAGTTGAATGTAATGGTTATGTGATTCCATATTTTCAGCTTGTCCATCCTTTGTATCCCTGGAGATAAGTCATGATGGGATGACTGTGACCCCAATGTGCCCACCACTTATGACATCAAGTCTGGCGGTGATCAAACTTCAACTACAGAAGCTGGAGGTGACGTCATCTGTCACCATCCGACTCCACAAAGCTCGGGACTCTATGACCATTGGACTTTCTCAGATTCTACTTATGGGCTACAGTGCTTTCAGAGATACTGGTGCTAAACCTGGTGCATCCTTTTCAGCTGAAGATTCAGTCTCTCATTCCAGGTAGGGATAAATTGTTCAAAGACATAACTTGGAAAGTGTTGTAGTGCATTCTTGAAGTTGAAGTGTGTAATCTTTCGCTCCCCTGCTATATTTGTATACAGGAGTTATGTGGTATGTGTTAATAGAAGCATGTAAGCAAATTTTGTGTCTCATAGTGATCTAGAAACAAGTCTGGCCTTCAAAATTTTATAAATCTTCAATCATGGATATCTTGTAGTGCCTCTCAGATTCCAGATGCTCATATCAGCACAGTTACGGTTTCACATTCATCTTTGCCTTGCTGGATCTTCTGGAAACTTACCTTTATGTCCCCACCCATCTGGATTTAATTTAGTATATCTGATTTTATTTTCAGGGTCATCAATTTCAGTGTTTGGTCTTTCTAAATTGTCTGTGGATTTGATTTTACCCAGTCTCTAGCCTCTCCACCAAGTTGTGGGATAATTGCACACTGTCCCAGCAGGATAGTAATAATTTACAGGAATCTGAGTATTCCATGTATTATGTACAGTATGTAGCCTCCTGTGACAAAGACTTGGCCTACCCAGCCTTCCCTTATATTGTCGACTTCTTTGTACATTTGAAGCAGAAGGAACATTAGGGGCACCAAACTCTGTGGGTGACCTACTTTTATGGTGTGTTTGGGCAAGCTGTTTTCATCAGTGAAAACTGCACACTGTCATAGCAGGCTAAGTATTTAATATACAGAATACTCAGATTCCTGTAATTTAATTTTGTTTACTGTTACATTTGTCGTTTCAATTGCTATTATCTTTCCAGCATCGGTTGGATTCGACTTCTTCACCATTGTCTAACAGCGTTTGATGATGTGGAAGACCGTGTGGCTGCAGCAGCAGCCTCTACACCAAATCTTCTGACCACTTGCGCCTCCCTCCTTGTGTCACCAACTGCTGTTATCTACACACCTAAGATTGAGGCAGTGCTGCTGAAGATTGGCCTTCACTCTTTACCTATGGGACTTGCACTCATTGATAACATATTGAGCAGTCCACCACTAGCCAGAGGAAACAGTGAGTACAATATGATTTACTTTTCAGTTCCTTGCTTGTTAGTCAGGACTGCAGGCTTGGGAAGAGTTGTGGGACACCCCTTAGAAGTGATATCTCTTGATCATGGTTGCTAGCAGGCTGTCTGTGCTGATTGGTTCACTGTTGGCTTTGTGGCACAGTGCTCTGGCTGTATTGTATTGGGAGGTCAGGAGAGATTCCATGTGTCCAATAGTGAAGGACTAAACTAATATAATCAATCAGCTATTTGCTCTATGTTAAGGCAAAGAGATGGTTAGCACTCTTTCTGGAGACCCAGTATTGAAGGAATTTTGGGGGGACACAGGAAATATTACACTACTCAAAATATCATTGATTCTCCTCCTGCAGTATGGTTTTATCCAAACACTAAGATGACATTTCTTCAAATAACAGTAAGGTTGGCACCTTGCTTTGCTCATGATATGTCCAGGAGAACTGCTATGCAATGTTAATTTGTGAAGGGCAAATACAATAACTTTTCTTTGAATTCCAATAGTACTCAAGGCTTTGATTCCTTTTTAGATAACACTTTTTAAATCCAATTCCAGGGGTTGAAAATGAAAAAGTTTAAAGATATTTAATGATATTGATGGACCACAGCGGCGTACTTGCCACAGTTCGGTTTTCTACATAAATTTGACATAAGTTGCTTTGTTGCTAGGCAGAGTCTAATTATAATTGTTACAAATACATAAGATTTTCCCATGGTGGGGAAACTGACAGCAAGCAGAGAAATATTTTGATTTACAGTTTGGGTACCAGTGTAATTTGTCAGCCTTCGATACAGGACCAACAAACTCTTGCTAGATTTTTCAACCCCTGAATTCTGTTTGTGGACATTTCTTGCACACTGGATCAAACAGGATAGCACTCTGCACTGCAAGAGTTTTTAGAGTTCCTTTGTGTTTTTTTTCAGATGCCCATCCCTACCTCGGTAAAGTTAGTGGTGTTGCCAGTGAATCAACTGTGGAATTACTTTATCAGCTGGGAATGGTGCAAGATTCTGGAACAAAAGCAAGGTATTTAACCATAATCATATTATACATGTAAGATATTCCCTTCTGAATATATATTAACTATAGTCAGGATTAAATTAATATAATTGTTCCGTTGTATTTAGAATCTAACAGACATTTTATGTTCTGAAATAAATACAACTTTTTTTTCTGAAAAATGTTAACTTCAACCATAAATACTGTATTTCCACCAGTAAGTGCTGGGCCTCTAATAGGCACAATAGGCGTGAGGTATGTCAGATTTTAATTACCGTATTCGACGTAATAAGCGCCCCGCTCTAATAAGCGCCCACGGCGATATTTGCTGATATATTGGCTAGTAAACAATCCTAATAAGCACCCCTTCCGATTGATCAATGTACACAAGACTTTTTTATTCGCGCATATGCACTCTGTCGTACATAAACATTTCAGGCTGTCACCATAAACCACGAAATTTATCTTTCAACTCTCTCTTTTTCCACCAAAATAATATTCTAATAAGAGCCCCCTATTTCTAATTTTGAGAGCGCCCTGGGCGCTTATTACGTCGAATACGGTACTTCTACGTGGAATATATAATAGCTTAGAAATGAAGGCTCACATTTGAACTTCCAGTTGAAATATTATGAGCAAGGGACCCATTCCACAAAGCAATCACAGTGCTGAGGTGATCCTAACTCTCATGCTTTAACATAGACTTAATACTGTCACAGTGCCAAGGTGATCACAACTCCCATGCTTTAACATAGACTTATGACTGTTGCAGCGCTACCGTGATAATAACTCCCATACTTTAACATACACTTACGACTGTTGTAGTGCAATGATTGCTTTGTGCAACAGGTCCCTGATCTTTGATTACAACTGAGCCTTCATTTAGCTTCCAGGTTTGAAATCTTGTTAAAAACAAACGCAGGAATATTTATGAGAGGAAATATGGTATGCTTTATTTGTTGATTAAGGTTTGGGATCTCTTCACATTTTTTTAATTGAGAACATTACATCCAAACTTAACAATTAATATATTTTCAAATTCTATTAGAGTGCAGGCTGTATTACAATGGCTGGGAGACAGTGGTCAACAGGCTGTCCAGAAGAATGCTGGAGGTGGTAGTGATCCTGGAAGAGAAGCAGGTGGGTGCATGTGGTTCAGCACCCTGCCTAACCCAGCACCAGCTCATGTCCACTGTATTGCTGCAGTCTTGTGGCAGAGCCAAGAACTACCAGTACCATACAGCTTGGCTGACATCATCACAATGGACCTGGTTAGGTGAGTAGTCCCCTAATGGAATGTTATAGGTATCGAAAGTGATTTCAAGTCTCTGCCATAACCTGTTTTCTTGTGTGATTACTGTGCCCTTATATCAATCAGTGTTTAATCAAATAATATAGAAGCCAACCTCAAGGCCCCCATAACCCACCTTAATTTCAAAGTTAATAATAGAAACACAGTTTTGCAGATTAAGAAACATTGTTGAATTGTGTTATTTATACGGTACATACAGTAAGTATTTGTATTTTGATGTTGACAGCAACTTATTAAGTGACTTTTTCTGTTGACATTGTATGGTTGTAACATCATGTGAGCTATATGATGCGCCCACTGCATATACGTCTTCAGTTTGGGCAAATTTTGTTTTTGAAAAGTCTGCAAACAGAAAAGAAGTTGTATAAATGTATGAAGCAAGTGGTTTCAGAGTTATATTTCACTGATTTCATCATTTGTTACTATTTGTTATGGTGTATTGTGATGCCAGAGGTATTGTCAACCCGTATTGTGAAGTTGCATTGTGAGTTGTCAGGTGGTACTCAGCTTAAGTGGCACTGTTGTTTTCAATCAGATGCTGACCCAAAATTTAACCCCACCCCACCCCACCACAAACTGACCACTCCATCCCAGCCTTCTCTTTTCTAGCTGTTCAGTTCAGCATAAGTTTAATTATTGAAATATATCGGGGTTTTTTCCCAGTTGTGTGTGGAATTGAAAATGTACCTTTCTCTGTCAACAGCTGTTTATATGAATGGTCTACAATGCTGTCATCTGACTCACTGCTGAAGAAGTCACTGGACTATGTCCTTTGTGCTGCATGCCACATCCAGCCCGAGTTTTTCACAATGATACTTGAGTGGATGGGAATAATCATCAATTTTGATCACAGTATGAATGCGTCTATATCAGATGACTGCAAAGACAGTTTTCAGTTTCATCAAGGGACAATGACTGATGATTCAAAAGAAGCCAGTCATGTGCCGCCAAGACCTCCAAACTCACCACCTATCACACTGCAAGAATTAAGTCACATGATGCTGGATGAATCAAGACTTGCCACTTTGGCCTTAGTTTGTAAATCTCCGGTTGCCATCAAGCAACTCCTGGACTCTGGTTTCCCTGCTGTTCTAGCTCAGTGCTTGTATGAATTCTGTAAGAGTGAGTTTGTGAGGATGTCAGAGAACAATGATACAGGCAGCAGCCGAAGTGGAACAAATGTTGTGTCAGAAGGAATCACTGTCATTAAGGAGGAGACACCAGACTTGGCTGAAACAGGTGAGGTTGACTTCATACAAAAGACAAAAATAAAACCTGTTGAGCTCAAATTGATAGATATTTGTATACAGTTGTACATATGCATGTATATAATTTCTTGTATATAGGTTGGAGGCCATGAATGCTATAAACAATATTGATGTTCTACATTGCCAGCTTCATTATTCATACCAGTTTACTTTAGTCTTTTGCCCTAAACCCAAGGTCGACATTTGATTTACATGTCAGAAACGCTACGTATATCCATCAGAGTCTCTGACGTTGTCCTGCTCAGGCATAGTTCCCAATTTATAATAAATAAGAAACAAACTATTGTGCAGTGAAACATTAAATTGTCTTTTATGTTTCAGACAAGTCGTGGTCATTGAATGGGCAACTGGTTGCTGCAATATTGGAATTCTTTGCCGAAGTGAGCTCAGAAACATTGATGAAGGACTGGGTTGGGAGCCAAGAGGGCAGTGTGTTTTGGACGATGCTACTCACCATGCTGTGCAATACATACTCACAGACTGCTCATCCTGGAGTGCATACTCCACAAATACATGTCAAGGTTTGTACCCTTACTTTCATCTGTGTTGTAACACATAGTTCCTAGGTCGAAATAGTCTGAATAGACATCAAGCATATAGTTTGTGAAAAAGCTTATTCTCCTCTTTTTAATGTATTTTGACTTTTGAACCAGCTACACCAACCATATTGGAAACAATGCCAACTTTAGACTAAGAAAAATAAGAAGTAAATATTGCCTGATAAGGAGCAATTACATGATGAATATGTGACATGATGTTTGCAGGTTATGACTGCGGAGGAACGGTCAGTTCTAGAGTCATCAGCTGTAGATTTCTTCACAAGAGTGATATCTTGTCACTCTATCAACCAGCTCTATTTTGCCAAAGTATTGTGTGATGTCATCCGTGAGCAGGGTCATGCCAGAACAGGTAGCTTACATTTCTTGTGTTGTATTTCATCAAAACTTTATTTATATCCTGTATTGGATTTGTTAAGTCTCTGGATAATATGTCACGTTTAAATATGTGATGTTTATCGTTTTGTTGAAGAAAAGTTTTCTGTTGTAAGTAATGACACCTTTGATTTCTTCCAGGGGCAATAGTAAGTGCTGTGCCACTTTCTGGCTTCACACGACGCATCTTACTACAAGTGTTACTGGAAGATGAACGTATCTTAGTGGCATTTCACTGTACTAGTCTTCAGTGCCGACTGCAAACTCTCACTTCGGGCAACCAGATTCACCATCCTCAGTATGGTGCAGGGCGGAGCTACAGAACAGTCATGCTCAACATCAACACTCCGTGTGGAGATGCTCTCAACAAAGTTGCAGGTATACATAACAACATCTTGATAACTGAACAAGTACATCCAACAAAACCAGTTCAAAACAGACTGATGCCAGGGTCTAGTCCAATGCAGTTCATAGCTCTATTACAGATACAGAGCTCACCAAATCCTGGTGTGAGATAAAATTTTGTTCTCTTTACAGCTTTACTAAACATATTCTGTGTGCCTGCTGACAGATCATGTGAGCAACAGTAGCTGTGTAGAATAAATAACTGTTTATAGCAATGACTGCATGTTTTGTTCATCATGTAATTTTGTGTGTGTGTATTTATGAAATTTCTTTATATGTGTGCTAATGTACACAAGTGAATTTTTTTTTTATGTATATCCCTCTTTATATGGCCTATATCTACATGACACTAACCAATTTACATTACATCTTGAACATAAATTGCTGAGTTATGGCCATAAATAGCATGTATGTGTGCAAGTTACCTGGGACCTGTTACCTTTCTTTTGATATTTTGAAGTTTGACTTTGTTTTGACCTTTGTGTCTGGAACATGCTGTTAAATACTCTCAAACTGTATATTTGGCTCTGTAAACCCTCTCTCCTCTGAAATTGCCAGACCGATGGAGCTGAACAAATGTATGTTTCTCCTTGTGGTTGCATCATATGTTGTTCAAGTCATTAGAGTTTAGTGTTAGTGTTTCACAGAAAGTATATGAATATCATCACTGAGAATAGTTGGATGAGAGTTTTCTGAAGTGGCTGTACTTGTTGACATATTAGACTGTTTACTACATATCCAGGTTGTCTTCAGTGCTGTGGCACTGTTTAAGCAGCCCCATGTAAATGTTGATGCTTTATCAATTTATATGAATTTCATCACTTTACTTCTTTTTTTAAACCGTGCAGCACTTGGACATTTCAGAGAGATCGTATGATCGAGCAGTTTTTAAGCCAAATGTGCATGTAATATTCTTGTTAATGTTAAGAGCATGGCATTTTTTTTTCCTTAGAAGTCACTGCATTGGGCTGTTTTCCCAAACCAAGGATGATGTCCCTGAACCAGTGCTTTAGTGAGGCTTCGCTCTTTGACATTCATGCAATTTCATGGAACCTGGCACAAAAAGCACAAATGTATATGCATTGGTGCAGGTCTGTTGTTAATTAAAAGAACAGAAATATTTTGTATGGCAATAATATTAGAAATTCTTGACTGAATATTTTTAGAACAAGTTCATAAAAACACTGAAAAATCTTCTCATGACATGAATGTCTTCTGCAATAGATATTCCTAGAAACTTAATGACCTTGACCTATACAGTTTCCGATTTTTTCATTGGTTGGTAAGCCATAATAAACAATTTCATTTTGGCCACAGAATAGACACCCCCACCCCCAATTTTTTGTTCAGTTTTTCTTTTTTTTTGAAAATTACACTCTTCGTGAAATTGACTCATATTCAGTGTAAATATTTATGTGCCATCTGACATCATATTTGGAAATTACATGTACCAATATGAGCATGACTGCATGACTCTCGTCACTCACAGTTGGTTTTACTATGTTGTTCAGTATTCATTTGAACTATGTGGACCTCTATATGGCTGCATTTCAGATGCTCCAGTGTTGACAACTCCCTTCCTTGATGTAAAGGATGAAAAGACAAAGAGTAACAGTAATGACGACAAGATAGACCCCAGTGAGTTAGGGCTTGAGATGCTGGAATACCTGTCTAATGCTGCAGGTACCTGGCTGATCACCACATTTTGCTATTTTGAACCCTTTGCTTGCAATGTTTACTATGTGAGCGTGTAGAATGGGTTATAGATATGCTGTTGTTCATTATTTTGTATGCTTAACATGTCATAATGTAGTCCACACGAACAAACAACAATTCTTCTGATGAATGTGTTTCTCAGTAAAACATTATAATCATCATCTCTGCTAATGAATGAATTTACATATATGTCCACTTGGTTTGAAAGCATCCATTGTTTCCATATCAGGTATTTCAGCTAAAGAGCGACGAGAGAAAAGTCCATCTCCGACAAAGACTGCCCTTCCTCCTCGACCTCCAACAAGGAGAGGCCGACATACACTGGAGGATGTGTCATCTCAGCTGAAGTTTTCCATGTCATCACTCCAGTTACATCACAAGATCCTCCCAAGTAACCACTTTCTTCAGTTTTCTTCTTATTATTATATCTTAACATATTTGTTTGAAGTAAGAAATCATTGGATATAATATTAAAGGCGCATAAAAAAATTCCTTTATGGCATATATTATGGTATGGTCACTTTTGTGTAGTGTCAAACCACAAGGCCGTATGTACAACTAATGAAAAGTTGTTGCAATGGTGTCTGTAAAACTCCACAGAATTCAGATCTCAATGCCATGGGTTGTTAGCGCTGAATTGTAAAGAACAGTTGCTGAGAGCATATCACCTGGTTGAGTATATATAGATCATCTGCCCAGACTTTGTCAATCATTTCTCATGCTGTCAACTACAGGGTGAACACATGTAAACAGACTCAAACAGGTTGCTGTTAAGTAGCGTATTATGTGACATCGTCAAAGTCAAGTGAGTTTATGTCATAGCCTGATTGTCTGGCATCCAGTGTGCGCTTTTCTTCTTGAGATTCGCCACAGCTTGCCATATTGAAAATCCTGATTCCTATGCTTCTGGGTCACTATAAAATCTTCAGATTTTCAACAGAAGTCCTCTTCACTGCCCATAAACAATTGTGTAAGCAATAGTGTCTTGCTGCCCCAAGCCTCCTGTGCATGCACAAGGCGGGAAACCTCACTTCTTTCCTGTGTACTAGTGTCAACACCCCGGAAGAATGTTCCCAGCTATAAGAAGATTTGGAATAGACGATTGTGGTGTGTGTCCTCTATGTCTGTGGTTTGACATTGCCTGCCCAAGAAACCATAAGGAAGAAAATCTCTTGAAGTACATCTACACGGAGAGAGTACATTGCAGGAAGCGATGCAGACCATGTTTGACCAGAAGTTACGGTCATTACAAAAGATGTGGCTGACATGTAGAAGAAACAGTGACCCTGAAGCATCCCCCAGTCAAGAGGGGGGGGGGACATTTGAATTTGGGATCGGGGGTCACATTCCGAAGCAACACTGAAGAGAAAGCTGTATGGGTTCTGCATGATGGTAGCGATAGACCACTGGCTGTGGGTCCCTGAGGAGATATTGTTGAAGTCACTGATTCGGGGATGTCCGCTTGATCAGCATGTTCTCCATGCAGTAGGTGAATGAGTCGTATTCCTGAGCCTCAACCGCCCAAGCTCATCAGGATCATGTGTGCAGGGTGTATTCATGCTTCACGGTCACCACACTGCATTCAAGCTTGGAGAAGAAGAGAAGGTCCCCAGCATTTCCTAGCTACCATCACCAACGAGGCCACGGTTACATAAGACCCTCACCTTGCTTTAATCAATCATCAAAAGAACCATATGGGCTCAGTACAGTTTCCATTGCAGCTACTGTGCACCAAGCTAATTGCTTGTGCAAGGCAGACAACCATTCTCCTACAAGAACTTTTGCTTTGCCTGAAAGCTTGACTCTGTTGGACCATGGGCAATATTACTACTCTCACTACCCTACAGTCTAGATACTAAAGTGGAGAGGGGGTGGCTAGACCTGACTTGTTCATTTTTTACTCTGATCATTCTCATATCCATGAATGTTCTCATGGGGTAGTTGTTGGCACTAGCACACACAGGAAAGAAGTGAGGTTTCCCGTCTTGCACTAGTGCAAGAGCCTCAGGCAGCAAGATACTATTGCTTACACAACTGTTTATGGATAGTTGACAGTCAGATATTTGACACAACTTCAACTTTTGACCATGTTCTGCTATGGCTGCTAGTGGTGCAATTGCATTCATGATGCAAGTTGTAATTTTTACACTCTGCATAGCCAGTTAAACATGTGTCAGTGTGAAAAAATAATAAACATGTCGAGATGATTCTTCTTTATTTTTGTTTGGCCTTTCTGAGCAAGTAGAGTCATCCAGAAGTTTTTAGTCAGCAAAAGAGCCTGGTAGCCTTATTTTGGTAAGACATTTTCAGAAAAAGTCAGTTGTACTTTGATAACATTAATCTGTTGTGTAAGAATTTATTGCAGAATCTTTAATCTAGCACACATATAAGAAAGAACAAACATTAAGCCAGCTTTGTTTTTTTTCATAAGATAAGGCTCTTCCATCGGAGCTGACACTGTCCCAGTTAGTGCATCTCGTGGAACAGAGAGGTGAAACTGTGGCTTCGTCTGCCAGTTCATGTCTACAACTTACCATGCGCCTACAGTCAGCCCGCTTTCAACAGTCTCACACACGCCTCTCATCTTCCATACAGGAACAAGGTAGGAATGTAACACTTGCAGTGTATGCAATGAATTATTATGATTATCTATAAATGAAGTTGGCTGCGTTGATAGATTTTGTCATCATACCAGAAAAGGATTTGAAAGGGCATGTGTCTATTCATCAGTCATATGTTGTAAAAAAAATCTAATCAAATCTAAAAAAAACCATGTCAAATCTGTGCAAACTTACCTCATACTTGATATGTTCAAATAACATTTCTGTTGCAATTAATTGTCTCTGTAAATATCCCTGGTTAATCTCTTTCTTATCACTAGTGGACGTTGTATTGTGACTAAACCACTCAATGACATCTGATTAATAGTTTTTGATTACTTGTAATTGTTTTCTGATGCAGTTTTAAGCTAAAATACTGAATACACCCTCGCTAAAATAACAGGATTTGGGGGCTTGACTTGATGTGAAGTATTACAAAACAGTAGCAATGTGACCTCAATGGATGTCACTGATGAGGTTGCTGCATGCCATCATGGAACTAATTTTCATGTTGATATACATTTTTCCATGTTTTATGAAATGTTGATGTTTGATATACAATTTTTAGGCTTACTCATTTTAAACCCTACAAATGGTAATTTATTTGCCTTGTTTTGAGCTCCTTCATCCTATTATAAAAGTTAGTGACGCTGTTGTGTGCTGCTGTGTTAGTGGCATTAAACAATCATGGCTGTATCTGGAAATCTGTAGGTGTACTAAGTTTTATGTTTTATCATCAAAGTTTCACACTATGTCAGTGACTTCGCAGAAGATAAATTTTATAAAGACAATTTAATGATTTTAGCAAAATTGTTCTTGGACATACTTCCATATCATAACCAAAGTTTAAACATGTCTACTACATTTTGGATGACACTCAGTCAATGTCCAAGAGAATGAACTGATCTGAAACCCTGCTATGCTAACTCAGGCTTGGTACTTTTTTTAATAATCAGAATAAAAGTCAGTGTAGAATTACTCACCAAGCTCACGCATAACGTCCTATTATTAAGGCGATGTCTTTCGCTTGTAAGAGGAATTTTGAAGGTTGTAATTCCATGGATTCTATTTGTTTGTAGATGTTGGAGGTGCAATGCCAATGGAAGACTGGAACATGAAGGAGGAGGATGTCCCCAATCAGGTGTTGCTGTGTTCTGCTACCTTTCCTTCAGCTCTGCAGGTATTTGCGAGTGTAGGGGGACTTGCTCTCCTTGCTGAACACCTGCCCTTACTGTACCCAGAGATCACCCGGCAAGCTGCATCTCCAGAGGCTACAACTGATAATAACAATGTAGCTGACATTGGTCAAGACTGGGTTACAGTGGAATCTTCTGATGAATTTTATGATGTAAGTAAAACTGGGCGTTGCTCCTGGCTAGTAAAAGTATCACTATGGGTATGGAAGATTGAAAGCTACTAGCCTTTTTAGCTAGAACCAGTTAGAATTGGTCTTTAGCAACCCATGCTTGTCATAAGAGGTGACTAACCAGATCGGGTGGTCAGACTCACTGACTTGGTTGATGCATGTCATTGTATCCCATTTGTGTAGATCAATGCTCATGATGTCAATCTCTGGATGTCTGGTCTAGACTCCATTATCTACAGACCGCTGCATATTGCTGGAATAATGTTGAATGCAGCGTTAGACAACGAACAAGGACAGGATTGACGTATGGATTTCAACTTCTTTTATTCTTTCAATCCTGAAAGTTTAAATCCAGAAGTCAACCTTGTCTTTATCAATGCTTCAGCTTTCTAAATGCCGCTTATGGCAAGGTATGTTATGTGCCTTTGTTGGCATTTTAAGCTGTGGACAAAATATTCAGGTGAGCTACAGGACGGTGGCAATATTTGCTTCTGGATGGACATGGTGGGCAGATTCAACTGGATCTTGCACATGCCTATATTTTACCAGCAAATTCCTAAAGAGATTTTATTCCAGTAACTATTTTTGATGAATGTATTTATTTTGCAGCCGTATGTGGAACCAGTTTCTCCTGCCCCAACTGCACCCAGGACTGCCCGCCACTCTTCTACTGGCATGCCTTCCATACCTCCTCACTCACTCATTGCATTTGGCTTGTTCCTACGGCTACCAGGCTATGCAGAAGTCCTGCTAAAAGAGAGGAAAAAGGCACAGTGTCTACTGAGACTTGTCCTTGGAGTTACAGATGATGGGGATGGAGGTAGTTATCTTTTATGCCAGTCAAACTTTAAAATATAAAATAGTCATGTGATTCCACATATATATTAAGAGTTCTCAAGATATTATTATTTTTCATTTCATTGTTACATACTGGACTCATTGCATTTTTTCAGGTCACATTTTAACTTCACCTCTGGCCAACTCCTTACCTACACTTCCTTTCACTGTGCTGAAGTCACTGTTTGATGCCACACCACTGACAACAGATGATGGTGTACTGTTGAGGCGAATGGCTCTTGATATCGGTGCAGTTCATCTTATCTTGGCATGTTTGTCCGTACTCAGTCATCATGCACCTCGCATCACCTCGGGGACATTCCAGCAGGAGGTAGGATGTTACTCATTAATATCTTTGTGGCTAGATATTGTACCTGCACTTTACAAGGGCCTGATCAACAATATTAATTAATAATATTTTATAATTTGGTTTATATGGTTACATATCTCAATGATAAGAAATAGTCGTAGAAATATCAAGGAATGGTAATAGAGCAGATCAGTTCAAGGCACCCTATTGTAGATCAAAGCTGTTAAGTGTGAGAATGGTAATGAAATGGTAGTTCCCTATCTCTCTCCAAGACCCATGCTATCTTGGCTGCCATGCAGGTGACGTCGTCAACCAACCATCTTCCACTGAGCCAGACAGAGGAGAAGACACAACACTACTGGGCCAAAGGCACAGGGTTTGGGACAGGTTCGACAACGTCAAGTTGGGATGCTGAACAGGCGTTATTGAGGCAAAGAAGTGAAGAGGAACATGTCACATGTCTCTTGCAGGTACCATATGCCGGCAATTTCTGGTATTAGAAGTTTCCTGATTTATTATGTTCAAGCTGCTGTGTCTTATGCCATGTAAGTTAAAGGATTATAGGATTGATTGTACTTGCAAGGAATATAGTTGGAGATCTTGTATGTCACATTTCATTGTTTTTCTTGTGTTTGTAGGTTCTTGGAAGTTACATCAATGCTGGTGGTCAGTTACCAAAAGATTTTGATAATGCCAACTATGCACCTCCCTCAGAAAAAAGCCTTATTCCAGAAGTCATGTTGGATCTGCTCTCTCAGTCCTGCTTGGTGCCAGCTATATCATCCTACTTGAGGAATGACTCTGTGTTGGATATGGCTCGTCATGTTCCACTATACCGAGCACTGTTGGAACTTCTTCGAGGCTTAGCAGTCAGTCCTTCTCTTGTACCACTGCTGCGCCCACTGGAGAAGGATGGTGCCCCAGACTCAGCCACTGCCATTGAAGTTCTGCTGGACAAGATGAAAGGCTGTGTTGACACATATGCCAGTCGCCTAAGGTTAGTGCTTATACTATTACACATTGTATAGGTCTTGTTGTAAAGCTTCAGGTCACTTCAGTTGAACACAAGGACCTACAGGATACATACCAGCACATTCCTATTTATCCGGAACACCAGCCATTTATCAGATTCCAGTTCCAGGAGAAGCATTTCCAATAGAAAGTCCTGCCATTTGGAATTTTCTTGGCTTAAGGTTATGTGATAACAGCTGAAATTATTCCCAAGTATACTTTTGAATTCTTCTTGTAATTCAATTGAATTGTGTGCAAAGAAGCAGCCTAGTAACCAGGCTAACAGCCTGTGGCATGGCCTTGTAAAGAAAAGGAGGAGTACTGCCATGTCCTGTTTGGTTGGGTTGGGTGGGGTGGACTGGGGCGTTGGGAGGGATTATTATTGTTTTACATTTTCCCTTTCATTAGGTTGAATGTCCTCAATGTTACTGAGCTCATGGCAGGTCTTTGACTTAAGTAATATGGGAATGAGAAACTGTGTAGTATTATGATAGTCTTTCAGAATGATTTCAGGGACACGGGTGGCCCAGTTGTCTAAGGTGCCACGATTCGCTGTGCAGAGTTGCATCCTTTGGGCATGCCAGAACCCTATGATTGTGGGTTCGAATCCCAGTTAGCCCCGATTATGTTTCTAGGTTTGCCAGCACCGTACCTGTGCTCGTGGTATTTACCGAAGTGGTAAACATCTGAGACCTGCATCACTTCGGGCTTTCCTCCCACATTAAGCTGACATGACATGATATAACTTGAATACTGTTAAAAGCGGCGTTAAACCCAACTCACTCACTCATTCAGAATGATTTCTGTACAAACTTTGTATGAGCTTTCTAAGTGTCAGTCAACAATGGGGGACAGAGAATTGTTCAGTGTGCACTTGAAATGCTTTCACTCCTTTGAAGCATCTTTGAAGCATTAAGTTATCCACAAAATAACTTTTGTTGTTTAAGTTTAAGCCAGGATTATATGTGTGTTTTGTATGTTATAGATCAAACAAGGGCAAAAATGGTTCTTCATCCACTACACCAACTCCAGCCAAGATGGAGGAGGAAGAAAATGAAGGCCTTGCTCTTCTCATACCTGACATTCAGGACACAGCTCACATTGTCAGAGTAGCCACGGACAGAGTTAAAGATACCATTGGTTAGTTTCTTAAAATTGTTATATTGTAATTTGTTTAAAAAATTTCTGATGTCTTTAAGATTAGGTAGATTGTTTGCATATTTAAACATGTTGTGTTAACAGAAAATTATAAGGGCACATTTATTATTTTCAGATTGCAATCATATTTTTCACTTGACTTGCCCTTTAACCATTTGATGATTAAACATGAATATTGTTTGGAACACCATCCCTTTTGAGGAGACCTGTGAAGATCTGGTCTTCAGCAACCCATCCTTGCCATAAAAGGTGACTTTGCTTATCGTAAGAGGCGACTAATGGGATCGGGTGGTCAGGCTCGCTGACTTGGTTGATGCATGTCATTGATCCCAATTGCGAGGATCGATGCTCCTGATACCTGTCACTGGATTGTCTGGTCCAGACTTGATTATTTACAGACCATCGTCATATAGCTGGAATATTGCTGAGTGCGGTGTTAAACAACAAGCCAACCAACCAACCAACCAACCAACCAACTAACCCTTTTGAAGAAGCCTGGATCAGCTTCTAAAATGTTCCTTATGGTCTAAGAATGTATGACTAAATCAGTAAATGGAAATGGTATGTTATGTTTTTGTAGATGACACAGACAGCTCAAGTGCGCAGGCCAGTGATCGGGATCGTGCTAAATGTTTCCACACTCTAGAAGAGAAATACATGATGTCTATGAAAGAATTGCAGTTTGGTATGCATCTTCTATCCTATTTGTTATTTGCAAATATCATCAACCCATAAAATATACACACACCATTATGAGCAACAATCCAATTTTTGACTAGAACAACTGGTTATATGGTTACCATTTCTACACTTCTGAAGGAATGAGATTGATTTTGGAATATGAATCAATAATGCTATACTGACATTGCTGTATTTGTAACAAATAGTTGGAAAAAGCACAACCTTTCAAGCCTTTGAAAGGCATTTAGAAGTGATACACATGAGGAAGAGAAACTATGGATGTCAACTTCTTTATTATGAGGAACGTGATGAATTTCACCTGATGAAGGAGTAAGCATATACCCCGAAAGTTGACATCAATAAATTCTCTTCAGTACAACCTTTGACTGTACTATTTTCTTGATGAAATTTTTATGATTCAGATACCTTTGAAATGGTTACTGAAGAAGGTGGAGGACTGAAATTTTTGGTTCCTCATCACTTTGAGTCAAATGTGAAGGCAGCTGGAGAAATTAACAGTGCATCTAGAACTCGGCGTCTTGCACAAGAAGCAGTCACTCTATCCACTTCCCTACCCTTGTCAGCCAGCAGCAGTGTGTTTGTCCGCTGTGATGAGGAAAGACTTGACATCATGAAGGTAGGCAGCATCAGTGGTTTCATATGAAGGCTGTAAAAAATATCTGTAATCATATTTCTTTTTAATTTCCACAATAATGGCAATACTGCTCACTGATTTTGTGAATCATGTTTGCGTTTCAGGTGCTGATAACTGGTCCTTCAGATACTCCGTATACTAATGGATGTTTTGAGTTTGATGTCTACTTTCCACAAGATTATCCTAACTCTCCTCCATACATTAACCTCGAAACAACAGGGAACCACACCATACGCTTCAACCCCAACTTATACAATGATGGCAAGGTAGGTATTTATATGCCAGATGCCAGAACTGCTGGTGTACAGAAATACGCCATAAACTGAACTATATTTATTGAAAAAGGTTGATTAGATTATTTGAACTCATGCTCTTGCCATCAGCCAGTGTGCTAAAAGTATCTACATTCCATGTTCCTCACTCTAACCTGATGATATTGTTTGGCAGTTCCTAGAATGTAGCTGCATTATTGACTACATGTAAGATATGCTAATTTATCCATTTCTTAGCTACTGAAGTAATCTGATTTTTATCAAGATTGGCTAGTTTAAAAAATGTACTGCATTAGACATGTGTTTGCCAAGCCAGAAATGATGTCATTAGGCTTAAGAGTGGAAATGCATTCAGGTTCCTCAATGTTAGCTTGGGATGAATTAATTAAGGTTTTTTTGGCATGCATTTCCCCAAACCTAAGGTGATGGTATCTCACTGATGGTGTGTAATGATTTCTGGTGCCTTCCAGGAAAGGCAGTGATAGAACTGCTTCTGTTTTTGCAAGTGCTTCAAACACCTTTCTAGTTTTAAACAGGCAATCTTTGTGCCATGGAACTACATTTTTAGGGTCTGCATATGTGCCTAAAGAGGCTTTGTGGTGTATTATATTTATTAGTGGAGCTCAATCTTGCTGTATGAGTGGAATACCTGAATATGAGCTGATAAAACACAATTGCCTGATTTCTTTTAAGGTTTGCCTGAGTGTGTTGAACACATGGCATGGCCGACCAGAGGAAAAGTGGAATTCTCAGACTTCAAGCTTCCTGCAGGTAAGCCATACTGTGGAATCTGGGGCACAATGAGTTATTAGTACATCATTTTGATCACAAGCATGTTGACAACTATTGGAACACAGGAATTGTGTTGATGGAGCTTGGCATTTTGAATATCCCTCTGTTATATAGAATATTCTACATATATAGTGCTCTAATGTTGTGTTTTTTAAGGAATTAAGTGTTGACACCAACAAGACTAAGGGTTTCATCATGTGTTTTCAGGTACTTGTGTCTATCCAGTCATTGATTCTGGTGAATGAGCCATATTTCAATGAACCAGGATATGAAAGATCTCGAGGAACACCTTCAGGCACAGCCAGTTCAAGAGAGTATGATGCCAACATCAGACAGGCCACAGTCAAATGGGCAATGCTTGAGATGCTCCGCAACTCTCCACCATGTTTTAGAGATGTAAGAATGGCAATATATCATAATCTATTGTATTAACTAGAAACATCAATTAGATTACATACCATTCTACTTTCACAGATTAATTTTCCATGACCATGACTAGTTTCATCAAATTACGTCTTACAAACATCCCCCACCCACATCTGGTCAATGGTATGTAAGCATTGATTCATGACAAAAGATTTTTTTATTTGATGTGTTTACTTTGATAGACAACTGTATTGGTTAATATAATGGTGACACTCACATGACCAATGCAATACAACTTAGAAACAGAAAGTTCAATGCCTCTGCCTAAGGTATGAATGTCCTCTGGATTTTTGTGTGCCTTGTTTATAATGAGTGACAGTTACCTTCAATATAATCCGGTGATATGTGAGAAAAGTTCTCAGTGATATACAGGATGTATATTAGGTATGAAGTCTCTCACATGTGTCATAAGTGTGTGGTTGAGAAAATTAATTGTGGCGGCAGTGGAGCTCAAATTCAAGCAAAAACATCAAGCATCCCTCCTTTCAAGGTGCTGCTTTAATACTAAGATTTGCAAAATGGTTATTTAAACAGTCTTTTGACAAGTTTAACAACAATGAAGGTACTCAAGGACTATTCCTTTAGAAATATTAAGTGATATGTAACCTGTTGCAGGTGATCCAACGTCATTTTTGGCTGAAGAGACATGAGGTGCTGAAGCAATGTGAGGACTGGATCACTGAGATGGAGGCCTACAGTAGTGACAAGAGGACAGGCAGATCCATTGCTCACAACACTCTGGCTCTTAAGGTAGGTGCCTATAGCCAAAGATTTTGTGTTCACCTGACAAATCCAGTGAACTTATATCATGATTTGCTTGTCAATCAGCACTGGCATCTGTAAACATCTTTTCATTAGAAAACATTGGACCACTGAAGCTGAAATTTGGTATTCTAAAAAAAATCTTGTTCCTACCAATGATGACACCTGAATTTGTTCAAGAGATATCCAAAGTACAGTATGTAAAAAATATTTTTGGCCATTTCAAATGTTTGTTTCTTATGTAGTTTCTATTGAGGCTCAACTTTTACTCTCCAAACAAAATCAGGGAATCAGGGAATAGAAATCTTATGACAGGTTGTCAGAAGATCAGCTTTGAAAACTGACTGCCAGAGATAGAAATCTTTTGCAACCAAAGTCTAGCTCCAACTATTCCGAAATATTGCATGTGTGTGATGGTTGCATGTGAGTGTAGGGTTCATTCTTGATTTTCTAACCTCAGTGAAAAATCGTTTTCCCCAAATAATGCAACCCCTAGAGAGGCGTGCGCACTATACTCAAGAAAATAGGGTACTTTTATTTGTTAATTTCTTTTGTTGGTAATAGTGTTGGAAAGACCATAAAGTCAAGTGACCACATGCTATGGTTCAGAATTAAGGTGTCCCTTGATTTCAATAACTTAAAGCAAACCTCAAGGACCCTAGGACCCCTCTTAAATTTAGACACTGAAAGTTTCTCGATCAGTAATTATGGATTTACGTTGGATTATAAATACTGACATGTTTTTACATTGCTTGATTTATGCAGAGACACTACAATCAGCTTCGAGAAGAGTTGGCAAAAATGAAACCTCCAAGTGAATTTGAAGATGAAGATGAAGAGTGTATTGACCCACAGGGCAAGCACTACTCCACAGACATGGCAGCAGCAGCCGCAGCAGCATCCAGTAACCAGGGCCCAGCAGTGGACCACCAGAGCCCGGGCCCATCTGCTTTCAGCGCACCAGCAACGGCCTCCATGCTGCTGGATCCCCTCGGCATTGGCACAGAGATACCAGACTGCTAGCAACACCTTCATACCAGTAACCAGAGTCCGGGGCCAAGTGCTGGCTCTGCCTTCACTGCACCGGCAACGGCCTCCATGCTGCTGGATCCACTTGGCATTGGCATGGAGATACCAGACTGCTAGCAACACTGTCATACCAGTAACCAGAGCCCGAGGCCAACTGCTGGCTCTGCCTTCACTGCACCAGCAACGGCCTCCATGCTGCTGGATCCACTTGGCATTGGCATGGAGATACCAGACTGCTAGCAACACTGTCATACCAGTAACCAGGACCCAGCAGTGGACCACCAGAGCCTGGACCCATCTGCTGGCTCTGCCTTCACCGCACCAGCATCGGCCTCAGTGCTGCGGGATCCACGGCAGGCTGCTAGCATCGCCCTCATACAATATGTGCCAAAACTCAAGTCAAAGCTGTATATATCTGGTCTGGAACATATCTTATGGCTGTGATATGTGCTTGATTCCACACAGGTATAGAGACAATATCAGGGAAAAACACTTGCTACAGTAACTACTGCTGGCTCTGTGGTTGTAACAAATGAGTCCTAAAGGCATAAAAAACTTTCTTTTCACAACCATTCTGTAACTTTAACAACTAACAATGAATGTACTGAAAATGTTTGGAACTGTTTAACAGAAATGGAACAGTTTCTGCTTTTATAGCTCAGGGTTATCCTAATTAGTGTGGTTGTATGTGCTTTTTTAGACTATTATTTGGATTTGTTGTTAAATTTGATAACATACTGTTAAACATGACCAAGAATGTAAATAATGTGTGTGTGCATTTAGTAAGGGACAAATATGTCAAGTGTATAGTTGTTACTATATTATGTGTGAATGATAGAATTGAATGATTTTGATCTAAGTATATACTTTGTACATTTATTGTATCCTTCAAACAAATGTTAAATATCAAACCGCATTTGTTAATGTGATACAGAATGGCAGCTTGATATTCTTTTCTCTTATTTCTACTGTGTTCATGTGTTCTTTTCTCAGCCCCTCTCATGAGGGTTGAGTGTACATACCATGTTGACAATGTGTTGTTACTGTACTATGCCACCCCACATGCTATCTCAACAGATGACTCTTCAATTTGCTGAGACATCCAAATTAAAGCCAACCTTAATATCATAGTGAAGAAACAATAGAAGAAGGGTAGTGGTAGCGGCAACTGGACGATGTAGAACTGTACGGAATTAAATAAATGCCGGAAATGTCTTTTCAGTGGGTAACAAGTTCATGAGCCATATATATTCATATATATTCTAATTAGCACCCTGTGACACTGGACACTTTTAGTTGTTATTGGAATTTGACTGCCACCAGTGATTTTGTAAATGATGACTACACAAAGTTAACATCAAAGATTATTCTTAGCCTTTTTCCAAATAGCCCTGGGGAATTCTGTTGGCACTCGTCATGAGATATAAAACCTCACAAGAAGTTTTAATGTAATTAACATTAAGCTTCGTATATACCTTGGATGGGGCCCTGTTTTGATAAAGTTGTGGTGAAGATCAGCTGTTTGTCAGTTTCGGAGGCATGGTTACCTCTACAGTTAAGGAAGTGTATATTTACATGTTTCTTCCAAAATCCAACTACATAAAAGGTTTATGTCACAATAAGTCAAAGTCAGCTTTTTGTGAAACATGGGGATATCATTGTTACAGGAATAAACTGTTTTCGTGTTTTTCCAAATCCTACCACATCTCATGTGCTGTGTCTATCAAAGGCCATCTTTAAGGTTATCGTGAAACATGGTTGTATCTTTTATTACCGTTACTGTTGCACAATCCTTAGACTCGGATAATTGTTGGATCTTAAGAGGTTGTCATGATTAAGTAATGTTTGAACTGGAAGTACATGGTGGTACATTAATATTTGAAGCTTTGAGGAAATGTAGGTGACGGAGATGTATCCATTTTTGCAAGCAAATGCAAACCTAGTTCATGTCTGTCATCAGGTACCTTACGACGTGTCCAAGACCAAATGAACAATTAAGATGCATATGCTACCATCTTAAGTATATCAGTTCTGCGTCATGACATGAATTCTAAAGATACATTGATTTTTTTCGTAACAACATGTATGTCTGTCTTATTATTGATATCACCTCAGGCATGTTCTGTTTCATATTTACAGGTGGTAATGCATTTACTAATAAACATAAATCTGCTTTTCTCCTCCATTCACTTTACTTGGGATTAATTGCACCATTCACTGATGACAATTTGACATATTGTAAGAAATGTTTGGGCTACTTCAGCTTTATTATATACATGGATTGTGTAGTTGAGATGTGGATGTTGTTGATGTGATGTAGTGTTGTATGATCAAGCATGTCTCTGCACTTGGAAGACCTGATGATTGTACACACAGATGAGAGTCCATCCTTTCTTTCATGTAACACCTTCCTGTACAAATTGTAAAGTCTGTACAGCATGTAAATAAACAAAAGGCTAAAATGTCAATAAATTAATTTTAAAGGATTTTCTTTGCATTGTTCTTGTATTTTGAAGACAACTACAAGTAGTCAGAATTGATAGCTGCAAAGCAAGTCTCTATGGACTGGTACCATAGGGACTTGCATTGTAGCCATCAGTTCAGTTCTAACAACCTCCTGGTCCAGGAATAGCAGCACAACACCAGAGTTGGAAGACCATACAAAGTGCCTCAGAACTCCAGCATCACCATCATGGCTCAGGGTGACAATCCTGCAAGCAAAGCAACATACAGGATTGGATCCTCCTCGGGTTCACAATCCACAGGATTTCAGGGCTCTGGCATCGAGGATGGCACTACAATGATAGGGATGTCATGATACAACTATCTCCCTTTATGATACATTACTTAATTTAGCTTTATTTAGAGTAGTTTTTTAAAGGGCATAATGACTATTAAAAAGGCTTAAAATGTCCTGAATATCAGATCTCATTTTTGAAAATAAATGTTTCATTCAACCATTACAGTATTTTAGATACAACGGGAGTATCATTACCAGTTAGAAAAAGATTAGAACAAAATTAACTCTTAAAACAATGTACATTTTATAATGTAGATATGAAACATAAGTGGGAACCATTTTGTCATGTGTGAAGTGTGTATCATCTGAGAATATTATCGATGTATTGGTGAATTGTGACATCCAAATGAGATGCAACACATGTTGCAACATCATTTTCATTCACTTCATTGTATTTACCAGAAATCAAACAATAGTTATCATTGTGTATAATTCAAAGAATACTACCCAGAAGTTCCTGTTTAGGCTGACAATTACACCATACATAATTCTAAATTGTCAACAGACATCCTCTTCACCACAAACTGGGTAAATAGTTTTCAGGAAAACCCTCTCCTCCACAGGAAATGCAACACGGCATGCAACAAGAGGGAAGCCATCACTTCTTTCAACCCATAACCCTCATACTACTAGATGCAGATATTTGGGGAGGAGTGGGGGTATAATTCCCGATGTAATAAGGGGTAGTATTGTTACAATTATACATAAGGATGACTATCGTCAGATAATTCCTTTGAATACCCTACCTCAATTACATCATAGCCAGTATACCCCAGAGCCATCTAAAGTATTCCTTGATAGTTTGCATTAGTGAAGCGCGCGCACGCACGCACACACACACACACACACACACACACACATTGCCTGATATTTTGTTCCAGATCTTGTATTGGCATTTTATGACGTCACTTCCCTTTCAAAGATGTCAGTTTTGTTGCCTTTTTGTGATATTTTGACGTATCTACGCCACCTCCGGTTCTGAGGTCTGTTAGGGTGTCGCTTCTGGTTCGGAGGTAGCTTCTGGTTACATTACCACATTCAGACTGTAAACTGAACAACAAACGTTCGGTTTTCCTGGCGGAAATGGAGTTTGTACCTATTCCATACAACTTTGTGCAGCTAGGCGTCATCCGTGAAGGCTTCCCAAGTTTTTGCGAACTGCATCAGAAGACCTCCGACAGGAGACTCTGGCCTTGGGACCCTTCTAGGTTTGGGTATGATAAAAGGGGGCTTTCATAAGGAGTAACCCCTCCCCGCAGTAGAACAAAGCACAACCTCATTTTACTTCACAATATGTTATTTATCCATTAGAAAATGCTTGTTGTGGTGATTTCTTTTGGTGTCTGACAATTTTTTTGGAGGTAAAATGCACATTTTGTGTCACAAGTAAATCAAATAAATTGGTTTTTAAACAAGCTAGTTTGCATATTAAAATGTTCATTATATCACAAACATCAGTGTGCTGACTTGGGAAACCTACAATAGAATAAATAAACAATAAGCAAAATTGTTTAAATCGAGTTATGAGTCAAAATGCGTCGAAATTCAAGTTATCGCAAAACTGAAGATAATGTAACGTCATTCCTGTGCACCAAATTGTTTTATTTGAACACATAAATCGTGTAAGTATCTTACATATAAGCTGAGAAATTTGATGTATGGCGGAGAAAATGGCTTACAAGATGGCCACCAATACAGGAAAAAGACAATATTTCGCCTTCACTTCTGAATGTGTGTATCATGTTATGGTATTATATAAGATAATTATCGCCGATGTTATATATTATAATTGCTAATCATATTGACTTACTTTGAAGTGTCAACGTGATCTGTCACTGCAGATGATATGAGTAAGGTATCTGCAGCTATATTGTCGTCTGCAACATGGCTCTCAACATGTGAAAGCATCTTCTGTAGGTGGAAGCATGATAGCTGCCTTGTCGGTGTTGCAAGCCTGGACAAAGCCTAGGTCATCCAGGATGTTCCAAAGTATAACAGGAGGAAGAATGCTCCTGCAGAGTTTAGGGACACTTCTAGGGGGTTCAATCCAACTGACAACTTCTTCAACATTTCAACACGTGTCAGCAGAGACTATATGGTCTCTGGTGTCAGCGTTGAGAAAGCTGTCTTCTTTGAAATTATAACCTGATATCACCCTAATAATATTACGTTTCTTCTAGATCACAATTACCAGCATGCAGCTGCCTTTCACTTGCAAATAAATAACAGAGAATACCCAGTCTCGATTATCTCGGCTGAGTACAATTACGCTAATAAAGCTTGGGTCCCAATCTGTGTATCGAACGAGAATGTGAGTTCGAATAATTTTCATAAGATCTTGTCATTATCATTATCTCAGCTAATAATTAGTCATATAATATAATCTCTGTATTTATATTAGTAGTGGGCACTCTCCACCGACCCACCCACCCTTCTCTCTAAACCTCAAAAACCGTTTAAACAGTTTTGGTAGTTGGTGTATCTTGCTCCGCGATGCTTACAATGTCCGTTCAAATATGTACATGTCTACAATCTTTGCTCGACTCTTGCTTGCTGCTATATGTATCAATGCAAGTGATGAAATATTTAGATAATCAAATATTTAATGTCTAAATGTGTTTCGACTGGACATCACACGGCGGTTGACATTTCTCTTCCGACTCTTCTAGACTCTTGATATAACGATTGTTACGGCAGTAGATGTATGTAAACGTACCTCGTGTTGACTCGCAAACGGGAGGGGTAACTATAACGAATAACACCAATAACTATTTTCTACACTTTTCATGAAAATGTTGATATGTTGGTGACTACATCGGTGTCTAGGATAGACTTGCGCTATTGGATGACGTGTCTATTGGCTGTAGCAATCCAGTTGATGAAAGAGCCAATGATAAACATGTTTGCTGAAGTCGTCTAGATCTTTAATTCTAGCCATCTCTACGTGCATCCTGGTATTGGGTTTGTGGACAAGATCGTAGTAATCTTTGTCAATGGTAGGAAGTAGAGGGAAAGTTTGTTTGTTTGTTTGTTTGTTGTTTAACGCCGCACTCAGCAATATTCCGGCTATATGACGGCGGTCTGTAAATAATCGAAAAGATGACAGAGGTTTACTATTTAATTGCTTCATATTGCTTGTTATTGAGACCCCATATGCAGCATACCGGCACAAGAGGTGATCGCCTTCTCAGACTGTCCGGAAATCATGTTTCTTGGATAAAGCCCTATAGACCTGGATTTGTTTAGGGACTTAGGTTGAAATCCGTTAGTCGAGAATCTGATGCCCATTCAAATGTTAAGGGCTTACACAGTTTCGGGTCAATACCAAAAATGTCAGTCAATACCTGGTGTGGCTACCATTAGCATTGATCACTGCCACACATCTCCTGTACATTGAGTGGATCAGACGATTTGTGAAGGCCCTAGGGATCCTCCTGCACACATCCAGAGCAGCTGTGCGTAGTTCATCGGCAGTTGTAGGGACTGGGCGCACATTGTGCAGACGCCTTTGAACCTCATCCCACAAGTGTTCGATGGGGTTCAGATCAGGGCTGAGGGCTGGCCACGGTAGAACACGGATGTTGTGTTGTTGCAGAAAGGCCATGGTAGCTCTGGCAACATGGGGACGAGCGTTGTCCTGCTGGAAAATGTGTTGTTGATGTTGTGCAAAAAATGGAACAACGTGGGGTCTGATCACTTGGTCGATATACCGCTGAGCAGTGACGCCGTGTCCCCGACCTTGAACAACATTCAGAAAGCACATGGGTCCAAGTCTCGCATTAAGTCCAATCCCTGCCCATATCATGACGCTAGGTCCACCCCATGGATCCCTTTCCACAACGTTTCTGTCAGCGAAAGGATCACCTCGACGCCGCCAAATTCTGACTCTTCCGTCTGCATGGGAGACACACGATGACGCCAATTGTGATGACCCTGTGCCCACTGAAGTCGTACTTGTCGATGCCGTTGTTGGAGAACAGGACGATGTGCTGGTCGGCGACATCCGAGGTTGTTGGAACGGAGACGTCGGATCACAGTGTCCCGGCTAATGTGTCGATTATGTGTTCCTATGGTCTGTCGAGCACTTTCACTTGCAGTTAGGAACGGATGTCGCTGGTGTTGACGGGTAATCTGCCGATCTTGTCGAGGTGTGGTGACCCTAGGACGACCGCTCCGAGGAAGGTCATCTGTGGTCTGTGTAGCATTGTATCGATGCAGGAGACGGTAAATTGTGGTTATATTAACGTTGAAATGACGGGCAACATCTTGGACAGACTCTCCAGCTTCCAAACGTCCGATAGCCTGGTTTCTCTGAATTTGAGTTAGGCTCGGCATTGTTGACCAAGGAGTGGTAGGTCCAAGAATCGGCCACAGTATACCCATTACAGTTCGTGCATTTTCGATTTCGCGAGAAATGGGTGCATGATACCCATATATTTATTGAAATGGTGTGTTTTGGCGATTCGTTTTTTATGTTGCGTTTTTACTCGGGGCTTCCAAAATGCAACCAAAAATATTGATAATACCATCAGGCTTCACTACATGCTAAACGTGGGTTCGAATCCCAGACGTGACTCAACCCAAAAAAGTACAAGAATCTGTACTTTACTAAGAAAGTGTTATCCCAAATATAACATTCGTTACATTTGACCATTTTCTAAATGGCATTGTGTATTCATGCTAAATCTTGTATCAATGTATGGTTCCGTGTTTGTTACCTATTTGCTTAAAACCACTTGCGTTTCTTTTGCATGTGAGTATAGATGCTCTCCTATCAGCTTATCTGGACAGGAATAACTCTCAAGGAGCATACACCTTTACTGATCTAACTACAGCCGCATCTTGGCATACTAGTTCATCCGACCAAGTCTAGATTCCAGCTCCAAAAGGGAATCTTATGTTCTCCAGAGGATAAGTACCTAAAGACCCTGTGCATGATCACATGGGTGGCCTGACAGTTCAGTGGAGTTGGCAGTCTCATGAGAGGGATCTTCATATCAATTGCTTCGGGATGAGAGCAATCTACTTTGCCCTCGAGACAGGAATTAGCAAATAATAGTTATCATTGTTACAAGAATACTGCATCAGAAGTAATCCCAGCAACCTGTCCAACTATAGGTTCATGATTGATTGCAAGAAAGAAGTGAGGGTTCCCACCTTGTGCAGGTACTGAAGCATTGGGCAGTAGAAGAGGATTATACACACTTCCAATAATGGATAGCTGCCAGTGAAGAGAACTTCTCTTGAAAATCTAAAGACTTTTATAGTCTGATGTCAGCCAAATTACAGCTTAACTGCATTGGTAGGGTATTTGCAGTTGTAGTTTGCATTCTAGCCTTCATATCTCCAAATGTCTTCCCCAAGGCAAGAATGTCAACGAGCCAATATCAAAGGATAGTTTTCACCCTTGCCCTTTCAAGCCATCTTTATGTGCTAAAGCAGGCATGCTTAGGAGAGGTCTAGCCCACATATGAGATTTGTTTGTTTGTTTGTTCATTGTTTAACACCGTACTCAGCAATATTCCAGCAATATGATGGTGGTCTGTAAATAATCGAGTCTGGACCAAACAATCCAGTGATTGACATCATTAGCATCGTTCTATGTAAGTTGGATACGATGACATAAATTAAATAAGTCAGAGAGCCTGACCACCTGATCTCATTCGTCGCCTCTTACGACAAGCAAAGTCGCCTTTTACAGCATGCATGTTGAAGACCTCTTCTAACCTGGATTTTCACGGGTGGAGTCCAATCAGAGAATCTTTTACAAAACCAACATCTGGGTTCCGAATTCATGACTGCTGCTAAGATTGCTAAGGCCACAGCCACTGCGTGTCAAATTTGAATTGAATTATTCCAACAAAGAAGCGAAGACAAATATTTTGGAAGTCTTTTGTTTATTTATAGCTTGTGTCCCTTTTGTGATTTTGCTGCAAGAACAAAAATTCCTACAATGCTACAAGTGAGTGCCAATATTGAACAACCTTGAATTGCAATCTGTTTGTCCTTTTAAAAAAAATTCTGGTTTTCATGATGAGGTTTAACAAATCTTTCACTGATGTTGCCTGACAACTCACCAAATATGAAGGTTTCAATGACATTATTGATAGAAGCATCTTAGCAGCACCTTGACATTGACGAATAAAAGATGTAAGTGTTAATTTTAATTCCTCCAGTATGCCCTTGGGTTGTTCTTGAAGCGTGTCAGACAATGTTGGGAACAGAGAAAGCCCTCTATTGGAGCAGTAGTGATTCCTGGGCTGGCACTGTAACTGTTGCTCACTAAGTGACGCAGACTGACATGACTGAAGTAACGAGCACTGCAGGTGAAACAGAAGTTGCCACACCAGCACTGGCGGGCTGCAGCCAGGTAGTGGAACAGTTGGGGGAACAAGTCTTCTTCAGTGTAGGGGATCCTGAAACAACAGCAGTCCATTATACTCAACTTATTTCCAACACATTAGTAGTGATTGCTAATAACACCTGTTATGAGTGACCTAAGACAATGCCTTAATGTCAAACTGCTCTTATGCTGAAAACAAAAACAATTGTTGGACCAATGTCCCCCAAGTGCATGCCAAATAAAAATGTTTTATAATATATATGCATACATTTCAAGTGTGATATCATTGCCTCTGGTGAACGTCCTATGCATCCAGTTACCATAACAAGAAAGTTTATAATGGCTTCAGGTACAATAATACCTCTTCCGATATTGTGCAAGTCATCATCCAGAAACAAGTCTGAGGCATGTTTCACTTTTCCACATGCGACACTGAGCTTACTTATATGTATGAGTATTATTGTCTATCTAATGTGCGTGCCTTTCACGAAGAACTTTTTTAATCCAAATTTCCAACAAACGAAAAAAAGGTAACAGCTAGATCTCAATAATATCTATTGATATTACACAAGTTCTAATGTCTCCTCAAGGAATACATAAGTCATCTATAAAACAAAACAAAATTCAAATGGCTGAAATGGTAGGGACATGAAATGGTTGAGCTGAAGACAAAGCTGTGTGGCAAACCTGTATTTTCTGATGGCTCTTGCCACACACTCCATCAAGGTGGGGAACACAAGTCGCTCTTCTCCTGTCACACCTTCCACACTCAGGTCAAATGGATTGTCTGACACATCCAGATTTTCAAGTCGGAGTTGGGCAAATCCTGCTGGAAGGACCTTTATCTTATTTTGCGCAACGGCCAGTTCTTTCAAGTTGGTAAGCTTGCCAATAGTCGGTGGCAGTGAATCAAAACCATTGTTATCAAGTCTGAGACAGGCCAGTTTGTGGAGCTCACATATCTGAAGGGGAATGGTTGCTATATGGTTGTTACGAACATCCAACACGGCAATGGTCTCACACAACTGGCTCTTCCACAGAGCAGAGGGTATCTCTGACAGTTGGTTGTCAGTGAGGATGAGTGTGCTCACACAGCTGAGTCTACCCCAGTCATCTGGGAGGGATGTGAGAGCATTCAGACTCAGGTCAAGTGTGTGTATTCTGGACAGATGCAAGATGCGGGGGTCGAGGCGCTTCATGCCACAGGAGTGGACAGTGAGCACCTCCAGGCTGGCCGGGAATCGGCTGGTCACTGGGTACTCCTTCCTGGACGTCACAGTCAGCTCAGTCCTTGGTTTCTCCACCTGCTTAGTGGACGCTGGTGCAAGTGAGGACAAGGTGACTCTATCTAGATCCTGGCCCTGGGCACCTGCTCGCACCAGTGACAACAAACTCTTCAGTTGTAAGGGGTCAGCCTGTAACACACATGTAATGCTAAACTGCAAGCTTTCAACAAGTTTAAACATTATCTACAAATAATAATGCTGAGAATCTGCTGCACCATTTATACTAAAAGTATAAGTTTATTTTATTCAACAAATGATTTGGCGCATTGAAGAGCCATTTGATGGTTGCCAAGTTTGCTTTCCGAATACTGGTGGAAAAGTGTAGATAACTATGATTAGTTTTATCAGATAATCCTTTGAAAACTGTTTTCCAACATGCACAACATAGCCACTTCACGTCTAGGGATGGAAGTGTATTGTCTTTTTACAGTTGTCGTTATTGTTTGATTAACATAACATAAATGATGGAAGTAAGTACCATCGCTGGACATCAAGAACAAAATCACTTGTGTTGTGTTGAGAGTGATGATGAGTGACCTGTGAAAATGCCGGGGTAGAATTGGTCTTCAGAAACCCATGCTTGCCGTAAAAGGCGACTATGCTTGTCGTAAAAGGCGACTAACAGGATCGGGTGGTCAGGCTCGCTGACTTGGTTGATGCATGTCATCGATCCCAATTGGGTGGATCGATGCTCATGATATTAATGACTGGATTGTCTGGTTGAGGCTCGATTATTTACAGATCGCCGTAATAAAGCTGGAATATTGCTGAGTGCGGCGTTAAACAACAAACCAAACCAAAACCAAACCAAAGATGATGAGTATAGCAATATTGCAGTAATATCACAGCAGAGGACACCAGATATGGGCTTCACACACTGTACTCTGTGGGGAATCGAACCTGTGCCTTTGCCAGCTTCAGCCACCGTCCAAAGGTGACTGAGGTTTGAGAAAATGTATATCAATTCATGTTAAAGCCATCTTCCCGAGACAAGGGAGTTAACTTGCCACCCTTGCTGAACTAGGCACGAATTTCTGGGCTTGATTGTAGTGTGACCAGTTACTATTACGAGTTATGTCCCCACTACTGACCAACCAGATTCCACCTCTCATATTTCTTGCACTTGCTTCAAACTAAATGGCTGTGCCCAGTCAAGACAATTTTAAACCATAATATAGCTCTTTATTGTAATAAAGCGGGGTTTACCTGGTGAAGTGCATTAAATCACTTGAGCACCTTGATTAAAAACATTAAAAGATTTGGAAAATATCTGTCAACGCCCAATTAACGGTACACATGCTCTGCAAGTCCTGCAGTTGAACAAATTCGGAACGGCGGTTGCCATGTTGTTTACGAACCAGATTTGATTTCGTGATGGGGATTTTGATTGGACTATGCATAGACTTACAAATCTAGTGAAAATATAACTCCATAATTCCAGCCAAGTTCAGCAAGGGTGGAAACAGGACTTTTAGAGTCAGTTAACCCGCTTGCCTCGGGAAGATGTGTTAAGCATATTGCATAGAGGAACTTACCCTGCTTAAACACAGATCTTCTTCTGGCTCCCTGAATCGAATGGTTGCCTTTCCTTCATTCACAAATTTTGCAAACACCTGACTGACATTATTCTTTATCTGTGGAAACAAAAGCAAGTGGATAGTAACTTAGTAACTAAACACTTTTAAGTCATGATATGCATCATAATAACTGTTTTGCACACTATTTTGTGGATGTGTTACAGTTTGATAGGGGAAAACCTGTATAATTTGATGCACCAATGTTTTACTCTACACTCAGAGCCATCAATCTACAATTAGGAGATTGCCGTTGCATACCTTTGTTCAACATGTCCTTGATAGTGAGTGAGAATGGTTTTACACCGCTTTTAGCGATATTCCAGCAAGCTCACGGTGGAAGACACCAGAAATGGGCTTCACACATAGTACCCAGGCTCTTGATAGAGTTGGGGCAAATAAAGCAACATGACTCAGCTACAAGACAACATACGTATTGAGACACTGCATTGAAATGGTTCGCTAAGGATTAAAGAATAGTACTTTTATTACAATTTTTTCTTCTCTGCATAATTATAGTATCTATCATGTAAATTATAAAGGGACGTCAATGTTTACGTTACTGCCTCTCAGATATCCAGATTATCTTGTGATCAGACGGTATTCCAGTTCCAGTCTTATACACATATATATTTTCTACAAGTGAATTATTTAAACAAATTGACTGGGCAAAGTGCAAGCTGCCTTATTTGCCTACATGCCAAGTTAAGTGGAAAAAATAATTATGCTGTCCAGTTTAAAAAAAATCCCAAATCATCAAAAGGCACCAGTTCATCACTAGACTGATCTACCTAGCAAGATCCAAAAGGAACTATTCATCGGTTTGGGAGTTCTGCTCTGGAAACGAGCACTACCCTCATTTTTAGTATAAGTCCTACTTGTCGTCCTGAAAGAATATAAAAATACAAGACCCAAATCATCGCACCACTAGACTGATCTGCCTAGCAACTTTCATTGAGAAATATTCAAAGAAACATTTAAAGGTTTTGGAGTTCCCTTTGTTTTCAGTAGAAGTCCAACTTGTCGTCATGAAAAGAATAAATAAAAAAAGTACAATTCCCAAATCATCAAAACGCACCAGTTCACCACCAGCCTGATCTGCATAGCAAGTTTCAGCAAGACATTATTCAAAGAAACATTTAAAGGTTTCATCAAGTCATAAAAACATGAAATATAAAAAAAATATCCCAAATCATCAAAAAACACTTCACTAATAGACTGGTTTGTATAGACCATGGGACCGGTGATATTTAACGAATGTAAATTATTTGTGACTGAATTGTCAAAAAGGGTTATTTGGGAGAACAAGCATAAGCATAATAGCGTAATTGTAGGCTGAGAAGCATGATTATTACACCAAAGTGTAATGGTTGGCATCTCTGGTTGTGTGTTTAAGTATTGAAGATAGAAGGTCATTTGCACTATGTTGTATCAGGATATGAAAACAACAGACCTGTAAAGTTCAACCAATGATTAAAACAACACCATGCCTTTCACACTTGAGCAATACCTACCACATACTTTGCACCATTCCTGTCTTTTGCGGTACACACCATAAGGAACAGTTGACTGCCAGATCGAGAGGCACTGGCAGCTGGCTTTCGCCCAAGAGACACCTGGGCATGACACCCCCTCTTGGCCTTACGGACATTGTGCGAGGGTAGCAGTCTGTTAACGACATCCACCTCACAGGACAGTCTCATGCTGGCCACCCAGTCACACACATGCTGCAACACACAAATCAGTGATGGCATAAGTCAAATAATCTGTGACTCGATGTTCAGTAAGAGAATGTGAACAGCAAGAAAGGTAATTGCAAAATAGGGCCAGCTCCATTAATGCCTTTGCTGGACCCATTTGAAATTTAACGTGACAGATAGATTGCAACACTGAACTCAATTGTCGTCATTTTCTCATAAACTGATTAAGGGTAACTCAATAACTGTAAAGAGTGTTTGTTACATGCAAAAACGGAACCGCCCAATCCCAATCTGAATGTCCCAAAACTTTCCCATCAGAAACATCAAACAACAGATATCATAATGAATAATTCTAAGAATACTACCACTATAACATCATTGCAATAATCCTGTATTTTGGCTGTCATCACACTATAAAAATCTTTTAGAATTTCAACAGAAGTCCTCTTCACCGTCAGCTGACTCTAATTAGTTGTGTTTTCCTCCATCAGTGCTTTAGTGCATGTGCAAGGCAGGAAAACCTCACTTCTTTCCTGTGTGTGCTAGAGTCAACATCTAAAAAAAAATCTGAATATATCTAGCACACTTTGGTAGTATATGACACTTATAGGTAATCTCAACTTTTTCGTAAAGCCTTCTCAGAGAATTCCTCTGAGCTCACACAATGGTTAGTGCTGCTTTTACAGAAAACATTTTTGGTCCAGATTTTCTAAACAACTTAGTCTTAACAATTTAGGTACAGATATATCTTAAGTTTCCAAACTATCTTAAACCTATCACAGATCGTCAGAGCTATGATAGCTATCGTAGCTCTGACAGAACTCATTTGTGTTGAGATAGAACAAGTGGGGTGTTTCCCATTTCTCAAACCCAAGAAATGTCATAATTAATAAGTGTAATGTTACCACACTATTGCTCCTAGAACTGAAAAAATGTGCCAAAAGATCCTTCACTATTTTCCCTTTAAATCCTCTCGCAAACACACAGTGACTTTGGGCAAACACCACGCACAAAGTCAAGGAAGAGCAAAAGTATGGGACGTTATTCCAATGAAAATTATGATACCTTTGATCGAACAGCAGACATTCAGCATTCAAGATATGTGTTCAAGTCTTATGTATACTGAGACCGCCTATGTGGTCTAGTGGTGAAAACAACAACATTATACTCGAAAACAAAAAAAACAAAAATTGTTCAGGAAACAGCACACCCACATGTGTCAAAATGTCAAGCTGTTAAGTTTGTTTTGTTAGTGGTCTAGTGGTGAAAACACCAACATTATAGGTTACTCGAAAACACACAAAACAAAAATTGTTCAGGAAACAGCACACCCACAAGTGTCAAAATGTCATCCAATATCTTTCGTCACTAATCAACAGACACAAATATAATAAGAAGCTATTTGCATTGAGATCATTCAATTATTTTTTATCTACCTACTTCATAATTCTTTTCCAAATTAAAAGTGACATGTACACCGATTTTCATTCACAAAGGTATATTACATGTATTTAGGAACTATCAAGTTTTGTTGTCCATCACATATACCAACACCACCAATTGACGTAGACATATAGATATTTTTTTTCCTTTCCTATTATTTTAACTTAAGTAGAGCTTTAAATCGATTTAAATCTGTATTGGGAGCAACGTAAGTCGTAACTACATTCGGCCTCTTCTGCGAATTTGTTGATTATTATTATTAGTTACATGGTCCTGTGGTCCGAGCAAGTGTATGTAATCTGGTCGGAATAAAGGGACATGATAAATTAAGTGTATTGAAGGGGTAAGGGGAGATGAAGGTAAGTGTTACCTGTTGTAATTAAACTCAAATGTCTCAATGATCAAGTGTGCACAGCTGTGTTTACAGCGGAAGTGCAGTCAAATTCCGCGGCAACCTGTCACTTTAAAATACCAATATCACTACGCAGCACTATATGTATAGACTGGTTTGCCTGCCTTAGAGCGCTTGCGCTCATCGCCGCTGTACAGGATACCAGTCTACAGCATATTATTATAGCGTCCTTGAGAAAACCAAGTACCTGGATTGATTGGTAACCTATATATGGTATTGAAAATATGCTGACACGTTTTAGATTTATTTACAAAATCTAATGATAAATATTTCCAATATGTTTCAACGAACTATGTTGTCAATGAATTCAGATTTCAAGACAACGATTCGCATATCTCGGAGTTATGAACGGAACAAAGGAGCGCCATTGGAAACATCGGAATAGGCCGATACATCCCGAATGAAAGCAGCGGGGGTGCGTTTTCGCGATGTGAAACAGAAAAGGGTTTGAAAAGGTCAGTGTGATAATGGCGGGTGCAATTAATGTTATGTTTGAAAAAGCGATTTTGTATGCTAATAATTGACTGAGTATCTGTCTTATTTTAAACTTCTGTGCCACGTGAACAACATGGTTCAGTACAGCCATTTTAAACAAAGGATACATCAGTAAAATAATTATATATATATAATTTAAAAAAATAAAAGTTAACTATTTCCTGACATATAAATTTACGTTTATCTAAATGATAGATTTTTCAAACATGAAATGGATGGTATACACATGTAATTTTTCGTGTGCATGAATAATCCTGGAGAAAATTTATATGATCAAAAGAGAATATTTGCCTATGAGTAATTTTAAATTCATGGTGTAGGTGATAAGAAAATAATCTCAGTATTGCCTGACAGAGGATTTTAATTACGGTTTAGCCATGGTAATGCATAAATAAGTTCATTAGGCAGAGAGAATTTAGTGTATGGAGGATATAAATTCCGGATGTACTGCAGCTGTTGTAAGAGGACCTGCCATGCATCACTCAACACCAACCTATAAGACCGCCCATAAACATGTTGCTGAAGATGCAAACTTCCAATTAAACAAGTTCCTTGTCCATCTGAAGACCCGTGTTAGGGAAGGGACCAGTACCTACCAGCTACCAAGGGGAAATTACAGGACTACGGGGGCCAGTCGTCTAAGGCGCCGCAATTTGCTTTGCAGAGTTGCGTCTCTTGGGCACGCCAGAAACCTATGACTGTTGGTTCGAATCCGGGTTCGCCCCGATTATGTTTCTAGGTTTGTCAGCACCATACCCGTGCTAGTGGGTTTCACTGAAGTGGTAAACGTCTGAGACCTGCATCACCTCGGGCTTTCCTCCCACATTAAGCTGACACGCCGTGATATAACTGGAATACTGTTTAAACCCAACTCACTCACTTACATGACTACGGTCTGATGAAAGAAGAACCGACTTGGTACCCTGAGTGACGTCATTGTACAGCTATACCATGAGCCAAACTAACCCTTCAGTTCCTAAACAACGTTCCCATATTAGTCTTCCGACCTCCCCTTCCCGCAGTACACCAAGACACCGAGAGACGAATGAAACAAGCATCTTGGAAGTTAAAACATACTTACATATACTACCGACAAAAAATAAGGGAGCTGATGAAATGATAGTATGAAGGTAAAATATCTGTGAAATAAATCTCGGCCGTTCTCGGAAACATCCTACACTGGGTCTACTGGGCACATGTCAGGGTGCTTAGCGGGCCAGTCCAATGTCCGTATGTCTTCTCGTCAGAGATAATCATTGATGACCTGGCCACTATGTGGTCTGGCATTGACATCTTGCAGTCCAAATTTTCTGCCAATAATTCTAGTGAATAGAACAGTGACATGACGCAAAATGTCGACATCACATCGCTGACCAGACAAATGTCCATTCACATAACCAAATCAGTTCGCCCGTCATGTGTAATACCACCCCACACCATGACACTACCGCCCCCATACCGATCATGGTCAAGAATGGTTGCCCTGGTATACCGGCTCACTGCTACCTCGCCCACAACGTTTTCTGCCATCTGTGAATTGAAGGTAAAACGCCATTGGCACAAAGCCCGTCCCTGATGTTGCCTAGCCCACCCCAATTATTGCCACCTATGGTATGCTGTTGGGGTCACACCCTTCACAGGACCCCATGCTTTCAGGCTGGCTGCATAGAACTGGTTTTTAACGGTAGATGTTGACATTCACTTTCCTGTTATTGTATGGAGTTCTCCATTGATAACAGGAGCAGATTTGAATCTATTACATAGTGTAATTAATGTAATGAGACGATCTTGTCTCGGTATCCTTTTTAGGCCTGCCACTCCCAGGTGTCACTGCAACCCCAGTCCTCTGACAGTATATGTCCCACAGTCGAGAAACTAAACCTTTTGATTTGTCAAACATTCGGGCAACTTGGGACATTGATGTCCCTTCCCCCTCTACCGTGTCCACAATTCGCCATTTTGTCTGTTCATTGAGATACTGTCTCATGACAATCATGACAATGGCACAAAGATACAGGGGGTCAAGATCATTCACTTCGTCATTGTCAAAACATGTGTGTGACAACAGACAAGTCACTGCAAAGTCATAAATCACAGGTGTAATATTGAGTATGTCCACCTCGTGACACAGGGGCTGTAACACAAACAATAGCAGCTGCAAGATATATGGTCACACCCAGTGTCAGTATACCATATCCTTTCATATAGCATATATCATATATGACCATATATCTTGTAGCTGCTATTTTTTGCGTTACAAGCCCCTGTGGTCGATGAGACATAGCTCCAGGTCCTGAAGGTAGACTGGCAAGACCTGTCAAGATGATCCCTCAAATGATCGATGGGGTTCATGTCAGGAGAACATGCCAGCCATGGAAACACATGAACGTTCATTTTGTTGAGGAAGTTCCGTGTCATCCTTGCAGTAACGGGTCTAGCATTATTATGCTGAAAGACAATACTGCGTGTCTGTTTGCGGATCGCAAAACTTCATTCCGATAGCTCTGTGCAGTAATGTTGCTTTGAAAGATAACCAGCTTCGTCTTCAAACCTACACAGATATTCCTCTCCAGATCACGACTCCGCCTCCAAATTGCTGAACTTAATGACACAGGTCAGCCCTAGGCATCAACCTTGACGTCTTTAATACGCCACTGACCATCAACTCGAACTGGACTCGTCTCCAGTCTCGAACCCGCCAACGCCGAACCTGCCCGGCCCATATCAACGTCTTATATGGGTGTTGTGGCGTCAATGTCATTCGATAGTACGGTTGGCGTGCTCGGATACCCTGTACCCCGATTCACCATGACACTCGATCGAATGACAACTTCCCCCTTTCATTCTTACTGAAATAAAATAGAAATAGAAATTGACAAACAAAGAAAATTATTAAGCAGGGGTAAGAGTATCGGCTTCACGGCAGTCGTCACTCGTTTGTGATATAGAGAGCTCCGCGAACGGACTGTCGCTGTGAGGAGCTTGGTATCATTCACCGTGTTTCAGTGCACTGTGTTTGAGTGAACGCCCTGGTCTTACTGGCGTGGAGTCAGCGACGAGGAGTCAAAATTCTTCGTCACTCGGTAGTTCTACATTAAATTGTGACCAGGTAGTTCCTTCATTCATAAGTTAACAATCATCTGAGGATTCTGAGCGCATATTTCTCAGTCGAGTTACCGAATCCTAGTGTTTGAAGCTGCAGTAAAATATCGCAATGGCTACCACTCCCAGAGCAAATACACAGCAGAGCTGCCTCACGAACATGAGGCTGTGACATCTTTTGAAAATTAGCGGCAGAATTTAGAATACACTTTGTCACCTTGCTGTAAACTTTGCGCCATGTTTGATAGACGGGTGTTAGGTGTTGCATGAGAAAAGACAACCACATCGAACTAATCTATTGAGGGATTTTCAAAGACAAATAGTATACACGCAACAACAAAAAGTATACATGTTGGGACATTTTTTTACATATCAAGTTATTCGTCTACACTAGTTCTTTTCATCAGAAGACCCGTGAAGGTCCGGGAAGAGAATATGTCTTCAGCAACCCATGCTTGCGACTAACGGGATCGGGTGGTCAGGCTCGCTGACTTGGTTGATGCATGTCATCGTATCATAATTGTGTAGATCGATGCTCATGATGCCAATCACTGGATTGTCTTGTCCAGACTAAGTTATTTACAGACCGCCGTCATATAGCTGGAATATTGCTGAGTGCGGAATTAAGCGACAAACATAAAATAATCGTGTTCTGCTGAATGTTATTGATATATTTCGTGCATTCCTTAAGTTGTACGAATATCATTAACATTATTTGGTAACACGCAAGAAGGGAGGGGTTACATTGTTGTTAATGTTATATATTTTTCTTTGTGTGTAAGTGTGTTAACTTCAAGTTTCTGTTTCCAGTGTATTCCAACCAGGTTCGAAATAGACAGCCTCTCGGGGAGCATATTATGATGACTTGGTAGCTATTGGAGCTGCCTCTTACTGGACAATGTCCCATTTAAATATATGTTTCCATGTCAATTACCCAAATAACGTTCTAGCCAGTTGAACAAGTTATCCATATCTTTTAAGTTTTCACAACTGTCCTCTGTGCCAAACACGTTCAGAGGTCTTTGACACATCGCAACATATAATACAATAAACCTCTGCTTATCTAAATCATAACAACGGCCTTGGTAGATTTCAATAAGTTGATGAACAGCTGAAAGTCCAATTTGGAAGCCTGACTGATATTTTATTATCAAAAAAATAATTAGACATATAGTTTTTACTTAAAAATTACCCTTTCAAAAATGTTGCCAACACAACTAATTAGTGATATTTGATGCAATCATTCTATTGCCTTTCTTGTAAAGCGGCGTGATATGTGCCTCAGTCCACAAGTAGGGTACCGGCAAGTTGACCGTGATTTATTAAACAATAGACAAAGTGGTTTGATAATTGAATCTGCAATATACATGTATTTTGATAGACTGTGACTTATTCTGTCTGGCTCACATGCATGGAGACTCTTAGTTACATCAGTATATCTGTTTCCGTAACTGTAATTGTATATCAGAAGCAAGGTGTACATGGCTCAAAGTAAGGTCACGTTTCCTTATCTACATTTGTATTACAGATAGAGGCAGCATATTCGTTTAACGATACCTGTTTTCCCCTTGCCTATATCCGAAAACACCGTCGGGTGATCATTGTGTTCACTAGATTAAGTGAAAGAAAAGAGTTTGATGTTCCAGAACTTTTAACAAGATGACCTAAGATTTTCCACTTATAGGGCTTGTTTTCCTTACACATAATAAATATATAAATTTTGCATAATACTTCTATATTATTTACTTTATTTCTCTGTTTACGATATGTCAACATATCTTGATTCCTATTAGTTCGTACTGCCTTTTTATTCAATTTCTTGATTCTTTTCTATGGCTGTGAACTATCAACAATGTCATACGAAAAGACCTCGTCTTATCAGAAACGACCCAAAGGTATTTGGTTAGAACTATTCAAGAATTTGAAAAAAAGATCTTCGAGAGAATGCACAATTTTGCTAACCTTGGATTAATTACAATGATGGGTTATATTTATACACGCAAACTTAAGTTTCTCGGCCGACTGCTCAGAATGAGCTGCGTTCTAGCCCAACTGAACATATTTTGTGCACTAACTGCATCTGCTACCCATAAAAATAAAAACATTGCTGTAGATCTTATGTCAGATGTAATCTAAATAACTACTTGTGTTCTTATCTTACTTGTGGAGTGTTTCCAAACAAATCAACGTGGGGAACTATAGTTAACAGAGGAGCCTTTAGCTGCGAAGAAAAGCAATGGGCTCACAATGTTTCAGTTAATTTAAGTTGTCCCGCTACAAAAATATTCATACAAGGCTAACCTTTCATGTGTACTGGCTTCTGGCTTTTGACTATCCCAAATATCGAACAAAACTTCAACTGTTTGTGAAACTCCCCTCGCGACCCAAACAGTTTACAGAGAGTAACTTCTGTCACAAGCACGCTAAGGCCTATGTTTGTTTGTTTGGTTGGTTTTTAACGCCGCACTCAGCAATATTCCAGCTTTATGACGCCGGTCTGTAAATAATCGAGTCTGGACCAGACAGTCCAGTGATTGACATCATTAGCATCGATCCATGCAATTGGGATATGATGACATTCATCAACCAAGTAAGCCAGCCTTTTAATCGCCTTTTACGACAAGCATAGTCGCCTTTTACGGCAAGCATGGGTTGCTGCAGACCTATTCTACAAAGGCCTATGACAAACGTGCCATATTACATTGTGGATTTCTCTACAGTTTCTTTTCAATACATAGTGATGCTCTTGATATGAGTACGATGGTAAACTTGTTGAAGAGGACAGGTGTCATTCTTGCTCGGGGGTAGTACCACATATAGTCAAACAATTGATGGGTAAACCAAATCTGAAGTATTTCTCAACTTTGCTGACTACTTGTTTTCTCTCAAACCACAACTGGATTATTATTTCTACCTCAGTGTTCTATATTTAAACCTGATCTCAATGTTACGCTTCACTGATGCTCTTAGTATGTGTTTGTATATTTGTAAATTTGTAAAGATTGCGTTTGTAATCTTCGGTCTGAAATCTAGAGAAAGTAAAGAATCTCTCAAATTCAATTTTTTATAATCTCCTTTAGCATGTTACATCTCTAGTGTAGGACAAGTTCAGCCAACTAGAGATAAAAGGCAAAATCAAAGTCTCCATAGCAAGCCCAATGGGACGCAAGTAAGAACAGTAGATGGCTACACAAATTTCAACCAAAAAAAACCCCACAAAAAGCAATACTCATACTCAAATGAAAAGAAAGTTGAAGCAGCCATCTCACGCCTCAGACTCCATCACAAAAAGCACAAAGACAAGGTATACCCATCTTGCAATCAACCTGAATCCATTACTGAACCTGTTACTGGAATGTCAAGATCATGCCTCAGCCCGGGGCCAAGAGATTCAATAGCGAAGGCCAAACGAAGTCTATTTTTTATATATATTCACTGAGTAGCCAAAGAAATTCTATCAATTTCTAAAAATAAAGAATGAAAACATATCCATACGAAAAAAATAATTATCAATACAAAAACAGAAATTTTATCAATACTAAAACTCACAATAGATATGTGTACCCTACTCAAACACATGAGTCCCAAAGAGGGACAGGTCAGCCGAAGTTGCTGACAAAGAAGGCGACCTCTGAAACATTTAAATCAACAACAAAAACAACCCTCTAGGAGAGATGGTCAAAAAGTTCCAAGGCTAACAAACAAAACCAACAATTGTGAAAGTGTTTATATTTTTATTTTTCAACATAATCTCCCTGTTTTTTAATAAACTCCTCATATCGATAGTGAAGAAGGTTTTCAATTCCAGTCAGGAAGAAGATTTCTGAAGCCCCCCTGAAAAACCCATTCAAGGCAGCTTGGCAATTGAGGTCATCGTTGTCGTCTTAGCCCTTTCCATGGTGTTCTTTCAGCTTAGGAAACGGGTCGAAATGACTTGGTGCCACGTCTGGCTTACGTGGTGGCACGTGGTCCTGTGCACAGCGTACAGATCATAAATCAGGTGAAGTTAAGCAACGCCGGCCTCGGAGAGTAGTTGGATGGGTGACCACGTTAAGCAGCTTGACTCCAGCTTCGAAACCACAGTATCTGGGGCTTCGGTCCTGACCCACACCTAAGCACATACAACATGTGGTGTCTCCTTTGGCAAGTGACTTTGTTACGTGGGTACCCGGTGTCTGTTAATCTTCTAGCGCCTCACAGGCAGCTTTGGTTGTATACTCACCAGGGAATGTAAGAGTGCTCACTGATCCATTGACCGGGGTAATAATAGCGTAGCGCTATGTGCATGACGGAATCTGGCGCATATAAATGCACTTATTATTATTATGATTATATGGAGGGTGAGGAAGCTTTTCGAACCCACATTGTTGCACAACAGCCTTTGTCGAGAGGTGTGAGGAGAGGCATTGTCATAATTAGTAATCACAATTCCTCACCACTTTTCTTTTATAGAATTTCTCAGGCGATGAAGCAAATCAGCATAGCTGGCACCGGTAATCGTCTTTTACCTTGTAAGTAATCTTTGTAAGTAATCAACAAGTAACACCCTTTGCATCCCTGAATACAGTGGCCACAACTTTCTTCACTTATCTTAAAGACTTAAATTTCTTTCGTGCCGGAGAAGTGGAATGGTGCCATTGCATGGATTGACGTTTTAACTCGGAAGCATTGTGGTAGACCCATTCGTCATCACCCGTTACTAATCTTTTTATGATTTTGACGAAATCCTCCTCACTTAGCTCTACATTTTCTCTGGCAATGTCAGTTCCTTTTTCCTTAAGATCAGAATTTAGAAACTTTGGTACCCAACTAGCAACTATGTTATTCATCTGTAAGTAGTCATGAACAATAGTTTCAATAGTTTCATGGCTTAGACCTGTGTCCTCCTCAGCTCAAGCAATGGTAATACGTCTATCTGACAGTATACATGTTTCTATCATCGTGACTGAATCTTCATTGATGGAAGTTGAGGGACGTCCAGACCTAGGGTCATCATCAAGGCTTGTTCTCCCAGCCTTAAACATAGCTACCCAGCGTTTAACAGTGGAATAGGTAGAGCACTTATACCCATACACTTTTGACATGCGGTCATGAATTTCTTGGGGAGTACGGTACTCTGCACGGTACTCATTCTTTTCCATTTCTGTGTCTATTTGGACCCCTATTACATTCAACTGGCTGTCACTAAAATACAAACGGCGTCAACAGACTAAATATACTTGCAATGAACTACACAAACAATGTACTACATTGACTAGTTCACTTTGTTTATTTGATAGTTAGTCAGGCTTAGAACTTTTAGACCAGGCCTCATTCGAGGGCGTCCAGTCGCACCTACAGTCAACTGGTTACAGACAGGTGGTGGCGTTCCGATGTTTACTAAAATTATTTAGTCTCGGCAACTTATACCTCTGTAGATTATTAATACCCCCTTTTGATTCAATACCCTCTTTAGCTCAGGTCATCCGTGTATTAGAACTGACAAGTCTTACTGTTAATTGTTTACTTAAATCCTTAATACTGATAACAGTATTTGTGTCCGACTTTGGTCAGTTGTATGCTCATCATCGCCTTGATTGAGTATTACTCTTTTACCTTGTCATAAGTATTACCTTGATTGTTTGCCTCGTGTTAATAAATCCTTAATCAATCAGTTGGTTTGTCAATGTCAAGGCTCTCGCCCTGTCCAGTTGATGTCATCGTGACATTGATGTCATTGTTTTAATTGCTCGATCAGAAGAAAAGCTCAATGAATAAATGACAACTTTGCCTTAACGCTGACAAGTCCAGTATTGTGCACTTGAGTGAGTGAGTTAATATTTAAAGTCACATCGGCAGTATTGCAGCCATATCGTGACTTGTGCACTTGAGAAAGGAGGGTACTGATCGTTCATATGTACAGTTCGTCTGTAGCAATGTGACCTTAACTTTGTAGAATCCTACAAGTACCTAGAACACTGGTTCATTTAACATTACATATTAAATATGTAGGGGAATTTGCAAAAAGTGCAAGTAGAGCGTTGTCACCTTTTAAACGTCAAATACAGAATGGTGACATGACCTATAATGTTTACATAAAACTGTAGGAGCGCTGCGTACAAGCTGTCCTTCTATATTGTGACTCTACATGGGGGATATACGGTCATCGTGAAGCAGCAATTTACAGCACAGAGCTGGTAGGTTTTTCCTCTGTGTTCCCCGAAATACATCCAATCTTGCCACCCACGGCGAAAACCAACCTGGATATTTGCAGCTTCCATGGCTTTAAACAAGCTGCTACAATCACCCAGTCATGACTCAGATTAATGCATTTACAGTAAACTACGTTTATAACGAACACGCTTATGACGAACTGAGGGATATAACGAACTGGTTTTTGGTCCCGTCCATTCGCTGTTTTTATGTTGAAAATATGCTTTTAACGAACTACGGTTATAACGAATTAAACTCAGTGGTCCCTTTGAGTTCGTTATAACCGTAGTTTACTGTACATCCAGAATCCGTATTCTCATTTCGAGCCAGAACTTCAAATCGGAGTGCAAAGATCGCTTCTTTCGGTCGAAAACCATACCTCCGAATCCAGGAGCACTTACGTTCCTTGTACGTACAGGAATCTGGTTTCACCTGGAACACTAGACGCTGCACTTCTTGACAACCACCACGACGAGGCTATTCTTGAACAAAACGGATCATTCAACAGGACACTGGTAACACGGTTCACTGGTCCCCTACATGATCAGAGGAATGGAAGCGTATGCAAAGGAAATGCATCCAAATATGTTAAACATTTTAGGTGATTGGGAAAACTTTGATGAACACTTCGCCAACAAATCCAGATAAGGATTTGCATGTCGGGAATACCCCTGTGGTATTTGTCAAAGATGCCCTCGGCTAGTTTATTTTTGCCATGTTAGTTTTGTTAACTGTTATTCTTTCTTTAAAATGACATCCAATTTCAGAACGGGTAAAATGACATTATTAAGGATATCAGCAATTTCGGTGTTACAAGATTTTGATGGCTAAAACATTAATTTTTACTAAATTAAAAAAAAGATCTTCGATGCCACTGTCTTAATGAAGAGCCATCAGACTGACACATCCGTGAAAATTTGTGGGAAATACCGTGGAAAATCATTTTATAGCGAAGTAATCAGTACTCAACACTAACTGGTGATTATAAAGTAAAGTAAAGTAAACTAGAAAGTATAGTTTAGAAGATATAATCCCAGACAAGAACACCCTTACACATATTCAAGTTAATCACGTTTCCATGGAAAGCGCTTATAATAGAAAATATATTAAGTATTAATTAGCAAAAAGACACGAATACTCACCTTCATTGATTAGTGTCTAAGGTTTTCTGAAACTAGCGATAACTGGTATAAAGTACGAAATATGCTCCTAACGGGGAAGAGGCTGAACAAATGCAATACCCGACTTCAAAATCGATTTTAAAAAGACGTAAACAAATACATGTTGGGATGTTTCTGAAAATTTATATCTATTCCGACGATGTATAAAATAACATGTTTAACGAGCCAGTGTCATTAGACCAACACTATACTGCCAGTGTCACCTGACCAATACTATACTGCCAGTGTCACTGGACCAATACTATACTGCCAGTGTCACTAGACCAATACTATACTGCCAGTGTCACTAGACCAACACTATACTGCCAGTGTCACTAGACCAATACTATACTGCCAGTGTCACTAGACCAACACTATACTGCCAGTGTCACCAGACTAACACTATACTGCCATTGTAACCAGACCAACACTATACTGTCAGTGTCACTAGACCAACACTATACTGCCAGTGTCACTAGACCAATACTATACTGCCAGTGTCACAAGACCAACACTATACTGCCAGTGTCACTAGACCAACACTATACTGCCAGTGTCACCAGACCAACCCTATACCGCCGGTGTCACTAGACCAACACTATACTGCCAGTGTCACCAGACCAACACTATACTGCCAGTGTCACTAGACTAACACTATACTGCCAGTGTCACTAGACCAACACTATACTGCCAGTGTCACTAGACCAACACTATACTGCCAGTGTCACTAGACAAACACTATACTGCCAGTGTCACTAGACCAACACTATACTGCCAGTGTCACTAGACTAATACTATACTGCCAGTGTCACTAGACCAATACTATACTGCCAGTGTCACTAGACCAACACTATACTGCCAGTGTCACTAGACCAATACTATACTGCCAGTGTCACAAGACTAACACTATACTGCCAGTGTCACTAGACTAACACTATACTGCCAGTGTCACTAGACTAATACTATACTGTCAGTGTCACTAGACCAATACTATACTGCCAGTGTCACTAGACCAATACTATACTGCTAGTGTCACAAGACCAACACTATACTGCCAGTGTCACTAGACTAACACTATACTGCCATTGTCACTGGACCAACACTATACTGCCAGTGTCACTAGACTAACACTATACTGCCAGTGTCACTAGACCCACACTATACTGCCAGTGTCACTAGACCAACACTATACTGCCAGTGTCACCAGACCAACACTATACTGCCAGTGTCACTAGACCAATACTATACTGCCAGTGTCACTAGACCAATACTATACTGCCAGTGTCACAAGACCAACACTATACTGCCAGTGTCACTGGACCAACACTATACTGCCAGTGTCACTGGACCAACACTATACTGCCAGTGTCATTTGACCAACACTATACTGCCATTGTCACTGGACCAACACTATACTGCCAGTGTCACTAGACTAACACCATACTGCCAGTGTCACTAGACCAACACTATACTGCCAGTGTCACTAGACCAACACTTTACTGCCAGTGTCACCAGACCAACACTATACTGCCAGTGTCACCAGACCAACACTATACTGCCAGTGTCACCAGACCAACACTATACTGCCAGTGTCACCAGACCAACACTATACTGCCAGTGTCACTAGACCAACACTATACTGCCAGTGTCATTATACCAATACTATACTGCCAGTGTCACCAGACCAACACTATACTGCCAGTGTCACCAGACCAACACTATACTGCCAGTGTCACTAGACCAACACTATACTGCCAGTGTCACTATACCAATACTATACTGCCAGTGTCACCAGACCAACACTATACTGCCAGCGTCACTAGACCAACACTATACTGCCAGTGTCACTATACCAATACTATACTGCCAGTGTCACTAGACCAACACTATACTGCCAGCGTCACCAGACCAACACTATACTGCCTGCGTCACCAGACCAACACTATACTGCCAGCGTCACCAGACCAACACTATACTGCCAGCGTCACCAGACCAACACTATACTGCCAGCGTCACTAGACCAACACTATACTGCCAGCGTCACCAGACCAACACTATACTGCCAGTGTCACTAGAGCAACACTATACTGCCAGTGTCACCAGACCAACACTATACTGCCAGTGTCACTAGACCAACACTATACTGCCAGTGTCACCAGACCAACACTATACTGCCAGTGTCACCAGACCAACACTATACTGCCAGTGTCACCAGGCCAACACTATACTGCCAGTGTCACCAGACCAACACTATACTGCCAGTGTCACTAGACCAACACTATACTACCAGTGTCACCAGACCAACACTATACCGCCGATGTCACTAGACCAACACTATACTGCCAGTGTCACCAGACCAACACTATACTGCCAGTGTCACTGGACCAACACTATACTGCCAGTGTCACTAGAGCAACACTATACTGCAAGTGTCACCAGACCAACACTATACCGCCGGTGTCACTAGACCAACACTATACTGCCAGTGTCACCAGACCAACACTATACTGCCAGTGTCACTAGACCAACACTATACTGCCAGTGTCACCAGACCAACACTATACTGCCAGTGTCACTAGAGCAACACTATACTGCCAGTGTCACCAGACCAACACTATACTGCCAGTGTCACTAGACCAACACTATACTGCCAGTGTCACCAGACCAACACTATACCGCCGGTGTCTTCGCCCAATCCCTACTGCCACCATCGACCTCCCCAGACGGTGATACCATCCCAAACACTAGTCCACATGCACAACTCAATAGTACGCTGACAGATATTGTATGACGCCATTAGTGGGATTTCCCAAAGCTTGACCTTGAAGGAATCCCTGATCACTGGACGTAGCTGCGTCAAGGCCTGTCTTTCGCGATCAATACAGCACCCAGTTTCCTTGCAGGAACACTACACTGATCCCGCTAGCGTCGTCTGCTCGTGTTGTGCACGTCGGTGCTGAGAGGGAACGGACCCGACATACAGTAAGCAACATGCTCACCGAACTGAGACGTAGTAACGTGCGACTGATTGCCTTGTGCGTATTCTATGTTCTGTTCCTTATCATCGGAGCAGCGATATTCGCAGCAATAGAAGGCCCTCGAGAATCAAGCCTGGTCAAGCATCTCCAGACTGTCAGAAACACATTCCGTGCGTCCTATCAACACTGCCTGTCAGGTAACACTCTCTCATTTCAGATTCCATGTTATTAAATCATTCTCACACAACACAGACACCTCCAAAAGAGGTTACGCTTGAAAACAGCGGCACATGATGCTACCATATGGTGGGCTGGTGGAAGGTCAATGAGAACGGCCAGCAGCAGTCCTCGACCAGGTCTAGCAGACTGGTGATTGGTGATTCAGTCTGACGGTGCCTGTCTCTGCATGACTTGTGTCAGCTTCTGTTTGCATTATCTTGTTTATTGGACATTTGTGGGCATCTGTAAGGCCGTGGCAACACTTACTATGGCGAAACACTGTTTCCTAGACTATCAAACTAGCTGGCTCTCCTTTTTATGTTGGAGAAATGTCAGCACTATATTCGTAGCGATTAGGCAGTCATTATTCGGTCATTTCATAATCAATGGTAAAATAACAGACGGAAAGTATATTCACCAGCTTCTGGCGCAGACGTCAAACTGTGGAAGGTGTCGGCTAAATGTCCCCGACTCATTGAAGTATATAGTTTATGGTTAGGTAATTACCGAATTACCGATATCAGCTGTAGCTGTGATGTCCCGGGATTAACAGTTTTCTGTAGCAGTCATCCATTCTCTGTGTCCCCGGGGTATTTACCAATTGTTGTACCAATTGGTAATGATTCAATAGAAACGAGTCTAAAGTTCACAATGGCGTTATCATAAAAAAGACGATTTATTCTCATGTCAAAGAGATTTGTGTTATTGCATGGGAACAATCGATTTAGTTAATGCCAAGGGTAACTGTGGCGCGAGGAAGGGACGGGCGTGGCCGATGGGGTTGTATTCCACCCCGGCCTGTGTTCCGTTTGTATTCTCCAGGGTATCCTTGCCACAGTCATGTTTGAACCGCGCAAATTGTTATTATTAATATTAGCCACATACTGACAATGAAAGTATTTTCAGGAAATGCGCGATACATTTGAATCCTACACTATGATGTTATATACGATACCATCTGATATCAGATACATATACAACACGAATCATATTGTTCATATGTATATGTTACACCTAATCTGTGCAACTGCACATTGCGTGCATTGGGCAGGCCGTTTGCCCAATGCGTGCAATGGGCAAACAATTATCTGCGTATTGCATGCAATGAGCAATAGCTGTGAATGAAAAGTAATTATCCAAATAGTTCACAATATGGGCAACCAGCTTGCTCATTTCACGCAATAGGCAGGTAATTGTTCTGTCCAAAGCAGCAATTGAAATTGGTATTGTTTTACATGTTTGGTTTTAAATAAAGTAAACTCTGTTATTAAGTGAATAAACTGTAATAAATAACATCCAAACAAATATGTGATCTTAAGACTCGGTGAATAGATCCTTATAAAATAACTTTGTCCTTTTGACTTTTGTGAATAAGAGTTTAAAACTCATACACGTCACTGTCAATTGAAAGCATTGGGCAAGCTGGGCAAAGGGCCTGCCCATGACACGCAATGGGCAGTTGCACACATTGGGTGTAACATATACATGTATGATACCAGGCAATGAAGGAACATGTACGCTCGCACATACCGGTATCCGCTATTTCAGATACATGTTAATGGTACCAGGATGTGTACTTCTGTTCATCTTCTTGTAGATGCGTTCATAAAATGTTAAATTTCGTTTGACTTACTTCTTTGCTGAACTACTTGGCCGTGAAAGGTCCAGCTGAGCATAATAACTAGTTAGTATTGTATGGTTTCGCTGAATATTTTGACTGAGAGACTGCAATTTGACTGAAGAATTTGGGGATGGCAACAGATCTAAGGTAAGCCATCAAGATACGTCTATGCTAAGACAGAGACAAGGGAAAAGGAACGACTAATCGACGTTTGTCTTGTGTATGTGAGTGACCTCGTAGGTGCATGGACCTGTCTGTCTTGTTTGTAAGGGTGGCCTCGTGGCTGCATTGAACTCTCTGTCTTGTCTGTAAGGGTGGCCTCATAGCTGCGTGGACCTGTCTGTCTTGTCTGTGAGAATGGCCTCATAGCTGCATGGACCTGTCTGTCTAGTCTGTGAGAGTGGCCTCGTGGCTGCATGGACCTGTCTGTCTAGTCTGTGAGAGTGGCCTCGTGGCTGCATGGACCTGTCTGTCTTCTCTGTGAGAGTGGCCTCGTGGCTGCATGGACCTGTCTGTCTAGTCTGTGAGAGTGGCCTCGTAGGTGCATGGACCTGTCTGTCTAGTCTGTGAGAGTGGCCTCGTGGCTGCATGGACCTGTCTGTCTAGTCTGTGAGAGTGGCCTCGTAGGTGCATGGACCTGTCTGTCTAGTCTGTGAGAGTGGCCTCGTGGCTGCATGGACCTGTCTGTCTAGTCTGTGAGAGTGGCCTCGTAGGTGCATGGACCTGTCTGTCTAGTCTGTGAGAGTGGCCTCGTGGCTGCATGGACCTGTCTGTCTAGTCTGTGAGAGTGGCCTCGTAGGTGCATGGACCTGTCTGTCTAGTCTGTGAGAGTGGCCTCGTGGCTGCATGGACCTGTCTGTCTAGTCTGTGAGAGTGGCCTCGTGGCTGCATGGACCTGTCTGTCTAGTCTGTGAGAGTGGCCTCGTGGCTGCATGGACCTGTCTGTCTAGTCTGTGAGAGCCCTTGTCATAATGTGAACTTGATCACCCAGCAGATCAGATATCTAGCCCCTATCACTATATGCACTAGATCTCCCAGCAAGTCTGGCATCTAGCCCTTGTCAATATGTGAACTTGATCACTCAGCAGGCCGGATATCTAGCCCCTGTCACTATATGCACTAGATCTCCCAGCAAGTCTGGCATCTAGCCCTTGTCAATATGTGAACTTGATCACCCAACAGGCCGGATATCTAGCCCCTGTCACTATATGCACTAGATCTCCCAGCAAGTCTGGCATCCAGCCCTTGTCAATATGTGAACTTGATCACCTAGCAGGCCGGATATCTAGCCCCTGTCACTATATGCACTAGATCTCCCAGCAAGTCTGGCATCTAGCCCTTGTCAATATGTGAACTTGATCACTCAGCAGGCCGGATATCTAGCCCCTGTCACTATATGCACTAGATCTCCCAGCAAGTCTGGCATCTAGCCCTTGTCATTATGTGAAGTTGATCACTCAGCAGGCCGGATATCTAGCCCCTGTCACTATATGCACTAGATCTCCCAGCAAGTCTGGCATCCAGCCCTTGTCAATATGTGAACTTGATCACCTAGCAGGCCGGATATCTAGCCCCTGTCACTATATGCACTAGATCTCCCAGCAAGTCTGGCATCTAGCCCTTGTCAATATGTGAACTTGATCACCCAGCAGGCCAGATATCTATCCCCTGTCACTATATGCACTAGATCTCCCAGCAACCGAGGCATCTATCTCTGGTCAATATGTGGAGTAAATCAGCCTTCTGCCCAGCTGAATATCCCCTGTCAATATGTGCACTATATATCCCAGCAAGTCTGGCATCTAGCATCTGTCTATATGTGCACTAAACATCCCTGCAACGGAGTCATCTAGCCCCTGTCAATACGACTGTGAAGCACTACTTAACTGCGTGGTGCAGTTTCACTCGAGTTTGTGGGACAGTACCATTGAGTAGCATGACACGAGTGTATGAGACAGTGTTATTGTGTAGCATGACACGAGTGTGTGAGACAGTGTTATTGTGTAGCATGACACGAGTGTATGGGACATTGTTATTGTATAGCATGACACGAGTGTGTGGGACATTGTTATTGTATAGTATGACACGAGTGTATGAGACAGTGTTATTGTGTAGCATACACAAATGTGTGAGACAGTGTTATTGTATAGCATGATACGAATGTGTGAGACAGTGTTTTTGTATAGCATGGCACGAGTGTGTGAGACAGTGTTATTGTATAGCATGACACGAGTGTGTGGGACATTGTTATTTCATAGCATGACACGAGTTTGTGGGATATTGTTATTGCATAGCATGCCACGAGTGTGTGGGACAGTCTTATTGCATAGCATGACACGAGTGTGTGAGACAGTGTTATTGTATAGCATGGCACGAGTGTGTGGTACAGTGTTATTGCATAGCATGCCACGAGTTTGTGGAACAGTCTTATTGCATAGCATGACACGGGTGTGTGAGACAGTGTTATTATATAGCATGACACGAGTGTGTGGGACAGTGTTATTGCATAGCATGACACGAGTGTGTGAGACAGTGTTATTGTATAGCATGACACGAGCGTGTGAGACAGTGTTATTGTATAGCATGACACGAGTGTGTGAGACAGTGTTACTGTATAGCATGTCACGAATGTGTGGGACAGTGTTATTGTATAGCATGACACGAGTGTGTGAGACGGTGTTATTGTGTATTATGATACGAGTGTGTGGTACAGTGTTATTGTGTAGCATGACACGAGTGTGTGAGACAGTGTTATTGTATAGCTTGACACGAGTGTGTGGTACAGTGTTATTGCATAGCATGCCACGAGTGTGTGGAACAGTCTTATTGCATAGCATGACACGAGTGTGTGGGGCAGTGTTATTGTATAGCATGGCACGATTGTTTGAGACAGTGTTTTTGTATGGCATGACACGAATGTGTGAGATAGAGTTATTGTGTAGTATGACACGAGTGTGTGAGACCGCGTTATTGTATAGCATGACACGAGTGTGTGGTACAGTGTTATTGTGTAGCATGACACGAGTGTGTGAGACCGCGTTGTTGTATAACATGACACAAGTGTGAGACAGTGTTATTGTGTATTATGACACGAGTGTGTGGTACGGTGTTATTGTGTAGCATGACACGAGTGTGTGAGGCATTGTTATTGTATAGCATGAAACGAGTGTGACAGACGGTGTTATTGTGTATTATGACACGAGTGTTTGGTACAGTGTTATTGTGTAGCATGACACGGGTGTGTGAGACAGTGTTATTGTATAGCATGGCACGAGTGTGTGAGACAGTGTTATTGTGTAGCATGACACGGGTGTGTGAGACAGTGTTATTGTATAGCATGACACGAGTGTGTGGGACAGTGTTATTGTGTAGCATGACACGAGTGTGTGGTACAGTGTTATTGCATAGCATGACACGAGTGTGTGGGACAGTGTTATTGTGTAGCATGACACGAGTGTGTGGGACAGTGTTATTCCATAGCATGACACATGTGTGTGGGACAGTGTTATTGTGTAGCATGCCACGAGTGTGTGGGACAGTGTTATTGCATAGCATGACACGAGTGTGTGGGACAGTGTTATTGCATAGCATGACACGAGTGTGTGGGACAGTGTTATTGTGTAGCATGACACGAGTGTGTGGGACAGTGTTATTGTGTAGCATGACACGGGTGTGCGGGACACTTTCATTTAGCTAGTAAACCTGAACGTGAGAAGGCATGATGAATCTCCAATGGAACAGTTGCTAAACGACGGTAAACGCGAAAATCAACTGATTTTGGAATTCCTTTTTCTCTCTGTTATTTACGTGGTGTGTGTCAGATAATAGATGCACTCGGCCGACTGAGTAATTACAACAGTATGCCTCAGCTAAAATTTTGCATTCATGTTCCATTAACATCGACAATGGCAGGTAAACTGCAATAGATCACACCCTCTCCTCAATATGTGTCACATGACAGTCTCTTGTTAATGGAGAAACAGGTGTTATAATAAATAACCTAGCATCGATTACAACCTGACGCCCCTTCTACTGAGTAGACTCTCCGAAATGATGTAGTTGTTGGTGATTATATCTGGTGACATTTCATATGGTATGCACTCCAACATGGATGACAGCTTGCAGCGCCGCTGTGCCATACCGACTATCAAGTTTATTTCACTCTGTCTGTTTCTCGTACTTTACATCTGCTTTGGGGCAGCAATCTTCCAAGTGCTAGAGCGTCCGCTGGAAGATGACATAGTCAAAAACCTGAAATTTGAGAGGAAAAAGTTTCTTAAGGAAAATTCCTGTTTATCTGGTAAGTATCAGCATGGGATTTAAACAACATATGTACATAACTGACAATTCTGGAGAGGCGGTTCACCATATGTCGCGCATAAAGGTGTTGTGAATATAAACTGTAATTAATCCTGTAGCTTCGTGGTCAATTGTCAGGTCGAAGCAACAGCAGATAACGCATTGGTTAGTTGCAACGAGGAGCTTTCGGGAGAAACTGCTTTGGGGTTTGTTTACGATTATCAGTATAAATGCGTGATTTTGTTTTTGTCACACAACTGTGATAATGTGCTCTCGTTTCCAACTGAGATAATGCCTTTGTTGAGCATTTAGTCAGGATAAGGATGTGAATTATCCGAATCATTTACCGCCTGTAGATAATCTTTACTGTTGCATCGACTTAAAACGTGACATGAATGTATCTGAAATGATGAAGTTATATTTGAATCCTTTGCTGTGAAATATAACCAGCGAAATAATGAATAACTGTTCCTCAATGGTAATATCAATCTCTTTCTCTAACGCGTTATACCGTTTTAATGACTGCTGATGAATAAATCAATTTTACTCATCACTAGATCCTTTATTTAAGTTCAATCTGAATCAACCATGCTTCACAAAGCGCAGTTAATCCATACATGAAGGTGATCCCATCCATGCAGACAACCACGGATCATATTTCGATGTACGAGTAGAAAACATGTTGATGCTTATATGATGACGCTACGGAACTTGTTTGACCTAGTGTAGTGTATTAGCGTTGTGCACAGCTAGGGAAGTACAGGAGACAGATGTGCAAGTCTAGTCGGTCGGAACCAACACAGATTCATAAACAATACCAGGAGACATATAATTAACACTTACAATCCACACGTATCAGCAGTGCGTTATTAACGCATCTTTACACTCCGTCATCAAAGGAGCGGGAGGATATAGGAGGACATTCACGTCAAGGCTAATGTACAACAAGGTTTATGCGATTGCGAATGAGGAAATGTATTTCACTGACTCGATGGTTTCTCTTGGATAGTACTTATCCAATAGGGGTGTGGGGAATACAATACATAGACATGAAATACAGATCATGTAGGATCATCTTTGAGCTTGAGTTTAAGTGCTTTCAACTATAGTATTCAAAGATGACGTCTCTTTAAAACTGTGGAAGTGAAGTGGTATATAGCAGGTGGGCACATGAACTATATGGCAGATACGTACACTGATACGTTCATATACCTTATAGCAGATGGGAATATTGCTTAAACATTCATGGACTATAAGGCAGATGGGAATATTGCTGCAACATTCATAGATTATAAGGCAGATGGGAATATTGCTGCAACATTCATAGACTATACAGCAGATGGGAATATTTCTGAAACATTTATAGATTATAAGGCAGATGGTAATATTGCTGAAACATTCATAGACTATATAACAGATGATTATATAGCAGATGGGTACATTGCCGCAGCACACATGGACTATATGGCAGATACGTACACTGATACGTTCATATACCTTATAGCAGATGGGAATATTTCTGAAACATTTATAGATTATCAGGCAGATGGGAATATTGCTGAAACATTCATAGACTATAAGGCAGATGAGAATATTGTTGCAACATTCATAGCCTATAAGGCAGATGGGAATATTGCTGAAATATTCATAGACTATAAGGCAGATGGGAATTTTGCTGAAACATTCATAGACGATAATGCAGATGGGAATATTGTTGCAACATTCATAGACTAAAAGGCAGATGGGAATATTGCTGAAACATTCATAGACTATAAGGCAGATGGGAATATTGTTGCAACATTCATAGACTATATAACAGATGATTATATAGCAGATGGGTACATTGCCGCAGCACACATGGACTATATGGCAGATACGTACACTGATACGTTCATATACCTTATAGCAGATGGGAATATTTCTGAAACATTTATAGATTATCAGGCAGATGGGAATATTGCTGAAACATTCATAGACTATAAGGCAGATGAGAATATTGTTGCAACATTCATAGCCTATAAGGCAGATGGGAATATTGCTGAAATATTCATAGACTATTAGGCAGATGGGAATTTTGCTGAAACATTCATAGACGATAATGCAGATGGGAATATTGTTGCAACATTCATAGACTAAAAGGCAGATGGGAATATTGCTGAAACATTCATAGACTATAAGGCAGATGGGAATATTGTTGCAACATTCATAGATTATAAGGCAGATGAGAATATTGTTGAAACATTCATAGACTATAAGGCAGATGGGAATATTGCTGAAACATTCATAGATTATAAGGCAGATGGGGATATTGCTGCAACATTCATAGACTATAAGGCAGATGGGAATATTGTTGCAACATTCATAGACTATATAGCAGATTGGAATATTTTTGCAACATTCATAGACTATAAGGCAGATGGGAATATTGCTGCAACATTCATAGCCTATAAGGCAGATGGGAATATTGTACTGTACTGTACTGTAGATGGTAACAAAACCGTAACAGTACTGTAACCCGACCGACATGTTAGGAATACCCAGCAGAACACTGAAACCTATATCAGATGGAGACAGACTTGAAACCTCACTGTATATATGGGTGTTTAGTTCCTGAATTAATAAAAATAGGTTTTTGCTTCGGAATTCAAGCTGTTTGATTGAATGAATGTAATTTCATATGCAATATAATGAACATTACGTACAGTCAGTGATGCAAAAAACATTCTAATATTTCATGACGGACACTCTTTCCTTATATTGAAAACTGCCATAGTGATAATTACCATGGCGACTGGTACCAGCATACTGCATAACGCATGTGTACGTTTACATCACATTACAAAATAATGACATTATACTTTCATGAGATGCTTGTAGACATTCATAATATTCCCAATTCATAATTTGTTTTGAATATCAATACGGTCGTGTTATCCAATATGACACATGTTCATCATGTGATGTATATCTGATAATATCTTTTTGGCAACGTATGTTCTCACTGAGAAGAACACCCATTTTGTCCTGTGTAAGACAGAATACAATCTGTTAAGAACACCCATTATGTCCGGTGTGAGACAGGATACACATCTGTTAAGAACACCCATTATGTCCGGTGTGAGACAGGATACACATCTGTTAAGAACACCCATTATGTCCGGTGTGAGACAGAATACATATCTGTTAAGAACACCCATTATGTCCTGTGTGAGACAGAATACACATCTGTTAAGAACACCATTTTGCCCGGTGTGAGACAGGATACACATCTGTTAAGAACACCCATTATGTACGGTGTGAGACAGAATACATATCTGTTAAGAACACCCATTATGTCCGGTGTGGGACAGAATACATATCTGTTAAGAACACCCATTATGTCCGGTGTGGGACAGAATACAATCTGTCAAGAACACCCATTATGTCCTGTGTGAGATAGAATACACATCTGTTAAGAACACCATTTTGCCCGGTGTGAGACAGGATACACATCTGTTAAGAACACCCATTATGTCCGGTGTGAGACAGAATAAACATCTGTTAAGAACACCCATTATGTCCTGTGTGAGACAGAATACACATCTGTAAAGAACACCCTTTATGTCCCTTGTGAGACAGAATACATATCTGTTAAGAACACCCATTATGTCCGGTGTGAGACAGGATACACATCTGTTAAGAAAACCCATTATGTCCCGTGTGAGACAGGATACACATCTGTTAAGAACACCCATTATGTCCGGTGTGAGACAGAACACACATCTGTTAAGAACACCCATTATGTCCCGTGTGGGACAGAATACACATCTGTCAAGAACACCCATTATGTCCCGTGTGAGACAGAATACACATCTGTTAAGAACACCCATTATGTCCCGTGAGAGATAGGATACACATCTGTTAAGAACACCATTATGTCCGGTGTGAGACAGAATACACATCTGTCAAGAACACCCATTATGTCCCGTGTGAGATAGAATACAATCTGTGAAGAACACCCATTATGTCCTGTGTGAGATAGAATACATATCTGTTAAGAACACCCATTATGTCCCGTGTGAGACAGAATACACATCTGTTAAGAACACCCATTATGTCCCTTGTGAGACAGAATACAATCTGTCAAGAACACCCATTATGTCCGGTGTGAGATAGAAAACACATCTGTTAAGAACACCCATTATGTCCCTTGTGAGACAGAATACATATCTGTTAAGAACACCCATTATGTCCGGTGTGAGACAGGATACACATCTGTTAAGAAAACCCATTATGTCCCGTGTGAGACAGGATACACATCTGTTAAGAACACCCATTATGTCCGGTGTGAGACAGGATACACATCTGTTAAGAACACCCATTATGTCCGGTGTGAGACAGAACACACATCTGTTAAGAAAAACATAGAATTTCTTCTTTTTGTGGAAAAAACTTTGAAAAGGACTCCCCGGCCACCGAGACCATCCCGCCCCATGAAATGAAATGTCTGTCCCAAGGAATATGTCCACTGTATCAGTGAGGGTAAATTATATGTGCCTTGTTCAATTTGATATCTTTCCACCAATTGGCCAAAATAACAGGTCGAGAACATCATACGCAATGTTCTTGTCATACACTTTGGGTCTTTGTCGTGTTGTCTCTAACCCGTTGTTTTATAGGTACTATGGGGTGCAGATAATTGTCAACTGGTTATTGAGAGTGTAATACTCAAGCAGGACTAACTATGTGGGTGGTTGCAAGCAGGACTGACTATGTTGGTGGTTGCAAGCAGGACTGACTATGTCGGTGGCTGCAGGCAGGACTGACTATGTTGGTGGTTGCAAGCAGGACTGACTATGTTGGTGGTTGCAAGCAGGACTGACTATGTTGGTGGTTGCAAGCAGGACTGACTATGTCGGTGGCTGCAGGCAGGACTGACTATGTTGGTGGTTGCAAGCAGGACTGACTATGTTGGTGGGTGCAAGCAGGACTGACTATGTTGGTGGGTGCAAGCAGGACTGACTATGTGGGTGGTTGCAAGCAGGACTGACTATGATGGTGGTTGCAAGCAGGACTGACTATGTTGGTGGGTGCAAGCAGGACTGACTATGTGGGTGGTTGCAAGCAGGACTGACTATGTAGGTGGTTGCAAGCAGGACTGACTATGTTGCTGGGTGCAAGCAGGACTGACTATGTTGGTGGTTGCAAGCAGGACTGACTATGTTGGTGGTTGCAAGCAGGACTGACTATGTCGGTGGTTGCAAGCAGGACTGACTATGTTGGTGGGTGCAAGCAGGACTGACTATGTGGGTGGTTGCAAGCAGGACTGACTATGTTGGTGGGTGCAAGCAGGACTGACTATGTTGGTGGTTGCAAGCAGGACTGACTATGTTGGTGGGTGCAAGCAGGACTGACTATGTTGGTGGGTGCAAGCAGGACTGACTATGTTGGTAGGTGCAAGCAGGACTGACTATGTTGGTGGTTGCAAGCAGGACTGACTATGTTGGTGGGTGCAAGCAGGACTGACTATGTTGGTGGGTGCAAGCAGGACTGACTATGTTGGTGGTTGCAAGCAGGACTGACTATGTGGGTGGTTGCAAGCAAGACTGACTATGTAGGTGGTTGCAAGCAGGACTGACTATGTTGGTAGGTGCAAGCAGGACTGACTATGTGGGTGGTTGCAAGCAAGACTGACTATGTCGGTGGTTGCTAGAAGGACTGACTATGTGGGTGGGTGCAGGACTGACTATGTTGGTTGGTTGCAAGCAGGACTGACTATGTGGTTCGTTGCAAGCAGGACTGACTATGTGGTTGGTTGCAAGCATGACTGACTATGTCGGTGGTTGCAAGCAGGACTGACTATGTTGGTGGTTGCAAGCAGGACTGACTATGTGGGTGGTTGCAAGCAGGACTGACTATGTTGGTGTGTGCAGGCAGGACTGACTATGTTGGTGGGTGCAAGCAGGACTGACTATGTGGGTGGGTGCAAGCAGGACTGACTATGTGGGTGGTTGCAAGCAGGACTGACTATGTTGGTGGTTGCAAGCAGGACTGACTATGTGGGTGGTTGCAAGCAGGACTGACTATGTGGATGGGTGCAAGCAGGACTGACTATGTTGGTGGGTGCAAGCAGGACTGACTATGTGGGTGGGTGCAAGCAGGACTGACTATGTTGGTGGGTGCAAGCAGGACTGACTATGTGGGTGGGTGCAAGCAGGACTGACTATGTGGGTGGGTGCAAGCAGGACTGACTATGTGGGCGGGTGCAAGCAGGACTGACTATGTGGATGGGTGCAAGCAGGACTGGTTGCAAGGCAAATATGAACCTCGTGGGACCATGTCCAAACTGAAACAGCTTCTGTCGTTAAGACAAACAAATCAACCGAGACTTTAAATAAAGAATAAATTTCTTAGCGCTTTCCTTTACTTATAAGCAGCAAACTCTCAGGTCTTGTACACAACAGACGTAATTCAAAATTAACGTACCGTTTGTATTGGTTCCAACAAAATCAGTAACGGTACTCTCGGGTCACAGGATTTTCTGTGACATAGATCACTTGATTTCCTGGTTTGTTTACAGGCTGACGACGCATGGCAGGATTACTGTTGTGCTGCGTCAGGCAATAAATACCTACGTTTTTTATGCAAATTGTATTAATGGCGGGTGCTACCGGGAGGGAAGGACATGTTAACCCTTTTCGCGAAAAACCAGTATGTTCGTTAGTTCGTCGAACTAATCTAATATATCTAGAATATGAGTATATCTTTATATATTAACCAACATGTATCGTTTTTCGTCGGTAAGTGTATATGACTCCGTGGCTATTATAAGCTTTCTCCTAGAGACGAAAGAAGGAAGGCTAACCCTCAGCTTAGGACATGCTTACCCTTTTCGCGAACACCTGGTTTCATCACTGATTTTCAGTGGTTCATTCGTATAATTTCCACATTTTTTTCCCTTTACACCAAGTGGAATCTGTTTCTGCAGAAAATCTAAGGCTGGTTATTCTCTTGCATTGACAATTTATATTTTGATTACTCACGGTTAGTGACTGTAGCATTACAGTGAGAGGAGACCCTGAATTAACTCGCACAGATGAAATCAATTGATTTGTTGTAGCCGTTCGCTGACATCTGTGTTGTAACGGCCTGGCTTTGTAATCGGTAGTGTATAGAACAACATATGCTTATTGAAAATTCAGCTGTATTTGTGCAACTGTTTCCTTACATAGGTCGATGCGCCCACATTAGATGCATGTCACCATGTTATCCTTACGAAAGGTGCATGCGGTAGAGAAGGAAACAGTCCAATAGCCATAATAGTGTCGGTTTTTGTATCCCGTGTGACTTCTGCCACCGATTTTGTTCAGGTTGGAGACTATGGAAGACATTTTGAATGCAACTCGTCACCATACTTATACGCCCCTTGAAGATCCGGGTTAGAATAGGTCTTCAGCAACCCATACTTGTCGTAAGAGGCGACTAACGGGATTGGGTGGTCAGGCTCGCTGACTTGGTTGATACATGTCATCGTATTATAATAACGTGCATCGATGCTTATGATATCAATCACTGGATTGTCTGGTCGAGATTCAATTATTTACAGACCGCCGTCATATAGCTGGAATACTGCTGAGCGCGGCGTCAACAAACAAACAAATCATATGTATACGCAATTATAACAAAATGTGTTAATTGACAATTTACTCTGTTAGACAACTAGTATTAGCTGACGTTCATGTAACCAAAGGGCAACTGATTTCTGGCTTGAAAGGTCACAACTGAGTTGAATGACCGTGAGTCAACTGACGGTGTTTTTTTCGCGATTTGTTGAAAATTGTTTTAGAAAAAACATGATAAATAGGAAGTGAGCTCGACATATTTTTCTGTAGTTTATGTAGTTTAATGTCCTTTTCGGTATCCATAACGGTATCACCTTCTTCCCTCGAACGGAACCAACCTCACCCCCAGCAACAAATACATCACACCAAACACCACCTATCCCCCACCCAGCGTCACCTACTACACACCAAGCACCGGCCCCCCACACGCCCAACACCACCTACTTCCCACCCAACCCACCTATCCCTAACCCAGCATCACCTACCACCCCCACACCCAACACCACTTACCCGACACCCAATACCAACTACCTCTCACCAAGCATAACCTACTACACACCCAACACCACCTACCTTCCCATACACACCACTTACGTCAAACCCAAGCACCACCTACCTTCCCATACACAACACTTACCTCACCCCTAGCACCACCTACCTTCCCATACACACCACTTACCTCAACCCCAGCACCACCTACCTTCCCATACACACCACTTACCTCACCCCAAGCACCACCTACCTTCCCATACACACCACTTACCTCACCCCCAGCACCACCTACCTTCCCATACACACCACTTACCTCACCCCCAGCACCACCTACCTTCCCATACACACCACTTACCTCAACCCCAGCACCACCTACCTTCCCATACTCACCACTTACCTCACCCCCAGCACCACCTACCTTCCCATACACACCACTTACCTCACCCCCAGCACCACCTACCTCATCAAAAACACCACTTACCTCACCCCCAGCACCACCTACCTTCCAATACACAACACTTACCTCACCCCCAGCACCACCTACCTCATCAAAAACACCACTTACCTCAGCCCCACCACCACCTACCTTCCAATACACACCACTTACCTCAACCCCAGCACCACCTACCTTCCCATACACACCACTTACCTCACCCCCAGCACCACCTACCTTCCCATACACACCACTTACCTCACCCCCAGCACCACCTACCTTCCCATACACACCACTTACCTCACCCCCAGCACCACCTACCTTCCCATACACAACACTTACCTCAACCCCAGCACCACCTACCTTCCCATACACACCACTTACCTCAACCCCAGCACCACCCACCTTCCCATACACACCACTTACCTCACACCCAGCACCACCTACCTTCCCATACACACCACTTACCTCACCCTAAACATCATTCACCTAACCCTAAGCAAGCCTACCACACCTCCAACACCACTTGTCTCACCATAGCACCCTGATATGACCTTTGAGCACGTCGCCATATATCTAGCAACCATACTGAACGCGACGTTGTACCTCATCTTTAGCATCAGGGATATTAGATGCTTCTGACAATGACTTTCCAGCAAGTAGTTCTCATCTGTCTCTCTGGCCCGTGAAGATCCGGGGTAGAATAGGTCTTCAGCAACCCATGCTTTCCATAAAAGGCGACTATGCTTGTCGTAACGGGATCGGGTGGTCAGGCTCGCTGACTTGGTTCATGCATGTCATCGATATTGAACTTAGTTGTACACGTGATTGAAATGTATGGTTTGACTGCATACATTGAGCTTTGAACAAAGGTCATACAAAATAAGATAACACAACATTAAATAGGTTCCCTACAAACAACAGACATGATCGAGTCTACATCCTGCTGAACTTATCGTAATAAAGGCGATGAATATTCGCAACACAGTGATGCAGACGCCAAAAAGATCGTCTAACTTAGAATCGAGTATGAATGCCAGGTACATATTGCCATTTCCCATGTAGTTGAATATATATATACCTAGCACTCGTTTTACGTCCTAAACGAAAACACTTGACATACTCTGAACTGTTTCACCACATACGTCGCTTTATCCCTTTGAACAACAATATCTCCCGCTTCAGCGAGTAACTTGATAACTTAAAATGTAAAAAAAATGTCAAAAGGTGGTTGTGGTGGTGGCACCATCCCCCGCACAAACATCACCCGCCTTTGTTGACGGCGACAGTGACGTCAAGGTTCTTCAGCACTTGTCTGTATTGTTGTTTCAGAGCAAGCTCTAGAGGCCTTCATTGTTGAGGTCGTTGAGGCTGCTAACAGGGGAGTCTCGGCAGCTCGCAATGTGTCCATGTCTGAACCCAACTGGAGTTTCGGCCAATCAATGTTCTTTGCTGGGACTGTGCTCACGACCATAGGTAAGACTTGACTCCTCTCAAGTGCTTTGGAGACAATGTGCTAAAAGGATTGTGCTTTACTCAGACAAGCGACGTGTTGCTAATTGTTATTACCTCAGAGTTGAGAAAAATATGATATACCGTATTCGACGTAATAAACGCCCAGGGCGCTCTCAAAATTAGAAATTGGGGCTCTCATTAGAAAATTATTTTGGTGAAAGATCGTACATTTCGTGGTTTATGCTGACATCCTGAAATGTTTATATACGACAGATGTATTTTTCCATAATTTAATTGCCCATAATATATATTTATGGGTGCATATAAAATGCGAGTGCGTATTATACAGTCTTGGGTACATTAATCAATCGGAAGGGGTGCAAATTGGGATTGTCACCTTGCCAAAATATTAAATACGGTAATTACCCTATAATTACTGGTTGAGTATCTCAACTGTGTTTAGATGTTGATCTCATAATTGCTGGTTGAGTATCTCAACTGTGTGCCGATGATGACCCTACAGTTACTGGCTGAGTATATCTGCTGTTTCCAGGAGATTACTGGTATTTCAACTGTCTTGCAGTTCATGCCAGCTGAACATATATATTGCCATTCTGTTGAATTTCTACAAGTGACATCTTGAAGGATTCTTACAATACAATTTTATTGCCAAATAAGTTACTGATGAGTATTCTATTGTAGGTTACGGTCGAGTGACTCCACTCTCTGACGCCGGCAAGGCGTTCTGTATCGTGTACGCTGTGATAGGCATTCCCCTGACACTCATTCTGTTCACGGCTGTGGTGGAGCGGCTCATGCTCCCCACCAAGATGTTCCTGTACTTCCTGTTCCGGCAGCTGGGGCACATCTACAAGGTCTTCCACATCCAGCTCCTCCACCTCTTCATCGTCTTCTCCTTCATCTTCACGTTTTTCTTCCTCATCCCCGCTGGTATTTACACTGCACTTGAACCCGACTGGAACTACCTGGACGCCTTCTACTACTGCTTCATCTCCCTCACTACCGTCGGTCTGGGCGACTACATCCCCGGCGACAACTGGCAACAACACTACAGGGCGCTGTACAAAGTTGCCACCACAGGTAGGTACACCTTATATACAGTAAACTACGTTTATAACGAGAACGCTTATAACGAACTGGCGGATATAACGTTCTGTTTTTTGTTCCCGGGCATTTGCTGTGTTTATCCTGTATGTATGCTAATAACGAACTACGGTTATGACGAACTAAAATTAGTGGCCCTTTGAGTTCGTTATAACCGTAGTTTGATGTTACTGAAGCCACTGGAAATTGACACACACTGTCAATGTTACACTGCACGTGTTGCTGTTTCAGGGTACCTCCTCCTTGGACTTATAATGATGATGCTGCTAGTTGCGGTTATTTACGACATCCCAGAACTCAATATAGGCTTTCATTTTTACCTGAAGAGCGACGGCATTGAATCTGAGCGTGTTAGTCTGAAATCATCAAATGAATCCAAAGGTCCTAAATATACCAAACATGTTGACGAACCAGAGCCCACACAGAGTTACCAGGGACAAACAGTTCCCGCTGAGGGGGAGTAGATCTACGCTGGAACCAGTAAACACCCTGGTTGGTACGTTACACACGGCTGTGCAGCTAGAGGCACCAATGGCAGCCTCTCATCTCACGGGCCTACAGCAGCACTTGATAATACACAAAGTAAGAGAGACGATTCTACATTGTGTGTGGAATATAAACATTAAACCTGACTACAATGTGGACAGAGGTTTCTCTTCTTTTGAAAATAGCGTGCTTTTTCAAACAAGTGAATTGATTATCTGGTGTTTTCAGCAATGGAATTCCCCGTTGTTATAAACATCATATGTGAGTGAATCTCAGTATTGAAAATGTAGTGAACGCCGGGCCCTGTGATCCTACACTGGTTGTTGTACACTTGAATATCTGTGATATGATTTAATATATGTTTCCATCGCCGTTGTGTACCCATTCCTTTAATGTAAAACATACTTGCCTCTGTTTGTATGAGTAGCATATGCAGATGTTTTAAATGATATCATAATAATTCAACTTCAACTCAGTACAGCTAGTTCTTCTAAACTCTTAACGTGACTCACTTGATGATTGTAAAGAATGTACTGATATTCAAAAACGGTAGCCAATAATCATCATATAGATGTGTCAGGTAAATGACGCGATCTGCAACCAGATGTCACACACTTAACACCTGTGACAAAGATATGCACAGGATTTATATAGAGAAGGCCGACCATTTGAGCGTCCGTCTATGAAGGCGGGGATGGGGTTTTGGGTTTGGTTTGGTTTGTTGTTTAACGCCGCACTCAGCAGTATTCAATATTTAAAACTACAAGATGTAACATGGATGACACAGACGTGTACATGTAACAAGATGACATAGACGTGTAGATGTAACACGATGACATTATCCGTGTAGATGTAACACGATGACACAGTCCGTGTACACATAACATGATGACACTGACCATGTACATGTAACACGACGACAGAGACCGTGTACACATAACACGACGACACAGACCATGTACACATAACCTGATGACACAGACCGTATACACATAACATGATGACACTGACCATGTACACATAACATGATGACACAGACCGTGTACACATAACCTGATGACACAGACCGTGTACACATAACATGATGACACAGACCGTGTACACATAACCTGACGACACAGACCGTGTACACATAACCTGATGACACAGACCGTGTACATGTAACATGATAAAACAGACCGTGTACACATAACATGATGACACAGACCGTGTACATGTAACACGACAACACAGACCGTGTACACATAACCTGATGACACAGACCGTGTACATGTAACACGACAACACAGACCGTGTACACATAACATGATGACACAGACCATGTACACATAACATGACAACACAGACCATGTACATGTAACCTGATGACACAGACCGTGTACAAGTAACATGATGACACAGACCGTGTACAAGTAACATGATGACACAGACCGTGTACACATAACATGATGACACAGACCATGTACATGTAACCTGATGACACAGACCGTGTACAAGTAACATGATGACACAGACCATGTACACATAACCTGATGACACAGTCCGTGTACACATAACCTGATGACACAGTCCGTGTACACATAACCTGATGACACAGTCCGTGTACACATAACCTGATGACACAGTCCGTGTACACATAACATGATGACACAGACCGTGTACACATAACCTGATGACACAGACCGTGTACATGTAACACGACGACACAGACCATGTACACATAACCTGATGACACAGACCGTGTACACATAACACGATGACACAGACCGTGTACACATAACACGATGACACAGATCGTGTACACATAACCTGATGACACAGACCGTGTACATGTAACATGAATCATATGCATCTTCTCTACTAGTTCTCCCTCGCATTACGAATCCAGTGTCCAAGGACCCCCTCTTGAACTACAAGCTTAATCGCACATTGTTTATAACTACACCTTGAGACAATGAGCGTCCGAAGCATGTTACTCTTATAATTTCTTTCATTAATCTCGACTCTCCAATACAGAGTATCTCTACGATGTTCACAAATGCGAGCTTGACATCTTGTTGGCAGACTGTTAATCAAATGACGAAAGAGCGACCATGTTTTATACTTACTCTGTGGGACTTCCAAGCCCAAGTGATTTTCAAATCTCTACTATACAACAGCTTTCAATTGATCGTTTTAATGTTTTGAACGTGGTGTTCGATGTATGTGGGTGGCACTTTAATCAAACGTAAGGGTGTTCATTTCGCAGATCAGGTGCCGTTGTTCAAAGTGATCTCAGCGTAACGGTGATCGCAACTCCCAGTCCTTAACATGGACTGACGACAGTCGTGGCACTAAGGTTGTTCTGTACAGGGGCACCAGGCGAACACAACATGAAAAACTCTTATCCGACGTTATTGTTTGTTTCCTGTGTGTTGAATGTCTGGAAGATGCACTGTTGATGTAATACCGTGTTCTGATACTGATGTCGGTGTCTCTATTGTCATTACATCGTCACATACCGGACGAAGAAACGTTGCTTGTTCGTGCACACTAAGTATATTACTTGTATGTTGTTGAACTTAATAAACTTGATGAATCGTTAGACATGTTTTCTTTTCCACGGCAAATTGAAAAGCACGAAATGTTACCTTTCCTTAAGCTCACCTGACCTATCCAAACACAGATACAAGCATCATCAAAAATATAACAAAATACAAGCATCATCAGGAGACGACATATCCATCCCGATCTCGTGCGATTTGGAATTTGTACCTCACTTTTTACACACACACACACACACACACACACACACACACACACACACACACACACACACACACACACACACACACACACACACACACACACACACACACACACACACACACACACACACACACACACACACATGAGATTTGGAATTGGAGTTTTGACTATTTCTACCTAACTTTTGACACACACACACACACACACACACACACACACACACACACACACACACACACACACACACATATATATATGAGATTTGGAATTGGAGTTTTGACTATTTCTACCTCACTTTTGACACACACACACACACACACACACACACACACACACACACACACACACACACACACACACACACACACATATATATATGAGATTTGGAATTGGAGTTTTGACTATTTCTACCTAACTTTTGACACACACACACACACACACGCACGCACGCACGCACGCACGCACGCACGCACGTACGCACACACACACACACACACACACACATATATATGAGATTTGGAATTGGAGTTTTGACTATTTCTACCTAACTTTTCATATATATATATACATATATTTCTATATATATGCGATTTGGAATTGGAGTTTTGACCATTTCTACCTCACTTTTGACACACACACACACACACACACACACACACACACACTTAATTCTTAATTGTCGTCATGAAAACCTAAAACGTATAAAATAAAAAATATCCAAAATTATCAAAAAGCACCGTTTCTCCATTCAACTGATCTGTAAAGCAAGTTTCAAAAAGAAATATTCAACGGTTTGGGGGTTCTGCTCCGAAAGCGGACGGGATTTCGAACTTAGGCCTTAGTTGAGAGAACCTTCGGTATGAAGTTACATACTGACGGTGCTGTGTATATGCTGTATACATGCTTATAACGAAATACGGTCATAACGAACAAAGTGACCCTTTGTGTTCGTTATAACCGTAGTTTACTGTAGTAACATAGAGGGATGAACGGGATTCTATTTAGCTGAATGAGACAACAAAAACAGTACGTTATATCCGTCAGTTTGTGATAAGCGCGTTCGTTATAAACGTAATTTACTGTACTTTATTAGACTACACGCTGGGGTAAAGCAACTTTATTACTTTTCCCAGAAGCTGAATTCAAGACTAACCTGGTGTTTTAAAGGAGGATGTAATAAGCGGAGCTGTAAAGTGAAAACTGCCCACCTAAATGTGTGCTGTCGTATATTCAAAACAGTGCAGTAAAATAACTAACTAGTTATTTCCGTACAGGGTGTGAATGTGAAAATATATCCCATGCAGTAATAGGTAATATTTTAGGCAGCCATTGGAAAGGCTATCTCCACGTATTCCAGTGACCCTGCTATTCTCCACTGCCAGAACATTTTCCATCTTGTGTCATACATGGCAGATGAGGATGGCCTCGATGATCGTGCCACTGCTGCAGAGGCAGAGAATATCGATGCCTGTTTCTTGGACGTGATAACTACCAAGCGTGTAGGTGGAGGCAATGGAGGTTGCCATGGAATACGTCTGATCTTGCTTTGTGCAATAGAGCCCTACATTCAGGAAGTCTTATTGGTGGTACCATGAGGAGTGGGAAAATCCAGGTGTACCATCCTTTTTGGCCACGCCGAGCTATCTTAGTCAAAGTCATAAGAAATTTATTGTACAAAAGTTTTCCGGCCCATACACAAGAGAGAGTCCAATATTATCATAAATGTTACACATAGGGGCATACATGTTGTTTAATTAGTTCATTCCTTTTGGTTGAGGCGTGTATAACGTATAAATAAAGATATTATATATCAATTCTTTGTCGTCAGAATAAATACAAAAGAACGTTGATCGGTGACATTGATACTAAATAATCTTTGATATATTTCTTTTGAAGATTACTGTAAAATGGATAAACACAAAATGAATTCATTTTCTATTTCTATATTGCATAATGGACAAATTCGTTTCGATTTTTCAATGGACATTTTTCATCCTTCATTTACAAATAGGTCTAGTAAACCAAGTCGATATTTAATTATATGTTTTCTTAAGTTTTCCGTAGTGAGTTCTGATAAAAAATTTTTAAAAAGTTATGAAAGTTTTGTAATATTCATAATGTGAACTATCCTCTCAAGTGGAATGTCATTCTTGGTAGAACATATTTATAGACCGTTTTCTCAATTCTTTAAGAAACCCATTTCCAATTGAGTGACATAACCAAATAAAACAAAAACCATGGGAAAATAAAAGATTGGGGGCAAGACATTTAGGCTAGGAGTAGGCGTCCCCATGAGCATCATGTGCGCTCCTCTTCTTGTTGATCTGTTTCTTCATGTATATGAATTAGACCTTCTGCTCGGATTTGCAAAATGATGTGAAATGGGGTTTAACGTTGCCGTCCAAGATGATTGCACTTACATAGCGACATGCATGCACGTGCGTGTGTTTGTGGCTGCTAGTACTAGTCCGGAATAAACCCGATTTAATAGTGAGATACCATACCGCAGGTACATGAATACCCTATTCAGACATAGTATACGGACTCCAAGCCGACCAGTCCTTGTTTTAACTCCTTAATGGCGAGCTCCAGGCAGGGTAACAACTGCCATCCTTTTACGTCTTTTGGTATGACGCGACCGGGAATCGAACCCCGACCTTCCGCTCCGGGTAGACGCTCTACCACTAGACCTCGGAGGCGGTCTCAGGCACAGGAGATTATAAACATCTTATTTAATTTACTTGCACAAATACCACCTGACCGTCGGGCCTCATCCAATACCAAAGCTTACAGAAGCATTTGACACTGTTTTTTTCTTCTAGGCAAAGATAGGCTTTCTCGTGTCGTGTCTGCAGAGTTAAACATAATCAATTTTGGTGTTGTTTCTATTGTGAGAAGTTTTTGCACAAACCGTCCCTCTTTTGAAAAATCCAAAAGTGTTGGTTCCTCAAAGTGCCTGCAGCTGTTGATGTTGACGTGACGTTAGGTCACTGGAAATTCCAAGTCCACCTTCCTTGAATGTGGATCCCGCTTTCAAGGTTTGTACTTTGCCGTGAGACACGTGGCTTTTCAATCATTGGACGAAGTCGATTTGCATTTTCACAATTAACGCTAAGCCGGTGTCCACCTATTGTGTCCAATGGTTGCCACGTTTCGAATTTAGCATGTTAACTGATGACAGATAACACGGCATCTTCACATACCATTGGACCCGAGAAGATCCAGGGTAGAATAGGTCTTCAGCAGCCCATGCTTGCCGTAAAAGGCGCCTATGCTTGTCGTAAGAGGCGACAAACGGGATCGGGTGGTCAGGGACGCTGACTTGATTGATGCATGTCATCGTATCGCAATTGCGTGGATCGACGCTCATGATGTCAATCACTGGATTGTCTGGTCCAGACTCGATTATTTACAGACCGCCGTCATATAGCTGGGATATTGCAGCGTGCGGCGTTAAACACATACAACCAACCAACCAACATACCATTGATTATTCTTTGCCTGCACCTTCCGGGAAAATAATAATATGTCCGCTATTCGACTCAAGTCTATATAGTTTTGTATCAAATTTTGACATCTGATCAAACAGTATCAGCATTGCCCGAAAGTGCATCAATGTCCTCATACATATTATCATGGTTGTGTTTAATTGTGATTCGATCACTATGTATATAGTTCTATAACAGAGTCTTCCAGTTCTCCACGTTTAGAATTGATAGTGTAAATGTTGTTCTTTACTTCTGAAATATGTGTACTTAAATGTCATTTGGCATTATGTATTTCAGAATTCCGCAAGTAATTTTTCCTGTACTTCTTCAAGAGTTATTGGTATGGGTTTGTCTCTATATCGTTAGATGTCGCCCCTAAGGAAAGATTTTTCATGTGTATGTGAGGCAAGAATCGATGTCACATGAAGCACAAAAGAATGTATTTTTTTTCGGCACAAAGTGATCAAATTCAAAAGTACATATTGGATACTGATAAGTAACCTTGATTTTCATTTACATTTTACCAACCAATCAAATGTCAAGATAAGGCCAAAGGAAACGTGTAATATAAGGACATGAGGTCATGAAGACATCATTTCCACAAAAAGGGTTTTGAGCGTTTTCTTTTGCGTGTCAGTCTGTTTTTCAATGTTGAATTTCTTGCAAACTCTATCATAATCAAGGGGAATAGGCATCATGTTGTTGAGAGTTTATGGTGTGAGGTCAGGCAAAGACAGGAATTACGGCTGTGATGTAATAGAGGTAGGACAAATGAAACACATTCAGTCTTGCTTGACAATGGTATAAAGATCTATACAGAAACATTGCTATTACAATATAATATAAGTTATTACCTGTAAATAGTGGCTTCTTTGTAATAAGAATAAGAAAACAAAATTACAAGTTCGTGGTTGTACAAAATGTAATAGTGTATCATAAAAAATTTACCTGCACACATGGACATCATGTTCTGCAGGAACACAACATACCCTGCCCACAAGGACATTATGTTCTGCAGGACCACAACTTATCCTGCACATAAGGACATCATGTTCTGCAGGAGCACAATTTACCCTGCACACAAGGACATCATGTTCTGCAGGAGCACAATTTACCCTGCACACAAGGACATTATGTAATGCATGACCACAACATACGCTGCACATAAGGACATCATGTACTGCAGGACCACAACATACCCTGTCCACAAGGACATTATGTTCTGCAGGACCACAACTTATCCTGCACATAAGGACATCATGTTCTGCAGGAGCACAATTTACCCTGCACACACGGACATCATGTTCTGCAGGAGCACAATTTACCCTGCACACAAGGACATTATGTAACGCATGACCACAACATACGCTGCACATAAGGACATCATGTACTGCAGGACCACAACATACCCTGTCCACAAGGACATCATGTCCTGCAGGACCACAACATACCCTGTCCACAAGGACATCATGTCCTGCAGGAGCACAACATACCCTGTCCACAAGGACATCATGTCCTGCAGGACCACAACATACCCTGTCCACAAGGACATCATGTCCTGCAGGAGCACAACATACCCTGTCCACAAGGACATCATGTCCTGCAGGAGCACAACATACCCTGTCCACAAGGACATTATGTACTGCAGGGGCACAACATACCCTGCCCACAAGGTCATTATGTTCTGCAGGACCACAACTTACCCTGCACATAAGGACATCATGTTCTGCAGGACCACAACATACCCTGCACATAAGGACATCATGTTCTGCAGGACCACAACATACCCTGCTCATGAGGACATCATGTTCTGCAGGAGCACAATGTACCTGCACACATGGACATCATGTTCTGCAGGAACACAACATACCCTGCCCACAAGGACATTATGTTCTGCAGGACCACAACTTACCCTGCACATAAGGACATTATGTTCTGCAGGACCACAACATACCCAGCACATAAGGACATCATGTTCTGCAGGACCACAACATACCCTGTTCATGAGGACATCATGTTCTGCAGGAGCACAATTTACCCTGCACACAGGGACATCATGTTCTGCAGGAGCACAATTTACCCTGCACACAAGGACATTATGTAACGCATGACCACAACATACGCTGCACATAAGGACATCATGTCCTGCAGGACCACAACATACCCTGTCCACAAGGACATCATGTCCTGCAGGACCACAACATACCCTGTCCACAAGGACATTATGTACTGCAGGAGCACAACATACCCTGTCCACAAGGACATTATGTACTGCAGGAGCACAACATACCCTGTCCACAAGGACATCATGTACTGCAGGAGCACAACATACCCTGTCCACAAGGACATCATGTCCTGCAGGACCACAACATACCCTGCACATAAGGACATCATGTTCTGCAGGACCACAACATACCCTGCAGATAAGGACATTATGTAATGCATTATAGGGCATTATAGTGTATTTTGATGATGCAGTGAGAACCAGTTTTAACCCTATAGACAGGGTTATTTTAATAGGATTGGTTTCAACCCTACGGACATGGCTATTTTATTGATGCAGTGTGGACGCGTGTTCACCAAGTGTCAATTTTCATTCCATCTTAAACAGAGACATACACACACACATCCTTGCCTTACACACATCCCTGAAACACTATATCACAAGTCCTTCATCAGAGGCTTGTCAGAGCTGTCGAGGTGGAGAATGTCTGTGCACCAAATGATATATACTTGCTGGACACTGCGCACCTTTCCACTATTGTTTGGATATGAAGACCAGCAAATACTTCTGGACAAGGCAGAGCGGAAGTGTATCGGCCACCTCAAAACAGACTAATCTCGAATCTGTTGACAGCTTGCCACTGTTCAGAGAGCTGCCTGCTAGATAAGTCATGTGACCATAGGTTGTAGCCCAGAACTGCTGTCAGTTTCCGGGAAGTAGAAAAGTCCGCTAAGAGCATCATGGAGAGCTCGCTGGCAGGCTATCCTGGCTTCAAAACCTCCACCACGTTCCATGTCTGTTGCTGGGCGGACATGAGAGAGGTACCTGCAAGACAAGCAACGTTACATGTACATACATCAGAAAAAACAGTAACCCCACTCACCTCTCACCATCCACCAACACCACAGATCAACAAATGAACAAGACACAAAACCTGCCATCTCAGATCACATTCTTCTTGTGGGGATTTTGGGTTAGGTCCCCAGCAACCTATGCTGGTCACAAGAGACAACCAAAAGGATCGGACGGTCAGACTCAGTGACTTGGTTGATCCATGTCATCCAATTTCATTAAAATCAGACCTTAGTTCTCGCTACCGCTAAACAAAGATCTGAAGACATCACATTAGGGTTCACGTCAGAACGACCTTTCATCCAACCAATCAGAGCGTCGCTTACCAGATCATGAAAGTGACATTCGGAATGTGATTTCTTATCATACAACCTCGAAAACTTTAACACGGGGTATTCCGAACGATAGTTACGGGTTTAACGACTGAATCCATACAATCTAGACCATCTTTTAGCCATTCCAGAATGTCCTTTTGTTTAGGTTTCAAATTTGTAATCGAGAATTTGTCAAAATATGTTGCGAAGCGTAGTCGCCAATTTGAAATTAGTGCCGTAAAGCACGAGAAAGCTGCCTTCTGATTGATCATTCCATTGGTCAGTCAAAGTTCGCGCAAGGTTGGCCTGACGTGAACCGTAATGGGATGTCCTCAGATCTTTGTTTAGCGGTAGTGAGAACTAAGATCTGATTTTAATGAGATTGCATGTCATCAGACCCAGATTGATGTTCACAACATTAATCACTGTCTGCCGTCATACAGCTGGAATATTCCTGGACTCAACATGAGAAATCTAACAGAGGCCATCCACATAAAACATTCCAACTGGCCATCAACATAGACCAGGGTTTCTTCAACCAATCAGCCTACCCTCACCTTATCAACTAGAATCATATGTGATCAGGGGTCACAACGACCTAGAACTACAAACTAATACAAACTGTTGTTCCAAGGCTTTATTCCCTGACATTATTTGTTGTTTGTTTGTTTTTTGTTTAACGCCACACTCAGCAATAGTCCAGCTATATGACAGCGGCCTGTAAATAATCAAGTCTGGACCAGACAATCCAGTGATTGACATCATAAGCATCGATCCACGCAATTGGGATACTATGACATGCAGCAACCAAGTCAGCGAGCCTGACCACCCCGATTCCGTTAGTCGCCTCTTACGACAAGCAAAGTCGCACTTACGTCTTCACGGGGAAGACAAGCATGGGTTGCTGAAGACCTATTCTACCCCGGATCTTCACGGGTTCCATATTTGTTCTATTTGATAATATCCATAAAAATGTAAGTGTTGCTATGTAACCAAGCCCTAACCATTTGTTCTTCAGTTGTAAGATATGTGTATGAGCACCTGAGCTGAAATGTTGCTTAGAAAAAAAAAGAAGCTAAAATCCACATGTCAACTCTGTTTGCATTAACAGTACATCTTCTAGAATGCCACTTAAAGATCATGTTTGTTTGTTTGTTTTGTTTGTTGCTTAATGCCGCACTCAGCAATATTCCAGCTATATGACGGCGGTCTGTATATAATCGAGTGTGGACCAGAATCATGAGTATCGATCCACGCAATTGGGATACAATGACATGCACCAACCAGTGAGCCTGAGGAGCTGATCCCGTTAGTCGCCTCTTACGACAAGGATGGGTTGCTGAAGACCTATTCTACCCCAGATCTTCACGGGTCTTAAAAATCATGTACAGGTAGTAGGTATTTTGTAGAGGTACCGTTACCAACACTACAGGTACTTCTACAACATACCTACCTCCTAACCCTGTACATTTCCATGCTTCCATTCTCTTGGTCATAAGCTTCCTGAAAACAAGTGGTGGACTAAACTAAAGTCTTAATATTTTTTTTTATATTTTGAAAATAATAGTACATTATTAATTTGAAGCTTCAAACATATTACGGTGACAAAAATTATCACTCTTGATAACCGGTTTCCATGGTGTCCTGTAAGTTGTTTGTGGTAACAAATGAAACACTCATAAAATATTGTTATCACTATCAGATTGTATCAGAAGCCCTCTATCAAGCACATTTAGCACCTTCTCCTGTTTCCTGTGTTTCTCAATCCAAATTTGTGTATTTGTGTTTGTGAATTATCACAACTGTAGACACTAGAAAATAGAAGCAAAATGAGAAGATTAAGTGGATTTTGTTACTTCGATATTTCACTGCTGTCTACACGAGCATCTAACATGGCAGCAACAAGGACACTTGTCTTATTACACTACGAGTGTTTACAACTTCTACTGTTCAGTGGCCCAGTCATCTAAGGTGCCGTGATTCGCTGTGCTGAGTTGCGTCCCTTGGGCACGCCAGTAGTCTATGATCCCAGTTTACCCCGATTATGTTTCTAGGTTTGTCAGCACCGTACCCGTGCTCGTGGATGTCACTGAAGCGGTAAACGTCTGAGACCTGCATCACTTGGGGCTTTGCTAATATATTGGCTACTGAACAATCCCAATTAGCACTCCTTCTGGTTGATCAATGTACACAAGACTTAATTATTCGCATATAATACACACTCATGTGTTATATGCATTCTTAATTATGGGCAATTAAATTCTGGAAATATGTATCTGTCGCATATAAACATTTCAGTGTGTCAGCATAAACCATGAAATTTATCTTTCAACTCTCTTTTTTCCACCAAAATAATATTCTAATAATTCCTATTTCTAATTTTGAGAGTGCTCTGGGCGCTTATTACGTTGAATACGGTATTCATTATTTTTGTTGTGAGGCATTCATAACTGACACTCAAATTGAATTGGATTCAGGAACAAGTGTCCTAAGTAAGAATTTGCAACGGTCTAAGATTATTGCACTTATATAGCAACGTGCATGCACACAGTGCGTGCGTGCGCACTAGTCCGGACTGATACTGATTTATAGTGCTAGCTCACTGAGATACCATGCGCCGCACTTTAACATGAATATCCCACTCAGACACAGTATGCTGACTACGAGCCGACCAGACGTTGTTTTAGCCCCTTAATGCTGAGCGCCACACAGGGTAACAACAAGTACCATCTTTTAACGTCTTCTGGTATGACGCAGCCAGGAATCAACCCCGGACTTAACGCTCTCTGGGTGGTCACTCTACCACTGGACCACGGAGGCGGTCGCAAGGGTCTTAGAAGGATTATAAATAATTACATGTATCTAATTCAAGTGATGCTTACCCTAGGTTGTGTATATCTTCCTGGGCAACAAGTCTGGGGCCGCTGTTGTTCAAGTTATAGGGCAGGTACATATATGCATCGTCATTGTCCTCACAACCAGGAAGTGGCAGAACGGTGTCGTGATGACCCTGCAAGGTTAGTTCACAGCAATATTACAATTGGAACAATCTCATTAAAATCAGATCTTAATTCTTGCTATCGCTAAACAACCTTTCGTGAATTTTGACCGACCAATGGAATGACTGACAAGAAGTCGCATTACCCAATCGGAAGGCAGCTTTTTCCTGCTTCATGGCGCTAGTTTCAAACTGGTGACTACGCTTTGAAACATATTTTGACAAATTCTCGATTAAAAATTTGAAAACAGAACAAACAAACATTCTGGAGTGGCTAATAGATGGCCTAGATTGTATGGATTCAGTCATAAAGCCTGTAACTGTCGCTCGGATAACCGTGTTTAATCTTTCAGAAATCACATTCCGACTGTCATATTCATGATCTGGTAAGCGACGCTCTGATTGGTTGGATGAAAAGTCTTTCTGACATGCCCCCTAATGGGATGCCCTCTTTGTTTAATGATAGCGAGAACTAAGATCCGATTTTAATGAGATTGCAATTGAAAAAGATCAGCAAGTGAATGTTGATTTACATAACCATAAGCAATATGCAAGCTATATCATGGCAGCCCATATATAACTGAGTGTCGGCCGGGTAATCCAGTGATTGACTGTGTGAGTATTTGGGGCCAGGGGACACATTATCAGCCAGGTCACACACTTTAACCACCTGGGTGTCGTTGCACAAAACAACCTTAGCACTACGAATGTCCTAAGTCTATGTCAGTGAGTGAATATGGTTTTACGCTGTTTTGAGCAATATTCCAGCAATATCATGGCGGGGGACACCAGAAATGGGCTTCACACATTGTACCCACGTCGGGAATCAAACCCGGGCATTCGGCGTGATGAGCTTTACCTTTAACCACTAGGCTACCCGACTGTCCCTAAGTCTATGTTAAGGTATGGGAGTTACCCTACCTTAACACTAAGATTGCTTTGTACAACGGCACCCTGATCCTTATTTTCTCACAACAAGCAGAGGGTACGAGGAACATATTTTGCCCTGGAATCCCCACAGGGGTGTCAATTAACATTCAGATATTATCTGTGATTCATATAAATTGAAAATTGCTGTCATCAAGGAAATCATCAACGATGAATTTTCAGCAGTTTCTAACCACAAACTGGACTCATATAATGAATAGTAAAATGTATGGTGAAAGTGTTAAGTCTTTTTACATGATGGTTACAAAGACTGAAACACAGGAAAAAACCATCTTAGACTTTTACCATGAAGCCTTACATAAATAGGCAATGCTAAACTGAATACTGACTATCTTTATCCCGGTAGAGAAGGTGGTGGCAGCAGTTGCACGGGTGGCAGCCTCAAGTTGGGTCACACATTCTCTGTGGGTGGCCACAATGTCCGTGGCAGGCAGTTCCGAAAACATCTGTAACAGCCAAACACTGCACTGCACTGTAGCAGAATCCATGTTGAGATACAGGATGATTTAAACAAGCTTGAAATACTCATATCCCGTCAATATGACATGTCTGGTTGTGTGCAAGGCATTAGCCCTCCAGACGACTACTGCCATTTTCAATATCAGTAAAAGTCGTGACTATGGAAACTCGAAAAATAAATCTTTCAAAAATTGCAAACTATCAAAAGGCACCAGATTACCACTAGACCTGTCTATTTGCCAAGTTTTGTGAAGAAATATTGTACAGTTTTCAAGTTCTGTTCCGGAAAGGAGCACTACCAACACTTTCAGTCTAAGTCAAAGTCGTTGCCATGGCAGAAATCCCCAACTATCAAAAGGCACCAGTTCACCACAAGACCTATCTTTGTGCCAAGTATGGTTAAGGTATCTCTCATGGTTTTTGAGTTCGGCTCCGGAAACGAAATGTGACGGATGGACGGAGGGGCGGACGGACAGCAACCATTCCTATATCCCCCTTCCCCTTCGTGGCAGGAGACAACATAGCTGGCCTTCACCTACAGGAAGGGCATCATGTGCACACTACCCACCAGTTCATCAATCAGGGCAGCCTTGTTCTTCTTCTTCAAGGCTTTATCCCTGGCGGCCTCTTCCTCCATCATCTGAAGTCGAACTGCGGTCTCATGTTTCTCCTGCTCAATGAGCAGATCGAGGTACTCCTGGTCTTTACTCTGGGAGAAATATATGAATTTTCACAATATCATGAAGAATTACTGAAAGAATACATTTGCACAAGTTGATAAAACACAAGGACCAAAGATAAGTGGTGATGATAAATAATTCATGTTTTCTTATGAAAAAACTGAACTGGAGCATATGTGGTGAGGTGAAATGGGGTTTGACGTCACATCCAAGATTATTGCAATTACACAGCACGTGCATGCATGTGTGTGTGTGTGGCTGCTTGTACATGTCCGGACAGATGCTGATTTTATAGTTCTAGACGACTGAGAAACCATGCCGCAGTTTTGGCCCCTTAACGCTAAGTGCTAGACAGGGTAACAAAAGGTACCATATTTTAACGTCTTTTGGTATGATGCAGCCGGGAATTGAACCCCAGACCTTCCACTCTCCGGGCGGACGCACTAACACTAGACCACAGAGGCGGTCCTGGAGCATATGAGAAGTGCTGAAACGGTCTGAACCTAACTATGGTGGACACCATTGTTGAAATGGGTTGCTAAATCTTTTTCAACATAATCCAAGGTCTACACACTTCTGGCATGTTACACTGGGGCAAAGTAGTGAGGTATGTTTATAGTGAGTGAGTGAGTGAGTTGGGTTTAACGCCGCTTTTAACAATATTCCAGTTATATCGCGGTGTGTCAGCTTAATGTGGGAGGAAAGCCCAAAGTGATGCAGGTCTCAGACGTTTACCACTTAGGTGAAACCCACAAGCACGGGTATGGTGCTGACAAACCTAGAAACATAATCGGGGTGAACCGGGATTCGAACCCACAATCATAGGTTTCTGGCGTGCCTAAGGGACGCAACTCTGCACAGCGAATCGCGGCGCCTTAGACGACTGGGCCACCAGTGCCCCCCAGGTATGTTTATAACACAGGTAAATACTTTCAATTATTGTGTCAGTTAGTGAGAGTAAGTAAGCGAGGGGTGTTTGCCCATCTGTAAACACAGTACACTGACATCATGCCTTTGGACACACAAAATTGCATTGTAGATCAGTGCTAGAAAACAGGAATAAAAATAAAATAAAATTGTTTACCATTTTTGAAAGGTTTTTCTTGATCTGATCTTTGTTGTCCTTCCTGTACTGTTCTATCATCTTGCGTGTGCTCTCGACATCAATACCATTGGACAGATTGAAAACTGCTCTCAAATAAAAAGTAGAAATAGTTGATATTTTATAAACAAGAAAAATAAAACATAGTTGACACACATGCACCAGCAAGGCCATATTCAGACAACGGGCTGATCCCCACTTTCAGTCTAAGTCAAAGTCGTTGCCATGGAAACTAAAAAAAATATTCTTTTTTTTAATTTCCAAACTACCAAAAGGCACCAGTTCACCAATAGACCTATGTATGTGCCAAGTTTGGTAAAGATATTTCTCATAGTTTTTTAGTTTTGCCCTGTAACGAAATGTGACGGATGGACAGACAGAAGAACAGCACCCATAACTAGATCCCCCTTTCACTGTTCGTGTCTGAGCTGCATGTTATCTACACCAAAAATGGAGTATCATCGAAGTATCATCGAAGTATCATCGAAGTATCATCGAAGTATCATCAAAGTATCATCAAAGTATCATCGAAGTATCATCATCATACTTGTGTCCTGTGCAGGGTATCTTTATTTCGAGGGGGTAAAGAAATGAAGCCAAATTGTTTTTGAAAGAACCTACACATGTATTTAGATTGGATACAACCTTCTGTGGAGGTGTCCTAAGACCTTAATACAGTCAGATATTGTAATTCATATCAGAGTAAAAGATGTGATTTCAAAGATATTGGCCACAGTAGCACTAACAAGGGAAGTGACACAGAACATACACATCAAGTCAACCACGAGTAGACAGAAGAACAGCATGTGGCTCAACACTTTCTCCACAGCAGTGTTGGAAATTACACCAATATGTTACTTGTCAGAAGGAACTGTAGCTCTCCCCTGACTTGCACAATAGATCACTAGCCAACAACGGCAAGATGTGGATGCATCTGCCTTCCTCAGAGCAAGGAAAGGTTAGTTATGGTGAATGATACAGGCAGCCAAACTGGTTAGGATATACAGGACCATTGGAAAGTTACACTTTCATACATCAAAGAAACCTTTTCTATTTCAGGATAATTTCAGCACCACTAACACACTGAAGTCAATATGTACACAAAAAGGCAAATATGTACACAAAAGGCAAATTTTCACGAAAGATATTTATATCTAAAAGTAAATTCAGTATTTAATCCTTAATTGAACAGTGAATATTTTGTACAAATGAAATGATATTGGAACATTTCTCTTTCTCTTTAACTAAAACCAAACAGGCATTACGGTATACTGGTTGTGAGTGTTTACCTATTGTCTCAATCATCTCCAGATAGTCATTGAAATCCCTCAACGAACTGAAGTCCTCTTCTTTCTTGTTGAAACTAGAACACAAGTCAGAGTGGGTGAGTCTGATGTGATATATAGCCAGAGAGTGGGTGAGTCTGATGCTATGTATAGCCAGAGAGTGGGTGAGTCTGATGCCATGTATAGCCAGAGAGTAGGTGAGTCTGATGCCATGTATAGTCAGAGAGTTGGGTAGTCTGATGTCATGTATAGCCAGAGTGGGGTAGTCTTATGCCATGTATAGCCAGAGTGGTAGTCTGATGCCATGTGTAGCCAGAGAGTGGGTGAGTCTGATGCCATGTATAGTCAGAGAGTTGGGTAGTCTGATGCCACGTATAGCCAGAGTGGGGTAGTCTTATGCCACGTATAGCCAGAGTGGGGTAGTCTTATGCCACGTATAGCCAGAGAGTGGGTGAGTCTGATGCCATGTGTAGCCAGAGAGTAGGTGAGTCTGATGCCATGTATAGCCAGAGAGTGGGTGAGTCTGATGTCATGTATAGTCAGAGAGTGGGTGAGTCTGATGCCATGTATAGCCAGAGAGTGGGTGAGTCTGATGCCATGTATAGCCAGAGAGTGGGTGAGTCTGATGCCATGTATAGTCAGAGAGTGGGTGAGTCTGATGCCATGTATAGCCAGAGAGTGGGTGAGTCTGATGCCATGTATAGCCAGAGAGTGGGTGAGTCTGATGCCATGTATAGTGAGAGAGTGGGTGAGTCTGATGTCATGTATAGCCAGAGAGTGGGTGAGTCTGATGCCATGTCTGGTCAGAGTGGGTGAGTGATATTTGAGATGTTTAGCTTCTTTTCTTAAAATTAATATCATTCACTGGTCCAACATAACACAGCATTACAGGTCCATCCACTGTAGCAGTTGCCACTGACAGCCATTAGAAATCTAGAAAAGTGTTGATTAGTATTTGCAAAAATATAAGTAGCCCCTTCATTGCCCCTTGTATACGGCACTAGAAATCTATACAAACCACACCAGTTACAGAGGGATAGCATTACCTTTTCTTTGGTGAGGTGAGGTAAAATAGGGTTTAACGTGGCTTTTAAGACTATTGCACTTATAAAGCGACGTGAATGCACGTGTGAGTGAGGCTGCTTGTACTAGCCCATTTAATAGTGCTAGTCTACTGAGATACCATGCAGCAGTTTAACATGAATACCCCACTCAGGCACAGCATACCGACTCCATGCTGACCAGTCCTTGTAATAAGCCCTTTATGCCGAACGCCAAGCAGTGTAAATAAGTACCATCTTTAAACGTCTTTTGGTATGACGCGGCCGGGGATCGAACATCCACTCTCCGGGCGGATGCTCTACCACTAGACCACGGAAGCAGTCTTTTTTTTTGGTAAAAAAATAAAGAGAGTCTTTTACAACCTCCCACCAGATTAGGTATTAAAAGAATATGATTACTAAGTGTGTCCTGTAGGGACACACAACTTATGTCAACCATGCCATTATTATTTTAAGCATGCTGTTGGAAACCTTATATGGAAATTTGAAACCCTGCATTTATCAAGATGCATCATTATTTGCGATGTATTAACCTTCTATTCTTTGTACAGTCAGGTAGTTTACATGCTTATCGGTAGTGTAAACAAGCTTCTTTTACGATTTAATCAAAGGTTCCTTACTCTCTAAGTATTCTCTTTCTAATGTCAAGTTCTTTCTCCACATTGGAGTCCTCGAAGATCTGTAGTCGGAAGTTGTTTCTCCGGAGAGCTGTGCCACATTCTGGACATGTCCCCGACCCCTTGATAAACAGCAGGTCCACACAGCTCTCACATCTACAACAGTGAACATAGCAGGTTAACACAGCTCTCACATCTACAACAGTGAAAACAGCAGGTCCACACAGCTCTCACATCTACAACAGTGACAACAGCAGGTCCACACAGCTCTCACATCTACAACAGTGAAAACAGCAGGTCCACACAGCTCTCACATCTACAACAGTGAAAACAGCAGGTCCACGCAGCTCTCACATCTACAACAGTGAAAACAGCAGGTCCACACAGCTCTCACATCTACAACAGTGAAAACAGCAGGTCCACACAGCTCTCACATCTACAACAGTGACAACAGCAGGTCCACACAGCTCTCACATCTACAACAGTGAAAACAGCAGGTCCACACAGCTCTCACATCTACAACAGTGAAAACAGAAGGTCCACACAGCTCTCACATCTACAACAGTGACAACAGCAGGTCCACACAGCTCTCACATCTACAACAATGACAACAGCAGGTCCACACAGCTCTCACATCTACAACAGTGAAAACAGCAGGTCCACACAGCTCTCACATCTACAACAGTGAAAACAGAAGGTCCACACAGCTCTCTCATCTACAACAGTGAAAACAGCAGGTCCACACAGCTCTCACATCTACAACAGTGAAAACAGCAGGTCCACACAGCTCTCACATCTACAACAGTGAAAACAGCAGGTCCATGCAGCTCTCACATCTACAACAGTGAAAACAGCAGGTCCACACAGCTCTCTCATCTACAACAGTGAAAACAGCAGGTCCACACAGCTCTCTCATCTACAACAGTGAAAACAGCAGGTCCACACAGCTCTCACATCTACAACAGTGAAAACAGAAGGTCCACACAGCTCTCTCATCTACAACAGTGAAAACAGAAGGTCCACACAGCTCTCTCATCTACAACAGTGAAAACAGCAGGTCCACACAGCTCTCTCATCTACAACAGTGAAAACAGCAGGTCCACGCAGCTCTCACATCTACAACAGTGAAAACAGCAGGTCCACGCAGCTCTCACATCTACAACAGTGAAAACAGCAGGTCCACACAGCTCTCACATCTACAACAGTGAAAACAGCAGGTCCACACAGCTCTCACATCTACAACAGTGAAAACAGCAGGTCCACACAGCTCTCTCATCTACAACAGTGAAAACAGGAGGTCCACACAGCCCTCACATCTACAACAGTGAAAACAGCAGGTCCACACAGCTCTTTCATCTACAACAGTGAAAACTGCAGGTCCACACAGCTCTCACATCTACAACAGTGAAAACAGCAGGTCCACACAGCTCTCACATCTACAACAGTGAAAACTGCACGTATGTCATAACACCTACATTTGAGAGTACAGTGTAGCTGCATGTCAGAACACCTACATTTGAGAGTACAGTGTAGCTGTATGCCATAACACCTACATTTGAGAGTACAGTGTAGCTGTATGTCAGAACACCTACATTTGAGAGTACAGTGTAGCTGTATGCCATAACACCGACATTTGAGAGTACAGTGTAGCTGTATGCCATAACACCTACATTTGAGAGTACATTGTAGAAATTGTACATTGTACATGTCAGAAAACTAGTGGTCGGACGATACACCAATGCATCGGTGGATCGTGATTTTTAACTTCTCGATACAAGTATAGATCACAGTCACACACTTTGTAAAAAGTTTCAATTCTTACCTTAAGTGTTTTCTTGAATAAGTGTTACACCAAACACTAATTACTAGTGAAAATGAGTAGTGAAAACATAATTATTTTCATCCATTTCATGACACTGCCAACTGTTAATCATTAGTGTGACAGGTATTTGGCTATCCCGTCTATGAAAAAGATGGCTTACGCACCACAGATAAGTGCACATGCAAGTATCAGATCGCACAGTTGGTGTATCGTCCCTACAGAACACCTACATTTGACTATTCAGTATGGCTGAATATCATAATGCCTACATTTAGAGTAGTTACTATAGAACAACAGCAAGTCTGACGTGACACCTGTGAATACTGTAACAAGAAAGAATGTTTGCAAATGCACACAAAACAAAGGCAGCGCCATCACTGCCTTAACCCGAAATGCTTCCAACACTGACTATTTTTGACTGTCAACATGCATGGATTACCTAACACAGGCTATGACCACCCCTACACAGGGTAAGTGAGTGAGTGAGTGAGTTGGGTTTAACGCCACTTTTAACAGTATTCCAGATATATCGCGGCGTGTCAGCTTAATGTGGGAGGAAAGCCCGAAGTGATGCAGGTCTTAGACGTTTACCACTTCGGTGAAACCCACGAGCACTGGTATGGTGCTGACAAACCTAGAAACATAATTGGGGCAAACCGGGATTCGAACCCACAATCATAGGTTTCTGGCATGCCCAAGGGACGCAACTCTGCACAGCGAATTGCAGCGCCTTAGACGACTGGGCCACCAGTGCCCCCACACAGGATAAGAGGCAAGAACATACAGAATGATGTACATAGGATTTATAGGGGAATTTGAGGTTCTGTGCATAAACATGTGATTATAGGGTATATGTAGTCGTCTTCACTAGGAACGCAAGACAAGGCTGACTTTTGAAAAAACAAAACAATAAATGCCCATTGGAAAGCTTAAACACATCACAATACCTAAAGTTCTGTAACTTATATAAAGCAAAATGTTCAAGTGGAAAAGCCATCAGTGAAACAAGAGGCTAAACATACCAAATGAACATGTGTATATATCTTTTAATGGACCACAACGGGATGTGTGAGTTCATTGGAGTGTGAACCTTCGGAGAGTGAGGACACATACTGTCATACTTGATTCTGTTGTACATTTGCTTGTAGGAGAAATGTTATTTTGAAGTAAACGTTTTTGTAAAACAATTCTTGGTTGAGAAAAAATTTAACATTTATGAATGATGGTAAAGGGATAATAAAACTGCACTAAACAATAAAACATCAGCATTTTTTCCCAAATGAGATATCCCAAATGTTTTTTTTGTCCTGATAAGTCTGTGTTGTTTATCAATGTTGTTTGTTTTTTCTCTTGAGTTCAAATTCTTCAATTCAAAGTAACGTCTTCGGAATACTTTTTACTTTCTTCGTAACATATGACTAGTTTTGCTTATATGTCTTTTTTGACAATAACCATGTACAGGTTTATTTTCTCTACCAGTACTTCATGATAAAATATAAATCATAGCATGATGAGGGCACGTTTGTTCTGATCGAAAATAGGACAATCTATATGTTATATGCTCCTTTCTTTATATGAAAAAATGAAGTAGGACTATTAGGATACACATGAAACATTCACGCACAATGAGTGTCCACAAACGTTGACTAGTAATTTCAGTGAGGGGTTCCGATATTTTGTTGTTTTACATCTTGGACAACCTTGTTCGTCCATGTTCTCTGGCAATCTTCCGTTCGGTCTAACGTGGAATTACCTCCCTTTGACCAGTAAGCCCTCCGGAAGTATAGCACCACATACGTGGCTGAAAACACGGTCTCGGACTAAAGCAGCACTTGTCGGATTCGGTACCTTTTCGCTAACTCCTGGTATCATCGCCATGTGAAAGTGATTCATAAACACATGCTCATGATATAGTCGGAATTAGAGCTGGAACGGGTAACTCGGGTACTTGGGTCGGGTAGGTCCTGAGTAGGACCCGGGTACCCACAGGACTACCCGGACCCGTGGTTAGTCACGTGATATATTGTTTGATGACAAAAACTCACTCACTTCGCATTTCTTTCTGACGATGCATACATTCCTTTTGACATGTATATGTTTGAGTAAAGATAAAACTCCAGTCAACTTCAGTGTATTGATCGTTTGATACAAGAATCTAATTAGTTTTTGACAGGGCTGCGATAAAATAATTCCCAATCAGACATTTTGTTCCCAAATCTTGAGACCTGCAGTGGGTACCGGGTAGGACCGGGTAATAGGGGATCGGGTACCCGGGTAGTAAAGTTGGACTCGTCCCAGCCCTAGTCGGTATCGTGCAATCCCTGCTTTTGCCCAGAGATTTCTAATGAATATGGAAAGTGTTTTGTCGCTTTTATTTACATCAGCTCACTCCTCCAAGTATCGGCGAATTATTTGTTTATATATGTTACTGTTATATAGGCACATCTCTCCCGTACATAATTATACAATTGTACTTGTCAGTTCAAATATCTCATCAAAGATCACACAGTCATATATTTTTAACTTTATGATAGTATGCTGTAGAGTAATACTGTCCCTAGAGATCGCGGATACAAAGAAACATTTTCTGCGATCACAATACTGTTTCGGCAATGTGGTGTTACTCTTGTCTTTTCTGTTGTTCAACGCCGCAATATTCCAGCTATATGACAGCGGTCTGTAAATAATCGAGTCTGGACCAGACAATTCAGTGATTGATATCATGAGCATCGATCCACGCAATTGGGATCGATGACATGCATCAACCAAGTCTGACCACCCGATCCCGTTGGTCGCCTCTTACGACAAGCACAGTCGCCTATTTCCAAAGAACGGCATTTTAGTCATGGCGTGTTTTAGTGTTGTTTCCTACCCGAGTTGAACATTGATGGCTAGATACCAAGGTCCTTATGCGATAATAGGTAAGAAGGTCGATGAAACTCCAGGTCACCGAAAACGACAAGTTGTCTCATTTGTCAATTTGTCTTTAGAAGTGAGCGCGTGAAGTTTGATTTTAAACAGATCAGAAGGCTAGCCCCATCCTTACAAATTGTGAGGTGTTAAACAATCTTAATGTGAAGTTGGCTCTCTTTACCCCAGCACAACAAAGACAGTTTTAACTGCCATGTTTGTACATATGTTTCCAGTTGTACCTGGTCATGCCGACTTAGTCATGACAGGCCTAAGTGTAGCATTGCCTGTGAAACAGCATCCGTATCGCACCAACCCACTCATGTTATGCCATTTGGGTTAAAAAATGCCCCGGTTACTCACCATTGACGCCACGTCAGGCCTACAGGGTACAGAGACTAACATCGAGACGATCAGTTGAAGGGGGTCCGTGCCTTCTTTGAGATACTTTCTCAGGTAACATTAAGTGTTAGTCTTGCAAAAGTGTTCTTCGGGCATGCATTCGGTCAAGGTCAGGTACAACCGATCATTGCAAAAGTAGAACCTATTGCCTTTTTTACCAGATCCGACAAATAAACATTTGTTGGCCACTTAGACAAAATGTACTAGGAAGAACGAAAATCAGAGGTTGTTTAGGTGGAGTTTGTCTTTGGAACGGTTTAATCTCCAAACCATATCAAGGGCAGAGAATGTAATGGCAGATGCACTATCAAGAGTCAGTTGATTGGATCAGTACACAAAAACCGTTTTGCTAAATTATGCATGTATAATGGTAGCATGTATTTTATGTTCTTTTAACATGTTTAACAGAACGTGTTATGTAAAGTCTTTTATCCTTGAAATCCTTGTCCAACTTTAAAGAAGGTTTTCACTGTTTTCAAAGATTACTTTTTGAAGGGAGAGAGTGTTATGTGGCAGTAGATATTGTTGTAGGATTTGACGAGTGTTGGTGGCAGCAAATGTATGAAGCGCTCGTACAATACCTAGTGGCCAAACTGCCCCAGAATAATTCGAATGACTGTCATATATTATTTATTGTTGCTGTCACTTATTTTACCCATTGTATTGCCTTTTGTTATTGTAAACCTAAAACTACGTGTTTCAATATAATTTGACGTTGCCGTTTTATATTTAGTTGCAATGGATCGATGTTTATGCTGATGGACTGAAGTCCCCGAGTTTCATCAGAGTCAACTACAAAAGAAATATTTGAGCCGAGGCATAAAAACTGCCCCCACTGTGTTGCGAAACGAACGTATTTCATAAACAATTGTCTTTACATGCATTTAACAGCAGACGTAATTTAAAAGTAACATCGTCACGATATGGCTGGAATATTGCCGATGTGACGTTAAATTTCACTCTCACTCACCCAAGGTAACATTTCAGTTTAAGTATCAATAAAACCAGCAAATGCGCGGTCAGGTCACTGGATATTCCGGTCTATCACTTGATTGTGTGGTCAAGATGTGATTGTTTACAGGCTGTCCTCGTGTATAAAGTGTACTCTTGAGCAGCGACAGACAACAAACAAACTTTGAAATGCTAAAAGGGTGCGTGGCAGGTGCTACCGGCAGGGCAGGGCATGCTAACCCTTTTCGCGAACACCTTGTTTCACCATTGATTTCCAGTGATCCATTCATATAATTTTCACCATATGTTGCCTTTTGCGCCCAATGGAAATTGTTCGGTAGATAATCGAGACTTGTTGTTTATAATTTATAATAACTATTCATAGATCTTGTGTGGGTATTCACTGAACACACAGATGGACACACGAAAAGAGGAATAAACAGACACAGATGGACTCACGAACAGAGGAATAAACAGACACACAGATAGACACACGAACAGAGGAAAACACAGACACACAGGTGGACACACGAAGCGAGGAGTACACAGACACACAGATGGACACATGAAGCGAGGAGTACACAGACACACAGATGGGCACACGAAGCGAGAAATACACACATATGGACACACGAACAAAGGAATACACAGGTGGACACATGAACAGAGGAATGCACAGGTGGACACATGAACAGAGGAATGCACAGACACACAGATGGGCGCACGAACACAGGAATACACAGACACACAGATGAACACACGAACAGAGGAATACACAGGTGGACACATGAACAGAGGAATACACAGGTGGACACATGAACAGAGGAATGCACAGACACACAGATGGGCGCACGAACACAGGAATACACAGACACACAGATGAACACACGAACATAGGAATACACAGGTGGACACATGAACAGAGGAATACACAGGTGGACACATGAACAGAGGAATGCACAGACACACAGATGGGCGCACGAACACAGGAATACACAGACACACAGATGAACACACGAACAGAGGAATACACAGACACACAGATGAACACACGAACAGAGGAATACACAGGTGGACACGTGAACAGAGGAATACACAGGTGGACACACGAACACAGGAATACACAGACACACAGATGGGCGCACGAACACAGGAATACACAGGTGGACACATGAACAGAGGAATACAGAGCTGGACACACGAAGCGAGGAGGAATACACAGACAGATAGCACGACACATGAACAGAGGGAAACAGACAGACACATGGACACACGAACAGAGGAATACACAGACACACAGATGGACACACGAACAGAGGAATACACAGCTGGACACACGAAGCGAGGAGGAATACACAGACAGATAGCACGACGCATGAACAGAGGGAAACAGACAGACACATGGACACACGAACAGAGGAATACACAGACACACAGATGGACACACGAAGCGAGGAATACACACACAGATGGACACACGAAGCGAGGAATACACACACAGATGGACACACGAACAGAGGAATACACATACACACAAATTGACACACGAACAGAGGAATACACAGAGACACTGATGGACACACGAGGAGGAATACACAGACACACAGGTGGACACACGAAGGGAGGAGTACACAGACACACAGATGGACACACGAAGCGAGGAATACACAGACACATAGATGGACACACGGACAGAGGAATGCACAGACACACAGATGGACACATGTAGCGAGGAATGCACAGACACACAGATGGACACGCGAACAGAGGAATACACAGACACACATATGGACACATGAACAGAAGAATAAACAGACACACAGATAGACACACGAACAGAGGAATACACAGACATACTGATTGACACACGAACAGAGGAATACACAGACACAGAGATGGACACACGAACAGAGGAATACACAGACACACAGATGGACACACGAACACAGGAATACACAGACACACAGATGGACACACGAACACAGGAATACACAGACACACAGATGGACATACGAACAGAGTAATACACAGATGGACACACGAACAGAGGAATACACATACACACAGATGGACACACGAACAGAGGAACACACAGACACACAGATGGACACACGAAGCGAGGAATGCACAGAAACACAGATGGACACACGAATAGAGGAATGCACAGACACACAGATAAACACACGAATAGAGGAATACACAGACACACATATGGACACATGAACAGAGGAATAAACAGACACACAGATAGACACACGAACAGAGGAATACACAGACATACTGATTGACACACGAACAGAGGAATACACAGACACACAGATGGACACACGAACAGAGGAATACACAGACACACAGATGGACACACGAACACAGGAATACACAGACACACAGATGGACACACGAACACAGGAATACACAGACACACAGATGGACATACGAACAGGGTAATACACAGATGGACACACGAACAGAGGAATACACAGACACACAGATGGACACACGAACAGAGGAACACACAGACACACAGATGGACACACGAAGCGAGGAATGCACAGAAACACAGATGGACACACGAATAGAGGAATGCACAGACACACAGATAAACACACGAAGCGAGATATACACAGACACACAGATGGGCACACGAAGCGAGAAATACACAGACAAACAGATAGACACACGAACAGACAGACAGATGGATTCTGTGAAGCTGTTTTACTGTCAACGCATCCATCGATTATATGATCAATTTCATTGTAGTGGTTCTATATGGACTGTAATCAATTTAACCTTTGAAAATAATAGCAAAATTACCGGTCCAGTTTGGAGCTCTATATCAAAGCATTTATATACGTTTGATAGCAATTTGATATGAGTTGTTGGCAAATTATATTTGATTATTATAATATGTGTGGTTGTACACTGCGAATGTGAGAGGGAGAGAGAGAGAGAGAGCCCGCACCTGCAAGGCCATATTGAGACAACGGGCAGTCCCTATTAACAATCTCAACCCCCGACCCTCATCGCGGCCGCCGATCGGACTGGAAGCGACATAATAGATCTCACTCAAATGCTTGTTAATTTGCTACTATAAATTCACTGCTGGCAATAAAACAAATTATTGGCATAAACACGTGTCTCATTTGCATTGGCTATTGTCATTTAGCATGCATTATTTGTCAGTGCTCAGCAGGCAGGTTTTATTATCGGGAATCAGTATACAGTGTGGATTATTGAAGTCAATTAACGATTCTCCATTGCTCTTTTGCCACAAAGCACATGATCAAGTATTATATGTATATATGTGATGTTCTAGAGCGACACCTGTATTGCTGCAGTAGGGCGAGGTCGCCCACTACATAATACCATACTGCCAGTAGTGTTGATGGTAAGTGGGCGTGGCTACACCAATACCAATCAGACTGCACTGTGTTGTGTTGTGACCGCTCCTTACCGTAACATGAGCATGTGTTATATATACTGCGGGTAATACATAATATTAGCTCTATTCACAAAGAAATCCCAGCATATGGAAACGTCACCCGCCCAATATGGAAATGCAACTTTTGTGGGTATTTGTCAAAGTGTCGTAACTTGTTGTTGTCAGCGCAATTAGTGTTCCCTAGTGTCAGGGGCATAAGTGTCCACTAGTGTCAGCGGAATTAGTGTCCCCGAGCGTCAGCGGAATTCATGTCCCCTTGTGTCAGCCGAATTAGTGTTCCCTAGTGCCAGGGGCATAAGTGTCCCCTACTGTCAGCGGCATTAGTGTCCCCGAGCGTCAGCGGCATTAGTGTCCCCGAATGTCAGCGGCATTAGTGTCCCCGAATGTCAGCGGATTTAGTGTCCCCGAATGTCAGCGGCATTAGTGTCCCCGAGTGTCAGCGGCATTAGTGTCCCCGAATGTCAGCGGCATTAGTGTCCCCGAGTGTCAGCGGCATAAATGTCCCCGAGTGTCAGCGGATTAAGTGCCCCGGAGCGTCAGCGGAATTCATGTCCCCTAGTGTCAGTGGAATTAGTGTTCCCTTGTGTCAACTAAATTAGTGTACCCTAGTGTCAGTGGAATAAGTGTCCTCTAGTGTCAGCGGAATTAGTTTACCCTTGTGTCAGTGGAATAAGTGTTCCCTAGTCTCAGCCGAATTTGTGTCCCCTACTGTCAGCGGAATTTGTGTCCCCATGTGTCAGCGGAATTTGTGTCCCCGTTAGTGTCCGCGATCGTCAGCGGAATTAGTGTCCCCAAGTGTCAGCAGATTGAGTGTCCCCAAATGTCAGCGGCATTAGTGTCCCCGAATGTCAACGGCATAAGTGTCCCCGAGTGTCAGCGACATAAGTGTCCCTGAGTGTCAGCGAATTTAGTGCCCCCGAGCGTCAGCGGAATTCATGTCCCCTTGTGTCAGCGGAATTAGTGTTCCCTAGTGTCAGTGGAATTAGTGTTCCCTTGTGTCAACTAAATTAGTGTACGCTAGTGTCAGTGGAATGAGTGTCCTCTCGTGTCAGTGGAATGAGTGTACTCTAGTGTCAACGGAATTAGTGTTCCCTATTGTCAGCGGAATTAGTTTACCCTAGTGTCGGTGGAATTAGTGTCCTCTAGTGTCAGCAGAATTAGTTTACCCTAGTGTCAGCGGAATTTGTGTTCAAGAGTGTCAGCGGAATTAGAGTCCCTGAGCGTCAGCGGAATTAGTGTCCCAGAGTGTCAGCGAAATTTGTGTCCTCAAGTGTCAGCGGAATTTGTGTCCCCGAGTGTCAGTGGCATTAGTGTCCCCGAGTGTCAGCGGCATAAGTGTCATCGAGTGTCAGCAACATTAGTGTCCCCGAGTGTCAGCAGCATTAGTGTCAGCGAGCTTCAGCGGAATTAGTATCCCCGAGTGTCACCGGCATTAGTGTCACCGAGTCTCAGCGGATTTAGTGTTCCCAAGTCTCAGCGGCATTAGTGTGCCAGAATGTCAGCGGCATTAGTGTCCCAAAGTGTCAGCGGCATAAGTGTCCCCGAGTGTCAGCGGGATTAGTGGCCCTTAGAGTCAGCATTTTTTGTCGACATACAATGTAATTTCTCAACAAACAAAGCGCTTTTTAAACAGGTGTCTGACTAATGTGTCATGTCGTATAAATAAATACAACACTTCCCAAGTAAGTGATACCAAACTGACAAGTAACTGTTGGACTATCCCAAAACCATTGTCATGTTATCTTGTAAACCTGATAATTTTAAATAACCCTTTTATTTCGTTTCAGTGGATCAACAAATTTACGATATATTCGTATATTCCACTGTGTGCTGGCCGGTCAGTATTAATGTACCCTCTGAAATGGACAATGAAGTGACCAATGCAAGATCAAGTGAATGGTTAGTATTGAATATGTTGTGCATTGAGCGCGGCTCTTGCATCATGTCAGGTTCCCCAGGCCCACACAGCACACAGTAACCAACCCATTGCATCTCGGGACACGGGAAGATCCGGAACAGAATAGGTCTTCAGCAACCCATGCTTGCTATAAAAGGCGACCATGCTTGTCGTAAGAGGCGACTAACGGGATCGGGTGGTCATGATTTGGTTGAAATCATGTCATCGTATCCCAATTGTGTGGATCGATGCTCATGCTATTAATCACTGGATTGTTTGGTCCAGACTCGATTAGTTACAGACCGCCGACATATAGCTGAACTATTGCGGCGTTAAACAATAAAAAAGACAAGAGTAACACCATATTGCCGAAACAGTATTGTGAACGGGAAAAACAACAAACACCCAAACAAAAACATAGTGGGGTAAAGCTGTGTGTAGGATATTGGCTTGGAATTGTTCTTGCATAATTTCGTTTGGATTAACCAACTATTCCTGCCCTTCCGACTTTCCCTACGACAGGACCCACGATGCCCCGGGGATGCTTGGTTGGAAACGGCGAGTATAAATAGTGGTGTATAAATATTGATGCTATCTAATAGTCAGTGGGACTGGTGGGAGGTGTGAAATTGAATTGACATTTACAAGCTAATGTTCTCGTACATCAAACGATGGGACAACAGTGTTTTAGTCGATGTGAACTGCCAACAAGGACTTTTGTCTGTATGTTTTTTAAGTGTTAGAATTTGTGTTCATGTAGTCACGTGGCTAATGTGGGAGTGTATGAGAGCGTGGGAAGACGACTGTGACGGCAGCACGGCAGTGAGCAGCGGCTCGTGTAATTAGCTGGGAAAACGGCGACATTTCATTGTGTCATGCATCTTAAACACATCTCTAATGTTGACTAATATTTCAAACAGGAGGTTATTAAATGTATCATTTTACTACTAATTGCATCCTTTTTTTAATAGATATCGATGTTGAAGTTATCATCAATAATATGTTTAAAAAAAGGACAATTTCAAAATGACACATTAACAATTTTCTGATGTTGTTTATGATACAATTAGTATAAACACGCATCACTAAACAACATCAGTGACTACAGTGCTAAAATGTTTATTATAAAATTTAAAAAAGAACTCTATCTCAACCCAACCCGTCTTCCTTTCTACCTTCTCCACCCAGGAACTGACAGGACCATTAATCCCTCTACCTTCTCCACTAGCAACTGACAGTACAATAAACCCTTCTCCACCCAGCAACTGACAGTGCCATCAACCCTTCTCCACCCAACAACTGACAGTACCATCAACCCTTCTCCACCCAACAACTGACAGTATCATCAACCCTTCTCCACCCAGCAACTGACAGTATCATCAACCCTTCTCCACCCAACAACTGACAGTGCCATCAACCCTTCTCCACCCAACAACTGACAGTACCATCAAACCTTCTCCACCCAACAACTGACAGTATCATCAACCCTTCTCCACCCAGCAACTGACAGTATCACCAACCCTTCTACCTTCTCCACCCAACAACTGACAGTACAATCAACACTTCTCCACCCAACAACAGACAGTATCATCAACCCTTCTCCACCCAACAACTGACAGTACCATCAACCCTTCTCCACCCAACAACTGACAGTACCAACAACCCTTCTCGACCCAACAACTGACAGTACCATCAACCCTTCTCCACCCAAACAACTGACAGTACCATCAACCCTTCTTCACCCAACAACTGACAGTGCCATCAACCCTTCACCACCCAACAACTGACAGTACAATCAACACTTCTCCACCCAGCAACTGACAGTATCATCAACCCTTCTACCTCCTCCAACCAACAACTGATAGTACCATCAACCCTTGTCCACCTAGCAACTGACAGTACCATCAACCCTTCCCCACCTAACAACTGACAGTACCATCAACCCTTCTCCACCCAGCAACTGACAGTACCATCAACCCCTGTCCACCCAACAACTGACAGTGCCATCAACCCTTCTCCACCCAGCAACTGACAGTATCATCAACCCTTCTCCACCCAACAACTGACAGTACCATCAACCCTTGTCCACCCAACAACTGACTGTGCCATCAACCCTTCTCCACCCAGCAACTGACAGTACCATCAACCCTTGTCCACCCAACAACTGACTGTGCCATCAACCCTTCTCCACCCAGCAACTGACAGTATAATCAACCCTTCTCCACCCAACAACTGACAGTATCATCAACCCTTCTACCTTCTCCACCCAACAACTGACAGTACCATCAACCCTTCTCCACCCAACAACTGACAGTATCATCAACCCTTCTACCTTCTCCACTCAACAACTGACAGTACCATCAACCCTTGTCCACCCAGCAACTGACAGTACCATCAACCCTTCTCCACCCAGCAACTGACAGTATCATCAACCCTTCTCCACCCAACAACTGACAGTACCATCAACCCTTCTCCACCCAGCAACTGACAGTACCATCAACCCTTGTCCACCCAACAACTGACTGTGCCATCAACCCTTCTCCACCCAGCAACTGACAGTATAATCAACCCTTCTCCACCCAACAACTGACAGTATCATCAACCCTTCTACCTTCTCCACCCAACAACTGACAGTACCATCAACCCTTCTCCACCCAACAACTGACAGTATCATCAACCCTTCTACCTTCTCCACTCAACAACTGACAGTACCATCAACCATTCTCCACCCAACAACTGACAGTACCATCAACCCTTCTCCACCCAGCAACTGACAGTGCCATCAACCCTTCTCCACCCAGCAACTGACAGTACCATCAACCCTTCTACCTTCTCCACCCAACAACTGACAGTACCATCAACCCTTCTCCACCCGACAACTGACAGTGCCATGAACCCTTCTCCACCCAACAACTGACAGTGCCATCAACCCTTCTCCACCCAACAACTGACAGTACCATCAACCTTTCTCCACCAAGCAACTGACAGTACCATCAACCCTTCTCCACCCAGCAACTGACAGTGCCATCAACACGTCTACCTTCTCCACCCAGCAACTGACAGTATCATCAACCCTTCTCCACCCAACAACTGACAGTATCATCAACCCTTCCCACCCAGCAACTGACAGTATCATCAACCCTTCTACCTTCTCCACCCAGCAACTGACAGTATCATCAACCCTTCTCCACCCAACAACTGACAGTACCATCAATCCTTCTCCACCCAGCAACTGACAGTATCATCAACCCTTCTCCACCCAACAACAGACAGTACCATCAACCCTTCTCCACCCAACAACAGACAGTATCATCAACCCTTCTCCACCCAACAACTGACAGTATCATCAACCCTTCCCACCCAACAACTGACAGTATCATCAACCCTTCTACCTTCTCCACCCAACAACTGACAGTATCATCAACCCTTCTCCACCCAACAACTGACAGTACCATCAACCCTTCTCCACCCAACAACTGACAGTACCATCAACCCTTCTCCACCCAGCAACTGACAGAACCATCAACCCTTCCCCACTCAACAACTGACAGTATCATCAACCCTTCTCCACCCAACAACTGACAGTACCATCAACCCTCACGAAATTCCCGGTATATTTTGTTTGATTTATGCCTGTACGATGATGCGCACTCGAGGGCCAGTTACTGATGGTCGACCCATAGATAATTACTGTATAATCACTGACAGGAACGAACATCTGCTCGTTCCCCTACAGGTCGGCTTACCGACAATTACCAAATTATGTACTTATAAACATCTTGTGTAACGATTGGTTGGACGGTGAAAGGACTGGCGCATATATTTACAGCGCTTTTCATTGTGTAAATACCATATCATCATCCATGTTGGTTTGATCCCGAACTGACCCCATAATGGCAGATTTCCGTAATCAGCTCCAATTTAGTGGAATTACATATGGCGGCCTAGTGTGTTTATTAGTAAAATGTTTATGATAAAAGCCTGACTCCCAAGTCCTCAGTAGTATAATTAGCCTGGTTTCCGCGTGGTCGTACTAGACACCACAACGTTTTAGCGTTATTTGTTGTGTCAATGCAACACAAAATGTCACCGTCGTTCTCATTTCAATTTTATCTGACATTTGAAATCAGACTTTTTACCAAACGGATATGTTGGTAAACAAAAGAAAGAAAATGGCAAAGTGGAGTTTCCCCCCGCATGGCACGGTGGTTATAGGTAGAGTTGTCAGTTCATTGTATGACATGTGCACAAATGTGGGAAATGTACAGGCTGGCATTATAATCACATAGTAATGAATAGACTCGCTGAAAACGTTTTTTGAATATCTATAGTTCAGTATTGTCTTATTTAAGTTTGAATGGAACTCTGCAAGGTAGTACACCTAACAGAAGCTACGTACTCCTAACAACGCGTTATTTCCTATACGTATGTCATGTTTGTTGTAACTACGTGCATATTCCCATATGTAAGGGATCGATGAGTGAGTGAGTGAGTTGGGTTTTACGCCTTTCTTAACAGTATTCCAGTTATATCGCGGCGTGTCAGCTTAATGTGGGAGGAAAGCCCGAAGTAATGCAGGTCTCAGACGTTTACCACTTCGGTGAAACCCACGAGCACTGGTATGGTGCTGACAAACCTAGAAACATAATCGGGGCGAACCGGGATTCGAACCCACAATCATAGGTTTCTGGCGTGCCTGCCCAAGGGACGCAACTCTGCACAGCGAATCGCAGCGCCTTAGACGACTGGGCCACCCGTGCCCCCTAAGGGGTCGATGAACGGTTCTCGGTAGGATCTGCCAACTGTAGAGTCAATGGCTTGCGGTATATGCAAGTTTGCTTTATACAAGTAGATATACACAATAAGCACTATGTGACACGTCTTCACATGGTGCTAATGGTTGTAGCGTTGGTGCCCCAGAGCACCTAGCCTAACCCTAGCTAAATATAAATTCCAATGTCAATGCAAGAGAATAACCAATCAAGATATTCTGCCGAAACAGATTCAATTTGGAGAAAAAGGGCAAAATAGCTGTTGGAAATAATATAAATGTACCACTGAAAATCAGTGATGACACCAGGTGTTCGCGAAAATGGAATGAATGTCCCTAGCGAAGTGTTAGCCTTCCTTGTTTCGTCTCTGGAAGAAGGCTTATTTTAGCTACGGATTAAGACATATATACTTACCGACAAAAGAAACGCGTATAGCATACATGTTAGTTAATATATGAAGAATTACTGATATTCAAGAGATATTAGATTGGTTCGACGCACAAACGAACATACTGGTATGTTGTTTGAATCGACGCCCATGAATGTATCACATGTGACGTCATAGACCCAAGACTCGAAATGCGCCATTTGTCTCAAGAGGTTTAGCGTGTAAAGTTTGGAAATCACGTGCAGCACATCGTGATAAGAATAAAGACACTGTGGTAACAGTTGACTATCAAAAAGTGATGAAAAGGTGAGCATATCCTTCCCTACCGGCGCCACCCGTCACAAACACATGCAAAGGCAAGTCAATTGTTCGCGTGAAAAAATCTTTTGAGCAAGTGTTGTATGGCGCTGTTTGAAATTTTCATAGAAATAGCATGCTTGATTGTACCTCGCAAAAAAATATAGACATCGAGGGCTGGAGCTTTGAGATGTTGCCCATGGAGATGTTGAAAACTGCTGAGGCGGTATGTTGTCGATTGTCTGCTACGATACCTGCTCAAAATATAAGGTGTGCTGTAAGTTGTCAGTCGGTACATAACTGCTAGGCAAGTGAGTTTTAGATTGTCTATCTGCTAGGGAGGTGAGCTGTAGATTGTCTGTCTGTATGTTATAACTGTTATGGAGGTGAGTTGTAGATTGTTTATCTTTGTGTTATAACTGCTAGGGAGGTGAGTTGTAGATTGTCTGTCTGTAAGTTATAACTGCAAGGGAGGTGAGTTGTAGATTGTCTATCTGTAAGTTGTAACTGCTAGGGAGGTGAGTTGTAGATTGTCTGTCTGTAAGTTATAACTGCTAAGAAGGTGAGCTGTAGATTGTCTATCTGTAAGTTATAACTGCTAGGGAGGTGAGTTGTAGATTGTCTGTCTGTAAGTTATAACTGCTAGGGAGGTGAGTTGTAGATTGTCTGTCTGTAAGTTATAACTGCTAGGGAGGTGAGTTGTAGATTGTCTGTCTGTAAGTTATAACTGCTAGGGAGGTGAGTTGTAGATTGTCTGTCTGTAAGTTATAACTGCTAGGGAGGTGAGTTGTAGATTGTCTGTCTGTAAGTTATAACTGCAAGGGAGGTGAGTTGTAAATTGTCTGTCTGTAAGTTATAACTGCAAGGGAGGTGAGTTGTAGATTGTCTGTCTGTAAGTTATAACTGCTAGGGAGGTGAGTTGTAGATTGTCTGTCTGTAAGTTATAACTGCAAGGGAGGTGAGTAGTAGATTGTCTGTCTGTAAGTTATAACTGCTAGGGAGGTGAGTTGTAGATTGTCTGTCTGTAAGTTATAACTGCAAGGGAGGTGAGTTGTAGATTCTCTGTCTGTAAGTTATAACTGCTAGCGAGGTGACTTGTTGATTGTCTATCTGTAAGTTATAACTGCTAGGGAGGTGAGTTGTAGATTGTCTGTCTGTAAGTTATAACGGCTAGGGAGGTGAGTTGTAGATTGTCTGTCTGTAAGTTATAACTGCTAGGTAGGTGAGTTGTGTTTGTCTATCTGTAAGTTATAACTGCTAGGGAGGTGAGTTGTAGATTGTCTATCTGTATGTTATAACTGCTAGGGAGGTGAGTTGTAGATTGTCTGTCTGTAAGTTATAACTGCTAGGGAGGTGAGTTGTAGATTGTCTGTCTGTAAGTTATAACTGCTAGGGAGGTGAGTTGTAGATTGTCTGTCTGTAAGTTATAACTGCTAGGGAGGTGAGTTGTAGATTGTCTGTCTGTAAGTTATAACTGCTAGGGAGGTGAGTTGTAGATTGTCTGTCTGTAAGTTATAACTGCTAGGGAGGTGAGTTGTAGATTGTCTATCTGTAAGTTACAACTGCTAGGGAGGTGAGTTGTAGATTCTCTGTCTGTAAGTTATAACTGCTAGGGAGGTGTGTTGTAGATTGTCTGTATAGTCTAACTGCTATATTTCGGGGTGCGTGTGTGTGTGTGTGTGCGTGTGCGTGTGCGTGTGCGTGTGCGTGTGCGTGTATGAGTGTATATGAGCGTATGTGCATGTATACATGAATATTTTTGTATGTGTATGTGTGTATCAGTGCGCGCGTGTGTGTAGTGTGTATGTGAGTGTGCGTGTACGTGTATGTGTGTGTATCAGTGTGCGCATGTATGTGTATGTGCGTGTGCGTCCATGAATGAATGTGTGTGTATGTGAGTGTGTATGTTTATGTTTATGTGTATGTGTATGTGTATGCCTGTGTAAGTGTATGTGTGTGTATGAGTGTGTGTGTGTGAGTGCGTGTGTTTATGTGTGTGTATATGCGTCTGTGTCTGTGTATGTATGTGTACGTGTGTGTATGAGTGTGCGTGACTGTGTGTAGGATGTGTGTGTGAGTGTGTATATGTGTAAGAGTGTGTGTGTGTATGAGTGTGTATGTGTCTGTGTATGTATGTGTACGTGTGTGTATGAGTGTGCGTGACTGTGTGTAGGATGTGTGTGTGAGTGTGTATATGTGTAAGAGTGTGTGTGTGTATGAGTGTGTATGTGTGTGTGTATGTATGCGTGTGTGTGTAGGTGAGCGTGTATGTTTATGTGTATGTGTATGAGTGTATGTGTACGTGAGTGCGTATGTGTATGCATATATGTATGTAAGTGTATGTATGTGACTCGGTGTGTAGGTAGGAGTGTGTATGTATGTAAGAGTGTGTGTGAGAGTATTATGTGTGTATGTGAGTACGTATGTATGTCTGCGTGCGCGAGTTTGTGTGTGTGTATATGTGATGTGTGTGTGTGATGTGAATAATAGGAAAGGGAAGATTAATTTCTATCTTAAAGGGCCAGGAGCATGAGCATGGTAAGTGGTTAGTTACCGTTGGATGTCGCGAAATGGCATGTTGAGAGCATTTTGTAGGGTAAGGTTAGTTGTCTGTGGGTGTGGTGAATGATCATGCTATATTCATCAGGGTGTAAAGAAGGGGCAGGTTAGTTTTCTATGGAATGGGTCGCCTAATTATTCAAAATCTTCGGTTAAAGTTTTTTACAACTCTCACCGCTCTCGCGTTTTGAAAGCCATGAGTTCTAACACTGCAATAACGTTTACGTTTCTGCACTGGAGCAACTTCAAATGCTCTTCGTAATGACCGTTAATCGTGATGTCGCTTGCAGTGACTTTGTAGCCGGTGACTTAGCAAAATATACACTCGCCATACTCAAATGACGTCAGTTAACAGAAAACAATTAGAAGCAAATCTCCCGTAATTACTCGCTTGTCATTCAATCTCATATACTGTCAATCCGTGGGTAATAAAGTGCGCTGTATAAATGGTGACACGATCTTGTGTTATTGTGTAGGCCAACAGCTGGCCCACAGCTTATTATCAGCTTACTTACTTTGCAAGTCTAATTCATAATAGATTAAAATGAAATAAATATTTTGAACTTGATTCTGTGTTTGATTATACCAGTCGTACCCACTGATGCTACCAATGTAACTGTACACGTTCCCATGTATAATTAACATACATTAGTGGGAAAATGATAATTTGTTGTACTTTTCTATAAGCGTATCTATATCAATACACAATCAGTTTTGCATGTAAATAGTTGAAATAGATTAGATTCCTATTACAAATACTACATGGGAAATATATGATTATCATAATACGGCGCAATTATATAGTAATAATATTCCAACATTGATGTGTCCCATAATGATGACATGTTACATTTACTAATATTGACATCTGGTAATGAATTATTTGCAAATGTATTGACACTGCAATGAATATTCTAGATAGATATAATAAACTTATCTATATACGAGAGAACATGTGGGTATATGTAGGTGATATACATTAAGAGGTTTCTCGTTTGTATTTAGCTACAGGGAGCATCAGTCAACTGCAATACAATAATTGACAATCGGTATCGTGTGCGTATAACTTCTCTCGTGGTTTTATTTAGGGAGAAATACTGATAATTTCATGGCAACTTTTAAATGAAAGATAATATATGAAATCCTCCTAAGGTTGGTAGGGTCTGGACCGGAATTTACAGTCCTTAACCCCGGTATTCACCTCGTCATATTATCCAGGTAAATGGTTTCAGAGATACTGACTATAGGTTTATCACTGATCACGATAATCGTTCATAATCGGACGTTCATATATTCACATATAAATTGCAAGTTATTTCGTTGATTAGCTAACCAAACAAAAAAATTGCGTTTATGTTCCCATAAGCCGAAAAGAGATGGTCCACGCCCACTAATGGACTACTGTTTGCTGATTGGCTGATAACAGAATGGGCGTGGCTTGCGTTGGATTATTGCGCTTAACGATGTCACTGATTTCCTTCATTTGCCTACAGTTTTTTGATGTGTTAGTAATTAAATATGCAGTCTGTGAAGTTATTATTGTTGACGTATTTATTTATAGGAATTGACCTCAACATGTTATGTTTGCGTTTATGGTGGTATAAACGTAAATATCAATGAGCACACTACAGTATACGAATCGTTTTTTTCCGTTTATATCTCCAATAATGCAAAAAATACTGAAGTCAATTCTTAAATAGATGTGCTACCTGGCAAAACATAACAACCTGCATACACTGAGACGGCTCTGTTTTATATCTCATGCTTTTAGTATAATGCCAGCCATTTCACAGCTGGATACACTAAGAAAAGGCTAACGGCGAGTGAACGGTTTACAACAAGGCTAACACCTACGCCCATTGTTGTAAGAGGCGTTTCCAATGGCGACGAGGCTATGGGGCACGTCTGATAGGTCCGTTAGCGTACCCCGGGTGCATTGGGCGCCGCTCACGCTTTCATTGTAGGTTTGCCTGGTCCAGACTCGATTAGCAATATAACAGCGTAGGTGGGTATAGATAGGTTTGTATGTGTGTTCCAAGGGCTGGATTTCTTTGTAAATGCTCAACTATTGATTTTACGAAGCTTTATGGGGAACGTACGCGTTTGGGCAACTTAAAAGAAGCTATATTTAAGGCAGTACAACATTATATATGTACAACTAAAAGATTTGTGTAAAGAACTGTTCATTCAACAATGTATATATATATCTCTCTCTCTCTCTCTCTCTCTCTCTCTCTCTCTCTCTCTCTCTCTCTCTCTCTCATCTATAGTGTTGTATGCATATATATTGAATTTGAAATTGTGAAATTTTTGTAAATACCAGGGAGAGGGCATTCTAAGTTGGAAGAACTTGTCCCCCAATCCCGTTCACTCCTTGTGAATAAATATGTTTAAATCAACTTAAACGATAATGTGCCCTTTCCATGTGTCTAAAGAATACAGTGTTTTTTATTTATAAAAAATAAGTGATCATCTGTTTATGTTGGACAAAAATAAATGAGCTCCTAAACATTAAACAAAATACTCATCTCAAACCAATCCACCACGCCCTAGCCCGAAAATCAAATGGTAGCTCATTCGTGTTCTACTTACCTATGCAAATTTAAAGGCCTTTCTTAATTGTGATTCCGTGACATTTAAAAAGTTGTCATTTATTATTCTCATCAAAGGTTATCACGAACTTATTATCCCGATCACGTCACATATCGATGTATTCTTGTATGGTCATTGATACTGTTTGTCCCATTACACACACATATTGAATCACACATACATATGGTAATTTGAACTTTTTACCTTCTGATGTGGTTTAAACGAAGAACAAAGTCACAATCTGACCTGTAGACCTGTAGTTATAAGCGATTTTGTTATGGGAAAAGTTTCAACTTCTGTTGGCGTATGTGGGAGATGAATGAGCTGGCATGTGTACATAGGCCACTAGTTTCTCACGCACGCTGCACCATGGACGCGACACGCTCAGGTCGCACAAGATAGAGCCCCGATGGAATAATTGTCTCAAATTGTTCAACAAATGGGCGATTTCCGCAATCACCCATTATTACAGAATGAAAATATCGCCATCGCAGTTTGCTATTGTAATGAATAAGATGAGAAACACTAGAGATAACATTTGCTGTAATTTGTCATTAGTTGAGTTGATGAGAGGCAGCACCGGGACTGGCAGCCAGTGCTCTCACCATCGGCCGATACAGCAGCAGGGACGTCGTTTATAGTCAGGAGCATGTACTATGTCGGCTAGACATGCAGGGGACACCGTGAGGGATCATTCTTTGTTTAATAAACGCCAGGGGGATTAATGGTTTAAACTTAAATGATGACATGTTTTACATTTTGAAGGTTGATCAACAAGTACAAAGATTGTGGGTGTCTCCACAGTAAAGAGGACTGCATGTCCCGCATGGCCATCTTTACATCAATGTTGTGCCATTTCGTTCTGGGGCCATTAGCATCTTACAAATAGAAACTAAACTCGTGTTTAACAAATGGTGATTAGTTGTGACATTTGAGTCCTTGTATTCATGTGCGACTGTCAGCTGACCCAAGCTGCCCTGGTGCTGTTGGAAGTGCATGTCAAATGCCATCCTACTCCACCCTGTTCGACCTATGGCCTCTCCCCGACAAACTGCACGTGTAATATTAAGGGTCGGGCGAAAGGAGGAGCTCCACCGCGGATGTCAGCGCATATGGCTTTAGAAAAGTTGGTAAAGTTAGTGTTTGTAATTACCAACGTGAACTCTAGTGTCTGTGTCCCGTATCGCTCACTTGACACGGTGGCGGCTTGGGTCCTAATGGGCTGGGTGAAGGTGTTGGACGCGAGTACTACTTCTATTTATGTCAGGGGAAACAGTTTCTGCATCTTCTGCTCGTTTACAAATCGTGTCTGCCATGGACAACTTACTTACATAAGTGCTTACTTGTTTACCCACCAACTTAAACTTTTTAACTTAGGACATTACATCAACTGTGTACCTAAAACAAAGATTCCATATTGCTCATATAAATGGCATTGTACGGTACAGACACAAATAACTGTTGATGGGATAATCAATTAGGTATCTAACCAAGGTGTTTCCCACAGAGCAGTAAACATCACTTGTTATTTTCTTCTGCCAATAATTAAGAATAACAACTTTGTATTTCTTACGTGAAAAAAATAACAGAGTAATGAAAACATACTTTCTTCTGGCATTTACGGAATATTATATGACGACGCATGTCCTGTGTAAATGAATCAGCGTCGACAATGCCCTTGATGTGTGTGCGCAACTCTAATGTGGATGATTTCACTTTGATCACCACCGCTCAGTCCTACATTTGTCTCTGTCCCCCCAAGGCCACCGTTAGCTGTCTGTGCTTCATGCAGTTTTCTCTCTGTCTTTTTGTCCTCTAACTGGGCACGAAACGCCCGGGCTGCACGCTGGCAGCATGCTTCATCTCACTCCTCAAGTATTCCAAGATTATATTCTCTGGACCATGAAAGTAATTTTTTGGGAAGATAGTTAGTCTAAGGCAAGTTGACTGCCAGTGTGCGGCTGCATGGAGGCGCTTTAATGATGAATCTAATCGCGGGGCACACACCACACCTCCAGCTTCCATTGTTCAGGCAGAAAATACATTGCTAGCAATTACCACAAGACACCAGTCGCAACCAGTCATGCTTCATCTTGCACACACATATATTTTCAGTTTTCTTTCAGGCGGATGTAGCTGGAATATTGCTGAGTGCGGCGTTAAACAACAAAGAAACAAACATCAGGTGCATGAAATCGAGATACGACTAGTCAACAATGCATTGCCCATCAAGAATCAAAAGTTTTTATTTAGCTATTCGTGAAGAACCTTGGTTGGGTGCCCCCGACTTGATAAATATATTAAAATGTTGCTTTAAAACAAACTTATTGCCAATGAAAAAATATATGTGGCCAACAAGAAGCAGCGATTCCAACAAATACATTTGTTACTTTGTTGTATATCAGACTTAATTAGCTTTACATAAATATACCTTTGATCGGCGAAATAATAGGATGCTTCAAGTAACATAGTTAGGCAAGCATGATGTATACAGATTTAATTACACGAGTTTGTGTTTGCGTGACTGATTCCACGTAACGAATGTGGAACATTTGCATATTGATTTTAACGCACGTAAATGCTATATACAGTACACGTTACATTACGACGATTGGGAGCTGCTAGAAAATTAGTAATTTCCGTTGCCTAGACGATAATTCCAAATGGGTTTGGGCAGAGGTCAATTGTTTTGAAAAAATAGTCCATCTGACAGTTCGCGATCTTAGACGCAGATTACAGCACTTTCTACAAGACTCAGTTAATACATTACCAGTATAAACGTAGGTTAATCTATATATTTTATTTTCGATAAAAAACGAACTCAATTTTGTCCTTTCATTGAACCTATTTCATAAAGCACAGATGTCATGATGGAAACCAAATGTTGTGAAACCATACCAGGTGAAGTATGGCTTGAATAGTACATAACTAATTGTTAAAAAGGTTGCAAAATGAGCAAGGGCTTGGTTACATCAGAAGTTGAGCGACGGCCTTTGTAACGGACCGATCTTAATTAGCTGGGCTGGCGTGAGGCAGGGAGACGATCTTTGCCCGTATTTGTTTAGTATATAATATCTCTGCTTGGGACGGGCCTCCACCCCGTCTCACATAATGTAATCTGCACTTCTAATGTAAGGTAATGTTCCCGGTTGGAATTTCATCTGGTGCTTCCCCTTACATGTAGCTTCCGGGCTTGATTGTAAATTGTGCCTCCTTTACAGTGTGTTTGAACTGTGGCACTAACAATGGAAGGTGAGCGGAGGCAATCACGCAGAGGATGTGCTACTTCTTTGCTTCAGCACGCGTCCGGATTTGTCACACGTCGGCTTCTTTATCATCACATAAGCGACTATTTGCACACACAAATATAATTATGCTATGCATAGGTGTCGCGGAAATTCTCAACCAGAGATGATTGATAAAAAGAAAAACAAACAGTGCAACCTGACCATAAGGTCGAGTTAAGATGACATGAACAACAGGAAAGCAACACATTGCAAATGTTTCCTTGTAAATACAGCCCGGATTGTGTCGATAATAGTGGTGAAGCACGAAGTGAGATTGAATCGGTCATGTTTATGAATACATATTGAGTGTATATAACACATGGTAGTGTATGTACAGTTTATACTAAGCCCGATACATTACGATGCCAACATGTTGATCGATACCAGCAAGCTGTGCACACCAGCCTCGCCTAACACAGTTGCGAGTTTGAACCTTGCCGGTGTAAATGGAGCGAACTTGAAAATGTAAACATTGAACATAAAGTTGTGTTAGATATAAACCTACATCCTATAGCTCGTCAGTTACAAAGATGATGTTATCAAGGTGGGGTTCTCTACAACATAGTAACGAAACACACCCTTTCTTACACTTCTCGATAATGAACAAACTGCGTTTAGGGATGACTTCACGTGTTCTTGCTAGTATTTCCACTATCTGTTAACATGGGAAATATGGACAAAATTTACAAATAATTTATAGTGATACAATAAAAATTGGGGACTTGTGATCCCGAAATAATATAAATATAAAGACTAACAGACTACGTTCCAATATATATATGCGTGTCTGAGTGATAATAATGACTGCGGATTAATTCACTCAGGTAAGCAAATTAATATCTATGTTGAAACTGGTCCTTAAGTTAGATTGAACATTTCGGGAATATGGCTACACCCAGAGCGTATTCGGCTATATGTTATTACTTTTGCCAATACCTGTAAGTCCATGAGGATATTCTCTTTGTAAAGCTATTGTGAATAGATTATATCAATCCTGTTTAACTTTATCATGTACCTATATGTTGGAATATGTATTATGATTAACACACACTGCACCTATTCGAGTAAGGTATTCAGATAATGTGTGTCGGATGAATTGTATGAGTACCTTTCAATAATATGTAAATTGTTGTAGGCAGATTACGATCCTACTATGTCTAAATCAAGCTGAATCAATTATTGTCCTTTTGTATCATGTTCATTGTAGGTTCTTCATACATAAATTTATGATTGATTGTAAACATTCTAAAACTGACTGTACACGTTATTGAATCGGTGGCTGACTAACACTCTTCGGTTTATTCACTCAGTTCTTGTGTTATTGTGTGGATAGGCGAATACTGGTATCATACACGGAGCGTTTAAATGTATTTGATTATCACATTAACTTTCACATACATACATGCTCACCGTTAATCACTAGCAACTGATAAATGGAACCGTCTGTCCAACTAGTCTGCTTATGTTACGAAATGGTAATCCTCCAAAGGTGTTTATGACATTTGTGTTTACTAAATATTATTTATATGTTTCTTTTACTTTGCACTTCGCATTTGATTTATATACGAATAATACACTTGAAATTAATGCAAGCTGCCGACAACCTACTGAACGCATTGACACCAGTTCATGATACGTATGTCAGCCTCCATCACATCACTGCTGTACCTACCAGAGCGATAGTTCATGATACGTATGTCAGCCTCCATCACAACTGTACCTACCAGACACCAGTTCATGATACGTATGTCAGCCTCCGTCACAACTGTACCTACCAGAGACACCAGTTCATGATACGTATGTCAGCCTCCATCACAACTGTACCTATCAGAGACACTAGTTCATGATACGTATGTCAGCCTCCATCACAACTGTACCTACCAGAGACACTAGTCCATGATACGTATGTCAGCCTCCATCACATCACTACTGTACCTAGCAGAGACACCAGTTCATGATACGTATGTCAGCCTCCATCACAACTGTACCTATCAGAGACACTAGTTCATGATACGTATGTCAGCCTCCATCACAACTGTACCTATCAGAGACACTAGCTCATGATACGTATGTCAGTCTCCATCACAACTGTACCTACCAGAGACACTAGTTCATGATACGTATGTCAGTCTCCATCACAACTGTACCTACCAGAGACACTAGTCCATGATACGTATGTCAGCCTCCATCACATCACAACTGTACCTACCAGAAACACTAGTTCATGATACGTATGTCAGCCTCCATCACATCACAACTGTACCTACCAGAGACACTAGTTCATGATACGTATGTCAGCCTCCATCACATATCTAGTGTACCAATCAGTGAGACTAGTTCATGATACGTATGTCAGCCTCCAGCACTACTGTACCTACCAGTGACACTAGTTCATGATACATATGTCAGCCTCATTCACAACTGTACCTAGCAGAGACACTAGTTCATGATACGTATGTCAGCCTCCATCACATCACTGCTGTACCTAGCAGAGACACCAGTTCATGATACGTATGTCAGCCTCCATCACATCACTACTGTACCTAGCAGAGACACCAGTTCATGATACGTATGTCAGCCTCCATCACATCACTACAATACCTACCAGAGACACCACTTCATGATACATATGTCAGCCTCCATCACATCACTACTGTACCTATCACTGACACGTGTAATATGTGAGTAATACGTGTGTCAGCCTCCATCACTAGTGTTTTGTGACAATCGCTCTGATGCGTGTGTAATCACTACTGTATCACTGGTATACTGAACATGTCTGTGTTTATGCAAGAGCAAACATGTGTGAATGCATTGGAATATATAAAGGATATTTGTCACAGAGTGACCGTATATCTTCATTCGACAACCTTTACAGGTAATATAATAAATTTAATATTGATTTTAAATTTTCAGATAAAATGTATTATTGCACCCAAAAAAAATACAAAATAAAATATCGTACAAATGGTTGTGGTTTTGCCTGACATTCACTTGTACTAATATTTCTACACCACAAGACACCTTTTGAAATGCCGAATTGACAACGTTGTGGGCAGAACAATGTGGGACGGACCAACTGGTGTTCCCCACCTCTCGCCTCCCTGCATCAGCGCTGTGTGGCTCGCTATCATTGTAGGCGGATAACAATGGCTATGAAGGTGTCGGGCTGGAGTGGGCTCATCTTGGGCGGATGTAATCTATTTACAAACACTTGAAGACGTCAACAATGTATTGAGGTGCATGGCCGTCTCTGGGGGTAAGGGCCCTCAGTGAACGCGGTCAGCAGGGTGAGCTGTATGCGGGCCATGACACAAGGTGGGGGCAGAAATAACATACCCCTTCAATAAAGGCAGCAGGGGAGACCTCCTCTGCTAAAAAAGCAAAACTACTGAGAAATTAATGAAGTTGAGCGTCTTGCAGAGGGTTGATTTATGCCTGACATTGAAACACGTTGAAAAGTTTACAAATCCGGCAGATGGCGTGGAAACTGTAACGACTTGCCCATTGAAGTTGTGTTGAAGAGAGTGATTGTTAGAGACGAGTGGGGGTTTATAACAACGTGAACCTCAAGAGTCGTTTGTCCCCTTTGACAACAAGTCCCACTGTTGTCCTATACCTTTACTTCAAACACAATGCCTCTTCAATGCATGTCCACACAGCCCATACAAAGATGTAAACAGATTTTACCGATCTCGGAATTAACTTGACTCAGCTAGCACATGAACACATTTGTCAATACAAAATCTTTTCTTCCCGGGGACCGGTTCACTGAGAGACTTTATGAATAAGCTGTAATTGACAAAATAGCTTACACTCCAGATATCTAAACAAACTGTGCCCATATGAAGGGGATTAGGCCTTCAGCTATTTGCCATCAGCACGACATATATTGTAAACATTTAGATTAGTATATCATTGTACATTTTATTTCATCCATCTGTCAGCCGGCTTGGACATGGAGACCAGCATGGGCCTTGGGACGGGGCGTGCGGATGTAGGATCTGTATGATACAACAGGTACATGCTCCCTGGCAACACGGCCATGGCTAAAGCGGTTTCTACCCAATCACACCAATAGACGTGCATGTACCGTACATGTTTTATAAAATCGTTTTGGATATATTTTTGCGTGTTTTGTGAATGTTTGTTGTGATGCTTGAACATACTGAGCGGAGCAGCTGAATGTTTGATTCCGCTTACTGCGACATATATGAGTGTTAACACAGATCAATATATACACATGGTGACATGTGTACAAATCAGGTAAACGCATTTACCGTAAATTTAAAACATTGATAATCTTTATGGTCAGTTTACCTTTACATTCCAACAATTATAACAGTTTATACATTAATGTGTTTTTTACAGAAAAATGATTTTTTTCTCTCGATTATAGTTAAACATCTCACAAATGAAACTATAATGTCCCCAAAGGGTCACGTATGTTCTCACAAAGCATGCAGACACGGTCTTCTAACGATTACCATCATTGTCCTTCTGTCATGTTCAGTGAGAACCCCGTGACAAGATCATCTAACGTGAAATACTGGAATGATATATGTTTTGGGTAAGTAAAATTATGTTGCAATGTCCCTTTGAATTAGTTTGTAAAAAGGTTGTTCAGAGTGTCACGTGACTAAACATTTAAAGAAATGATTGGTTTATAAATGTCAGCACAGATATTTCCCCCAACGGTATTCTACTGGCTTTCTACTTGTACCAGTTGTCTCAACATTAGGAATTCATGTCCCAACATTTTCATCAACAGCCGGGATTTAGTGACTGTTAGTATTTTCGTGTGAGTATTTACAAAGATAGAGTATCACCAACTTTACCCTCTGCATTAGTGATAAAGAGTTTACTTTGAATTATGTTGCCAATATCTTATGAATGACACTTTTGACGACACCGAGACGATTTAAAGTAAATATCGTTAGCGTCTGATTATTTGCACCTTCTCTTTTATCGAGGTGATTTGTGTTATTGAGCCTAAAATAATATAAAAAATGTAATCTGACAATGATTGCATATTTGCGATGATACTTGTTTAACTATAGAATATTGTTTGATTGCACAAAAGTCCCTAGAAATACAAGTAGCTGAAGTATTTATTAGAGAACTTGATTACGTAAACAGTTGAAATTGAGTCAATATTAAACTGGGCTACGTGGCTGATAAGACGAGAACTGTATGTTTAATTCTATCATGTGTGATGCGGTTTTATCTACGAAGGCGATTAAAACAACACCGAGTAAATACACCAATATGTTCAAAGCTGAGCGTAGCTCGCGTGATGCTGAGAATGAAACCTGACTATTGTTGAGGAGTGGCATGGCGGTTGTGGGCACGTACACAAGTCACTGCCGGCCACATAGATACTTGCTGGCGTCTCACTCACGGCAGCAACACACAGCTTCATGTGACGAACGAGCACAATAAGAATCCTGTTCTATGTGGTTACTTCGATGTTTCACTTGCATATATATGTGATTAAGTTAAAATCACTATGGGAACAGCGAGGGTTTTGGCACCGAAACATATGTGGGTCATTGAAACCAAAACGATATTTTTCAATTTCATGATAGTAAATAGCCGATCATTTTAGAGAGGTCTTGAAGCTTTCTTTCTAGTTTTTAGCTTGAAATCGATATTATTGCAGTATGCTTACTTGAGATATTGTGAGTCATTAAGTATGTGGTATGTGCGCGTCTGCATGAGCGCGCGCGTGCTTGGAAATGTTTTAAAAGGTTTTTAATAGGTTTGGACAAATAGTTGAGACAACCTAAATAGTATGACTAACATTACTATCTACCAACCACCTTTGTTACTGATTGGTCAAGCAAAGGTTTCAAATCACAATAACAACCTCTGATTGAAACAAATGATTTGACGGCTATTTGCGCGTGTGCGTGTGCGTGTGCATGTGCGTGTGCGTGTTAGAACGACTAATTTGTTCCTGAAAAAAGTCAGACAAAAAGTCAGATAAATAGTTCGCCGTAAATGCTGGATGCTCTACCATTTGAATAGTCTTCTACTCCTTTCAGAGAAAATAATTTGTAAACTCTTCTGTAAATGTTTATTTTTCTCTCAAATGTTAACCTTCGTCGTTGAAGGCTTACCAGCTCCTTGCCAACTATTTGAATACCTGGGTGTTATCCTTCGTCTTAATGAGTTATACCCTCTATCAGAAGATACCGCCTCCCTCACACCACTCCCTCCCCATATCAGGGGATACTGTCTCCATCATACGGCTCTCTCCTCATATCAGGGGATACTGTCTCCATCATACGGCTCTCTCCTCATATCAGGGGATACTGTCTCCATCATACGACTCTCTCCCCATATCAGGGGATACCGTCTCCATCATACGACTCTCTCCCCATATCAGGGGATACCGTCTCCATCATACGACTCTCTCCTCATATCAGGGGATACCGTCTCCATCATACGACTTTCTCCTCATATCAGGGGATACTGCCTCCATCATACGACTCTCTCCCCATATCAGGGATACCGCCTCCATCATACGACTCTCTCCTCATATCATGGGATACCGCCTCCATCATACGACTCTCTCCTCGTATCATGGGATACTGTCTCCATCATACGGCTCTCTCCTCATATCATGGGATACTGTCTCCATCATACGACTCTCTCCTCATATCATGGGATACTGTCTCCATCATACGACTCTCTCCTCATATCATGGGATACTGTCTCCATCATACGGCTCTCTCCTCATATCAGGGGATACCGCCTCCATCATATGGCTCTCTCCTCATATCATGGGATACTGTCTCCATCATACGACTCTCTCTTCATATCATGGGATACTGTCTCCATCATACGACTCTCTCCTCATATCATGGGATACTGTCTCCATCATACGACTCTCTCCTCATATCAGGGGATACCGTCTCCCTCATTTGACTTTCTCCTCATATCCACAAACTTCCATCATACGACGTACGTGACTACTTCTTCTGTTATAAACGCCTCCTTCACCACCCCCCACCCCCTCTCCCGCTCCCCTATATAGCACCGGCTTTCCTTACCTGTCTTGTTCAAAGTCAAGTAATCATGAAGTTAACGAAGGCTGGTGATTTTCCGGCTGAACTTAATATGTTGGCGACATGAATGTTCGTGTAATTACTGGGGAATGTCGGCGAGTTTCAATGTTGTTGTTGTTGCCTGTTGGCAAACAGGTAATGATGGAGATACAAAAGCAAGTTCTTCTCTTGCCGTAAGATACGTTTCCTTCCTGTGCAGAGCACGCCGTGGGAGCTGGCTGAAGACGAGTTGTTTCCCTTCTACCTCTCCGCTCCCAGCAGGAGACCTTCCTTTATGTGTCGCGCTAACGATAACATTGATGGTGTACACGGGGGGCGGGGCCTACCGAGGGGATGTCAATAGCTCGCTGCCTGGGGGGGTGATGTCGCAGTAATGACGAGACATTGTTGGTCCCAACTTTCAATACCAGTCGTGTGAATTTAATACTCTGTTATTAATCTGTTTACATGTTCCTGCTCGCGGGACTAGATCGGTAGCATAATATAGGGGAGAAGGAGATTTCACAAAGTAAATCAGGGACCGGAGTGACACGAGAAAACATTGGTAAATTGGCTCTCAGCAGGGCAGCTGAATCTGAAGTCATTCAGTTGGCGTGTCTGGTGTGTCAACACACACTGTCATACCTGGTACGTTTGAACCCCACTATACTCACAACCACTGTCTCTCATGGTATATCTGAACCCCAGTATACTGCCATAACCACTGTCTCATAGTAACCTCGTATTTCTGAACCCCATATTACTCAGAACCACTGTCTCTCATTGTATATCTGAACCCCAATATACTGCCATAACCAATGTCTCATAGTTACCTCGTGTTTCTGAACCCCAATATACTTCTCACAACCACTGTCTCTCATGGTATATCTGAACCCCAATATACTGCTCACAGCCACTGTCTCTCATGGTATATATGATATATCTGAACGCCAACATACTGCTCACAACCAGTGTCTCTCATGGTATATATGAAATATCTGAACGCCAACATACTGCTCACAACCAGTGTCTCTCATGGTATATATGAAATATCTGAACCCCAATATACTGCTCACAACCAGTGTCTCTCATGGTATATATGATATATCTGAACGCCAATATACTGCTCACAGCCACTGTCTCTCATGGTATATATGATATATCTGAACGCCAACATACTGCTCACAACCAGTGTCTCTCATGGTATATATGAAATATCTGAACCCCAATATACTGCTCACAACCAGTGTCTCTCATGGTATATATGATATATCTGAACGCCAATATACTGCTCACAACCACTGTCTCTCATGGTATATATGATATATCTGAACGCCAACATACTGCTCACAACCAGTGTCTCTCATGGTATATATGATATATCTGAACCCCAATATTCTGCTCACAACCACTGTCTCTTATGGTATATATGATATATCTGAACGCCAATATACTGCTCACAACCAGTGTCTCTCATGGTATATATGATATATGTGAACCCCAATATACTGCTCACAACCAGTGTCTCTCATGGTATATATGATATATGTGAACCCCAATATACTGCTCACAACCAGTGTCTCATGGTATATATGATATATGTGAACCCCAATATACTGCTCAAAGCCACTGTCTCTAATAGTATACCTTGTATGTCTGAACCCCAATATAATCCTCATAACCATAGTCTCTTATAGTATATCTGAACAACGACTGTCACTCATAGCGTACCTCTTATGACTGTTACCAATTACAAAGTTGGATTTGAAAAGAAATATGATTAAAACCTGTCACCTACGCTTACTGCCCGAAAGGAATTACAAATCCGTGAACAACATATCCAAGTTCGGATTGTGCCATGTGTCATCAATCAACTTTTTAAGTATAGGTATAACATGCCATCTCCAATATATCACACAATATTTTGTAATTATGGTATTTTATAGAATTTATTTAAAAGACAACATTAAAAGAAGATACGACTGAAATCTCTGATTATTTATAACAATCATTCAACTCGGAGTGTAGAAACGGACCCGCCACGTTATAGATTAACGGAGATTTCTAACACAAAAACATTGCTTGAAAATCTGACGGATATCCCCAGGGATCAGGGATGTCATTTGCATAAACATTGCTTTTATTGCATCAAACTCTACCCTTATGAAGAGGAAAATAGAAGCGGGTATTAAAATCTCCAATAATAATGATAATAATAACAATAATAACAATAATAATAATAATAATAATAATAATAATTTATCTAATCATTCCTATTTCCCATTTGATGTATAAAATCTGGCAAGAGAACAAATCACAATCCTCCTCCTCCTTATGTTTGGAAATATAAAATCGAATTAAAGGCCATTGTGGACCGATGTTGTGCGGAGCCTGTGTTCTGTTTCCACTTCACTAAAAGGGTCGCCATTTCAATATTGTGTCATACGGGTTGTTTTCATGATATCCTCCGATCAATGCAGGGCGGCGACTCTGTTTTTTTTAAGTGAGTATCTCCATGTTTATGACCCCCGAAAGTCTTGGAACCATACTTCACAAATCATATAACCTTTCTCAAGTTTTTATATGAGATGTTTAAAAAAATCGAAAATGTTAGAATGTTTGTGACAAAGTATTAGAAGAAAAGCTAACAAACTCTCAAGCATGACAAATATTCAATGATATTTGCATGGAAACATTATTTTGAGTGGATATATCGAGCCATGGTATATTCATTGACTTGTGGTGATATGTGAAAGGACTTGCCCATCCTGAGAATAACATCGTTATAAAAACTCCACTTTTCAGGCTATATAATAGTCCACGTTTGTAGTCAGTGAAGCATCCGTTTCTTGGCGGAGCACGTCTCCCAAAGTCAGAGCGATTTGTTTCCAGGTAGGCTACATGACAAATTGATTACCGCTCTGTACACGGCGTGTAATGTAGCTCACATCGGCGGCGGCTGCCCCTCAAAGACCGTGTGGTGTTTACACATCAGATCCTCATCCTAACTGTCACATTCTTACACACGCTGCACTCACGCGCAAATCTCTGTCGACAGCTCAGCCAAGATTCAAAGATGCTGTCTTTAGTTGTGAAAGCATCTCCCCTACCTGCTGAGGGCTGTCCATATCGCCGTGTACATTTCATAGCTGTTCACTGATCCCCCCTGTACCTGATGACTTCACAGGCTCTCCACCTCCGTATGTGACAACACGGATCACATTTACACACCAGAACAAACCAACTGGGATGATTCAGGCTTAAGTGTCATACGATGGTCTATATCTGCAAATCAGTGATGCTTCTCTTACACAGATATTAACAGGGGTTGTAATCGGGACTATACCTAGCTCGTAATCTGAAACATTCATGTACAAATGTGTCTGCAATAACATCATGTGAAGAATCCAAAGCTAGACACATTTTCTGCCTTCCCCACACACTTCAAAGACCTACCACTACCCCGTACCCACTTGGTTTACAGCAACACTTGTGAAGGTTGTTCAGTTGGTTGACCTAAGGACTAGAATGGACCCGAATGTAAAGGTTTGGGTGTAACTGGTCATTTGGCTGTTTAAAACCTTCACGCTATAGTTTGACGACTGCCATAACGAGAACATGTAAATTTGTAATGCGGTTGATATGAATAATCACATATGAAAGTATAAAACTTGTCAATGTCTTAATGTCGGATGTGTCTTGTTGTCTAGTGTGGGCTAATATTAATATATGCGTTAATAGGAGTCGGCATGTGACTGTCTATAACTTGAGGTTTTGATTGACGAGAGTCGGGTCACAGTGTCTTAGAGTCCCACCAATTTGATATAATTGTTGTTTTTGTCTTTTTTAGTTTTTTATCGAAACAAATTAATTGGTTCTGGAAATTCTTGAAAAAACCCCTATTATGCTTCAGACTGTTTTTAAAAAAGAAAGAAATTGCTTGCCATAAAATTTATGTTGTTTTTCTCATAGTTTTAAATAAAAATATATCCGGTGTTGTTGGTGTAGCTGAAAAAATCTGATCTGGATACAGAATCTCAGCAACCACCCCCACCACCCAACCCCCGAATATCCAAATGGTCGTTCCGTTAAGATACAAGATTTTATTGCGCAAACGTTCTTTGTAGAAACAGTGACAATATTCTATAAACTATATAAACAGATACATAATAAGTTCGGATAACAAAACAAAGTACCAATAGAAAATATAATGTTAAGACCTAGGATTATCTATAACAAGTATTCCAGATTCATTTGAAGTTGTATACGTGATAGCAGATTATTTCTGTTACCTGGTTCATTATTTGAATGATGTCTGGGTTGACGAGAATCATCTTTCGACTGTTTGACACAGAATTTCTCGGGTTGACTGACTGTTCTTGATAAAACTGGGTATAGTGTACATTGTTGACATTCTTTTGTACGAAATGCTTGGCTTGACTTTGAGGGTACCAGCAGTGTGATCAGCAGAGTATGTTGATGTATAATGAGCTGTGTGACCGTGCACACATCTAACCTGTTTGACAGCAAGGATGGGTAGCAAGGGAAGCCAAGGCGAGGCTCAGGTGGGGCTCCTCAGTCGGCAGAGGCTAATAATGATCACTTCCGGAAGTGGCACGAGCCAAGGGACAATCAAAGCCGACATTGGCCGAGACGTTGGGACAAACGAGAGGTTTATACACAAATATTTCACAATGGCGGTTGTGTGGCTGCAGTCATCGATGATACGAAGACCGGCAAAGAATGCTCTGGCATTGATCCACAGCACAAATTGGCATGTTCGCGGCTCCTCATCTGAATTATGGCCAATTAGACAAGAGGAAATTTGATTTGTTGTAAATGTTACGTTCCAGTGTCGATTTGTTTGGTGTAAATTATACACTTGCATGACTGATGTCTGGCGACAGCACTGATGACAGGACTGTGTTTTGGAAACATTAGTTTTGATGAGGGACTCACTGTATAATCACGTCTCATTAAACAGAGCTTGTTGTCACCTGCTGCTTGGGGGTCGCACCTCGGAAACTAACCAATATTCTCATATAGATCCTTTACAGCTTTAACTCGCAACTAACACTGGTCGATCGTGACCAAGGGAACAGTGGTATTCTTCCTGGTGTCGGGAATGACATTGCTAATTTAGATGTAGTGAGACCAGTCTCCACCTGGGAAACTGCAGGTCTGCTCACAACTAGCGATCTGATCATTACAGGAGTCACGTAGCAACGATAACTCTAATCTTTACAATCGTTACATTTGTTTCATTAATATTGGATCATCTTGTTCGCTTTCATTTGTTAACATGAAGCTATGGCCAAAACAGTTCTATTTTACCATATGTTGGACCTAAATGATCAGTGTTCTTCGTAAGCCTTTCGTTAAAACATGCGAGATAAAAATCTCAATTCATTACAAATATCTAGTGGAAGAGTTTCTGATATGATTTATATGATTGTCAGCATTAAACTCATGTCTTTCATCTGCGTTATCCCCGAAACATGTCTCTCATCTGCTCTATCCTTAAATCATGTCTCTTATATGTTCTATGGTCAACGCGTGTCTCATTTGTGTTGGCCCTAAATCATGTCTCTCATCTGCTCTACCCACAAAGCATGTCTCTCATTTACTCTACCCGCAAAGCATGTCTCTCATCTGCTCTACCCGCAAAGCATGTCTCTCATTTGCTCTACCCTCAAAGCATGTCTCTCATTTGCTCTACCCGCAAAGCATGTCTCTCATTTGCTCTACCCGCAAAGCATGTCTCTCATTTGCTCTACCCGCAAAGCATGTCTCTCATTTGCTCTACCCGCAAAGCATGTCTCTCATCTGCTCTACCCGCAAAGCATGTCTCTCATTTGCTCTACCCGCAAAGCATGTCTCTCATCTGCTCTACCCGCAAAGCATGTCTCTCATTTGCTCTACCCGCAAAGCATGTCTCTCATTTGCTCTACCCGCAAAGCATGTCTCTCATTTGCTCTACCCGCAAAGCATGTCTCTCATCTGCTCTACCCGCAAAGCATGTCTCTCATTTGCTCTACCCGCAAAGCATGTCTCTCATTTGCTCTACCCGCAAAGCATGTCTCTCATTTGATCTACCCGCAAAGCATGTCTCTCATTTGCTCTACCCGCAAAGCATGTCTCTCATTTGATCTACCCGCAAAACATGTCTCTCATTTGCTCTACCCGCAAAGCATGTCTCTCATTTGCTCTACCCGCAAAGCATGTCTCTCATTTACTCTACCCGCAAAGCATGTCTCTCATTTGCTCTACCCTCAAAGCATGTCTCTCATCTGCTCTACCCGCAAAACATGTCTCTCATCTGCTCTACCCGCAAAACATGTCTCTCATCTGCTCTACCCGCAAAACATGTCTCTCATCTGCTCTACCCGCAAAACATGTCTCTCATCTGCTCTACCCACAAAGCATGTCTCTCATCTGCTCTACCCGCAAAGCATGTCTCTCATCTGCTCTACCCGCAAAGCATGTCTCTCATTTGCTCTACCCGCAAAGAATGTCTCTCATCTGCTCTACCCGCAAAGCATGTCTCTCATTTGCTCTACCCGCAAAGCATGTCTCTCATTTGCTCTACCCGCAAAGCATGTCTCTCATCTGCTCTACCCGCAAAACATGTCTCTCATTTGCTCTACCCGCAAAGCATGTCTCTCATTTGCTCTACCCGCAAAGCATGTCTCTCATCTGCTCTACCCGCAAAACATGTCTCTCATCTGCTCTACCCGCAAAGCATGTCTCTCATTTGCTCTACCCGCAAAGCATGTCTCTCATTTGCTCTACCCGCAAAGCATGTCTCTCATTTGCTCTACCCCTAAAGCATGTCTCTCATCTGCTCTACCCGCAAAACATGTCTCTCATCTGCTCTACCCGCAAAACATGTCTCTCATCTGCTCTACCCGCAAAGCATGTCTCTCATTTGCTCTACCCGCAAAGCATGTCTCTCATTTGCTCTACCCGCAAAGCATGTCTCTCATTTGCTCTACCCGCAAAGCATGTCTCTCATCTGCTCTACCCGCAAAACATGTCTCTCATCTGCTCTACCCGCAAAACATGTCTCTCATCTGCTCTACCCACAAAGCATGTCTCTCATCTGCTCTACCCGCAAAGCATGTCTCTCATCTGCTCTACCCGCAAAACATGTCTCTCATCTGCTCTACCCGCAAAGCATGTCTCTCATTTGCTCTACCCGCAAAGCATGTCTCTCATCTGCTCTACCCGCAAAGCATGTGTAGCATTTGTATTACCCCTGAAGCATGTTTCTCATTTATGTTACCCCTAAAGCCTGTGTCTCATTTGTGTTACCCCTAAATCATGTCTCTCATCTGTTCTACCACCAACACATGTCTCTCATCTGCCCTTCTCACCACGCACTTTTCGCCACAGATCTACGGTGGCATCCTCACTATTTATTTTCACAATTACGTGAAGAAAAGCTCTTGTTGAAACGTCGAAATTGTTATGCTTTCTGGATGCCAGAACACCTCAAATGGATTACAGTAAATAAATCGAATTGGTGACATTTTAGAAATCTTTCAAAAGATCTATTCAAGTTTCTTTTCCATTGCACTTGCCAAAATGAAATTAATTCTAAAAATAACTATCACAATGGATATTTCTGTTTGGGGGTATGTCTGACTTGCGTCCATGGAGTACAAATGTTTTGTAAACTTTGTATTATAAGTTCCAACGACGTTTTCCTCCTCCCTTCGCTCTCCATACACCTGTTGTTTGTCGTGGTTACCGGGTGCTCCATGGCCGATCTAAGGAATGCTACTTATTGATCTACCAATCATATGTTGGGTAAAGCACCCACGCTTAATTTCATATTGTCTTTGTTCCTAGCATATCGCTGAATTCAAAAGGCAATCATCTTTCTCTATTTGATTCAATATCATTTCTTGAGCCTTTTGGAGTAATGAAAGGTTACTTAGTAAGAGTGAGAGCTGCCCTGTCGCGACAGCAGAAAGACACAATTGCTAACCATTGTTTGCCAGTGTGTTTTTGCAATGTTTCAATTTGCACTTTGCCCGTTGAAAGCAGAAAAGTATTATGTGGACAACAGCCTAAACACTGGCAGTAATACAAATTTAGACACATATGCCGGCAGTTGTCAATAACATTCAATACGCAACAATACAGACGGTGTGATGAAGTGCGGGAGTAGATAGACTCACACAACTTTGATCGGGCATAACACATGTTGCCTTATTACAACCCAACATATACAACAAACAGCATAAAGACCACAACATGAATTGACCGATCGTTGAAATGTACTTAAAGGCCTTCATGAACCCCCTACTCTGACTGCCCTGAGGTATGGCATCACCCTAAGATAAAACATCTCGAGGCATAATACGCAATAGAGCGAGAAAAGAGGATAACCAATGAACCAATGTTGAACCAATCCCAGCAAAGGGCACATGTGACTGTATGTGTATATACATATTCACTTCTTTAAGTGGCATTTAGATGCTGATATGATGAACAGGGGATCTAGTTCTATGGATATAAAACCTTTTTTATTATAAAGCACTACTTGTAAAAAAGAAGTTGTATATCTATAGAAGTATCTTCCTTGTTCAACATACAGTTTGTTTGACTAAATAGGTGAAAACCTAAATAGGTGCTTATATCACTAGATATTATACATTGTGTTGGCCCCATCTCTTGACACCAGGCGACAGTTTCTCACAACTCATTCAAGGCATATTCAGATATCACTTGGCGCCAAACAACATATGCTCACAACACCGTGAAGGCATATTCAGATATCACTTGGCGCAAAACAACATATGTTCACAACCCGGTGAGGGCATATTCAAATATCACTTGACACCAAACAACATATGTTTCACAACCCTGTGAGGGCATATTCAGATATCACTTGGCGCCAAACGACAGATGCTCACAACCAAGTGAAGGCATACTCAGATATCATTTGGCGCCAAACAACAGATGCTCACAACCAAGTGAAGGCATATTCAGATATCATTTGACACCAAACAACAGATGTTCACAACCCAGTGAATGCATACTCAGATATCATTTGGCACCAAACAACAGATGTTCACAACCTAGTGAAGGCATACTCAGATATCACTTGGCGCCAAACAACAGATGCTCACAACCCAGTGAAGGCATACTCAGATATCACTTGGCGCCAAACAACAGATGCTCACAACCCAGTGAAGGCATACTCAGATATCACTTGACGCCAAACAACAGATGCTCACAACCCAGTGAAGGCATACTCAGATATCACTTGACGCCAAACAACATATACTCACAACCCAGTGAAAGCATATTCAGATATCATTTGGCGCAAAACAACAGATGTTCACAAACCAGTGAAGGCATACTCAGATATCACTTGACGCAAAACAACAGATGCTCACAACCCAGTGAATGCATACTCAGATATCACTTGACACCAAACAACAGATGTTCACAACCCAGTGAAGGCATATTCAGATAACACTTGACGCCAAACAACATATACTCACAACCCAGTGAAAGCATATTCAGATATCATTTGGCGCAAAACAACAGATGTTCACAACCCAGTGAAGGCATATGCAGATATCACTGGACATCATCCTGTGTGTTGGTCCAAGAGGACACCATGTATCTGTTAAGTATCTGTGTGTCCTGTTTGCATGTGTAATCGTGTGCTGTATGTGGGCACTGAATCTGACACACGTCGACTCTAGTGAGCGGGTTTCTCCAATCTGGGATCTATTACTCCCCTTGAGGCACCCCCTTCACATAGAACAATCATGTGCGCTGAAAGTAAAATACCTTGTGTCAAAAGTTGTGTAAACGAATTTAGGTTCCTGTAAATATGTTACATGGGTAGGAGTGTGGGTGGTTTACTTTCTCCTCAGGTTCTCAGGCCGACATATGGCCGCATATGTTCCCCCAGCACCAGCTTGATGCACGTGGGCAACAGACGACGCGAAGCTGTTCAACTGTTCCAAACATTTATCCGTTCAAAGCCAAAACTGCTTTGGGTGGGCAACTGGTCGACTGGCTGTGCCTTCACCACAATATGCGAATGTGGTAGTTCTCATCAAGAGCACGAGCAACTACCTCTATGAGAACGGGGGATAGTTTGAGTATGCTCATGTTTTGCCAGAAACGCTGAGTTTACAATATGATGTGACCTGGACCGCCACATCCCCAATAGAGCCTGAGAAACGTGGGTGTTTGGCCGCCTCTCTGCTCCTAGATCACTGAACTCAAAGCAAAGTCCGTACTGGACAGTTTACAAACTGTTCATCCATATGCCCGTCATTTAGTGTTTCTTGTAGGATCTATTTGCTCTTCTGGAGTGCATGCTCCGATTCTGTAGCATCCCATGACGAGGGATACGGGAACATACCACTAAATTTACTGGGGATCACCTTCAGTTGTCCAAATGTTCTACCTTAAAACAGAGTATCACAAATTTCAATTTCCACAGCTGATATATGAATCAAAAATAAAATAGAGCAAAATTGTAAAGTTACTTGCATACGATATACGTAATCTCGGCAAATTATCATAAACAATCATGTGAAATGCTTCACGACAATATTCAAGTTTTATTCCCTGCTTATAAATAGTTTCCTTCTGTGCCGATAACAAGAATAAAGCCCAGTTTTCCAACAGACCTTTGTACCAATAAGTATATGTATCTCAACGGCTAAACTGAGGAACAAAATAAACTATGCCTCTCAATTGTTTTTCCCATATAATTGAAGTAAGCGATATTATAAAAAAACAAAAACTGTACTGGTACTTAGTCAGCACTCAAAGCATACTTCTACATCGTTTCATTTAAAAAATATATAATTAAAATTATTAAAACTTTAATTTTCTTTTGACAACATGCTTAATACGCAACTGCAAAAAATCATGGTATGGGTCATGTTGTTGTAAATTCATTTCCTACCCCATTGAACCAATTGAAATTTACACAAACATTACCAAGCCACGGACTACCTCTTACAAACTGTTGCAAGAATGAGTGATGTTTAAATGGCCATAACAAAATGTAACAGCAGTTGTTTCAATTTTCAATTACATAAAGAAATTGGGTATACTTTCTTTTGCCCCTCAGTTTATGACAGATTAACAACTAACACAAGTTTAGCACCAGCTCCTATATTTATTTAATAGAATATTTTTAAAGCATGCATGCATCGCAATAAAGTGATGTCTTATCTTATAAATAGACTAGGTTAATAGACGAATATGCCAAAAGAACCGAGACTCTGTACAAATGTTTATGCTATGTATGAAACAGACTAGATGTGTGATAGCTAAATGCAATGTGCGATGTGATTATTTCTATATTTTAGACTAACTATATATAATATACAACTTAACATGCTTAAAATCGCCTTAAAATCACCAACTATTTTACTAATAACCATATGACACGTACGGCCGAGTATACGCAGTGCACGACTAACATAGGTTATGCTATGCACGACTTCCCATATGTAAAGCGCTGGCCCTGTGATTCTATATATGCTAAGCGCGTCAAGCTTCAACTTACAACAAGCGCGACAACTTACGACATGCAATGTACGAATACATATATGCCATGTACGATTAACTGTACGCCACGTACAACGAAAGTGCTATATACGACTTACTTAATGCAATGTAGGGTTAACTTAATGCCATGAACGGCTAATTGTATACTAGATAAAACTAACTATATGTCATAATTGGAAACGTTTATGCTATGTAAGACTAACTCTATGGAATCTACTGATATTTTTATGCTAAGTAAGACTTACTATATGCCATGTAAGGCTAACTTTATGCTACGCTCGTATGTCCGTCGGGCTTCTTATTTGAACAGTATTCAATAAGCAATTACCTCCTGACAGACTATTGTATGTTCTCCTGTTGCTATTGCTGTTAATGTTCATGACGTGCGTGTTTACGTCATTATTACACAATGACAAATGACGCGGTGGTGGCACGGGTGGGAACCGGAATTTGCTGTGCAGAGTGGCGTCCCTTAGGCGTGTCAGAACTCTATGATGGTGGGTCCGATTCCCGGTTCGCACTATCTATGTTTTTTGGTTTGTCAGCTCCACACCCATGTTTCAGCAAAGCAGTAAAAGTCTAATCCGTGTATCACTTCGGGATTTCCTACTACAGTAAACTACGGTTATAACGAACACGCTTATAACGAACTGACGGATATAACGAACTTACTTTTTTTGTCCCGACTATTTGCTGTAGTTATGCTGTATATATGCATATAACGAACTACGGTTATAACGAACTAAAATTAGTAGTCCCTTTGAGTTCGTTATAACAGTACTTTACTGTACATTAAGCCGACACGCCGAAATATGTCTGTAATAGTGTTAAAACGACATAAAGCCCACCTCACTCGCACACTATTGACTTAAAGAAAAGAGTTGATGGTAAATCATTATGTATGTGTAATGGAAAGAGTTATATATCTAGATTATCTCATACTATTACCATGCAAAAGTATGGAAACATATATGAATCATTTCTTACTTGAAACAATAATTTACAAACTTCGTAAATTAAGCAGGGACTATGGCATTTTACAGCATAAAGCATCAACGCGGTCTGTTATTCATGGGTAGAGGCTTCGTCATCGTTCACAGCCAACTAGTCTTACGACAGACCCTGCAGCACATATTTCATCAACGGACCTTTTCTCATCCCAATCGTAATCTCACCCCTTCTCAACTCGAATATATAGCATCATGTCATTAACCAGCTTTGTTTACTTTTAAGAAGTTTAACCCCACTCATGAATAGTATTGTCAATACTTCCATTATTTTCTAAATTGTATGTATCACCAACATAATCTCCACGTCACCTAATTCAATATAAAAACATGATTTAATTATGATTTGTCAACAGTTCACGATAATCAAATCATGTATACAGACATGCGTTTAAAGCAACTTCATGTAATAATTGTGACCCAAATCTGCCAAGCAAACAATATACGTGAATGAAGACATAAAAAATACGAGTAATATTTCTGCTTCAAAATTCTGTTATGCTTCCCATAAAGGTTAAATTGTGTTGTAGATAACAAACAAAAGTATATATGTACAGGCAACAATATTAGAGTACACATGCAGTTGACGTTGGAATGACACAAGGCAATATGCATGACTTTCCAAGTTTCCAACCTGTTCTGCTGCCGTATACTAGGGAGTAAATGCTTTCACAGACAGTTCCAACTTTTCCAGAAGCCGTGACACGAACACGTGTTTTTCATTGCTGATTTCGAGCGGAAAAGACTTGATAACATTTGATAACTCAGATTAACCTTGTGTCCCGAGGCCAAAAAGATAAGATTGAATGAAATTCATACTGTTTATGGAGAATAAACGATTTCAAGATTTTGGAGTGCGTCTTACAAAGATGCGTCAATATATAAATTGATTAATTTCGATATAAATGTATATACCGCACATTCTTGTAATTTACATAAAACTGTATTGACAAGCTTTTTTAATGCGCTTTAATTAAGTGAGCTTTATTGCATGTTCGTGTAATCACCTGCTGTTATAGTTTACATTTCACAGCTGAGTCGCACGTGCGGAACTATGTCAATTTCATGTCAACAGGATACGTTTGTTTATTTCTTTACCAAAACAATTCTCCGCTCGAGTGTCTGTCTCAGTATCAGCAGGTATTGGTAGTGTGTGGAGCGCGATTCAGCTTTCCTGTTAGAGCAGGAGCAAGACATGGCCCCGGAGTAAGGTCACATCCTGCAAGGCACTGGTGTCGGCGTGTTTCCTTTTGCTTACAGCACCATCTGCAAACAAACAAATACATTCTTAATTCAAGAACGCGAATTGACAAAGACAACAGGAAAAATACCATGTTTATTTGTTATGTAAGACAAATCGAGTTGTACCAAGAAAGAACAAAAAATAGCCTTTTCCCGATGATTTTATTTCAGGATTTTGTGTTGTTTCTGAAAACAACTCTGGTATCGTTGAATCTGGAGATGTTATTTCATAGCGACAGGTTAAGGACCAATTATCTTTTTAAACGTTAACATGTTTTCTATAGTCAGTTTGTAGATATTGTGCTAGATAGGGGTGTTGAGACAACACAGACGGGTAGAAGATGCGTGTATCCCGTGCCAGCCGGAACAGGAAGTATACTTGGACTACCGTGCAAGTCTGCTTGAAACATCTCCTTACAAAATAGTCATGTCGTCGTCTGTCAGGGTCTGTCTGTGACGAAACAGCTCGAAGATTGGGAACAGTGGTAGTAGTGGTAGTAGTGGTAGTAGTAGTAGTAGTAGTAGTAGTAGTAGTAGTAGTAGTAGTAGCAGTCGTCGTAGTAATTGTAGTAGTAGTAGTCGTAGTCGTAGTAGTAGTAAAATGTTTATTAAAGTGTCACACGCACGACAATATCATGTACGCTATAAAATAATAATATGTACAATATAGCATTGATGCAAATAAGACAAAAGGTGTGTGGAGTACGTCCAGCCAGACACAGGCTTATAAGACACTGTACACAATATATACTTACATATAATGTGAGAGGTGGGGAAATTTAGCTACGAACTCACAGGACTCACATGAAACAATAACAAACTCCGTGATTCAACAACGAAAGAAAAAGAAAGGGTAGATAGAGAGCGAGGTCATTTAATGATCATGGCGACAACAGTTATTTAATTTTCTTTTGAAATGAGATATGTGATCATTGTAGTCCATAGTTGGTCATTTCAAAGCAATCTATCCTGTATTTGCTCATTCTGATGTGATCTTACCACTTTCAAATCACGACTGCCCATATTTTATGCGTTAAAGTTTGAAATAATTAATGTTTGGTTATCCCTCGTTCAGAATCTTTGTGATAGCAATTGCTTGGCCAATATATATCTGTTACTTCACATATAATATATAACATTGTAGCAACATGTCAACAGAAACATTAAGAGTGAAATTCTTCCTCAGACACAAGTACAACGATCAGCGGAGACGAAAATGACGCGAAGAGAGTGCACATCTCAACCCCTGCGCGTCTCAAACGAGCGGCACATCTTACTCATGCAGGGTAGTCCGTAAACAACTCCGTTTACACGAAGTTAATTTTTTTATTACTATAACCAAAGTCAACAATGGACCAAAACATTACATTAAGAAGATCTTACGTTTCCAGATTAAGCAAATAATCATGACAACGATCTATAGCTGCAGGGGTTTTGTAACAACTGATTTATGAAATAGGTCTATAACTGTAGGAGTTTGGTAACAACTGATTCATGACAATGGTCCATAACTGTAGGAGTTTGGTGACAACTGATTCATGACAATGGTCTATAGCTGTAGGAGTTTGGTGACAACTGATTTATGACATAGGTCTATAGCTGTAGGAGTTTGGTGACAACTGATTCATGACAACGGTCTATAGCTGTAGGAGTTTGGTAACAACTGATTCATGACAATGGTCCATAACTGTAGGAGTTTGGTGACAACTGATTCATGACAATGGTCTATAGCTGTAGGAGTTTGGTGACAACTGATTTATGACATAGGTCTATAGCAGTAGGGTTTTGGTGACAACTGATTCATGACAATGGTCTATAGCTATATGAGTTTGGTAACAACTGATTTATGACATTGGTCTATAGCTGTAGGAGTTTGGTAACAACTGGTTTATGACAATGGTCTATAGCTGTAGGAGTTTGGTAACAACTGATTTATGACAACGGTCTATAGCTGTAGGAGTTTGGTGACAACTGATTCATGACAATGGTCTATAGCTGTAGGAGTTTGGTGACAACTGATTTATGACAATGGTCTATAGCTGTAGGAGTTTGGTGACAACTGATTCATGACAATGGTCTATAGCTGTAGGAGTTTGGTGACAACTGATTCATGACAATGGTCTATAGCTGTAGGAGTTTGGTGACAACTGATTTATGACATTGGTCTTTAGCTGTAGGAGATTGGTAACAACTGATTCATGACAATGGTCTACAGCTATGAGGTTTGGTGACAACTGATTCACGACAATGGTCTACAGCAGTAGGGTCTTAGTGACAACTGATTCATATCAATGGTCCTAATGCAACTGTAGGGTTTTGGTGACAAAAGACTGATGTGGCAATAGTCCTGATATAGCCCTAGGGTTCAGTTACAATCAGTTCATTGCAAAGGAAGAGGGATGGAAGGTCATGTAATCAAAACACAATTTACGATGCAAATACATTTAAAGTTTAAAATAAGCAGACAAAGAGGTGTAAATATGACGCTGTGGTAATGCATCTTGTCATTCCTGGTTTCTCTGAAAAGGGTTAAACTATATTTGCGAGTCTAAAACGACAGTAGTTGAATGCCGATCGCGATGCCTTGATCAATCTTAAACCCGCTGTCTAAGACATTTTCGAAATGAAGATTTTTAAACTGTTGAGCTTCTTATATATTTTCATCAAAACGACTAAAACAAAATATCAACGAACAAACTAACAATGGTATGAACATGTATGTAAAGTTTAATTTTTTTCAGCATTTGATAGATAACGAAAAATATTATTCTAAGGAAATGTGTTTGAGAAAGTCAACTGAATCTCAATACTCACCGCATGGCAACATATTGTTTGATGTATTTGTTGTTTAACACCATACAGTAATATTCCAACTAGAAGACGGAGGACTGTAAATATTCGAGCCTGGACAAGACAATTAGTTCAGTGACTGACATCATGAGCACTGATCCACGCAATAAGGCCACGTACCCTGACCCCCGATCTGTTTGGTAAATAAAACAGACAAAAACATTTTCATAATCATATGAAATCTCTGCTAAAAGCATGTGCATATGGTTATGAATATAGACTTGATACTAGGTGTTCGCGAAAAGGCGAGCGTATCCATCCCTACCGCGGACACCCGTCAAAGACACATACAAAGTCAAGTCAATTGTTTACCTGAAAAAAAAACACAACCCAAACCAAACAAACATGTGGTACAAGTCAAATTAGGTAATTGCATCGGACTTCACTTTTGTCACTGATGCGCCAAAATTGCAAATGTTCTCCACATGTCTACCATAAATCGTTATGAAAGCTTTACTGAGGCCTTGAAAGTTGTAACCTTGATCAAACAACGTTTGAGCAAGCGTCATATGACGCTCTTTGAAATCTTGGTAGAAAGAGCTAGGTATTACGATTTCCCTTAAGTTTGTCGTGTGGGACAGTGAAGAGCAAAGTTGAAAAAAATCAAATGTTTTAAAATAATTGTACTTGGTTCTTTTCTGGGGATTGTCAGTTGGGTTCAACTACAAGCTTGTCATGTAGGGCAGCCGTTTCCTCTTTTTCAATTTATTCATTCTACCGATGTCGGAAAGACATTCCACAGATCCCGCTTCTCTTTTGGCCGTTTTTGTGACATATTCATCGACAGTATCCATAATGAATTTAAGGTTGTGATTCCAATTGATTGGTTGCTGCTTACTATATTTTGGTCCATATTTGAATAGCTGACGAAAGTTGTTATTGTCAACAATAGTGAAATCAGATGTGATTATATGGGTAGCAGAAGAATGAGTTTTGGCAGTCACAAGTAGTGGAATTTACATCATGAGCTGCCAAGTCGACGTTCTACAACACGTTCCCATAATTGAACAACTTCGATGAAATGGTGTTCGTATAGGAAAACGAAACTGTTCAGCTGTGAAGTCGAAATTTCAAACACTGGACATTTTGGGAAACTGATTTATGTCTGAGTATGTATTTAAGGCATCATTCCCATGTTGGCAAATTACAAATTCACCAACATGCGGGCTGTTTGGTGGAGTCTGTTTCTTGTAAATGCAATTTATATGTTGAGGTCTATACTACCCTTATAATATATGTTCATTTTCTAAATATATGGCGAGGAATGGGCATGAGTGAATCTTTTTGTTTAAACTGGGGGCCATGTTGACAGTCGGATTGGAACCTATTCAAGAAATCTAGTGAGAAATCGTGTGTTTTTCAGAAAGCTATAGTATTGTTTCGATCCAAGTGTCAAGATATACACCGCGTGTTGTTAGAGACCGTTAGAGACCGGTCCCTTCGTCAAGTTAACAAACTACAAACACGGTTCGTTGAGTTAAGACACATATCCGTTCATAATAAATTAGATGATATACTTTCTGTATTAGGGTCGTTTGGAACAATTGATTTATTTAATTTGTTGTAATGGTTGCGAGTGAATGGTAACATTAGTAATCATAATGTGTACACCGTCACACGGCTACAACAAACTCGCAATGTGTTGTGGTTACATTGTGTAGGATTAATCATGATTTGCACACACCGTCACAAGGCTACAACAAACTTGCAAATGTAGCATGGCTACATTGTGTAGGAGTAATCATGAAGTGCACACACCGTCACACGGCTACAACAAACTCGCAATGTATCATGGCTACATTGTGTAGGAGTAATCATGAAGTGCACACACCGTCACACGGCTACAACAAACTCGCAATGTGTTATGGCTACATTGTGTAGGAGTGATCCCGATGTGTATACTGTGACACGGCCAGGACACACTCGCACAGAGCTCTCGTTCTCGCACCAAGCGTCTTTGAAGATGGAGAGAGTGGACCACCCGTTAAGAAATAATGGATGCTCCGCAAGCACTCTGCTCTTTGCTTGCTTGAGTACGGAAATTCGACAGGAAGAACTCGACAGATCCAAATGGATTTCCAACGACTGTAAACAATCGCACAAACGCAAGATAAACTGTTTACATCGGATGAGTTAGAAATTATTGGAAATGTTTGGAGTGGTTATTACGAAACTAATAGCCCAGTCTCCCAACTTTTCATGTACAGGCAGTGTTTGTTTTATAACAAATGATCGCCCCATCGTTTACAATCCAAGTGGAGTTGTTCTTCCAGCTGCTTGCCAAAACATAAATCTGCTATAAACATTCGGTCAGCATATCTAGTTATCGACGCTATCTCTCTTCCGTCTATATACACGACAGCTCCAGACCGCCCCGCCGCCACATGGGCCTATTACAATAGGTACAATCTCACCATCTCAAGTCCTTATGCATGTAGAAGTAATCTGTCCATATATGGTGGTAGCTCTCATCATCCTCTCTCTCTCTCTCTTGACAAATTCATTACTATGAGAAACTACCATGTACTATTGTGGGGATGTGTAGGCTGTGTCATGTGTTAGAGAAATAATATTGTATATGTGACTTGACAGGAAGCAAGAAAGATTTTGGTCCCACAACTCAGGATGTCTTTGCAGGACATCCAGTGAACAAAATTGATGGTCTGCGTGTAAACCTGTGTCAGTACTCGCACATTCAGGCCAGTAACGAAATAGCGAAGTTATCATAGTCATATATTGCTTGTCCTCCATGACACATCGGGAGAAGTGTCATTTGTCAACTGTTCGTCCAGTGTTCGATGACAATTGATTCCACAAAACACACACGTGCATCGAAATATGTTCTTTGCTATGCCATTTACTGGTCTTTGATATGTCATTAGGGGTCTTTGATAAGTCATTTAATGGTCCTTTATACTTTATTCAATGGTCTTTGATTTTTCATTCAATGGTCTTTGATGCTTTATTCAATGGTCTTTGATACGTCATTTAGTGTTACTTGATACGTCATTGAGTGGTACTTGATACGTCATTTAGTGGTCTTTGATACATCATTCCGTGGTACTTGATACGTCATTTAGTGGTCTTTGATACATCATTCCGTGTTACTTGATACGTCATTTAGTGTTACTTGATACGTCATTGAGTGTTACTTGATACGTCATTTAGTCGTCTTTGATACATCATTCCGTGGTACTTGATACGTCATTTAGTGGTCTTTGATACATCATAAGTGGTCGTTGATACATCATTTAGTCTCCTTTGCTACATCATTAATCGTCTTTGATGCGTTATTTAGTGGTCTTTGATATATCATTCAATGTATTTTGATACGTTATTCAATGGTCTTTGATACGCCATTTAGTGGTCTTCGATAAATCATTCAGTGGTACTTGATATGTCATTTACTGGTCTATGATACGTCATTTAGTGGTCTTTGATACATCATTCCGTGGTACTTGATACGTCATTTACTGGTCTATGATACGTCATTTAGTGGTCTTTGATACATCATTCCGTGGTACTTGATATGTCATTTACTGGTCTATGATACGTCATTTAGTGGTCTTTGATACATCATTCAGTGGTACTTGATATGTCATTTACTGGTCTATGATACGTCATTTAGTGGTCTTTGATACATCATTCCGTGGTACTTGATATGTCATTTACTGGTCTATGATACGTCATTTAGTGGTCTTTGATACATCATTCCGTGGTACTTGATATGTCATTTAGTGGTCTATGATACGTCATTTAGTGGTCTTTGATACATCATTCCGTGGTACTTGATATGTCATTTAGTCGTCTTTGATACATCATTCAGTGGTACTTGATACGTCATTTAGTCGTCTTTGATACATCATTCCGTGGTACTTGATACGTCATTTAGTGGTCTTTGATACATCATTCCGTGGTACTTGATACGTCATTTAGTGGTCTTTGATACATCATTCCGTGTTACTTGATACGTCATTTAGTGTTACTTGATACGTCATTGAGTGTTACTTGATACTTCATTTAGTCGTCTTTGATACATCATAAGTGGTCGTTGATACATCATTTAGTCTCCTTTGCTACATCATTAATCGTCTTTGATGCGTTATTTAGTGGTCTTTGATATATCATTCAATGTATTTTGATACGTTATTCAATGGTCTTTGATACGCCATTTAGTGGTCTTCGATAAATCATTCAGTGGTACTTGATATGTCATTTAGTGGTCTATGATACGTCATTTTGTGGTCTTTGATACGTCATTAATGGTCTTTGATATGTCATTTAGTGGTCTTTGATACGTCATTAATTGTCTTTGATGCGTCATTTAGTGGTCTTTGACACGTTATTCAATGGTCTTTGATACGTTATTCAATGGTCTTTGATACGGTATTCAATGGTCTTTGTGATACATCATTAGTGATTTGAACACCTATATATGTGCAGTCCCGTCACAGTGTACACTAGAATTGGTGAGAGCACTTGTAAGTAAAGTCCCGTCAATATCAAAGTGTTTAGTATTTATATTTCAGGGTAGGAGAGTCATCAGTACCAAGTTTCTTGTAGGTGTCGTCTTAATGTGTGAACTTGGCGCCATTGTACTTCCGACAGCTTGGTCGTCCTTTGTCTCATCCAGATGATTTACAGACTGCTCTTATGCAGCTAGAATATGGCTGACTGTGGTGTAGGAACGCCAACACCTAGCAATTCCCTCTTCTTCCCTGTGGGGATTACGGGATAGAATTGGTCCCTGGGTCTACCTATGCATGTCGTACATGGAAGTGGCAACTAAATGGATCGGTTGGCCTCGCTCGGTGACGTAGCGTCTTACCGTAACCCGACGTAATCACTGGTTTGTCTGGTCCATTTGTCTCGATCATTTACAGGCTTCCGTCACATACCTGGAGCGTGGCGTTAAACAACGCATACGCGTTTCTTACTAGAAACGAATATAGCGTGAGTGTAGAAATGTGGCTATCTGTATAAGAGTAAGGCTGTGCCACAAATAAAAGCGTGTGTCCTTGTCATACCCGTTGGACGCTGTTGGGCTACTGGAAAAAGTATTACATTGTAAATACACATTGAGTAGTCAATTAAAAGCAACAAAGTACGATATGTTATAACATAGATTGCAATCAGAAGAGAAATGTTTAACTGTGACCTCACAACAAGCAGACACGATGCTTATCTCTCAACAATATGTATATTTCATACAAGCGTTGTATATATCAGACAAATGTCACAGCCATCAGTGCGAGCGTGTGTGTGCCGTAGTCACCCAGTAGGAATAAACACAGAACGGATCTGGGAGAGACGAGACTGGAAGCCGCATTCTCAATGCTTTAATTAGCCGCGCGCCGCTCACTACAGCTGCCGAGAGGGGACGTTATCATCTACTTACAAAATAAATAATCAAAGAGCGGCAGTCATTTTAAAATTGTTGTACATTTCACAGTGGTGCCTCGCGTGATAACTTGACAGTTGCACGAGCAAACGGCAGGCAGCAAATTGTCAGTTCTTTTCAAAGTCTTACGTTGTTAACTCCACATAGTTTGGACATCATTATATAAACAAGTCTTTTTACTCTCTCACCAGTGTTTCCGTTTAAATGAAGATAACGTCAGCAGGGAAAGGGAAATGTAAGCTGAGGCAGGCTATGGCGACCTTGTCACAGACACAGCAAACAAATACACGTGTCTGTCACTGACACAGCCAACACATACACGAGCTTGTCAAACACACAGGCAATGCACACACGAGGGTGTCATATACACTGGCAATACATTCACGATTGTGTCATATACACTGGCAACACAAAGGCGATTCCGTCATATACACTGGCAACGTATACAAGATTGTATCATATACACTGGCAACACATACACGATTGCGTCGTATAACACTGGCAGCACACACGATTGTGTCATATACACTGGCAGCACAAAGTCGATTATGTCATATACACTGGCAACGCACACATGATTGTGTCATATACAATATCATATATAATTGTGTCACACACAGGCAACACATGCACAATTGTGTCAAACCAAGGCAACACATACACGATGATGTCATACACACTGGCAACACATACACGAGTGCGTCAAACACATTGGCAACACATACAGAATTGTGTGAAACACATCGGCAACACATACACGAGTGTGTCAAATAACATTGGAAACATATCCGAGTGTGTCAAACACATTGGAAACACATACACGACTGTGTCATATACAATGGCAATACATATATAATTGTGTCACACACAGGCAACACATGCACAATTGTGTCACACCAAGGCAACACATACACGATGATGTCATACACACTGGCAACACATACACGAGTGCGTCAAACACATTGGCAACACATACAGAATTGTGTGAAACACATCGGCAACACATACACGAGTGTGTCAAATAACATTGGAAACATATCCGAGTGTGTCAAACACATTGGAAACACATACACGACTGTGTCATAAACAATGGCAATACATATATAATTGTGTCACACACAGGCAACACATGCACAATTGTGTCACACCAAGGCAACACATACACGATGATGTCATACACACTGGCAACACATACACGAGTGCGTCAAACACATTGGCAACACATACAGAATTGTGTGAAACACATCGGCAACACATACACGAGTGTGTCAAATAACATTGGAAACATATCCGAGTGTGTCAAACACATTGGAAACACATACACGACTGTGTCATATACAATGGCAATACATATATAATTGTGTCACACACAGGCAACACATGCACAATTGTGTCACACCAAGGCAACACATACACGATGATGTCATACACACTGGCAACACATACACGAGTGCGTCAAACACATTGGCAACACATACACAATTGTGTGAAACACATCGGAAACACATACACGGCTGTGTCATATACACAGGCAACACAAACACAATTGTGTAAAACACACTGGCAACACATACACGATTATGTCATATACACTGGCAACATATACACGAGTGCGTCAAACACATTGGCAACACATACACAATTGTGTCATATAACACTGGCAACACATACACGATTGTGTCATATACACTAGCAACACTTGCACAATTGTGTCATATACACTGTCAACACAAAGGCGAATATGTTATATACACTGGCAAAGCACTCGCGATTCTGTGATATACACTGGCAACATATACACGATTTTGTCATATACACTGGCAACACATACATGACTGTGTCATATACACTGGCAACACATACACGATTGAGCCATATACAATGGCAATACATATATAATTGTAACCATTATATGTAAAATCACCACTTTAAATGTTTCATCAAAGAACTTGGTGTAAGCGACTTATCAAATAATACCTAATATAAGGCCAATGCTTTAACTGAGGAGTAAATCTGCCCTAACCAGGCATCAGTACTATAAAGTTTTGACATGACTCTAAAACCTGAAGACGTCCTACGTTATACTGGATTCCAAAGCTCCGTAAAAATCCGCACAAAGAGGGATAGTGTTGGTACCAGCATATGTACAACCGAATCCCTGTCCCAAAGACTAACTATAATCCTCAATACAATCAAGGAAGGGCTTTCTTTATAGTCACAGAAAGTATTTGAGACAAGTGGAATTTTTACCATGTTGTTTCTCAAACACTCAAAGGATTTGCTTGAGGTTTTGCAATCTTAAAAGTCTGTCAAAACATGTGATTTTTCAACTTTGTACACAACTATCCCACATAACAAACTTGGGGGGAAATGTCATTCCTTGATCCGTGGTTTTTTTTGTTACAATACGTGGTAACCATAGATACAGTTACATATATATCTTCAGAGGTCAAAACTGAAAGCAAATCCCATCCGAAGTTTACTGAAAAAACAATATATGAAATACTGGCCTTTCACATTGATAACATCCATGTAAAATTTGGGTAGTAAGACTTTTCCAGTTCTTGCTGATCTGTTTCTTTATGCATATGAATCGGAATTTCTGCTCGGTTTGGCAAAGTCAAAACAAGGTAATTTGGCCAAGAAGTTCAGATATATCGATGATCTGATAACGTTCAATACCCCTCAAATAGCTAATTCCCTTCCATTGATTTACCCACCTGAACTTGACAAAAAGGAGACCAGTGAGACCACCTCATCTGTTTGATATTCAGATATATGCATAAAGATTCAGACTGACAAAACAATCTCCACAAGAATGTACGAGGGCTGGCCAAAAAGTTATAAGCTAACAAACAAAACCAACAATTATGAAAGTGTTTGTTTACATTATTTTTCAAAAATATCTCCCTGCTTTTCAATACACTTCTCATATCGACAGTGAAGCTTTTCAATTCAAGTCAGGAAGAAATCTGAAGCCACCCTGAAAAACCCGTTCACGGCAGCTTTGAGGTCATCGTTGCCGTCATAGCGCTTTCCAAGAAGTTGGTCTTACAGTTTAGGTAAAAGGTGGAAATCACTTGGTGCGAGGTCTTGCGAGTATGTGGGGAGAGGAAAATCTTCGAACCCACATTATCGCACAGCAGCCTTTGCAAGTCGAGAGGTATGAGAAGAGACATTGTCATGAAATGGGTCATCATTGGGTCATCATCAAGGCTTGTTCTCCCAGTCTTAAACATAGCTGCCCAACGTTTAACAATGGAATAGCTAGGGCACTTATCCCCATACGCTTGTGACAGACGGTCATGATAATTTCTTAGGGAGTACTTTTCTCTAAAGTCAGAAACTTGATTATTGCTCAGTACTCGTTCTTTACCATTTATGTTTCCATTTGGACCCCTATCACGTTCAACTGGTTGTCACTAATATACAAACAGCCTCAACGGATCAAATACACTTGGAATGAACTACTCCAACAAAGTACTACTTTGACCAGTTCATTTTGTTTAGGCCCCTAGTTAGTCAGGCTTAGAAGTTTTTTACAAGCCCTCGTATGACAAAAGGGATGACTTCAACTTTCCAAATGTCAACTTTCCTTTATTTCGAGTCATACTCCCGCAGCGCCAGCCCTTGATGTCTCCATTTCACAACTTGTAAGGCACAATCGAGCATGGTCCTTCCATCAAGATTTTAAAGAGCGCCGTACGACTCTTGCTCGGAAGTAGTTTGGTAAAAGTTACAACATTCAAGGCCTCAGTAAAGCGGTGGGGTATGATAGACAAGGGTATAACAAAAGTGGGATATGATAAACAGGGGTATGACATAGGTGGGATATGATAAACAAGGTTATGACAAAGTTGGGATATGATAAACAATGGTATGACAAAGGTGGTGTATGACAAAGGTGGGTATAAAGGACAGGGAGATGACAAGGGTGGGATATGACAAAGATGGGTAGGAGAAAGGTGGGGGTATGATAAATGGAGGTATGAGAAAAGGGAGGTATGGTACACCGGGGTGTGGGAAAGGTGGGGTAGGAAAAACAGGGGTAGGATAAATGGAGGTATGGCAAAGATGGGAGATGATAAAGAAGATTCAGAGAAAAGTGTGTTATAATAAACAAGAGTATGACAAAGGTTAGGTATAATAAACAAGAGTATGACAAAGGTGGGGTATAATGAACAGGGGTTTGACAAAAGTGGAATATAATAAACAAGAAATGACGAAGGCGAGGTATCGTGTACAAGGGTAAGGCAACGGTGGGGTATAATTATTAGACAAGACTAGGAGAAAGGTGGGTTGTGAGAAACCGGGGTACGACGTGGATGGAATATTAGAAATGGGAGAATGATAAACAGGAGCATGACAACGAGGGCTAATGGTAAAATGTAGGTATGGCAAAGGAGGTTTATGATAAATACTAGTAGACAATACAACACCCATTCTCGTTCGAAACAAATTTTACGAAGTAAGTGGACTTTCTATGGTATCTGAACCAGCGAAACTGTCAAAGTTTCGCATACATCTTTGTTTAACTCCAATAGAAATATGATGTCTGGTGTAGTCAGTGTAGGCCGACCAAATCATCACGTTGTCAGTAAAATGAATTAGACGGACAATGTATGCAAAGGGACCCTTTAGACATTGGGATCTGAATAATTAAAGAAATTAGCAAACTGAGCAAACGTTTTAGAAATCGTTATGGGAGTTATCATATGTAGTCCTTGGTAGCCATTTAGAAGTTGGAAGAACATGAATACATGACACTGTTTTACGGATAACAATTTCTTTTATTCTTTGTCACGACGTTCAGAGCTACTTCTAGCTCCTTCATCATGTGAATCATCCATAAAAGAGTGTCATTTATTCACGTTATCTTGTCAACACGTGTTATTGACTTGTTACAACACTGAATGCAGAGGTAAAGCTACTATGTGTGAAATGTGTGCTGGGTTTTCTGGTTATCAGTAAGTGTATTTGAAACTGCGCAAGTCTGTAAACCCAAAGAGATGTACCATAGAGGTAGGACATTACAAACAGAATCGTATTGGATCGCGAATTTGGTCATTGTGAGATGTTCTATTTAAGTAAAATAACTGGCCTTCTAAACACATTTTAGTCACATTTAGTCACTTTATCTGTCAAAGGTATACAAGTATAGGAAATAAATATAAAAACGGCTAGGAATAAGCCACTTGAACATATCGGAAACAAGCAATACGTATTTCATTAACTGTTTTCCGAATCTGCAAACTTTGACATTTTCTGTGGGCAAACCTGACCATTGTCCTGTCTCGTACTTCGTCTTCTTAAGACCTTCTTTATGTTTAGTATTACGTTGATAATGCCTGGTTAGGTGTTGGCGATATCACAATTGCCCTTTTCCTAACACGTGAAAACATATGGTCATGTTTCACCAACATGAATGTACAACAACGTTGTATCACCGTTTCTATCTCAGCAGCAAATACCAGGTTGAAATGGTTTTGATTAGTGGTAGCTTGTAAGGGTCCTTTGTAAGGATTCGTACTGCCTTAACCAACCAACAGCGTAGAGCGAACCGTACCATACAATGGTGTGATGATGTAACGCTGTGCGGCCGTCCGTAACAGACAAATCATTGGGTGTCAGCAGGGCGCCCTAACCCGTCCACCTGCTTGACCAGAAATGGACATATTGAAATAGACTTGAGTTCAAGATAACCACACAGCTCTTACTGATTATCGTCATTAACCGGGGATTAAGTAGTAAATGTCCCTGTGTGAGATTGCACAACAAAAACGATTACTTTCACTCGCCTGTCTGAGGCAGGTGATCAGCCAAGTTTACATTCTCTCTACCCTTCTTCCATTCTTTCTCTGTTACTATATGTCTCTTTGCTCAGCTGAGAATCAAATCTAGCAAAATATGATAAATCAATGTCGGAAGAAAACAGTGTGAGCAATTCATAGTGTAAATACAAAGTGTTCCTACTAATTACTTCCAGCTACATAATATAGCATCTCCCCTGTACTCTGCTCCAACGCCTCATGTTGATTATACATGATAAAAAGGAAATTGCAATTATAAACTCTTTGTTCTTAGCCAAATGCATGCATTTCATTCCCTGAAAAATTTCCTTAATTAACATTAATTATACCCATTGATGTACTAACTGTCTATGGCATGATTCAGTATCGGCCAGCTGAGAGCTGCTTATGTTATATGCCTTTCACGGAGTCATCAAAGGGAAATAATGTGTTATTACGGAATTCTAAATATTATCCACACAGTTGTTTTTAAGGCGTATATAATGTATGAAAGAGACAGACAGTGCGGCTCAAGAAGTGTACAACTGTCACTATCATACAAGAATGGCATTCCTGCAAATGAACGAAATTATTTGTATTTATACGAGATATTTTTTTCCTGTCTGCACATCGGTTAATATATAGACCAAGCGCGTCACGGGGAAATGAGATTATCAGTGTTGAAAAATATATCTCCAAGCCGCAGCTATAAAAAAAAACACGTTTAGGAAAACAAATCACGAAACCTTCGTTTTACAGTAAATATGTTATTTTAGTTTCAATGTGACCGAACATGTACTGCAAGCATGTATATAGACCTAAATCTGAAACCTCATCACTCCAAGTTGAGGCTGTCGGTGACGTACCACAAACATTGAATCTATGTGAAGAAGCTACATCAGTACAAATATTTATGTAAGTCACATTAATGCTGCAATCAACTATGTTGGGAGGCTTGACAACTCGAAGTCCTGGATGATGAGTGTTTTATATCCACAATTTATCCTACCACGTGACTCGTGTTTGCCGATCAGGACAGGGCTGGTTGGTGAGGTGCGTCAGTCGGAGGTATACATCGAGAATGGCGAGTAAATAAACAGTGAGAGGCCTAAGTGGCAGTCTGACTTGATGATTAATTAAGTTGACAGAAAGATAAATGTTTGGATGCTGTGACTGGTGTTGATGTCAGGCTAGCCTCCATCCTTCAAACAGTCGGGGGTCTGGGTTAGGGTGGTAGGGTGGGATGGTCTTTGTCTTTTAAAATAAAGATGTCCTATAAAAATAGCCATGAAAGGATAGATATCCATAAACAGTGGGTAAGCATTATGTTCAATGTGAATAAATCACTAGAGAGAACGAGGGACTAAAATTAGTAACCAACATTAATTAGAAATTCATGATAGGAATCTATATATCGTAAACATTCCACCGATACGTTCTTTTCCTTATCAAGATGTAGTGCTATACATATATCACTACGTCCACCGGTGTTAGAGTTATGGTGGGTTTAATGCATGTCTGAGCGGTACTATGAGAGGGCATGACAAGACAAGTGATAACTAGGTGTAAAACTCACCATGCCCCAAGCAGTCGTCATCACATCTTACCGTCTTTTTGGTATCATGTAACTCGCCAATCGCTACTTCGTGTGTCTCAAGTCCTGTAATTCCCCTATTCGTCTTGCAATGGACCCACACGCAACTATGTTGACCAATTACTTATTTTGCAGAAAATATTTTCTTTCTTTAGATTAATGAGCAATAAGAATGAGGGTATAAATTTCTGAGCCGAGAGGAATCAATTCCGCATCCTATTTGTTATAAATGATTTTCGTTTTGTTTTCTCCACAAAATCAATACACAGGCAGCTTTTGCGGAAATGAATTACGGCCTAAGAAGCTATCAAGTAAACTCAATTACCCGTCAGCGGCAAAATGCTTTATTTATGACTGCTTTCCATCGCCAAGCCTTTCCGATTTCATGTAAAAACAATAGCTTTATGTTCAGCTTTCCGTGAAATTTCTATTACATTGTTATCTGCAAGGGCATGTCGATTTCTTCCTGGAACTATTACCCGCGTTGTTAATTTCGGTATCGCCTGCACGTGATGCGCGCAGTGCTGTTCGTCAGATTTTAATTAAGTCAAATTAGCCAATGACTATGCCTTTATCTAATGGGCCATTTGATTTTAATCAGTTAGTGCGCATTTGTGCAGTGGGTTTTCTAATTACAATCATTCACTAGCTGTCACTGACGACTGAATAAACAATGCGTAGTGTGGTTAGATTTTTTGGAATATGGACGTTAGTTTTCTAGGTAATGTAAACACAGTGTTGGGTGAGCGAGAAAGCGAGCAGGGCGAAGGCTGCACATGGGCGGGGCTAGTACGGCTCTTGCCTGCATGCCACAAAACATACGGGGGACCTCATTAATGTGTCAATTTCATTTACGATGTCCATCTAAACTGATGCCTATGGTTTTCATTAGGAAATACCAAATTCAATTACGCGCCTATCATGTCGACTACACAAGTAATTATTATGGCAGTGCCTATCCGTGTCATCGGCGCGTCGTCCACCGTCAACAATGGAGACTAACAATTAAATTCATGTTACCTATTTAACTGACGAAACGCATCCTCAGCCTATGTTCAGATTGAAATGCCATGTTTGTAACTGTGTTCGAGTAGTTATTCATATAGTACAAGGTTAGTATATTAGATGAACTGAAATGTAAAGATATTGTTGATTGTTGTACGGGAACGTAAGATTAGGTTTGTGGGTAATTTCGCTCTACATGATGAGCACAATACAATCCACCGAGTAGCAACACCGACCCGCTATTTAACCACAGTGTTCTAAGTGGACATGCAAGTTGATTACATGCTCTGTATTGTAATGGTGACAAACATTTTGAGGATCGCTGGGAACTTGCCCTGCCTGAGGAAGAGAATATATGGATCTCAACTTCTTTATTATGAGGAACACAAGGTTTCTGAGTTAATGCTTACTCCTTCATCAGGCGAATGAATGCCATGAGGCAGAGAGCATATAAATGTACATGTAAGGACAACAAAATTTATAAGATAACAAAAGGTGGAAACTAACAAGGAAGCCAACATATGATTGGCGCTGATGGGTGATTAGCAATAGACAATAGCAATAGAGGCCAACACTTTACAGTAATTAGCGCTGATAGTAGGGAAGCCAGTACTAAAGTTATCACAGATAGGTAATAGGCCATGGACAATGGGCAAACGGGAGGCCGGGTAATTACCACTGATTGGTGAAAGAATGTTGGCTTCCAGTGTTAGTTTCCAACCCTTGTTAATTCCACCTTTTTTTATCTTATTAATTATTACTCCGAAACGGGGTGTTCCTCATAATAAAGAAGTCGACATACATACATTCTCTTCCTTATGTGTATCACTTGTAAATGCCTTTCAAAGACTTAAGCCTTGCCTGGCTCTCATTGCCACCAATGACCAGTAGCTGTCCATGCACTGTCCAGTATGAGAACGGGACCGCCCAATGAAAGTAGAAATATATTAAATCCTGGTGGAATAGTTGGTTTATAACATGTTTATGGTACAGTCAGAATCGTAAAATGAAAATGCATTTAAAGATTATGTTTTTTTTAGTTTGAGCAATCCCATGCGCATGAAACAATATATATTTCATTGATGAAAACCTGCGTCTTTATTCATTAAGTTCTGAGTATTGCTTGCTAACACATTATATTATTCACGAATTCACTCATTGCAAATGTTTTAAAATGATTTAAAATTGAAAAGGTAATATAACGTCAAATAACAATAACGTCTCTACTTGTCTCTCTCTCTCCTGAAGGCTTTATGGTAACCCAAAAGGGGAATAATAACGTTTTTGCAATTTTTACAGTGTCTCTGAAAAATAAACACCCTCCGATTATTGCAGGAAGAGAAACCTAAATATTGATAGCATCTCATGAAAACCATAGATAAACACTGAAAAGTGCACTGAAACGCCGAAAACCTGGCTGAGATGATATCACCCCAATGTTAGAAATATAGAAATATTCTCACTGTGATGGATTCGATGTATTTCCCGTAACTTCCATTTTAGTTTTCGACGTTTTAATTTACTCGTACATCGTATGTAAATTCTTCTTTTCTAACAGAAATATTTCGTCAACACGTGTAGTCCTGTTAGTTATTCTTTCCTTCTTCAACAACGTCTGTACCAAGAAGCATTGGAATCTTCACAGGGAACGCATATCTCCTGCACATATATTCATTTGCAGTACCCCCACATATGTTACACGTAAATCCCCCCCCCCCACCCCTCCCCGCCCCATCCCCCGACACATACATGTACCTCTTATTTCATACACACATTGGCATCTGATGCACAGTCCTATATAATATCACATGTTTTAAAAAACACGCAGAATGACAGGCTTGACAAGAATTCATCTTGGTGGAAGTAATATGTTTGATGATTCCATGTATCGGGATAGATCTGTGGCGTCAAGTCCAACACATTGATTTTCGAACGCTGGACGTTCTACGTAGACCTTTGAGAAGCAATAATAACAAATTGCTGCATGTTCCCACGATCTGTGCAGTTACATCTGTTTTCTGAAGTACACCTCATCTTCTATCTTCGGTGGTCAACTGCAGTTAATTCCAAACAATTTCAACACTTGAAAGTTGACATGAGGGAAGACAAGAAAACAGAAGCCGGATAGCAATCTAGGACCATTGTAGCCAGACAAAGTAAAGAGATTCCAGTTTAAACTGGTTCAAAGTTACCTGTGCTGGCCAGTCGTAAGAGGCGACTCAGTGGATCGGGGGATCAGCCTCTGCAACTTGGTGACATCTCATCGTGCCGAGACGGCATGGGTTGTGGTCATAATATCAATCACTGAGGTGCCTGGTCCATACTCAATTATACACAGGTCGTGATTTAGCTGATTGTGATATATTTTCTGACTGACACCGTTGCATCTAGATTGCACCATTTGCATCATTTGATCCCAGAAATAAAGTTATGTCATATAAAACTATATATCTACAAAATAGAAAGTAAAATCCAAATGAAGCCAAGAACAATGCTTAATTTCTGGGTGATGTAGGGCTGAGGCAATATAGACTTGCTAAATCATTCTAGACCTGAGTTGAACCTTTATTCAAATTTATTCTGAAGGGTCTGGAAGTCAGACAACATCGACTCAGGCCTCTCCATCTTCTCTCCGTCGAGGACATATATGTTGCCATATGCATACCTCTAGCCTTTAAGTGAAGAAGCATAAACTGTATTTACCCTCGAGGCTTTCTGAAAGTGAAATATGAATATAAATACTACAAGAGTGACCTGCAGTGATTCACCTTCTGATCTTGTTGGATAAGACAGCATGTCCGCGCAGTCAGTTGTCCGAACAGGTAGAAGCTTCTTATTAACGCTTTATCTGCTGTATGGTTCCCCGTTTGATCCTTGTCTGGTGTGTTATGTGGAGCCACCTCGGCTCAGTATGCAGTTTGCCAGGTGATCTGAACGCGATTGACGCATGGCTGAAAGGGCTTGCCGAGTGATATGATGCGATGATGGTGGTGATAGTGTTAGAAGACATGTGTGCGGCCAACGGTACAGCGTTTAGTTGAATCAAAGTGGAGTATGCATTGCAAAACAGAATGAAAAGTGAAGGCATTATTAATGTACCTAAACGGATTTTCCGGCCATTCAAGAAAGTTTGCCCTTTGAACTAACGGTAATCAGGCAAAACATAAACTGTACCATAACTTTATAACGTCCACTCCTAATGAACATATAGCCACTTTCTCAGACCATATCCTGTAAGTCATGATGAACATATAACCACTTTCTCAGACTATATTCTGTAAGTCATGATGAACATATAGCCACTTCCCCTGACTATATCCTGTACTGTCATGTTATCTCTTCCCTCTGTTCTCGCACAACAGACAAGGTGTGTCTTCATTGTGTTCTCACACAACAGACAAGGTGTGTCTTCATTGTGTTCTCACACAACAGACAAGGTGTATCTTCATTGCGTTCTCACACAACAGGCTGGATGTCTCGTTATTGTGTTCTCGCACAACAGACTGGGTGTCTTTTCATTATGTTCTCGCACAACAGACTGGATGTCTCTTCATTGTGTTCTCACACAACAGACTGGTTGTCTCTTCATTGTGTTCTCGCACAACAGACTGGATGTCTCTTCATTGTGTTCTAACACAACAGACTGGATGTCTCTTCATTGTGTTCTCACACAACAGACTAGGTGTGTCTTCATTGTGTTCACTCACACCAGGCTGGGTGTCTCTTCATTGTGTTCTCACAGAACAGACCGGATGTCTCTACATTGTGTTCTCACACAACAGACTGGGTGTCTCTTCATTATGTTCTCACACAAAAGTCTAGGTGTCTCTCAATTGTGTTCTCGCAAAGCAGATTAGGTGTGTCTTCATTGTGTTCTCACACAACAGACTGGATGTCTCCACATGATGATCTCACACAACAGATTGGATGTCTCCACATTATGTTCTCACACAACAGATTGGATGTCTCCACATTATGTTCTCACACAACAGACTAGATGTCTCTTCATTGTGTTCTCACACAACAAACTAGATGTCTCTCCATTGTGTTCTCACACAACAGACTGGATGTCTCTTCATTGTGTTCTCACACAACAGACTACACTTCTCTTCATTGTGTTCTCACACAACAGACTGGATGTCTCCACATTGTGTTCTACCACAACAGACTGGATGTCTCCACATCATGATCTCACACAACAGACTGGATGTCTCCACATTATGTTCTCACACAACAGACTGGATGTCTCTTCATTGTGTTCTCACACAACAGACTGGATGACTCTTCATTGTGTTCTCACACAACAGACTACACTTCTCTTCATTGTGTTCTCACACAACAGACTGGATGTCTCCACATTGTGTTCTACCACAACAGACTGGATGTCTCCACATCATGATCTCACACAACAGACTGGATGTCTCCACATTATGTTCTCACACAACAGACTGGATGTCTCTTCATTGTGTTCTCACACAACAGACTGGATGTCTCCACATTGTGTTCTCACACAACAGACTGGATGTCTCTTTATTGTGTTCTCGCACAACAGACTGGATGTCTCTTCATTGTGTTCTCGCACAACAGACTGGATGTCTCTTCATTGTGTTCTCGCACAACAGACTAGATGTCTCTTAACTGTGTTCTCACACAACAGACTGGACGTCTCTTCATTGTGTTCTCGCACAACAGACTGGATGTCTCTTCATTGTGTTCTCGCACAACAGACTGGATGTCTCCTAACTGTGTTCTCACACAACAGACTGGATGTCTCTTCATTGTGTTCTCACACAAGAGACTGGGTGTCTCTTCATTGTGTTCTCGCACAACAGAGTGGATGTCTCTTCATTGTGTTCTCGTACAACAGACTGGATGTCTCTTCATTGTGTTCTCACACAACACACGGGATGTCTCTTTATTGTGTTCTCACACAACAGATCGGATGTTTCTACATTGTGTTCTCACAGAACAGACTGTAACTCTCCACTGTGTTCTCACACAACAGACTGAATGTCTCTTCATTGTCATCTCACACAACAAACTGGATGTTTCTACATTGTGTTCTCACACAACAGACCGGATGTCTCTTCATTGTGTTCTCACTCAAAGGACTGAATGTGTGCCGTTGTACAGATTAGTCTCTCCTAAAAAGTGTAAGACATTAAGTGTTTATATACAACTAGCATGTATTCGAATGAAATGCAACATCCTTCAAATTCAGAATGTCGCATGTGTGATAGAACACAAAACAAAAGCAACATGTAGCAAACTCATTTCAGAATCAAAGAAAGGTGCGCTCGCATTTCCCGACAAGACCAAAGGTGATGTTTTCACCTACACACTTCCAGATATCCCAGATAAATAAAACAATTAAACAAACTTGGAAGCGGCCATGTAACGCAGGTTTACAGAGAGACTGGAGAAGTTGCAAGATCAGTCTGCCTCACGAAACTTGGGATCAAATTCCCAAATGTTGTTTCAGAGTTTACTAATCTGAGATTCCTTCGTTTCGTTTCCTGTCTCAGCTGCTTAGAATATTGAAATAGCAATTATTCCGGAGCACGGATCTATATCTATTTATTTGTCTAACACATGCCCTCCCCCTGGCTACACGCGGTGTGGCATGTTTTACAGCTAATTTGGGAGTAAGCGGCGTGGTTTATCGGGGAGAGTGTAACAGACCCTAACTGTTTGTGTTACACACATTGTTACTTTTCTACATACGAAATGTCTCTTTTAGCAAACAGATTTGCGGTATCTCTGCAGATAAAGAATTGTTAGACATTTAAAGTTGTTGGTAGTACAAAATGAAATGCGACTTGCCCCCCTTTGTTAACTACAATGAAACATTAGGACTGGCGAATGAGTCACATCAGCGTGACAAGGTTCAGTACTGCGTCCAAAGGACGTCGTTGTGACAAGGGTCAGTATTTGCGGCACATGGACATCAGTGTCCTAAGCATCAGGACTGTCGCGGGTGAACATCAGCATGATATGGTTCAGTACTGCGGCATATGGACGTTAGCGTGACAAGGTTCAGTACTGGGACATGTGAAGCTGAGCCGAACATGGTCCAGTACTGCGGTATGTGGGCGTCAGCGTTACACGGTTCAGTACTGCGGACTATGAACGTCAGCATCCAAAGGACCAGTACTGCCGTATATGGCCGTCAGTTTCCTGGGGATCTTGATCCAGTACTGCGGCATATGGAGGCCAACATAACATGGTTCAGTACGTCAGCGTGACAAAGTTCAGTACTGCGGCATATGGAGGCCAACATAACATGGTTCAGTACGCCAGCGTGACAAGGTTCAGTTCTGTGGTATATGGACGTCAGCGTGACAAGGTTCAGTACTGCGGTATATGGACGTTAGCGTGACAAGGTTCAGTACTGCGGTATATGGACGTCAGCGTGACAAGGTTCAATACTGCGGTATATGGACGTCAGCGTGACAAGGTTCAGTACTGCGGTATATGGACGTCAGGCTGACAAAGTTCAGTACTGCGGTATATGGACGTCAGTGTGACAAGGTTCAGTAGTGCGGTATATGGACGTCAGGGTGACAAGGTTCAATACTGCGTTATATGGACGTCAGCGTGACAAGGTTCAATACTGCGGTATATGGACGTCAGCGTGACAAGGTTCAGTACTGTGGCATATGGACGTCAGCGTGACAAGGTTCAGTACTGTGGCATATGGACGTCAGCCTGATAAGGTTCAATACTGCGGTATATGGACGTCAGCGTGACAAGGTTCAGTCCTGCGGTATATGGACATCAGCATGAAACTTTACAGGACTACTGCAAGCGCACCTCAACGGCACAGGGGCATCAGCATCGTAAGAATCAACGCTGTGATTGTAGATAAACACGCTCACACACATTTACACACTCACACACACACACACACGCACGCACGCACGCACGCACGCACGCACGCACACACACGCACGCACGCACACATACATACAAAGGCACACGCACGCACACGCACACAGACACACACACACACACACACACACACACACGCACGCACGCACGCACGCACGCACGCACGCACGCACACACACACACACACACACACACACACACACACACACACACACACACACACACACACACACACACACACATCTCTGTCTGCACCAGGTACGTCACCAGTCGTTATATCAGACCCATAGCTACTAAATATTAAAGTAATGTACAAACAAAAAAATTATAATAAAATTACTTTTCGAAACACACCAAGCCAAGACCTTAGCATGAACTCTTCAGTATTATTGCCTGTTATAACCCGTACTGGCGCATATTAACACATTATATCTCACTTTTTCACAGTTTAAGCAGAAAATCAAACAACGTGAATGAACTGAGATTGGTCATTGCAGATGGCGATATTTTTTCATCAAGTTAAGATGGGACTATCATCGATGTCGATAGTGGCAACGAAGCACGACAGTCAAGCTATAGGCTACATATGACAGTGTCGGTTAACAATCTGTTTATGCTAATGGGATGTCACGTTGCATTTTATTCTATGATATGTTACAGTGAAAATTAAGATTGTTTATTCAATGCAAATGTTTATTTAACAAAAATAAAGTTTACATGTTTTTACACATGCTTATGATATGGTCGGAATCGTAAATGGACTGCTTTTAGTGGATATTTCTTATGATTACATAAATGGATTCGTCGCTTTATTTGTATATATGTATATATGTATGGATATTTCCATGGATCTTTATTGACTGTTAAATGTCTCATACCGAACAATTCAGAACTTTAGCTAGCTCTGCCTCGTGACCATCTAGACAACGACATCTTGATTTGTTCTCTAAAACTGCACACTAATCCTCTTAACACATATAGAGGGATGCAAGTACAATTTGCTTGTGAAACATATAACTTGTAGTACATGTAGTATCAGGCATACAACATGAAATTTTCTCTGTCTGCACCTGCATTGTTGCAGATGAGAACTGAATCTTATTTGCCTTTGCGTAGTCGTTGGTGGCCCACGGCATGTTAACCATAGTGCTAGACAAATAGACTGACGAATGGTGTTATAGATCTCGAATTAATGAGGCTTCCTTGTATATACACACATATATTGATACTTGATATACTGGTGTTATTGTAATAAGTAAATCCCTAAATATACGCCTATGCATACCTGTGTATACCGGTGTTATTGTAAAAACATATATTCACAAATATATGCCCAATTTGTGTTTGCCAGTGACGTTTACATAGGTATTATTGTAAGTAAGTATATGCACAAATACATGCCTAATCTGTGTTTGCCTGTGATGTTTACACGGGTATTATTGTAAATAAGTATATTCACAAATATATGCCTAATCTGTGTTTGCCTGTGATGTTTACACAGGTATTATTGTAAATAAGTATATGCACAAATACATGCCTAATCTGTGTTTGCCTGTGGTGTTTACACGGGTATTATTGTAAATAAGTATATGCACAAATATATACCTATTTAGTGTTTGCCTGTGATGTTTACACAGGTATTATTGTAAATAAGAATATTCACAAATATATGCCTAATCTGTGCTTGCCTGTGATTTTTACACGGGTATTATTGTAAAAAAGTATATTCACAAATATATACCTAATTTGTGTTTGCCTGTGATGTTTACACGGGTATTATTGTAGATAAGTACATACACAAATATATGCCTAATCTGTGTTTGCCTGTGATGTTTACACAGGTATTATTGTAAATAAGTATATGCACAAATACATGCCTAATCTGTTTTTGCCTGTGATGTTTACACGGGTATTATTGTAAATAAGTATATTCACAAATATATGCCTTATCTGTGTTTGCCTGTGATGTTTACACAGGTATTATTGTAAATTAGTATACTCACAGATATATACCTTATTTGTGTTTGCCTGTGATGTTTACACAGGTATTATTGTAAATAAGTATATACACAAACAATGCCTAATCTGTGTTTGCCTGTGATGTTTACACGGGTATTATTGTAAATAAGTATATTCACAAATATATGCCTTATCTGTGTTTGCCTGTGATGTTTACACAGGTATTATTGTAAATTAGTATACTCACAAATATATACCTAATTTGTGTTTGCCTGTGATGTTTACACAGGTATTATTGTAAATAAGTATATACACAAATACATGCCTAATCTGTGTTTGCCTGTGATGTTTACACAGGTATTATTGTAAATTAGTATACTCACAGATATATACCTTATTTGTGTTTGCCTGTGATGTTTACACAGGTATTATTGTAAATTAGTATACTCACAGATATATACCTTATCTGTGTTTGCCTGTGATGTTTACACAGGTATTATTGTAAATAAGTATATGCACAAATATGATGTATACATTATACTTCAGTTTGCGACTATTTATACCGGCATTAAATTTGGTAAGTATATACTCAACGTATACTATGTAAATACATTTTGAGTCTCGATAAATACTACACACATGTGCCTATCATGTGTATTTGTTTGTATATCTATATTTTTACTTTGAAAAGTATATGGACAGACATATTGATACGGAGTATCTATGAATTATGTATATTTTGGAGAGTGTGGTCATGCTGTTTATCTGCAAAATGCTTCCCGGGATCATATGAAGACAGTATGGATCTGGTCAAAATATCGCCGAAATTATACCATATGATTTGACAATTGTTCCAGGTGGTAGGTGAACGCGACAATTTCTATTTCACAGACCGAAATACACTTAACTGTATACAGACATGCTACACGTAATGGACAAGATGTACATTGACCTCACAATAAAAGCTAGGACGTTGTGACTAAAATGCTTTCAAAGCATTTAACTTTTCCAACAACACAGTTGGATGTGAATAAACCCTTTGAATGAACCCATCCGAGTTTCATAAGTCGCGACTTCCCGTCTATCTTATCACTGACAGCAAGCACTGACTCTGCTGTTGATCGTTACTCAACAATCTCAACACGACGGCTATTATTACTGTGAGCTGGGTGAGTCTTCCGACTGACATACAAATTATCACCTGGTATCAGTTGAAGTCCGCTGTTGACTCCGGCTGTTGGCAGGAGACTTGTTTAGCTCTATTACCTTATCTAGCCTGTTTGTTTGCTCTATCATTATCAAACAATGTCCGTGTGTTGACCACTGATGGTCCAGACAAATTTTGATGTCTCTTTCTTCTTGCTCAGCGGAAAACATTTCACGCTATGAGAGAACTCGTAGCAATTACCGCTTATCTTGGAGAGGTAGCAGTTATCCCAGCGGTGGCCGGGCGGGCGGTGCTTTGCCAGAACTTCAGCCACGAGCTATTTCACTGGCTCCCCGACCGCTTTCATCTCAGGCAGAAAATGTGTAGGGAAGAGAAGAATACTGGCCTCTTGAACTGACCGCAAGTAGTGACCACTGGGCGACCGCCTTCTCCTCATGGGAACGGACGTTTACAGTTGAAGGGTTTACCGGGAGGGAGGGGGAGGGGCAAGAGGAAGAGCTGAGTTAACGTGCCTTGATAAACACTCCAAGATAATGCTAATAAACTACTTAAACAAAACTGTAGACTTCTCTGTTGCTAGTGCAATTACTAATGACACGATCGTACATCTGAAATGATCACTTATTTACATCGCGTCAAATACAATATACAACCATATATCGACGACTGCATTACTTGGACGATGAGATACAAACTGTATGATTAATGGACCGGATTAAAGTACAAGTGCAAGTACACACAAACGCGCACGCACGCATGCACGCAAACTATTTGACGCGACGTTAAACACCATTTTAACTCAACTCACCTAAGAAGCAATGTTGGAGCATAACAGCAGGGATTTAGTGGTGTGTAACAGTGGGGAAGTGACAAGTGCATGTATAAGTTAGCTGCGTGCAAGAAGCACTAAATGAAATAAGTTAGCGGATTATGAGACTGTGGTCTTGACTAGTGTATGTATTAGTTAACGAAGTGTAAGACCGTGGTCTTGACTAGTGTATGTATTAGTTAACGGAGTGTAAGACCGGGGTCTTGACTAGTGTATGTATAAGTTAACGGAGTGTAAGACCGGGGTCTTGACAAATGTATGTATTAGTTAACGGAGTGTAAGACCGGGGTCTTGACAAGTGTATGTATAAGTTAACGGAGTGTAAGACCGGGGTCTTGACAAATGTATGTATAAGTTAACGGAGTGTAAGACCGGGGTCTTGACAAGTGTATGTAATAGCTAACGGAGTGTAAGACCGTGGTCTTGACTAGTGTATGTATTAGTTAACGGAGTGTAAGACCGGGGTCTTGGCAAGTGTATGTATAAGTCAACGGAGTGTAAGACCGGGGTCTTGGTAAATGTATGTATTAGTTAACGGAGTGTAAGACCGTGGTCTTGGCAAGTGTATGTATTAGTTAACGGAGTGTAAGACCGGGGTCTTGACAAGTGTATGTATTAGTTAACGGAGTGTAAGACCGGGGTCTTGACAAGTGTATGTATTAGTTAACGGAGTGTAAGACCGTGGTCTTGACTAGTGTATGTATAAGTCAACCGAGTGTAAGACCGTGGTCTTGACTAGTGTATGTATAAGTCAACCGAGTGTAAGAGTGGGACATTGACAAGTGTATGTAAGTGTCAGTTTGTGGAATACAGGAGTGTGGTATTGACAAGTATAAAGATCAGTTATTGGAGTGTAAGAGCGGCGGATTGGCGAATTTGTGTATTCATTGGTGGAACGTAAGAGAGGGGAAGTGACAAATATGTGTATTCATTAGTGGAGAGTAAAGGCGGGGAAGTGACAAATATGTGTATTCATTAGTGGAGCGTAAAAGCGGGGAAGTGACAAATATGTGTATTCATTAGTGGAGAGTAAAGGTGGGGAAGTGACAAATATGTGTATTCATTAGTTTAGCGTAAAAGCGTGGAAGTGACAAATATGTGTATTCATTAGTGGAGAGTAAAAGCGGGGAAGTGACAAATATGTGTATTCGTTAGTGGAGAGTAAAAGCGGGGAAGTGACAAATATGTGTATTCATTAGTGGAGAGTAAAAGCGGGGAAGTGACAAATATGTATATTCATTAGTGGAGAGTAAAAGCGGGGAAGTGACAAATATGTGTATTCATTAGTGGAGAGTAAAAGCGGGGAAGTGACAAATATGTGTATTCATTAGTGGAGAGTAAAAGCGGGGAAGTGACAAATATGTGTATTCATTAGTGGAGCGTAAAAGCGGGGAAGTGACAAATATGTGTATTCATTAGTGGAGAGTAAAAGTGGGGAAGTGACAAATATGTGTATTCATTAGTGGAGAGTAAAAGTGGGGAAGTGACAAATATGTATACATTAGTGGACCGTAAAAGTGGGGAAGTGACAATATGTGTATTCATAAGTGGAGTGTAAAAGTGGGGAAGTGACAAGTGTATGTATCACTTTCTTTACGCCGGGGACCAGTAAATAACAGAGCCTGGGCAAGACGAACAAGGACAATCCGACCCATTTAGTTGCCTCATACGACAAGCATAGGTTGTTTCGGATCTGCTCCTAATAGAAGAACACATGCGACAACGGTCGTATTGACTATCTATAATCTATATTGGCATATTTGTATGAATGATCTCATTTACCACTCTCAGTGTTTAATGTATATACGGTATTTGTGTATCAATAACCTCATGCACCACTGTCGGTGTTTAATGTATTTACGGTATTGTGTATAAATAACCTCATGTACCACTGTCGGTGTTTAATGTATTTACGGTATTTGTGTATCAGGAACCTCATGTACCGCCTTCAATTAGACTACCATCTAGTCTCTGAAATGAACATATCGTACAGAAAAAATCAGTTGTTCAGTTATCTTAATAGAAATATATTAAAAGGGAGCATTTTCAGATACTGCAGTAATCTAGACTTGCCAACATTATAGACTTGCATGGGCTGTATTTGATAATATATTTGTATCAGGGTCTGTAAGACAGACTACACCTTCGATGTTTAATATATATACGGTATATATGCATGCATAACCTTATGCACCACTGTCGGGGTTAAATCAACTAAATTAGACATGAAATGAATCATTTGCTATACTCGGTGTATGAACCCATGGTTGTTTATTTCTGTTACGTCAAACTATTTGGGAAGTTCCATTACGGTTGTTCCAGCGGCGTAAAACTATAGAGAAATAACTGCCGTGGGCTTCCGATCTGGTGTTGTAGATCGCCAGCAGCTGGAGGCATATATCACGGCAAGGCCTGAAATATTAACTGTTGTGTGAACTTGAGATATTTTGGAAGAAATTCCACATTTTGTTTATAAAAGATATTTAAAAGGGTGTATGAGACATATGTATCGTATCCAGTAGCTATGCAGTGTTTGTGATCTCTCTCAGGCAGTAGTTTGTCACCTGACTGCATTCTACACTAACATATACGAACAAATACTTACTCAGGCGAAAAATTGGCTGATATAAAATCGAAACGAACCGTTTTATTGTTCAAATTAACGATCAATAAGTATTCAACCGTCGTGATTGATTAATAAATGAAAAGTGTTTTTTCGTTATTAAACTTCGCATATTTTTCTATTTGTTCTATTTGAGATTTCCGTTTTTTATCCAATGTTTTTAGAGTGTATTATCTCTCCCTTGACATACCTATGTAGTATCGTCTGTGGGATATGTTTATAAGCAAGGGGATATCTGTCATTGGATACTGAATTTAACTTTATTTTCACTCAGGTCGCTAACAGAGGCATTAGAGGCACAGGAATGTACCTGCAGCATTGTGAACATGCGCAATAGCATTTATGTACAAGATATATGCTTGGATTACAGAATGTATAATTTCATGCTAAACTGTATTACCATTAATTCTAGATTTGTCTGAATAATTACATGACAATTTTACAAAATATGATAATTTTCTCCTTGAACCTACACTTGAAACATAAAGGCCATATTCAATTTAAACAAATCTGGTTTTGTAGTAGAAACTGCTGATGATGCTAGTTGTAACTGGACCCCGCGATGGTCTGTAATACAGGACACAGCGCCCACCTCCAACACCGGGGCCACAAGGGACAGTGACAGTGGGGGCAGTGAAGCAACACCTCCACCCCGCCCATCCCCCTTCCCCCCAGCACACACATCCCCCATCCCCCGTCACAGTGGCACCGTGGCTACTGTGCTGTTGTGTTACATCGTTGTAAACAGACTCGCAAACTGACCAAACACTGGACACTGCATTCTCATTAGCACCTCTTTATCACGGCATGATTCCAGCCAGATGGCCGTCCCCCAGGACACGACATGCTTGGCGGCCGCTGGCGGGGCAAGGCGGGATATATGAGGTGTATGTGTGTGTATGTGTGAGTGTGTATGTATGTATGAGTTTGTGTGTGTGTATTTGTGTTTCTGTGTTCATGTGTGTGTGCTTGTGTGTATGACTGTATGTGTGGGTTTGTGTGCCTGTTTGTGTGTGTGTGTGTGTTTGTTTGTGTGACTGTGTACATGTATCAGTGAGTGTTTGTGTGTTCATGTGTGTGTATACTGTATGTATGTGTGTCTATGTGTGTCAGTGTTTGTGTCTGTATGTGTGAGTGTACATGTGTGTGTATGATGTGTATGTATGTGTTTGTGGGTATGTGTTTGTGTGTATGATGTGTATGTGTGATTGTGTATGTGTATGTATTTGTGTCTTGTGTATATGTCTATGTGTGTGTTTGTGTGTGTATGTGTGAGTGTGTGTGTATGATGTGTATGATGTGTATGTGTTTATGTGTATGTATTTGTGTCTTGTGTATATGTCTATGTGTGTGTTTGTGTGTGTATGTGTGAGTGTGTGTGTATGATGTGTATGTGTTTATGTGTATGTATTTGTGTCTTGTGTATATGTCTATGTGTGTGTTTGTGTGTGTATGTGTGAGTGTGTGTTTGTGTGTCTGTGTGTGTATGTATACACTATTCACTATAGCAAACTCTTTACACTACAATGCTTGTTATACAGTACAATATTCTCTATACACTACAATATGTACTTAACAGTACATTCTACTATATATTGGGAAAATAGTCAATTCTGATTGGACAGTCAGACGTTTCAAAGCAGAATAACCACATCTGATTTAAACAGCTCAACAGCTTTTATCCATAGAAAACTTCTTCTTTCTTGGCCATTGATGGTAGGCATTTTAAAATGAAATTACAGGTTACAAAATGCGGTACGGTTAATGCAATATTCAAAGGATGTGTGGAAATACATTATGGACAGATAACACGATAAACATCGATAAACAGAGTGTGCTTCAGGTTTCATGGGCAAGATACTAGCAGTTTTTTTTAAAAATAATTGACTGTAACGACATATCTTTTGCATCACAATGAGCGGTGTGACGTCAACATAATAACGCGCGGTGAAGAACCTTACAAGGCTGGCTTTTAACATTCTTCAGGGGTACCACATCTTGTATGCTTACGAAATACCTGTTTCACATATGCAAGGAATGTAAGGAATATTGATAAAACGCTACACTACAGTATACGCTATGCTATAAACAAATATATGAATACATAAGAAGATTGAATAAGAGTGTATTGAGTTGCTGGGCAAAATAAGGACTAAACCCATGTTTGATGGTGGCTAAAAATGCAACAAACAAGAAATGGTTGTGCCATTATTGATGGAAGAAAACGTACAACTTTATGGATTACAACTTCTGGTTTATTTCATATAACGACGTTTCTATGTGATGAGAGGTATATATATATATATGACATGTTGTGATAGGCAGCAAATTAACATTGACAACAAATGTAATGTTATCAATAAAGTTTCTTTTTCTTACTTATTCACCAACTTCTAGAATGCCAATCAAACAGCTATGGTTATGTATTTGATGCATATATGGACACACACACACACACACACACACACACACACACACACACACACGCACGCACGCACGCACGCACGCACGCACGCACGCACGCACACACACAAAACAAAACACAAACCCACGCACGCACGCACACATACATACACACGCATACACACACATACATACACATATACATAAACACACACACATATACGCACATACACACACGCATACATACACACACATTCGCACGCACGCACCCTCGCACGCACACACGCACGCATGACTCAGTATAAACACCGCCATCTCTACAACCTATACCAGCACCCACATGGACAGGATGAATGGTTTGTCATGACCATGACAATACCTGAGTATACATGAAATAAACCAGAAGTTGTTATTCAAAAAGTGATACGTTTTCTGATATACAGATGTTCGCAATTTGTAACTGGCGACTTTAGTCGTTTACTATTTAGTACTGTAGTAGAACTGATAAGGAGGTCCTTCCAAGAACCCACTCTGACCACCTTCCGATATCGTGTACTCTTAAACTTTAGATCAGTAGAAACTTTCATACAAAAACACTCCAACCAAAACAAACTACAGGGGCTTAGCAGATAGATTGTGGTAAATCTTTGTTTATTGAAAATATTTTATCTAATCATGTTAAGTGTTCACTCAATGATGTTTCTCTTGCAGTGAAAGTGAACATTGGCGATGCTGTTAATATTCTTAAGAAGAAATATGTTTTTATTCATCACTTGAAATTGTACTCGAAACCTATCACTGATTAATGTAGTCATCAAAATTGTTGAAGATGCTTGTAGTAGCTAAAAAGAAATTAGGTTTGAAACTCTTTGCCAGTTTAGAAAATATAGATCTGATGACAACCTGAAAAAGAAGGATGAAACAAATGTTGCCTGTAAAAAGAAATGTATGAAAAGACATAAGTTTACCAATGTATAGCGGCAGATATCACGAAGACAAGATTGTAACTGTTATTTATGGACTAAAGTTAGTATATCTTTGGATACTTGATTTCAGATGTTTTGAAAATTAAATCTCATGTGATGATACCTAAGGCCAACGTCGATTGGATCGATGCAGTAATATTCTTATATGTAGATATGTTAGTTTCCACCTTCTTGTTTATTTGTTTAATACCATTGTGCCCAGAAGCATGTGACACTTAGCATGATAATTCCATTGTATTAAAAGGATGACCCGAATGACCCAAATATTGACCGGGCAATTTCACTCAATGATGTAAAGGGTAAATTGATTACAAATATGATTGAATCATGATTGAGTAGATGGTAAGACATGCACAATAAGGTATATTTATCTCAAGCAAGTTTCCGAAAAATATATATCACTCTTTATATACTGTTTATAGTCCTGTCTGTACGCAATAAAGATACACATAATATATACGGCTTTCGCAGATATCGGAATAACGCAGGGAAAAATACCCTGACTATTGCCACAGAGTTGTCACAGTAAAACGTATAATAGTATTGCCAGTACATGTGGTTGTGTTAGCACCTGGGTTATCACTGATTTTCAGTGATCCATTCATCTACTTTTCCCCGCTAGTCTGCCCTTATCGCCCAATGGAATCTGTTTCGGTGTATAATAGAGACCGGTGATTCTCTGACGTTGACGTTTGATATGCATGTGAAGAGTAGTTCCATGAGAATGGAACTTTTCTCTCATAACTCCAGGACTCAGACCAGACTGCGCACTTAGCCCTGCCACTTATTTATGAACCAACTCTGGTGTGAACTGAAAGATCATTCTATTACGGGTATATTTATTAAGACGGGTGTATTGTTTGCAAATTCTGTTTTGGGTTTACAGAGAACGTTAAATGTCTTGGTTGAGAACTGCAATACGTGGGGCATAAAATGTTTTATAATAATATAGTAATTGATGAGGCTTATATGATATTGCTTTTAAATGGTAGACCATTACGGTTGGGAAGGAAATGGCATCGTAGTGATCATCCAGTCAAAACAGTTACATATTATAGGTCTTATGATGCTTAGGTCTGGTATTTTTATTACCCCTGATATGGTCGAAGACCTGGGACAAGTAAGCATTTACCAATTTCACATATTAAGATAACAATATTTAATTTGAGGTTACATTTCTGGTGTCCACCACCGTGATATTGCTGGAATATTGCTAAAGGCAGCGTAAAACCATACTCACTCACTAATTTTAGGTTGCTTGTCAAATTGCTTTTTATTCTAATATTGTACAATTTTGACGTATAATGCCGAGATAATATTTAAAAAATCCAAGCATTGTTTATCCGACGTATTATTCGAGTTTCTAAATATACATTTAATAATGCCATACTTGGTAAGTGTGTCAGGGGGTATTTGCGTGTAATGCATATCAAAAATGCATAAAGTATTGAAATATATCCTTTGAAAATTGTTACTAGCATTTAAAGCTTAAGAATCTTGATGCTGTTGGTGGAGTCACTTGGGTCACAGAAATTGATTTCATTTATATGGGTTCAAAAGAAGATGCAGACGGATAACTTCATATAAACCCTAAAAGAAAGACACAAGGACAGCAGATATAGGTGTTTTAGGAAGAGGTGTAAGAAATTTCAGTTTGAAAGGGAAACATTGTTTTCAGATATCTTGTGAAAAACTATTCTATAAAGTATTTGCAGCAAAATATGTGAGAAATATGTACAACTTGTATTTGGCACAGCACACATGTGATCAGGTTTAATATTTAGATGGTTGCGTGCCACACTGATGTTTATGAAAATGCATTTACTTTTGCCATGGACTTCACACTGCCATCCTTAAAAACAAAACGGCTGAAGGTGACAATTATGTGCCATGATCCTGTCTGAAAAAACAAACACGTGCTCATACCTGTTGTGTCATTGTCTACAGAAGACACAGGTCAGCTAAAGTAAGTTGATAATTATGTGTCTTGTACTGGAGATAATTCTATTTTATATGATTGTGTCGGGAAGTGGGAAAGGCAAAAGGAATCAGGTGCAGGGTTGATAGATTATTGTCATGGCATAGAACATATCGCTTGCAGATGTCGCTACAATAATACTGTATCCTAATTATTTGCTGATCATTGTGATGTCATTGGTTACCATGACTTTACAATAAAATCACATCTTTCATTTCTCTGCCAAAGAAGCAGGTCAGCTGTACTTTTTCACTCTAAAGACACTGGTCATCACTGAATAAAAACTGAAAATCTCGGAAGAATATGAATATGACATATCAACACGATATATATATGTAGTGCCTCAGAATTTTAAACTTGCTTCGACTTGCTTTAAAAAAACAACCCATCTATCTGATATCAAGAGACTATCCATGTATCACTGATGGGAAGATTAATTGTACATGCATGGCGGAATTTCATACTAAGTGGAATCAGGTGGTAGCATTGTCTGATTGTCAAATAAAGACCAGTGGGTATTTCTAATCACAAGCTGATCGTCAATTTCAAATGAATATATATCCAAAAGACAGCAATTACATTTCACTCACGCACACATCATTCGTGTATGCATGCCGCATATTTTCAGCCAGTATTTCTAATCTGCTAGGTAGATAATTGACTAGGTCATTTTTTGTTGGTTTGGATTCTAATAAAACATAACTCAAAACAACATGATGAATATGCGTTGCCGTCTTACAAACCGTATATTACAAACAAAATTCACTGCTTGACCAATATGTCCGATTTGAAAATGTCTGAGCAAGCCATTGATCCCTCATCCTAGGTACATGAAAATAAAAACTTTTCCCCCACACACCTAGTTAAAGAAGATAGACTAGATATAGTCCCTGAAACTGTCAGTTAACCATTCTTACCACACAGCTGCACATTTTCATTTATAATGTTAACAGTAATAAAAAATAGTGCAGACAGGCTTCTACAGTAACCAATTCCGATTCCTTCAAACACGAAGCAGCATACATCTATAGCTCATACGCCCCATAGATGTTCTTTTTGTTCTTTTATGAATAGATTATCTCCCTAAGAGTGTGGGTAGAATACGGAGTGTGGGTAGAATACGGAGCCCTGGCCTTAAACTGAACAATGTACTTGTTCTGGTGATCATATTTTACAAAAGATAGAATTTCACAACTTCAATTTTAGAACAAAAGTTACCTTTTATCCACTACACCAGCATAAGACTCATTGTACATCTCTAACTACAAAAAATAAAATAAATAAAACACTGTTGATAGAAAATGTAGTTAGTGTTTACGTTTTAGAGAACTAATGATTTTTGTTTTATATCTTATTCAAATATTTTGTACTAATTCCCATTGACAACATTTTATGATTTTGCCTTCTTACCCTATCAGGTTAGGGGAATCTACAGAATAAAATGTGTTAAACCATGCTAAGTGTGGGTCTTTAGCATGTTAAATGACATTTCAAAATGCTCCTTTTCAAATGAACTGATATTAATACATATACAATCTTTAAACAGGCAATTAAATGCTAACTAGTCATTCTGATAAATGTACATTTATTTACAGATTCACATATTCATATTTAATAAGTATAATCTCATTAACAATACAATAAACATCTTATCTTTGCAAAGTAATATAGACATATCAGGGGACTAAACATATTGATATATGCAGTTAGAAGACTACTTTCAACTGTGTTTTGAACATCTGCATATTACTATTATTACGCTGTTAGGTTGAAAAATAACGAAAAACAAACAGACTACATTTAATACATAGTTTTGTATTCTAAACAGAAGTATCGAATCTACGCAGTTAACAAGAATAAATTCATAAAACCTTAACACTTAAACAGCTAGTAGTGGGTGAATAACAAAATATCCGAATTTAAACAGTGGTCTCTAAGTTACAAAATATACTGTTTTAACTTCATATATATGTATAATATTTTGACCTCTCCCTAAAAAGGCTGAATTTTTCATTTATTGTTTTAGAGAGATAATAGTAATAACTATAATAATAACAATTAATTAATTTAAATGGTTAATCATGGTTAGATGCTGCAACCTAATATATACCTGTGTGTTGCTGGTCATATGTATATATAGTCATAAAATAATGATAAAGTCACGCTTCTACAGTGGTGTGTGTGATGGATGTGTATAACAGTGACTGTAAAGCTCCTAGTTGTGTATTCTGCGTGGAGGGATGGCTCTATGTTTATCATTCTTCTTTTTGTCCAATAAAACAAAACAAAAATAGTATAACAACAACCACAGTATTTATATATTTGTGTTTTATTATTCAGTCTGGGGGCTGAAGATCCTATTTAGAATGAGTTGCATATATGCCAGACCTACGATATGTTTTCCCATCTCACCAAATATACACCTTAGCATCAGGTGCATATATATGCCATATTTAAAACGAAGGGGAAAGCCAAAGCTGGACGAAGATGTTTTGAAACCCACTTATGTTTGAATCTCCATAGCAGCGATTCTTCTATCGGCAAATGCACAAGCTCTGCATCCAAGGACTGTTGTGAAATGTTAAGCTCCAGGCAGTTTCTTCTACCAACTGATCTTCTCCAACACTGTTGAGAGCTTGTTAAGCAGTACCTAAACATTGCCTTTACTCGTATCTGTGGTCAGGGGTAAAGTCAAGACTCATACATGCCTGACGCAGACAAAACTTGAAACAGTTATTGATACTGTTGACATGATACTGATAGTATTGGGTTTTTAATTTAGAAAAGTGGTCACTCAGTTTTGTTATCTTTTTATTATATTTAATTGAGTGTTCTGCGGGTCGGTTTATCCAATACCACTGTATACATGTAGTTGGTTAGTTTGAAGAAGTGAAATAATAAAACATAATATATATATATATATATCAGCCCTTTATGGTTTTCATGTGGTTTTCAGCCTGACACAGAACCATAGTCTGTCTTACAGATCCTGATACAAATATATATCAAATACAACCCATGTAAGTATATAATGTTTGGCAAGTCTAGATTACTGCAGTATCGGGATGAAGAGTCTATTGGCTCCCTGTTATTATATTTTTATTAAGATAATTGAACAACTGGGTTTTTTTCTGTACGATATGTTCATTTCAGAGACTAGATGTTAGTCTAACAGAACCAGTTTCAAGTCTCCAATCGCATTAAATGTGTGCTTTTCGCATATTTGGAAACCAATGTTTTATTTGCTGTGAGGTCCTATTCACTCCCTTTACTTATGCACTTGGTCATGCCATTGGTCCAAAATGCAAGCTCTCGGTGTGTCGTATATGATGATGTATAATAAATATATATCACAGTTTCCAGTAAATGTGTCAATTCCTGTAGGCCTAAAAAAGTGTCCGTATGTTCAAACAGAAGTAAACACACTCGCAGAATCTAATAAATATCCAAATTATTGTCTATTGATTAACAGTCACTATAAGCTGTCTTTATTACTTACATTAATATATTTCAGTCCTTTCAGCTCGCACATGGATATTCAGATATTAGTTTCAATATCTGATTTTGTGTCTCATTTAATGTCGATGTTTGACGCTGAAGTAATTATGCTTATACATATTCAAGTTGATATAATACACAAGTCTATGCACTGGTTTAATTTATGAAGACGTGGAGTGAGAAAATAAGATTTTGTCGATTTTCCGGAAACCGTTCTGCCACGAAAATGTTATGATCATATATCTTAATTACAGAAAGGAAAAATGTTCCGGGGTAGGAAACGTCAGAAAGCGGTTGTTTTTGGTATTTGGTGGTGTCTGAATGTCATATTCACCTAGAAATGATAGGTGTTTTGTAATAACACACCTGTTTATGCAACGTTTGAGAGAAAATATTCATCCAAGGAGGTATGGCAATTTTTGTAATAATACGAAAATGTCGTTCTGTGCACAGGTTTAGTTTATACTAAGCTTATGTTAGTGTTAGTAGATTCCATACGTGTCTTGCACAGTTCAGCTGAGTTTGGGCTGATAGGAAATTCGACACCCAACGTTGAGAGAGATTCTGTGGAGCTTGTGCGTCTGGTGTGGTGGAAGGACGACTTTCATTTCTTTCTTAACAAAAAATCACACTGAATGTAGCTGTATTTCCCATTACAATAATGGAATACTATCATTGTTAGTATTTGTGTAAAGCCGGCCTAGTCATTTGTATATTCTTCAGTACAAATGAGGTGTGGACTTGATTTTTTTTCTTACATTGATTTTTCTTAAATTGATTTTTTCTTAAATTGATTGATTGATTGGTTGGTTGGTTTGTTGGTTGGTTGGTTGGTTGGTTGGTTGGTTGGTTGATTGATTGATTGATTGATACGAATTCAAAAGTTTAAGATGTGTATAGAGAGCCGTTTATGCTAGCTGGTCGATATATGAGAACGCATTGTCCTAATAAAAATATTTTCATCAAAGAGATTCGCACATTACACAATTATAACATAGACGCTCATATCCCACATTAAACAATATCACCGACTCGATATGAACTGTGTGACACGGCCCCGACATCATATATTTTAAAAACACCATCTTTCCTAAGAAACATGAAACAGTTTTTGTTTCCTTCTGTGTTGAAGATATATATCATACAATATGAAAATATGTCACATTTTTCTTGCGTATGTTATAATTGCATAAGTACGTTGATCAAAACATATAAATTCATGTAAAGTAATACTATGTACTGTTATGTAACTGTGCGGATATTCGACCTGCCTATGGTTTAGGTATGTGTCAATCATCTGTACATGATCGCAAAATAACACTGCTGCTTTCGCACGCTATGTTAGTTGAAAACACAGTGTGTTTGCGCATGTTTTGAAATCATATGTATTTTGGAATTGTATTACAATCCAAGACATGTTTCCTCCAACTAGGTTATTTATTCGTTGAAAGTTAGTGACAACGACACCGTCTCTGATCTAAAACGACTCGAATTATTACAATTAGAAACAAAAACTTCAAATCTTACATTATTATTCCTGGAAATAAATACTAGAGTCTCGTCACTGTCAGATATTAACGAGTAATAAATTTGAAATCACTGCCTCACCAGTTTCACTGTGGCGAAACTGTTCATACATTACAAACAAATCTCAGACATGACTATAATAGTCTCAACGCTTATGTAATTAGATTAAAGTATCTGATAAAATATGATTGTTATTCTGTTACTGCATACAACAATTTCAAATTTTGTACAAATTATTCTTCTTAAAGGTTAAACTTTGCTAAAGGAAATATAAACACTATAGAAATAATTGGTGATAATTCCTTTTGATAAATTATCACATAATATCGATATAATTATTTTAAGTCGCACACACGCACGCACGAACGCTTGAGCTTGCACGCAAGCACGCACGTACGCACACATGCGCGCGGGAACCCTAACAACCCCCAACCATTCATCCCCCAGTGGCATATAGTCCCCGAAATATACATATGAATAAGGTTACATTTCAATAATTACAACCGTCTACTTTTAAGTCTATTAATTTAAGAACTAAGAAGCGGATGAGTTTCGGCTGCTGCGGGTGAATGGGAATGGAATTGATGTGGTTGTTTTATGCCCAGAGGCCTGGAGCAGAGACCATTCAACGCCCCAAAATATAACCAATTCAATACCAAAGGAACACTTTTCTACATCAAAACAATACACATAAATTATGAATACAGTATATATATTTTGAATTAACGAATAAGCTGGTCTTGTAAATACAGTACATATATTTTTGAAATAACGAGTGAGATGTTCCTTCGTTGAGAGGCATTTAGGTCCTGTTTAAGCTAAGCAGGAAGTGGGCTGGCGATGCTGTCTAGGTAAAGCCAGTAGGCGGAGCTTCACTGTCGCTTCAGTCTTGGTGAGCTTATCCGGTACACAGTGCTGAGAGAGTGTGTGAGAGAGAGAGAGACACACACACACAGACAGAGAGAGGGAGAGAGAGAGAGAGAGAGAGAGAGAGAGAGAGAGAGAGAGAGAGAGAGAGTGTGTGTGTGTGCGTGTGTGTGTGTGTGTGTGTTTACAACCATTGTATAGAAAGAAACCAAACATAATTATGTATATATACAGTCATATATACAGTATCGATAAAATGTATAATATTATAAACATTATATACCCAGACAAAACTTTGTTAGTAATATAATAGTTTCGTCCATCTTAATCATTGTATTCGTGACTTCGTATATAGAAATGTTGTATTAGATATTTTAAGAAAATAACCGAATTTATCAATTTTGTTTTAAAATATCATGATTATATCTTCAAACAATTAAAACTAATCGATTGTTATGGCTTCCGAAATAGCGCTGTGCAATTTTGTCAAGTATGTCCTGGTCATTGATTGTGACGGGTGTATTCATCCATGATGACAGACGCAAACAGAAGTTGACTTCTGCTCTGTTCTGCACACCTTCGTCCCGAGTGGGAGAGAAGTAAATATATGTATTATCACTCCCATCCTACTTCACAGCAGAGGAGGCATAATCTTCTCGTACATTCCTAACCTAGGTAAACGCCCCAAACGAGCAATTCCTTCAGCCATATCGATTTTTCCTGTTTTCATAATAAATACACTTTGCCGGCGTGTTGCTCATTGCTCACTCCAGAGGAAAATGTGAGTGTCCATCACCCAACTGAGAGTGTGTTGTTACTCTGTCAGCTGACCATGCCTTATGTGCTTGCCCAAACACTGCTACACCGTCGTCGTATGGGTGTCTCATGTCTGGTCAGCCACATAACAAGTGTTATCAAAGCGCTTTATTACCACGCTCCAGTTGGAGCAATTTCTTCTATTTCAGGTGTCATACGGCCTGCTGAATAGGAGCAACACCTGTAATAGGGAAGGGGACTTCTGGCGGGGACGACAGGGCGACTCAGAAGAGCCCCTCGGGTACACTATAGGGAATGGATACCCTGCTGCTATCCATCCGCCGCTCTCTCTCTCTCTCTCTCTCTCTCTCTCTCTCTCTCTCTCTCTCTCTCTCTCTCTCTCTCTCTCTCTCGCTGTATGTTCAAACTCAAATAGGATTGATTTCTTTAGTTCCTAACAGATTTGTGAACCGCAGCTAACCACATGAAACTTCACCCCCGACTACAGCAGTCGATATAAATGAACCCAGCCTCGCACTGCCAGCTAGAAGTGGGATTGATAGAAACCCCACAGCTCACATATACACACTGATGGGAACACTTTGGAATTACATGTTTAGAAGTTTTTAGAAAAATATCATTCTACGAAAAGTAGAATACTGACATTATAGTATGTCAATACATTCCACGAGAATTACAAAACTGACGATACGCGGTAACGTCTGCATCATATTGTACCTGAGTTTTTGTTTCGTCCGATACGTAGATAGAGCGGGACGGAATTGTCTTATTTTGGTGTGTTTGGAAGAGAGAGAATGAAAACACCAAAGGTACTAGTCTTCATTAGAGACTACTACCATGGGAAGTAGCGTGTTTAAATATCTGCCTATCACAAACATCCCAAGCTGGGCACTTAGGATGGATGGATGGATGGATGGATGGATGGATACGAGATATTTCAATAAACTACATTCTAAAAAATCGCAATTTAACACATTTTAACAATATGGAATTATTTTACTTTGTTATAATTTACACTACATTCTTTTGTCAATAACTTCGGGTATACAAGTAAATTATTAGTAACGTATCACGCTGTATAAAAATACATAATTTTATGTCGAATAGCAATACTACCTCCCCCTTTCATAACCGATTATATTATGAAAATATTTTAAACGTGTTTCCGAATATAATCGGTTATGAAATAAATTAAATAGAATGTGTAGATGGTTTACTCAATCATACAGTGTAGCCTTAACTGCAACAATAAGCAAGTGTTTGTATCTGAAATATTTTTGTATCTTTTGTATCTTAAATGTGTAAATGTGACAATAAAAGTTAGATAAAAATACCAACTTCAGTGTAATGTTTAATACATTTAGTATATGAAAGTAAAACAACAGTCTACCTCTTTCCACACATATATCATCTATGCGACCCATACTGTCCAGTCTGTTGCAGTATCACTTGGGCTGGTCTTACTACCTGTTTTATTACAATAACAAACAATCCTGCTATCCTTCCTCTATGGCAGCGGCGTTGTTAGTTACGAGAAGCTGTGTATATGTCCCATTATAAATACTAACATATCTATACGTATAAAGTGTATTTTAGACCCAATATCTGCAGCGCTTTACTTCAAGGTAGACACTTTAAAAAACCCATTTAAAATGTTAATTGAAAACACCATCTGTTATTTAACGAGGATGTATCTTCAAACGTAGTTTATGCATTCCGCACTCTGTGTTAGTTGTATTGCCAGGAGACTTGGAAAATCAAAATGTACATATGTTTTGGGGAGAATGCCGAAAAATGTCTTGTTGACGATATCTCGGACAAATGATCAATTTTAAGTATTTAAAGAGTCGGTGTAAGAATTACCTATTTTCTTATCCAGAAGTCAACACGTTGTTGAATTAAAAGGGATTTTGGGAGAACAATCTAATCCGAATTCGATATATATATGTATATGTATACGTATATGTATAAGTGTAATCCTCTCCACGTTATCTAACTTTATCGTCTTAGCTTTCATGAGGGCCGCCGCTAACACTCATTCACACTTTCTGAAGGGGTAGCGCTCCAGAAACACTGGAACAATTTGTCAATCTCTCTACACATATAAATTCAAATCTTCCATCAGATCACATTGATAACTTGTAAGTAGCAGTGAAGGAACTAAGTGTACAGATTTCGTTTGAGGAACATTGTAAGACCATTAGGATGGAGAGCATGGTAAATATTGGTTGAGTGGAGGTTTTTGTTGCAGCTATTGAGCGCTTGTATGGAACAGGCGCTAATCCCACCAGTAAATACTATCCCACCTGGCTCGCTGGGAGCTTCGGAAACAATCTTCCTCAAATTGCCTACGATCTCCTCTCGGTTAGTTTTTGATACATCGATAATAATGAGAATTGTGTTAGTCTAACCTTTCTTTGCGCGGAGAGATGGGGGTCAGCTTGGTTTGAGAGTAGAGGGAGTGAGTGAGCGTGCCATGGACGGTGGGGGTGGGATTAGTGAAGGTGGCACCCCTAGCGAGCAGGCAGCTGCGACAAGCGAGGTGTAGAACGGCGGACGTGCCGAGTGCTGCACCGCTCACGTCACCCAAGTTTGCAACACCGGTGTTTAATTCTCCCGAGTCTGTCCCTGCTAACTCATATACAAATTTGTAATTTTCTAAATTTTGGGGGAAAATGAATGTCTATGTAATTTTATGTTTCATGGAAAAGTATTTTAAAAGTTTCCCCGATCCTACTACATAACTACCATGTAGTCAGCATGCGTCTACTTCCGATATAAGGAACATGTGGATGGATGTAAAAATACAGAATAAAATAGATGCTAAAATATCCTTACAAAATAAGTGTTCATGTACAATATTGAATATGAAAAATAACTTTCATATGATTTCATAAAATCATTATTACATGGCGTTTAAAATGCATGGGGTAGTAAATCCTGGCTAGTCACGGGAGGGGGGGGGGGGGGGGGGGGGGGGGGGTCTGTCAGCTGCCTATAGGCGCTGTGGGAGATGTAGGAACGACTGGGATAATTTCTTGACAAGGTTGACACAAACGTATGCCCGTTGTGCAACAGTGCCCAGTCGGGGTTGACTGCCTGCATCACGAACACCACAGTCTCGTGGCTACTCTATCTGGTCGTTCCTGCAATTAGCACAGTCAAATACCATCCTGCTCTCAGGGAAATGAATGACAAATCATGTTTATTACACATGCTTGATAACACAGAAGGTGACTTAAACAAGCCATTGACAGTGAATGGAAATAATATTCCAACTTACAAAATAGTTTTACTTAATTTCTATGCGAACATTATCTGAAGAATATTTGTTTCCTTCTAATGTGTAGACTTGATTTATTTTTGTATGTATCTATGTATGCATATGATTTTAGTCATTTATATATAATATAAGACCGTAAGACATTTTAACATTTTAGCAATGCTTGTGCACGTATTGTTTTGTTTACTTATCTGATTTAAAGGGCATGAATCTTAGGCGTATGGTTCACGTGTTTAAAGCTTGTTCTTGTGTAGATTTGTATGTTTAGGGACAACAAAATATTTAACAAATTTAATTGATGTTGAAAGTTTGTGTGATGCTAATCATAATATTTCTATGAGTAACCAGGACAAAGACGAAATATTCCGATGAGGGAGAGACGACTTAAATAAGAGAATTAACATATGTTGAACTGTTTGATAGACTAAATCTAATCATAACCGAGGCTTTTTCTGTTACAAACCATATATTTTAGGACAGATCAGTCGCTTCCTACATTTCAGAAAATTATCAAAATATTACAAATGATATTTACTAAAAACAGCGTATAGAGTGTTTTGTTGTGTTGACATGGAAAACGAATTAAGTTATAGCGAAACCAAAAACAGACAAATATTACAAACCAGGTCTTACTTTCCATATAAAAAGTTCTGAAATGACCACGGAATTCAAAATATACCCATTAGCAGATTCATGTGTGTGAGTCAGTACACTCTGTTTTTTTATAAACTGAAATTAAACAATATTGTCATTGTTCGTAATTGAATAGTTTGTGTCAAATTCCAGACCATGTTTTAAATTATGACACTTCAATCCAACTTACAACAAGCTGTCACACACACAACCCTGTTATGTACAGGAGGAGCAGAACGTATTTGCTTTGATTTGACATGATGTTAACGCTTGAGCTTCAAATTGAAAATATATCCTATTTGTTGTTTCCGCCTGATTTCTTGTTGCCAGACAACACACGCACTTTACACGGCCACAAACACACGACAGACACTGACGCAAGGATTTAAAGTAAGTGAAAAGCAACAGAGACAATACAAAAACCAAAGAAATAATTCCAGGAAATATAGTTTAATTCTTGTACAATAATGTGTATACAGAGAACGTCACGAATTTAATACGCAGTTTGGCTTATAAATATATGAAATGTAATACAGATACAGGTGTGCAGGTGAAATAAACACTTACACAACGTCGTGAGTAGGTGGTTGTCTGTCACCCCCGGCTCCGCTAGACACGCTGTCTTGTCCGCCTCACAACAAATCACCTAACTTCAACACAGGTGACTAATTAAGCACTTTTCGTAATATCTGAACAATAGAACACATATATATCTAAATGTTTGTCACATATCACGAGATAATCTTCCCGTTTGATCAAAGTTCTGGCCATTACGTACCTCCAGAAGTAGTCTGTTTAGATGAGCACAACACGCTAGCCAGTAGTTTTGTCACTCACTGAAACCGGGGAGAATGAACTATCAGGCGATGAGATGAGAGTCCCGCTCGCCTTTGACAGTCTTGACGGGGGTGCATATGTTGACAGACCTGGCATGTGCGGCACGGGCGCTGCTTTCAGATGTTGATATAACTCAAGACCCCTGAGCTGGGGGTCCAGGCCCTGGAATCCTTGTAGGAAGTAGGAAGCTCGCCACGCAGCAAGAGCCGATTCCTGACGCCCGTACATGGGGTTTGTACAGGGGACCTGCCCTGTTTCCGAAGACCGGGATGTTTCCGACAGCAGTTTGTCCACCGAAAAATTTAGTCCATTCTTCTGTAAAAATCTATCAGACGTAACCGTGGCAGGTGTCATTTGTAGTGGGTAGGGGTGATATGGGAGAGGCGAGTATCGACTACCTGCCAAGCCCGGCAGTGAGTATAGGGGGGTGCAGGCAGCATACGGGTGGAGGCGGTCCGACTGGAACGGGTAGGACGGTGGGGTGAGGTGAGGAAATCCAGCTCTCTTGAGAGCAGCAAGTCGACTCCGTGATGCCAGAGTGGACCTCCGCCTGAGTTTCCCAGTGGTGCCACCAATGAACACATCGTCACAAGATGGATCAAGCATCCAATAGTTGCCCTTGCCAGGATCGTCGTAGTGTCGGGGGACCTTCACAAAACACTTGTTCAGACTTAGGTTGTGGCGAATAGAGTTTTGCCAACCTTGCTTGTTATCTTTGTAATATGGAAAGTTTTTCATGATAAACTCGTATATCTGACTTAGTGTGAGTCTCTTCTCGGGGCTGCTCCTGATCGCCATCATGATGAGAGCATTGTAACTAAATGGGGGTTTCTCGGGCTTCTTTTCACTCTTCCCCTTCTCTCCATCGTCGTTCACCCCCTTACTTTCCTCTGTCTTATCCTCCGAGAAACTCTCAGCATCGTCACTTTTGTCCATATCAGTGTCAGATATGACATCCTCACACACTCTTCCATCTTCTGTTGAAAGTGCCTCTGAAACTTCCTCCTTAACATCACTGACAACATCTACAAAAATGTTATCTCTGTCTGCGACGCTGTCATTCTGTGGGGTTCTGTTGACCACTTCCAGACTAGACTCTTCAGTGTCGCTGTCCGACTCCTCTCCAAGCATTCTTCTGATACTAAAAGGATTAAGAGAGCGTTTCAAAGACTTTGCTTTCTCTTCAAACTGAACCATATTGACGGAGGTATAGGTGTTTAGCGTGCTGCTGTCACGGGCGGACTGAAGCTGACGCCGACACTCACTGCCTATGTAAGAAGTGAAGCCCTGCTAGCAATGCTTCAGCAGGAGGCCGCGCGGAACATGTTTCATTATTGTGGTAAATTCCAGTTAATCACTGCCATTCACGGCTCCAGTAACACACAGCAACTGTTCACTGGCCCACAAACGACCAATAGCAGGACGCCATTTTGTGGCTCCACCTCCACGTTATTAGTGTGAAGTGATTGGCAGGCCGTACTGCCGGTCGATACGTGGATGGGGAAGCTGGAGAGCGCCGACGTGAGCGGGAGGCCGTACCGACTCTACCTTCACCGGATAGGCTTCATGTATGTGGATATTGTTAGGAAAGAATAGCGTGTCGCTACGTCCGTATTTGGCTTAACAACTGTAATTATAATCTAGTGGATAATATAAACAGTGCGCATTCTACGTTACAATTTGGCTGTAGTGTTCATTAGTTTCTTTTGGAGTCCAACGATGCTGCTTCTTAACGCACAGAATGAACACATTTGGATCATAAGCTTACAAATGTAGTATAATGTAACGTAATTAATTTTTGTAAAACGAATATTTTATATGATGCCAACTTCTATTACATATGGCATATGTGATATAATTTTTTACAAATGTGCTACTGTTGAGGAGCCAATAACCACGAAAAATAACAACAATATAACATTTTCCCGTATTGTTTCAGCAAGAAATATATTTTTACTCTTTAGTGCTCTACCCACTGTAACTATAACCATGAACAGTTAGTGCTGTACTCACTGTAATTATAGCCGTGAACAGTAAGTGCTGTACACACTGTAACTATAACCGTGAACAGTTAGTGCTGTACTAACTGTAACTTTAACCGTGAACAGTTAGTGCTGTACTAACTGTAACTTTAACCGTGAACAGTTAGTGCTGTACCCACTGTAATTATAGCCGTGAACAGTAAGTGCTGTACACACTGTAACTAAAACCGTGAACAGTTAGTGCTGTACTAACTGTAACTTTAACCGTGAACAGTTAGTGCTGTACCCACTGTAAGTATAACCGTGAACAGTTAGTGGTTTACCCACTGTAAGTATAACCATGAACAGTTAGTGCTGTACACACTGTAACTATAACTGTGAACAGTTAGTGATTTACCCACTGTAACTATAACCGTGAACAGTTTGTGCTGTACACACTGTAACTATAACCGTGAACAGTTAGTGCTGTACCCACTGTAACTATAACTGTGAACAGTTAGTGCTGTACACACTGTAACTATAACCTTGAACAGTAAGTGCTGTACACACTGTAACTATAACCGTGAACAGTTATTGATTTAAAAACTGTAACTATAACCGTGAACAGTTAGTGCTGTACCCACTGTAACTATAACTGTGAACAGTTAGTGCTGTACACACTGTAACTATAACCGTGAACAGTTAGTGCTGTACCCACTGTAACTATAACCGTGAACAGTTAGTGCTGTACACACTGTAACTATAACCGTGAACAGTTAGTGCTGTACACACTGTAACTATAACCGTGAACAGTTAGTGCTGTACACACTGTAACTATAACCGTGAACAGTTAGTGCTGTACCCACTGTAACTATAACTGTGAACAGTTAGTGATTTACCCACTGTAACTATAACCGTGAACAGTAAGTGCTTTACAAACTGTAACTATAACCGTGAACAGTCAGTGCTGTACCCACTGTAACTATAACTGTGAACAGTTAGTGCTGTACACACTGTAACTATAACCGTGAACAGTTAGTGCTGTACCCACTGTAACTATAACCGTGAACAGTTAGTGCTGTACACACTGTAACTATAACCGTGAACAGTTAGTGCTGTACCCACTGTAACTATAACCGTGAACAGTTAGTGCTCTAACCACTGTAACTATAACCGTGAACAGTTAGTGCTGTACACACTGTAACTATAACCGTAACAGTTAGTGTTGTACACACTGTAACTATAACTGTGAACAGTTAGTGCTGTACCCACTGTAACTATAACCGTGAACAGTAAGTGCTGTACCCACTGTAACTATAACCGTGAACAGTTAGTGCTGTACCCACTGTAACTATAACCGTGAACAGTTAGTGTTGTACACACTGTAACTATAACCGTGAACAGTTAGTGCTGTACCCACTAACTATAACCGTGAACAGTTAGTGCTGTACCCACTGTAACTATAACCGTGAACAGTTAGTGCTGTACACACTGTAACTATAACTGTGAACAGTTAGTGCTGTACACACTGTAACTATAACTGTGAACAGATAGTGCTGTACATACTGTAACTATAACCTCCAACAGTTAGTGCTGTACACACTGTAACTATAACCGTGAACAGTTAGTGCTGTATCCACTGTAACTATAACCGTGAACAGTAAGTGCTGTACCCACTGTAACTATAACCGTGAACAGTTAGTGCTGTACACACTGTAACTATAACCGTGAACAGTTAGTGCTGTACCTACTGTAAATGTAACCGTGAACAGTTAGTGCTGTACACACTATAACTGTAACTGTGAACAGTTAGTGATTTACACACTATAACTGTAACTGTGAACAGTTAGTGATTTACACACTGTAACTATAACCGTGAACAGTTAGTGATTTACACACTGTAACTATAACCGTGAACAGTTCCTGCTGTACCCACTGTAACTATAACCGTGAACAGTTAGTGCTGTACACACTGTAACTATAACCGTGAACTGTTAGTGCTGTACACACTGTAACTATAACTGTGAACAGTTAGTGATTTACCCACTGTAACTATAACCGAGAAGAGTTAGTTCTGTACACTCTGTAATTATAGCCGTGAACAGTTTGTGCTGTACACACTGTAATTATAGCCGTGAACAGTTAGTACTGTTTACACTGTAACTATAACCGTGAACAGTTAGTGCTGTACACACTGTAACTATAACCGTGAACAGTTAGTGCTGTACACACTGTAACTATAACCGTGGACAATTAGTGCTGTACACACTGTAACTATAACCGTGGACAATTAGTGCTGTACACACTGTAACTATAACCGTGAACAGTTAGTGCTGTACACGCTGTAACTATAACCGTGAACAGTTAGTGCTGTACCCACTGTAACTATAACCTTGAACAGTAAGTGCTGTACACACTGTAACTATAACCGTGAATAGTTAGTGCTGTACCTACTGTAACTATAACCGTGAACAGTTAGTGCTGTACCCACTGTAACTATAACCGTGAACAGTTAGTGCTCTAACCACTGTAACTATAACCGTGAACAGTTAGTGCTGTACACACTGTAACTATAACCGTAACAGTTAGTGTTGTACACACTGTAACTATAACTGTGAACAGTTAGTGCTGTACCCACTGTAACTATAACCGTGAACAGTAAGTGCTGTACCCACTGTAACTATAACCGTGAACAGTTAGTGCTGTACCCACTGTAACTATAACCGTGAACAGTTAGTGTTGTACACACTGTAACTATAACCGTGAACAGTTAGTGCTGTACCCACTAACTATAACCGTGAACAGTTAGTGCTGTACCCACTGTAACTATAACCGTGAACAGTTAGTGCTGTACACACTGTAACTATAACTGTGAACAGTTAGTGCTGTACACACTGTAACTATAACTGTGAACAGATAGTGCTGTACATACTGTAACTATAACCTCCAACAGTTAGTGCTGTACACACTGTAACTATAACCGTGAACAGTTAGTGCTGTATCCACTGTAACTATAACCGTGAACAGTAAGTGCTGTACCCACTGTAACTATAACCGTGAACAGTTAGTGCTGTACACACTGTAACTATAACCGTGAACAGTTAGTGCTGTACCTACTGTAAATGTAACCGTGAACAGTTAGTGCTGTACACACTATAACTGTAACTGTGAACAGTTAGTGATTTACACACTATAACTGTAACTGTGAACAGTTAGTGATTTACACACTGTAACTATAACCGTGAACAGTTAGTGATTTACACACTGTAACTATAACCGTGAACAGTTCCTGCTGTACCCACTGTAACTATAACCGTGAACAGTTAGTGCTGTACACACTGTAACTATAACCGTGAACTGTTAGTGCTGTACACACTGTAACTATAACTGTGAACAGTTAGTGATTTACCCACTGTAACTATAACCGAGAAGAGTTAGTTCTGTACACTCTGTAATTATAGCCGTGAACAGTTTGTGCTGTACACACTGTAATTATAGCCGTGAACAGTTAGTACTGTTTACACTGTAACTATAACCGTGAACAGTTAGTGCTGTACACACTGTAACTATAACCGTGAACAGTTAGTGCTGTACACACTGTAACTATAACCGTGGACAATTAGTGCTGTACACACTGTAACTATAACCGTGGACAATTAGTGCTGTACACACTGTAACTATAACCGTGAACAGTTAGTGCTGTACACGCTGTAACTATAACCGTGAACAGTTTGTGCTGTACACACTGTAACTATAACCGTGATCAGTTAGTGCTGTACCCACTGTAATTATAGCCGAGAAGAGTAAGTGGTTTGGTTTATCCACTGCAGCTATAGTCGTGAACAGTAAGTGCTGCACACACTGTAACTATAGCCGAGAAGAGTTTGTGCATATTAAAGTAAATGTGAACAGAATTTATGTTTGCTACAAGAGATGAATAGTAAGTTTACACTACCGTTTTGCTTACACTTCGATTACAGGAATTTTTTTAATGGCCAACTCCATGGATTACAAAATTTAAACGACGAAGAAATCATTCCCGTTTAAACAAGAAATATGATAAAACATAAATATTCAATTTAGCCGCTTCTGAAAACATTATAAATGTTTGTAACACTCTCACAAAGCTATCAATTAATCTCATCAAATCCATTCGCCACTTCTGTTACTAAATACGGGTAATTTAGCGTAGGGTCTTCTGTCTGGCTGAAAGGAGGGACTCATGATGATGGCCCCATGATATTCAGTGTTGAAAACTCGGCGTGTCTGGAAAACATATGTAAATATCAATATCATTGATTGGCAAGACATTTTCGAACAAATCATATGACTCAGTAAAACCCTTTATGTCAGTGTACCTGAAGGTGCTCTATAATTCAAGCTCTGTGTTTTACGATTAATTCTTTAATTTGAAACAATCTCTGTTAATATGTCCCTTGGCGCTTGTCAGTTGTCATGGAAACAGTTAGGTGATAATTTGACAATTACCCAGTATTTTGTGACTAGTGTGCAAGGGAACACCTGCCTCTGAATCACCGTCGTCATCAATTGTCACCTCATGTGTTGTTTGTCGTAGATACGGTACTTAGCAACAGTTTTCATTCAACCTACGTTTTATTCAAGCCGATGTCTCGCTGTCCTTAATCACTGTTACTGGCAGAAAGATCCGAGTTTGGAATGTGACTGTGGATGGGGCTTTCAGGCGATTACATAACATAAAAAAATAATATAATCTTGAATCCTAAAAAACCGAAACATCCCCAAACACCTTCGTTGTATGGAAATACTCGAGTATACTGACAATTCACTCTCAACACACGCACAATGAAGGGAAATATTCAACATGTGAAACTGAAGATGAACTGTTGATGACTACACCCCACCCACCCCATCCCCCTACCCACATCCAAATAAACCCACCATCACACTCAACCCTTTACAAATCCTGTATCAGAGACAAGATTTGTCTGTCAATTTCTAAGAGGCATACTGTAAGATGGCATTCAGCTGAGTGTTGCGCCATAAACACAAACTGTAATATTAATGAACAATGTCGTGTTATCGTAATTAAGTCACCCTAAAACACATTAGTTTTGTCACCTTGTTTTGGGTGCATATAGTAGTGCAATGCAATGTGCCGTGAATGCGAGAGATCTGTCAATAGCATGTCCCTCATTGCTGACAATAAATTCAGCTTCACGTCTTTCATGCACACGTTACATCATAAAAAAACCGCTAAATGAAAAAAATGTATATAAAAAAAACCCAGATAAATTTCAAATTCAAAGAGTTGGATATATTTTATTTCAATTATGTGTGTTATAGATATGAAATGGTGACATGCTAAATTTCGATTCTCACTTACTTCTTTCTGATTGGGTGCCGTAATGTTTTTTATTGAATTAATTTTATTTATTAAAGACAAATATAAACTTTTCTATAGGAGAAAATCATGATCTGGCATTGAACCTGAGCTTTAGGTAATCGGAAGAGGCATAACATTTCACATTCATACCCAATATAGTAAATGCATGGATTTTACCTCCATGGACTATATTATATTCCATACAGAATCCACGGGTCGCGGTCAGTACCTTGTTACGACTGTGTTATGTCCACGATCTACAAGTGTTTTGTTCTGCTAGATGTACTTATTTAACTAAACGCCGACGAAAATGTAACTGCTATTACCCATCGTGGTATTGTGTTCCCTTAAATTCAATTTACCTGCAGCCATGTGTACCTATCAAGTGTTGAAATCCACTCATCATCGTCTTCTGATGGGAGATTTATGCATTGGGTTTATTTGGTAAATACTTTCTGAGCCTTCTGTACTGCTGTTCTGCGTCAGGAAATAAATACTTATTATCTTATGCAAATTGTATGAATGGCGGGTACTGTCGGTCGTGCAGGACATGCTTACCCTTTTCGCTAACATCTGGTGTCATCACTATTTTCTGTGGTCCATTCATATACAATGTAATTTCCACAGCTATTTATTCTTTTGCATTGACCATTAATATTTACAAAATATACTGGAAGTAATGCTGGTGTCATCCGTCACTGATTCATGTGAACGTTAAAATGTGCTTATTCGCCATAATGAATATTATAATTATTTAAATTTGTTCCGAAGTGTAAATTTAAATCCAGAAATTTAACTGATTAGTAAAACCAGAGGTTGACAAATATCAGTTAAACGTGAAAACAGATGTTAGCCACGAGAAGGAATCTTTAATGAAGATTCCTCAAGACCATAATTCAATGAACTAGAGATTTAAATGGGAAATACTGTATGGTGCCTTGTCAAAGAGAGAAAGCGCACTACCCAACTAGCGCGTCTGATGCCAGGATGTGTGTCGCCGAGCTGAGTCCGCGAGTCTGGGGCTAGAAGGAGTCGACACGCTACTCACACATAGCTCTTACACAGATACACCACACAATGATAACACGGCAGGGAAATGTGCACTACATAATCAAGTTTCTAACATGTTACGACCATAAGGAAAACCAACAGTATTGTCCGCCATATGAAGATGTAGGCCGAGACTGCAGTAATCAGTGAAAGACTTGTGTGAGGTATGGATTCACAGTTGACAAACAAGGTCCTGGGTTTGAACACACGTTCATAAGCTATCGTCATGGCTTTACTATCGTATATACTGATCTGAATGTTGTATTCTGCATTCCATTCTGCATCGAGAAACTTGCTGCTACGCGGACATACCAAAAAACCCGACTCAACTAGTAAGGCCACCAGAAAAATTATACGAGTTTTGGAGAAGTACTTCTTGATTTCACTAAGACGCTTCAACTTCTGCTAGTCCATTGAATGGAGATATGGCCAATTGGCACGAAATAAACTGGTAACATCACAATATCTCATTTCATTCTTTCATTTCACTCAGCAATGTGCAGTCAGATATTATTGTTATATATTCTTACAATGATACTGTCCACACAGCAACGTGCAGTCAGATGTTATTGTTATATAGTCTTACAATGATATTGTCCACACAGCAATGTGCAGTCAGATATTATTGTTATATAGTCTTACAATGATATTGCCCACACAGAAAATGTGCAGTCAGATATTATTGTTATATATTTTTACAATGATACTGTCCACACAGCAACGTGCAGTCAGATAGTATTGTTATATATTCTTACAATGATATTGCCCACACACAAATGTGCAGTCAGATATTATTGTTATATATTTTTACAATGATACTGTCCACACAGCACATGTGCAGTCAGATATTATTGTTATATATTTTTACAATGATATTGCCCACACACAAATGTGCAGTCAGATATTATTGTTATATAATCTTACAATGATATTGCCCACACAACATCGTGCAGTCAGATATTATTGTTATATAGTCTTACAATGATATTGCCCACACAACATCGTGCAGTCAGATATTATTGTTATATAGTCTTACAATGATATTGCCCACACAGCAAATATGCAGTCAGATATTATTGTTAAATATTCTTACAATGATATTCCCACACACAAATGTGCAGTCAGATATTATTGTTATATATTTTTACAATGATATTGCCCACACACAAATGTGCAGTCAGATGTTATTGTTATATATTTTTACAATGATATTGCCATCACACCAATGTGCAGTCAGATATTATTGTTATATATTTTTACAAAGATATTGTCTACACAACATCGTGCAGTCAGATATTATTGTTATATAGTCTTACAATGATATTGCCCACACAGTAATGTGCAGTCAGATATTATTGTTATATAATCTTACAATGATATTGCCCACACAGCAAATGTGCAGTCAGATATTATTGTTATATAATCTTACAATGATATTGCCCACACAACATCGTGCAGTCAGATATTATTGTTATATAGTCTTACAAAGATATTGCCCACAAACCATCGTGCAGTCAGATATTATTGTTATATAGTCTTACAATGATATTGCCCACACAGCAAATATGCAGTCAGATATTATTGTTAAATATTCTTACAATGATATTTCCCACACAGCAATGTGCAGTCAGATATTATTGTTATATAGTCTTACAATGATATTGCCCACACAGCAATGTGCAGTCAGATATTATTGTTATATAGTCTAACAATGATATTGCCCACACAGCAAATGTGCAGTCAGATATTATTGTTATATATTCTTACAATGATATTGCCCACACAACATCGTGCAGTCAGATATTATTGTTATATATTCTTACAATGATATTGCCCACACAACATCGTGCAGTCAGATATTATTGTTATATAGTCTTACAATGATATTGCCCACACAGCAAATATGCAGTCAGATATTATTGTTATATATTCTTACAATGATATTGTCCGCACACCAATGTGCAGTCAGATATGATTGTTATATAGTCTTACAATGATATTGCCCACACAACATCGTGCAGTCAGATATTATTGTTATATATTCTTACAATGATATTGCCCACACAACATCGTGCAGTCAGATATTATTGTTATATAGTCTTACAATGATATTGCCCACACAGCAAATATGCAGTCAGATATTATTGTTATATATTCTTACAATGATATTGTCCGCACACCAATGTGCAGTCAGATATTATTGTTATATAGTCTTACAATGATATTGCCCACACAACATCGTGCAGTCAGATATTATTGTTATATATTCTTACAATGATATTGTCCGCACACTAATGTGCAGTCAGATATTATTGTTATATATTCTTACAATTATATTGCCCACACAGCAAATGTGCAGTCAGATATTATTGTTATATAGTCTTACAATGATATTGTCTACACAGCAACGTGCAGTCAGATATTATTGTTATATAGTCTTACAATGATATTTCCCACACACCAATGTGCAGTCACTTAATCTTGTTAAATATTCTTAGAATGTTCTTGGCCACACAGCATTGTGCAGTCAGATATTATTGTTATATAATCTTACAATGATATTGCCCACACAACATTGTGCAGTCAGATATTATTGTTGTATAATCTTACAATGATATTGCCCACACAACATTGTGCAGTCACATATTATTGTTATATGGTCTTACAATGATATTGCCCACACAGCAATGTGCAGTCACATATTATTGTTATATATTCTTACAATTATATTGCCCACACAGCAAATGTGCAGTCAGATATTATTGTTATATATTCTTACAATGATATTGCCCACACAGCAAATGTGCAACCAGATATTATTGTTATATATTCTTGCAATGTTCTTGGCCACACAACATTGTGCAGTCACATATGTTTGTTATATATTTTTATAATGCTATAGACCATGCAGCAATCTGCAGTCAGATAATCATATTGTTGTCATATAGTCTTACAATGCTATTGCCCACACAGCAAATGTGCAGTCAGATATTATTGTTATATAGTCTTTCAATGTTTTTGGCCACACACCAATGTGCAGTCAGATATTATTGTTATATATTCTTACAATGATACTGCCCACACAGCAAATGTGCAGTCAGATATTATTGTTATATAGTCTTACAATGTTCTTGCCCACACAACCTTGTGCAGTCAGATATTATTGTTATATATTCTTAAAATGCTATTGCCCACGGAGCAAATGTGCAGTCAGACATTATTGTTATATATTCTTATAATGCTATAGACTATGCAGCAATGTGCAGTCAGATGTTAATACATGTATTTCCTTATTTCCACCCCACCCACCACGCCCTACCCACCTCACCCCACCCACTACATCCTACCCACCGCACCCGTCATTCTAGCAGCATTACACAAATAACATAAGTGTAACCATGTTGTGCTGCTTCCCTTGCTTCTGTTATCCAACGCATCGCTGGCCTGGAAAGCGAGATACAATCACTACTGGTACTCTGCTAGTACCAACATGGAACCATCTCAACCGGGGTGTCTTAGTTGTTGTTTCTGACGGAAGTAATGAGCAAGTTTTTTCAGCGGAGCACGTGCTGCTCTGGCGCACCTCCAACACGGTTCACATTCTGACGTAACCAGTCACGTGCCTCTCATTTGGAAATCAACAAAATGACATTGTTATTCTAAGCTCATGATAGTGTGTAACAAGACAAGGGGATGTCGCCCCTGTTTGAATTGCACACCAAATTATACTACAATGGCTATTGTGAGTGCCGTGTTCGGCCCATGCCCCTGTAGGCTGTGTGCACGTGTGTTCAGGTCACGTGACGGGGGGAGTGCCTGTCTAATGAGCTACCCTTATAACGGCGGTTGGGTAGGCAGAACCCCTCATATTCCACACTCCGCCCGCTGACTCATGTTCGCTAGCCACTGACAAGGAATCGATCTATTTTTCTCAAGTGTCATCCTAATGAGAAATACATGTTCTTTAAACCTCTTTGTCGCAGAGCTAGCGTCGCATGGTGCCAAACTCTCGGCGCTCGTCAAACCCGTGCTTAATGGAACAACTCACATTGTCATTAGCGCGCGTGCAGGGGAAGGCAAATAAGTCACTAATGAGTAGTCAATTAGCCACCTTCAGCCGGTAGAAAAGAAGAGACTTGCGCGATATCCACAAATTATCAATTAATTCCCAGCAACGTGGACATTTCTGGGATTGTAATTGTCGGCTTGTCCAACTTGTAGGTATTAATTGAGAGATAGGATCTGCCTGCTGGCTGAAAACATTGGCGACCCTTCCGTCAATAAGAGCTTCCGCGCAGTCAACTCAAGGAGCAAAACAGCGAGAACTTGAAACCTTGAAGCAAAACATGTTACATAAACAATGGCATCAGCTGGCGGCCAGGGGACAAGGAGGATGTCCACGGGGGCTAGAGGGGAGTAGTAATCACTGAGCGGCGGTTCCACCAGCATCCCACATTGCAGCTAACCAAAAACTGGCCTATATATTACCGAAAGCTAGTAGCGGTAAATACCTACCTACCTACCTACCTACCTACCTACCTACCTACCTACCTACCTACCTACCTACCTACCTACCTACCTACCTACCTACCCACCCACCCACCCACCCACCTACCTTCCTACCTACCTACCTACCTACCTACCTACCTACCCACCCACCCATTCACCCACCTACCTACCTACCTACCTACCAATCTACCACCTACGTATCTACCCACCTACCCACCTACCCACCTACCAACCTACCCACGCACACACCAACACACCTACCTACCTAAAACTCACACACCCACACACCTACCTACCTACCTACCCACCTACCCACGCACACACCCGCACACCTACCTACCTACCCACCTACTCACCTACCCCCCACACCCACACATACACACCCACACACCCACACCCACCTACCTACCTACCCCCCTTCCCACCTACCCCCCCCCCCACCCCCCCCCTCCCCCCCCACCCCCCACACACACCTATACCTACGTTTACTGACCTACCCACGTAGCCTACCCTAGTCCATCCATGTATCCATGTATGTATCGGTATATATATTGCATTATCTGGATTTGACTTAATATACTATAGGTTTCATTCTGTACAATGGGCCCATGACCTGCACTCCACTCCCTGCATAAAGCATGATGTATCCATCAATCTATCCTTCAATCATCAGTCTGTCTGTCAGTCCGTCAGTCTTTGTAGAAGGACACTTACAATCTGGTGTATATTTGGAACGAGTAAGGGTATGTAGTTATCTGGCGGCAGTGCTGGCAGTGCGTGTGGACATGCAGACTGCACGGCACCTGGCCCTTGTATTCCAGTCAGCTGGACAGCCAGCGATGTGTGTGCGCTTCTGTATTTATATGTTGATGTAAACAGTCGCGATTAAACAAGTGTGCATTTACAAATACTACACGCCAGAAGGCCTCTGGTCATCTGTTGAACCGACATGATGGGCCACATTGCTAAACAACATAACTCATATGAGGCCCAGCCGTATACTCTCATGTCCGGTCTTGCCCATTACCAGCATTGCGTGGAGACTTTATGGAAATATTAAGGTTACTGGTAGTTTGTCTGGTGACTAGTTTACACTACTACACACAAACACGCACAGCCGGTGTGCGCCATGTCTTTGTGGGACCATGCTACGTGGCCCCTGACGTCACACACAACATACACCAGCAGAGCGTGTGTTCTGTCATTGTCAGCAATAAGTATGCTCTTGTTTGGATCTCAAGTTAATGTAGCCCCCAACTGTTTGAAATACAGACACATGCTGCACGGAAATGGTATGTTATTGATTGTGGAATTTGCACGAAAATAAACAGATTTATGTATTCATTTTTTTTTTCAAAATAAAAAATCGACCAAGTAACCGAGCCTGACAAACCGGTCTATGAAATCGCCTCGTACCATGGTCAGGTTTCTGTTGCCCTACTCCAACCCGGAGTCTCCAGGGTGTGTATATGTGTATGTCAGGGTGCACACGGCGTGTCTGTGTGCATGTGTGGCTGCGATTCTAGGTAGGTGCTGTGCGCGCCATATAGAACATCTGTTTCATACACTACTTGTGTGTGAGACCCGTGAAGATCCGGGGTAGAATAGGTCTTCAGCAACCCATGCTTGCTGTAAAAGGCGACTATGCTTGTCGTAAGAGGCGATTAACGAGATCGGGTGGTCAGGCTCGCTGACTTGGTTGATGCATGTCATCGATCCCAATTGCGTGGATCGATGCTCATGATATCAATCACTGGATTGTCTGGTCCAGACTCGATTATTTACAGACCGCTGTCATATAGCTGGAATATTGTTGAGCGCGGCGTTAAACAACAAACCAACCAACCAACTTGTGTGTGAATCATATAGAAAAATACATCCCTTACAATTACTTGCACACTTAAGATAGGAACTGTTTTGTGGGAATATTATCGTATTCACCTTGATCCGGATGTGACATATGTTCATTGGTGGAAAAAATAAATGAGTAAAGTACATTTAAAAGTGGCACGACGCATATGAGTTCGGAGCCCAAACCCCAAGATACAAATATACAAAGGTACACTCGTTAGGCGTACAAATGACTCAGCACTGTTCGGGAACCAATGTCTTGTTACAAGTGCAACTTCATGTTGAGATCAATCAGTAGTGAATGATTATGGTTTTACGCCGCTTTTAGCAATATTCCACCAATATCACGGCGGGGGATACCAGAAATGGGCTACATACATTGTACCCATGTCGGTAATCGAACCGGGGTCTTCGGCGTGACGAGCGAACGCTTTAACCACGAGGCTACCCGCCCGCCCGAGATCAACCAGTAGAAATCAAATACATATTGCTGAAAGGGGCCTTGAAACGTATTTATTTAAAGCAACTATACATTGATATCAGCACAAATCAAAAGTATGATTTAACTCCAAATGACAATTTCAATTTCTTTTAGATTCTAATAAAAAAAATCTGAAAATATTTTTAAAGAGTCTGTTTCTTTCCAGCTCCCCTCAAAAAACATATTTTCATTTTCAAATCAAACAAACCTCAATGTGAAATATCGCTATAAAAATATTTGAATGTCCCTGGCACGGATATGTGAATTTCCACCTTATATTTTGCATCGATATCAAAGTACACAGTAATTCCTATCTCCCGTTAAGCATTCAGTTCATGCCGAACACCTGCTTATTACTTTGACATTAAAACACGCAGTATATGACACCTTCAAGTTGTTGATTTATACAGTTTATTTTGCTGATGTATGTGGTGCGTCATTGCGAAATGAAAACTGACGAATGTGTGAAAGAATATGGCAACCAGGCGACAGCAATTAACGCACAAATACTTTAGATACCAACTACATGAATTAAAGTAAATGACTTACCGTATTCGACGTAATAGGCGCCCCGCTCTTATAAGCGCCCACGGCGATATTTGCTAATATATTGGCTAGTGAACAATGCTAATTAGCACCCCTTCCGATAGATCAATGTACACAAGACTTATTTATTCGTGTATAATACGCACTCGTGTGTTATATGCACCCTTAATTATGGGCAATTAAGTTCTGGAAGAATATGTCTGGCGTATTTAAACATTTTAGGCTGTCAGCATAAACCAAGAAATTCACCATCTTTCAACTCTGTTTTTTTCACCCAAACAATATTCTAATAAGAGCCCACTATTCCTAATTTTGAGAGCGCCCTGGGCGCTTATTACGTCGAATACGGTAACATATGTGTTACTATTTTCATTAGGATTCGATTTCCTCTTCCAACAAGTTTAAAAATTCAGACATGCAGAATACATTTGTTCTATTTGAGGGAAGGATATTTATGGTTGCCCTGGTTGTATTTTCTCCGTTGTTGGATTAACAATTGCAACAGGAGGTTGATATATTGAAGATCTGAATTTGAACATTTAAACATTTTTTTTTTAAAATACCGATAAGTAAGATACATAACGACTACAACAGACGATCAGTTTTCTTGATAATGTTAGAAGGTTTATTTAAGGATGACGATAGTTTTCAAGAAAATAATTTGATAAAGAGAACACTTCAATAAGGGCACTCATTATCAATTCGCCGCCTCCGTGGTCTTGTGGTAGAGCGTCCGCCCGGAGAGCGGAAAGTCCGGGGTTCCATCCCAGGCCGCGTCATACCAAAAGACGTTAAAAGATGGTCCTTGTTGTTACCCTGTCTGGCGCTAGGCATTAAGGGGCTAAAACAAGGACTGGTCGGCTCGGAGTCAGTATACTGTGTCTGAGTGGGGTATTCATGTTAAACAGCGGCATGGTATCTCAGTGAGCTAGCACTATAAATCGGCATCAGTCCGGACTAGTACAAGCAGCAACACGCACGCACGCACGAACCCACGCACACACACACACACACACACGTGCATGCACGTCGCTATATAAGTGCAAAAATCTTGTACGCGACGTTAAACCCAATTTCACCTCACCATTATCAATTCAGGTATTCCACCTCTTGGCGGGCTCAACAGACGATTTGTCTTACTTCGGGTATATGCAACATTGGCCCTCGTTGATTTTGATTTTCTAGGGCCGTGCAGTTAAATTAAAATCACTGGCTTTATGTAACGAACCAAGTCTCACGTCTCATTATATGGATGCTTTGTGATATAAAATATATCATATTTAAATGAAGCCCCTTGAATCTGGACGGCACTGTTCCAAACAAAACCGGATTATCCAATTTCCAATTTAACAAATTATGGGCACGTAGGTATGCCTTAACAAAAAAATAGTCCGGAAGGAAAGTTTTCTCTTGGGATATTATTGTATCTAATTTAACATAAAAATCATCACATTGAGAGTCTTTTAAACTACATAACTAGAAGGCGATTACCAACTATATTACGGGGCGGTCGGGTAGCCTAGTGGTTAAAGCGTTCGCTCGTCATTCCGAAGACCTGGGCACACTTGCACAAAGCGATCTTAGCGCTAAGATGATTGTAACTCCCATCCTTTAACATAGGCTTACAATAGTTGTAGTGCTAAGATCGCTTTGTGCAAGTGGGCCCTGGGCTCGATTCCCGACATGGGTACATTGTGTGAAGCCCATTTCTGGTGTCCCCCGCCGTGATATTGCCGGAATATTGCTAAAAGCGGCGTAAAACTATACTCACCAACTATATTACCAACTGCATGGTCACAATAAGAGACATGGTGTTAATTGTAATTAGAAAGCATATAAACTCGCTTCAAGTTAGCAAATCAAGCATTTTTCAAGGTTTAGCATGAATTGTACATATTTGATATACAATTTTCGCGATTTAAGCTATAGTCTTTCAAGAATTACTTTATTTTTTGCAACCCTTAGTGAATGTTGAGCTCCCTGTAGAACTGTTTCTTGTTGCTGGGTGGTTCAGTACGATTGTCTCCCCAAACCCCTTCATGCCAAAACCCCCACGACCAAATATTCCCACACTTAGTTAAAACAGTGAAGGGGACTTCCCTTTTGTAAGAGTGAGTGAGTGAGTATGGTTTTACGCCGCTTTTAGCAAAATTCCAACAATATCACGGCGGGGGACACCAGAAATGGGCTTCACACATTGTACCCGTGTCGGGAATCGAACCCGGGTCTTCGGCGTGACGAGCCAACGCTTTAACCAATGGGCTACCCGACCGCCCCCCTTTTGGTAAGAGCAGGACAGTGCAGTGAAGGGTGGTTCTGACTAACCCATGAGAGTAACGAGAAGCTGAGCTTAATAATCTTATTATCTGATGGATGTGACCAAAGGTATTTATGCTGAAACCATAGTAACCTGGTATTTGTTTTACATTTAAATGGTAGCATTAGTATATCATTCCATCCTTTGGTAGTAAAATATGTTCCTAATATGGCATCCAATTTGTTTTCACATTTTGGCCTGCTTTATCTATTTTCAATGAATTTACAGGCGTTTTCATATTCAGTCAACAAGATCAAACATACTGGTTTCAGCGGACCCGTTACCTATCTTGGCGTATTGTTATTACATATTCTTTCACACATCTCAACATGCCATTGTATTCATTGTATTGTAAAAGTTAAGCTTCATTCTATATGTTTTTCGTTATGTCCATAAACGATAAAAAAAATTACCTTGTGTTTTCAGTACATAATTAATATTTCCTATTCCTTGAGAATACAAAGGTTTGTCAAACAGAGTTTTGCCTCCAATTCTGATTTGGTCGTTGTACCATAAACGTTGTGCTGCTATAGAAATGTATTCAATATAACTTATACAATTTTAAAAATTTTGCTCTGCTAAGGGCACATCTGATTATTTCATATTATTTGCTGATAACCAGGGACTAAATACACCCATCCAAATCTTGGATGCTGTAGGTCATCTAATCAAACTTGGATAATCACTTGGAAGATTATACTGTGAATATGTAATGTGCTTACTCAGAAACAATCGGTTGAATCTATATTCTTGATGAATAAAATGTGCAATTTATTTTGTCATTATTATTATCTCCATCCAGCTGCTTCTTTGTATGGGTTTGTCAATTTAATTAAAATAGTAACAGACAGGGGACTAGCTGTGCACCCAACTGTGAACATTGTTGTTATAAGCTGTAGGAGTTATAGGATGTAGGATTGTGAGGAGGAAACCCTCAGTACACGCCCAGCATTGAGGATAAGTGAACGGAAGCTTGATTTTAACTGTCATTTTGTTACATGACCACAATGATTTCACTTTGACAACAAATTATAAGAATTCGAATCAATTTTAACCGTTTTGAATTTACAAGATTATTAATACCATTATCCCTCAAAGATGTAGTATGCTAATACTATGTTCGCTTGTTAAATTAGCACATTTAAAGTTTCCCGTATCCATCATTTCCAACATTTGTTTGATATATACTGTTTAATTGAATTATGTCACCAGAAAGTAGGTATTGACCAATTGTGGCCTTGCATATTCTATAAAAAATATAATTTAATCAAAATATGAACTGGTATGGTATTATATACTTAAATAACGAAAGCGTTAAAGAGAGATCCTGTTCCAAGCCGAAAGCTTCGTAAACAATTGTGTACTGTTCACTGGTATTGACTCCACCAACAAGGCTTACTTAATGTACTTCTAGATTCCGTATGATTTCATTATTCACGATATAATTATTTCGTCAAACGAGTAAACTGCTTTGGAGTGAGTATGTATGCGAGACAAGGTTGTTGAGGGTATTATTCTCTAATTGGATCCCCTCTCAGACGCGAGCGATATGGCGAGAAGTGCTCAGCGCAGTCTCAGCTACTTGTACAGGGCTTTGTTCACTCAAGCAGTTTAAATAAAGAGCTGTTTGAATGTAGGGGATCTTTTGTTCCCGTCTATTATCAGTTTTTATTTGTTAGCCAAAACACATCCGTGATGTTCGTTTATCGTCAATCGTGTCCAAATGTGTTAAATCTCCCTCATTTGTAGATCAGTGAAGCGTTCACATCTCTTAACTGTCACGTCCGTGGCCAATTTCTGTCTGGCCCACACTCTCTGCAATCGCAGGCATTCGACTGGAAAAAAATAATTAATGAGCGGAAGATGCTCATGGTATGCAAGTATTGATGTCCACACAGCGCCACTATTGACAGGGTACATAACATACACACAGTGTCTCATTGACAAGGTACGCGCAATATACGCAGTGTATCAAAGGTAGATTGCACACAACATGCACCTTGTAAATAAAGTAAGGGTACATGGTATATACACATTGTATCATTAACACGTTCCATTCAATATATACATTGTATCACTGACAGGGTCCACACAATATATAAATTATGTCACTGAAAGGGCCAACTCAATATATACATTGTATCACTGACAGGGTCCACACAATATATAAATTGTATCACTGACAGGGCCAACTCAATATATACATTGTATCACTGAAAGAGTACACATATCACACATACTGTATTACTAACAGGGTCCACACAAAATCCACATTGTATTACTGACAGTGTAAGTATTATACACTCATTAGCCTCAGTATACAGGACAGGAAAACATAATATATCCATATTGTATCACTGACAGGGAACATAATACGTACATATTGTATCACTGACAGAGTACGTAATACGTACATATTGTTTCACTGACAGAGTACGTAATACGTACATATTGTTTTACTGACAGGGAACATAATACGTACATATTGTATCACTGACAGAGTACGTTATACGTACATATTGTTTCACTGACAGAGTACGTAATACGTACATATTGTTTTACTGACAGGGAACATAATACGTACATGTTGTTTTACTGACAGGGAACATAATACGTACATATTGTTTCACTGACAGGGAACATAATACGTACATATTGTATCACTGACAGATGACATAACACGTACATGTTGTATCACTGACAGAGTACGTAATACGTACATATTGTTTCACTGACAGAGTACGTAATACGTACATATTTTATCACTGACAGGGAACATAATACGTACATGTTGTATCACTGACATAGTACGTAATACGTACATATTGTATCACTGACATGGAACATAATACGTACATATTTTATCACTGACAGGGAACATAATACGTACATATTGTTTCACTGACAGAGTACGTAATACGTGCATATTGTTTTACTGACAGGGAACATAATACGTACATATTGTTTTACTGACAGGGAACATAATACGTACATATTGTATCACTGACAGAGTACGTAATACGTACATATTGTATCACTGACAGAGTACGTAATACGTACATATTGTTTTACTGACAGGGAACATAATACATACATATTGTATCACTGACGGAGTACGTAATACGTACATATTGTTTTACTGACAGGGAACATAATACGTACATATTGTATCACTGACAGAGTACGTAATACGTACATATTGTATCACTGACAGAGTACATAATACGTACATATTGTTTTACTGACAGGGAACATAATACGTACATATTGTATCACTGACAGAGTACGTAATACGTACATATTGTATCACTGACAGAGTACATAATACGTACATATTGTTTTACTGACAGGGAACATAATACGTACATATTGTATCACTGACGGAGTACGTAATACGTACATATTGTACCACTGACATAGTACGTAATACGTACATATTGTATCACTGACAGAGTACGTAATACGTACATATTGTATCACTGACGGAGTACGTAATACGTACATATTGTTTTACTGACAGGGAACATAATACGTACATGTTGTATCACTGACAGAGTACGTAATACGTACATATTGTTTTACCGACAGAGTACATAATACGTACATATTGTTTTACTGACAGGGAACATTATACGTACATATTGTATTACTGACAGGGAACATAATACGTACATATTGTATCACTGACAGAGTACGTAATACGTACATATTGTTTAAATGACAGGGAACATAATACGTACATATTGTAAAACTGACAGGGAACATAACACGTACATGTTGTATCACTGACAGGGAACATAATACGTACATGTTGTATCACTGACAGAGTACGTAATACGTACATATTGTATCACCGACAGAGTACATAATACGTACATATTGTTTTACTGACAGGGAACATAATACGTACATATTGTATCACTGACAGGGAACATAATACGTACATGTTGTATCACTGACAGGGAATATAATACGTACATATTGTATCACTGACAGGGAACATAATACGTACATGTTGTATCACTGACACAGTACGTAATACGTACATATTTCATCACTGACAGAGTACATAATACAAACACATCGTTACACTCACTAACAGGGTGGATAACACATATTGCTAAGTTCTGAAACTCACAAAGAAGAATTTGCGTAAAAATTAAATCTTTTGTTGTAGACATGACATGATGACACGGATGTTTTTCCACCCAAAAGTGAGTCATGTGGGAAATCGAACCCGGGATTTCGGCGTGACGAGCGAACGCTTTAACCACTGAAGTTTGAAGCCAGACGCAGTATGATGGAATACATAGAAACTACACAGAATGTCATGGAATACCAGTATGAGTGAATACATAAACGTCACACAGAATGTTATTGAATACCAGTATGAGTGAATACATAAGACGCCACACAGAATGTTATTGAATACCAGTATGAGTGAATACATAGACGTCACACAAAATGTTATTGAATACCAGTATGATTGAATACATAGACGTCACCCATAGAGTGATGTAATACATGGAAGCCACGCGCAGTATGATGTAATATCCAAATGGATATCATGTAATGACAGTCGTGATTGGGTGCAAAAAAATTAATACTCCTTCCTTCACATGCGTAGAAAAAACTGCAATAAACAAGTTCATAATTAAATCCCCTTCGTTTTGCCCATCTCCTAATTTGTTTTAAATCTATAGATGCTACTGAATGTTGACCAGGAACAAAGGAATCTATTTCACAGTAGTTCTAAAACCTAAATTTACTGTAGAGACAAGACTGTTATTCCCATGAATAATTTGACTGACGACAAACGACTGAGGCATGTTTTATATAGCGTATTAAACGCAGGTGCAGGCAGGCACGGGCTATGCTTTTGTTTGCGGTCAGTTGGAAGAGACAGGCAATTGAAATTTATCACCACATTTCCAATCACCCGAACATGAGAAAATAAAGCGGACAACGTCCAAATGGCCCTTAGTATTTGTCAATATCATATTATACTTGTCAGCCATTGCGCTAACATTGACGAACTTATTTCCTTCTCGGAAATGAAATTAAAGGCAATTAAGCAAGCTCGTAATGTATACATGTTTCCACCCTAGTTGTGTGATATGGAAATATTCTGTTAATTCAACAATGGAAGACAGATCAAGTGATGGCATCAATACGGCAATTTGAATGTTTTACGACCAGGGACGGCGTTTTATCCGACATTTAATCAATTTCCGTCGTTAAATACTTGTTCACTTCATAGCAATATGGAGGCAATGCGGGAGTTGACCTGTAACGGAAAAGTGGTTGTAATTGTGTTTTCGCCATTTACAAGTTCCCATGTGATACAACGTGCAGTGCCTGCTCCCGCTACTAAGCTGTACATTGGGAGGACCGTGGTAAAATACATTTAGTATTCATTACATTGAGGACCACGGCAACATACGCTTAGTGTTCATTACATTGAGGACCACGGCAACATACGCTTAGTGTTCATTATATTACGGACCGTCCCAGCAGACGCGAAGTGTTCATTATATTGAGGACCACGGCAACATACGCTTAGTGTTCATTACATTGAGGACCACGGCAACATACACTTAGTGTTCATTACATTGAGGACCACGGCAACATACACTTAGTGTTCATTATATTACGGACCGTCCCAGCAGACGCGAAGTGTTCATTATATTGAGGACCATGGCAACATACACTTAGTGTTCATGATATAGAGGACCATGGCAACATACACTTAGTGTTCATTATATAGAGGACCATGGCAACATATGCTTAGTGTTCATGATATAGAGGACCATGGCAACATACGCTTAGTGTTCATTATATAGAGGACCACGGCAACATACACTTAGTGTTCATTATATAGAGGACCATGGCAACATACGCTTAGTGTTCATTATATAGAGGGCCGCCAAAGCATACGCTTAGTATTCATTATATAGAAGACCATGGCAACATATGCTTAGTGTTCATTATAAAGAAGACCGTCCCAGCATACGCCAAGTGTTCATTATATAGAAGACCATGGGAACATATGCTTAGTGTTCATGATATAGAGGACCATGGCAACATACACTTAGTGTTCATTATATAGAGGACCATGGCAACATATGCTTAGTGTTCATTATAAAGAAGACCGTCCCAGCATACGCTTAGTGTTCATTATATAGAAGACCATGGGAACATATGCTTAGTGTTCATGATATAGAGGACCATGGCAACATACGCTTAGTGTTCATTATATAGAAGACCGTCCCAGCATACGCCAAGTGTTCATTATATAGAGGACCATGGCAACATACGCTTAGTGTTCATTATATAGAAGACCGTCCCAGCATACGCCAAGTGTTCATTATATAGAGGACCATGGCAACATACGCTTAGTGTTCATTCGGACAGTGAGTAAATTCTGTTGTCAGGGTTATATAAAGTCGAGCTAGGTTTTCATTACACAGAGGATTGTAGTATTATGCATTATATTCCTTCAAGCTTAGTTAATTCTACTAGTTTAATATAGCTTTAGATACCTGATAGAATGGGTCAGTTGTCTTCAGGTATGCACACTGATAACTGCATGCACATGTGTATGTGTGTGTTCTTTTGTTACGTCCCTTCATATTTTAAGAGTGGGCAAATCAACGTTGTTAATAATGATGGGGTGGCATATTCTGATTTTGTCCCACTACATTTACTTCTAAATTCCAGAATAACAAATGCGAACAAAGTGCTAAACGTATATATACAGTGAAGCCACGTTTGTCATAAAAGCCTGTTGTCCTGAAAATTATTGTTGAATTTGAAATTTGCTAATCCGGACGATTTCAAGGCAGTCCCTGTATCTGAAAGCAAACAAAGAGATTTGAAAATGATGCGCCAGTCTTACCCAGCCATGTAGTTCTTCATGAAGTTATCAGACAACGTTGGTCTTGGCATGTCTTGTGGTAAGGCTAAACAGTAACTCATGATTGTGCTGTGTTGTTTGTATCACCATCCAACATTCATACCATTTCGTACCCTTTCTGCCTGGTATCAGCATACCTATCTTGGGGAGGCTTTCGATTGTGCTTATGTGGGAAACTCTTTGAAACAATGTGACTGTTTTGTATGAGCTTTGGCCATAAAGTACGACAAAGCGAGCCCGTGACACTCTGAGGTGGACAGCCATAATTCTCGGGACAGGGCCAGCATTACATCTTTGTTGTTGCTTAGCCGCACAAATCATTTCCACCAACAGAAACACAGCAGAGTTGGAACACATGTTTCGACCAATAACCGTAAATTGTGAGTTGACATGCTCCTCCCCAGAAATTCACTCGGCGCATCACAGCAGATCGCGTGTAGTATATGCGTCGACGATGTAGTTATAAGTTATTACATATTATCATTAAGCATTGGTCGCAAATAATGAACTCCTCTTTATGCCTTATTTGCAGCATTACAAACTTATAACGGGAAGGAAGGGAGAGAAAGGTGTTTTACACACAAAACAAAGTGAGATGGCGATAAGCAGAATAGCCATGCTGCAATGCCCAAAGCTCTGTAATCAAACATCAAATACATCCACTTTTTGATTACAAGGTCCGCACCTCTATGTAACCTAATATGTGACGAGGATAGGTAGACTTATATATATATTACCTACTCTGTAGAAATATACATACCCCTTTTATATTACCTAAATACCTTAATATATTACCTAGAAATCTTTGGATATTACCTAAATACCTATAAACTTGGATTTGTATTGAAAATCTGTTTTGGGGAACCAAAATATCTTTTCCCGGGACATCCATCATGTCTAGCGAACAGTTATATTAATACTGGTATTTAAATGTTACATTTTTATAAAATCCCTGTCTCACCCAAACCGCCACTCCCATACCCAACCCATTATCATCTTCTACTTATTTCAAAGAAGAGCTATAAACTTTTCTCTGTATCCCTTAAGCTGTATTGAGATGTACCGTATAACACGGTCTTCACGATAAAGGATACAAACATAAAAAAACAAATAATCTCAAAATGTACAAATGTTCGTAATTTACAATATAATGATATTTAGCAATCAGTGGATCAGGACACCTTTTTTCCATATATTTTGGGTGGAATCTTTTTGTTTCTGGTGGAATATCACAATATGTAGACAATTTATCTAAGCCAATTTTCAACAAAGACACGTCTAGCACAATGGAAGACCCAGAGATGACAACCTACTCACTCTCCGCCCCCCACCACCACCCCGCCCCGCCCCCACCCCATGTATGCTGGTACCAGTCGTTCATTCTCTCAATGTAAGAAGTGCATTTGCCTCCCCGCAAATGTGTAATTAGTGAACATGCACGTGCATGGCGTATGCAGGCCAAGTTCTGTATACGCTTTAAACGAGAACCAACCATGGCCATGAGGAATCATTAGTAGCCAAAACTCATGTCCTTGTGCCTACGTCATTTAGATTCGCAGCGTCGGAGAGAATGAGAAAGAATGAGGGTTATTTATCGTGTTTGACTCGTGGCGCAGCTTTAACACGGCACGCAAAGAGCCGGTTACACGACAGAGAGGAGCTGTAGAGATGTAGCGACAGCCACTCACTATGTTTAGTCCTTCAGATAATGTATGTTGATATCAAATAGAAATACATTATCACATTACAAAGTGATTTTTATCTCTTTGTCAGGTTCTTTACAGGTACTACCATAGCAACAGAAACCATTGTTTTATTCCAGCACTCGCAGGTGTCGACTGAACCCGGATATTTTCAAACTAACAAGCTTGAGAATATCTCTTTTCAGTCTCCAAGGTAACAGTTCCACTGGTTCTTTAAGCGCAATAACGGAAGTAAACCTTGTTATCGTCTTGGTGTCCACCAGTAAATTGTTTAGGATAAATTAGCGTCTCATCATCGCACTACCTACACATATATCAATAACTACCTTGTTTCCAACGCAAATCACTAACACACGACCTACACATATATCCATAACTACCTTGTTTCCAAGGCAAGTCACAAACACACGACCTACACATAAATCCACGACTCACTTGTTTCCAACACAAGCCACAAACACACGACCTACACATAAATCCACGACTCCCTTGTTTCCAACGCAAGTCACAAACACACGACCTACACATAAATCCACGACTCCCTTCTTTCCAACACAAGCCACAAACACACGACCTACACATAAATCCACGACTCACTTGTTTCCAACGCAAGTCACAAACACACGACCTACACATAAATCCACGACTCACTTGTTTCCAACGCAAGCCACAAACACACGACCTACACATAAATCCACGACTCACTTGTTTCCAACGCAAGTCACAAACACACGACCTACACATAAATCCACGACTCACTTGTTTCCAACGCAAGCCACAAACACACGACCTACACATAAATTCACGACTCACTTGTTTCCAACGCAAGTCATTAACACACGACCAACACATAAATCCACGACTCCCTTCTTTCCAACGCAAGTCACAAACACACGACCTACACATAAATCCACGACTCACTTGTTTCCAACGCAAGCCACAAACACACGACCTACACATAAATTCACGACTCACTTGTTTCCAACGCAAGTCATTAACACACGACCAACACATAAATCCACGACTCCCTTCTTTCCAACGCAAGTCACAAACACACGACCTACACATAAATCCACGACTCCCTTGTTTCCAACGCAAGTCACAAACACACGACCTACACATAAATCCACGACTCACTTGTTTCCAACGCAAGTCACAAACACACGACCTACACATAAATCCACGACTCACTTGTTTCCAACGCAAGTCACAAACACACGACCTACACATAAATCCACGACTCACTTGTTTCCAACGCAAGCCACAAACACACGACCTACACATAAATCCACGACTCCCTTGTTTCCAACGCAAGTCATTAACACACTACATACACATTTATCCACGATTACCTTGTTTCCGAAGCAAGTCATTAACACACTACCTACACATATATCAATGACTTGTTCTCCGTGCATGACATCAACACTATCTACACGGACATATCTGGCCACTTGTTCTCCGTGCATGACATCAACACTATCTACACGGACATATCTGACCACTTGTTCTCCGTGCATGACATCAACACTATCTACACGGACATATCTGGCCACTTGTTCTCCGTGCATGACGTCAACACTATCTACACGGACATATCTGACCACTTGTTCTCCGTGCATGACATCAACACTATCTACACGGACATATCTGGCCACTTGTTCTCCGTGCATGACGTCAACACTATTTACACGGACATATCTGACCACCTTGTTCTCTGTGCATGACATCAACACTATTTACACGGACATATCTGACCACCTTGTTCTCCGTACATGACATCAACACTATCTACACGGACATATCTGACCACCTTGTTCTCCGTACATGACATCAACACTATCTACACGGACATATGTGACCACCTTGTTCTCCGTGCATGACATCAACACTATCTACACGGACATATCTGGCCACTTATTCTCCGTGCATGACGTCAACACTATCTACACGGACATATCTGACCACTTGTTCTCCGTGCATGACATCAACACTATCTACACGGACATATCTGGCCACTTGTTCTCCGTGCATGACGTCAACACTATTTACACGGACATATCTGACCACCTTGTTCTCTGTGCATGACATCAACACTATTTACACGGACATATCTGACCACCTTGTTCTCCGTACATGACATCAACACTATCTACACGGACATATCTGACCACCTTGTTCTCCGTACATGACATCAACACTATCTACACGGACATATCTGACCACTTGTTCTCCGTGCATGACATCAACACTATCTACACGGACATATTTGCCCACCTGTTCTCCGTGCATGACATCAACACTATCTACACGGACATATCTGACCACTTGTTCTCCGTGCATGACGTCAACACTATTTACACGGACATATCTGACCACCTTGTTCTCCGTACATGACATCAACACTATCTACACGGACATATGTGACCACCTTGTTCTCCGTGCATGACATCAACACTATCTACACAGACATATGTGACCACCTTGTTCTCCGTGCATGACATCAACACTATCTACACGGACATATCTGGCCACTTGTTCTCCGTGCATGACGTCAACACTATCTACACGGACATATCTGACCACTTGTTCTCCGTGCATGACATCAACACTATCTACACGGACATATTTGCCCACCTGTTCTCCGTACATGACATCAACACTATCTACACGGACATATCTGGCCACTTGTTCTCCGTGCATGACATCAACACTATCTACACGGACATATTTGCCCACCTGTTCTCCGTACATGACATCAACACTATCTACACGGACATATCTGGCCACTTGTTCTCCGTGCATGACATCAACACTATCTACACGGACATATCTGGCCACCTGTTCTCCGTACATGACATCAACACTATCTACACGGACATATTTGCCCACCTGTTCTCCGTGCATGACATCAACACTATCTACACAGACATATGTGACCACCTTGTTCTCCGTGCATGACATCAACACTATCTACACAGACATATGAGACCACCTTGTTCTCCGTGCATGACGTCAACACTATCTACACGGACATATCTTCTCACTTGTTCTCCGTGCATGACATCAACACTATCTACATGGACATATCTGACCACCTTGTTCTCCGTACATGATATCAACACTATCTACACGGACATATGTGACCACCTTGTTCTCCGTGCATGACATCAACACCCACTACACGGACGCATGTGACCACCTTGTTCTCCGTGCATGACATCAACACTTTCTACACGCACATATTTGCCCACCTGTTCTCCGTGCATGACATCAACACTATCTACACGGACGCATGTGACCACCTTGTTCTCCGTGCATGACATCAACACTATCTACACAAACATATCTGACCACTTGTTCTCCGTGCATGACATCAACACTATCTACACGGACATATCTGCCCACCTGTTCTCCGTGCATGACATCAACACTATCTACACAGACATATCTGCCCACCTGTTCTCCGTGCATGACATCAATACTATCTACACAGACATATCTGACCACCTTGTTCTCCGTACATGACGTCAAAACTATCTACACGGACATATCTGACCACTTGTTCTCCGTGCATGACATCAACACTATCTACACAGACATATCTGACCACCTTGTTCTCCGTGCATGACATCAACACTATCTACACAGACATATCTGACCACCTTGTTCTCCGTGCATGACATCAACACTATCTACACAGACATATCTGACCACCTTGTTCTCCGTGCATGACGTCAACACTATCTACACAGACATATGTGACCACCTTGTTCTCCGTGCATGACATCAACACTATCTACATAGACATATGAGACCACCTTGTTCTCCGTGCATGGCATCAACACTATCTACACGGACATATCTGACCACCTTGTTCTCCGTACATGACATCAACACTATCTACACGGACATATGTGACCAACTTATTCTCCGTGCATGACGTCAACACTATCTACACGGACATATCTGACCACCTGTTCTCCGTGCATGACATCAACACTATCTACACGGACATATTTGCCCACCTGTTCTCCGTGCATGACATCAACACTATCTACACGGACATATGTGACCACCTTGTTCTCCGTGCATGACATCAACACTATTTATACGGACATATCTGACCACCTTGTTCTCCGTGCATGACATCAACACTATCTACATAGACACTTGTTCTTCGTACATGACATCAACACTATCTACATAGACATATGTGCCCACTATCTACACGTCAATCTTTATGATCATATTTATGATATAACTATTCTCACATGCCACGGTCATTTACAATTTGATCTCATAGATAACATCAACTCTCTCAATTTCACCTATATCAATCTCAACACTGCTACTATGTTTGTCTTTACAATTAACAACCGTTACATTACACATTTAAAGCCAATTTCCATATTACTGCTATAAGTATCTTTACATTATCCATGTAATGCTGTTGCCAATATTCCGAAATCACTGATATAACTCAATTTCCATTACCCATGTTACACATATGCCCACATCTTCAATAATAATGTAATTAATTAATTTAATAACTCCTTTACCGTACCAAACTGAAGCCACTTCCCAAGTTACTGATTTGAATCTTTTTACATTATCCTTATTTCATGCCAGTGCCCGTATTACTGATATCATTCTCTTTACGTTGCCATTTGATCCCATTGTCCATTAACTGACATTAACTCTCTTTGCATTGCCATTTGTCCATATTACTGATATGGCTTTCATGAAGAATAAATTGCCCTTTAAAATATTTGCAAAAACCTGTTTTTCCTCACACAAAAAACAACAACAAACAAACAAGAACAGTCAAATCCACAAACAAACAAAACATTCAGCACAGATATTAAGAAAACTAGATCATGTATTCTCAAGATCAACTAAACACCCATCAACTTTCAAACCAGCATCATATGAGCATATGACTACGAATACTACATTTTGGCAATCAAAAATGATAAATTCGGTTGGGTATATATTGTGATATTTCACCAGTGGGAAAGTTGGTGTTATCACATGTTGAATATAAGCACCCATTGATTACGAGGACATTGAAGCGTCTGTTCCATCGATAAGTCATATGCTGACGAACTATGATCTCAGCACGAATTTAATATCGACCCATTAAGAATTTCTAAATATTCGCCCTCCCCGAACGTTCCTTGACTAGGAAAACACCCTCTTTTGGACACTTGGACGCCCGCTTCTGTCGGTTTTAGTGGTATCTTAATAAAGACTCGCTAAAATGACTGTAAAGCTCCTTTTGAGAACGACAAATCTGTCGCGATCAAACAGATTGTTGAGTTTGCTACGGGGTGAAGACTTGATCCGCAGCGAGTGCCGAGATGGATGAAGAGCGAACAGTCTTCCCCGCTCAACACCCATGTGGCACATCAGAATGAGAGAGGAATAAATTGGGGCCACGGGTCAAACATGACTACGTGCTGTCCAGGACAATATGAGGTCTGTAAGAAACCTAACACCTCGTCGTCCATTCTACTCCATGTAATGATTGATACAGGAGCTCGGCCTATCGCCCAGACACCCAACTTGCCTATGGTAGCAACTTTAACAGACAAATCCACACGGATCCTCTCTGATAGCTACAATAACCTTCCTCCCTCAATCACTACAGAAACTGACACTTCGTGACAAGTACATTGACTAGAGGCTAGTCCATCAAACCTCTGGAAAATACTAAGTGATACAGCTATATTCCATTTAACTGACATTCTTTCTATTTTAATTGGAGATATGCCATGTCGAAATTAATCGTCTTTCTTATTTTTGTATAATATTTTCTTCACGGCTTTGGAGAACAGAAATTGGTGCAATTAGAGATACAGGATATGGTAATGGATGAGAAGATTTGATAATGTTTAACACCGCCATCACATGTGAAACTGTAGCTGTTTCCATTCCAATAATTGTCACCGCTATTTTGCCTTTTAAGCCCAATTGATCTGTTTCGGTGGATAATCTAGATTGGTTATTATTTTCTTTTAACAACAATGATGATGATAATGGCTACCTACACACAGTGTCATCCTCCAGCTACTGATCTACTTGTACAGTAAGAAAAACTTGTGTACAGAGTCGGTTCAAGCAAAAGGAATTATATATGCATATATGGTTATATTAAGTGGACTTGTCCGACTATCCAATATGCCATCGTTTGTCTCTGTACGTTATGCGGAATATAGTATAGTATTAAATATTCCTGTATTAGCTGATTACGACATTTTTCGATTCAACTTTATATCGCTGCCTAAATTAAACTTCCAAGTAGTAGATCTAATGTAGTTGTGTAGCGCTGACACATGGAATAGTATAATACTCCCCTACCACCACCCCACTCCCCTGTAACACAGACCATTTACGGTGTATATGGACATCAAGTAGTTCTTATCAATAATGTAACACCTCATAGTTGTACTGTATTTGCATCTAAATAACAATATAGATAGTTTAATGTGAAGGATGTTATTGAGTTAGCGATCTGATAAGATGTGATAGTCATACATACTATAGTCCTTACCTTTATAATATTAGTTCTAAAAATACACCGTGATGTTATTATAGTTAAATATTCTTTAAAAATGTATCTAATTTGCACAAGGGATTTGATTTTATAGGGAGGGATGGAGGGGGTCTGGGGATTTTTTTTTAGAACAATCTATTTCTTTCCCAGCTGTATCCAACAGAATATTTATGAACTGAGCACCATAAAAAGCTCTATTCATTTTCACTATTAACACAAAAAATATGATGTTTGGGTATTTTCCAAAACATTAACTATTCATTTTTTTCACAACTGCCAACAAACTATTCATTTTAAGCGTATTTGTGAACAAACTATTCATATAAAAACTATTCAATGGAAGTTAATATATGGACAATAGTGAGTTATAAACCTTCAATGACGATCGATGACATTAATTACAGTTGTATAGACGCTGACTATACCGCTCAATGAAGACAATAAGCGACCTTGACAGTATTATCCACGTTGACACACAAAAAGGGGAAGTTTTATTTTTCGCGTCTTACTCTATTTCTGGTCTAGTTCTACAATTAATATTCATGAAGTTAAATCTAGAAATGAGATCAAACCAGGATTGCCTTGACACCAATTATATCTTTATGTATAATATGAGCTGGTCAGAACTAGATAGAAAGTTGTAGTTTAAAATAAAACATTGGTCATAATTGTGTTATTTGATGTGTGTTGGTAAGGTGATGTGTGGGAACTGATATCTGGGAACTGGTCTACAATGTAATACAGTCACTTTATAACACATTCACCATGTAGATTTCTTAAACATAGCATTTAATTTGCACTTTGACATTGCATGGTATTTGGAAAGCTGCTATGGTACCGTAGATCACTGTGATATTTACATTTATACAAAAGCGTCAGTAGGCATGTATGTGAAGACTTAACTTTAGCTGGTTGATGACACTTATACTTGTAGAAACCTGTAACCCTAACAACAGAGATACAGATGTTGAATCTACTACATTTTAATGTTGAGCGTGTTGCTATTGTTGAGTCCGTGTTGATGTGAGCGGTTTACACAAGCTACCATGTGACCGATTGTCTCACCAAGACTTTAATGGTTAAATACCACTCATCCAGGGTACATGAAAATACAGGCATGACATTAACACTGACATATGTCATTAAAACATCTTTCTTATTACAATATACGAATCAGTTTCGAAAGCGTTTAAAAATATGCAATTGAGAAACTTGTTTAGAAACATACATTTATATCGAGGTGACGTGAAAATATCAAGATAATGTTCAGGACATTTACAAACTTGGTAGCGGTACCAAAGTAGACACACTTTTTGGATACCAACTTCTTTAATACTGTAAAGGCGACGGTAAAGGCGACGGTAAAGGCGTTTCGGTACAGATCCTTATACCGTTGTCAGGCAAGACTGTCTTGCCGATCTATACCGAAACGTCGCCTTTACAGTTTTAAAGAAGTTGTTATCCATAAATTGTGTCTACTTTGTCACCCGTCAACTTCTATGTAATTGCCTATCAAACAATTTGGAAGGGGTGTTTTGACCATTTGCAAATGTCAACATTGACTTGAAGATGTTATGTTGCTTCTTCAAATTAGGTAAAATTTGTTGGTAAATTTGTATCGATGGCAGTTAGACATCAGAAATGCTGATACTGAAGCTGTATCGGGGAGAGAATGTGTTCTGAGGGCGCATACGTTGAAGGTTGTTGGAAATACAGCAGCGGGGCGTCCTGCACACATTCACGTTGTGCTTGATAGAGGCAGTGGTATCACCTGGGATATTACACATGTAGAAAGTCTTTACCTTTCCCAAGAGCAACATACACTTTGTTTTGAGTCTTGACATACATGGATCATTCCTGCTGAAAATCAACAGTTTATGCTTCTTAAGTTTAAATATGACACTGCGTAACTTTTAATGTCCGATGGCAACATATTTAAATAGAACGGGAAGACTATTCCGTTTCTCCACTAGCCATGCCACGCTCCAACTACCCTGCAAGTGATGGTTCCTCCACACCGTACCATGATCCAACTACCATACAAGTGCTGGTTCTTATACACCGTACCATGATCCAACTACCCTACAAGTGATGGTTCCTGCACGCCGTACCATGATCCAGTTACCCTACAAGTATTGGTTCCTCTGCACCGTACCATGATCCAACTACCCTACAAGTGATGGTTCCTGCACGCCGTACCATGATCCAGCTACCCTACAAGTGATGGTTCCCATACACCGTACCATGATCCAGCTACCCTACTACTGCCGGTTCCTCCGCACCGTACCATGATCCAGCTACCCTACAAGTGATGGTTCCCATACACCGTACCATGATCCAGCTACCCTAATACTGCCGGTTCCTCCGCACCGTACCATCATCCAGCTACCCTACTACTGCCGGTTCCTGCACGCCGTACCATGATCCGGTTACCCTACTTGTACAGGTTCCCCCGCAACATACCATGATCCAGCTACCCTACAAGTGATAGTTCCTCCGCAACGTACCATGATCAAGCTACCCTACTACTGCCGGTTCCCCCGCAACATACCATGATCCAGCTACCCTACTAGTGCCGGTTCCTCCGCAACGTTCCATGATCCAGGTACCGTGAGATTTGTGCTTTGACTGACTGCTGTTGTGGAGTTGACACACGGCTACAGCTCGGGTAGATGTGAAAACTAATTGTTATGCGCAGCGTGATGCCGCCCAGTCTTGATAGTTAAATAAATGATCACCCACAACTACACATATGTTAGAGTGACCTAATGCAGGGACATGTTAACCACTACACATGTTTGAGCTGACAGAATACTCATCAGTATATATCACTTACCAAACATGTGTACATATACATATATCTGATTTTTCAAAAAACATTATTGTCATTGTTTTAAAATCATGCCTTTAATCACCTTCAGAGAGCGGCGTGTCTCCGTGAGTTGGGAGGTGTCATGTACCGAGTAGAAGAATGTTAGATATGACGGGTGAGTGGCGGGAGCAGACTGGACGCCCGCCCCCTGTGTGTGACGCTGCTGACGGGTGGGGTCGAGCTGTCTGCCAGGTGTTGCAACACTCAACGACCGGGGTGGCGGGGGTCTCGCTGCATAAACACACCGGGTATGAAAAGTAACCTTTACTTTCCCTGCTTACAGGATGTAGCGACTTGTTTATTCGCTGGAATCACATTCGTGATCGGTCCCCTGCTTTGTAGCACTCACGTTCAGGGTAAACCGAGACGTATCACCGTGCCGGTCTGAAACGCTGTGAGATGAGGTGACGATTGGAGACTTATTGAGGTGATATCAACAAATTAGGATTTGTGAGCTTCAATGTGAATATTGACAATAGGTGAAACACCTGTATTGTCCCTTCTGCTTACGCTAAGTGTATTTTCCTATTCCAGCGTGGTTAGACGATCTAAAGAATTTGGAAACAAGCTACGAAGAAATGCAGGCAATATGCCCTAACAGCTGCACAAAAGTATAAATATCCCCGCCATTGCAACACTACCATTATGTACTGAAGACTTGCAAGATTAAGGAAATGCGAAATATACAATAGCATGCTTTCCATAACCAAAAACAAGGTTGTTGTGATTAGGATTGATTAGAATTAACGGTGAAATTTACATGAGGAAATTTTTTTCTGATTTTATTTTCAAAGAACTGTAGAAATAATGTGTTTTAGTGAGGCACGAAATATCCAATGAAATCATGGGTTTAGTTAGAAACGGACATTGATACTCCCACGTATAGTATGTAACTCGCCAACAGAAAGTGGAACACATGATAATCTAAAGACGTTTATTTTCTCTTAACAACATATTCGTTGCATATGATTTAATTAGTAAAACTCTATTTAAAGCTGTATTAAAGAAATTGGGCTTCAGGACTGGGCGAAAGGCGCTAACTGGGTCAAGGACGAGTTATCGCTTTCCGTGACGACCTCGACAGCTTGGGAGGATAGGTGAATGAAAGTAGAACTGTTTTGTCGGTGTATGTCTATGTGCAAAGTATGTATACAAGTTGTGTGTCAATGCATGCATGTTTTAAATGTGTGCATATATGCAGTGTTTCGATGGTTATATATTTTATGTGTGCATGTATGTCGGTTGTTAATGCATGCATGTTTTAAATGTGTGCATATATGTAGTGTGTCGATGTTTATATATTTTATATGTGCATGTATGTCGGTTGTTAATGCATGTATGTTTTAAATGTGTGCATATATGAAGTGTGTCGATGTTTATATATTTTCTGTGTGCATGTATGTCGGGTGTTAATGCATGCATGTTTTAAATGTGTGCATATATGTAGTGTTCTATGTTTATATATTTTCTGTGTGCATGTATGTCTTGTGTTAATGCATGCATGTATTAAATTCGTGCATATATGTAGTGTTCGATGTTTTTATATTTTATGTGTGCATGTATGTCGTGTGTTAATGCATGCATGTATTAAATGTCTGCATATATATAGTGTTCTATGTTTATATATTGTATAGGTGTGCATGTATGTCGTGTGTTAATGCATGCATGTTTTAAATTTGTGCATATATGTAGTGTTTCGATGTTTATACTAGTATATTTTCTGTGTGCATGTATGTCGTTTGTTAATGCATGCATGTTTTGATTGTGTGCATATATGTAGTGTTTCGATTCTTATATATTTTCTGTGTGCATGTATGTCGCGTGTTAATGCATGCGTGTATTAAATGTGTGCATATATGCAGTGTTTCGGTGCTTATATGCTTTATATCTGTACATGTATTTCGTGTATAAAGCATGTATATTTTATATGTGTGCATGTATGTCGTGTTTAATGATGCATGTATGTTTTATGTGTGCATGTATATCGTGTGTCGATGCATGTATGGTTTATATGAGAGCACGTATGTAGTGTTTGGATGCATGTATTTTTATATGTGTGTATGTATGTCGTGTGTTAATGAATTTATTAAATGTGTGCATATATGAAGTGTTCGATGCTTATATATTTCATATGTGTGCTTATATGCAGTGTTTCGATGCTTATATGTTTTATATATGTGCATGTATATCGTATATAAAACATGTATGTTTTATATGTGTGCATGTATGTCATGTATAAAACATGTATGTTTTATGTGTGCATGTATATCGTGTATAAAACATATATGTTTTATATGTGTGCATGTATATCGTGTATTAACCATGTATGTTTTATTTGTGTGCATGTATATCGTATATATAACATGTATGTTTTATATGTGTGCATGTATATCGTATATATAACATATATGTTTTATATGTGTGCATGCATATCGTGTATAAAAGATGTATGTTTAATATGTGTGCATGGATATCGTATATATAACATGTATGTTTTATTTGTGTGCATGTATATCGTATAGATAACATGTATGTTTTATTTGTGTGCATGTATATCGTATATATAACATGTATGTTTTATTTGTGTGCATGTATATCGTATATATAACATATATGTTTTATATGTGTGCATGTATATCGTGTATAAAAGATGTATGTTTTATATGTGTGCATGTATATCGTATATATAACATGTATGTTTTATATGTGTGCATGTATGTCATGTATAAAACATGTATGTTTTATGTGTGCATGTATATCGTGTATAAAACGTATATGTTTTATATGTGTGCATGTATATCGTGTATAAACCATGTATGTTTTATATGTGTGAATGTATATCGTGTATAAAACATGTATGTTTTATGTGTGCATGTATATCGTATAGATAAAATGTATGTTTTATTTGTGTTCATGTATATCGTATATATAACATGTATGTTTTATTTGTGTGCATGGATATCGTATATATAACATATATGTTTTATATGTGTGCATATATTATCGTGTATAAACCATGTATGTTTTATATGTGTGAATGTATATCGTGTATAAAACATGTATGTTTTATGTGTGCATGTATATCGTATATAAAACATGTATGTTTTATATGTGTGCATGTATATCATGGATAAACCATGTATGTTTTATATGTGTGCATGTATATCATGTATAAAACATGTATGTTTTATATGTGTGCATGTATATCATGTATAAAACATGTATGTTTTATGTGTGTATGTATATCGTGTATAAAACATATATGTTTTATATGTATGCATGTATATCGTGTATAAACCATGTATGTTTTATTTGTGTGAATGTATATCGTGTATAAAACATGTATGTTTTATGTGTGCATGTATATCGTGTATTAAACATATATGTTTTATATATGTGCATGTATATCGTGTATAAACCATGTATGTTTTATATGTGTGCATGTATATCGTATATATAACATGTATGTTTTATATGTGTGCATGTATATCATGTATAAAACATGTATGTTTTATGTGTGCATGTATATCGTGTATAAAACATATATGTTTTATATGTGTGCATGTATACTGTATATATAACATGTATGTTTTATTTGTGTGCATGTATATCGTGTATAAAAGATGTATGTTTTATATGTGTGCATGTATATCGTGTATAAAAGATGTATGTTTTATATGTGTGCATGTATATCGTGTATAAAAGATGTATGTTTTATATGTGTGCATGTATATCGTGTATAAAAGATGTATGTTTTATATGTGTGCATGTAGATCGTGTATAAAAGATGTATATTTTATATGTGTGCTTGTATAGAGTGTATAAAACATGTATGTTTTATGTGTGCATTTATATCGTATATAAACCATGTATATTTTATATGTATGCATGTATGTCGTGTTTAATGATGCATGTATTACAAGCACAATAGGCATTACAACTGGTCCCCTGAGTGGCAGCAGCATATGTGTAAGGTCCTACTATTAATGACAGTGCACTGTGTTTATACCAGGGATGACACGAGACGTCGGGGACACTTGTATATTGTGGTTTGTTTTATGGCGTGAGTTGATTTACTCCATCGGACTTCGTGACACTTCATGGAAAACTTGAATGCACATAGGTAATGCTTGAAACCTGATAAATGGAACTAGTAAAGGATGTATTTTGATGTGCGATTGTTTCTATGGTCGAATGATAACTTTCACAATATCTTGTAGCTGTCTACAGTTGTGAGCAGGTACAGTAGAATGATGAATGGTTTTCTTCTTAACTAAAGTCAATCTATGACAAAGGAATCAAATGCATTAAACATTGTATGGCAAGCAGTGGAGTGTGAGTGAGTGAGTTGGGTTTAACGCCACTTTTAACAGTATTCCAGTTATATCACGGCGTGTCAGCTTAATGTGGGAGGAAAGCCCAAAGTGATGCAGGTCTCAGACGTTTACCACTTCGATGAAACCCACTAGCACGGGTATGGTGCTGACAAACCTAGAAACATAATCGGGGCGAACCGGGATTCGAACCCACAATCATAGGTTTCTGGCGTGCCCAAGGGACGCAACTCTGCACAGCAAATCGCGGCGCCTGAGACGACTGGGCCACTCGTGCCTCCGCTAGCCACTGGAGTTATCATACCATGGTGAAATTAATATGTGAGTAGTTGAAGATTACCTTATTGATTGCAACTTAAAATTAATACGACGTTTTAGATAACATGCTTGTACTTTGCACTTAGTAAAGGTACTCGCATCTGTACCAAAACACTGCATTGAAATAATTACTTGGTCTATATCCATGTCATCCCTGTCATCATCAGTACTGTAGCTTTTGAATGCTACATGACAAAATATATAAGTAGCTCATGAGAATAATTCCAGCATGCCATGTTGTGAATTAACATATCTATAACGAAGCTTAACACAGGTATTTGTATTTAGTCCTCCGCGAGGAGAGGGTGTGTCCTTTATATAGAGGACATATGTCCGTTTAGAGAGGACATATTGGAGTGGTTTCCCGCCTTAACTTTTTCATTATCTAAAACTATTCCTGAACTATTTAACACTGACCCTACTGTAGAGCTATGACAAATTAAACCAGTGGGTCTACTAGAATACATGTATCATTATTAACAAGGTGTAATGGTGTCAAGCCGACTGTAATGATATATACACATTGATCGGCGTATTCACGCGTTGAAAGCAAAAGAACAAGCAGTATATTTTCACGGTTGTAATTTAGAAAAGCGATGAAAAATGTGAACACAAACACACCCCATTCCCGTCCATCCACCCCAAACAGACACTAATCCAAGCGTGCTCGTGTGGGGGCAGCGACACCCATGTGGCGGGGGACTCTATCAACTATCCCGGTCACGTCTCGCTATGTCCGGCATGTCTTTCAAGCGCCTTGTGCGTGTAGGAACAAACCATGCTGTACAACTGTACTTTACATTCAACACTTGTGGCAATTACTACCATTTGCCAGCTTACACTCGAAACCAAAGCTGCTGTACGGTTTGTGTTCACCAGGGCCTTGTGGAATAGGTTATCACAAACACACACACAAACACACCTACACACACACCTACACACACACCTACACACACACACACACACACACACACACACACCTACACACACACACACCTACACACACACACACACACACACACACACACACACACACACACACACACACACACACACACACACACACACAACCACAAACACACACAACCACAAACAACAACACACACTCACACACACAAACAAACAAACACATACACAACCACACACACAACCGCACACACACACACAACCACACATACACACAATGGGTTGCAGTGTAATTATTTTCTATGTATGTTTCTGTTCACCAGGGCCTTGTGGAATAGGTTATCACAAACACACACACAAACACACCTACACACACAAACACACCTACACACACACACACACACACACACACACACACACACACACACACACACACACACACACACACACACACACACACCACGACACAATACCACACACACACACACCACGACACACACACACACACACCACGACACACACACACCACAAACAACAACACACACTCACACACACAAACAAACAAACATATACACAACCACACACACAACCACATACACGCACACACACACACACACAACCACACATACACACACACACACAGACACACAATCACACATACACACACAACCACACACACACACACATACACACACAACCACACATACACACACAACCACACACACACACACACAACCACACACACACACACACACACACACACACACACACACACACACACACACACACACACACACACTACACGCACACACAACCACACATACACACAATGGGTTGCAGTGTAATTATTTTCTATGCATGCATATTCACAATAACCTTTGAAATGTACAGAGGGCATTTCAATACATGTATATAGCGTCTGGCCTTGTGTAAACTGGGTCGAATTTTTTCCGTTATGATATTGTGTGGACATGATTGCAAAATCTTCACAATATCTTGTGTCAAATGGGTTGCAATATATTTAGTCACCTTAGTCTAGTCAGAAATGGACTGCAATTTTTCAGAATGGACCTGTGTGGACTTGGCTGCAATATATTGGCTTTGGTATTGTGTGAACTGGGTTGCCATATATTCACCGTGGTATTATGGCAACTTGGTTGACCTTGTGTGAACTTGGTTACAACATAGCCATCATGGCAATTTTTTCAACTGTACACACCATGGCCGGCTGTGTGAACATACATGTAGTTACAATATATTAACATTTACAAGAACATTCAAACTGTTCAGTTAATGCTATTTTATATGCACTTGCCTGTAGGCAGGATTATATGATTTACCACCACTGTATATGAAATACAACAAACCTTGCTTTTATGATACAGGTTAGACTTTTGTCACATTGGCGGTGTACATTGCACCATAGGACATTAAACACATCACGCTGTTTATCTCTTTAGGGAGTTTCCACTTGAAACAGTCACTTCCATTGCGTCTATCACTATCACAACTACCACTGCTACTTTGACTTATATTTCTACAACCACCACTGACTAACGATGAGGCAGCCATTAAGTGGTGTAAGAGGTCAGTCTGTAACCACTGGTTACGAGTTAGGTTGATACTAGTATATGTTTATTCTGTAGATAGTAGTGGAAGACACTTTGGTAATACCAATAATCACACGCTATATATCATATAAGTCACACCTGGTAAACATATATCGTCTTCCTAAACAAAGAACGTAAATGTCCCAGTCTATAATCCTACAAAGGTATTACACAATGATACAATATTACACAGGTGAGTAAATATTGTATTTTACCAAATGATGTACATGTTAATATGATTCAAAATGAATTTCAATGTTTAATTCAATATAAGTTTTGTGATGATTTACGGTTCAATCTTTTTAATGCAGCATGTGAAAATAATCCTTGATTTAATAACTTTAATGATGAAGATTAATTTGTATAATGAACGAAAGTAAAATACAAGGCCTTTTAACCTCAACTCTTTTTAAAATGTTTTAAGAAGCAAATGTTGTTTATACAACCAAGCAGTTTTTAAAAATTCTGTGTGTATATAATTTGATTTTAGTGTCTCATGGGCCATTTTGTGGCTCGACGCACTGTATTTTATATGTAAATATCATGCATATTTTACATGTTCAAGTACGCTTGACACTTCAATAAACAATTTACTACTACGACTATAAACAATGAATGCAATGAGGTGTGGGTGACACAGGAGGGGGACCACGCACCCAGCAGCCGGACAGCGTGCCAGAAAACTATATAAAGGACAATGCACTAATCAAATAGATAGTATATAAAGTATCTCTATCTCCTACAAAGGACTTAGTATCTCCTTCTAGGCCGTACTAAGTCCTACGTAGGAGATATTAAGTCCTACGTAGGAGATACTAAGTCCTACGTGGGAGTTAGTTATTCTAGGCCGTACTAAGTCCTACGTAGGAGATATTAAGTCCTACGTAGGAGATACTAAGTCCTACGTAGGAGATACTTAGACAAAAAAAATTCACCGTGGCCCTACTACGCTTCCGTAATTTTGCATATACTGCTGCAAACCTGTTTTTTCCCTTGTATGCAATCACACCACCCTCGTTTGGTCAGTATACAAGTGCCTCTGCCATCATGGCAAAATAATTGTCAAGAAAAGCCTAATTTTGAATTTTAAAAAGTGTATGTTATTCCTTGAATATCTTTGGTTAAGTACTCATAAAAATGAAAAGTAAACAAATCCAAATTAAAATCTAACTACACCTAGATCTAAACAGAAGATCTTACAATCATGAGCACTCAAATAGTGGGTCACTTGACCAGTACAAATATTCAATAAGATACTTTACTTCTACGCCCACGTAAAACTATGTGAAAAACTGTACAGATAGAATTAGAATTATAGAGGTCCTCATTTTTAGGTGTCCATATTATTTTCGATGTTTTCTTCTTGTAGGACAAAAGATGCTCCGAATACCTGTTAGGTTACGTTGAGAAAAATAACCATTTTAAAAAGTGAAGAGGAATTTTACAGACGACAAATATGTCTTGATCCGTCCGTTACACGAAACCCGGTCGCCAGTTAAATCTTCCTACTTTCATACGTACTGGAGGCGATGGAGTAGTCTAGTGGTTAAAGCGTTCGCTCGTCACGCCGAAGACCCGGGTTCGATTCCCCACATGGGTACAATGTGTGAAGCCCATTTGTGGTGTTCCCCCGCCGTGATATTGCTGAAATAATGCTAAAAGCGGCGTAAACCCATACTCACTCATACGTACTGAGAGGGATTTTCAGCGAAAGATCTTCATTATATGATGAAATGAATATATATAATATGTCTTTTTCATTTCAATCTATCCCCGAATGTTCCCGATGGTAGTTCGCCAACTTGTGCATATCTTGTCTCGATGTCAGCATGCCGTACGTGAGATGATGGATACAATTGCGTGTGTGATGGTTATTTTTCATTATGAGCCTTATCTTGTTATTGAATGTGAATGAAAATAAGTTTAGATTTTGAGTTACAAGTAGAATTATTGTCAGTATCTGTTCAACTAAACCAACACCGACAGCATACAAATGTCCGAAAGTTTATCAAACGAAATCAATTAAAACTCGATAAATATGAGATGTTTTATTTTACACATCAATGTAAAATAATTCTAGAAACGTAAGTTAGATGTAACAAAAAGATTGTGATAGTACTACTGGATCACGATACATGTAGAGTTGTTTATATGGTATCGTTTATATACCGCCGTTATCATGATCCTGTCCGTTTCCGACAATCGATGATGTAATGATCCAGATTGTTGTGGTTTATAATAAATGAAACCGAAAGTTGCTAATTTTTAGAAATGAAGGGACATGAGTGTTTTGTTTGTGTCAACTAACATAAACTAATCATCAAATGAAAAAACCCATAACATCATAAAAAATTTATCGTACTGCATGCCACCAACGTGAAGTGCCTCAAGTCAACAATGGCCGTAACGGGTGGCTGTGTGCCAGGATATTTGACCGGTACCATTTTAAATTGCAGAATAATGAGTTTTTTAGGTACATAAACTACTTAAGTTTGGATATTTGGAAAGCTTACCATGCATATCGAACATCATTAAATGATACGAAACCTACGTGGTAAACAGTGACTGCGAGTTCTATTTGGGGGTGTCGCCTGTCGAATGTGTTCGACGGTAGCGGCACGGCTAGGAACACACTCTGTCGAAAGGGTTCGACAGTAGCATTGACAGCTTTAAAGAAGTATAGTAAGGTTCAAGAAGAAATACTCAAACAATGCGCGCGTATGTGTGCGTGTGAGTGTGAGTGTGAGTGTGAGTGTGAGTGTGAGTGGGTGTGTGTGTGTGCGTGTGTGCGTGCGTGTGTGTGTCGTAACGGTTGCTCTGACTTAGAAAAAACACTTGTTTAGTAAAACAAATTGATAGCTTTTCTGGATGGATTAACCAAGAATGCCAGAGGGTGAAATTCTGCAGAAGTAATTAAGTTATAAGTTTAACGCCTCACAACATACGTAGTTTGCCGATAAACCAAATAAAAGACCAGATAAAAGTGAATTGGGTTTAACGCCACGTTTAACAGTATTCCAGTTATATCACGGCGTGTCAGCTTAATGTGGGAGGAAAGCCCGAAGTGATGCAGGTCTCAGATGTTTACCACTTCGGTGAAACCCACGGGCATGGGTAAGTTGCTGGCAAACCTAGAAACATAATCGGGACGAACCGGGATTCAAACCCACAATCAAAGGTTTCTGACGTGCCCAAGGAACGCAACTTTGCACAGCGAATCGTGGCGCCTTAGACGACTGGGCCACCCGTGCCCCCTAGTTTGACAGAGAATCAGTAGTGTTGTATGGGAACACTTAAAGGTTTCTTCCAAAATCAACTCAGGCTTTGCTGATTTGTCCTTTTCAATTAGTTTATTCTCAAATAATTCGTTTCTGTCACTGCCTATCCAGAACCAGTGCTTGTGTCCGAATAAAGACCTAAATGACAACAGAGGTGGTACCGAACATGATCGTAACGTAATGTTATTCTTTGAGAGTTTTCTCATCCAGACGTTTTGGCCAACAAGTCTTTGTAAATACAACCTTTCATAAACAAATCGGAAACAATGTCGCAAAGCTGTTTTAAACGCGGTGTTGAACTAACCTCTCTCACCCTCTGTTCACAGACATTTACCATGGACATAAAACACGCGCATATATATATATATATATATATATATATATATATATATATATATATATATATATATATATATATATATATATATATATATATATATATATGATTTTATCATATGCACAGTTTATTTTGATGCCTAGTGATGTCTATATACTGGATACAAAAAAAACTGTGCATATGATTGTATCATAGTTTCACTTCGTGCCCAATGTAGATCAGTTTATGGATGCATATTCTTTGAGACGAGATAAGATTGAGAATGCACAGCAGAAGTACTTTCCGACCATTCGAGAAGTTCACGACGTGCTAGTTTGGTAGAGAGTAAATCACGATGAAGTCTAGTTATTTTATTTGGAAAAAAACCCATCCTGATCGACCTTGGGGGATCACCTAACAGGGAGATTATTCGATCAAAACAAATAAAACTAGATCAACCCTGTATGGCATACATTTAACTACAGTTTTAGAATATTACCTGTCCCTTATGGGTAATACAAACAAATACCGGTGATCCTCAACTGCATAAACATATGAAATTGGAATATATCAATATCCACGTGACAGCTTTTTACCAAGGAACATTGCAGGATGGCAACACATTTGAAAAGGTAGAATTCGATCACGTTCTGTGAAGTTCTAACTTGACGTGCTAGTGACTACCAATTGCTGTATGAACGTGTGCACATTAATTCGTTATGTGTCGTTGCAGTATTTTGAAGCAGAAATTATTAAATGGCTTTACAATTGTTGAGAAAATACTTTCAGATAATTATACACAATTATGCCAAAGAATTCACGGAACTATAAACTAGGGCTGAGACGGGTAACTCGGGTATGCTGGTCGGGTGGGTACTGAGAAGGACCCGTGGTTGGTCACGTGATATATTGTTTATTGACAAACATTATTTAGAACTCTATGGTGACACTACAAGTCACTAATGTTCGCATTTCTTTCTGACTATGCACCCATTCCTTCTGATTTTTCATATGGTTGAATAAAGATATAATTTAATTCGACTTCAGTGTATGAATGACCAGATTGTTTAATACATGTATCTAAATACGTTTTGCCAGGGCTATGCTAATAATGTTCCCAATCGGACATTTTGAGACATCTCCTGAGACCTACAGTGGGTATCCGGGTAGAGTCGGGTAATAGGGGGTAGGGTACCCGGGTAGTAAATTTGGACTCGTCCCAGCCCTATAGAGAACCATCAACACTACACAGATCATATAAATTTTAGGAGCCACACAAAAACATTTAGTTCTACTTCCGGTATTCTTTGGTTCTTTTCAGCGGACTCTGGAGAAATTTGAATCCTGTAAATCAGTAAGTGCAAATGTGTGTAAATCATAATTGTGATGTTTCGATACAGGGGTGTTCCTCCTGACATCAAGATAATAATGAACCATCAACGGAATGACCATATGATTCTGACTGTTAAAGGCTATGATGAGCAAGAAAGACTCTGTTCGTTATTTCCAGTATATATGCCATGATTTTTCCGCAGAAGAGGCACTGCCGCCGGGCTTTGTACAATAGGAGGGTGGAGACGATCGGCAATTATTTGGGTCTTCACACGAAGTGCACACGTTGGGCTTTCTGATATTGCAGCATGAGCACATTACTACAACGCACAGGCGACAGTCTGTCCCCGGCTTTTGTTCACTGGCCCTAGACGTACTCGCGACAGAGTTCCACAATATAATCAGTCCTTTTGTACTATTTATTCCTTTTCAGATACCACATCAAATTACAAGTAACACACAAAAGGACCTCTATGAATGTTTAGGGTTTATATGACAAATACGTGAAGGCAAATTAGAGTACTTGACAGTTTCGACTTTTTGTTGAGTAACACCAGCTCGAGGATGTGTATGAGATTAACCTGTGACAGAAGTGATGTGACGGATGTGACGTGAAGCAAGTGACGGATGCATACCTTATTCACATATGCATTTACATGTGTTGGGGGATGAAGATCTTCTACAGCTTTTATTTAGGTAATGATATCATTTTTCGTATGTTTCATAAACCATTTAGCAAATAACGAACAACGTTTAGGAGTCTCGCATGAGATACCAAGCCAGGACGAAGCGGATAAGGAACGTGTGATCTTACATTTCATATTGGCTGTTGTCATTGTTCAGATACAGAAAAGAAGGTTCTCATGTTCCTAAAGTGTGATCATTCATTTATATTTACATTTTGTTCAGTAGAGTACATGCTTCAATTTTCTTCGTTATATGAGATGTATATATACATATGTACATATGTATAAAACTGACACTTTTCCAATCTTCCATTTTTCATTTCCCAGTCCGATATATTTATTGTATTGAGAGTCAATGTGGATAGTACAACCTACAGAGAGAATAAAATACACTGGAAAATTATTGAAAAAATCGATTTATGAAATGCAAGATACGATTGTGAACGTGTGGATATTATTTTTTTTTTAAATAGCTTATACATTTATCGCACGAATGAAATTCAGAAAATGGTCGACAGTGAACTCTATATTACATGAGGTGAGTGAGGCAATTAAGGCAAGATGATTGACGTCACTCAGCACGTGTCTCAGTGAGACAATCACAAGGGCTTTTACGGTGACAAAAATCGGACAGCTCAAGGAAAATTGTCAATATGATGTTCTCGGTGCCGTTTCTTGCATTTGTATTTTTACAGTGAGGATATATCCGATGTGACTATAGTATCCTATCTAACCAGCTGCCATGTATAGACAGTGATGTTCAATAAAGGTAGTTTTGTGAGATAAACAGACTGAAATTGTTTGACCATCCAAGTCACAAAGCGGGTTATTGTTCTGGTAATATTAGTGACTTCTAAACAACAACAGTGGATAGTTCAAAACCAACAATTACACTTGCATTTGTCATTCAATCTTTTCCAAATATTCCCTCTTGTCCTGCTGTTTAAAAGGCCATAATAGGTAACCCGCGGGTATTAGACAAGAGTATCTGCTCCGTTCCAGCGTTGTCCCAGGGGGTCTAAATGTACGGATAGAAGACCCAGAACACTTGAAATCATTATATGTAGAAGCCATGTTATTTCCTGGCGGGTAAGTGTTTGTAAACTCAATTAAAGTGTACAAATTGGCGAGCTGAGCGTAGGAGCAGCAGTTAGTGTCACGAGAGATATCATACTACACTGACTCCACTCAATAGCAAACCATTGGTGACAAAACACGCTGGCTGATAGGCCATCACACCTGCAGCAGAGCGTGCGATGGGTGGACAATACCGTTCAACCCACCCCACTATCCGCCAGGGGAAACACTTCTCAGGTATCCCTCGCATAAACTTCTGTACACAGCTTCTTCAGTTAATACATCACACATATATATTCCTAGATGACGCATTAGCTCAGTAGACAACCTCTAGGCTCGTGTAATATTCTGCGATGGGATATAAAACCACCTGTCGAGTCGGTTTGCATCATGCTCTCAACAACAATAGTGACGACCTACGAATGTCATTGTATCATGTGGACCCTACACTTTGTGATCAATGAAGCCACACGGTGGCAACTAAAATATAATGTCATTGAAGAGAGACAGTGGACACTACGCTATGTGATCAATACGAAAACGAAACAAATCGCAAAGTCATTAAGCGTACGGTTCACCTAAACGACCAGAAAACGCCCACCACACTAAGCAGTTGATGATGTGTTTACTGCGTCAAGTAAGTCGAAAATGTTTTCGTCGAGTCTTCAAAATCACGCAAGGTGTACACTTGTACAATATAGGAGGGTCTCAGTTTGTTGGTTCCCTTGTGCCTGTGTTTTCAGTACCTGTAGCACATACTTAATATCTTACTACAACTGCGAGATAATCTTACCCGTAAACTACAGTATGAAGACCATAAACTAGAGTATGAAGACCAAAGCAATTGAGATGAGGCTAATTAGAGCGAGTGTGCTTGAAGATATCCACTCGACGGAAAGCCACAGGAAGCCATGCAGCAAAGTGACCCCACGTCGCTCTTCTGACAATTATACTTGGATGCCCTAGAGGGAGCTGGCACAGGCAAGGGTTGTGTAGGGGACGGTCTTCTTAGACCAACAATTATTATTGTAATTACCGTTTCGACTAGAGGCACGTGATTTTGAATAAGTCGCCAAAATTCGTCACCTAGAGCTGCAGATTGGGAAATTCTACTCGGGCTTCTGATGTTATAGCGAAAATGAGGGTGGTACTTTGTCAAATTGGTAGTGTTGATCTCTCATGGCAAGTGCAAGAAAGAAAACGGCTTAGGGCATCTTTTTTGGTTAATTTGTTTTTCTGGTTGTCAGGACTCCACCGGTTGTTACAACTTCTAACAGAGAGTAATCCTCACGAACATCTCATGGCGTGTTGTGTAATACTATATCTTTGTGTTCCTAAACGGGTTTTCTGGTATGAAATATTTTTGTTTGTGACACTATTCTGACTAAGGACCACGTCAGATAACTGGAATTTTGCTGAATGCGACAGTAAACATCAAACCAACAACCATTATTTTCAGAAAAACAAATATCCGGTGGGTGTGTCCTTTATCCGGTAGATTTCCACAAATCTTATCATGATTCCAATATATTCCAGCCATGACGATTGAGGAGTCTATTTTCCGTTACAGTAAGTGTTTATAAGGTGAAAAGGCGTTAGTACTTGATTTGTGTAGTTTCAAAATAATAATGTAAATTTTGCCAAAATAGCTCACAGTAGTTATGGTATAAAAAACTAACTGACTAACTTACTAACTAACTAACAGAACCTGCCACAGTTCACCATAGGCTACAGTAAATCGATCACACATTAACTACATTTCCAAGAAGAGAAATCATACTTCCTGATTTCATACATACTGTGTAGACGTCACATACCGCTAACGGGGCGGACCTATTAGAGGAAGGCCTAGGGCTTAAACCAACCCTGGTATTGTGATAACATATGCATGGCAGCTCTTCGAGAAACGAACGTTATAGGCGAGTAGGCTTGTTGATAAACAGGAAAGATGCTGCCGAGACACACTATAGGACCTATTCAGCTTATTCTTCTCAGGGTCAACTTGGCCGAAATAATGCTTGTTGTTTGTAGGATTTATAGGTGAATCAGTTTAGCTAGTTGGTCAGCCAAAGTTTGATCTACCTAAATGCTCGCTGACCGAAATACTACCAATACACTCCAACCATTTCAACCGACCGTCTCAGTTACATATAAAACTGGGGATTTAGTTTGACATGGGACCATTTTAAGACATCAATAATATCAAAAAAAGTTTATAAAATATTTTTGGAAAATAGTAATAATCTTAAGAGGATAACCAAGTATTTTTTTCGTGTACAACATACGTGCATGCCTCTCACATTTTGTAATTGCAATGATTGAGTAGAAAAGGGTTTCAGACTTCTAAGAGTTTTTCAGAGGTGACACACTTTGGTACGGTGTATAAAGGCAGACCAGACTACAGGGCCCACTTGCACAAAGCGATCTTAGCGCTAAGATGATCGTAACTCCCATACTTTAACATAGGCTTACGATAGTCTTAGCGCTAAGATCGCTTTGTGCAAGTGGGCCCTGGAGGCAAAGTTTCTCGAAGTGCTCACTGGTGTTCCGGTTCATGTTTTCAACCAAGTCAGGCAGTCAGACAAATGTATCAGAAATTTGGATCTGCGTCCCCACTATCGCTGTTTGCCCCATCTCCGTACAGGGCAACATGCTGTCACGTTCCTTCGTATCACTTTCAGCACACCAGAGCAAGCTCGGGATGGTTTGGTAAATTATTCCTTGAGAAACACAAATGGAATATTTATTGAGTGTGTTCAATGATTGTTGAAATTGCAATTTAGTTTATACAAATGCAAATGTCGCTTTTTAACAATGATAATTATAATGTCCGTTGCATGGGGTATGTGGGTCATCCTTGCACCGTCAGAATTAGGTTCATCATCAAACAAACGAATTGGAAGCCTCGGATAAAGCCGAACCTACCAATACCTTAACCAGCACTTCCCCTTTCGTATTGGACAGACGGTCAAACGGATACGTCATCGCCATTGCTTTTCATCTCCACCGCAAAACATAGCGTGAACGAACCTGGAACGAAGCATTCGTACAAATATAGAGGCAGTATACAAATTGAATAAATTATTGTCCATGTGAAATATCTTCATGGTCACATGAGATATGAAGTGAAAGGCTTACATGTATATACATACTGGCGTGTTTGGGACTGTTATGTATACAAATACTGGTGTGTAAAAGGGACGGGTTTGTACATGTGAGGCGATAGAGGAGAGTTTATTCTATAATGTTACAACTAACAAATTGGTCTGTATGTCTGTATATGCTTTATGCTGTACTTACACTGTTTGCAGTGAATAAGTATGTACACATGTGAGGGTGACTGATATGTCTTGAGCCTCAAATAGAACGACTTGACCTAAAGACATTAAAATGGACATTATAATTCCCTTCCACATTGATATACTTCCGCCAACGATGGTGGAGGAATTAATTTCACAGTTTCGTAGAAGTCCTTCTCTTGGCTGCCCAAAACTTTCTCCACAGCTGCTATGGCGTCATCGCCCGAGTCGAAATGGGTTCGAAATGGCTAGAAGCTTTCTTCATGTTTAGGAACAGATGGATGTGTGACGGAGCCAGATCAGGCAAAAAGTTGGGAGCAGAGGGAATTCAAAGCCACATCCGTGGATTGAAACGATGATAAAGACTTATCCGTGCACTGTCGTATTGTCCTGATGGAAGAGCACACCTTTTCTTAGCTTCCCTCATCCCTGAGTCTTAATAACTTCCAGTAATTACCTCAAACGTGCGTGCAGCATGATATACTCCATTTCTTGTCTGGCCAACTGGAAGATAGGCCGTCCAGATGACACCTTAGACATCCCAGAACACTGAAGCCATAGCCCTTCTAGCTGATGGGACAGTCTTTGCCTTCTCTGGTGTAGTGATATCAAATACTTCCACTCTTTTGGTTGTTGGTTGTACTCAGACTGGAAGCTGTGAGCCCAGGTTTCATCCATAGTCATAAATCGTTGCACGAACCTTTCTCGATCAGCTTCAAACAGAGCTAGGTTATCACGAAACATGTTCTGTCTGGTGCGTTTTCGATCAGATGCCAGACGCTTTGGAACCCAACGGGCTGATAGTTTCTTCATTGCCCAAGTTTCTTTGATAATGGATGTACTCATTCCTGGGAAATGTCTATTGAACAAGCAATATGATGCTCGGTCAATTCCCGGTCGGTCATCCCCATATTGTGGTGTTGCTGACGTGATAGGCCTTCCAGGAGGGGAGACATCTTCAAGGATCTTCGTGCCATGCTTCATCTCACCTCCCTAATTGTGTATGGGTGACTTTTGTTTTTAAGCCCTTCTTCTGCAAGTATTTGATCACAGCACATTCCTCAAGTTTGTCCATTTTCCAAGGATCACAGGCACCTGCTTCTTTTGCTGGCTCGTCGCAGCGAAATGAATTGCTCAATTGACTTTTTGTGGATATGCCCCTATATCATCATGGTATGTCCACAACAAAATATTTCATTTTTATGCAATGCGGGGTTCAGAACTTCAGAGTCAACCAACGTAATAAGTAATAATTTTTCTTTACCACCATCAGACAATATCACTGCCAATTATTGTATTAAAGTTAATGATATAATGTAATACTTTTGCCACCACGTACATATGTCAGATATGCATTTTTCGCCCCAAATACGTGAAACAATCGTTGATGCTACGTAATGTAGTATTACTCGTCACATAAAATGAAATAATCTTTCGAAGCAGTCTTATTTTGAAAAGAATTGTTTACACTATCCACGAGATATTAAGACGTAATAATGACATTATTTCAAAATTGAGTATGTGGTACAGCATGTATATCATATGTTGAAGTAACCAGTACAAATGTGTAATTATATATAGTGTCTTAAGACATTCTTAGACGCACTGTTGTTTCAAAGTGTCGGTATTTGAAGTTACTCACTCGTATGGTTAACTTGTATGCCGAATGTAGGAGAAACACTGAAAATCTGTAAAAGAAACTTCGACATTAACTGTGTGCATTAGATAAGTGGTGTTAGTCATTCTACATAAACAATCACTTGGAAAACATTCTGTTCTGTGTAAACGCAATGTAATTGATGATTTACCCTTAAACATTTCATAATCTGTTAGTAAATACTATTTCACAGAAAACATAATCTCCTCAAAATGTCTTTTAGAGTAAAACCGATTGCGTTTGTTTGTGAACGTGTGAGGTATGGCTACGGCAATTGAGGGTGTTTATTCGCGGCTTTGGTGCTAACTTGTCAACATAGTTTCTGTTTGCGCGCTCTACACCCTGGCGCTAGACATTACAGCACACAGCTCCACTGAAAAGATACTAGGTTACGGGATTTGCATCCGCTGGCAAAATATTTGTGACACTTTGTTTCCAACAAGCCCATTACTGACGCAAACAACCTACAAAGAGGTTTTAAATGTGTGGTTGTCGTGAAATGAAGTCGGATTGGCGGACTACAACCTGTGCCAGCCAATTGGAAATCTACACTCTGCAAGAGAGACAGACACGGGATAACGCCTTCTCGATGTATAATACATGGCAGCAAACAAAGAATACTTAAATTCCTATTGAGAACACAGTATATCGCTGCATAAACACCAACACCTGTACTCGTCGGAATCAGTTGAGATGTTGAAGCAACTTCTTGGCCGTGTTCCTAATTTCTTCGCTCTGTACCTGGATGAACAAATGTGTAAAGACGGTTTGTTGTTCAAAATGTTGGTCTTAACCTGCTCATTCACGCCTACACTTCTACATTTCTTCATTCCTACACGCATACACGCATACACGCATTCACGCATACACGCATACACGCATTCACGTCGTCGCAAATGCAGGCTGCTACTCCTCGGAAGGCTGTGTACAAACTCATGCTACTCTGCTATGAAACATAATATGTGCATACTTAGCCTTAGTCAGTGTTCATAATATCAAAACTAGCACTAGCATATACGAAACAATGATATTAACTGCTTGTAAATATAATATTGAAAATGTCATTTGGAACTTTATAAGTACTGGGATACCTCCTTTCAAAACTGAATGGATCAGAACGTGATGTATGTGATGCAATATCCTTGAATGGGGAAGATCGGTCGAAACTGAGAGAGGATCTGGTAAGATACAGGTCTATTCACTCAAAACTTAAACTGCATGTATTATGGAAACTAGCGCTGACTTATCCTTATCTTAGGTATTGCATCCAATACACTCTTAAGACCCATTACATCAACAGAATGTTCTAAATGTGGCAGACATGCCTTTCATTGTGACAGACATGTTCTTTTACACTGTGAATATTTGTATAAATGATCGAAATGAATTCTTCTCCACTATGTTCAAATTGAACTTCTGGAAGAGAATGATGTGCTTGCACTATTCTGGGGCTCAGTAATAATACAGTCTGGAATTATGAACCAGCGTACAGCCTACATTGATTTTTTGTGAATATATCTTAAATCTGCAAAATGTATTAGATTATTGCAAATTTATATCTGTTGTATCGCAATAGTTCTCACATAGTTGACGATAAATACTTATTGATATATCTTGTGTAAGTAATGTACCATACACAGACCTGGCCTTGCCCATTTGGCTTATAATATCCACAAACACCTAAAAAACCCTAAGACATGTATACATAGGTAAATCAAGTAAATACAGGTATCACACCAATGTTATGACATTATTTTTTTGTCAGGGAATCGCTGGCATTTCAGTTTGAAGTTTGCAAGCTGGAGTAACTGCAGCTGAAGTTGGAAGAAACCTTGGATGCCATCCATCCACTATAACCCGACTTCTACGTCACCAGCTTCATGTGAAGTAGATCGGCCTTGGCGTCACCCATCTACTATAACCCGACTTCTACGTCACCAGCTTCATGTGTTGTAGATCGGCATTGGATGCCACCCATCCACTTTAACCCAACTTTTACGTCACCAGCTTAATATGATGTTGTAGATCGGCCTTGGATGCCACCCATCCACTACAACCCGACTTCTACGTCACCAGCTTCATGTGTTGTAGATCGGCCTTGGATGCCACCCATACACTATAACCCGACTTCTACGTCACCAGCTTCATGTGTTGTAGATCGGCCTTGGATGCCACCCATCCACTATAACCCGACTTCTACGTCACCAGCTTCATGTGATGTAGATCGGCCTTGGTTACCACCCATCCACTATAACCCGACTTCTACGTCACCAGCTTCATGTGTTGTAGATCGGCCTTGGTTGCCACCCATACACTATAACCCGACTTCTACGTCACCAGCTTCATGTGATGTAGATCGGCCTTGGTTACCACCCATCCACTACAACCCGACTTCTACGTCACCAGCTTCATGTGTTGTAGATCGGCCTTGGTTGCCACCCATACACTATAACCCGACTTCTACGTCACCAGCTTCATGTGATGTAGATCGGTCTTGGATGCCACCCATCCACTATAACCCGACTTCTACGTCACCAGCTTCATGTGATGTTGTAGATCGGCCTTGGATGCCACCCATACACTATAACCCGACTTCTACGTCACCAGCTTCATGTGATGTAGATCGGTCTTGGATGCCACCCATCCACTATAACCCGACTTCTACGTCACCAGCTTCATGTGTTGTAGATCGGCCTTGGATGCCACCCATCCACTATAACCCGACTTCTACGTCACCAGCTTCATGTGATGTAGATCGGTCTTGGATGCCACCCATCCACTATAACCCGACTTCTACGTCACCAGCTTCATGTGTTGTAGATCGGCCTTGGATGCCACCCATCCACTATCACCCGACTTCCACGTCACCAGCTTCATGTCATGTTGTAGATCGGCCTTGGATGCCACCCATCCACTATAACCCGACTTCTACGTCACCAGCTTCATGTGATGTAGATCGGCCTTGGATGCCACCCATCCACTATAACCCGACTTCTACGTCACCAGCTTCATGTGATGTTGTAGATCGGCCTTGGATGCCACCCATCCACTATAACCCGACTTCTACGTCACCAGCTTCATGTGATGTTGTAGATCGGCCTTGGTTACCACCCATCCACTATAATCCGACTTCTACGTCACCAGCTTCATGTGATGTAGATCGGCCTTGGATGCCACCCATCCACTATAACCCGACTTCTACGCCACCAGCTTCATGTGATGTAGATCGGCCTTGGTTACCACCCATCCACTATAACCCGACTTCTACGTCACCAGCTTCATGTGATGTAGATCGGCCTTGGATGCCACTCATCCACTATAACCCGACTTCTACGTCACCAGCTTCATGTGATGTAGATCGGCCTTGGATGCCACCCATACACTATAACCCAACTTCTACGTCACCAGCTTCATGTGATGTTGTAGATCGGCCTTGGCGTCACCCATCCACTATAACCCGACTTCTACGCCACCAGTTTCATGTCATGTAGATCGGCCTTGGTTACCAACCATCCACTATAACCCGACTTCTACGCCACCAGCTTCATGTGATGTAGATCGGCCTTGGTTACCATCCATCCACTATAACCCGACTTCTACGTCACCAGCTTCATGTGATGTAGATCGGCCTTGGATGCCACCCATCCACTATAACCCGACTTCTACGTCACCAGCTTCATGTGATGTAGATCGGCCTTGGTTACCACCCATCCACTTTAACCCGACTTCTACGTCACCAGCTTCATGTGATGTTGTAGATCGGCCTTGGCGTCACCCATCTACTATAACCCGACTTCTACGTAACCAGCTTCATGTGATGTAGATCGGCCTTGGATGCCACCCATCCACTATAACCCGACTTCTACGTCACCAGCTTCATGTGATGTAGATCGGACTTGGATGCCACCCATCCACTATAACCCGACTTCTACGTCACCAGCTTCATGTGATGTAGATCGGCCTTGGATGCCACCCATCCACTATAACCCGACTTCTACGCCACCAGTTTCATGTGATGTAGATCGGCCTTGGTTACCAACCATCCACTATAACCCGACTTCTACGCCACCAGCTTCATGTGATGTAGATCGGCCTTGGTTACCACCCATCCACTATAACCCGACTTCTACGTCACCAGCTTCATGTGATGTAGATCGGCCTTGGTTACCACCCATCCACTATAACCCGACTTCTACGTCACCAGCTTCATGTGATGTAGATCGGTCTTGGATGCCACCCATCCATTATAACCCGACTTCTACGCCACCAGCTTCATGTGATGTAGATCGGCCTTGGTTACCACCCATCCACTATAACCCAACTTCTACGCCACCAGTTTCATGTGATGTAGATCGGCCTTGGTTACCAACCATCCACTATAACCCGACTTCTACGCCACCAGCTTCATGTGATGTAGATTGGCCTTGGTTACCATCCATCCACTATAACCCGACTTCTACGTCACCAGCTTCATGTGATGTAGATCGGCCTTGGATGCCACCCATCCACTATAACCCGACTTCTACGTCACCAGCTTCATGTGATGTTGTAGATCGGCCTTGGCGTCACCCATCTACTATAACCCGACTTCTACGTCACCAGCTTCATGTGATGTAGATCGGCCTTGGTTACCACCCATCCACTATAACCCGACTTCTACGTCACCAGCTTCATGTGATGTAGATCGGTCTTGGATGCCACCCATCTACTATAACCCGACTTCTACGTCACCAGCTTCATGTGATGTAGATCGGACTTGGATGCCACCCATCCACTATAACCCGACTTCTACGTCACCAGCTTCATGTGATGTTTTAGATTGGCCTTGGCGTCACCCATCTACTATAACCCGACTTCTACGTCACCAGCTTCATGTGATGTAGATCGGCCTTGGTTACCAACCATCCACTATAACCCGACTTCTACGTCACCACCTTTATGTGATGTTGTAGATCGGCCTTGGATGCCACCCATCCACTATAACCCGACTTCTACGTCACCAGCTTCATGTGATGTTGTAGATCGGCCTTGGCGTCACCCATCTACTATAACCCGACTTCTACGTCACCAGCTTCATGTGATGTAGATCGGCCTTGGTTACCAACCATCCACTATAACCCGACTTCTACGTCACCAGCTTCATGTCATGTTGTAGATCGGCCTTGGATGCCACCCATCCACTATAACCCGACTTCTACGTCACCAGCTTCATGTGTTGTAGATCGGCCTTGGATGCCACCCATCCACTATAACCCAACTTCTACGTCACCAGCTTCATGTGATGTTGTAGATCGGCCTTGGTTACCACCCATCCACTATAATCCGACTTCTACGTCACCAGCTTCATGTGATGTAGATCGGCCTTGGATGCCACCCATCCACTATTACCCGACTTCTACGCCACCAGCTTCATGTGATGTAGATCGGCCTTGGTTACCACCCATCCACTATAACCCGACTTCTACGCCACCAGCTTCATGTGATGTAGATCGGCCTTGGTTACCACCCATCCACTATAACCCGACTTCTACGCCACCAGCTTCATGTGATGTAGATCGGCCTTGGTTACCACCCATCCACTATAATCCGACTTCTACGTCACCAGCTTCATGTGATGTAGATCGGCCTTGGATGCCACCCATCCACTATAACCCGACTTCTACGCCACCAGCTTCATGTGATGTAGATCGGCCTTGGTTACCACCCATCCACTATAACCCGACTTCTACGTCACCAGCTTCATGTGATGTAGATCGGCCTTGGATGCCACTCATCCACTATAACCCGACTTCTACGTCACCAGCTTCATGTGATGTAGATCGGCCTTGGATGCCACCCATACACTATAACCCGACTTCTACGTCACCAGCTTCATGTGATGTTGTAGATCGGCCTTGGCATCACCCATCTACTATAACCCGACTTCTACGTCACCAGCTTCATGTGATGTAGATCGGCCTTGGATGCCACCCATCCACTATAACCCGAGTTCTACGTCACCAGCTTCATGTGATGTAGATCGGCCTTGGATGCCACCCATCCACTATAACCCAACTTATACGTACATCATCTCAGAAATCACTTCCAGACATCCGAACAAATGGACTGATTTAAGGTCAGCATGGTCAGATGTCGTCACCAACGTTGACGACGTGCACAGCGGCGAGAGGTTATGTTTCAAATGAGTACCGGTAGCGTCTTTCGAACGAAGATGGACGCACATGTGTTTGGAGACGCCAAAATGAATGTTTTGCGGTTTGCTTCCCCGCGCCACTTCAACCTTCAAAACAGTTGGCCTGCAAATTCGCCGAAATGCATCCACGTGCAAATCACGTGATCAGTGCACGTGTGCGACCTGCAAGTGAAACATGAACACAAGGCCTATATAAGTGACCTTTTTTCGTTTGTGTCCACATTTTCTGGACAATTGCACCACAGCACACACATGCCGCGACTAAGTGAAAGAGAAAGAACAACGTCATCGGTCGTTTGTGAACGGGTGAATCAGGGCTGCCGTATCCAGGGCGTTTCATGTATCTCCAGGTACCATTCTGAAACTCAGGAATCGTTACCAACACCACGAGACAACGCGTGACTTTACCAGGTCCGGGAGATCGAAAGTGTCCACAACAGCACCAGACCGCTACATCCGGGTTAGTCACGGCAAAGGACCACCACTGCAACCTCTGCACTGTAGGATTCCTGCATGGTATTGTCCGACCACTAACACCACGACCAACAACTGCATGCCTACACATCAATAATATTCAGGTCCTGTCCTCACCATCTCGATCACCGGATTTAAATGTTATCGAACATCTATGGGATCAGTTGGATGAACGAGTGCCACAGCGTGCACCGCAGTCGCAGCCGCAGCCGCAGCTGGCACTGGCACTACAGGCCAACGTTCCCAAAGGTCTGATTCGTACCCTCATGACATTTAATTTTGATTTTTAACACGTCATGTACACATCATCGACTAGTGGTAGAGTGTGTCATCCATTACATGAACCCAGCATAGTCACCAAAAATCATTTGCGTTTATTTGTATGGGTGTTTTTAATTGTGGATTCATTTTGCATTTCAGCTAGTGTCTTACCCACACTGTCGTATTACGGGAGCACTGGTGGCCAAGGCGTCAAAGACGCTGCTGTTAGATTGGCATAACTGTGTCTCTTCGTCGCGCCGGGATCCAGTGACTGTGGGTTTGACTCCAAATTCGTCGTAATAGCTGAATTAACTGGCAGATGGGATTGTTTTGACTTGCAGTATTTGCTACAAATATGTATGCTAATACGGAAAACTTTCTAACCCTTTTCACCTCTTGTCTTGGATATCAGAAGAAAAATCTCTTTAATTTTACTTTGCTTTGGGACCCGTGATCAAAACTCAAAACACATCTAAAGACCATGCACCTCAAGGTACGTAGCAACATACGGGAGAACCATGGTCACGTGATTGGTAATTTATCATTTTCATATTTTAATCTCAGGACTTTAAAACCCGTTTACAAATGACAGTCTAACGACGGAAGGTGGTGTTGCTTCATAGGTAAAATATATATATATTCCTTTTAACTGTAGCACCAGGTCGGACATGGGGCCATGTGTTAAAATATTCGGTTTATGGTAGGAAAGTATTTGACAGGGACACTTTATGCAGCAGATGCGAGGATAGTAGTGATAGACCTAACTACAGGGAGTGCTATGGGTTTAGATAATGTTGAAGTTACCACGAGGTGATATTAATACTGACCTGAACAGCGACCCCAAGCACAAAGAGAACGGCCTCACAGATGAGGCCTAAATCAACCTATCACTGAAATAACTAGGATCACTCAAAGTATTAGCAAGTTTGAAGTCTGATGTGTTAGACTCCTTTCGCAGTGGCCCCAGTCATGGTGATGTGGATATCAATGAAACCTTTCTTGGGAAGTATATGATAAATATATGGGTATAATAATACCAGGGAAATAATTAGTTGTTATGTTTGGTACAAAAAGGACATATTCGTTTGATGACAGTGTTAAACTGTTTGCTCTCTGGTCGATTTCGTTATGCCAAGACTGGATCCTGAATCTCGACACATTGTTATCGGACGTTTGAAAGCCGGAGAGTCTCAGCCAGCAGTTGCCCGTCATTTGAACGTCAACTAGAGCACAATTTCACGCCTTTGGGGTCGATACCAAGAACTTGAATCAACACGAGATCGACAACGATCTGGGAGATCATGCATCACAATTGCAGGTCATGATCGGTACATCCTGGTATCCCATTTACAGCAATAGAAAACGCCGCCAATGCGCCTGGTCTACGTTTGGTGTCAACACTGACCATCCGCAATGGACTGCGTGAGCGGACTTCGGGCAAGAAGGTTGTATTTTGGTGCCGTGTTGCGACGTCAGCGTCGATGTGTACGTGTTCAGTGGCGTGCGAACGCTCAAATCAGGAATCAAAGACAGTGACGTAAATTTTGTTTTTGCGACGAGTCACGTTTTATTTTGCACCGCCATGATACACAACAGATACTGGCGTTAGCGCCGTTGTATCACGTAGCGTAAAGGTGTATGTGACCTTCACCTTCATCAATCGCCACACCACACCTGTGGCATGACATAACTTTGAGAAAATTGATGTTCATCCATGTCCGATGTAGAAGATTGTTTTAAAGAATAATTGGTATAAACGAACTCTTTCAGTGTATGTGTCTCATTATACTCAAAATAGGCATGTATCCACATTTTTAAACTGAAAGGACCGCCTCCGTGGTCTAGTGGTAGAGCGTCCGCCCGGAGAGCGGAATGTCCTGGGTTCGATCCCCGGCCGCGTCATACCAAGAGACGTTAAAGATGGTACTTGTTGTTACCCTTTTTGGCGCTAGGCATTAAGGGGCTAAAACAAGGACTGGTCGGCTCGGAGTCAGTATACCGTGTCTGAGTGGGGTATTCATGTTAAACTGCGGCCTGGTATCTCAGTGAGCTAGCACTATAAATCGACATCAGTCCGGACTAGTACAAGCAGCCACACAAACACACACACGTACATGCACGTAAGTGCAATAATCTTGGACGCGATGTTAAGCCCTATTTCACCTCACCACAAACTGAAAGAGGCTGCATTCAGGGTGACCCGCTCTCTAAAACTCTTCCTTCTTGGGGCTGAAGTGGCAGGAAATATCATTAGAAAAATTATGTTTAGGGATAAATATCAATAATAATGAAAAATAAATTAGACTTACGCTACTAAGACCGAACTATTTCACGATGGAACAGAATCAAGCCTCAAAGCTGATTTAGATACTCTTGAAATATAAGCAAATATAGGGCCTCCAGATTAATGTGGATAAAACTAAAGCAGTTTGGATTGACATACTGAAAAACAGCAAAATTATGTGAAAATAAACAATGAGATTGGCATATTTAGACGTTCCGTGGGTTACATTAAATCCACAACTGGAGGACCTTTGGGTCATTAACACGACAAAAAGACTTGAACATATAAACAGAATATTGGCGAGCTGGAGAAGAAGAAAATTAAATTGGTAATATTACGGTAATCAAAACACTTGCATACAATAGTACATAATTTATATTTACGTCATCGCCAAAACTGGCGGACTTTTTCATGAAAACGTTAAAAATGTTTTTTTATAACTTTATTTGGAAGGATAAACTGATAAAATAAAGAGTATAAATTTGCTTACGCCCTGTGAAGAAGGTGCTTTGCGGATGATAGATATCAGTGCTTTTAACGATTTAGTAAAGGATCTCGTATAAATAGGCATTTATCATGTTGATAATCCATTTTGTAAAGACGTTTTAAACACTTGTGTTCTGCAGTAAGCATGAAATATCTGATAAATATGATTTAGATGAAACAATTATGGAACTTCTATGGTATAGTAATCATTTTAAAGATTCAGACTTAATGATAAAAAGTTGGGTAACTAAGAAAATAAATCAAATTCAACGTATAGGTGACGAAAAATGATTCAAATGAATTTCCAGAAGTGTAAGGACTACTATATTATTAAGGGTACTGTTTTGATTATAACAAATTGTTGTTGACCATTCCTCTATCAGACTGTCTGTATTTTATTCTGTTTCTCATCTCCCGCTGGCCCTGAATTTTTACCTCAAATAATACAAAGTTTTCTTATCTCAATTTTCCCCGCTGCCGTGGAAATTGATGCCCCGATGTGATAAAAAGGTTCTCCAACCATTACACACTTATATGAACCCAGGTCAACTTGATCTTTCTCCAGCTATATTCTTTAAATATCCGTTTCCGAAGCAACGCAAAGACTGGTAGCAAGTGTTCTAAACTTTACAATGTCATAAAATAAGTTACACAATTGGTAAAAAAATGTCTTATTTATTTTTCTATTCTTGAAGTATTTTTTTCACCCACCCGTTCATAAATAATGTGGATGACCTCATGGACGACGAGTTTTTGTTTAAAAAAAAAACAAACCTCTATGATTTAGGTGTTCCAAGAGTATACCTGGCACTATAAAAAACATCAAATCAAATTAAAGGAGGTAGACAATCATATCATTAATTAAAACGGGCATTGTACAAAACGTGTGCCTTAAAGGGCAAATGAACTGAAAAAATTATTGCGATTTTGTATGGAATATCAATTTTCCTAGATACATTTCGTCAGTTTCCCAGAGAGAAAAATTCATAACATTCGTAGAAAGTATTTATTTACATGCCCAAGTGAAAGTGCAGAAATCACACGCTCCGTAATCGACTTCCAAAACAACTATATTAAGGTGCATGACATAAAGGTACCGGCCCAGCGGTGCAGTGTTCACAAAGGTTTTCAATGGCTGATGTAAGATTCAAACAGCTATACATTTACTGTTTCAGCTATTTCTGTTTATCCTTAAAAAATATCAACATTGCATACATTTTTAATGTGTGATACGTCACATTTGACCTTGATATTGTGAATAATTAAAACAACAATTGACAATCTGTAACTAGCTTTTATTACTAACATCCTGTATGGGTGCAATAAGAGGAGACTTCTTACTTGTCCAGCAGCTGGCCAAGGGATAATCCCCGTCGTGTGTGTTTAAGCTGGGGTCATAGCAAACAATGTGCTGGACCGGCGGATGCTTGTAACACATAGATAACGATTTGTGACGCACAAATACTCCATACATACCATTTTCCTTCTCATCTAAAATTTACATAATTCACAGTCCAACTGAAAGTGAAACAGCATTGTGATAATCGTTCACTGGTTTCTGGTTGGCAAGAAGTTGTCTCTTTTCCCTGTCACGGGCATGGTCTAGGTTTCGATAATATTACTTCTTGTGTGACATTGTGATCGCAGTATCATCCTGCTCAACCTGCAGCATTTGTACAGATTTGAATGCCACCACTCAAGATGATATTTTGGCGTCGACCCACTGCTCAGTGACATATTATTGTGCTTCGTGTCAAAATCATCTTTGGTGTTAATGGTGGTTTGGCATCCTCTTTGGAAACGTTTTCAAATGAATTGAAGCTTGATGTCTGGTCTTAATCATGAACTTGTATCCGGCAAAACCCAAGTACCACTTAGAATTGGGAATGACCTGTAATTCACATGGGCATTTGCCACAGTGGAATAGAGTTTCTTGTCTGTAATTCTTTTGATAGCCCAAATCATATTAAATGGTCAGTATGCTCACACACTAATTGTTATATATTTTAAACATTTTCACGCCGTACAGTGTATACGAATATAGATCAACAATTAGATATGTCGTTATATTTTGTGAGATATTCACCAAGTAGTTGTGTCATATGTGAGATGCCCCCTTAATCCCCTATTTTTTTACCAATCATCAAGCTCGGGTGAATTTGTCTATAGCAATAGGTGCTGGAGAAGTAGGAAGATCCCCATAAACCACCAGGCAGACTTGGAGCCGGTCCGATCGTTGAAACAGCAGCGCGAAAAATACCGGGACCCCGTTTGAATCCCAGTAAGTGGAATCCCCTAAGTGACGGTTTCTTTTCGTTTGGAAGACGATTTCACCTGTCGTTTAGATCGTCTGTTTTACGCTATTTCCCTTTTTCAAATTTGTGATCAGGTATGCCCTTAAGTATTAAAATCTACTGGGTTTACTTGCCTACATTAAATGACAAAGACAATTAATAGACAGTTTGGTCAGGAAGAATATATTTAATCAATATAAAATAGAATAGAAACAGAATAAAAATAGAATTTCAGTATACATTTCTTCATAAGATTATTGATGTTTAATAAAAAAAATTCTAAAACATGAAACTTGCTGCTGCTGATAGTTGCTCTTTTTGTAAATCTTGAATGTGGTGTTATTGATGGTTAATTATCTGGCGAGAAATGGATTAACTGAACAAGTTATAGGGAATCTAGTAGTCTATCCAGTCGAACTATTCCACATTTCGTAGTTCCCCGTAAAGATCCGGGTTAGAATAAGCCTTCAATAATAGTATGGGGTGGTCGGGCTTGCTGACTTGGTTGATGCGTGTCATCGTATCCCATCTGCGTAGATCGATGCTCATGATCAAGTAAAATAATTCAATTCTGGGGCAAAGTCAGCCTGTTCGCAGATGACACCTTTTCGTTCCACAAGCGCAAAACCTCCATTCCAAATTTGATTAATTATGTTCTTTCAAATGGGGTATTTGGCAAAAACATTTAATCCAAACAAAACAGAAACCCTTCTGTATTACGGTGTGATCCACGCTAGCGCTGAGCCTTCTTTCAGGTTGAATGGAAATTATCACCGAAGTTCAAACCCATAAGGTTTTAAACTTAATCTTTCAACAAAAGTGCCCATAGGACTTCCATATCAAGGTGGTGCAATATGCCAGTACCAAGGATCAACTCCGTTTGAAGTTTTAAATATAGACTCTCAGAAAAGAAATCATGTATATATTTTTATGGTGCCATTATTTGGCAAATGTCATAATTCGTACTGTTGTACCTACGCAGAAAAACAACTTCTTTCGAAACCTACCTCTAGACGCCTAACGTACGCCTTTCATATGCTGTTCGACAAGTCAAGAACAAATTTTAAATAGAGACAAAACAGAAACAAATTAAGAAACAGAAACAAAAAGGAGAATACAAATAAGTGATTTTGTGTGAGATTTCTTTTAATATCTGTGTGAGCTTCTTCCTGTAGCATGTTTGAGATAGTGTCTGTATAACCTTCGAAGCCGAGGCACACTATCAGGTAATCATCAAGCTAGTAATCACAATTTGTCTTATCCACTTATCACAATTAACAGAATAACAAGCAATATATAAAGTGGAATATTATTTTCTTGAGAGGTCTTGCCTTACGATATGTTTTACACAATACCAAGGCGACTATGGTATTAATGTCTGATGACTATGCATGTCAAGATATCTATTTAAGAAGTGAGATTATACAAGATTTCAAGTGAAGTCCCCGACTGATAACAGATAGGTTGATGACAGAGACGTGAAACTGTTTGGTAAATCAAATAATGTTTTCATCAGATAAATTTGACAGAAGGTATTCCCCATTCCTGTTTGTAAGTATACATGCATCAACTGCTGTGCAACAGGGAAGTCATACTGTGTGTTTGTTTGTGTGTGCGTGTGTGTTTGTATATGTGTGTGTGGTTGTGTGTATGTGTGTGTTTTTTGTGTCTGCGTGTGTATGTGTGTGTTTGTGGTCATGTGGTCATATTGGGTCAAGTGTGTGTGTGTGTTTGTTTGTTTGTTTGTTTGTGTTTGTGAGTATGTGTGTTTTGTGTTTGTGTATGTATGTGTTTCTGCGTGTATGTGTGTTTTTATGTTTTTGTATGTATGTGTTTGTGCGTGTATGTGCGTGCGTGTGTTTATGTGTGTGCGCTATGTGTACATAGATTAACAAATACTGTTATAGATATTGTACCGTGACATCAGAAAAACCAGACTTTACATAAACCAAAAGACGTGGACACATTAAATACCTGAACATATCGAGGTTTTTTTGACACATATACGCAGTCCAACAAAATCAACCTTAAAAGAGAACGAGGCAGGTATTGTCTCCGACACAAAAAAATAATGCATTGGAAACGGGTTATGGAAAGTGATTTTATGACCGCTTACGGGTTTAACATATCAGAGGGTCAACAACAACAACAACAACAACAACAACAACAACAACAACACTATACATTATTTGATATGTTGAAATGAATACTGTCATGTCCGTGATGTTACGAATATTTTTTATCAGTGCCCGAGGCCAGTGCTATCACCCTCGATGTCGTGTAAAGTTAAAGTATGATTTGTCGGCTAACTATAATCCTTGTCGGCACAATACCTGTTCTTGCGGGTTTCACCTATAAGTGGTACGCAGAAATATTTTCATCACTTTAGAATTGCCTACCACATTAACTGATACGTCGTGGTATAACTCACTCCAAAACGGACCAGTGAAGATCCGGGGTAGAATAGGTCTTCAGCAACCCAAGGTTGCCATAAAAGGCGACTATGCTTGTCGTAAGAGACGACTAACGGGATCGGGTGGTCAGGCTCGCTGACTTGGCTGATGCATGTCATCGTATCCCAAATGCGTGGATCGCTGCTCATGACATCGATCCCTGGATTGTCTGGTCCAGACTCGATTATTTACAGACCGCCGTCAAACAGCTGGATTATTGCTAAGTGCGGCGTTAAACAACAAACAAGCATACACTCAAAAATGAATATGTTATTTTTCTCTTGCGCTCCCTCTTGTACAGTGTACTGTATGTTATAAGAAGAGTCAGTCAATACCTGTTCTTGCGGGTTTCACTTGTAAGTGGTACGCGAAAATATTTGCATCACTTTAGAATTACCTCCCACATTAACTGAAATGTTCTGGAAGAAGTGTATGGTACATACAGGAAAAGCTTTTTTTATTATTACAGACAGCTAGATGTATGGAATAAAATACTCTTCAGGGATGGGGACAAGTATTCTTCTCTAAACTACCGTGTATGGGATAAGCTGCCAGTCTACAGATATGCAGTTAACATATATATTCATCAGTTCAGGACTGTCACTTTGCCTCTGAATTTACCATTGTGACAATAATTGTGGGTAACATCAATGGAAAGAAAATTTTATTGAAAAAGCAAAACTAAACATTTATATGCTGAAAGCTCGCGAGCAACGGAAGTTGTTAGATGCACAATCTATTCCCTGATTACCCCCCGGATGTGTCCCACCTCCCACTTTTTTTTTATTTCTCTGCCGATTTCCGCGATGGTAGAGGAGTTTCAGCCTTTGTAAAGTTCATTATTGCGCGCACATGTTGAAATTCTTAAAATTATGAATGGATATTTGAACGGTCATTAAATATATCATTAATACATCAGAAACTGGAGTCGTTATCTTTGCTACATGGGAATAACATGATGTAAAGTTCTTAAGAATACTTACGTAGTAAGACTGTTGCCGTATGGGTGTATGTTAAGTGTGTTATAAAGTCATTATAAACAGATGTCAGCGTCTGGGGACATTCTACCAACAGCATGTAGGACAAGAAGAGACGAGAGACTTACATCTGGGGCACAGTTGATCCAACACAATAAGCAGATGAGGGATTCGGCACAGTCGTCTAACAGGGAAATTAGTGAGCAAGCACACAGAAGGTACAGCCGTTCACTGATGTCCTAGTTGAAACAGTTTATGGCCATTTAAAGTACGAATTCTTCGAGCAGTTGTACAAGCCAGAGTTCTGGTGTCATGCATTCTATACATTCACTGCATAAATGAAAATGACAACAATCCCCGATGAGTAGTGCGTGAGTGAGCAGTCCTCCAGTTATATCAACGCGTGGCATGACAACTCGATGCATATACATGAGGGAGGAAAGCTCGAAGCTGGTGCAGATATCAAAATCAGAAGTTTACCACTTTGGTAATACCCACGAGCATGGGTATGATGCTGGTAAACCTAGAAACATAATCGGGGCGAACCGGGATGCAAACCATGGATGATGGGTTTCCGGCATGCCCAAGGGACACAACTCTACGCAGCGAATGGAGGCGCCTTAGCCAACTGGGCAAGCACGTGCCCTCGGCTGGAAAGGAAAGGTGATGGGACAGTTTGAAAAACATCATTTAACATATACACTTACTTGGTCAATACACTTACCAATGGCATTTCCAATAAGACTGTTATTATGTAAGCAATACTGGTGTCATTGCTGCAAATTACAGCATCATATTTTGATATATGTATATAATGTAAATGTTTTCACAAACGGCGACAGGCAAAATACCATGTCATTAGACCTCGAGTCACCCTTGTCTCGTTCTCATATCCGACGACCGCATCCGTGGTCTAGTGGTAGAGCGTCCGCCCGAAGAGCGGAAGGTCCGGGGTTTGATCCCCAGCCGCGTCATACCAAAAGACGTTAAAAGATGGTACTTGTTGTTACCCTGTCTGGCGCTAGGCATTAAGGGGCTAAAACAAGGACTGGTCGGCTCGGAGTCAGTATACTGTGTCTGAGTGGGGTATTCATGTTAAACTGCGGCCTGGTATCTCAGTGAGCTAGCACTATAAATCGGCATCAGTCCGGACTAGGACAAACACACACACGTACATGCACGTCGCTATATAAGTGCAATAATCTTGGACGCGACGTTGAACCCCATTTCACCTCACATCACCTCTCATATCGGTACAGCCTTCTAGAAACTGCTACCCCGTCTCGAACAATGTAGTCAACCCCGGAAGTGAATAACTGCACACAAGCCTGTAAACGAGCTCCTCGCAGCGGAACTCTCTAAACCAGGAGGGTCACGAAGGTGTGAAGAGCTTGGACGGAGTAAACAACCAAGGGAGGTCACTATAGCCTACGAGCTGTGGGAGTAGTCCAACAGAACACCTGACATTTTATGATCGCCTCAGTCACATTGGTACCACTTACAATTATCAAAAATGAAAACTATATCCTGCCACAACAAGTACAAAATCTACATCTATACTAAACATCTAAACTGTTAACCCAGTATATTTATCTCGTAACAATATAGTATGATATATCTCAATAAAAATTTACATTTGGGATAACAAAGCTCTCGATGTGTTTCCCGGGGTCTATGTATAACTTCTCACATCTGATGTTCCTCAATCTGGAATTCAAGGATCTCTTGGAGGCGAGTTCCTACACAAATTTAAACTGCCAACACATTTCCAATGTGTTTTGTATTGTCGGCTTAATCAAAATAAGGCATGGTTATTTATAGCCTCGCTGTGTTTGCAAACTGTGTTACTTTACATTGCTTGGAATTCGACCGCCCCAGGAGTGACTGACTACAGTAGTTACTGTCACAGGCAATAGTACGCCGCACTGATTAGCTACAATGAAGCGGAAAGTGTGACGTCATTACCCCGAGGGGCGCTGCCTGCAGTGGAAGCACAGCCGGAACATATTCTCCTTGTTCCTCTTCCGGCCATTTTCCAGGACGAGCCAGACGCCCGTCGGTCTCCTGGGTGGAGAGTGTTTCACAATACACGCTATGTGGCTACCTGCAAGTCGGGGTAACATATGGGGCTGTTTCCTCACTTGTATAGCAATCTTTTAACTTGAAGGCTGTTTATAAATGAATGGTCTAATTAGTTTGGGAGTCGTGTAACGATGCCATCCTTAAAAATAGTTGATGTTTGTGTTTAAACACGCAGGCAGTGTCTACGGAGAGTTGTGGAGATACATTGGCTTCGGTGGCGCCGTCATGTGATAGCATTGTAGCCACACTGGGGGCATGGGGAAAACAAGCTCTAGCTGGTCAAACAACAGGATTTCTTGCAACATATGTGTCAAGCAGAACTATCAGGAAGCAGTGTGGAAGCAATCGCGTGGATTTTGATTGAGTTATTATGCATTAAAATCTTCAATTCTATTCTTACGTAATAGTTGACGAAATTCAACAATCGACTCTTTGAATGACAAATGATATTGATTTGACAAGAGAAATGTAGATATGATCAAACAGAAATTTATAATTTGCAATAGTTTTTTTAATACTAATATTTCACCAAACAAATACATGGTTATCTATTGTTGTTTTTAAACAAAATCTAACTGAACTTTCAATATTTAACTAATATACACCAAAATCATGTTGTTTTTGTTGTTGCTATTTCAATTATTGTTGTCTCTCGGGAGACGTTGAGTCGAGTGAGTGAGTATGGTTTTACGCCGCTTTTAGCAATATTCCAGCAATATCACGGCGGGGGACACCAGAAATGGGCTTCACACATTGTACCCATGCCGGGAATCGAACCCGGGTTTCGGCGTGACGAGCGAACGCTTTAACCCGACCCTGAAGTAATCAAATTATAATTGTCATGAGTCTATCAGAAAAGATTGAAATTCATTAGCTACACGTGGAATGAATGAATGAATATTGTTTTACGCCGCAGCAGTAATTTTCCAGCTATTCACGGCGAGGCGCAGGTGGAGGCTTTATGCGCTCCTAGTCGTGGTTGGCGGAAACTTATGGAAAACTTATCTCCACTAGGCGATGTACTTGAAAGCCAGTGTCTACGTAGTGTCAACTTGAGCTAACAAGGGTTACAATTGAGATATCATGCCCCAGTTTGACATGGATACCCCAGTCAGACACATTATACTGACTCCGAGGAGGCCAGTCTTTTTTGTTGTTGATCCCCCTAATACCAAACGCCAGGCTGTGTAACAACAAGCCCCGTTTTTTTACGTATTTTGGTATGACGCGGCCAAGGGGATCAAACCACCGGTTCATTCGCACGAAGGCGACTTTTTATCGGGTGTAACAACCTGGTACCCGATGGCTAGACGCCTTCCTTCGATTTTGCCTCCTGTCCAACTGACTTAAACAATGTAAGGTGCATGTATTTTCGTATCGTCGTATCAAAATTTGACAAAATTGTATTTTGCCGGTTATATTTCATTACCGTTGTTTTAAGTACTCCATACATATGTTACAATAAAGACATACTACACCTGATGCAAATAATAAATTTTAAATATAATATGTTACATGAATATAATAATTATAATTCATAATTTAAAATCAATATCCACATACATCGCAGATACATTAAGCTAATTCCAAAGCACGTGACGCACCGTCGGTGTATTCCTTGACAGTCCTTGTGTTGTCATGCAATCGTCTTTTCGAGTTGTCGCGTCATCTCTGCAAATCCTAATATTTCTTCTTTTTGGGACGTTGTCGCTGACCAGTAGTAGTGGACGAGTTGTATCTCGTTCACTTTCGGATCCATGAAGAAGGTTAGAGTAGGTCTTCAGCAACCCATGCTTGCCGTAAAAGGCGACTATGCTTGTCGTAAGGGGCGTTGACTTGGCTGATGCATGTCATCGTGTCCCAATTGCGTGAATGCTGCTCATGATGTCATCCACTGGATTGACTCAATTATTTACAGACCGTCATATATCTGGAATATTGTTAGGTGCGGCGTTAAACAACAACAAAACAAACAAATCGTTCACTTTCTGATCAAAATATTATTTGAAAAAGGTTGGGATGTTCTGTGGCAAATCTGCCAGTGTTACTAAATTTCTTCCTGGTGCTGTCAGTTCTCGTGGTTCTTTTGCAATCTATGGAAGTTCATTTTCAATGAAAAACATTTTTCTTGCAGATTCTATACATAAGACCACTAACACACAAACATCCACCACCTCGGCACATGGAAGAAATGTGAAATCTACATGTATTCCGTCTCGAATGTGATGCACACAACGTCAGCTAATTATAACTATATATAACTTAATGTAGGTAATATGAACGAAGTTGATACATCAGTTCTGGACAGTATAGCCCCCGCAACTATCCCCGGGGGCGCAGGGAAGTTTTTCACACTACTCCTCAATCATAATCCCCTGAATAAACAGAACTTCACATCAAGAAACTTTAAAGTGCACGACAATCCGCCTTCCTGCGAAGACCTAAAACTATAAAATCGCCCTCTTCATGCGAATACCTAAAACTATAAAGGCGACTTTATAGTTTTAGGTATTCGCAGGAAGGCGACTTTATAGTGAATACCTAAAACTATAAATTCGCCTTCCTGCGAAGACCTAAAACTATAAATTCGCCTTCCTGCGAAGACCTAAATCTATAAAGTCGCCTTCGTGCGAAGACCTAAATCTATAAAGTCGCCTTCGTGCGAAGACCTAAAACTATAAAGTCGCCTTCCTGCGAATACCTAAAACTATAAAAGTCGCCTTCCTGCGAAGACCTAAAACTATAAAGTCGTCTTCATGCGAAGACCTAAAACTATAAAGTCGCCTTCATGCGAATACCTAAAACTATGAAGTCGCCTTCATGCGAATACCTAAAACTATGAAGTCGCCTTCATGCGAATACCTAAAACTATGAAGTCGCCTTCATGCGAATACCTAAAACTATGAAGTCGCCTTCATGCGAATACCTAAAACTATGAAGTCGCCTTCATGCGAATACCTAAAACTATAAAGTTGCCTTCCTGCGAATACCTAAAACTATGAAGTCGCCTTCATGTGAATACCTAAAACTATTAAGTCGCCTTCATGCGAATACCTTAAACTATAAAGTCGCCTTCATGCGAATACCTAAAACTATAAAGTCGCCTTCATGCGAATACCTAAAACGAAGGCACCAAACCAGCGACCTGTCACCTCAAGGGAAATGCTCTATCCATTACATCTCGGAGGCGGTTCACAAAGTATATGGTTATTCTATTGAATTATTAATTATTCCGATGTGGTTTGAGCAATTATCCAAACTGTAAATGCGAGACGATGCACTTCAATATTAAATAACAGGTAATAGTGTGTATATAGATTCAAGAACTGCAAGAAAGGTCCAAGAACCTGTTTGTTTACATTTATTGTTACATGGCAGTGCACTGTTAACAATAAAAGAAAGTGAATCTGCATTCAAGGCAGTTCATAGATATACCTGACCAAACAATTGTATATGTTATCAAGACGTTATGAGGCTGAAACCAGTCGCCGAAACACTGCAAACTTAAGGTTAAAATGCACAACTATGACACCCGAATGAAATGCATCACCATCAAATACAGTAAACTACGGTTATAACGAACACGCTTATAACGAACTGACGGATATAACGAACTTACTTTTTAGTCCCGACTATTTGTTGTAGTTATGCTGTATATATGCGTATAACGAACTACGGTTATAACGAACTAAAAATAGTAGTCCCTTTGAGTTCGTTATAACCGTAGTTTACTGTAACCATTTCTTGTTTGTTTCATTTTTATCCACATATAAACATAGGTGTATACTTTCTTCTGCCCCGCAGTTGATATCAGAACAAACATATCTGACGCTGACTTTATCCGAACATCCGACCTGACATTGGTTATTGGAACTGTTACTTTTACTGCTGCCGGTACATATTCGACACCTTGGAAATATAATCTTGTGTCTCACCTTGGGAATCACCTCGTAACAAATATTGGCAGTCTCTCCCAGTGTCAACAACAACAACAACGAAGGGAAGGAAACGCTGATTAACACTTTAACGTATTTCACGAGAGCCTCAATCATTATGCTGCAATTAACACTGAAACATTCCCAAAAACAATATATTCTGCCACGTAGCCCAACAACAACAGCAGCAGCTAAGGAAACGCTAATTAACTCTTTAACTCGGTTCACGTCATCCTCTGTCAGTTTGCTGTAATCAACACTGAAACTTTTCCACAAACAATATATTCTGCCACGTAGCCCAACAACAACGACAGCAGCAGCTAAGGAAACGCTAATTAACTCTTTAACCCAGTTCACGTCATCCTCTATCAGTTTGCTGTAATCAACACTGAAACTTTTCCACAAACAATATATTCTGCCACGTGGCACAACAACGTGATCTTTCACATTTACTGGTAACAATGGCAGTCTCACAGTCCCCAACTTGTAGGAATTGTTCACGCGTTCACATTTAGGATGATCAGGTAGAAAAACTAAAATCTCCCAAAAGCAAGTCTTTCTCGTGTTACAAGTTTATCTAAAATAATGGTATTTTCGTTTTAGAATTTTGCTAAATTCAGGAGAAGTCACTTCCTCAATAGCACATGAAGTTGCCAGTGATTTATCAGAGCACGATACTCACTGTAATGAATGTTAAAAATAAATCAAGATTTGCCTGATCAGCTAAATATGGACATAGCCTTACACAAAGTGATGGTGGCAATGCGTAACCTGAAACAGAATAAAGCGCCAGGGTGTGATGGAACCCCCATGAACTACTTCGACATTCCATTCAAACGATACTTCCAATATTTATGAACTTTCTTAATCAAATATTGAAAACTGGAAAATTTGGTGCAAGGCGATTGTACGTCCGCTTCACAAGAAAGGTTCCTCGGCGCATCCCTTCAGAGGGGCATCATTAATGTTATTACCAGTACCCGTGAATTTACTAAAATATAACCAGAACGACTTCAAAATCTGACAGGTGGGAGATACTTTTGTGTTTTAATTTACTTTGCCAAAACGTTTGCGTTAAACATTCATTTCTATTACGCCGCATCATAAATATGGAATTCATGGCAACATTTTGAGTGTTCCGGGAAGTATGTATTCAAAACTACAGTCTTGCATACTGACGGATCACGGTCTGACAGAGATTTCCGGTGCTGTGTGGGTACCCGTCTACTGCCGAGGAGGATTATACCAATACCTCTTCTGCTGTATGATGATGAGGTCACCAACTCCACGGATTCGGCAGCAGACTTCAGGAACAAATAAACCGTAAACGCATTCTGTGAAAAATGGAGCCTAAGTTAAATCTTACAAAAGTCGAAGATTATTGTTTTCAGGAATGGCCAGGCGGATATCTCAGACATGACGAGAAATGGTATGACAGAGACTTAAGATAGAATCCGTATCATTCTACAAATATCTTGTACTGTATTTGACTACGACACTATTACGGACAAGATGTCGACAACTGTTGGCACAACAAGCAGAGAAGATGTGCTAAATAATGTAAAGATTGCACTCTATGTGCTTCAGCAACGAGGATCTTTTACAGAGGTCCGATACTTCCAATATTAACCTACGGTGCCGACATATGGGGGGCCATGAAGTGCTGAATCAAACTGAAAGGGTGCAAAATAAATTCATAAAAAAATTATTCTTTACCTGCCCCAAAATACCTGCAATGACTATATGACAAAATGTATAAAATATTGAGACACAACTTCTTATAATGAGTAAAGATCGATTGCAGAAGCAAACCTTTCTGATATTATAAGGACTGGATTGTGTGGATATGTCATCTTGGGAACGTTCTGTTTCAAGATGGATTTTGTTACACCCGGATTATGCAAGGTGTTGGCAACACCGATGTGGTTATTTCCCAGTTTAAAGAACGTGTAATCGATTGCAATAGTCAAAGATTGCATGCTATCAATGCGAACTCTAACTTAATGGCACATTCAACATATAAATCAGTATTAAACACCGAGTCATATCTGACACAGGTTGACTCGGTTGTGTTAAACCAGATTCAGATGCGGATGTATAATCTGATGATTGAAATTGGGAGGCACACGCGATGAAATTACATGTCCTTTTATCAAGAATGTGAGTTAAATCAATTTTATACTATTATATTAATATATTGTCGATCTGTTATGTGCTTTTTGGTCTGTGGCCTTTAACTAATTGAATAAAGATATATCTCAAGGTGAGAATCTTGTGTTACTTCATGCATTGTAATAGTCCGAAAATGAGACCTCTTCGTTTACCCCATGTAACAAAGAAAGCTCCTGGTTGCCATTAGGGGTAATTAGGAAACGTCACAACATTACAAAATAACACTTCATATGATATTTTATGTTGCCATAAAATATATTCATTATAGAAATCTTCGGGTGGGGGTGGGCTGAGAGGAAGAGTAGAAATATGTATCCCAAACCGTCATAAGGATTTCTTGTATTTGTATATTGAAATATATAATACAACTCATGCAATACATGCTTACAAAAACTCTTTTTGTAAGCATGTTACAATGAGCCCAAGGTACATGCCTGAAACAGTAGGCATCAGTATGCCTATGTCAACCTATGCTTGCTGTAAAAGGCGACTATGCTTGCTGTAAAAGGCGACTATGCTTGTCGTAACAGGCGACTAACGGGATCGGGTGGTCAGGCTCGTTGACTTGGGGCGTTAAACAACAAACAAAACAAACCAAAAGGTATGTACGCGAGACAAGACAACTGGTCGGAAGACTGCGAGAAGAAGCTGACGTAAAAGGAAACAATAAAAGATCATTTGTGGAATAACTTTTAAAAAAAGAGGGAATAGTCGAAAATAACACATGGTTTTAGAAATATTGTAACGGAAAAAAGTATCTGCTTTCTATAAAGTTGTATAAAATTATACTTATTCAGAAATTAAATAATGCATCTTTCAATACATATTCTACTCGACTTCAAGGTCGTGATTCACAATTTGCACGTGCATGTTCATGCACGGCACACACTTTGGATATCTGTGTGTTTCTTGGGAGGATGATACTCACACACATAGCTTTTGCTGTGAACAGCACGCAATGATTGTTCAGCTGACAGGCAGTGACAAAACACTTTTGTTTAACCTTAAATAACGCTGATGCAATGTCACGGCTTGCGGAAAACCAACGTCCACAAGTCGTGGGTATGCTGCAGACAGGAATCACTCAAAACAAAGTTGCCAGACATTTTAATGTTCATCGAAACACAATAAGATCTCTTTGGATACGTTATCTACAGCAGTGCAACACTCATGACTTGCTACGGCCGTCACGTCAACAAGACAACAATATTCAAAGGAATCGATATCAAACTGCCACATCAACAGCTTGGACAATTCCTGGGTTGAGACCAATTAGTTGCTGAACCGTACACAATTTAGCTTCATCGTCAAACAAAAGCAATCAAAAGTGTGACTTGGTGTCAGATAAGATGTTATTTTTATGAATTATAGGAGGAATGAGCATTTGCAAACAAAAAACCACAACTCTATTCGACAGCGACTGCAAGAAGTGCAATTCGGGATAAATAGAGACAATATAAGTATGATAACTGTGAGGAATTAGTAACACTGTACCCATGTCACAGTTAAATGATCAACTGTGTTAGTCAATATCTGGTGTAGCCACCCCGAACACGGATCCCACCCGCAAGACATATCATGCCCACACCAGACGCCTGATCCTCAACTGAGTGATGTGTTGCCATTCCTAATGCAATGCCTGGGTCACTTCTGTGAGGTTTTGTACTGGAGGGTCCCTGGGTCTAACCCTACGTCCCAGGGCCAAGGCAGAGTCTCAGAGTTCTGGAGATGGTCAGTCCCAGCTCGGGGTCGGACATTGTCGTCCGTGAAGACAGGACGTGTAGCAAGAGCATGGTTATCAAAAAGATAACCATAACCGTTCATTGTGATATATTGGTACCTTTGTCCATTTAATGTCTCCTGAACTGTGACCAAATCAAGTTTATAATCGAAGAAGCAACATCCCCATACCGCCACTGAGCCGCCACCACGTGCCACTGTTCCTGGATGTTGCGCTGATGATAAGATGTTCCCCTTTGCATCCAGAGTCCTACCATCAGTGTGATGCAATGAAAACCGACTCTTGTCAGATCAATGAATCCTCCTCTATGACCTGAAGTTCCAGTGTGCTTGAACCTGGCACGAGGCTAACGGCCCCGCATTTGTTGGGTGAGGGGAGTGGGCGTCTTATATTGGTCTTCTGGCCCTTCTCTGGATGCCGAGGTTTTTTTCTAAAAAATGGCGACATTTACAATGTACCTAATTTTCAGAGATCATTTTCAGTACTTTTGCTTGACCTAAAATGCCAGTGATATCACAGAACAGGGAATTCCCCACCTTATTCAAAACTGTGAAGTGTATTTGTGTGGGAGATGTATTTTGAACTTTATTCGACTTCAAAGTGAGGGTTGTAGAGGAGGGACATATATGTCCCTGTGGCATCCAGGGGGTTAATCCTGCTGCATTCAGTCGACGCCTGACGCCTAAGGGACACTGTTGTAGGGATGCCAGTGATGACCCTGACCTCACTGGCTCTGGTCATCCGTGCATGTCCTGGTCTCGGCAAGTCCTTCACATGCCCATGCTTATATCACTAAAGCAGACGCCATAACTAGAAAATGCGCGAGAGCACTTAAAATTATATGACCAAGTTGTATTTCCTCGGCAGTCTATCATTAGCTACGAATGTTTGATTTATTATTTATTCTCGCCTGTGAAGAATGAGTGAGTGAATGTGTATGGTTTAACGCCGCTTTTAGCAATATTCCAGCAATATCACGGCGGGGGACACCAAAAATGGGCTTCACACATTGTACCCATGTGGGCGCCTGTGAAGAGATCAACCGTTTAATAAACATACAGCTGTGTTACACAGTGTATGTTACCAAAGAGCGTGCCTATGTACTGAAGGAACCCTCTTCACTAACAATTATTGCTTGTTTTCTTGGTTGTTTGTTTGCTTCTTTGTTGTTTAACGCCGCACTCAACAATATTCCAGCTATATGACGGCGGTATGTAAATAATCGAGTAGGGCATCGTGACGTGATTCTAAACAGGGCCATTTTCCACAAGGCAATCGTATATATATATATAGAATCTCACCCGAGTGTCTTTTGATATCAAATATATCAACACGAGTTGATAACAGTGGTAACATTCCGAGGCTTGCCGAGGATTTTTGCCATTTTTATCAACGAGTGTTGATATATTTCATATCAAAAGACACGAGGGTGAGATTTGGTTTATCATCCAACATCATTCTTCCAACTTTTTTAATTTGTAGACAGTAATTAGCAGTGTCTTAAGTGTAGAAAGTACTGTTAATAGCTTCAGTAGCAGAGCCATTAGTGATGTCATTTGATTGTGACGTCATGGTAACCAGTGACGTCACTATGGCCTGCAAAGCATTGTGATGTAATAGCATTGCAGCGATATCTACAGTGTAGATATCGCTTGATCTCATCCAAGCGATATCTCCTGTGGGAGGCAGTTTTGGATGATAAATATATATGTCAAACTGATCGGTTTTTTTGCTGATCACTCTACTGATCATTCCTCTCTTGCTGCGCTGCCACGTGCATATTACATAACATGTAATACTTTCACCATATCAGATGTGGATATATAACCCAGTCGTAGATGAAATAATTACCACAGACACAATGCGAACCACTGAGTGCTTTATTACCTTGAGACCCTCATAGGCAGTGGTGAACGTTATTGAGATATTGTGCAGTCATTGTCGGGTAATCTGAGTAGTTCTACCACTAATTATACCTGTAATAAAGTCAGTAACTGAGCATCAAGTGAATGACGACAAATACAGAGCTGGTGGGTTTATACCATGAAACATGGATCACAAGAAGGGAGTAGTAATTGTTGTATTATGTGCAATTTGCCTGAAAAATAAGGGTCGTTGCTGTTGAGCATATGAACTGAATTCCATTGTTACAAAAAAACAAAAACACGTTCACGTATTTTCTGTATACCAGATTACGTAATTGTACATACACATTTACTCACGCAGATGAATTTGCAAGGTGAAAGTTCATAGTAAGCATCATCCACTCAAATGCGAGCATTCAAGGGGAATACCCCTCGCTGTCAACGAGGTTTTACAGTTGGCCCCTCTCTGATCAAAAGCCCACTTGTTTGGTGGCTGGTAGGGCCGGGACGAGTCCAAATTTACCACCTGGGTACCCACCCTCCTATTACCCAACCCTACCCGGGTACCTACTGTAGGTCTCTAGGAGATGTCTCAAATTCTCCGATTGGGAACATTTTTTAGAATAGCCCTGACAAAACGTATTTAGATACATGTATTAAACAACCTGGTCATTCATACACTGAAGTCGAATTAAGTTATATCTTTATTCAACCATATGAAAAATCAGAAGGAATGGGTGCATAATCAGAAAGAAATGCGAATATTAGTGACTTGTAGTGTTACCATAGAGTTCTAGATAATGTTTGTCATTAAACAATATATCACGTGACTAACCACGGGTCCGGGTAGTCCTGTGGGTACCCAGGTCCTACTCAGTATCCACCCGACCCGGGTACCCGAGTTACCCGTCCCAGCCCAAGTGGCTGGCCCTCATTGGCTTCTGGTGATTACGCGGGCTAATTAAAATGGCGCCGGCTAGACGACTGAAAGTTGAGTGTTAATATGGGAGTTGTGATAACTTTAGCGATACGACATCTTTGTGGAACAGACGGCTGAATTTGTAAAGGTGGGCCGTTGAATGGTTTTAAATTAATAAATATAAACATTTCACGTGTTTGAAGTTTTATTTTGTTAAACCCAGATGGAGCATGGTTAATTAATACGAGGGACCATCATTGGAGTGAGCTGTGGATCGGGTAGATGTCTGCGCATACTCCAGAGACCATATACCGATGTATGTTCTCTGGTATATTCACACATGACAGTGAAATCATTTTTTTTCTTATAAACAACAAGTAATATTTTTTACAGGGTATGAAACTCCCCAAATTTTCAGCCAGACCACAAAAGAGATAAACTTGCCAGCTCTGACCAAAACCTGCCTGCCCACTATAATCATATGTTTCTCGGGATAATTTAATTAAAACTTTAAATCGAATTCATTGAACATGAAGTAATGCAAGAAAAGAAATAACAAACACTTTTAGGTCAGATTTGTATTTAATATCCTAGAATACATCATGTAAATAATGCTTATCATCGGGAAATATTTAGAATATTTTTACAAATGAAATATAACCCGACCGTCGGGCAGGGGAATTTGAAAATCTGGCAGCCCGAGTTGAACTCAACCCGTCTCGGACGGTCGGGCAGGCAGGTATTTCGAACACTGGTAATAAATAAAATACTAAACTCGCCCCCGTGTAATACCAGTTTTACGAAACTTGTGAATATTTCTGGTATCTGACTCTATCGCTCGTTAGATATCAGAACTAATCACTCGTTTCCTACAAGTGGTATTACACGGAAGCCCGTTCAGTATTCTATATATATACGCCATCCGTGTACCAACGTAAAATTAATTTAGATGTGCAAAGTTTACGTGAGTACTTAGTTATAACTACACTCTTCCCCGTTAGACATCGTTTTTTATTATAACTCGTGTATTTCCAAACGTAATAGCTATATTTAGTTTAGTCATCTATATATCGATACAGTACATAATTTCAAAAAGCAAGATGTGACGGTTGCCATTGTCATATCGGGCGAGATTACAAGATCAGTCGCAGCTGAATTCGCCGTCATTCATAACCAAAACAAGGCTGCCACGTTGAACTGGCATGGAGGTAAATAAATATGCCATGTCCGACAAATTGAAATGTAGATGGTTAAGAAGCTCTGAACATTTTATTATTACAGTACTGCTGGAAACAGAAAGATGGTCGTGTCATTGAACAAAGGCTGTCGCCTGTTCAGCTTCGGACTGCATTTCCGCGGTAGTCTTAGGCCCAGTTTGTTGTTGTGGAGTATACCGTGATACAAATGCCAAACTCACCTGTCATTGGCATTGTAATTCACTAATTAAACAGTCTCTAATAGGTATGTTTATGTGAAAATATGAAGATAACTGCAGCAAAGTAAACCGACAGTAAGAATGACAAGGGTCTACCCTGAATTTGTGGAGGCATCACACGCACGCACGCACGCACACACACACACACAGACACACAAACACACACACATACAAACATACACACGGCCAGAGCACCTTGTCGTGAAGACGATCTCTGCCGTAGGTCACATATGTCACTAAGACAAGCAACAAATTCAAACTTACGATTTGGGATTGTTTATAGCCCGAACGCCTAACGATAGATCCACCTCCATACTGTTAACCTAAGTACAAATTTGTGTGCAAATTTACTTATCGTCTTGTCTAAGACATTACGGAAATGAACGAGAGGGACAAAGTGGTGATGGACTGTTGGACACTTACGAGGTTACAGTTAAAGGGGCACTGAACTCTGACAATTCACCGGGACTGGTTGTTGCCTTTGTTATTGTTTTTTTCCTGTTGATACCCAAATGATATTCGAGAAATCTCAAATAGGTCACGACTTTGTGATGTGCAAACCCATAAGCTCATAAATTTGTTGCTTTTATTGATAGTTAAGGGGGTATCCTCACATTGATCAACAAATGAAATACAGTTTGAGACCAAGCCAGTGCATGGTCTCGTGTGTGTATAGGATCATTATTCTTTTTACACCAGGGCTTCATAAAAAACGAGGATAAGATCATACACGTTAAAGATCATACAGACAAGTCAATTCACGGGTTGATGTCATGCCTAGGAGTGGACAGTAGCATCTATGCAGGATCTAACCTTGAGAGAAAAATTTCAGCTACGACCCCTCCAAGTTTGGTTGAACTCAATGAGATCGGAGAACCTGGCACCTTAGTGATGACAAGAATTCCCCTCATATTCCCTGCGCCTGAACACAACCTGTTCACAGACACATCCAGTTAGGATGGGAGCTCACATAGACAGTGTAACAGTATGTGGAAGCTGGCTAGACCATGAGAAGAAGCTCTACATAAACAGCCTCGAAATGCGAGCAATTTGATATGGACTCATGACATGGAAACATCACCTGATACCGTCATCGATTCTACCACAGTGGTTGCGTATAACCAGAAGAAAGGGGGAGCAAGATCAAGAGTTTGTTGAAGGGGACTACACTTTTGTTTGTCTTGGCAGAGTTGATCAGATGCAGGATGGAGTCCCCACATATCGCGGGAAAATTCAACATCTTAGCAGACGTGTCAGGGAAGAACACGATCTTAACATGGAAAGGGTCTCTCCATCAGACATATTCAAGTGGAAAACATCACTGTGGGACACCCGTCAGCTGGATGTATATATATACCACATATCTCTGGATTGTCTGGTCCAGACTCGATTATTTACAGACCGCCGTCATATAGCTCGAATATTGCTGGGTGCTGCGTTAAACAACAAACAAACATATCTGAACAACCAACTCCCTGTTTCCATCAGCCCAGTGGACTCATTGTTCTTACCGTATTCGACGTAATAAGCGCCCTGCTCTAATAAGCGCCCACGGCGATATTTGCTGATATATTGGCCAGTGAACAAGCCAAATTTGCATCCCTTCCGATTGATCAATGTACACAAGACTTATTTATTCGATATAATACGCACAGTCAGCATAAACAATGAAATTTATCTTTCAACTATGTTTTTTTCCCCATAAAACATATTCTAATAAGAGCCCCCTATTTCTAATTTTGAGAGCGCCCCGGGTGCTTATTACGTCGAATACGGTACTTATATTTATAAATTTGGAACCCCACTCTAAAGCGCTAGGTTTCAAATTAAAGTAAGAGGTATATTATCCATACTGTGACTACATCAAATTTCAAAACACAGAAGGTTTATCTCTGAATAGGGCCTTTCAGAGGTTATGTTCTGATAATACTTCATGGTGGCTTATAAATAAGGATTTGCAGTCAGCTCTCCAAGGATTACTAGGTGTCAGAACCCACCAGTCCTCTGGCTTTTCTGCCAATGATGTAATAGAGGCATGGTGTGTGCAGGAATTATCAAACACTAGTTACCCTCGTTAATAATTCTAAGAATACTACCTCTGTTACATCAGTGATAATCCCACCCACCTTGCCCATTTATGTGCATCTAGTTGGATGTGGCATTATTTGAATAAAGGAAAGTTTTTGCACCTGGTACATGCGCAGAACAGTGGTGAAGGAAAACACAGCTAATTAGGGTCAGCTGACAGTGAGTGAGTGAGTGAGGATGGTTTTACGTCGCTTTTAGCAATATTCCAGCAATATCACGGCATAGGACTCCAGAAATGGGCTTCACACATTGTACCCATGTTGAGAATCGAACCCGGGTCTTCAGCGTGACGAGCGAACACTTGAACCACTAGGCTATCCAACCGCCCCGGCTGACAGTGAAGAGGACTTCTGTTGGAAATCCAAAAGATTTGTATAGTGCAATGTAAACCAACATATTAACTAGAATTCTTAGAAATATTAACAATGATTACTATTGATATTCTCTTGTAGCATTGCTTGCAAGCATTCTGATGACTTAAGATTTATTATACGATATTATTTGTACGATTGTTTATATACGATGCAGGTTAGCTGCAAAACATTTTACACTTTTTTCTGTCTTTTGTAGTGCAGGGAAATGAAGCTTTGAAGCCAATTTCCAATGGAACGACCAACCACTTCAGACCTTCAGAACATTGTAGAATCACAGAAGGAACAGATCAAGAAATATGAATCCAAACTACGGGGTAGGTACATCAGATGTACAGAGTACTGTAGGATCCAGTAGGAATCCAGAGTGCGGTGAGGTGAGCTGAAATGGGGTTTAAAGTCGCATCCGAGATTATTGCGCTTATAAATTGACGTGCATGCGCATGTGTGTATGTGTGTGACTGCTTGTACTAGTGCATACTAATGCAGATATTATAGCTCTAGCCAAGTGAGATAACTTGCCACAGTGTAACATGAATACCCCACTCAGACAAAGTATACTGACTCTGAGCCAACCAGTCCATGTTTTAGCCCTTTAATGCCAAGCGCCAGACAGGCTAACAACAGGTACCATTTTTTATCGTCTTTTGGCATGACGTATCCAAGGATAGAACCCTAGACCTTTCCCTCTCCAGGTGGGCGCTCTGCCGCTGTGTACCTCAGGTCTACAGAATATTATATAATAACAGAACAAAACAGATCCACAGATATCATCTAAGACTCTGATGAAGATACCTTTGCTTTTTGTTCACCTGGACAAAAGCCATTTGTCACTTCCATTGACCTCCAGTCATATCATCGGACCCATGAAGATTCCGGGGTAGAATAGGTCTTCAGCAACCCATACTTGCTGTAAAAGGTGACTATGCTTGTCGTAAAAGGCGACTAACGGGATCGGGTGGTCAGGCTCGCTGACTTAGTTGATGAATGTCTTCAATCCCAATTGCGTGGATCGATGCTCATGATATCAATCACTGGATTTTCTGGTCCAGACTCGATTATTTACAGACCACCGTCATATAGCTGGAATATTGCTGAGTGCGGTGTAAAACAACAAACAATAACAACATCCAGTCGTATCAAATGTTAAGTTGTCCTTTTCTGGTGGCTCGAAAGGGCATGTGAACTTCTGTCGTAAGTTTTTCGTCATGTATGATGCTTGTTACTATAAGGGAGTTCAAGTTTGTTCAAGGCATCAAAATTTGAATTTCAATATGGCTTCCAGATAGCCATCTTTCATATATTTTGAAGATGATTCGTGTCAAATAGGTGCTAAAGTATTTTGATTGATAACTACAGAATGTTGTTGACTGTCAGTTTATGCATGGAGTCATTAGTTTTAAGTGTGTATGGAGTCAATAGTTTTTAGTGTGTATCTTGACCCATGAAGATCCGTGGTGGAATAGGTCTTCAGCAACCCATACTTGCCATAATTAGTGACTATGCTTGTCGTAAGAGGCGACAAACGAGATCGGGTAGTCAGGCTCGCTGACTTGGTTGATGCTTGTCATCGTATCCCAATTGCGTGGATCAATGCTTATGATGTCAAGCTCTGTATTGTCTGGTCTAGACTCGATTATTTACCAACTGCCGTATTTAGCTGGAATATTGCTGAGTGTGGTGTTAAACAACAAATACACAATAAACAAACTAGTGTGTATCTTTCATTGTGTTCATGTTGATGGTGCAAGTGAGAATATTCAATCACAGACATACAACTTCTTTGAGTGGCATTTAGAAGTTGGAATGGTAACTAAGACAAAATTGTTATGGATGAGCAACTTCTTTATTACAATTGGGTGACGTTTCGGTGTAGATTCTAACACCGTTATCAAGCAAATGCCTAGTGGTTAAAGCGTTCCCTAATCACGGGTTTGATTCCCGACATGGGTACAATGTGAGAAGCTGGTGACCCCCGTTGTGATATTGCTGGAATATTGCTAAAAGCGGCGTAAAACCATACTCACTCAATGTTAAAGCTGTATATTTAGTATTAACTGAACATTAAAAAATTATTTGAAATATGATCAGTTACTATTCTCCATGATGTATAATGATCTCAAACAAATTCATGGTCTTCAGAATTCAATGGCCTATGGTGTTTCTGATAATATTGTTTTCTCTACAGATGTTGTTAGGGCCTACAAAGGACTTGTTAAGGAGAAAGAGGCTCTTGAGGCCAGCTTGAAGGTTCTGTCTGTCGCCCCCAGAAAGAGTGTTGATCCCAGTGACTTCACTGATCCCCTCCAGTCAGGCCAGGTTGCAGCTGATCAGGCATCCAGTGTGAGTACTCCTTTTTAACTCACTTGACTGAAAGTCAGGTGAGCTTATGTCCTGACCGGTTGGTCGGTTATGTCATATCAGAAATATCACATGAGTTTCTAGTATGCAGTCACACAGGTTATACCCTAAGGATCTCGAACATGTATTTAGAATTGGGGGAAAGTTTCCTCACACTCTTCAGTCAGGTCAGGTTCCTCAATGAGTGTGGGTTTCTTTTTTCTTCTTCTGTTTATTTCTTTTCTATTTTGTTTACTACGTCTTCTGTTTTTTCCTCCTGGCCTTTCATTGTCTGTATTGAGATTACTGCCCAGGGTCTGCTCTCTCCACATGTAGCGGCCATAAAATTTCTGAGTCCCATGATGGGATTCGAACCACAGACCTTCTGACCGAGGTCGGACGCCTTGTCCACATGACTAAAGAGGTTAACCCTGTCAGCATGCTGACAAGGTAAGGATGTCATCTGTGGGACGACTCCACGCCCTGCTACATACTCCCCCATCAACAGAACGCACGTCCCGGGTCGATAGTAGGGTACTGAGGCTTATTTTGCTCAAATTCAATATGAACGTGCTCAGCCCCATGTTGGGCGCCAATGTAACGGCCTTAAAATTTCCAAGTCCTGTGATGGGATTCAAACCACGGACCTTCTGACCGAGGTCGGACGCCTTGTCCAGATGACCAAAGAGGTTAACCCCGTCAGCAAGCTGACAAGGTAAGGATGTCATCTGTGGGACGACTCCACGCCCTGCTACACACAGATACCTCACTGTTAGGGGTTTCCAAGATTGGTCTTGAAGTATAAGGGGTTCATGGTGAACAGTTAAGAATCACCCAGACAAGTGATATTTTTATAACTTCAAATGGCTATATGACATAATTTTGGCGGTTTGGGGAATGTCCAAGAAACTCTCCATTCCTTAAATATACTAGAGCCCAGGCCCATTATTTTTTTAGGAATGGAGAGTTAGAGGATATTTCCCAACTTAAAACACATTCCTACTTTTACACTTTGACAGAACATTCTCTTGTTGAAAATATGTGAAAAATAAACCTGAACTCTTTGTAGACTGTATTTAAACTGTGCAAGTCACCCTTGCATGATGCACAAGGAATACATTCTCTGTCGCTGCTGCACATGCTCCAAGCTCCTTCATGAGCTGATACATGTACTCGCAATGCACCGCTCTCCATAATTTGTGGAGTTTTAAACTAGTGTTGTAGCAATTCTTTGCACCTTGTTAATACTTGCTGATAGGGATTATAGGAACTAGGATATATATGTTTACCTCACATATCTTCTCGTCAAAAGTTTGTCTAATTGCTTTAGGTATGAACCTGCTGTAACCCAACATATACATTTTATTTGAAATCTATCTATTGTAATACAGTATTGTTGACACACACCTCATGAGACCCTTACAAAAGCTACAGTTCTAGGGGTCTGGACGAAAACTGCATCCCTGCTGGCCTTAGCTACTGCAGCTAGAGTGCCAGAAGTACATGTTTGACCTTTCACCTTTGACCAACCTACTAATTTCTCTCAAAATGCATTTCCTCTTACTGTAAACATCATTGCCATAGAAACCACAGGATCAATGTAGCTGCCCCTTTCCAAGCTTCCTCCCACCAATGATGTTCAAGAGATTTGAATCTACTTATGGTCATGGCCAAAACAGTATTTTAAATTTTAAACTGGATTTGACCTTTTCAGTTCGACCATACAACTAGTTAATATCTGGGTTAGAATAGGTCTTCAGCAACCCATGTTTGTTGTAAGAGGCGACAAAGGACTTATGTGATGTGTCAGGATAAGAAATGTTTTACACAAATTTGGATATTTATGATATTGGTATACTTGTCTTGACACAAGAAGCCTCAGACCCCCCTACCGGTATATATCCCCCCTCTCGAGACCCGTGAAGATCCGGGGTAGAAGAGGTCTTCAGCAACCCATGCTTGTCGTATAAGGCGACTATGTTTGTCGTAAAAGGCGACTAACGGGATCGGGTGGTCAGACTCGCTGACTTGGTTGATGCATGTCATCGATCCCAATTGCGTGGATCAATGCTCATGACATTAATCACTGGATTGTCTGGTCCAGACTCGATTATTTACAGACATATAGCCGTCATATAGCTGGAATATTGCTGAGTGCGGTGTAAAACAATAAACCAACCAACCAACCCCCTCTGTATATCAAGTTACATGCTGATGAGGAGGCAATGAGATATCAAGGACAGATAAATCTGATTGGTAACCACTGGCACTTGGAAATTCACACAAAGAAAAGGCCTGTCTGGGGTTCTGTTTTATATGATTGAAGAGCAGAAATTGTTGCGTGTTGCGTCAGGATAAGTACGCTGAAATCATGAATATCCAAATTCATTTGACCCGTGAAGATTCCGGGGTAGAATAGGTCTTCAGCAACCAATGCTTGCCATATAAGGCAACTATGCTTGTCGTAAAAGGTGACTAACGGGATCGGGTCGTCAGGCTCGCTGACTTGGTTGATGCATGTCATCAATCCCAATTGCATGGATCGATGCTCATGATATTAATCACTGGAATGTCTGGACCAGACTCGATTATTTACAGACCGCCGTCATATAGCTGGAATATTGCTGAGTGCGGCGTAAAACAACAAACCAACCAACCAACCAACCAAATTCATTTAATTTTACTTTAAATTTCATGCAATTATCCATATGACCCTTATGCTATGTACATGTATTGTTATGTGTCCGTACACACCTCATAATACAAAACTGGTGTTATGGCAGAGTGTATCTCAATGCCAAAACATTTGGTAAATCATTGCAACCGGTTTGGGCATTGCCTTGTGTTAACAGCAGCTACTATTTCTGTGCTGATGATGTGTTGCAGACCAGTGGAGAGAGCCAGGATGAGACAACACAGATCCACACTCTGTCCTCCTCTCTGGCAACCCTGACTCAGGAGAAGTCTCGCCTGGAGGCCAGCTTCCTAGCAGACAAGAAGAAAATGAGGGTACAGTAAACTACATTATGACAAACACTCTTACAATGAATATACAACGGATATAACAAATTATTTCATGGTCCCGTCCATTTGTTGTATAAATGCTGTACATATGCTTATAACCATCTATGGTTATAATGAATTAAAATTTGGGGTCCCTTTGAGATCATTATAACCGTAGTTTACTGTATATTAGTTATATCAGTCAAATGCTTAGTTTACTACAGATGAGCCTGTACATGATTGCACTAGGGCTGGGACGAGTCCAAATTTAATACCCGGGTACCCGACCCCTATTACCCGACCCCTATTACTCGACCCTACCCAGGTACCCGATCCTCTATTACCCGACCCTACCAGGGTACCTACTGCAAGTCTCAAGAGTTGGGAACAAAATGTTTGATTGTTAATTGTTTTACCGCAGCCCCAACTTAAACTATTTAGATACATGTATCAAACAATCAGATCATGCATTCACTGAAGTTGACTGAAGCTTTATCTTTACTCAAACATATACAAGTCAAAAGGAATGTGTGCATCGTCAAAAAGAAATGCGAACATTAGCGACTTGTAGTGTAACCACTAAGCTATGGTGAGTTTTTTACATTAAACAATATACCACGTGACTAACCACGGGTCCGGTTAGACCTCTGGGTACCCGGGTCCTACTCAGGACCCACCCGACCCGAGTACCCGAGTTACCCGTCCCAGCCCTAGATTGCACCACTTCCGTCCCCTTACTCACTCTTTGAACCTGTGAAGATTCTGGGGTAATAGGTCTTCAGCAACCCATGCTTGCCGTAAAAGGCGACTCTGCTTGTCATAAAAGGCGACTAACGGGATCGGGTGGTCAGACTCGCTGACTTGGTTGATGCATGTCATCGATCCCAATTGCGTTGATCGATGCTCATGATATTAATCACTGGATTTTCTGGTCCAGACTCGATTATTTGCAGACCTCTGTCATATAGCTGGAATATTGCTGAGTGAGGCGTTAAACAACAAACCAAATACTCACACTTTAGACATTTTGTTTGGAGGTAAAATGTGTTAAGTTGTGAAATTAATCAGTCTCGAAGAAGTCTGACTGTAAACCTCTCCTGTGTGGCTTTTTTTGCAGCTACTGCAAGGAGAAGATAGTATGCATTATATTTTTACTTACTGCGGATCAATAATGAACTATTCATTAAATGACCATTGATATGGGTCCCTCTCAGACAGTGTATTGTGAAAGAGGCAGTCAAGATCTGGATAGGTCACACTGTACCTAAAAGGCATTAATACAATTAACTCATTGTTTTCCAGATGGAAATTGAAGATTTACAAAAGATTCTTCATCTCACGACTGAAAAAACCCAAAAGGAGCAAACTGCATTGCAAAGTCAGCTGTCAGAGGTAATATCCTTTTCAAAGTCAAAGAAATTTTAAGCTACCCGGTAATTGTTTGTTTGAATCCTTTTTCTTTGTGTCTTAGTCAGCCTCTGTATTCAAATTCCAGGTTATGTCTGTGCCATTTAAGAGGCCCAGAATAGGTTTGTCAACTAGATAACCGTGCTTGTGGGTTTCATATAAGTGGTAAACATCTAACATCACTTCAGGCTTTCCTCCCACAATAAGCTATCATAATGTGATATAACTGGAATACTGGTCAAAGCAGTGTTAAACCCAACTCACTCCATCACTCATTCACAGTAGATAATCTATGGTTTCTACTTTCTAGTGACAGTCATAGATACTTAGTATCTTACTTTTGGTTGATTAAGGTTTGATCACGTAAGTAATACCTTTATGAAGTGTCAAGGGAAGAATGGTGTCTCCCTCACCATCTTCAGCCTGCATAGAGTGCAGGAAGTACAAGGTTTCTGGGGGTCGCACTTGACCTGATGGAAGTGTGGACCAACTCTCTGTACACTAGAGGATAGATGCCCTCTGTAGTCTTGGTTAACAAGATGTCTGACACCTGGAAGAAGGCTAAAAAGAGACAGGAGATGGAAAAAACTTGTGAACTTCAACCCTATAGTTTCTACACTGTCACAGAAGCGATCTCGTTCCACGGGAAAGTCTCCACCTGCACCATCCCATGTCCAAGTTAATTTGAAGAGCGATGAAAAATTGCCTTTACCTCAAAAGAAGACACATGAGAGAGTCTCCATTTCCAGAACTTCCATCTATTGATGAGGATAATTACAAGTAGGGGTGACTATTGGTCTGGAAATCACTATTGCAATAACTATTGATATTAAAAGAAACTATTGCAATAACTATTGATATTGCAAGCAACTATTGCGATAAATATCAATAGTTTTCAGTGTATCATTTAAGTTGGATTTTAGAGTTGAATTAAACCTTGGAACTGAAGTTTCCTTTGAATGTGATAACCATAACAACCAATACGAAGTAAAGTTTGAGATATGACTGATTTGTGTTTTCTTTACCCTAATAATTTAAGAAAAAGAAACTTCCACATTACCATGTGTAAATTACTACCACTCATGATCAAAAGAAAAACACATTTGAACAGCATTGCATGTATTTTATTGATATGGTAAATACAATCGAAACTATCAATATTCCTAACTGAAAATGATACTATTGATCGGAAACTGATTTAACAATCGATTTATTGACTTTATGTGCTTACCAATAACAATATATCGATATTTCGATTTATCGTGACACCCCTAATAACAAGTTGGTGAAATCCTCTGCCACTGCCATGGATGTACCCATTACGAGGGTCAAGGACACATGGTCAGTAGATGTGATGGGGATTGGATCAAACATCAGTTAGTTTGTGGTAGGATTGTGCCATACCATACCCGGTACCTCCTCTTCATGAATCCTAGTATGGCATGCCAGGAGATACACCAATCACCATGAGAATAAGTCAATGGGGCTTCATCCACAGTTCATTGGAGAGCATTCTCAAGATGCAAGAGGATCTTTTGGCTGTCAAGTGAGATGTTATTAAGGGGCTCACACTTTTCCAACTGCTCTCTCTCTCACTCTCACTCTGTCTGTCTCTCTCTCTCTCAATTAAATTTTTTGCCTTTGCAGCTAAGAAGCAAAATTCGAGCACATCAGCTGGAGCGTCAAAAGGAAGAAACCGATCATGGTGTCATGCTTAAAGAACTACAGTTACTATTGGGGCAGGAGAGGACAGCAAAAGAACAGCTAGAAACACAGGTAATGGTTATTAAAATGTGTTTTACTGTTGCCATGCATTCTCATCACTAAACTCAACGGATTACGGAAGGCCCAGTCATCTAAGGTGCCGTGATTCGCTGTGTAGAGTTGTGTCCTCACCATAGTTGAGTTTGTCAGCACCATACCCGTGCTCGTGGGTTTCACCGAAGTGGTAAACATGTGAGACCTGCATCACTTCGAACTTTCCTCCCACATTAAGCTGACACGCCGTGATATAACTGGAATACTGTTAAAAGTGGCGTTAAACCCAACTCACTCACTCACTCTCTCATAAACTCAACATGTATATGTATGATGATTGGCTGACATTGACACTAATGGTCGCTAGTTATGGAAAGAAAAACGAACTTAGATTATAGTCTTATCTGATCTATTTATTGATGGAGAGAAGCACATAGTATCAGTCGTGGATCTAAGTTTTTGTTTGTTGTTTAACACCTCCCTCTGCGGTATTTCAGACAATCAAGTGATTGACATCACGAGCATGAATCTACACAATTGGGATAAAATATGCCTGACCACCCGATCCCGTTAGTCACCTCTGACAACAATTCTCAACCAGATTTACAGGGTGTAGATCTATTTACATCCGTGTATATGACACTTGATCAGACAAACAGTAAATGCAGACTTTTGCAATATTTGATGGATGGTGAATCATGTACATGATTCTGATTTGTTAAACCAAACTGTTGTTCTATGTTCATTTTATCCAGCTTGACACAGTGCAGAGTGCCCTAAAGGAGAAAAATAATGGCTCACAAGACCTTGAACTGTACGAAAAAAGAATTAATTTGTTGTCTGAAGAACTGGCAGCTGTAAGGAAGCAGCTGAAGGAATCGGACAACAAATCTAACACTCCATCGCCATTGTTGTTGGAACTGCAGAAAGAAATGGAGGAACTCAAGGTGACATATGTACTACTCAAAAGAAGTTAAGGATCACCTGATTCTTTCATATTATTATAGTTAATCTCTCATGTCATGACAGATTAACTTTACCATTATGAAAGAATCGGGTGATCCTTAACTTCTTTTGAGTAGTATACATGAATAAGTATTTGTGGTAGCCATTTTTATTACAAGTTCCAAAACATCATTGGCAAGCTTCAATTTCAAAGCAGAACTTCTTTTCTTCAAAAATATCCTGATCATATTTTCAGACAAAGCATGTAAGCAGCCTGCTCCCAAAACACTGGAGTCTGATATAGAAGCCATAACTTGTCCTTTGCAATATTCTCAGGAGATTTTACTCTCACAGTCTAATGAAACAAATTCCCGAAACAGCAATCAAACCTGTAGTAGTATTTTTGTATTTCTTCTATATTAGTGTTAACTAAGGGGCCTGAAACAGACCTCATTAACCTCCAGTGACATCATCCTATTGATCTAAGTAGGGACTTTCTACAGAATACCGTCTGTCCCAGTCACATTCTACAGAATATGTAGCTGTCAGCGATGTCAGTTTCCATTTTCTTGGTAAGAAGGCTTATTGTTGGTCAGTGAATAGCAAAATTATTTGCATTTCTAGTTCGAATGTAGTCACTCCTGGTTTTGGAAACATGTTTACTGAAATAGAACTGTGAATGATGGCTGTGATTATAATTATTACTGAGCCATTTTAAAAAAAAATGTAGTGAAATTTGGTATGTACTAAGTTTGTGGTGGGATGCACACATATGTTCTGTTTTTCGCCATATTTAATTATATTTTGAATTTGATTTGGTGTTTGGACCATGCTATTATATTCTCTCAGAATGCATATTGGTTCTGTAAACTTCTCTAACATTCGTTTTAGTTGTCAGTATTTGTGCAAAAATGATTTGACTATGAACAATGATGAATGCTGACATTGTTAACTGGCTGTCTTTGTTGACTGCATACCCAGGTGAGGCACAGGGTCATTGCACTAATGTGCAGGTGCATTTGCACTTCTATGGAAGTTAGCAAGTATTCAAGTCAGCCAGTTGTGGAACTTAAACTATTCCACATTTCTTTATGAAACATGAAACATGAAACATACTCAAGACAAAGACTGTAGCTTCAAAACTTGATGGGGGCGATGGGGGTAGCCTAGTGGTTTAAAGCATTGGCTCATCACACCGAAGACCCATGTTCAATTCCCTACATAGGTACAATGTGTCAAGCCCATTCTCCGGTTTCCCCACCGTGATATTGGAATATTGCTAAAAGCTGCATAAAACCATACCCACTCACTCTTAACTTAATGAGAATGCTGACAGGTGACAGCAGTGTCATTCCTTGTTAGTAGTCACTTATTTAATGATGACACTGATCACATCATTTTCACCCAGTGGAGTTTTAATTTTTATACCTTGGACAAAATGTCGGGGGTATATAGTTATACCAAGGTTCCATCCGTCCGTCTGAAAACTTTGTCCATGCGATTTCTCTTAAACTATTCAGTGGATTCATCTCAAACTTAGTACATATAATCTGTGTCATATGAAGGGGTGCAGTCAAAAGAAAAAAATTGTTTTTATTGATTTTCCATTTTTTTATGAATTTTTCAAACCCTAACGTCCGTCCGAAAACTTTGTCCGTGCGATTTCTCTTAAACTATTCAGTGGATTCATCTCAAACTTACTACATATAATCTGTGTCATATCGAGGGGTGCAGTCAAAAGAAAAAAAATGTTTTTATTAATTTTCCATTTTTTTATGAATTTTTCAAACCCTATCCCTATCCTCGCTATTTAATTTGAAACTACTGACACACTAGGGGGGTCGGGGGTATTAGTGAGCCACGCTTACTTTTTTTTCTTGTTTGTAGTTTGTATATGCAATGTTTTCTACATGCAGACAAACTACCAGCAGCAAGTTGCTGAAGAAACAAGGCGGGCGAATGAGGCAGAATATCAACACAACGTGTGTGCACAGCAGTCGGAAGAAAGAATATGCAGTCTGGAAGCCAACCTGTCTGAAATATCGGACATCATCGGCAACTACGACAAGATGAGGGTTAAAGACCAGGAGGTGATCACCAAGCTGAAGGAGAGGGTCAGTCAGCTGGACCATGAGAACACGGTCCTGGCAACAGCTGCAGTCTCCTCCCTCCCTGTAGAAGACAGCCACCTGGATCCTGATGCCATAGCAGAGAGAATTGTTCATCTATTGGAGCAACTTAAAGCTGCCAACATAACACTGGAGAATCCTATAAACATATTAGGTGTGTATATGATTGTCCTAGTCTGTGGTGACCTGGAACAATGGTTCGGGGGCACGGGTGGCCCAGTCGTCTAAGGCACCGCGATTTGCTGTGCAGAGTTGCATCCCTTGGGCATGCCAGAAACCTATGATTGCCCCAATTATGTTTCTAGGTTTGTCAGCACAATACCCGTGCTCGTGGGTGTCATCGAAGTGATAAACGTCTGAGACCTGCATCACTTCGGGCTTTCCTCCCACATTAAGCTGACACGACGTGATATAACTGGAATACTGTTAAAAGTGGCGTTAAACCAAACTCACTCACTCACTCACTCACTCACTCACTCACCAATGGTTCAGTTGCATGGCATGTCATTGTTTGTTTTGTCTGCCATTTGAAACAACAGAAACACAGTTGAAACTTTCGACTGTATGTTTTAATTCTTTCAAATACAGGGTTCATACAGCCTTGCAATGGCTTTGAATTTTAAGGTCCCTCTTGAAAAGCCTTGATAATTTTGTACTGTCAACCTTGAAAAGCCTTGAAAATCACCAAAATGGCTTAAAAAGCCTTGAATATGTACAAAAGTGACATATACTTGCTCATCAAAGTATTAAAGGACAGAAAGATATGTACCAAAGATGTTTAAGTGAGATTTATCACAGTGATAGATTTGTGTGCCAAACACCCTGAAGAATTCATGACAGACTTAATATATATATTGTTTGGTAAAAAATAAATCGTTTGAAACTGAGTGATGTTGAAACTGCTTACTACCAATATATAGTATGCTGGATTTAGTAATGTACCGACAGAGTAATAACCCAACTAAAAGAACCTTGAAAATCACAGTTGGCAGCCTTGAAAAGGCCTTGATTTTTGGTGTTCCATAACTGTATGTACCTTGAAATAGTAAAGAGGACACATTCTTCTCGTTATAAACTGAATAACATAAGTAATTTGTAGACAACAGCGTTCTGCTGCTGGGTACTTTGCATGGTGCATCCAGTTCACCTGTTGTGTTGTCTACTTATTGCATTAGGTTTGTATGCTTCCATATACAACACAACATGTGTATTTGTTTCTCAGCATGTTGCAGGTTGTTAGTCATGTTACCAAGCTGTCTTTGATCCCTCTTGTAGTACTTTGATCATACAACTAGTAAGGGTTGATCCGGTCATCTGAGAGGAGATTGTTGGCCTCAACAACAAAATATCCTCCTTTTGCCCTACTTGTGAAGAATAGGGAAGTCCTGGATAGATTCCCATCATCGCCAAACTTGACCTTGACTGAGCATTGCGTTGTGTGTCAGAATGTCCTTTGTTTCCATCGGAATCTTCTGTGGAAGAATATAGCAGTCCTACTACAGAAGAAGGCTATCACAGCCGACACGATTTTGTTCCAGAATTATTTGCCCTGTAAAGATCCGTGTCTCTAGCAACCCATGCTTATCCGTGGAGGGAACTAATGGGATCAGGTGGTCAGTCTAGCTTGGTTGATGCATGTCATCATATAGTAGATCAAACCTCATGAATCACTGGACTGTCTGGTCAACATTTGATTTTTCTCGAATACTGCTAAGCGTGACATTAAACAACAAACGAATGAAACCAATCCAGAATTTGTCAGATCCCATAGATAAACTCCCAACAAACTATGTATGATTTACAATGTAGAAATGCCGTGCAGGTTCCATTAGCAGAGCTGTGTGTACACATTCTACTGCTGGACAAACTTAGTGTCATGCACACCCCTGCATCCCCCCGCTGGACCCGCCAGTTGACAGAATGAGATGCGATTTAGGAATCTAAGGCGGAAGCAGATAGACTGTGTGCGAGCCTGATCATTGAACCGGCGCAGCGCGTCAAACACCGGGAACCCATTAAAACCCCAGCCAGGGAAATTTCCCCAGTGGTGGATGTTTTCATTTTGGGGGGTGATTTTGTCTGTCATTTTTTATCGTCTGTTTTACCTTATTTCTGTTTTTCAAACTTACTATTGGCCAAGCATTTGTATTTAGCTATGCTCTAAAGTTTCAAAGTCTGCAAAATTGCTATGTTGTGTTTATTTGCCCTTTATAGTTTGGCTATTTGGGGGCATTTTGAGATAAACCACTGGTATTGCTTGTGTGTTATAATGACTGTAAGATATCTCATAATCCTCAAACATTGTATATGTTTGTAGGGCTGCTGTCTGGGGACAGTGAAAAGACAGACAGCCTGCATCCACAGTGTGCTCAATACAAAGAAGAATTAGAACATGTCAAAGAGGAATTTGAAAGGTACAAGTTGAGAGCACAGTCTGTTCTCAAAAACAAAAACAAGGTGAGTTATCTACATCAGTTTTCCTGCTTCGTAGATCAAATAGATCAAGGGTGCAAAATCAAGAAATGTACTTTCTATCTTAACAGGACTGATAGTCTATTACTAAGTATGTGAGTCTGTCCAAGTATGTGAGTCTGTCCAAGTGTGTGAGTGTGTACAAGTGTGTGAGTGTATACAAGTGTGTACAAGTGTGTGAGTCTTTCCAAGTGTGTGAGTCTGTCCAAGTATGTGAATCTATCCAAGTATGTGAGTCTATCCAAGTATGTGGGTTTGTCCAAGTATGTGAGTCTATCCAATTATGTGAGTCTATCCAAGTATGTGAGTCTATCCAAGTATGTGAGTCTGTCCAAGTGTGTGAGTCTGTCCAAGTATGTGAGTCTGTCCAAGCGTGTAAGTCTGTCCAAGTGTGTGAGTCCCTCCAAGTATGTGAGTTTGTCCAATTATGCAAGCCTGTCCAAGTATGTGAGTCTGTCCCAAGTATGTGAGCCTGTTCGTTAACCATAATGGGATGCAGGAATGACCCCGAAAAGATACAAATTTGGTAAAATAAGAAAATTAAACCCCACCCCACTTTTCCTAACCTGCTTCTCCCTACTAGGTCAAAGGTTCTTGATCCTGTGCACCCCTTTGCCACGCCCCAGATTTAACTCCTTCAAAACTTTCAAGGGTGGCCTAGGATCTGTCTCATTGGCTGCAAGTCTAGTAGTCTGCAGTAATCTCCTTGAATCTCCAAGGCCCTGAACTGGCGTGACTCAGTCACCTGGGAGTAATCCCCCTGGCAAGGCTCAGATAGGGCAGGTATTGCTGCCACGGACCCAATCAGGTTTCATTCCCCTTTTGATCCGGGTTAGAATTGGTCTTCAGCAACCCGTACTTGTCGTAAGAAGTGATCAGACTCACTGACTTGGTTAATGCATTTCATCGTAACCCAGATCTATGCCCATGATGGCAATCACTGGATTGTCTGGTCCAGACTCGGTTATTTACAGACTGTCATCTGGATATTTCTGAGTGTGATGTTAAACAAACAACAACAAAAAAATATCACTCCTGACAGTCTCTCGTGTCAGGTTTGTAAACATTGGGGTAGGCATACCATACCTCTATCATTAATCGCCTTAATCCTGTGTTTTCACTGTATTTTCACTGTCAACTGTACATGGGTAGTTGTACTCTTATTAGCACATAGCTGGATGTGCAAAGCAGGACAAAAACTCACTTCTTTCCTGTGTGTTTTCCAGCATTTTGGTTGTGTTTCACCCTGCAGTTGAGTTGATATTCAGTATATATTCAGGTTGTAATTACTTAGTAATTCCATTGTGGTAGCAGAGCTGAAGGTCGGGATTCGATTCCTGACTGGCGTCATACCAGATGTTAATAGATGGCACGTGTTATTACCCTGTCTAAAAATCAGCATTAAAGGGCCAAAACGAGCACTGGTTGGCTCAGTGTCAGTATACTGTCTGAGAGGGATATTCATGTTAAACTGCAGCATGGTATCTCAGTGGGCTAGCACTATAATATCGGCATTAGTCTGGACTAGTATGAGCAGCCACACACACACATGCTATATACACACGCTATGTAAAGGCAATAATGTTGATCGCGACGTTAAACCCCCATTTCAACTTAGTAATTCAACTGGTTTAGGAAGTATTTTTCTTCAGTAACTGTTTTTTTTGTTGTTACTATTGTAAGTTTTAGTTGTGTGTGTGTTGTGGGACAGGGATGGCGTCGTTGTTATCCCTGTCAATATGCAAGAAATGCGATCACTTGATGGTCTGGGGGGACCCTCACTCCACCTTTTGGAAGTACCATGAGGTACAGTGTATAGACGATAACAGATTACAAGTACAGTAAATAAAGTAAAGCTTATACTTTCCATATTTTTGTCTGAACATTTCATCTGTTTCAATGCAGTGTTTGTATGTGACCTTTGACTTGTTGCAGGATTCATCCAACAAAGATCTGGAGGTGTTAAAAGATCAAATAATCCAACTTCGAGAGAAACTAAAGCTGGGTCACCAGCAGCATAAAGAGGTCCAAGAAGCCAAAGATTTGAAAGTCAGCCACCTCAGTAAAACACTGCAGACCGATCAGGAACAGCACAGGCAAACACTGGGAACAGTTAAGTCACAGCATGCCAAACAAATCAAGGAAATGGAGTATGAATTAAAGAAGCAGCGAGAGAGGACCATTGCAATGTTAGCAGAGAAAGATGGAGAACTATCAGCACTGAAAACCTTTACCAGTCACAATGTGGACCTGGAGTATGTAGGTGAGATGAATGAGTACTCAGATGTTGCCATGGAAGCTGGCAAGCAGAAAGATACGGATGGGAAAGATGCTGTGAAAGAACTCCTTGCACAGTCACATGGACATCAAGGAGAAACTTTGCTGCTTCACTTTTCCCAAGAACAGGCACGGAGGGATGTGGAACTATCCAGTTTGAGGAAACAGAAGAGACAGTTAGAAGGAGCATTAAGGGACAGTGAACATACCAGTAGCCTAAGGCAAGATAAACTCAAAGAAGAAAATGAAAAGTTAACAGAAGAATTATGGAAACAGCAAAGAAATGTGACACGAGAAAATGCCAATTTAGAATATTTAAAAAATGTAGTCTATAATTTTCTCATAAGTTCAGATAAAAGTGGCAAGAAGCAAATGCTGAAAGCCATTATGACAATTCTGCAGTTCAGTCCAAAAGAGAAAGATATGGTAAATTCAAATGTTAGTTTGTAGGGTGCTGAAAGTTAAGCAGTTGTATTTACCCGTGAGACAAATCTACCCCAAGCAAGAACATTACAAGTTCACACACAGTATCTCCAAGTTAAAAATACTTTGTTGTCAAGATTGTTCTTTTTCCCATGAATTTGACACTGAAATTAGGAATATTGTGCAATAAAATGTACAATTGTCAATATGGCAGCCATATGGAAAGATTTATTTTTGGCCATGTTTGGCCAATTTCACTCCAAATGTAATAAAATTTGGTATAAGTATAGCTGTATATTTCAAGTTCTGCTAATATAATTTGACCTTAGAACTGCAACAGAAGAACAACTTTACCATGGAAGCTGAAACTTCACGTTTGCGTCAATTTGCAAAATGGCTGCCACAAGCAGCTATTTTACCTAATTATGGCCACTGCTCAAAATGTAATGTAATGCTCTTAAATACTATAAAAAATGTATTTTTGATTTTGTAAACTTTTCTGATATTATCATGTTTGAGTCTCCCTATGATGACAACATATTTTGTTCAAATCATAAGAACTTTTGTGTGTTTTTTTGTGTGTAAAACAACTGGAGATATTGTATGGCATTAGAAAATTTATTCCCCTAGAAAGTATATAAGGCTCCAAGTTTTTAAACTTTGCATAGATTTGACTGTTGCCATTGTCATGTTTCAAAAATGAAACATTTTAGATTTTGAATAATGGAAGCAAATGTGACGTAACTCATCAAAAACGCCAAAGAAATGTTTAAATTACTAAAGAAATATTCTGACTGATATAAAAATTTCAAATAAATTTAACAATATACATGTATTGATGTCTCCTGTTAAAGGTATCTACTCTTTCACGTGTCAACACTGTATATATGATGTTTATGTATATATGTATATATGTTGCATCCCTATGATCGCGAGTACTACTCCCAGGTTTACCCTGGCTCTAAGGTGTGTGTTTCAAATTATAAAACATGGTGCAAGTTTCAGATTTTATATAATCATTGCAGATTAACTCAAAGCAACTATTTCAACACCTATCATATGTCATGATTATGTCAAATGTCAAGGTCATTCACTCATATGATGAACCTGTGAAGATTCAGGTTAGAATCGGTCTTCAGCAACCCATGCTTGCCGTAAAAGGCGACTATGCTTGTCTTAAGAGGCGACTAACAGGATCGGGTGGTCAGACTCGCTGACTTGGTTGATGTATGTCATAGTATCCCAATTGCATAGATCGATGCTCATCATGTCAATCACTGGATTTTCTGGTCCAGACTCGATTGTTTACAGATCGCCGTGATATAGCTGGAATATTGCTGAGTGTACGTTAAACAACAAACAAACAAACTCATAAAATGACTTGTAAATAGACTTATTCAGGAAGTATTGTTAGTATGGTATGGAGACGTGTTGACCTTTTGTACCATTATTTTGTGTGGGAATTCCTGTTTCAAAGCTGGAAGTGATGTTATTAGACTGGAAGTGCTTGCAACTTAGTTATTAGGGTAGCTAGCGGTGTAGGACTTTCTGTCACTAATTTGTACTGCAATGGGCATGTGTGAGCTCCACTGTCGCCTGGTGTGGTAAAGTCTAAATGGTTCATGACACATGTTTCTGATGGGGAAGTTTCAGCACATTCAGAAAATGGGGGGAATGGGTCTTCTTCTGTTTTAGCACTTAATCCAAACACCTTTCTAGTTGTATACAGTACACAGTCAAATATATCTGTATTCTACAGTGCATACTTACATTTTGTGATTTGATATATACAGTATATGGTTACATCATCAACAATCCTATGTGTATCATGCATGTACATGCAAGCTGTTCAATATTACAGAAATGGTGATATTCTTCTTAAAGAGCAAAAGCTTGAAAGCAATTCCAACCACTCAGTTGTGTACAAGTAAGTAAACCTGGCAGCTTGTTAATCTTAAAATCAATACCATATTTTCTCTATTAGATGTTTGGCCTCCATTACATGCCAGCCTCTTATTGATGCCGGGTCATACACTTTGTCCAAAAAATAATAGACAAGGCTCTATTAGAACCTGGTTTCTATTATGTGATATATTGGGATTATTAATGACCGTGTCCTGCAAATGCACTCTTTGTATGACTAGAACTTGAGGTAAGGTAGTGAGTTGCCACTGTACCAGCATTAAACAGATTAGACAGCAGGTCAATGGCTTGCACAAAATTAACATCTTATAGAGGAAACATGAGATTTCTAAGAAGTGTTTCAGTGGCCAGTATACATTCTCAGTACAGCAGTTTATCGACTAACAGTTCCAGTTTCTTCACAACATTCCCACTGAACAATGATGAATTGCATTACACCACTGTCACTGGCTAATTTGCATATCACTTAACCTGACATTTCTCTTGTTTGAAAACAAACGTGCATATTCTGAAACCAGAACAGACTGGCCTTTCAGTGCGCTTTACATATTGTTGACCCGTGAAGATCCGGGTTAGAATAGTTCTTCAGCAACCATGCTTATCGTAAGGTTCGACTAACAAGATCAGGTGGGCTAGCTCACTTAGTTGATGCATGTTATTGTATTCCAATTGCGTAGATTAGTGCTCATGATGTCAATCACTGGATTGTCTGGTACAGACACGATTATTTACAGACCGCCTTCATATGGCTGGAATATTTGTGAGTGCATAAAACAACAAACCAACAAGATTACATATTGTTTGTTTAATTTCATAGATGTGCTACTACAACTGCAACAGTATTTAAAGGGGCATGACAATTTACCTTTATGCATCAAAGTGTCTGTATCGCTAGCTCCCTTTAGGGCTTCCATGAAAGAATGTGGAAAGTACAACCAATGTAAATAAAGGATAAATATGCAAATGGAAATAGTTTTTCCCATTTTAGGATATTTTATCAATGGAGGCTAACCATTCTATGACATGTTCATCTGAATGTGGAGACTCAACACAAAAATGGGGGCGATGGGGTAGCCTAGTGGTTAAAGTGTTTCCTTGTCATGCCAAAGTCCTGGGTTCGATTCCCCTCAAGGGTACAATGTGTAAAGCCCATTTCTGGGACCCTGCATATGATATTGCTGGAACATTGCTAAAAGCAGCTTAAAACTAACTCACTCACCCTAACACAAAAATGATACAGTTTAAAAATATATGCAATAGCTTGAATTGACTCTGTAAGATGTGACGAATCTTCACATGGTGCTGGCCAATGGCAGAGGTACTAGGATGTCCGCATGGAGGGATATATATACCTTGATGGGCTATGGTCATTTCTAGCGTGGAAATGGAAGTCAGTGTATCTTAAAGTCTTTCAACTGATGGTTTGCATGGGCGGATACACAGGGGTGCGGGGGTGCACATCCCCCCTTTTTATTTCGAAAAAAATCTTTATTTCTGTATAAATTACCACCAAAGACAATAAATAGATCTTAATCGTGCACACACACACCACCCCCCCCCCACCCCCCCCCCCCCCCCCCCCCTTTTCAAAAACGCTGTATCCGCCCATGGTTTGATTCCATTTTTACATGTGGATGTGTTTCTCAGTTAAAAATACTACAGTAAACTATGTTTATAACGAACATGCTTATAAAGAACTGTTCTTTTGGTCCCCACAATTTGCCATATATTTTATCAGATAAAGTTGATGGATATAACGAACACGTTCATAACGAAATAACGGATACAGCGAACTCACCTTGTGGTCCCGTGTGTATACTCTGTCAACGATAATGTTCAAGTTATAACGAACTGTTAATCCCTAAGCTGAGCTCCTCACGTGTTACCGATTTGCCAATCAAAACATCCACTGTTGTTCAAACACTATAAACACTTGAAGGCAATTGATTTACTCTTTAAGTACCGATACTTTGTCCTCAAATTACACCAAGTAACAATAGTAACACAGTGATTGAAGCGGATATATTCTGTTCATGTGCACACTTTTGTTATTTATCGAGTAACATGATGTCACATGACTTGATAAAAGATGTCTGACAGTCGAAATGCGTAAAACAAACTACGAATATGACAAATCTAAATCAGTGGTCCCATAGAGTTCGTTATAACCATAATTCACTGTATATGATTATTATGTTTTGAAGTAATTGCTTCAGTTGGTGCTCTAACTTATTCAAAAAGCACATTGTTGCCTCACTTCCTAAATAAATATGAGTTAAATTTGCTTTGAAAATCTTACCGAAATAATAAAGCTCGTCATACACTAATTTCAGCCTATAATGTATAATTCTTTTCTGTGGAAATTATCTTTTCAATAAATTTGAATTGTAAATCCAAGAACTTTGTACTTTTTGTTCATTTTCTAGATTAAAAAATGCATTTTTCTATGAAATGTTTGTTTGATTTCTCTTTCCCATTTTTGACAGACTATGGGTACCGTACTCGACGTAATAAGCGCCCCGCTCTAATAAGCGCCCACAGCGATATTTGCTAATAGATTGGCTAGTGAACAATTCCAATCAGCACCCCTACCGATTGATCAATGTACACAAGACTTATTTATTCGCGTATAATACACACTCGTTTGTTATATGCACCCTTAATAATGGGCAATTAAATTCCGAAAAAAGGATCTCTCGTATATAAACATTTCAGGCTGTCAGCATAAACCACGAAATTTATCTTTCGACTCTGTTTTTTTTAACCAAAATAATATTCTAATAAGAGCCCCCTATTTCAAATTTTGAGAGCGCCCTGGGCGCTTATTACGTCGAATACGGTAAATGTTGATTGGACATCATATACTCGCAAAAAAATCAGCAAATATGGAAAAATCATAAATTTCTGACAATGTGTTGCCAACATCCATACAAATTTGATATCAAAGATGAATTGGTCATTGCTGCATGTATTGGGATTTATTTGTGTGGAAAGAATTAGGTACTGCTGAAATTTGGTGAAAAGATGGGAAAATCGCAAAAACACAACCATGTGAGAGCCTGGCACCGAAACACTCCAACATGACATGCACGTGCAACATCACTTGTTGGGCTATAAAAACAGGATTATCATCTTCAGCTGTAACCAGTTTTTTCCACATATATCCAAGCACCATAAGAAGACTCTGAAACCGTTATCAGACACACAGGACCTACCCAGATCTGGTCGACCACGTATCACTTCTAGATCACAGGACAGATTCCTACAGCACCGTCACTTACGTGAAAGAAGCACCACGGCCACCTCTACAACTATGGCAATACCAGGATTGTGTAGGGTATCAGTCCTGGCAGTGAGGAACCGATGACACACTTAAGGTATTCGCGCTGGACGACCTGTTCGAGGTGACATTTTGACGGACCTGCATCGTCGGCTGCGACGTCCATTGTGTCAAGGTCACAACTGCGATGGAGACAAAAGTTTGGTTAAGTGACGAGTCACATTTTTTGCCTCTCCTTTAATATTTTTACAAAAGGAATGTGACAATAAGCGAGCGCGGCTGTATCGCCAACATATACAATGCGGGTATAATAACAGTTTTTGTTCTTGTTCTAAGTGGTTCTCGTTGTCATAAGTTGTCAAACGTGGGGTAGACTGGTGGCTAAAGCGTTTGCTCGTCACGCCGAAGGACCGGGTCTGATTCCCCAGATGAATACGATGTATGAAGCCCATTTCTGGTGTCCCCCCGCCGTGATTTTGCTGGAATATTGCTAAAGGCGGTGTAAAACTATATTCACTCACTCATACGCCAAAATGGAAACCTTCGACGGTCATACGAGTCTCCATTCGGCTTGTCCCGGAATAACACGACTGGGTCACGAATGACGACACCTGTGACCTCACCAACTAGTCCCATTCCGGGACAAGCCGAATGTAGACTTGAATGTGGTGACGAAGGGAACGAGTCCCGTTAATCCCAAATAGCGGGAAAACCCGAGTGATCCCGATTTGACAGATGTCGCAATGTCGCTATCTAAAAATTATATTTGTACTTGTGTTTCGAGAAATGTTTCTATTGCATCACATTCCCACACATTATTGGAGGCGAGAGTACAATCGACACAATGTTGTAGCCTAATATCTAATTTCGAAGTTGTCGTAACGAACACACAAATGGTTAGCAGACATGCGTGTTAACAGAGCCGCCATCATGGACGTGCGGAGGAAACGTTGATAATGGTATTCAACTCAAGAGGTCGGTCACGGAGTCGTCCTCAGCTTATAAGGGGTCGGGGAAAGTTCTTCAGGGGACGAGGCAGTGTTACAAATAGAGAAGAAGGTTTACGCATTACATTGAACAATCGTGGCGACAGTGGTGATAGTGGTGTTCAACGATCCTCGAGAGGCAGAGGTTCGACCCATATACAAGATAGACACGGCAGAGATCGTCGCGAAAGTCCACACTTCGTTGGTGATGACAATCGCGATACTCACGAGACATCTATGGAAAGGAAAAGGCATGACCACTTTGAGTACAGAAGGGGTGACGTTTCACCGTCGAAGCGACGATCACATGACAAAGTATGCACCTAAAAATATATATACACAAGTCCAGCACACTTCCAAGTTAGGGAGAGTGTGTTCAATGTGTAGCAGTCTAAGAAAACGTGTCAAACAGAACAACATGCAGCGTGTTTTCATTGATCCTAGAGTGCAAGCAGGTAGTTTATGTTTGGGGCTGTAGGTGAACTCTTAATCAAAATAATTCGTAGCCATGGAGACTAATGGTAGTCACTCCCAACTCGTAGTAACAATTAGATTGATTTTTTTTTTAATTTAAATTTTTTTTTTAAACATTTTCTAATTTATCTTTGGTGTGTCCTGAATGAATAACTATACCAATTTATGTCTATTTTCAATGCATCCTTGTAAGATGAGGACAAGACTAAAAACAGGCCCAATTTTTGATGTTAGCAATGTGTCCCAATGACACAAAATAGTATACAAGACACAAGATATGTATATAATTTTAATCCTTGGGCATTTATTTACAACATACAATGACAGCAATTGAGGTCTGCCTTTAGAATACAGTACCACTTTTCAAATACGTCATAATACCCTATGATGTAATTTGGGATGTTTTGTTTGCCAGATACACCGGCGAAACAATACCTGTGACATTAGGAGTCATTGAGTGTGCATAATCTCCTCTCAGTGATCCATGATCTCTACACCGGATGTCATTAAATAAGTTCAGCATTGTAGAGAGTTTGCAATATTTGTTTAGTAACTATAGCCTGCAGTATCTACTGAAAAGACGTGTGAAGGGACAAAAGGTTATAAAATACACAATACAGTCTGACTCTGACAAGTGACATTGAAATGTAATGAAAAATGACAGCGAGGCAAGAAACATTAATAAAATGTACTTACAAACTTTTCTCAAAATTCATACCCTAAACCTATTGTGTTTTATTTATACAAATTCATTTTAAGAAATGACAAATACACCTAATTATGTTACAACTGCTTCTGACCGAATCACCGGCACTAAGCCATAAAGGGGGCACAGGTGGCCCAGTCATCTAAGACACCGCAATCCGCTTTGCAGAGTTGCATCCCTTGGGTCACCCCAAACCTATGATTGTTGGTTCGAAACCCGGTTCGCCCCAATTATGTTTCTAGGTCCTTCAGCACCATACCCGTGCTCGTGGGTTTCACCAAGGTAGTAAATGTCTGAGACCTGCATCACTTTGTGCTTTCCTCCCACATTTAGCTGACACGCCATAATATAACTGGAACACAGTTAAAAGCGACGTTAAACCCAACTCACTCATTCACTTTAAGCCATCAAAAAATGACCTTCCTTGCAAATTGTGCACAGGCTTTTGTTTCTAGGGATATTAAAATACCTGCCAGTTTCTATTTGAGTCCATGGGAACTGCAACAAAATTGTGCAACCACACAAAATTTTGCAATTGTCACATGCTTAAGGTATAATTCTGTTCCAAATGTACCATTAAAGATTTTTTTATAATTCAAATTAATTTCTAGAAATGAGATAAGCATAATTATTTACTTACAAACACATCTGGCCACATAAAGCACTAGCTGTGAGGGACTAGTCTGGGGGAATATCCCAGAAACAATAAAGGACCAACAGTAACTGGCACTGGTTATAGACCATCAAAAGTATGCAGGAATATTTTACATGTTGTTAGGGTTTGTATTTGTAATGGTAAATGCACAGGCGTTAATAATGTCTCTTTCTTGAGATACGTACCTTAGCTGTAATATCATATGAATTTTTTTTGGCTCGGTTCCTCAGTTGGCGTCCGTGTTCCCTTGCCATTCCGAGCCATAACTTGAAAACCATTTTATGTTTTTGAACAAAAGTTGGCACATGCTTTGCTCATCAGCTGAACTGGGGCCTTTAACTATTTTAAGTTTTTCCAAAAAAAATTGTGGGGGGGGGTACATTTCCATGGAGATAATATGGACTTAGTCTCAAAAACTCCAGGCTTCGTTTCTGAGCAATTGCTCTCAAACATAAATATTTTTGCATGAAACTGTACATGTGTAATAAACATGATCAATGACCACATGCTTAACTCTTTCCTTTTTTTCACTTTTTTATTGTTTTTGGAAAGAATGCATTATACCAGATACCTTCCTCCATTTTGTATTGTGCGTTCAAAATTTGCATGAACTATTTCTTTAGCAACCAAGGCACCTCAATGATCGTGTCCATTTTACAGCAACAACAAGTATCCATACCTGTTTACAGAGACCTCTTTAGCCCTTGGTCCCTGTTTTGCGATCTTTAGGGTTAGTTTAGGATTTGGGAAATTACTTACCTTTTATAGTTGAAAGTCCTCTAAACTGTCGTTCATCTGGTCCTGAACAATAGCTAGAGACCTCCGGCGAATGATGATTATATCTATTTGCTATAAAGGTAATTGACATACACGGTCTAGTTCCACTAGACCTGTAGTGGTGCGTGGAGCTCAATTTTAATGTTAATTATTACCTAAATTTCTCCACTTTTATTTTCTCTATTTTCGTGCATGATTATCCTATTATAGGAACATCACATGAACTCATCCAGTATTGTAGGTATCCGGTGTAACGCATGTGTACCATTTTGTTATTTCTTGTGTTTCCATGGAAACAATGTGGAAATTTTTAAGAGTCTTTCTACCAAGGATAAGGCTACTGATTGTTCATTATAGGTACATCTACTTGCATAATACAATCTATCACCCAAACTGCTGTTAAAAGTTCAATTGTCCTATCTGCCATAATCAGTCAACATGGCATCAATCGTAATGGTGCTTCATCAATTTATTAATCAGTATCTATACTCATATTTTTTTACTGTTGTTTTGGGGTTTGCAAACCCATTTATAGCACTTGAACTAATGTATGAAAAAAAGGAGTTGGGACATATTCTTCAACAATTGGACAATTCATCATCCTGACTCTGCTCTGGCTCAGTTTTTCTTGCCATCTGATAGACAGCTCTGGATGTCTTTTGTGGAAACCATCCTACCAGGCTACGCCAGGTACCAGGTTTCTTAAAATACTGAACCCCATTGTGACAGCTTGGACAACATTTGCAATTTCATTCTCTATTTTGTCAGGGAGTGCTGAAGGTCTGCTGACGATGCAACCAATTTCCATCCTACGTTTATCATGATCTTGTATCATACACTTAGGAATACAGTACAGGGAAACAGCTTTGCCATAACTAACTGGGCCTGATTTTATGACTGAAACTGCGTCTTTTCCAATTTTACAGGATCATGTAGGTACTCTTTTTCTTCTCGGTACACGACAAGTACAAATTGTCAAAATAAATGTCAGGATTTCTTTTTACATCATTAATTATTGCTATTTGTTAATATTATTACTATTTGATACTATTTATTATCATTTCATGTATTTATGTCTATTTCTAAAGAAACCTTTAGCTCATTAACCTCATTTCCACTAAGTTTTGTGAAATATCCTATTTGACAAGGGCGGGGTAATTCTGTCCACTTTAAATCCCTGTTTGACAGCTTAATTTTTAATTGAATTGATGTTACATTTTATTATACTTTAACATGAAATTAATGTGTCCATCCTTATATATGACCTTTCACTCAGTTTATTGAATATTGTCTCATAATGTGATGTTACATTAATAGATAAATATAATGAGTAATGTGTTTGGAAAAAATAAATAGATTAGTTCACAAAACATAAAGACACCATCATGACCATTGATCACTTATTATATATGTAACCTATGATAAAAATTGTTGTGTAAAAAAACTGTGCGGCGGCAGACCACTCTCACTCACAAAGGTTTTTAAACAATCCGAAATCAAAGTCAGTTCTTATGTATTTATCTGATGGATTGTCTGCATTGCTTACTTCAATGTGGTGCAAATGACCAGCTTAGAAAGTGCTACTACTGGAACTGCCCAAACTCTGTGCACTGCCTAATTGTTTCAAACATGTTTAGTGAGTTGGTTCAACTTATCCTGGAGTACCAGTAGTTGTGCAGTTTTTCATATTTCTGATATGATTTCTTTTTGAAGTTTTTTTTTTTAAAGTTTTTTTTTTTTTTGTTAAGGACCAGTGAAGATTTTGGGTAGAATAGGTCTGTCTTCAGCAACCCATGCTTGTTGCCATAAAAGGCCGCTATGGTTGTCGTAAGAGGTGACTAACGAGATCGAGTGATCAGGCTCGCTGACTTGCTTTGATGCATGTCATTTTATCCCAATTGCATGGATCGATGCTCATGATGTCAATCACAGGATTGTCTGGTCCAGACTTGATTATTTACCGGCCGAAGTCATATAGTTGGAATAATGCTGAGTGCGGCATTGAACAACAAACAAACAAACAAGTCTCATTAAGAATACTCAAAAATACAGAAACAGTTAAATTAAGAAGTACCATAGAAAACTTTGAGCTAACTGGATAAAGATCTTGGAATGTTTTAGTTCCCCTGGACTGCTGATTTATTTTTATAAAGGTACATGGGTGATTGAGTAGAAAATGTGCAAGGATGTTCAATACTCTTTCATCATGAGAACCAGGTGAGGTAGTTATTCTATTCTACATATTATATCAATGTTCATTTGAAATACCGGTAAACTTTCGGTTTTGTTTATGACATAATTCATGATTAGATCAATTTTTCAATTAAACATCTGCAGTACTTTCCAGCTATGATTAAAGAGTGAAAAAAAACTTTTTATGTTCTGTCTATGTTTTAGATTGATTTGGCAGCAGATGCAGAATCCTTGAGAATCACGGTTGGTAATGAAAAATTCTTCAAGGACAGCAGAGCTAGTGATTCTCCAAGGAGAGGTACCCCATTGTCTGAACGCTTAGGACCGCCTGTAGATATGGTTGAACAGTTGACAGGGCCTTCCGGAACAAGAGACTATGGACCAAGGGGGAGGTATTCTGATGATGGCTTTGATAGCAAGAGAGAGAAGTCTTACTGGCAGCACGAGGACACACAAAGATCAGAAAAGTATAAGAGAAGTGATGACATTCAACTTGATAGATATAGTAAGAGAACCCCGGGTGATGATAGTCAGTATGACAAAGCTAGAAAGACTGGATCAAAGGATCAAGATTGGAAAGGTAGTCATGATGAATACAGTGACAGTTGTCAAGACCACCAAAGGGCAACTTCTCGTCATTATCGGCCCGACCATAGAAACGTGGATAATGAGGATGTACATAGAAGAAGTCGAGACCGATACGACAAAGAAGATTTCCGACATGGTAAAAAGAAATATGATAGATACAAGGATTGTGATGACTCCAGAAGAAGACCCTTTTCCCATGAGAAGAGGGATGATTTCAACAAGAGTTATGAAAGTGAGAGAAGAAGAGGATCTGTTGATCGTTTTGAAAATCATGATCATGATGTCTATGCAAATGAGTATAAACATGAGGTTGAAAGAAATAGATCTCACAGCCATGAAAGGAATAACAGAGTGGCAGGCCATAGGGAAAGTGAATCAGGCAGATATTCACCGAATTCAGAGAAAAGATCCCCAAGGTCTGAGAGGGAGAAACGAGGTAGCTTTTTTCAACAAGTAGATAAGGAATTATCACCATCTGGGATTGGCAATGTAATTCAGAGTCAAACACCACCTGTTGCTGCTAAACCTCTCAAGTCAATCCTCAAAAAAAAAAGTGACTCAGCAAGTGGGAATACTGCAAGTACCCAAAGCGGTGTTGCAGAGCAGGTCTCAGACTTTCTGAAAAAATTTCAAGCACCTCTCCCCTCGGATAATCTTGTCAGTATGGAGATGCAGTTTAATTCAGCATTGCGGAGAAACACAAATGTGCCAGGATTTGTGCAGAACGAGATGGATGCAGATGATGAAGAAAAGTTTTTGTATGGGGATTCTGAATTTACTGCTGCTATTAATAAAGCTCAACAGTCACAGGCTCTGTTTCCTGTGTTAGACAAAGAGTTGACCAAATCTCAGATCATGCCAGTGCACAATTCGGAGACAAGTGCAAATCCAAAGACGACAATTGATCCATCTTCATGTATACCGTCATGGATGAAGCCTCAACCCTCCACCGAATCGGGAGGTACTGAAGGAAAAAAGGGGGAGGATATGGACAAAACTGTACAAAATATCTTAAAGTCCATAGGATTCAATTTTGATTTATCGAAACGAATGCAAGAGCTTGCAAAACTGAAGAAGCAAAAGGAAGAAGAATCACAGTTTTCTATCAATAAAAATGCTTCTTTTCTCGGTGGTGGAATATCTAGTGCTGACATCAGAGAAAAACTGTTCAAGAAGGAAAGTGCAAGAAGTGAAGTTGAAAGTTTCTTAAAAGGAGCAAAAGAGAAAGTTAAACATTCTGATGAAGGATATAAAGACTATGCTGTTGATCATCACAGAGAAGAACCAAAGGTGTTGCCACATCAGAGTCAAAATGAACCATTTAGGGATGTTGATTTGATCCATCAGCCTAGTGCTGCAGTCACAGTCAGTCAACAGCCTACTCCAGTTTCACATTTTCAGCCTCCCCCTCTGCAGTACTCTTCATTTTACAGTGGTATGTATCCTCCTCCTCCTCTGGCTTATGGTCATCAGGCAGGACATCCAAGTTTGGTACCACCAGGAAATCCACATCTACATCTTCCTCCCACATATAGCTATGCATCACCATACGCCCAGCATAACTATACAACACCAGTTTCTCATCTTTCACAACCATATGCTCCACATATGTCTCCATCTCCAGAAATTGGTCCAATAAAACCAAAGAGACCTACAGGCATTGCAAATTTGACAATTGTTCCTATAGCTGATGATCGAAAAAAACTAAAAGAAAAGTCACCAGAAATGACAAAAAGAGCAGTGAAGCGAGAACGCGAAGAATCACCTGAGTATTCTCGAATTGTGATTGCACCAAAATCCAAATCGAAAGGTGATAGAAGTCCTGCTCAGAAAATTCAGAAGGTCAAAAGAGAAAGAGAAAGCACAAAGGATAAAAAACGAAAGCCTGATGTCGAGGATGAAATGTCTGGTGCAATGTCACGTAAAGACAAAGCTCAGCCAAGCAAGCCTCTTGTGCAGGAACCAAAGGAGGTCAAGCTGAAAACCTTATCAACTTCAGATAAACAAACTCTGTTGAAAGAGTGTGAAGACAGAAAAAAGAAGTTACAATTATTGGAAAAAGAACTTGGCAAACTTAAAAAGCATCAAAATGAAATCATGAGAAGACGACAGCGACAGAGAGATGGTCACAAAGATCCTTTGTTGGTACAAAATAGCAAATTGCAAGAGGAGATATCAATACAAATTAGACAACTGAGAAAAGCTTCAGAGAAGTCAGCCTTTGTCCTCAAACAGGCAGATAAAGAAGACCGAAACAGCCCGTCTCTTGCGAAAAAGGATGTGGAAGAGCCCTCCAAAGAAGTGAGTGGTCTGTTTGTTACTGTTTAGAACTTCAGATAATTTAATGGTACGAAATCAGATTTGCCAAGCTCACGTTTTTTTTGCATAATAACCAGAAATGGTATTTGTCCCCTTGCCTGGTTGTCGGGCAGTATCGGTACCGTTGATCTCGCCAACTGTAATCCTTCTCTGGAGTTGTTTGTTAGGTTTGAGTCTGATTTACTATATGGTAGCCATAGTAGTGGAATATTAATTTAATATTTTCAGATATCAGTATTTCAGAATATAAACACATACAACTTTATGGATAACAATTTCTGCTTTATTGCGTTTATCAATGTTTCCATGTAGCTTCTTCCACCGTTATCAAGCTGGAGTGACCACAACCAAGTAATGCACAGTATATATATATACAGGCTATGTTGTTATAAGCAGCAGATTAACATTAACAACAAACAAGTAATGGGTAACAAGAAGCACACAAATAATTGAATGAAGCCAGATGTACAGGAAGGATTAAAAAGTTGTAACAAGTTGACTGGAGAGTCTATTGCTTGATTAGATCATGTTAGATCTTCATAGTCAGACGGGACGTAAAACCCTTGATCTTTGTTGATCAAAGGTTTGTGATGGCAGATTTCTATGGCTTCCAAGAGTTTGTCCTGATGTTTAGTAGAGAGGATTTGGACTGTGAAACTGAATTGATCGCTGGGAACTTCTGCTGGTGGTCTGAGAGGGCTGATTTGCTGAAGTGTTATGTTCAGTGAAGATGGTATTGATGCCTGCTTGTTCCCTAAGTAATATGGTGATTTGATGTGAAGCTAATGTAGGGTGGGGTGATGCAGATGTAGGATAAGGAGAGTTGTTGGTTGTCTCTGTATCCTTGGTGAACTTTACTTGGACCTGTTGTGTGTTGTCACTGTTCAGGTGCTGGTGTAAGTGAGGTGGGGTCCTGGTCTTTTCTGAGGATGACAAAGGTGTCATCTACCGTCCTGTCCCAGCATTTAGGTTGGATTTATTGGGATTGGGGCTTCTTCAAAATGGGTCATGTTGATTGCTGTAAAGATGAGGCAAGAGGGGAACCCTTTGGGGGGGGGGGGGGGGGTGTGTGTGAATCTGCTCGTTGATGTCGTCTCCCTGTGTATAGTCCACTCATTACTCGGTTGTCACTTCAGCTTGATAATGGTGTAAGAATGTACATCAAAAAGTTGTTAAATGCAATAAACTTAAGTACTTTCAGAAATAGTGGAAAAATGCTTTTTATCTGTTTAAACAAGATAGAATGTTTCACAGACTGTTCCTATTGAAATATTGAGTAACTACCAATCTACTTAGCTGTCGTTTGAAATATATCAGTCCTATCAACAGTTTTATAGGAGAAAAATTCTAACAAAAACAGCAAGTTTGCCTAATAATCATGATAGTGATTGCTTTTGATACATTCATTAGATGCAATATTTTTGTTTCAATATGTACTCACAGAAGATATGTGTGAGTAAAATCATCATGATAATCACATAATGATTATCAGAACTGTGTATTGATCACATACGTTTGTGTAGTCCATGCAGCAGGTTAAAACATTCTACACTGTTTCCAATGTTTTCTTATTTATTGACATGAGTATATCAATGATGACACCATTTCTCTGTAATATAGGTTACAAAACCGAAAAGTAGTGTAGGCATCAAACATGAGTTCTACGACCCAGGTGGTCACTGGTGTGGAGTTTGCCATCATGTATCAGCATCTCTGTTTGACTACTTCACTCACCTGCAGTCAAAGAAACACAAACAGGTAAGACAATGTTGTTTAATGTTTATGATATTCACAGATATGTTTTATGCTTCGCCATGTGTCGTGTTGACAGGCATTGCTGACCTCAGCACAGAGTTCCACCTCCTTGTGAGCTTGAAATCGATAACCAAGCAAAATGACTGTTTTCAAGGAGAGTTCACCGTAGATTTAATATTCAGCTGTATCATCATGATCATATGAGCAAACCCTCAGGATTTTTAAAGTAATTGTGTTTACAGAAAATCTTGACACTGATGCACACTCTTATTTGTAGAAATGCGACCCATATGATCGTCCTTGGTTGACTGATGTCACACAAAATGCTGATAAAGGGCAAGATAAGGGGGCTACCGTGGAGGTGAAGGCAATGAAAGGTAAGTTGTACATACTCTGTCAAGCGGTTCAGCAACCATTGGGTTGGGTAGCCTAGCGGTTAAAGTGTTCACACGCCACGCCGAAGACCCAGGTTCGATTTCCGACATGGGTACAATGTGTGAAGCCCATTTCTGGTGTCCCCCGCCGTGATATTGCTGGAATATTGCTAAAAGCGGCGTAAAACCATACTCACTCACTCACTCACTTCAGCAACCATTGATTGTCAACTTTCTTGATGTCAGATAGATAACTGACAGATGGCGTTTATCTTTAACATGATAAAAATGTCTGATCTTTTTAATTAAAACAATTAGGCATTGATATGAAAAACTTGTGTATGCAGCCAGGGAGCCTATCTTCTAAAATAACGTGAATTCTTTCAATACATCCAAGGCAAAGTGGAACTTTTCAGGTTACTCACTTACTCGCTCGCATTCATTCCATGTTCCCTATCTCTTCAATCCCATACCACAGGACCCCATGCTTGTTTGACTGGTTTGGAATGGCTGTTCATTAGGGAAACGATCAGAGTTACCTCCCCTTCAACCATCACCTCCCTTCTATTACATGCCTTGACTTTGTTTTTCTTTGCACACTTTTGTGTTTCTTGACCGCATGGTCTTCGGTTGATGGCAACAGAAAATTGTCCTCAGTCATCTGCCAGGCTACCTAGATATTATTTTTCAAGTATATGTCAGATTTGACTTGTTGTTTTTCCTCCTACCAAATTTCAAGGAGAAATCTGGTATAAACAGGTTTTATTCACTTGCAGAACTAGTTACAGCAACATATGATTCATAGCCGTTACACAGCCCACTGGGCAGGCACTTATGTTGCGCTCTTTATCCAAGGGTGCTATAATTGCAATGAAAGTATTTTGTTTATTAGTGCATAAAATAGGCTCCTTTATTAAGGTGACGCATAATGATATCACTTAAATACTATGGAAAGCAGCATTACATGCAACAGACTTGCCATGCCTTTTTGGGGGGTTAGTATAAGTCCTTGGATTTCTGTTTAGGTGTGGAGTTCATGATGAGTACAGATGCCTTCTACTGCTCTCTGTGTCATATCTTCAGTGGAGATGTGACAAGTGCAGAATCACATATCAAGAGTGAAGAACATTTTGCCAAGTATGAGGTAAGAAGTATTGTTAATTTCTTTTATTTTTGGTACACAAAATAACAGAAGTTTGAATATTTGATACAATAGTATGCAATTTGCTTCTTAGTTTCGGTGCTCATAACACAAAGTGAATGCACCTCTGACCAATTTAAAGTTACTGTCCTTTGATCATCCTCTTGCGCCTTCACCCATTTCATGTTTCCAGTTTGTTAGCGCTACACTCACTGGTTTCACCTACGCGGTGAACGTCTGAGACCTGCATTACTTCAGACTTCACACTCAGACTTTTCTCCCACATAAAGCTATGACGCCATGAAATAACTAAAATACTGTTCAAGGTGACGATAAAACCATCTCACTCCCCCTGCTTCATAACACTAAGCAAAGGATGAGGAAGTGGGTGGGCCATATCTCTGTCATGTAACAATAAATATGTAACACGAAATGCTCAGATTACCATCCTGATAAGAGGGTCGGTTGGCCTGGAGAGAGTTACATCACCCCTCCAGGTGACCATTGCCAGACATATGGACTACTAATTACTTTTCCCAGTAGGTGCAAAAACACTCTACAGACTTCGGGGGCATGGATGACCCAGTCGTCTAAGGTGCCGCGATTCGCTGTTCAGAGTTGCGTCCCTTGGACCTGCCAGAAACCTTTGATTGTGGGTTTCGAACCGGCTCGCCCCGATTATGTGTCTAGGTTTGTCAGCACCATTCCAATACTCGTGGGTTTCACCGAAGTGGTTAACGTCTGGGACCTGCATCACTTTGGGCTTTCCCAAAAAAGTGAAAAAAGTTGAAAGATAAATTTCGGGGTTTATGCTGACAGCCTGAAATGTTTATGTATGACAGATATATTTTTCTAGAATTTAATTGCCCATAATTAAGGGTGCACATAACACGGATGTGTATTATACGTGAATAAATAAGTCTTGTGAACATCGATCAATTGTAAGGGGTGCTAATTGGGATTGTTCACTATCCAATATATTAGCATATACTGCCGTGGGCGCTTATTAGAGCGGGGCGCTTATTACGTCGAATACGGTAACTGGAATAATGTTAAAAAGCAGCGTTAAACTCAACTCACTCACTCATTCACTGTTTCACTCATTCCTCACCAACTTTTACAAGATTGAGTAATATTTTCCAGAGAAGGGGCCTTTTGTGTGTATTAATTTCACATTTAATAATTTTCCTGATGACATAAAGTCGGTAAAGGCTTCTTAATGCTTTATGGTACTCTTTTTTTAATATTTACATTCACTAATATATGAACAAACAACATTCTCATGTGCTACATGGCGGGGGATATTGATAACACTGTTTCTTCTCATTTCATGGTAATAAGGCTTGAAAAGTACTTTAATTTAATCTTTTTAGCTCACCAGACTGAAGGTCTTTGATATTTTACCTTCACTTAACCTTTGCACTGCAGCCATATTGTAAACTGAAACATCTCGTGGCAGTTACTCAGCCATTTTTGTACAAAATGTAATCAAATCTGGTATTTGTTTGGTTTGTTGTGGGATTTAACATGTATGTTCCAATTATTGCAAAATAATATGTTGTGACCTTTGTCTTGACCATGCTGATATTCTTTCAAGCTCTATATTTGGCCCTGTAAACTGAAATTTTCATTCTGACTCCTGAATGAAAGACAAGTAGCCCAGGGGACAGGTATACTGACACTGTGTCACCTATATGTTATGTGTTGTGTTTCATGAGAAGATGAATATAAAAGTGACATCCTTATGTTTGTTTGTTTGTTGTTTAACGCTTCACTCAGCAATATTCCAGCTATATGATGGTGGTCTGTAAATAATCGAGTCTGGACCAGACAATCCAGTGATTGACATCATCAGCATCGATCCATGCAGTTGGGAAACGATGACATGCATGAACCAAGTCAGCGAGTCTGACCACCCGATCCCGTTAGTCTCCTCTTACGACAAGCACCGTCGCCTTTTAAGGCAAGCATGGGTTGTTGAAGACCTATTCTACCCTGAATCCTCATGGGTCGAAGTCCTTATGTAACAAATGCATCAGTGTAACTATGCTTAATTTTGACATGCTCTTCTCTTACAGAATCATCTACAACAAAATGAATTTTACGAGAAACGATACACTCTTGAAAAGACTGCCTTTTTATCACAAGTGAAAGAAGAACAGGAAAAGAATGGAGAAAAAGTAAAGGTTAGAAAAGGTAAAAGCCTGCAAATTGAAATGGATGAAGTACCTCATGTGGTTGAGAATTTACAACAATCCAAAAGTAACTTGGACAGCCGTGAGCAAGAGATAAAACAAGAGGAAAAGGAAACACCAATTTCTCCGAAACATAAAAGCAGTTGCGAAGATAAAGCAAAGCCACAGAAAGAAGAAAATCCTGGAGATACCAAACAAGAAGAGACAACAAAAGGGAAAATAGCAATAAAACTTACCGGAAAAACTGGGATAAAGCCACAACCTCGAATCCTCCCTCCTTGGACACCAGTTACCAAAAAGGAGTTGTTAAGAGCCAAGAGTAAGTCAGAAGCTGTCCCTGTGAAGAAAGCCATTACAAAAACAGAAAGTGTTCAGCCTCCCTCACTTGACATGTTTCTGACAATAGGAGGTCCCACAACTAAGAAGTTGCCTGTGTATAAACTACGTTCAGGTACAGTAAAGAAACCTTGCAGTGTCAGACCTAAAAGTCCAGATGAAATTAAAAATCAAGAAGGTGAGAAACTGAGTGACACGAAGAGTGACACGAAGAGTGACATGAAGTTACTTGGTATCGAAGAAGATTTGTCAACGCCTATAGCTGCAAAGAAACCACCACCACCAAGATCACAGAATTTGTCGCTGCCAAAACATCCATCTTCCTCTTCCTCTGCTGAAGAATTGTACAGTGTTTTCTATCAGGACTCTGCTTCCTCAGGCCGAGACTGTGCATCAACTATCAACCTTGATGACATACCTATTCCTCCTCCACCTCCTCTGCCCAGTGAAGCAATCCCTGACAATGAGAAACCCAAACCGCAAGATACTCAGAAACCTATTGAAATCTCCAACGTGTCCAGCGACATGATTATGGAAAGCAAAGATATAGCGGTTGATACAGAGAAGAACGGCACCAATACTGATGTTGATTTGGTTGAAACTGCACCAATTTTAGCTCCTGCGATGGATGTTGTAGAACATGAAAGTAAACTAGATGTTGAAAGTTTGAATGCAGCTAGCTGCCAAGATGACATGAAGATGGACAGCAGCATTGCTGTTGTTGCTGATGATACACCGAGTCATGAGCAGATCTCTCTGTCAGCTGAAGTTGAGGGAATCCCCACCTGTGAAAAAGATACAGAGAAAAGTTCTGAAGTTGCAGACAGTACAGAAGCTGTAGAAAATCTGACAGTGAATGAAAATGAAAATGTTTCTGAAGTGAGTGATGTTCAAGAAAATGTAGATGACACACTACCTCCCGAAGAAAGCACTGTCGATGAACAGATAACGGTTTCAGCTGATCTGCAAAAGGATACTGACATCATTGTCGACCAGCCACAAGTGTCTGAGCTGCTCAAAGAAGATACTTCAGAGCACACTAGTTGCCTTGATGCTGAGATCCCAGTCGTTGCGAAGGATTTTGAGGAAGAAATGGAAATGACAACTGAAGATTCTACGGTTGATTTGATTGACAGTTCAGATATTTGTCCAGGAGAGCCTGCAGTGGTGTCATCCAAAGCAACTGGAAGTAACACGGTTACAGATGTTGAAGGTAAATTAAAATCACTTTTCTGCTTGCAAATTAATTCTGTACTCTTATGGTTATGTTGTTGCTCCTTACAGACAAACAGATTGATAGATATTAGTATAATGATAGATATTAGTATAATGATAGATATTAGTATAATGATAGATATTAGTAATAGCCTGCTGAATAAGCTAGTCGTCAGCAATTGACATGGATTCACAGTGCTATTTCGAGACTACAATGGGATATTGTGATTTGGAGAAAATATACTTAACAAATGAACCAATCTGTGTTTTGCAATCACTTGTAAACCATGCGTTCAATATTGGGATCATCCTGATTATTTGTGTCACTATTGTCTGTCACAGGTAGGGAAAACACCAATTCATCTTCTGTGAAACATTCACATTCCATTATTACACAAAAACTATTGTCACTGTCCGAGTTGGACATACCATTAATTAAGTACAATTGATGCTTCATCATTTGCTGCACAGATCAGCAAATATTTTACATAGAAAAGTCTCACAACAAAATAAATGAAAGTAATGAAACGCGAACAATAAACACAATTCAAGAAATAGTGTTTTGCATGTTGTTTACTCACCAAATAGTAAATTCAATTTGTGATGTAAATGGCCTTTGTCACATTTCTGTTTGTTGAAAGAAAGAGGAGTATATTTCAATCCTTTAATCATGCTAATAAATAGAAAGTAGAGTGTACAAAATTAATGATCATTGTTTACTTGGGGATAGGAGAATGTATTTGCCCAGAACGTGTGCAGCCGACCATGACAGTGAATGGAGCAGGCTTGACTGTTAGGGTGTTGTGGGATCAAGCATGTAATTTTGTAGGTAGATTGTGCGATCAAACGTGTAATATTGGAGGTAATTTTATCTAACAAGACCGTATATGGAGCCTCTGTATATAAAGGCTCCACCTCCGCTGTATCTTTGATTCAGCTTTCAAAATTGATAGAGAGGACAAAAGTACAAATGAACCTTATTTATGCGCCGCTTTCATTTTTTTTAATACGATACTTGCATTTATGGTGTTATGATCTATCCAAATCTGCAAAGTTATATATATCCATGAGACTTGCACTTTAACGCGAAGAATACTGAATGACAGATACAGGGTGAACATTTGAACGAAAGAGACTTTACATAGCCCGTGGGAAGTACTGCCATACAATCTAGGCCACCTGTTAGTCCTTCTAGAAATAAAAATGTTCTTTTGTTCCGTTTTCAAATTTTGAATCAAGAACTTTGTCAAAATATTTTTCTAAGGGGTGTCTGGAGTGGAAGTGGACAGTTTGAAACTAGTGCTGTATAGCTCGAGAAAGATCCATGCTGATTGGCTAATGTCGACTTCTTGTCAGTCATCTCACTGGTTAATCAAAGTTCACAAAAGGTTATTCTTAGAATTCATGGGATGTCCTTATATCTTTGTTTTGCAGACAGATCTGATCTTTAGGTGAATCATATGGAGATATGCAATAGATGAACCAAAAAATCATATTCATTCCTGAAATGAATCTATACTGAGTTTAGTGTGAAATAATGTCAGTAAAAACATGTCATATCTGAAGTCACACTTTTAGTTTTAAGATAAGTTTACATGATTTCATTTACTATGTAGGAAACTGGAAAATGTTAACAGATTGTGATGTAGTCATCTTTCTCCTTTGTTTCAGATATTGGCAGCGATGGTAGCGGTGAAAGCGTGCACATGGATAGTGACTTTGAGGTACTCGATGAATATGAGGCTGACTAGTGTTGGTTGTCACTTGCCTACACTTTTTATGAACCTTTCAACATGCTTAGCCTAAATATATTAATGCATTTCTTGCATTTAGTGTTGTGGATAGACTGTTAGGTGTGTCAGAAAGTTGTCAAAACATAATATTTTTGCACACCTATGAGCATTATGATTATGAGGTTCAATAAAGGTAAAGAAAGCTTAAAAACCTAAATCATATGATTTGTGCTTATTGTGTTTATATTGTTATCTCAGCTAGGAATACATACATCCATTGTATATACATTTCATCTGTCATTCATTTAATAGCATTGATATTGATGTTTGGCTTGACAGGACCAAACATCCAAATGAGCTCATATGTCTGCCCATTTGTCATCAGTCCATTGACTTTTAATTTTTGTTTGCTTTGTTAGAAATAAAGAAAATCAATTTTTAAATGTCTTCAAGAATTTTCTTCTGAGGTGGTACCAGTAATCTGAATCATGGATGTAAAGTGTAGTAATACAATGACATTCACATACGTTCATGCAAGTAACCTACGAAAAATAGTAAAAACGCTAACTTTAGAAAATCTTTAAGTATCTTCTTAGAAACTGACAAGGTCTAGATACAGAACTTAAGCTTTATGAAGATGTGTAGGACACATGTTCTGTTTTGTTGTTGTCATTTTAAGATTTTGACCTTGCTTTGGCCTTTGCACTTTTCTCCTAAATTCTCTCCAAATGCATTTCTTTGCACTGTTAACATCATCATCATCTCAGAAACCAGGTGACCAATAAAGCTGAAAATTCACATCCAAAGATCTCACTCCAATTTGTACAAGATATTAGAATCTTCTTTTCAATATGGCCACTGAAAGCAACTTTTGTTAAGGGGCTGTCTTTGTTGATATTTGTATCTGTTGACTACATTTCCAGGTGAGCTACAGTGCCATGGCACTCTCACTTGGCATGCCTTGATATATCTAGAATAATGTTCAAAGCAGAGTTAAACTAACTCACTCACTCACTCACACTTACCAAGCCTTTCCTGCATGTATCATTCTGAAATTTGATATGCTGTAAGTTTGTGCTGTGCAGAGTAACATTTTCTTTTGGAGTATTTGGATTTTTTGTCCAAGTTATGGACCCTAACCATTAAATTACCCATATGGTTTATCTAGTTTACATACAGTTTATCTCGGTTTTCTGCCTTTTCAAAAACACTGGTGAAACCTTTGGGTTAAGGATGCTAAAATTGCATGAATGTCAGACCAGCATGTAACAAAGTCCAATCCTATTATAAACATGGCCACTATAGCCATCATATAAAAAATGTCATTTGTATCTGTTGCTCAGCCATTTCTGCATGTATCGTCATGATGGTACATACTTTATGTTGTGTCTTATAACACATTGTGTTGTGCTGTGTATTGTTATACTGGGCACAACTTTAACCTTATGGCTACTATCAGTGCCAGGGCAATCATGATAAATCTGTAATTTTGGCCCTCTTCATAGCCATTTACGCATGTATCATTGTCTAATTAAGTAATATGCACTGAGTATGTCTGTTGTGTAGACACTTCTGTTATTTTTGTTGCATTTTCCTCTTTAGCCTTGTTAGACCTTCTGGTTTATGATATTCCAGAAACATTCAGGTGAGCTATGAACATGAACTATATATTCCACTTCACAGACTCAATGCTATTATTATTATTATTATTATTATTATTATGGTTTGTCTAAATTGAAATGATAAGCCGTCTTTAGCTTGTCCTGAAGACTTAATTTTTGGATTTTGTTGATAAAAACCAGATTTCTTGAACATGCATGGTAACTACATTTGATTGGCTTATTCAACTTGTGATGTTGTCATGATTTGAAGAAAGGTTGTTGCAAATAAAAGGTCTTTATGAGATTAAGTTGTTTGTCATTTTTAGGGGCGAATGAATTGAATTATTCCATTTGAAGTTATGATTCATAAGATAAATTGTTGTTAAACTGTTTAGTGCTCATTGACATTGATGCATATGATATGATGATATGAAATACTTGACGGTGTGCTGTGAATCAGCTACAATTCCCCAAAGGCTGATGGTCCAGATTATTTGTTTACAAATGCTTGTGGCTAGCATTATGTTTCTTTTAATAATGTCATCTTCAGGTTTTTCTTGGTTTATCAATACAGTACCAGTGCTGTAGCTTACATCAAAGTTTTTTTCTTTCTTACTTTGTTGTTTAACGCCACACTCTGCAATGTTGCAGCTGTATGACGGCGGTCTGTAAATAATAAAGTCTGGACCAGACAATTCATTGATGATATGCATCAACCAAGCCAGTAGCCTGACCACCCGATCCCATTAGTCACCTCTTATGACAAGCTTGGGTTGCTGAAGACCAATTCTAACGAAGGAACTTCAGGGTCAACCATGCAATGGCAAAATGGGCCTCAAATAAATCAAATGTTTATTTTTGATATTATAGGTCTTTGACATGACATGATTAAATATCAAAGCTGTGAAACACAGAAATGGGAAACCAAATCAATCTGAGTCATCTTGTCATCCACACTATCAGAAATCTGAATGTGCTTTCATTGTGGGATACTTCTTTTAATCCAACTATAATCATCAGGGGAGATTTCCAAATAAAGACATTCGATGAGCTTTCATCGTCCTTTCAGTCTCATTGTTTAGGTTTCAAAAAAATATTAACATGTGCCCTTTGTAATATCAAACTCTTCATAGATCATAGGTAACCAATCAGTGTTTAGACATTTGTATCTATAGACATTGCCTAAAAGTTTATTTCCACTGCCCTCACAGGCGGTTGCTCAGTCTCTTGTCTCGCACATTTGCGTTAATCAGCAAATCAACTCGTTGCAGCCAATCAGTGTTGGACAGCTAAGTGAAAGCCGGAGCCTTTTGACCCTTTAAGATGGAGGACACAGCACTGAAAGTCACAACAACACTGAAAACTCAACCGGAAGTGGAATTGTTATCGATCTGTGTTCAACGTGAAGGCAACTTCTATTTAAAAAACGACGATTTATTTACATCATTAATAAATGTTGAAAAAAAGTTGGGAGGATATATTTCATTCTAACCCCTCTTTTATGTGACACGCCAAAAATATGCAAAACCTGTCCCATTTTGATAACTGATCCTTAATGAAAATCTAACTTTACAGGTAAAACATACTTCACAAAACGTCATAAATGGCGTTTGTGGATTGACTTATGTTGGAGAGACAGAACACAAATTATCGACATGGGTCAGCCAGCATATATCGGACATCAACAGAAGAAATTCATACGAATCCTCAACCTCTATTACACCATTGCCATAAATCCTGTATTTTGACTGCAATCACACTGAAACTAAACTTTCAGATTTTCCACAGAAATCCTCTTCACTGTCCACAAAACATTATTAGTTGTAGCCATAATATCACTTTGGACTACAGCTCTTCCATGTGCAAAGGCGGGAAATTCCTCACTTTTTTCCTGTGTGTGCTAGAGTCAATATCTCGGTTGTAGCTGCTCCAACTCTAGCACTCTGGTTATGTAGTCACACTAGTTCTTGTCCGTTCAATTTAAGTTGTCCGTTTGTTTACTATTTATTCTACTAGAAGTTGTTATTGGTTGTATCGTGTGGGCGAATTTCACGTGAGTATCAGTGGGTTTTGGTGCGTTGTGATTTCAGTAATGGCGTATTCAGTAATGGCGTCAGAAGTGCGGCCGCTTTTTGGTCTCAGGGGATCCACATACGTCATGCTGGAAGTGCAGAGATATCACTTGCACTGAAGATCTGCGAAACTCCCCTGCCCAAGAAGGCCTCCAAATTATCATCAAAGAAGCAGCCAAGAAAAAAGGGAAAGCCATTAAGAAAATGATCAAAGATCTCAAGGTACTGAAGGTCCCGATCTCTGTCTGCAAATTACGATCGACGCTACGTCAAGGAGATATAGAGAATCTCACCCGAGTGTCTTTTGATATCAAATATATCAACACGAGTTGATAAAAGTGGGAAAACTCCGAGGCTTGCCGAGGATTTTTTTCCACTTTTATCAACGAGTGTTGATATATTTGATATCAAAAGACACGAGGGTGAGATTTTATTTATCATCCAACATCATTCTTCCAACTTTTTCAGTTTGTAGAAAGTAATAAGCAGTGTCTTAAGTGTAAAAAGTACTGCTAACAGCTTCAGTAGCAGAGCCATTAGTGATGTCATTTGATTTTGACGTCATGGTAACCAATGACGTCACAATGGTCTGCAAAGCATTGTGATGAAATTTCATTGCAGCGATATCTACAGTATAGATATCGTTTGATCTCACCCAAGCGATATCTCCTGTGGGAGCCAGTTTTGGATGATAAATGCTATTGAGCATCGAACTCAAGGATGCGTACCAATTCATCCCTCGTATCAGATTCGCAGACAGTGGCATCCGTTTCGAGTTCCAGGTACTCCCATTGGCCCCAGTCATCAGTTTCGCACACCTCCATCTGTTCCATCTCCATGGGGCCAGACAGGACAGATCACAGCTCCTACAAGACAGGGAATTCCTGTCTCGACTTATAACTCATCCAGGGGTTCCTCATTAATCAATCCATGTCGAACTGGTTGTTCGTTTGTTTGTTTGGTTCTTGTTTAACACAACACTCGCAATATTCCAGCTATATGACGGCGGTCTGTAAATAATAGAGTCTGGACCAGACAATCCAGTGATTGATATCATGAGCATCGATCTTCGAAATTGGGATACGATGACATGCATCAATGAAGTCAGCCAGTCTGACCACCCGAGCTCAATGGTATCTAACGAGAACAGGTGTATAGTATCCCTATGTGTCACATGGACTCTTTGGGGCAAATACTTGTGTCTGTGTAACAGTGTTGACAAATGAAAGGTAGTCAATAGTACCGCTGAGGGACCGCTCATAATTTGTACATTGTAAGGGCCTAAGTAGTGTGTACATTGTAAGTGCCCCCAACAACTCGTGTACAAAATCACCAAAAGTCCACCCGCCTCCCACCAATAGTAATTTTACACAACAACATGTTAAAATTAAATTGAAATATAAAATTAATAGTTATTCGTGTTCAAAGTTTTCATGCACATTAAAGACAATTTAATCAGGACACCAGTCATCCAGGACTCTATGAAATCCCAATTGTTTGACTCAACAAGCCTGTTGTGTTGTTTAAGATAAATGTGAGAGCGTTTATCACATGCACGCTTCTCTTGAAGATGTTGACTACACTCCCCACAAGCTCACTGTTAGTTAATTTGTGGGGACCCAAGGAGTGCCGGAGAGACATCCCCTTACCAAATAGGGCAGCCAAACTTCCTGACAAGATTTTTTACGATCATTGCAATTTCCCTTGCTTCCTAACACAAGCGTGATGTTCATTTTCCTTCATCCTTCACTTTTCTTGTTCCCTCAGGTAAATTAATTAAACCCCCCAAGTCCAAATTTCTTTAATGTCAAACTAGGTATTGAGGCGTCTCCTTCATTGGTCGTGTTATTCCGTGAAGTATTAAGTCACCTCTGACGACTACTACATAAGTCACAACCATAATAACCCGGGTGACGTCAAGTTTGGGATTTGTTTAATGATGTTTGCTGTAGATCTGAGCGCGATATCAGTTTTGATAAACCCCTTATGCTAATTGTCAATTCTTCCTACCGGGTACCCACTCACACTGAGACTGCATACCTTGTGAGAGGGTAGAAAGCACTTGCCTGACACTTGCCACATAGTTGCTGCATTACACATGCTTCTCAAGGCAGACTCAGTGTTCCTGCTAAATCTTTTATTGTAAGTATGTGTACACCTCATATTTTAATGAATGAATGATTCGGGGTAGAATAAGTCTTCAGCAACCCATGCGATGAAAGGCGACCATGCTTGTCGTGAGAAGCGACTCACGGGATCGGGTGGTCAGGCTCGCTGACTTGGTTCATGCATGCCATCGTATCCCAATTACGTGGATAGATGCTCATGATGTCAATCACTGGATTGTCTGGTCCAGACTCGATTATTTACAGACCGCCGTCATATAGCTGGAATATTGCAGAGTGCTGCGTTGAACAACAAACAAACAAACAAAAAGGATTAATGACAATATCTTCATTGATTCTAAATTGAGAGCCGCCAAACACAACTCCTACCACTCTGATGCACACTAACATTTGAGCAAGTGCAAAATACCTGAGACAAGAGTGCATTGACTTGCAAACAAGACCCAGTTCATATTAAACTTGTAGAAAACAGGCATTTGCCATATCAAACACCACAAATCATAATACGCTGTAAATTGTCCACCCTGAAAGATGCCTCCTGGCTCTGCTTCTGGACTGTATGGCCATGGTGTCAATCACTGGATTGTCTAGTCCAGACTCGATTATTTACAGACCGCTGTCATATAGCTGGAATATTGCTGAGTGCGGCGTTAAACAACAAACAAACTGTATGGCCCTGAAGTGATATGTTGACACAAAATACAAACACATAGCCCATACTCTAAATAACACTGGGATACTTTACTGACGTTCATGAAACAGACACCTTGAAAAATAATTGGAACCTGAGCAGTTTAACTCCCAGAGGTTTATAAAATGCCAGTATCACATAATATCATCATCTTCGCAGCCAACATCCTCCAAAGGCAAATAGTCTTTTGCTAAATGTCATGTTTTAGATAATATGGAAGGAACAAAATAAAACATGAAACTGCATTATAAATCACTTTTTAAGAAAGTCCAAAGAAACAAATGTACCTTCTTTTTTTTAAATATATTGGCGTGGCTTCAAATATAATACACTGAAGTTAACTACTTGCTATCTGTCCGTGCAACTACAGATGGCTGGATGTCGTCGTAAGAGGCGACAAACAGGATGGGGTGGTCAGGCTCGCTGACTTGGTTGATGCATGTCATCGATCCCATCTGCATGGATCGAGGCTCATAACGTCAATCACTGGATTGTCTGGTCCAGACTCGATTTATTACAGACCGCCGTCATATAGCTGGGATATTGCCGAGTGCGGCGTTAAACAACAAACAAACCAATTCACGTCGCCGGATGTTGCCTATGTACATGTATGTGGGTCACTGACCTTGCCCAACGTCATGTAATACCTCTATCTACCAAACATGACCGACCTGGTCAATCAGGGGGATAGGGCTGATCATCGACAGAAGCGGACGGCTTGTACGGCTCGTCGAGGCGTCGGCTGTGCAACCCCCACACCAACGGCAACGCCAACGAAGAAAAATCGCCGTCCGACTTCCTGACTTTGTGTAAGTGACAGCGGGTCTCCGCACCGGAAACACTTAACATACATGACAGGTGGCATGTCAGCAATCCTTAATGACAAATGACGGACAACGTCACAAAGGACGGACAGGTCAAGCTGTGACTATTAATCATCTAATATTACATTTATTGTAAGGCGTTAGTGCGCCAACAGTGCTGGACGATAAAGTTTTACTTTAACTTTTATTTCTTTATGCTTATAAATTATGTAAATATGTATATACATTTTGTAAACGTATGTTTACACGTTAAAGTAGCTGTATGACAATATCTTCGAGCCAACTACACTTGATTAAATTTTTCGTTTTTATCCAGTTTAGACTTTTGAAGTTAGTAACTAAAATAAAGTTTTTTGCATACACATTCTACCTTTAGCGCAAATAACATTCCCCATCTGCTAGATTTGCCGAGTCAAGGCTCACAATATAAGACTCCCAATTTCAAAGATCTTACTGTTATCATGAAAATATTACTATCATATGGAAACGACAATGCATATACGTACATTATGTTTTCGACCCTACTTCGTAAGTTTACTTTACGTTAACAAAGTTTATGGCCTTTTACAGTGTAATACCTGTGATCAAGGTCTGCAATTAGCTTACGTTTCTATTTCCGTTTTGTAAACCAATCAGCGATTACCATTACGGACACGACATGGAAAAGAAACGTCATCAGATACCTATCAGTTTCCCGCGTTCACACCGAAATCTGGCTAGCACCGGAACCCAGCGAATATTGGATACACATTATCACATGAGTTTAGAGAGCGAGGGAAACACGAAACAAAACAACAATAAGTTATGTGTGAAGTGTTGCTGTTTTTGCATCCTATTTTCTTTTCAGTGCGTATTTTTGTATATGGGACGCCGTAAACGCAAACACTGTGTAACAGTGATATATTGCAGTCTGGTACTCCGAATCCCAGTGCATGGGCGACCGCGAGCAGGATGTGCTCGGTGGAAACGTCCAAAGTTTTTTGTATATGAGCCGGAACCTCCGCTCAACTTGTCAATGTTATGTATAACTGTTTGACGATGTTGACAATTCTGTTATTCATTTATTTACTTGTACCACGGACTTGTATAAGGGGTATTGTTTAGGGTTGGGACGAGTCCAAATTTACTAACCGGGTACCCATCCCCCTATTACCCGACCCTACCCGGGTACCCAGTGTTGGTCTCAAGAAATAGGTACAAATGTCCGATTTGGGAATACTTTGACTGTAGCCCTGGCAAAATGTATTTAAATACTCGTATAGAACGATCTGGGTCCTGCATACTGTAGTTGACTGAAGTTTTATCTCTATTCAAACATATATAGTCAGAAGGAATGCGTGCAGAGTCAGAAAGAAATGCAAACATTAGTCACTTATAGTGTAACCGTAGAAGTTCCAGATAATGCTTGCCATTAAATAATAGGTCACATGACTAACCACGGGTCCGGGTGGTCCTTTGGGTATCTGGGTCCTTCTCAGGAACCATCCGACCCAAGTACCCTAGTTAAAGCCCTAGCATTGTTATAGTGCAAACCATTTCAATATTTTTTATTTAAAACTTCATTTATCTAAAATACCTAATTGTTTCCAAAGTGCACCGAAATTCTCTCCCCTCTGTATGTTTAATGTATACAGCAAACATTCGGCGTATCCGCACTACCCCCCTCCAGGCAGGTCCCTTAATTCCCAGCACTACTTTCTAATGTCAATTAACGCCTCACGTCGCCGGATGTTCCGTATGCGCATGTACGTGGGTCATTGACAATTCCCAACTTTGTGTAATACGTCTTTCTACAAAAACTGACTGAGCTGGTCAATCAGAGCGACGGGCCAAGATCATCGACAGAAGCGGACGGATTGTACGGCTAGTCGTAGCGTCGGCTACTGCCACCGCCTCACCAACGACCACGTCGACGATGAAGATTCGCCGTCCGACTTCCTGAATTCTGTGTTCTGTCACGTGATCACTGTCATGATATTCCCCATCAACAATAAACATGGCCGCTGTCTTCTAGAACTTCTCCCCTGAGTTTTTTTGTCTTTCGTCATCACCCTGAGCTATCATCCGAGTGCAAAACGTACCTCTTGGACAATATTAACATTAAAGGACATTGCCTGGGTGTGTTTGACACACCAAATTATAATCGTAAGTAGATTATATCTACTACAAGCTCGTGCAGCGTTGTGAAAACAACAGGAAAAGGGGAATGCCCTCACAAAGGAGGGTGGTGTTAAACAATTTTCGGAGAAGTACATCGTACCTATTACAGTTGTACAGAAATAGGTGGATCAGCTACACCATCTGGACCAGACGAAGCCATCTTCCCGAGGCAAGGGAGTTAACTAATTTTATCATCCAAAACTGGCTCCCACAGGAGATATCGCTTGGATGAGATCAAGCGATGTCTACACTGTAGATATTGCTGCAATAAAATTGCATCACAATGCTTTGCAGACCATTGTGACGTCACTGGTTACCATGACGTCACAATCAAATGACATCACTAATGGCTTTGCTACTGAAGCTGTTAGCAGTACTTGTAACACTGAAGACTCTGCTAATTACTGTCTACAAACTGAAAAAGTTGGAAGCATGATGTTGGATGATAAATAAAATCTCATCCTCGAGTCTTTTGATATCAAATATATCAACACGAGTTGATAAAAGTGGGAAAATTTCGACGCTTGCCGAGGATTTTTGCCACTTTTATCAACGCTTGAGATTCTCTATGTAAACGTGCAAGCTGAACTTTTGAAGTCCGTTAACTCCCCTTGCTTCGGGAAGATGGATGAAGCAGATGAGGATGAGAGGTCGCAGTAAAGCGCGAACGGATCAGAGGAGCAAATCAGGGTTATCAGTGGGTGAAATACTGGTTTCATGAAAATTTTAAAAAACTGTTTGTGTCAAACTTGAACAAATATTTTTACAATATAACAAAAGATAAAAAGCTGAAGAAGGAAAACAATAAACATAATTAAAAAGCATTTGACATATGAAAACTGCTGACTTGGTTCATGCATGTCATCGTATCCCAATTGGGTGGATCGATGCTCATGATGTCAATCACTGGTTTGTCTTGTCCAGACTCTATTATTTACAGACCTCCGTCATATATAGCTGGAATATTGCTGAGTGCGGCGTTAAACAACAAACCAACAAACCAACAGCCAAACAAAGAATTCAGGTGATCGCTACAGATGTTGGTGGATAATATTTAAACAAACTACTGCTGGGTTAAAGCTATTAATTACATGTCAGTGGAAAGAACAAGACTGTCTTAACGTGTGTATCACACATGATCATGAATCCTGATCGTGTTCAAACACAGGGAGATTTGTAGACAAATACGATTTTCACAACAATATGTTTCTGTTAGTTTCCACATCATCATATTTATTCAGCATGGACGAAGGTCATCGGTCCATACAGCTTCAGTTATAGCGTAGCCAACGAGCAGTTGAAATATGAAATACAAACATTGCGGCAATGTCAAATGTCCCGGGTTAGAATTGGTCTTCAGCAACCCATGCTTGTCGTAAGAGGCGACTAACGTGATCGAGTGGTCAGGCTCGCTGACTTCGTTGATGCATGTCATCGTATCCCAATGGCGTAGATCGATGATCATGACGCCAATCACTGGATTGTCTGGTCTAGACTCGATTATTTACAGACCGCTGTCATATAGCTGGAATATTGCCGAGTGTGGGGTTAATCAACAAACAATGTTACCAACAGACAGTATTATATTTTGTATTTCTGTAAAGTGGGGTGTACGTCGTATTTCTTGTGAAGATAAATTTGACGCAGGTCTGCATAAGCCTCACAAACAAGCAAAAAGTGATACTCATTATCTACATATCCACTGTTACATACTTTACAATGTCTTTCTTCTGTTGGTGTTTTTATATGTATCCACCTGTTTCTATGTTTAATTTATGAGAACTGCTCGACTAAACTTATGAACTGTTATACACTTTATGTTAGGCTTCACATGGAAAGATTGTATGGGGCGGTCGGGTAGCCTAGTGGTTAAAGGCGTTAGCTCGTCACGCCGAAGACCCAGGTTCGATTCCCGACATGGGTACAATTTGTCAAGCCCATTTCTGGTGTCCCCCGCCCTTATATTGCTGGAATATTGCTAAAAGCGTCGTAAAACCATACTCACTTACTCTTACACAATACATTTTATAGTATCAAAAACTCTGTTCTAATCCTATCTATATGCTGTATCTGCTGGTTTTCCCAAAGTTTTCCGGAACCTACTTTATACAACATCTTTTAGAGTTTTGAAGCCCACTTAATAGTATCATGTCTAACAGCATCATATTTTTTAACATTTGTCCGATGAACGTAAATCTCTCATACATAACATTAAGTAAAATCAACATACAAATACTTATGACAACGCTTATAAGGATAAATGTAAACTGGACATCTTTGGACATGATTGAAGTGGACATCTGAATAGAAGGAAAAGACTTGCAGGCAACCATATTAACAATCTCTAGATCGTCGCCTGGGAACCAGATGGTCCTACGTCCATATTTGACCAAAAATGATGTTTTTGTATTTTCGTTCCAAATGGGCACTTTTCTAACGTTGTTATACATTTCACGAAGCCCCTGTTATTGAAAAATAGTTTCTTTCGGTGATTCTATGTCTAACAACTCAAATTCTTGACAGATCATGTGACATCTTAGTTCCAAATCATTTTGGGATAAAACCCTTTGGTTATCATTTATCAACTGTAGAACGTGAACATTGGGGGGCAACTCCCCCGAGATCTGTCTGCTGAAATACTGAATAAAAGTTGATGATTTCATCACAATAAGCTGTCTCAAGTATGTTATCTCTTCTTTGGGTGAAAACATTGGTCCAGATTAATAAGAATACGCCAATTGAATTTACTCATGGAGAGAGAACAGTGTGGATCTGAAAACAAATGTCCTAACTCCCTTGGTACTCTTACATAAAAATAACATTTATCTGTGAATTGACAAGATGGATAAATTAATTTTGCTTAAAAAAAACAACTTATAAATTATTTGTTTGTTTTATTTGAAATAAATGCACAATGTTTTATAAGTTAATATCATACAACACTCCAAATTTAAAAAAATTATTGACTCAAAACTTGTGGACATAGGACATTATGGTTCTCAGGCGACGAGATGTGAATTACTATCAATAGCCATACCTCATCCCTCCGCGCCATGCAACACAATGGGCAGAAATTTGCTATCGATAACCAGTGATGAAAACGTTATATGCATGGCACATGTTTAAGTCTTGAAAAACTTTAAATACCAAATACTGCCCTTTGCATCGGTAAATAGCACTATCAAAGTGCTTATTCCAAGATATTTTTCTTAAAAGGTTATGACTAAATAGTTATAAGGAGGAACATATTCAATAGGAACGTTCGTAACGTTAAAGGATATGGTATTATATCATCACCTACAAAATTTCAGTTTTTATATGAAGCATGATTCTCCTGTAATATGCAGACTGTGCTCAATTTGCAAGTACACTTTTTCATTGCACATGACTAATTTCAGGATCAATGCGAAACTACAGCCTGAAATACCTGAACTTGATTTCAGTATCTACCATAAATAAGATTCTGTTTTCCACCTACCCTTGTCACAGGATTTGCTATAATTAAACCCAATAAGCGCCCATGTCCCAATAAGCGCCCCCCCCCCCCCCCCCCCCCTTTTCCCGGATGCCCAAGTAAGATTTGCTCACCTGTTTTTTACATACGGTCAAGAATCTTTTGTAGTTGGTTAATGAGGAGATGTTCACCAGTAAAACGTAAGTAACAGTTTATCTCTAGCCCCCCAGCAACGGAAGAATATCGATAGGCTTACTGATGAATTTACGCCAATTTGACTCTGAATTGGTCCCAATAAGCGCCCACCCTAAGCTTCTATCTTTATTTTAAGCGCCCTGGGCGCTTATTGGGTCGAATACGGTAACCACAATCGCGATTCGACGATTCATAATATGATATTTTCGTCCTTTACATCTGATAAAACATGAGCCAAACGCTTGTCTTCATAGATGCGATCATATAGATATAGATGGGAAAATTTGTTGCTTGTTGTTAAACGCCGCACTCAGCAATATTCCAACTCTACGACGGCGGTCTGTAAATAATCGAGTCTGATCCACGATACGATGACATGCATCAACCATGTCAGCGAGCCTGACCACCCGATCCCCGTTAATCGCCTCTTATGACAAGTATGGGTTGCTGAAGATCTATTCGAACCCGAACCCGAACCCGGAGAGAGAGAGAGAGAGAGAGAGAGAGAGAGAGAGAGAGAGAGAGAGGTGGGGGTGGAGGGGGGTAGAAGAGGTTGGACACTCTGGATAGGCACTCAGGGTACAGTTTAGTCATTGACATTTAGTGTTTAATTCAGTGTCGAACATCTACCAGGAACATGTCGCGTTCGCGCAAATGCAACTAAGGGAAGGATATCGTGGGAGTGGCGCGATAACTTGAAAGCAGACCGAACAATGAGTCACGGCCACAGCGTCTGCTAGCTTTAATTGACAGTTGTCGGACACATGAGGTTCTTATGCGTAGCCGGTACTTCCTTGAAATCTCCTAGTTGCCGTCATGTCGGACAGGATGGCAGCGATACTTGATCGGTCTCAGCCAAGAAGCCATGGTAAGTTGCCCTGCAGGGTAAATACACTGAGAAATCACGATATTCTAAAATTTCAGGCTTTTTATGTTGTGACCAGACTGGTTTATATTATTCTTTGTTTCTCCGTTTATTTATCACTTTATTTGTTGATATCAATGGACAGTTAGATCTACATACTAATTTTACCTTTTCTCTCTCATTTTATGATAAGTAGGTAAGAGAAGAAACAAGCATGCAGTAGATCTATTGGTATTGAAGTATATATAGAATCTACTGTATATTTATAAAACATTTCAGTCAACTCTTTCATATTTCCAAGTGCACAGGGGCTTGTTTTTTTCAGGCAGAACTCGGATCCAGTGATTCGAGGCATGTGTCATATTTTTATTTTCTATACTTTTTGTCACAGTAAAAGCCTCAATGTGAAATCGGCAAGAGTTGAAGGGTGAAAGAGTAATTTAAAATACTGTGTTTTCAATGTAGCAAGAGCGAGCTCATTTGTACGTTTGACAGCACTATGTTTGACATTTGAAATTTCATGATACGTTTTTAGTTTTAAATTTAGGTTTGCGCTGTCAGTGTGATGTATCTAAATGCTATGTTTTAAGCCATCAAATCTACAGGTAACATGGCTCAACATTGAAAGTACACTATATATATTTCCCTGTTATGGGATCTCGAACGCTAAAGAAACATTCATAGTTTTCTCACTAATCACAGGCACATCTGTACAACATATCACTCACTTATAAAAGACGACTTTATCTTAAAAACAGGCTATCATCTGAGTATTTACAATGTCTGTGTGATGCCACACCCCTTGCAATGGGGCGAGTCATCGCAATAAACATGGCTGTCCGAAAACATGATGTCCGAAAACCTACTACCTGACAATATATATCCATTCTATCATGACAGACTGAACCATGCTCTTTGGTGTTCCCAAGTGAAGTGCTAAGGGTTGATGTTTTGATAAGATTGCTGATCTAATTAACAGCCTTGCAACAAAATATGTCACTTTTGTTATAGTTCATCTGAATAGGAGCTATATTAGAAACCGACCCGTGAAGATCAGGGGTGGAATAGGTCTTCAGCAACCCATGCTTGCCATAAAAGGCAACTATGCTTGTCGTAATAGGCGACTAACGGGATCGGATGGTCAGGCTCGCCGACTTGGTTGATGCATGTCATTGATCCCAATTGCATGGATTGATGCTCATAATGCTGAGTGCGGCGTTAAACAACAAAACAAACTATTTTAGAAACCCTGGACAACTCTCTTTTCTGGCGTGTATAATCGAAATGAAACATGACAGATGATATATATATGATATATATGTGATGTACATATGATGTACATATGATGTATATAAAGAGAATCTCACCTGAGTGTCTTTTGATATTTAATATATCAACACTCATTGATAAAAGTGGCAAAACTCCGAGGCTTCCGATTGTGAGATTTTATTTATCATCCAACATCATTCTTCCAAATTTTTCAGTTTGTAGACAGTAATAAGCAGTGTCAAAGTATTGCTAACCTTCAGTAGCAGAGCCATTATTGATCTAATTTGATTGTGACATCATGGTAACAATGACGTCACAATTGTCTGCAAAGCATTGTGATGCAATTACATTTGCAGCGATATCTACAATGTAGATATCGCCTGATCTCACCTGATGTACATAATTCAAATTCATTATGCGGCGCCCCCTGTCCTGTCAGATGATAAATGATGTATAAAGTAAACTTGAAATTAAAATAACTCAATATCAGAATATATTTCATCTGGTAAAATAATAGTTCCATCTACTACTTTTCTCTATCATTGCATCAAAATCCTTTTCCGTTATATTATTGGTTATGTTTTAACTGAATCACTGGTAGATTGTGTTTGATTTTTTGTTTTACGCCACTCTCAGCAATATTCCAGCTATATGATGGAGGTCTGTAAATAATCGAGTCTGGACCAAACAATCTAGTGGTTGATATCATGAGCATCGATCCACGCAATTGGGATCGATGACATATGCTTCAACCAGTCAGAGAGCCTGACCACCTGATCCTGTTAGTCGCCTTTTACGGCAAGCATGGGTTGCTGAAGACCTATTCTACCCCGGATCTTCATGGGTCTGGTAAATTGGGACAAAAACGTAAATTGATCTATTGTATATATGTCTATGATTGGGAGAATGGCAGCTGATTGCTGTTTCTGGTTTAGTTTATAAGACAATACACATGGTAATCTTTATCCCTGCATATAAAACAATGTCTGGCATAGCAAGAAATACAATCGAAATGGTAAATCTTCATGTCTAGTGATGTTTAATCGCTAATTTCACAATTTCATGGACAAAATTTGTTATTGCGTTGTTTTTTCACCTTGAGCAATACAATTTAGATTTTATACCAACAGGAAGTAGTTTGATGAAAGTGTATCCTTTACATAGGCCAACCACTTTCTTAAGAGTCTTTTCTGCTTCTCAAAATCTGGTTTATCTACAGTCATATATGGAAACACTTTTTATGCTAAACAACCACATTATTTCCTGGCAACAAATCATATTTCTATGTTCCAACATCAATCACTGGGGGAAAAAAGGAAACTTCAAGAAACTATTGACATTCAAAGAAAGAAGCCAGATATTCACAGAGACCAGTGACAGCTGAAAATTACAAAATATAATTTCTGTGTCATTTGAACATTCCTAATATTGAGAAAATAAATCTTACCATCATTATCATGAGAGGTAGTGAGGTAGTGGTTTCGTGCAAAAGTTAGCTCTCGTGATTCATTGTAAAACATTTCCACCCTAGGTGAAGTTTACCCTGCTAAATATGTTATAAATATTGTTGGAAAGAATGGTGTCAAGAATTAAGTGGATGAGGTGATATAGGGTTTAATATTGCGTTCAAGATTATTGCACTTACATAGCGACATGCATGCATGTGTGGGTGTGTTGGTGTGTGTGGCTGTGGCTGCTTGTACTAGTTTGCCGAGTATATAGTGCTAGCCTCACTGAGATACCATGTTGCAGTTTAACATGAATACCCCACTCAGACGCAATATACTGACTCTGAGCTGACCTTTCCTTGTTTTAGCCCCTTAGTGCCGAGCGTCAGGCTGGGTAACAACGGGTACCATCTTTTAACGTCTTTTGTTATGATGCGGCTGGGGATCGAACATCCAACCCTCTGCTCTCCGGGCAGACCTTCTATCTCAAGACCATCAGTAAAATGCATGTGTCTGTAGTTATCAAGGCTATCCACTAGGACTACTCAGACCCGTGGTTAGTCACATGATATATTGTTTAATGCTGAAAATGATCTAGAACTCCATGGTAACAATACAAGTCACTACACTGTAAGTTCACATTTCTTTCTGACTGTGCATGCATTCCTTCTGACTTTTATATGTTAAAAGATTGATAAAACTTCAGTCAGCTTCTGTGTAAGCATGACAAGATCGTTTTATGGTGTACCTAAATACTTTTGTCAGGGCTCTGGTCAAACAATTCCCAATCAAACATTTTGTACCCACTCATAGGACCTACAGCAGGTACCTGGGTACGGTCAGGTAGTAGGGGGTTGGGTAGTAAATTTGAACTCATCCCAGCCCTACTACGCACCCTGGCTAAAGGTAATAAACATGTCTTAGAAAATAAGGGACGCAGATCAGTAATTAACTGTAGACATGATAAACTAATAACCAAAATTATAGTATTATCATGGTCAGGGACAAATGGTGTCTCAGGATGAAAGTTATGCGACTGCAGTTTCAGGCCTAGTCAAAGAAAACCGTAATCAGTAAAACCCGCCACATTTTCCATTGATCACAAACACAGTATGTCACACTGACTGCCCTAAACAGAGCGCTCGCGCTTTGTGTTATATCAGAAATATGTTGTGTGATGAGAAGACTAACATTGTCTGATCAGTTTATCTGTTCTGCAGTCAGTTGTGAACTGCAGACTGCACAAGGTGCAGTGGAGAAACAAACCAAATTGCACCCTGCGTCAACACAGGTTTGCTTGGCAGGTTTTTAGAAACGGGAGTTATCTCCCTTACTTGACTCTCCCTGCTCTCAGGGGTCTCGTTTTGCCTGGTAGCGCTTGTTAACATGTGTGTGCCAGTAAGTCCTATAAAGAAGAGTTCTCTTGAGTCCCCTTGAATAAGTCCTACAGCTCCTTTAACATGAACTGGCGCTGCAATAGCTAGGGGCCATTAGCTTGGGATCCGAAGTTTGTCATGCAGGTTCCTTCTTTTGAAGACATCTTACCTTTTTCATATCAATGTGATTTTGTTATAAAATATTAAAGAAATCAAATTTTATAAAAAGTTCAAAATTCCACAAGGCACAGGGCTTAAAGTTTCTGCTGAATGGTCAATGCGACATTAAATTTTAACTCACTGAATGATCAAGTCAGCTTATGTTATGGTCTGTTTACCTGTGAAGATCTGGGTTGATGCATGTCATCGTGTCCCAAATGCATATATTGATGCTCATGATGTCAATCACTGGATTTTTGGTCCAGAGTTGATTATTTACAGACCACTGTCATATTATTGGAATATTGCAGAGTGAGATGTTAAACACCAAACAAACAAATCATGGCCTTGTTGTCTGGTGTTTGTTGTGCATCTAGTAGTTGAGGTGAGGTGAAATGGGGTTTAACGTCGCGTCCAAGATTATTGCACTTATATAGCGACGTGCATGCACGTGTATGTATGTGTGTGGCTGCTTGTACTAGGCCGGACTGATGCCGATTCATAGTGCTAGCTCACTGAGATACCATGCCACAGTTTAACATGAATACCCCACTCAGACACAGTATACTGACTCCGAGCCGACCAGTCCTTGTTTTCGCCCCTTAATGCCGAGCGCCAGACAGGGTAACAACAAGTTCCATCTTTTAACGTCTTTTGGTATGACGCGGTCGGGGATCGAACCCCGAACCTTCCGCTCTCCGGTCGGACGCTCTACCATTAGACCACGGAGGCGGTCTGTGCATCTAGTAGTATTTACACACATATAATGAGTTTATCATATAATGGGTAGTAGTTTTCTTGGCAGGATAAAGCCAAACGATATCTGTTGGGGTCATATATGAACAGAGATGCAAATATCAAAGGTCAAGTAGGGACTTCTTTCACTGTTTACTAACAAACATGGCATCGCCCCTGTCATTCAGCGATTGAGTCAGAACATACCATCAGGAACCTTGAGAAAATACAACGATAATTGCTATCATTCGAAAGAATAGTCTAATTTATTGTAAATCGGTGTCTAACTGTGATGTAGCTAAGGCATTTGACAAGTTTTGGCACCTTTTGGTGATATAAATTGCGAAACAATTTAGCGAGGACACTAGCCTTGCGAGATCAGTTTCTATAGCTGTGCTTGTAGGATTCTGAGGCTTGGAATCCTTTCCACAAATGATGACAGTTGGATTTGGCCGAAATGTCTGAATTGTTACCTTGCATCATTTTGTTGCTGTGTGTAGAGTAGCTTCCCTTTGATGGAGGGCAGTTATATTCGTGGACAGACCGATGGATTGCCGAAAAAGACAATTAGAAACAATTTGTGTTGTCAATTGTTGTTTTGCCTAAATGTAGTTACGCCACTGTATAAGAAACAGGTTTCATTTGGAACTGTATTGACTGTTGTCACTGTCCGACTGACACATCACTTACCTTCTGACGTAATATATATTAATGCACACATGCCAGGCAAACTTGCAGTGTTTAGTAATGTTTGTGAGACATGGGAAGAAACGTTTTGAACATAGAATTGAAGAGTGACATTATATGATAAATAGGTTATCGCGCTTGTATGTTTGGGGATGGTAAATATTGTGTATTAGGAATAAACACTATGTATTTAGCAGGATATTTACTGTCCCAAAACAATCACGTGATAACCTCTTTTTATGGTGTTTTTCCCCAAAAGCAAAGACATAACCGCGAGCATGTAACACTGGAAATACATGTTGACTGAACTGTGAAAGTTAATCCTGTTAATACACTGGGGAAATCCGGGGTAGAATAGGGCTTCAGCAACTCTTGCTTGCTGTAAAAGGCGACTATGCTTGTCATAAAATGCGACTAATGGGATTGGGTGGTCAGACTCACTGACTTGGTTGATGCATGTCATCATATCCCAGTCGCGTGGATTGATGCTCATGGTATCAATCACTGGATTGTCTGGTCCAGACTTGATTATTCAGAACCCCTTCATATAGCCGGAATATTGCTGAGTGCGGCGTTAAACAACAAACAAACCAAACCACTATCTGGGTATAAAAAACTGTTCATTGTGTGTCTAAACTTACATTTGTAATCTAATATATTAATTTTATTCAAAATTTAATTCCATATTCTTTTTATTATTGTTGATTGGCAGATCACACCAATTCAGTCATATTTGGAGCAACCACGATCATTGAAGCAAACCTTAGTTGCTAAAGAATGGATACATGTATCATAAATGCCATACTTTCACTCGTTAAAATACATATTTATGTTAGTTTGACTTATAAATGTCAGCATATTCTTGTCATGGCATGTCAGAAAGAAGCATCAAACGATGAGTCGTCAGACTGTACCATACAGAAAATATCTCCGACAACATACCAAAATACTACACTTAATATAAGGGTTATTTTAATTTTTTTAATTATAATTAAAAACTGCAACTAGAATAACTTGATATTTGAATATTGGTAAAATAATAGTTTCAGATACATTTTCTTTGATCATTGCTTCAATATTCTTTTACATTATATTTTTGGGTACATTTTGACTGATTTACCAGTAGATCTTAGAGAAAACATAAACCTGCTTGGCTTAGTGTCCAAGCCAATTACACACAGGAATCTTCATCCCTGCTGATAAACAATGCCAAGGAGAACAAGGAATACCTTGTACAATTTTAAATGTTAGAACAATCTTCATGTCTGGTGATGTTTTGTTCACAAAATTCACATTTTCGTGACCAAACCTGTTATCTCCCGTTTGTTCACCTGAGGTGATATCATGTAGTTTTTAACCTTGCATAATACTTGATGTATCTAGTGTAATGTACTGTATGTTTACATAATAAATTTAGAGCCTGGAATGAATCCATGATCATGTGGACAGTTGTCATGTTTGATGTATGAAATAACAGACACCCATAACTGCTCTTGATGGGCTGTAGGTAATATGAATATTTTTGTGCATCCCCGGGACACAATAAAAAAAAATGCTGCATGAGTTTATCTACATTTGTACGTACTGGACGCACATTTGTGCGTTGCGTAAAACTCTGCATTAGGACCTCATGAAGTCATGAACATCCTATTTATAATATCACTGAATCATCTGGACGGTTGAGACCGAGCAATGAACCCATGAAGTGGCCACTTCCTGATGGTAGGAATGTAACCATGCACCATGATTTCATGCAGCTACCAAACCATACACCATCACACATGGAGGTTCATCCTCATCAATATCTTAATGTTTTTATGTCATGTCCCCAGGACTTCATGGTTGTTGTAAAACTAAAAGCAGACTCAGTGGGGATTGTGTGTGTAGGATTTGCTACTTGGCAGTTCATGTATCATCTTACCCAGGCCTCAAAGTTGCGACTAAAACGGTCGCCAATATGACCTAAATTTCAATTTGTCTACTGTCTAAAATTGAGAGGTAGCCATATGACTACCTTGAAAAATATCTCGTGGCGACTAAATTCTATTGCTACACACATGTAGACACAAAAATAAACATGTCTGCTACTAACTGTACTTGCAAATAATTCCTCCTAAAGTCAACAATGAACCGAAATGCATAAATATTAATGTAATAAGTATTTTATTTTAGTTGATAGTTTATTGGATAAGCAAGGATATACCTATATATATAATCTAGTAACATAAATTGCATCATTGTCCAAGTCACAAATAACAAAACTCAAGTACAGTTTCCACTAATATACAACTAGTATTGTAGTATTGAGTAGTGCTATGACTTGTACATGTAATAATTATTTGATAAAAGATGATTTCAAATGCCTTTGGCTACCTACAATATTGGCTTGACTTCTTGATTTTGCCACTGTCTACCTGGGAAAAAAATACTTGTAGCCATATGGCTACTTGGTAAAGATTTAAACTTTGAGGCCTGTTACCCTGGTGGTGTGGTTCATTACTCATCACGACTGTCCATTGCTTTGCCTGGTCCATATTTGACTTGCTGTGGTTAAACAGGAAGAGCTTTTTGAAATTTTACATTATTGCATTGAATGTTATGTTAAAATACATCTGACTTTAAGAAAAACAAATAAAGAAACAACCAAAGTTTTTTGCAAAGTAATCGTATTTTTGCCAATTTGCCTACTAAGGGCACTATTTGGAAACGAGGTGACAATGCTCTTGCAAACAATATTAAAAATGCTTTTTGGTCAGTTACCATGAAACGTTTCTGCTTTTTACGAGTGGGAAATTTGATATACTGTAAGTGTATGTGGAATAAAATGAACTTATGGAATTAAAATGGGATTGCAGTAATTCAAATATAAATCACTGGTCATGACTTGTATGCTAAGCATCATCAGGGATGTGACATGGAATGAATGTTAATGATCTATACTCCACATGTCCTATATTAGGGGTGTCACGAAAAATCAAAATATCGATATATTGTTATTGGTAAGCACTTAATGTCAATAAATTGATTGTAAAATCAGTTTCCGATCAATAGTATCGATTTCAGTTAGGAATATCGATAGTTTCCATTGTACATGCAATGCTGTTCAAATTTGTTTTTCTTTTGATCATGAGTGGTAGTAATTTACACATGGTAATGTGGAAGTTTCTTTTTCTTAACTTATTAGGGTAAAGAAAAAACAAATCAGTCATAGCTCAAACTTTACTTTTTATTTGTTGTTATGGTTATCACATTCAAAGGAAACTTCAGTTCCAAGGTTCCAATTCAACTCTAAAATCCATCTAAAATGATACACTGAAAACTATCGATATTTATCGCAATAGTTGCTTGCAATATCAATAGTTATCACAATAGAGATTTATAGACCAATAGTCACCCCTATCCTGTATGATGGCCGCCATTGTCTCGCATTATTATACCCCCGTTTACGAAGTAAATCAGGGTTATATAGCGCTCTGTCCGTCCGTCCTTCCGTCCGAGCTTTTGTATGGCCCATAACTTTTTAACCATGCACCCTAGCTTCACCAAACTTTCTACACACATTAACCACAATGGGTACTTGTGCCTTTTGCTAGTTTGAAGATTCTGAACTTTTTTAATTTTTGCTGTTTCCATGGAAACATTAAGAAACATAAACTTTTAGGGTGGGTGTTTTGTACGGCCCATATTTTTTTAACCATGCACCCTAGCTTCACCAAACTTGCTACACACATTTACCACAATGAGTACTTGTGCCTTTTGCTAGTTTGAAGATTCTGATTTTTTATATTTTTGCCGTTTCCATGGAACATGTGGAATCATGGTGAAACATAAATTTTGGGTAGAGTTTTTGTACGATCCATGTTTACAATATTATGTATCCTAGCTTCAGCAAACTTGCTACATTAACCACTATGATTGTTTTTTATCTTTTATAAGATTCTGAAAGTTTATTCTTTTGCTGTTTTCATGGAAACATGATGGAATTTAGAAATTTTGATGACTGGTTTTGTATAGCTAATATATTTTCCAAAATTGTTTCCAAATATGTAGATCATCATAAGTATCTGTGCTTTGTGTTGGTTTGAATTTTTGAATTCTTTACCATATCTGTTAAGGCTAGATGGAAATTATTAATGTATTGATTTTCTTATATGATATTGTTCCATTTTTTATGTGTTTTTATATCAACAAATTTTGGTCCTTTTGATAATTCTTCTTATGTAACTCCTCAATCAAATTTTTATTCAAAGGTGTTCATGGTGACCTACTTCCTCGTAGTGAACACTGGTAACATGGAAGATTTGGGGGGGGGGGGGGGGGGGTCAGTTGTCACTGGAACTCAATCTTAGTTTTTAAAACATTGAAGTTAAAATCAGTTAGAAATATGTAATATTTAATTAATTAACAAACTATTTACTATTTGTTGCTGACCAGCGGGGATAACGGGGGTATGTGAGCTTTGCTCACTTCTTTCTTGTTTTGAAAGAAATGTAAATAGGTGTGCTTTAAGATTTTGCCTGAAATTGCCACATCATTTTTTTTTAACCAAGCAGTGTATTTTGGTCATCCCAGGGATGTCAGTGTATATCTTCTTTAGATGGGGAATATTGCTTTTGGACATAATAACCAGTCATGACAAGGGTCAAGGTCATGCTTAAAGGCATTTCCTGAAGAAAAGTTTAAATGATAGCTCAAAAAGAATTTCCTGTATGAATCATTATCAGATTGGAGTTTAATTCATGTCCTGGTATGGTTAATTTCAAAAACGTTTATGAAATCTAAACACAAATATAAGCATTAAACTGTACATATTTCCTATATGTTATGGACGATTATGTGCATCGTTTTGGTAATAGTGTGTGTCCCCAGGTCCAGTCTGCTAGAATCATCACGTAAAATGTTTGAAATATAATGAAATAATGTTAAGGGTCTGTGACAACATCTTGGGGCACGGGTGGCCCAGTCATCTAAGGCGCCACGATTCGCTGTGCAGAAACCTATGATTGTGGGTTTGAATCCCGGTTCGCCCTGATTATGTTTCTAGGTTTGTCAGCACCATACCCGTACTCGTGGGTTTCACCGAAGCGGTAAACATCTGAGACCTGCATCACTTCGGGCTTTCCTCTCACATTAAGCTGACATGCCCAGATATATAAACTGGAATACTGTAAAAAGCAGCATTAAACCCAACTCACTCACTCACTCACTCACTGTGACAACATCTGTCCCCAACAATTTTGTCAACACTGTCACATTGACTTGTTTGCAGAGTTATACCCACTTTTATTTAGTTACATTGCCATAGTTGGCACCGGCAACCTTATCGTTATGAATGGAAGGCACCATCTTCTTTATGCCATGTAACAGTAGGAAGAAGTATTAATCTATCTGATGTGAGTCATCACAGTATACTTTGAACATGACCACACTGTCATATGCTTGTTACTGCTTTCAAGACAGAGTATGAATTAGATATATATGTACTGTAAATAGAGTACATGGGCTTTTATCATACTTCCATGTCAGAATGATGAGATCTGATTGGTGCACGTGATCTTGATAAAATACTGTGGACGGTAATAAATTTCTCAGCAGGGGAATAAATCTCTTATACCCCACCACGAGCAATACAGGCTGCACATGGATTTCTGAGAGGCAGAATAAATCCCTTATAACCCCGCTTCAAAGTAAAATCTGCATGCTTTTCTAAAGTCAATGGGTATGCCAGTGGAGAGTGTCTTTTCGGGAAGACCTGAACCGTCTGCTGTATCGCAGTAGGCAGTTTATCCAAACCATTTCACATCAATATGGACAAGTACCTGCAGTGCGAGTTGGAAGAATCATTAGCTTACAAATCATTTTGTGCTGATTTTGCCGATTGAAAGTGTTCCTGTAGAAGATGTACATAGTAGCTACCCAGATAATAATCATATTTGTTCAAGGCATCATGAGCTGATGTGCCATGCCACTGTTTGATGACAGTGTAACATGGGGGACACTGCCATCTGCAGATGTTGTCCACTACTTCTTTTATGGTTTTACAGGACTTGGCTACATTACTTTCTATAGTTTAATAGTTGATCGTTGCACACTGGTATTGCTTTCTTAAATTGTATACTCCATGTCAACCTCCATCACCCAATAGTATGCATGGCAAAACATCTTAAGTAGTTATTTCATGTGCATTGTAGATGGTATTGTGCAGGCTTATTGTTATTTTGCATTCCGCAAGTTTTTTGCACTCCAGTTCTAGTTTTAGCTGTCGCCGTGAATAGCTGGAAAATTGCGGAGTAAAACAATATTCATTCGTTCATTCAAGTTTTAGCTGATGACCTTGTACGGCTTATATTTTGATATTTTCCATTAAAACTGCTACCAAAGAGCTGTGAACATATCACATTATTTTTTCTACAAGATTAATTTCATTGATAAATAATAATATAAGTTTAATAGGGTGAGGATTGTCAATTTTATTTATAAAACTGAATAATGGTGATTAACGGAGAAAACAGTATGCTTCTCTTCAGAGTCGTATATCTTTCGATATACGGTAGTACTAACAATGTGATTGAATACTGTAAGTCAATCAACATGAAATCTCCCCATACAACTGATCATTATTGCCATATATGTACTGTATGCAAATAAACCCCAGTCTTTGCCACCTAGCTGTAAGGGTCAGATCCTTCACAGGAAGCCTTGCTATCTGGAGGGCTGCAGAGAGCTGGATTTTAAAGGCGGATGGTGAAATTCACCTTCCTGTTATTGTTTGGATAACAGGAGCAGAGTTGAATCTATTGTGTAGTGCTATTAATGATCTTGTCTAGGTTACAATTTTTAGGCCTGCCACGCCCAGGTCTCATTGCAACCCCACCTGTTTAATGGCACTTGTTCCACAGTTGAAACATCTTTTGATTTACCAAACATTCCGTCAACTTGGGATATTGATGTCTCCATTCTGTCGCACCCACAATTCGCCATTTTGTCTGTTCATTGAGATATCTTGTTGGAATCATTTATCAATGTATAATCCACATGTAATTCGTTATTTGTTCTTGTTCAGTCTACTGCACTAATTTTTTTGAAGTCCTTATAAGGTTAAATCTACAGGTAACCTATCTCTGAATTGAAAACACAGTATATATAAGATATACTGAACAACAAAAGTTCCTGTGACATTGAATAAGATTTAATGCAAAGTTATGTTTTTTTACCAAGTATGAAACAATTTCTGTTTGCAACAGATTAAAGACTCCTGTAAGTGTTCAAATGGTTTAATTTGCCATACTGACTTCAGAAAATGCATGATTTCATAAAAAACCATGAACATACCAAAATGTCAATTTACAAATCAATAGCGTGTGTGTCCATCATATCTGCTGGAGCATGTTTTTGAAGTTCCTGGAGTGTCTCTGGAACACATGGTTGCTGTCGAAGGCGCCGATCCATCTCATCCCACATGTGCTTGATTGGTGAGAGATCAGTGGAGCGAGCCGGCAAGGGGATGACATTCACGTTGTTTTGTTAAAGAGAATCCTGAACCAGTCGAGTGATATGAGGCCAGGCATTGTCATGTTGAAAGGTAATGCCTGGGCCATGACGGCGCAAAAACGGTAGAACAACAGGGCCGATGATCTCGTCGCTGTAGCGCTGTCCATTGAGATTTCCCTCTACCACTATCAAACGGGTCCTCTGACTTGCTGTAATCCCACCCCATACCATAACGCTGCCGTCCCCGAACCGATCTTCTTCCATGACACATGATTGACGTAATGTTCACCTCGACGTCGGTACACTCGAATCCGTCCGTCGCTGTGGCTGAGGTGAAAACGAGACTCATCTGTGAATAGAACTTGTCCCCACTGCATGGCCGTCCAGCGCAGACGCTCTCTGCACCACTGTAGACGTGCTTGACGGTGGTTTCCTGTCAAAATGGGACGTCTGGAGGGTCTTCTGGCGACAATCCCTGCACATCTGAGGCCACGACGTACGGTTTGTGAAGATATTTGTCGAAGGCCAGGGATGCTTCTTACAGTCACTGTTGCTGGCTGGAATTGATGTAGTGAAATGCATGGGGCTTGCATAAAAGTCAACTTTTGCATGGAATGCATGCTTTTCTGTAGCAATTGCGTTTTTGTGACTTGATTCCATACATGTACTACAATATTGAAAACCAAACTTTACTTATTTGAAAAATACACTAAAATATTGGTGTCACAGGAACTTGTGCTACAATAGTCTTTGAATTTTAGCACCTTTTCATATCCTCTTGAAAAATAACAACGCAAAAGTGATTTTACATGTACATGTTATACGCCATTTAAATATTCAACAGATTATAATCGATTGTTCAAAATTGGCACATATCATTGTCATTGACCCAGGTTCCATTTGACACACATGGAACAGTAGATTTGCAAGGTGAAAGTCCAAACCTGAGTGGCATCATTATCCCTTGGAAGCAGTCAGATCCCGACCTGTGGCCTGGGGAATGTTCACCCAGGTTCACTCTAGAAGTGACATGTGGTCAACGGGATCTGGAAAGGTCCTGTGTCATCCTGTGTGTCTGATAACGGTTCCACAGTCTTGTTATTGTGCTCGGTGCTACATGGAAAAACATGGCTACAGCTGAAGATGATTCTCCTTTTTGACGATGACGTTGTTGCATTTGACTTCCGTCAGTTGTGGCATGTTTTTGCTGTTCACGTGCTGTAAGATTGTAATGGCATGCATATGAAAACCCAAGTGATGTTGCACGTGCATTTCACATTGGTGTGTTTCGGCTCCAGGTTCTCATGTGGTTGTGTTTTTGCGATATTTCCATCTTTTCACCAAATTTCTGCAGTATCTGATTCTTTCCACACAAATCAATTCCAATCCAGGTAGAAATGACCAATTCATTTTTGGAATTAATTTTGAATGGATGTTGGTAACACTCTGTCAGATATTAACGATTGTGTTATTTTTGCGTTACTTTTTTTGCAGAGTATATGTATCTTAAGATTAATGTTAGGACATGGTTTTCATGCTTAATTTTGATCACTGTTACTTGAGTGAAAGAATACACGACAGTAACATGAAACTGTTCAGTGTTGATTATGTGTTTTCTTTTGTTATTCAAACAAGGAAACAAATTGAACTTATTGCCTTTTAGGCCCTGACGTGTCCTTCCTTGTATTTGTTTTGAGTTATGAGTCAGCAACAAATTCTTTCAGCGTAAGCATTAGTTTTGGTTTTCGTTTCATTTTTCAAATCCTGATCTGTTGATGATTTAAATCATATTGTTGAGGAGAGAAAATAATAAAAACAAAACAAACATTGTTTAGGTTCATGTAACATGAACATTTAGCATAAACGCCACATGCTTCGCGGAAATGAGCTCGTGGCATTCGTTTCACGTGCAGAAAATGAATGCTGACACGTGATGCATTGCAATCGTCAGTGCAGGCTTTTCGTTCGTTGGAGCAAGACACACTTTACGGTCGTTGGCCAATATTCGTGGTCATCAGAAATTCTGAGTGTGTACTTGCTCCTATAGTTAACCATATTCACAGTGCAGGCTTTTCCTTCGTTGGAGCAAGACACACTTTACGGTCGTTGGCCAATATTCGTGGTCTTTATACAAACTAGTTGTTGTTGGACCAATATTCGTGGTCTTTGTATATACTAGATGGACCAATATTCGTGGTCTTTGTATATACTAGATGGACCAATATTCGTGGTCTTTGTATAAACTAGATGGACCAATATTCGTGGTCTTTATACAAACTAGTTGTTGTTGGACCAATATTCGTGGTCTTTGTATATACTAGATGGACCAATATTCGTGGTCTTTGTATATACTAGATGGACCAATATTCGTGGTCTTTGTATATACTAGAGGGACCAATATTCGTGGTCTTTGTATATACTAGATGGACCAGTATTCGTGGTCTTTGTATATACTAGATGGACCAATATTCGTGGTCTTTGTATATACTAGATGGACCAATATTCGTGGTCTTTGTATATACTAGATGGACCAATATTCGTGGTCTTTATACAAACTAGATGGACCAATATTCGTGGTCTTTGTATATACTAGATGGACCAATATTCGTGGTCTTTATACAAACTAGTTGTTGTTGGACCAATATTCGTGGTCTTTGTATATACTAGATGGACCAATATTCGTGGTCTTTGTATATACTAGATGGACCAATATTCGTGGTCTTTGTATATACTAGATAGACCAATATTCGTGGTCTTTGTATAAACTAGATGGACCAATATTCGTGGTCTTTGTATATACTAGATGGACCAATATTCGTGGTCTTTGTATATACTAGATAGACCAATATTCGTGGTCTTTGTATATACTAGATGGACCAATATTCGTGGTCTTTGTATATACTAGATGGACCAATATTCGTGGCCCTTAGAAACGTAAAGTGTTTACTTGCTCCTACAGCATTAGAAACTAACAGTTTCAGTCCACTAGTTCTTATAATGATAGCATATAGCAAAACCTTTAAAAATGGCAAAATTCTACTAGTCCTTAGGATACCTTTACTATTGGGCAGTTTGGCAAGGACTATAGGACTAGTGCCAATTTCTAACCCTGTCCTATAGATAGCTATTCATTCCTGCATTTGTGGTCATGGACCTACCATAGTTTTCCCATATTTCAATAAGAGATTCACATTTAGTTCCCAACATGTCATAAAAAGAGAATCACGTTTAGTTCCCCATATGTCACTGGAAGAGAATCATGTTTAGTTCCCCATTGATCGTATAATTTCAAGTGGAGTAGAAGAGACGAAAGGTAGACACGTGAATGTCGCCTTCCACTGCGCAACACATATACCTTAAAGGTACATTAACACCAATACATCTACTCAAGGCTTATTTCAGTCATTGTTGATCCGTTCACATGGTACTATGGTTAATGTAAGAAAATTGGTTTAGGTAAGACTATGACCAATAGGTCTTTTGGGAGAAAATGGAGTAGGTCAAGTTTTATGATCAGACAAATAGGTAGGGCTGGCTCTCGATATAGATCAGAGAGATCGATAATCGTGAACTAAATACCGATCAATTGTTGATAAATATCGAATTAACTTTGAGCAAATATGCAAAAAGGTCCTAAAGGAATCAACATATTTCACCTGATTGGTGAGTTGTGACACTCTGTGGGCATTTCAGATATAACAAAAACAGCGTTCAGAACATAATTTAGAAGCATCCATAAATAAAGACCTAAATATTTGTGTTTTAATGGCTAAGGAAGTGTGAAGTAATTCATATTTAGATCTGGTAAGGATTCCACTTAGCTGTAACTGCTGCCATGTTGCAAAGGTAGTTTCAGGTGACAGGTGAGAGTTGTGTAATGTGTCGTACATTTTGTATTGGAATATTCTGAAACAACATAGATCCGTATTTGATTAAATATCAAGGTCACAGAATAAATTTGTTTGAATTACATTCATTTCTAATATCTATTTATTTGGCTTATTTCTTGGCAGCTCAGTCATCGATATTAAGGTTATATAAAGTAGGGCTGGGATTGGTAACTCGGGTACCCGAGTCGGGTGGGTACTGAGTAGGACCACCCGGACCCGTGGTTAGTCACGTAAGATATTGTTTCATGACAAAAAATCACTACATAACTAAATGGTTACACCACAATTTTAAGTCTCTAATGTTCGCATTTCTTCATGACTATGAACACGTTCCTTCAAACTTAAATATGTTTGAACAAAGCTAAAACTGTAGTCAACTTCAGTGTATGCACGACCACATCGTTTTATACATGTATCTAAAAACAGTCTGCCAGGGCTACTGGCAAACTATTCCCAATCGGACATATTGTACCTATCTCTTGACACAAACAGCGGGTACCCGAGTAGGGTCGGGTAATAGGGGTGTGGGTACCTGGGTAGTAAATTTGGACTCGTCCCAGCCCTAATATAAGATATAAATAGGTTTTTAATCTATTTTTATGACTTTGTTTACGGATGTAAATGCCAATGCAACATTTCGCTGTTACCATTGGAAGCGGGTAAAAATCTGAAAAACGATAAATTTTCTGATGATCAACTAGCCAAAATAAGTGTCCTTAATAATTTTTCTCTTGGAATTGGAGAATACGATACTTGAGAAGTACTTTCTTGATCAACGCAGTACATTGATGTGTTTAATTATTTAAATTTTGTTTTTATAAATAACTAGCTTAATCCGCGAGGATGTTCAACTCTGTTACGCCTCACAAAATGAAAAAATAATTTTAATAGCGCTTGGTTACTGTGATACATAAAATCATATTCAACAATTCACCTTTGGTGTGAATACAATTCAATGTGAATACAGTAGAAACTGGTTACATACAATGTGTGACTGGAAACTTGTAAGTGCTTCCTACAAATATTTGTATATACTACAAAGTGAAATACTTGAAAGATGGTTTCATAAATATGTTAATTTTCTTCTTTTGTTAAAAAATTTAATCATAAATCCTAACTTAACGTTAAAACTCATGAAAAGTTCAAGGTTTTTGGTAATGGTCAAAAGAACTTATCTATTGAAGAAGCCCGATGTAAACAGAGTTGAGTTTATTGTAATAGAGTTGAAACTCAATGCTATGTACCAGGTAGCATAAAATAACAACCTTTGCCTCCCTTTGAGATAAAGTGAAGAAACTGTATTGTGTTATTTGTGAGGAATTTGGAATTCATGCTTTATATGATTGTTTGTTGTTTAACACCACACTCAGCAATATTCCACCTATATGACGGCGGTATGTAAATAATCGAGTCTGGACCAGATAATCAAGTGATTGACATCATGAGCATCAATCCACACAATTGGGATTGATGACATGCATCAACCAAGTCAGCAAGCCTGACCACACAATATTGTTAGTCACCTCTTACAGCAAGCATAGTCGCCTTTTACGGCAATCATGTGTTGCTGAAGACCAATCTTCATGGGTCTCATGGTTTATAAGCCAGTCACTGTGGTTATGATATACAGTAGTAGGTCTACTAATGTCCAACTCTTTCTTAGACACTGAAGTAAATAAGCACAAAAACTGCAAAAATAACTTTGTTTTTTTTACATCAAACAGCTTTTTTTTAAAAAAAGAACGAAGCTATGTACTGGCAATAACTATCTATATTGCCCACTCCCTTACATAGTGAAATAAATTAGAATGAGATATTTAAGAAATAAACGACGAGTGGGAGTTGTTTTATTGTACGATAAACAAAGACCACGAGTCGTTTATTTCTAATGAGATCAACATTATGTACAGATTCTTGAAGGATATTGATAAAAGTACAAGCTTTAAACATTTTTACCCTATATTTAAATAATGACTCCCTCAATAGAATCCAACCTCGGCAATGTCGGACAAATCCATTATATGCACAGGTGGGTATTTCCTGCATCTTCTCCAATCCTCACGTCAGTTTCCTGTACCTTTTCTCCCGATTGGCCTATCTCTCCCACTTTTTGATGCGATTGTTCAGCCATCACGATTATCTGCATTACCCAGCTACATCTTTGGGGAACAACTCACTGGACACTCCCCTCTCAAAAATAACGTTGTCCAATATACGATGTCATCAAGTTGTGAGCGCATGTTCGAATCTCCAGAAGTGATGTCATCATAGAACATGTTTTATCGTGAAGTAAAACATGCTTCGTTCTTCATTGTTCTTTGCGATTTATTGTGTAGCTGTCTTATATATATCTATAAACAGTGTAACAGACTTGAGGATGAGAAAACATCCTGTATTTACCAGAGACATCTCAATGTCGATGGAATGAATATTTCACATAAATGTGGCATATACGAGGGGCGTTCAATAAGTTTTGCAACTTCAATATAAGACCAAGTCGCAGATTATCTTTTGCACTTTTATTTTTCAATATAATCTCCATTCACCTCAATACACTTATTCCATTTGTCCTTTAAGCTTTTAATACTAGTCTGGGCTGTAGGGTGGGTTATTTAACTGTACAGCCCAGACTTAGCCCCCAGTGACTATTTCCTGTTCCGGCAAATGCCATCTGCCCTACGTGGAAGGCGCTTCCAGGATGACGAGGACATAAAGGCTACCACTGAGGCGTGGTTAGATGGCCAATCTGCGGATTTCTATGAAAGTGGTATTAAAAGCTTGAAGGACAAATGGATAGTTTGGACCATAAATACAGACATTAAACAAAAGATTATAAAATAATTATTTTAGAACTCTCTGAAGATGTCATAAAGAAAACAGTCCTTTTTCCATCGCAAAATTGGACACAGCGCAAGTGATATCGAAGTTGTCAAATGTTAACATATGACAAAATAATGATCTGTCTGATACAGATATGCAGACACACAATTTGGATGTGCAGCCTAGATCTAAACCTAGTAGTGGGACACAGACATCTTCGGTTTTAGGCATGCGAAGTCAAGATGTTCAATTTTCAATCTGCACGGATTGGCTAACCTGTTGACTGTAATGTATGTTATGTCAAAAATATGTCAAAAGTGGGAAGATGCGTTTAGGACTGGTCCAAAACCTTTTCGTTAGTGAAATGATCAAGATTAATTGTAACATCGTTTTGAGGTGATTATGATCATGTATTACGGTAATTCTAGTGCCTATCAGGCAGCTTGGGTTCTATACTTCCCAAGGAGTTGAGAGTGATTCTTGATTGACACTGATCCAGTGACTGGGGTAATAAGAGTGCTTTGAGAATGCCTCTGACCACATGCTGACTGGAGTGGAAATACTTGCAATGTACATGATGTAAATGGCCTATTATTATTGTTTTAATTTTCCAGCAAAGAATGTGTTGCAGTCAGCTATTAACTGCAGCCTGCAGTGGAGAAATCCCCCACAAAATCATACGCTGTAATTGTGTTGTGCTGAGAGCATAACATTGGGGCATTGACGCACTGACGCAGCTTGCTATTAACTGTTACAAAAGTAATATCACAAACAGGATGTGCAGTGAAAGGGCTTATTCAATATTTTTATTGCAGAAATACTGACAGTCTACAGGCCTGTATTTTATACCTTTGTGTAAAGTAATTGTATTGAAATCATTTTAGTGCTCCTGACTGACAGGCCACTGAGCTCATGACATTGTCAGTCAGTTCCTCAGAAAAGATATAAGCTGAAACTTCATGTGCTGGTTCCCACCAATGACTTTTGAATCAGATTTACAGTATGGCCGCCCCACAAGAGTATGAACGACACATTTTGATATTCAACTGCTTCACGCGAGACTATTCTTGAAATGACCTAACACTGACAGACTCCTTCCACAGACCTGAGGTCATCTTCCTGAGGCAAGGGTGTTAACTGACAACAAAAGTCCAGTTTCCATGCTTGACGAACTTCGCTGGGATTTCGTGGCTTGAACGTAGTGGTACCAGTGGCTGTTATGTCCCTCTCATTGACTAATCAGATTCCACCTCTCATATCTCTTGCATTTGCTTTAAGCAAAAAGGATAATCAAGATCTATACTGTAATAAAATGCAAGTGCATCAAATCATTTGAGCACCTTGATTTAAAACATAAACATATTTGGAAAATATCTGTAGATGCCCAGTTGACGGTACACATGCTTTGCAAATCCTGCAGTCGATCAGAATCTGCACGTTGAAATCCATGTTTACGAACCGCATGTCCAGTTCTTTCGGCAATTTTGATTGGACAAGGCATAGACTCGTTAGTCCAGCCAAAATGTAACCATCGTAATTCCAGCTTAGTTCAGCATGAGTGGAACCTCTATGTTTACAGTCATTAACATTGCAACTCCATTGCAACTCCATTGCCTTGGAAAAATGACCTAGGTGTTGTTTCTGATCATTTGGACTCATTAATCTTGAACTCAACAATTCAGCATATTTGGCAAAGGAGAGATTGAATGTCATTGCTACGACCCATGCCAGTGAGCAAAATTATTGATTTACTCCATGACTCGACTGATGGGGACACTCTACAGCAGTCTATGAATTTACCTCATTGTCTACTTGTCACATCCAATATTTTTTCTTTTACCAGGTGCAAGACCAGAAGATGGAGTTCCGAATATGACAGTCATCAGTGATATTGATGAAAATGGTATCAATATCAATTTGAAAACAAGATATCAGAAAGACAAGATTTATGTATCCTTTTGGACCACAATGGATCAATTAAACATGTGGTTGTAGTCATATTGATAATAATATTTTTGCCTTTTTCTCAGCCATTTATACAAATATTATGAAATTTTTGATGCAATAAGTATGTAGTGTGTAATATAATGATACATTTTTGGGGTGTTTTGATTTCTTCCCTCCTCTCTCTCTCTCTCTCTCTCTCTCTCTCTCTCTCTCTCTCTCTCTCTCTCTCTTCTCCTCCCCCCCCCCCCCCCCCCCCCCCCCCCGGATGTAATGCAGGGGGGAAATAGTCATCATCGGGTCCATCTATCCGTCCGTATTTTGTTTCCTGAGCATAACTGAAAACCGTAAAAGAATTTTCGGTTATACCACTGAAATGACTAACAAGAAGTCGACATCGGCCAATTAGAAAGCAGCTTTTTTTAGCTTTATAATTTCAGACTTCACTTGAAAAATATGTTGCCACACTACTCGATTAAAATTTTGAAAACTGGACGAACGAACATTCCGGAATGTCTAATATATGGTTGATATTGTATGGCAGTGTTTACCAAGTACTGTGCAACGCCTCTTCCGTTCAACTCTTACTTTCAATATCTGGTAAGTGATGCTTTGATTGGTTGGATGAAAGGTCATTCTGACATGACCCGTAATAGGATGTTTAGCGATAGCGAGATCTAAGATATGATTTTAATGAGATTGGGACATTCATGGATTCCGTGTTTTCAGCTCACCTGGTTTAAATACAAGTTAGCTTGGCTTGTTTGTCTGTCTTGCATTGTCTGTTGTAAACATTTTCAACATGGAAAGTACTGGACCAATGAAGCAAAACATTTCACATGGATGATACCTAGATTAATTCAAATTACAAAGTACAAATTCAATTTTCAGTATGGTCATCATGGCAACCATATTGAAAAAAACCTTCTATTGCTATTTTATGACTTATGAAATAATGTATATTTCAATTGAGCTAGATTAGATGCTACTGGACATAGGTGCCTTGCATTGCTCTCTAAGTGGGACTTGTCCATCAAGTACCGGCCTGGGAAAGATGTTGATGCGGATACTCTTTCCCGACTTTCAACTCCATCAGATCCCTCAAAACTGGACCAGTTTACGAGTGGACTCTGTTAAGGCCATCTGCAATGCGTCCCCTACACCTATCTATCTACATTGAGTCTTTGTGTCTCAGCCGATAATGATGGATGATCATGGCAATCTGATGATCATTGATGATAAGTGTGAAGGCAATGTTAGAGAATGGAGGAGAGCTCAGGGTAAGGACCAAGCCCTGGCTACTGTCATTGGACACAAAAGGGAGAAGACAAGGCGCGACAGAATACCGTTTACAGATGTTGCCAATCTCACAGCACTTGTCAAGCTTTATCAAATGACCATGAAGGATGGAGAAAAGCGGGATCAGGTGGTTCTTCCAAATTCTGCGCCACGTCATGCATTACGATCACTCTGATAATTTTGGACATCTAGGAAGGGATCGGACTATATCGGTAATATATGAGAGATTTTATTGGCCTGGGATGATTTGTGATATTGAAGCACACATACAGAACCGTGTAACTTGTTTATGGAGAAAGACTCCCAACTGCTTGAAGATCACCATTGGTTGGCATTGTAACATCATAACCTTTGGAGCTTGTATGCATTGACTTCCTGACCCTGAAATCATTGAAAGGTCAGCAACACATTCTCGTGGTGACAGATCATGTTGGATCATTGGTCCATGCTTATAATTGTACCGGGCATGATTCAACAGAGTTGTCCCCCTTCTTCCTGATGGACGGCTCCCTCGTTTGCTGGTGGATGTAGCATGTTGGTCAGACATGGAGCCAAGTAAGTCAAGTCCATCAATAAGTAGACAAAGGAACTTCAGAAATGACTCTTGTTAGGCGTATGACACTGCTTTTGGTAAGCTATTAAATCACGCAGTAAGCAGAAGTACTACAACCAGAAGACTAGAGCGGCTGTTCTAGCATTAGGTGACCGAGTACTTGTGAAGGTAGAGGCTTTTGATGGTGGACATAAATTGGCCCTGCTGCATCCATCCATACGAGTGTATACAGTTGTTGAGGAGCAGGACGAAAGTGCACATTACACAGGAACTTGTTACTTCCAATTGGATCTTTTCCACAGCCTGAGAACCAAGAGGAACCAAGAGCCACCTCGGCCTAGGAAAGGACATCCTACACAACCAGCTCCAATGCCTAAACCAAGACAGATATTGGCGTCAACGGCAACAACCGCATCATTGGCATCAACCCAAATTTGATTTGGGCCTCCACCCCTAAATTCAGTGCCCTGGGCTTCCTGATTGCTTCAAACCATCATTTCAGTTGCTTTGACCAATTGTGGGCAACCAATCCCGAAATGACAAGAGGTCCTATTCTGGAATAATGCCGAGAATATATGTAAATATTAGGGCTGGGATGGATAAGTCAGGTACTCAGATCAGCTGGGTTGCGTAGGACCTGGGTACCCACAGGACAAGTAACACATATACATATAATCTGGTACATTACTGGTAACCAGTGTATACAAGGGCTGGTCCAAAAGTTCTAAGCCTGACTAACTTTCAACTATGGGCCTGAACAAAGTGACCTAGTCAATGTAGAACATTGTTTGAGTAGTTCATGGCAAGTGTATTTGGTCTGTTGAGGCTGTTTGTATATCAGTGACAGCCAGTTGAACGTGATAGGGGTCCAAATGGACACAGGAATGGAAAAGAATGAGTACCGAGCAGTCATCAAGTTTTTTTACTTTAGAGAAGCGTACTCCCTAAGAAATTCATGACTGCAAGTGACAAGTGTATGGGGATAAGTGCCCTAGCTATTCCACTGTTGAACGTTGGGCAGCTATGTTTAAGGTTGGGAGAACAAGCCTTGATAATGACCCTAGGTCTGGACATTCCTCAGCTTCCATCAATGAAGATTCAATTAAGGAGTTTGAAAAACTTATACTGTCATATAGACGTATTACCATTGCTGAACTTCTTGAAGACACAGGTCTAAGCCATGGATACATTGAAACTATTATTCATGAACATTTACAGATGAACAAGATATCTGCTCGTTGGATGCCAAAGTTTTTGAAATTCTGATCTTAAGGAAAAAGAACTGACAATGCCAGAGAAAATTTAGAGGTAATTGAGGAGGATTTTGTCAAATTAAAAAGGGATTAGTAATGGGTGATGAAATATGGGGCTACCACTATGATCCCGAGTCAAAACGTCAATCCATGGAATGGCACCATTCAACTTCTCCGGCCCAAAAGAAATTTTAGTCTTCAAGATCAGTGCAGAAAGTTATTGCAACTATGTTCTTGGATGCAATGGGTGTGATACTTGTTGATTACTTAGAAAGTCAAAAGACGATTACCGGTGCCTACTATGCAAATTTGCTTCATCGCCTGAGAGATTCTATCAAAGAAAAGCTGTGAGGAATGCTGACTGAATGAATGAACACCTTCGTGGAAAGCGCTATGAAGACAACGATGGCCTCAAAGCTGCCGTGAATGCGGTTTTCGAAGGTGGCTTCAGAAAACTTCTTCCTGACTGGAAGTAAAAAGCTTCACTATCTATATGAGAAGTGTATTAAAAACACTTTCACAAATGTTTGTTTTATTTGTTAGGCTTAGAACTTTTTGAACAGCCCTCGTACAGCAGCCCATTACCAGACAATGTAACTGAGTTTCTCTCGTTCTAGGAGTAAAACATGCCGTGCTGGGGTTTGTCAACAGGACACTTGTTTAATAGCAGATGCAACATGTCGAAGGAACCATCACAGAAGCCATTATCACAACCTACCAGCCACTCCAAAAGCTCTGAATGAGATACTTATCACAATGACACCAAACCATCACAGAAGCCATTATCACAACCTACCAGCCACTCCAAAAGCTCTGAATGAGATACTTATCACAATAACACCAAACCGGATCACTGTCTGACATCAACAAAGGAGGGTTATGTTATAATCAGGACGATGCTATATGCTGCTAAAAGCTCTGATTGATTTATCTAAGTTTTATTCATATTTCCTGCATGTGGCAGCCAAAGTGGGGTGAAAAAACAGTTAGTAATATCAATATTTCAATATCAAATGTGACAGTTATTTAAGCCTTTGTTACTACTGGCCCTGAAAAAACATTGGTAATAGTTATAACCAACATTTGGCGTCCGCCTGGAGAGCGGAAGGTCTTGAGTTCGATCTCTGGCCGCGCCATACCAAAAGACGTGAAAAGATGGTACTTGTTGTTACTGTCTGACGCTGGGCATTAAGGGGCTAAAACAAGGACTGGTCGGCTCGGAGTCAGTATACTGTGTCTGAGTGGGGTATTCATGTTAAACTTTGGCATGGTATCTCATTGTGCTAGCACTATAAATTGGCATTAGTCCGGACTAGTACAAGCAGCCACACACACACGCATGCACACACACACACGTCCTTTAATAACACGTGGAATAATCTTGGACGTGACGTTCAACCCCATTTCACCTCATGGCATCGAGTCCGAAGTAAGCATCGGGAATCAGGAGAACCTACAGGGATAATGGTTATTATCAATATAATACAGCCAAAGATCTATGACAAGTTTTATGACCTCTTTCCTGCACAATTTCTTGAAATTAAAGGAAGTAACTCTTTGGGTGTCAAGGAAATGGAAGCCTCAATTTGCAAACGTGTGTTTTCTATTGCACTGATTTTGATTTAACTCACTAGGGATGTTTTACCACCAAAATGTTAATCCCCGGAGAGCTACAGCGCCTTGTCTCTGTTTTTAATATGCTGTATGCTGTTGGGAATGTATGCTCTGTGGTATATCTATTTTGATTTCAACTTCCTGCACTGGGGGACTGTTAAGTGTGTTCAGCAGAGGCAATTTCCTCGTTGCCGTATACAAGTACATTCGTCTTAGGTCAAAGTAGTGTGTAAACTAACACACTGTGCAGACGTTTTACACCCTACTTTGGCGAAAAGAACAAGGGACTTAACCACATCTCTGTTTCTTACATAATATGAAAAAGGCATTTACAAATTAATTCACTTCCATACATATTCGCTCAAGTCAAATAATACGTCATGCAGATCAGAACTGAGATAAATGTTCTTAATTGAAATATAGCTACAAGCAGAGATAGCTGGCTTCAAGTGGCAGTACATGGAGGTCCATTTGCATGTCTTCTGTTATTGTTATACACTAAACAAATATACTGCACCAAACTTCTACATATCATTATGTCACTTAGGTTTTGGAAATAAATACGTCTGGTCTTATTACATCCTTCCTGCTTTTAGAAAACTGTGTTAGAGGTGGAAACAGAAAGTGTCATTGCTCTATTTCGGTTGATTACAAAGTTATTCCCACTTGCGGGATTGAAATATGCATATGACAGTTAAGCATATACCCGTACCATTTGAGCGTGTCCAATTTAATAACGTCATGATATGTAATAAAACTTCCTGTTTTATCAAGGTTAACAGGTACTTCAAAGATCACACTTCCCGCCTTTTATGGCAGTGGGACAGCTCACTGGCATCACACTAACTTCAACCATGCTACCAGCATCATGTTGTATGTTATTAGGATGTTATCAGTGTTTTTCCAAGTTACAGAATACCCCTGATCCATTGCCTTGGTCGTTAAGGGAGGGCAAGGGACCTACAGATTGTCAGAGTACAGTCTCTTTCTTTCAAACCCCCTGTTACCCCAATGCTCAACCATATAATGACATCATTATTCTGGGTGGGACCCTGGTGTGGAAGGGTCCAGGGCTCGATCCCTGGCTGCATCATCATGATCATACCAAAAGAGGTGAAAAGATGGTACTTCTTGTTACCCTGTTTGGCGCTCAGCATATAGGGGCTAAAACAAGGACTGGTCGGCTCGGAGTCAATATACTGTGTCTGAGGGGACATGGTTTCTCAGTGAACTAGCACAGTATAAAATCGGCATTAGTCCAACTGCTAGTACAAGCAGACACGCAAACGTGCATGCATGTCGCTATATAAGTGCAATAATCTTGGATGCAACGTTAACTCTTTTTCAACTCACCTCCCCAAGCTGACGCACTGTAATATATTTGAAATAATGTTCAAAGTGGCTTTAGTCCAAACTCATTGTTATTCAGGTGAGCTTCAGAGCCATTTTTTGTTCTTGACAATTTCCTTGACAAGGTAACAGACATTTACTGGATCCATCCTGGTGTCAGTCAACCCTTACAAAGACATCAAGATATATGAACAGGTATGTTGTCTGTCGAGTCTTTAGTCCTCGTCCTCAAGTTCATAAAGTTTTGGACCCGTGAAGATTCCGGGGTAGAATAGGTCTTCAGCAACCCATGCTTGCCGTAAAAGGCGACTATGCTTGTCGTAAAAGGCGACTAACGGGATCGGGTGGTCAGGCTTGCTGACTTGGTTGATGCATGTCATCGATCCCAATTTGTCCAGCACCTGTTGGTGTCTGTAAACATATTACTTTCAGAAGCTGAAACTTCACATGCTTGTTCCCACCAACAATGACCACATGGCAGCAATATTAAAAAGGCTTTAATTCCTCTGAGTATCCTACCTCAGTTACATCATAGCCACAATTCCAGCAATTTGGCTCACACGAATAAACATTGATTTTTAACAGATGTCCTCTTCACTGTCAGTCATCCCAACAAGTTGTTAGGTTAACCAGCACTGTCCCATATCCCAGCCAGGGAGGAAGGATGTGGTGTTGCATTGTGATGGGGTTCGTGAACAACCCCTACACCAGTTCCCACCTGGACCCTCGCATGATCGACTAGGGTCGCATCCAAGCCAACCTCAACCACTGCTTTGGTAGCTAAATGGATCGTTGTTTAGAATCTAAAGTCGGAATCTATCGCCGATCTACAACAGGCTGTGTAGGACATGTATCTGAGGCCAGTAGCTTGGGAGAGTGTGAGCCTACTGGAATAATTCTTCCTGACTACTCATTCCTGGAGCTCACACTGGATCTCTACCATCTGCTCCACAATCTTTTGCCCCCGATCTTCAGTACTCTGCAAAGGGCAATCTCTCATGCACCAAATTGGATGATAAGTTGCCGCTGCTGTCAATGAAGCGGTCAACTTTAAAATATGACACATGGGTCTCCATTTTTCTCAACCACCTTCTATCAACACAACTTTTAGTTATGTCAGGTCACCTTCAACTAGCATGAGTGCCCCTAAGAAGAGAAATTCAAGGACTTGGAATCGATCAATCACCTGATGGCCATTACTCAACCATCTGTTTTCAAAATGTAACGAAATTTGGTATTAGTGGTTTGTAGTGTGGCTGAATGAGGGAGCTGGACTTTGGCTTGTATAGTTCTCCATTTGATCACATCATACATGTTCAAATCTTTGGAAATAGTGCATCTTTCTTGCATATTTAGAAACATTGTGGAAATTTAGTTACTTGTTTTATATTTGTTATTACTTTTGTCCTCAGTATTTATGTAGAAAATATTTGAATATCAATGCTGACAACAACTTTTGTTAAGTGGCTGTCAATTTTGACAATGTTAATTGTGGACTACATAGCCAAGTGAGCAACAGTGCTCTGGCACTATATTGTGTTAATACAACGCCTCCTTTTAGGCAATTATCATTCTTAGAATTTTTCTCTGGAACTTCTTGATAAGAAGGCGTTGATTGAAATTGGTGTTCCTGCATTACCACAACTTGACACAAATTTGTTGAAAGTATACAAATTTGATATTTGTTGTGTGATTAAACCCTTCTATGCTAGACCATAACAAATTAAGGTTGAATCCTGTTGCTGTAGGATATTTCCTATAATGTCCCACAATTGGTATCTTATTATTCCTACTCTGCTTTTTGTTCCCAGGAAAATGTCACTGAATACAGCAAAAAGAAGATAAGCCAGGTTGAGCCTCACATTTTCGCAATAGCAGAGGCAGCCATCCAAAACCTTCAAGAAACGGACATCAACCAGTCTTGTATCATCAGTGGGGAAAGTGGAGCTGGCAAGGTCAGTACAATTATTGTGGATGGGATAAAGTCCTTGATATGCCTTTGTTGTGATCCTATTGTTTCCAGATGAACTTTTTAAGTAGCTAGAGCCATGGGGTGTTCTGGCTTGATAACAAACGGAACTTGGCATGATATTTTTTAACAAACCAGAAGTAAATTTATTCGTCTGTCAGGTGCTTGGTGGTGTTTTATGAGTTTTGGAGATATTGTGTTTTTGTTTGATATTGGTTCAGAGATGTGGAATACCTATTCTGCAAAATATGATTATGTCTGATATTATTTCACAACTTAAATCGGCCAGAATGTCATGTGGGCAGTAATACATTTTACACAATGTCACTTTGATTTTAATCCAGTGCTTTTTGATTTGGAACCAGATTTTGAGGTTTAACTAGATCAACTGTAATATTTCTGTCAGCTGTGTCACGTGCAAGTGTAGACACAAGAAATGTGGACAATTTAAGGATTGCTTATAGTAAAAATATCCTGTTTCTGGCTACCAGATTTGCATACTAATGCTTTTTTTGTATGAAGGAAATGTACATAGATTAATGCACAAGCGAGTGTGTTGAATTAAATTCACTGACCAAACGGCAACCCATTCTAAATATAGATCAAAGTGAAGTTTGTGTATTGATATCCTGACCCCCTTTGATTGTAAAACCAATCACACCTTTAAGCAGTGCCCGTATGAAAATAGTGACCAATGAATAGAAACATTTCGGCACTATTCAAATAACTGACAATAATGCCTCTTGAAATTGCATTTTATCAAAGCAAATTTATGATTAAATCAGCGTTTAAATATATAAACTATATTTTATGTAAAACCATCCTGATTTCAAACATCAATAATGCTATGCAAAGATTACTGGAGTAGGCTGGAGGTCAGTTTTTTTTGTCAGGTTTGAGATTGATCCATTAAACTAGGACAAGGAAGTGTGGCAAATTATTACAACATAGAAAAAAAATAAAATATATATATATACCTCAGATTGTGTTAAGATAAAAGAAAAATGGTCAAGTCTCAACTTTACGTTTTGCTATCCTGTCTCCTCCTACACAGCCTACTTCTTTTCTGGTGCACAATCCCTATCCTGTCCACCTCATTATTGTGTCATTCACCATAGAAGGACATTCTTACCATCCCAGTAACCCTTAACCACAAGGGTATGTAAGGGAATGTGTTAACTGTGGTTTGTCTATTGTCAATAAAGGTGGGGTGAAAAAAGGAAAAAACTCGAAATGAGGCGAGTACACATGAACTGTCTACTTACTCATCACCCGATGAAGCACTGATTGGAAAGTAAGCAATGCATCTACATTTTGATACTTGGTCATTGTCAAATGAATTGGAAGGATTCATGGAATCCCCAACATTGATGTGCAAGACCCACCTCATAGAAGACTGCCACAGATTGTGTGAACAGCATCAGACAACATGCTCAACTTGTGTTGGTGACTGATGCAACTTGTGCACTACTCATGGAGGAGACTTCAGCTGCCGAAGTAACAGTGGATTGATGGTCATGACAAATTTGCCGTGAAGAAAACTAGACTGCCTTGTACCCTGTGTTGTGTATCTGAAAGGCGAGAATAATTGTTCACACTTGTGTCAGTTGTTGCAACGTTGTTGTCTTACAACTTTTATATCAGGTGTGTACATGCACTGTAGTAGTTCTTCAGTTTGTCAATGGTAATGTCGGCTCCGGAAGCCATGTTTTTTATTGATACTTCCAAGCTTGTTTTGTTTTTGTATTGGTTGCCTCTTAAACCAAATATGGCATGGAGGGGCCCTACATTTGCAAGCAGTGGCAACATGGAAGGGACTCTCAACAATACAATAATCCCCAGGTCTGAGGGATTTGTATAATTTGAACATTGCAACCACATACCTTGTCGGATTTTCCGCATCTTTTGTCCGTCTATCTCGTGATACTCTCTACCATCAGTTTCAGTTTTAACACTGTTGTCCCCGCAGCTTAAATTTCTGTGATGCGGGCATGACCTTGTACCAAAATGGATCGAATTTAGTCACCAGAGAGTGTTTATTATGGCTTCGGGATTACTATTGCACAACTCTCCCAATGACCACAATTTATCTACTTCCACAACTGTCAGGGCTCAGATTTGTTGGGCAAGTTGTCTTTTACATCTTTCTTTAATTGTCCTTGTTTTGACACCAGGACAACTTGCATTTGCCTGAAAATGCGATCAGTTCAGAGGAATCTGCCACAATTTAGCTTTCTTAATTGCTTATCAAAACTAGAAGGCATTTCATGTAATGAAGCAGGTTGATATTCGTCACCAGTGCATTTTCTGGCACTCATGAAACATTTGGACAGTATTTCATTTAATTTCGTGGGAGAATTATCTTGAAATCGTCTGATTTTGTTTGATTTAGGCTAAGGTTGGAGGTCAATATTAATATGTCATATTGTCTTTCATTTTCCTTTAAGAAGTCAGCAATTTCTGTATCGGCCACTTTCTGAATTCTTTGCACATTTGGCTCATAAAAAAAATTGCTGTCTGCGATGCTGCTGATATTTTTATTGGTAGAGTAGATCTATAACAATTTCAGTGTCTATTTTAAATAACAGGTTTATGTATAAATGTTTGTAAATAAATACCGGTATGTCGGTCTTGTGTCATATTTATTCCTAGATTATCGTTGTATTCGAGAGAAACAGATCGTCCTGTTTTAACCGAATTTTACCCTTGGTAGTATTTCATAATCCGGATTTGATGAGGTCACGGAGGTCAAGGGCATTAATCCTTCTCGTGTTTCTGACACATGTGCAACATGTGATTTTTATGTACTCGGTTATTTGCAACCCAATGTATCCTTGTGTACTGTGCTCCTAAGAAGTATTTCTGATTACGTGTCTAATAACAATCCCAATGCACTAAAATTAGGTCTGACCTTTTTAAGCACATTTATTTCTGTTAACACTTAGATGGTCAAATGACCATGTCTTGTTGATTTCATAGTGGTAATGCAAGTCGATCAGGCGCCATCATGTTACAGTCACATGACTTGGAGCTCCTCAATTACAGTCAAGTTAAAGATAGATGCACAACATGATCAGTCACATGACATTACAGACAAGAAGTTTATGCACATCAGCCAATACATCAGCAGTGCATACGATTGTCCTGATGCAAAATTATCTTAAGAACAAGTTTGATAAAAATGTGCATTTGTGGAAAAGTAGGTTTTGAGGCATGTTTTAATTACTTATTGATTATCTTACCTCATGCAGCTTAATTCGTAACAAAACTTCAGCGGCAGGTGGCGAAGACTTTGATGTCTTCAGTGGGTTTCGAAGTCTACCTTGATGATATTATTAAGCACATGGTTACGTATTGTTTAGTGTTTCGAAAACGTGATGTAGGGAAATAACATTTTTTGTCATAAGCTTGTTTCATTAGATATGTGATAAAATATATTATAGACTGATGTCCTGTGTTACAGACTGAGAGTACCAAGTTCATCCTGCAATATCTGTGTTCTGTGACTAACCACACATCGTTCTGGACTGAGCAGCAAATTCTGGAAGCAAACACAGTTCTAGAGTCTTTTGGTAAGATGGTTAATGCTTTGACTTAAAGCATAGAGTTTACTATGAAATAATAGTTATGCTGCAACCAGGGAGGCATCTCCAGAACTCCTATTTGACCTGAAATTAGAGAGAATTATAGGGAACATTTTCACCAGGGCAAGAGTACCAATTGATGCCACAAATTTGGTTGTACTGGCCTCATGTTTGACATGTTCAGGTGAAGTCAGGAGTACAAACAAAAGGATTATGACTGATTGGGGTCTTTGATATGTTGATACGTAAGGGGTATGTAATGGCCTTGATCACGACAGATTGATGGTTTGAGTCTTTCAATGTTGATGTTTTCTGATTTTGAAGTCTTTGAGGTTGGTTGCAAGCCTGATAAGGGCTTTGATTTTGGCCCACTGGATGCTGTGGCTGGGGTTGTCACGGTTATGGTCTAAAAAAGCTGACTTAGAGTCAACTGGGGAGACTGAGATTTAAAAATTTGGGTTTTGAGGGTACTTGATGTTTCGCCAATGTAAGCTTGTCCACAATTACGTGGAATGTGGTACACTGCCATCGACATCAAACGACTCCAACCATCAATCAACCATGATCAAGTCTTTTGTATATCTGTATAAACACTGCCACCTACCTGTACACACGCTTGTCAACCATACTCTGTACATCACCTGCTTGATAATGGTGTTACACTGAAACGTAAATCCTAATTGTAATAAAGAAGTTGTTCATCCATATAACCTAAACAAAGAAAGAGGTTGTATGGATATAAAAATTTATCGAGGTACATAATTGACAAAATCACTAGCACATTTTAATCAAGCATGGTTATTGGTAATTGTCATGTTTAGCGTAAATGTCTTTGATCAGGTCCAACAGATAAGATTGTTAACCACGACTTATTCCTTTTCAGCTTATGCTTACTCTCATGGGTTGAATCAGTATTCAATTATTTCAAAACTATTAATGAAGTTTCAGCAGAAGATGTCTTTGATATAGATAATCTATGTGGTGTTAAGAATGAAGAAAATGCAATACTTGGGCTGAAAAAAATAATAGTCTTGGTTCTCAGGCACCGCCTGCATCATCATGAAGTCTGCCGCACGTTTTGTTTTTATTTCCATTTTCAAAAAAATATAAAAATCCTAATACTTAAACACAAAACAAAAACAAAATTGAAAATGGAAACAAATATGAAACATGCAATGAACTTTATGATGATGTGGACAGTGCCTGAGAACCAAGACTTATTTCTTTTGCCTTTATGCAGCTTAAATAAGAGGTGAATCATAAACTTTGTTCAGCATTTAAAAAAAAAAAGCTACTGGTCTTGAGAGTATAATTAATATCAACTCAATTTTTAAAAGCTTGGAAACAGAAATAATTTGTTCGTTTGTGGATGTTCAGAAAGCACTTGATACAGTTTGGCGATCAGGACATTTCTAAAAAAATATTTGGTTCCCTGGGATCCCTCGTTCAGGAATTCTCAGAGCAAAGGCTGGAGCATATGAAGACATTACACATTGCTCAATAGGTACAGTCGGATGGAGTCCATGGAATCCATCAGAAACTCTGAATCGGGATGACTGTGCAGGCTTAATTGATCTTATGGATTTTAGTCGACACTTCATTTACTGGTTTACATAATAGTGGTAATGTCTATGTATATAATGCTCAAACCCCACCTCTACACAGCTGTATTTCAGTTGAGCAAAAAGTGCATTATGCGCAAGAAAAGAAGGTATTTTCATATTCTGATGCAAGGAACCTCAAGGACATGACCAAATTCCTGTTTCAGAAAATGGTTTATAAGTTTTGAGTTTCTAAAACTGGAGCGTAAACTTCAAATTTTTGTCAGTAGGGATGTATGACCAGTGTCAAGTCTGAAGTGTTGGTGTTACAATAATTACTGCGCCTTTCTGTTTCAGGGAATGCAAAGACTGTAAGGAATGACAACTCTAGTCGATTTGGAAAATTCATGCAGGTGTGCTTTGATCAGCATTGTCAAATAAAAGGGTGCATAGTACAAGACTATCTCTTGGAACAGTCAAGAATCACGTTCCAGTCTCCGAATGAGCGCAACTACCATGTCTTCTACCAGTTAGTTGCAGGAGCACAGGCTTGTCCTGAAGTAGCAGAGCAGTTCCAGCTTGGCCAACCACAGTCGTATGCATATCTGAACCAGAGTGGATGCTTCACCCTGCCTGGAGTAGATGATTCCACCATGTTTGATAACTTGCGCCTTGCCATGAATGTTCTGAACATTTCAACAGATATGGTGAATGGAATGTTTTCAGTACTGTCAGCCATTTTACTGCTTGGAAATTTGTCATTTGAGGATGATGAAGGGGAGAAAAGTGTTTTGACTGAAGAAGATGACAGGATCTTGAGCATTGTTTGTAATCTGTTAGGATTTGAAATGGATGGTTTGCGAGATGCAGCATTATATCGGCAAATCCAGGTCCGGGGCACAGTCACAAGCATACCCTTCAAGTTTCAAGAGGTAATTAATACTGTCTCTGTTTATTTGCATATTTGTTTTATAATTGGTAAAAAAAAAATGAATATAGTTGCTGGTCAGTTCATCAACTTTGAAAATCCTTACTTACTTAATTATGTTAAGGTTAGGCTCATTTAAATCCGATCTTAGTGCTCACTACCACCACACAGTGATTTGTTTTATTTGTTGTTTAATGCCGCACTATAATAATAGCAATATTCCAGCTATATGACGGCGGTCTGTAAATAATTAAATCTGGACCAGACAATCCAGTGATTGATATCATGAGCCTCGATCTACGCAATTGGGATACGATGACATGCATGAACCAAGTCAGCGAGCCTGACCACCCGATCCGGTTTATCACCTCTTGCGATATTTATCGCAATCGTTGCTTGCAATATCAATAGTTATTGCAATAGTTTCTTTCAATATCAATAGTTATCGCAATGGTGATCTCCAGACCAATAGTCACCCCTACCTGTCGCAAGAGTTGATTAACAGGATTGGGTGGTCAGGCTTGCCGACTTGGTTGATGCATGTCATTGTGTCCCAATTGCGTGGATCGATGCTCATGATGTCAATCACTGGATTGTCTGGTCCAGATTCGATTATTTTACAGAACGCCATCATATAGCTGGAATATTGCTGAGTGTGACATTAAACAACAACAAACAAACAATAGTAGGATAGTTAGAAGCTACAATGATAATAAAGCACAAGTATGAGTAGATTTCTGATGTTTCTATTTATTTTCCAGGCTAGTGAGAACAGACATGCAATGGCAAAAGCTTTGTATTCACGCACATTTGCTTGGCTGGTTGATGCAATCAACAAGTGTACAAATCCGGGATCAAATCAGACACAATTCATTGGGATATTGGACATCTTTGGTTTTGAAAACTTCCAGGTAACTACTTAAATAGCATGATTTTAATGTATAATACACATGTGATCATTCTGGTATTATTTTGCTCTTCCTTCAACTAGTATTTATTCACTCATCTGGCTGAAAAGACCACGCAAATGTATGTTGTTGCAAGTTGTCATGTCAGTGTGATGGCAGCAGCGGCCATAAATGTTTCGCATGTGCATCTTTGAATATTGCAGATCATGCACAGTCTTGCATGAAAGTGCTGCATTGTCTCGCGGCCCTCGTTTAGAGGCTCATTCCTTGTGATCTAGGTGCCTAGTTTTCAGTGATGTGGAGTCACGTTGTTCAGTTGTTAGTTTGTTAGTTGTTAGCCGATTCATCCTGTTTCTAATCATTTGTGTTTTCAACACAAAAAAGTCCTTGTGCTGTCAGATTCACCAAAGTGGTAAATGTCTACGACCTGTATCGTCTGTTAAATAACAGACATACTCTTACAATTTGCCTTTGTGGGAGCCGTCTTTTGATACCTATAACCAAAAAAAGACCCTTTTATTGGCCCTTGTTTAATGAAGCACCGACTGTTTGAAATTGTGCATCCTCTTTACAGCACCTTATGCTGAAACAATTCAGCAGGCTAAAGGTTAAACTACCAGTAAAGCAACTTGACTGAACATATCTTTGCTAAACGTGTATCTGTAACCCCTCACAGAACCCCTCACAGAAACAGATAAGGTAAAGCCAGTTCTTGATTCGAAGCACTAGCTATGGGCTTCACTCAGGAGTCGACAGATAGCAAGTGACTTGTCACGGCAGTTGTCATCTATGTGCTCTGTATTAAAGGTACCACACAGGCAATGTGTCATGGCTACAGTCTTTGAGGAACAATTTTCTTGTGCATAATTTCATTTGAGTATCAATAGGCACTTTGCTTTATATGGTTAATTTTGGAGGAAGAATGTGTGAAGTGATTGGCATTCTTGTTTTAAGATTCAACAACACTTAGAATGATTGATATATGGCTACCTTCAAACCCCACCCACTTACGCTCAGCATCTGTTGTAGCGTTTTCTAAAAGTGTATATTTTCCTATTTTCTTATCTGTTTGTAACCAATATTTTCTTTGTTTTGTAGACAAATAGTTTTGAACAACTATGCATAAACTACACCAACGAGAAGCTCCACAGGTTCTTCAACCACTATGTTTTTGCACTGGAACAGGAGAAGGTATGCATTTGTATTTATGTCATCACACACACATATATATGCTTCTCATAACAATGAGGGGGCACGGGTGGCCCAGTCGTCTAAGGCGCCGCGATTCGCTGTGCAGAGTTGCGTCCCCTGGACACGCCAGAAACCTACGATTGTGGGTTCGAATCCCGGTTCACCCCGATTATGTTTCTAGGTTTGTCAGCACCATACCCGTGCCCGTGGGTTTCACCTAAGTGGTAAACGTCTGAGACCTGCATCACTTTGGGCTTTCCTCCCACATTAATCTGACATGCCGTGATATAACTGGAATAATGTTAACAGCGGCGTTAAACCCAACTCACTCTCTCACTCACTCACTCTCATAACAATGAATTTCTATGGCTTGTGAAAATGCACAAACCTTGCAGAGATAAAGAAACAATCCACTGGGAAGGCAACAAAAAATTCACGTCGAACCTTTTTATTGCTCTTGCAAATAGTTTACTGTTTCTAGAATTTGCCCACCATTGCCATTTTTATCTGATCTATATATGGGATATCATGTAATGGCTTTATGGACCAGTGATGATCCGGTGTAGAATAGGTCTTCAGCAACCCATGCTTGCCGTAATAGGCGACTATGCTTGTTGTAAGAGCCGACTAATGGGATCGGGTGGTCAGGCTCGCTAACTTGGTTGATGCATGTCATCAAATCCCAATTGCGTTCATCAGTGCTCATGATGTCAATCATTAGATTGTCTGGTCCACAATCTTGAGAATATTGAGTGTGACTTTAAACAAGGAATAAACAAACAATAATGGTTTTATGAATTGTTGTGACACACTGATTATGTATGGAATAGGTATTGGTATAGGTCATCATAATATGGTATGTAGGATAATAGAAGCCTCCAGTTATGCGATTGGTCAAATTTAAGCTTTGCAAACACTACAAATTCCCTGGGGAATTATTCTGACATATGATTGGTGAATATCTAGCCCAGGGTCCTGAAGGAAGCTTATTTTGATTTGAATATTTGTTGATTCTTGATGGGAGATTCTTGATTATGCGTATGCAGGGCGGTCGGGTAGCCTAGTGGTTAAAGTGTTAGCTCATCACACCGAAGACCCGTGTTCGATTCCCGACATGGGTACAATGTGTGAAGCCCATTTCTGGTGTCCCCCGCCGTGATATTGCTGGAATATTGCTAAAAGCAGCGTAAAACCATACTCACTCACTCACTCACTTGATTATGCACGGCGCACAGTTTAGATGTTTGCGTGTTTGTTGGGCGCATGATACTCTGCCACAGTTTTTTATCCCTCCGGTTAGATATTAATAAATATGGGCAATGGTATGGGGATGCATTGGGATTAGTCAGTTCCTGTCTGAAAGAGGATAGCCAGGGCATGTAGCACACAATGCTTTGTTTACAACACTGACATTACTGCAGGGTCCAGCTCAGCTTCATCTTAACAATTATGAAAATAAAAATATTTTAACAATAATATCATTGTTCTTTTTCTGGAATAAGTTTGTTAACAAGGTGTCAACAGTTTTGTTGACAAGAATTGAGATTTTTTTTGTTTTGACACAGCCATAACTGTTTGTTAACAGACAGGAATCATTTTACAATGTTCTACAGTGTCACATGTAACATTCATTGTAGATGAAGAGTGTTGAAATCAAATCATCTATTTTTCAGTGGTCAGAAGTTGAACATATCCACTGCTGAACAAATCCAAAAGACTGCTTGTTATCTTCTCGGATAAGATTTCTGTAAAAGGGACTGATATGAACCTTCAATACTTCTTAAGAAGTCCACACAGTTAACTGTTAATTCAATATCGTTTGATTCTCTTCCAGTATAAAGAAGAAGAAATAGAGTTTTCTCACATCACATTCACAGACAACAGCAAATGTGTTGAATTGATTGAAAAGGTTGGTATGTCTTTAATGTATTTTAACGTGTATTAAAAGCTTTTTATACCCCCGTTTACGAAGTAAATCGGGGGTATATAGCCTTCCGTCCATCCTTCCGTCTGAGCTTTTGTACGGCCCATAACTTTTTAACCATGCACCCTAGCTTCACCAAACTAGCTACACACATTTACCACAATGAGTACTTGTGCCTTTTGCTCGTTTGAAGATTCTGAATTTTTTAATTTTTGCTGTTTCCATGGAAACATTAAGAAACGTAAACTTTTAGGGTGGGTGTTTTGTACGGCACATATCTTTTTAACTATGCACCAAATAGTTTGATGAATCTGAATTTTTAAATTTTTGCTGTTTCCATGGAAACATAAGAAACGTAAACTTTTAGGGTGGGTGTTTTGTACGGCCTATATCTTTTTAACCATGCACCCTAGCTTCACCAAACTTGCTACACACATTTACCACAATGAGTACTTGTGCCTCTTGCTAGTTTGAAGATTCTGAATTTTTTTATTTTTGCCGATTCCATGGAATCATGGTGAAACATAAATTTTGGGTAGAGTTTTTGTACGATCCATGTTTACAATATTATGTATCCTAGCTTCAGCAAACTTGCTACATTAACCACTATGATTGTTTTTTATCTTTTATAAGATTCTGAAAGTTTTCTCTTTTGCTGTTTTCATGGAAACATGATGGAATTTAGAAATTTTGATGACTGGTTTTGTATAGCTAATATATTTTCCAAAATTGTTTCCACACATGTAGATCATCATAAGTATCTGTGCTTTGTGTTAGTTTGAATTTATGAATTCTTTACCATATCTGTTAAGACTAGATGGAAATTATTAATGTATTGATTTTCTTATATGATATTGTTCCATTTTTTATGTGTTTTTATATCAAGAAGTTTTTGGTCCTTTTAATAATCCTTCTTATGTAACTCCTGAATCAAATTTTTATTCAAAGGTGTTCATGGTGATCTACTTCCTCGTAGTGAACACTGGTAACATGGGAGATTTGGGGGGGTGGCGGCGGCAATTGCCACTGGAACTCAATCTTAGTTTTTAAAACATTGAAGTTAAAATCAGTTAGAAATAATCAGTTTTGAATAATAATGTACCGTATGTTATATTTTAGGCTCCAAGATGTGTAATGAAGATTTTGGATGAGGAATGCAGGTTTCCTAAGGTAATGTATGAAGAGGATTCATTTGAACTGATACTGTTTATCATACAGTGGAACCCTGCTTATCTGGACACCTCTTTAAAAGGAAAATATATTTATATATGCGAATACCTGATCAAATTTAAGAAAGCATGAATGTTATTTTTAAACGATATTTGTCACACCCATATTCGTGCAACTGTTATGGAAGCTGGTCATTGCGATATCTCTAGATGTAGAATCTATTGGATCGGATATTATTTTTATTGCAAAAGAAAATCACCAGCATACCTCACAGTTAGATGAATCATATTTTCATATTCAATATAACAACAAAGGGTGATCCTTGTAACAACAAAACTTCAAATAAAAGATACTGAGAAACTTGCATGTGGCTTGTTGATACATCTCCTACCAGGTCACAGGAGCATACAAGGTCAAACAGATTTAATAATATGCAAATTATATCATCAAAGTCACATAGTAAATTTTCATATGAGCAATGCTTACTGACATTATGTACTGATTTGTGTTTATTCTGGGTGTAACAGGATATATTTCCAAATTTACTGTAAATATTTTATGTCGAAAGATTATCAGCTGACTACCCCTGTCTGTGATATCACATCCGGTGACCTTTGCACTTACTGAAAACTTGTAGTCAGATTTCGCAATCTTTGTTTTTGTTTTTCTCACGTCAACTTTTGCCAAGGTGTATATTTGAAGACTTTGTTGATATTGAAATAGCAACATTTTATGCTGAGGTCGGGCAAAGCGCACCAGGTTTGATTTCCGTTTTTTTTGCTAGCATTACGACACAGGATTTGTACGTTTGAATATGAAAAATATTCCACCAAAACACTTGAAATTAGGATTGGTGAATATTTGTAAGTTGATTAGTTTTATACAATCATACTTTGGGACTTCTAGTTTCATTCCAGTACGATGAATGAAGACAGTTGCAATGTATTGAACATAAATTCCAATACAACTTTTAAGTATTACAGTTCTAGGTGAAAGTGACTTTGTGGAGCTACTGAATTGTGAGAACTACTGTTTGTGTCATGATATTGTTCGTTTCAATTGATACAGGGCACTGACAAGACCTATCTCAACAAGCAGCATCAGGAGTTTGGTGACCATGACAACTACCTGAAGGGTCAAGACAGGCGGGTTTGGGAACAGGAATTTGGGATCAGGCATTATGCGGGTGTTGTTATTTATAATGCCACAGGCTTTCTGGACAAGAACAAGGATACACAGCAGGACCAGCTGTTTGAACTTATGCATAACTCAAGCAGCGAATTTGTGAAGGACCTCACCCGATTTCAGGTACAATGTTTAACTATGTAGTATGTTTCCTTTTGATTTTGTACAAAATGTGTATTGTCATTCAGATTGAGTACATTTCATCTCAACTGTCATTGACTCGTGACCGCCTCCGTGGTCTAGTGGTAGAGCGTCAGCCCGGAGAGTGGACGGTCCGGGGTTCAATCCCCATCCCCGTCATACCAAAAGATGTTAAAAGATGGTACTTGTTGTTACCCTGACTGGCGCTTGGCATTAAGGAGCTAAAAAAGGACTGTTTGACTCGGAGTATACTGTATCTGAGTGGGGTTAGACTGCAGCATGGTATCTCAGTTAGCTAGCTCTATAAATCAGCATCAGTCCGGACTAGTACACACAAACACACACACACACCTGCATGCTCGTCGCTATATAAGTGCAATAATCTTGACGCAACGTTAAACCCAATTTCACAACCTCACAGACTAGTAGAGCTTATACCACAGAACATTTTGTGTATGCCATCCCCTTTACAATTAAAAAAATATGACTTGGTTCAACTACAGTCAGTCCCTTTTAAAAGATATTCGTAAAGCTCTATTGCGTCAGTGCCTAAACCCTGTAGATCACCTGTCATCACACCATAAAATCTTTAGATGTTCTCTTCTCTGTCTACTATCCATAATAAGTTGTGCAAGTAATAGCATCACTGGCCTCTTCAATGTTCATACAATGTTTTTACTATGAAACCTCAGAAAATTCCAACCTCAAATGTGTGCCTGCTGGGAGTAGGCCAAAGTAACATTACCTTTGTGCCCCAAATATGCTTTCTATTTAAAATTGTCTGACAGCTCATGGCTGAGATTGAAGGTCAAGGTCATCTGACCAAATTGCTCATAACTTCTTAGAGTAGGGTAGTATGAGGGCATATGTTTTCCCAACAGCAAGTAAAGTTATTTGACGCTGCTTTTGAGTTTGTTTTTACAATTTTGGCATGGGACCTTCTGTTGTAAAGTTGTACTGTGAATTAGGGCTGGGATGGGTAACTCGGGTACTTGGGTCGGGTGGGTCCTGAGTAGGACCCGGGTACCCACAGGACTACCCGGACCCCTGGTTAGTCACGTGATATATTTTTTAAGACAAAAACTCACTCTTGCTCAATGGTTACACAACATGTCGCCAGTGTTCACATTTCATTCTGACGATGCACACATTTCTTTTGACTTGCTGCATATGTTTGAGTAGAGATATGCTTCAGTCAACTTCTATGTATGCATGATCTGATCGTTTGATACATGTATCTAAATAGTTATGGCCAGGGCTGCGGTAAAACAATTCCCAATCAGACATTTTGTTCCCAACCCTTAAGACCTGCAGTGGGTACCCGGGTAGGGTCGGGTGATAGGGGGTCAGATACCTGGGTAGTAAATTTGGTAGAATAGTTTTAGGCAGGAAAAAGGTAGGGATGGGACGGCTTCTGTTTTTGCATGTAATGAAACCATCTTTCACTGTGCTGATTTTGAGGCTACTACAAAGGAGATGAATTTTGTTTGACAGGATCTTCTTGGAGTGAGGTTAGAAATACTTGATGGAAGACAAACAATATCCCGCACTGCTCGTAATAAACCAACTGTTGGGGATACCTTCAAGCATCAGTTATCTGCCCTTGTTGATGTTTTAGCTCTCACTAATCCTTGGTAAGTAAAACATGCTTCACCCATTATTAATATCATAATTAATATTATTGTCATTTAGGTTTTTTTTATCTATTCTGTCTTTGTTTTTATTCTTGACAGTTGGTGAATGAAGAAGTGAGAGGCATTCACTTGGTGTTGCCAGAAAATAAAAGAAACACATCTTTTCTAGAAATGGAAAAAGTTTATACTTTGAATTTTTTTTAGAAGCTTCTCAGAGACATGAGGGTTTGAGAGCTTAATATTTGATGAAAATGTTCAAGGCCAATTTGACATCTTCTTTGCAAATAATTATTTGGCTCACACGACAGAACATGCATTTTGGATTTTCGAAAATGTCACTTTTACTCAAGCCATTTCTGCATATATCATTATGAAAGTTGCCATGCAGCAAGCAAGCATGTAGTTTATCAAATAACTTATTGTGCATGATAGTTTTTAGCTGATACCGATTTCTGATTCAGTTGCAGCCGTTGACTTTTGCTATGTTTTGGCCAATACTTAAAGTCAAATAAAATTTGCTTTATATGCAGTGGGGCTGAGAATATATGTTAAGTTTTAGTTTTAGTTTAATGAACAAGTACGAGCTTGGTTTGACCATTCTCTTTAGATGCAGGTTTGGCGGCGTTAAAATCATCTTATCCAAAACTGCTGGATTACGAAACTGAATTTTTGGCATGTCTGCTTCTTCTCTTGTTCATGACATACCTTGTTAATATTCTACGGATTTTTCTTGATATTTTTTCAAAACTTTAATCTCAAGAGTATTAGGCTTAGAAAGCTGAACCTCTGTGTATACGAGAAAGGATGTGAGAAGATTCAAGGTGTCATTAAGGGCATAAATAATTGTGTAGACACAGACTTTGTTGAAAAGAAAACATTTATCTTTTTTATTCAAAATCTGTTGATGTTGTTTTGCTCGAACTTGGCATAAATGTTACCATAATAAGGTTGTACTGTTATGGACCTGTGAAGATCCAGGATAGAATAGGTCTTCAGCAACCCATGCTTGCCATAAGAGGTGACTATGCTTGTCATATGTAGTGACTAACGGGATCGGGTGGTCATGCTTGCTGACTTAGTCCATGCATGTCATCGTATCCCAATTGCGTAGATCAATACTCATGTCAATCACTGGATTGTCTGGTGCAGATTTAATTAATTACAGACCGCTAATATATAGTTAGAATACTGAAATGCTGAGTGTGGCGTTAAACAACAAACAAACAAATGCTCTGGTATGAAATCTAGATTAAATAAGTTCCTCTTTAAGAAGGGGTTGTCGGGTAGTCTAGCGGTTAAAGCATTCGCTCGTTACCCTGAAGACCCGGGTTCAATTCCCCACATAGGTACAATGTGTGAAGCCCATGTCCACCGCCGTGATATTGCTGGAATATTGCTAAAAGCAACCTAAAACCATACTCACTCACTCACTCCTCTTTAAGAAAGAAATTGATGAAAAGTTTTGTTACAAAACAAGATGCATTGTTGAAATGTTTTACTTGTTCATGTTTATCAGTTTGTCAATTCTTAATTCTCTATGTATAAAATATTTGGATATCAGAAATATATTGGCGAGTCACTGAATAGTAAATCATTAGAGTTACTTCCCTTACATCAGTCGCTCAGCAATATAGTACATGTACATGTAATAATGTGTGATAAGAAAAGGCTTTGAAAGTCATTGATTCCAAGTCTAAGCTCTTGTTTTCAGGAACTTTAGTCATGCACTCAGTATAACATACTATTATTGACTGGGTATGTGACTATTTCATGCTTTCTTTTGAATAGTTTTGTCATATTACAGGTATGTGCGCTGCTTGAAACCCAATGCTATGAAAAAGGCTAGTGAGTTTGTTGATGATGAAGTACTTACCCAGCTCCGTTATTCCGGGATGCTTGACATCATCAGAATAAAGAGGGAGGTAAGAAATTACCAGTTTAAGAAAAATACACAAGATAATCTTTATCTCTGCATGTAAAACAATGCCTAGCAGAACAGAAAATACACTTTAAATGATAAATCAATATGTCTGGTGATTTTTTTTATCTCAAATTTCAAATTTGTACTGACCAAGTTTTTTATCACCTGTTCGTTTACCTGAATTCGCTGAAGTGGTACAGTGTAATTATTTTCTGTGCATATTACTTGAAAAAATAATTTTCTCCAAAATACTGAATCCCCTAGAGGGGGATGGGCATTATACTTGGGTGTGCACAATACTCAAGAAAGTACAGTACATACCATATTGGCTGGCTGCTGTGCCCTGCTGAAAAATAAGCACCCCGGCCCCATGTTTGTATTGCCTTGTGTCAGCATCTGATATCCTGTTTGTCTCCTGTTATCTTGCCCAGGTACACTATGCACATGTCATGAGATGTCCATATATTATCAGGTCAATATTTCATGTTCTGCAAAATTTTCTATGTTTTTTATTTCTTGTGTCAGCATCAGATGTTGAAACTGCTATGCATGTCAGCCTAGTGGGGAACTGGTGCCTTTTGGTGATTTGGATTTGTTTTTTTGCCAAAGTTTTGTATTTCACTACCCCGGTATGTCATTTAGTTCAATAAATATTATTGCACCCAAATCCAAAGTTGTTACAAATATACCAGTATGTTCGTTTGTGCATCAAACCAATCTAATATCTCTTGATAAAATGTAAGTCTTCATATATTAACCAACATGTATTGTATCCGTTTTTCTTTTGGTGGTGAGTATAGTTTTGCTACTGAGAGGCATTTTAAAACACATATGTTATCTTTAATATGATACCTGAAGGATAATTCTAAAATGAATTTAGAAGTTAGAAAAAGTAATGAATGATTTCAATAAAACAGGTTATGGGACAAGAAACATGGCTTAATCACAATCTCTGTCTTGTTACTAAAGTTTTTCTGCATTCTTTTGCAAGGGGTACCCGGTTCATATGAATATCACAACATTCCTGCAGAAGTATGGGCTGCTGATTGGCACAAGTTCCTCGCATCTGGAAGAAGGGGAACCAAGAAGCCATGTGAAGACTATTTTGGAAGAATTGAATTTGCCAAAAACCGAATGTCAAATTGGCATCACAAAGGTCAGTACTTTTGTATAAAGCAATTAAACCAGAAAGTACTATGAAGAAACATACCGTATTTGATGTAATAAGGGTGCTATCAAAATTAGAAGTAGGGGGCTCTTATAAGAATAAATTTTGGTGAGATCGTAAATTTCGTGGTTTAGCCCGAAATGTATATATATGACAGAGATATTTTTCCAGAATTTAATTGCCCATAATTAAGAGTGCATATAACACACGAGTGTGTGTTATACACAAATAAATAAGTATTGTGTACATTGATCAATCGGAACGGGTGCTAATTGGGATTGTTCACTAGCCAATATATTAGCAAATATCGCCGTGAGTGTTTATTAAGTCGAATACGGTATACTAAAATATATAATGAATACATATGAATAAGGTAGGATAAAAGGTCCAATATCCCAGGGAATAATCTTATTGTGGGCGAGTGTGGTTTCATGCCACTTTGATCAGTATTTCACTCGTATCCTGTTGTCTGTAAAGCTTAATGTTTGAATTAATCCCAGGCGACTATGCTTGTCTTAAGAGGCGACTAATGCACTTAGATGGTCAGGCTCACTGACTTGGTTGATGCATGTCATCGTATCCCAATTGCGTGGATCAATGCTCATGATGTCAATCACTGGATTGTCTGGTCCAGACTCGATTATTTACAGACCGTCATAAAGCTGAAATATTGCTGAGTGTGGCATTAAACAACAAACAAACAAACAAAAAAAGCCCAAAATGACACAACAGCTGCAATCTTTTTATGTTTTTTCTTTCAAAGAGCGTTGAATAAAACTTCTCCCTGTTTCCTTGCTCATTGTGAGCTGCGACATCTTGTGGAATGTAAAGATGGAGCCAATCTGAAATGTTTCCCTGATGCACCTTTATTCAAAACCACTTGTTAACTACTGAATATTTTTAACTAGCACTTGTTTTGTAGTGATTGTGCAAATGATGCTATTCTAAACTAACAATATTCAACTGAACTGACATGATGGAAGAGAATGAGAAAACCGCCTTGATAACGGTATATTGCCACAGCTTTTCCTACATCAGAAAACAAGTCATTCTGGGTAACTTGCATCAATGAAATAACTCTCTTTATTAAACAGCCTTTGTGTTATTTCCCACAAGTCCTTAACTATTGCAGCATTCAACATGTCTACATATGCAACACACGAATATCCTTTGTCACAGAAATGCCTTCACTAGTAATTGAGGAAAGAATAATGTGCAGAATAAAAAACTGATTTTTAATGTTATTTATATCAACATTTCTACTTAATTCTAATTTCAATTTTTTAAAATTCTGACAATATCTTTTAGAATTCTTACAAATGATAATCTACTTTGCATCTCTCAACCAACTTTTACTCAGTTGCAAAATACATACCAGTCATCAGGGTTTAAAATGAGGATTTATCCAAATTATTCTGTACACAGCAAAAAAATGACGTTTCCGGTATCCGGATTCCTTCCGAATACCTCCGTACACTTACCCAAAACGCATCCTGGTATCCGGTGGCAGATACCTTGCGGGATACGAGATCCGTGGTATCCGGCATTGGACACGCATTATATACGTACCTTTTAACATGTGTCCATCATTAGTACTATGAATCATCAGAGGTGTTATTGTATTGATCCATTTCTTACAACGTTTTAATACTCATGCTCTTTATATAGAATTAAATTAAAATGATTTTTCCCCACAAACAACAAATCATACTGACGACCCCCAGAAAATGTGTATGATACATAAATAGATGTAAATTATTTTACCTAATGCATCCCATTAGGGTCATGTCAGAACGACCTTTAGCGAACTTTGACAACCACCGAAACAACTAACAAGAAGTCTACATCAGCCAATTAGAAAGCAGCTTTCTCGAGCTTTACTTCACTCGTTTCAGCCTGGCGACATTTCAGACTACTCTTGAAAAATATGTTGACACATTTCTCGATTAAAATTTTGAAAACTGAAAAAAAAAAACATTCCGGAATGTCTGATATATGGTTGAGATTGTATGGCAGTGCTTCCCATGTACTGTGCAACGCCTCCTCCATTCAAATGTTTATCCCACGGAAGCGAGAGATAGAGGATAATTTTGACGGAAACAGTCCTACGGGCCGTAACTGTCGTTCGGAATACCCTGTGTTAATGTTTTCAAGGTTGCATGATTAGAAAACACATTCTGACTGTCACTTTCAATATCTGGTAAGCGATGCTTTGATTGGTCGGATGAAAGGTCGTTCTGACGTAACCCATAATTGGATGTCCTCAGATCTTTGTTTGGCGATAGTGAGAACTAAGATCTGATTTTAATGAGATTGTGCTCATGCCTGTGTCGAGATGCATAATTCCTACGGAACCAGTGCCCCCTGAGGCAGCTTTGTGGCAGCGGTGGCATGAACACGGTGGTTTGAATATGTTTGGGAAAACCCCGCTGCATAAAAGATGGTTGACATCATATTGCTAAATTTCTTCCAAGGTAATAACACGTTGCTATATGAGTGCAATAACCCTTGGACACAACATTAAACTCAATTTCAGCTCATCTTACCCCCAGGTAATAACAATTAATTATTCTACAAGTTTAAAGAAACTAGTTCACTGATTGATAATTGATGTGGATCCGCCATGAAAAAAGGATGTTACCAAGGATAAGTTTGTTAAAGGGGGAGTTAGACTGAACAGCATTGTGGCGACAAGCCGTTATGACGTAACTCAAAAAGTGTACTTTGTCACAAGATAATTTGCAGTCCGAGCCTTTTATCTTTTAGCAGAGCATCTTAGAACAAGTATTCCAGAACAAGATCCTTGATCTTTCATTAATGAGTTAAGTTTTTTCTTTAGGTTTTCATGCGAAACAGTGTTTTGGAACCATTGGAGGATCTTCGTTTCCAGTTCTTAACAATCAAAGTGATATGCATCCAGAAGCACTGGCGTGGATTCTGGCTCAGGAAAGGTTAGATTTGCTCTCCTCATAATACAAAGTGAAAGATTCACCTTTTCACTCTCGCTTGTCAATCTGAACTATACTAATCAAAAGAAGTTAGAGAACACATATTCTTTCATTTTACTATAGTTAATCTGTCATGTCATGACTATATAACTGTAGTAATATGAAAGAATTGGGTGTTCCTTAACTTGTTTTGAGTAGTATATTTTCGTTACATGGCTGAACATCATTATCTTTAGCTTTTGTCTTGGAGCAATGTTGTGTTCTTTTACCTCACCAGGCCACTTCATGGTATTGTCTTTTATTCCATCTTCTGTCCATCCCTTAACTTTTAATATCTTCTCTGAATTGACAGGCACGATGAATCTGAAACTTCAGGGAATGTGGAATGAAATAGAAAAACTTTTAATTCTCAAAACCACAAGACCAAAGCAGGATCAGGACCCTGTTCCTGCCTTTATGATGGAAACTCTACTTTGATATCAAAATATTGGTTATAAGTCATACAGGTGACCAGTGTGTTGAGTGCCAAAACCTGTCCGTAACTCAGTTTTTGGTGTTTCAGGCGCTTGCTCTAGCGCTGTATGCAGCAGCAATTACAACATAGTATTGCTGTGTCTACAGGTACTACCTCCTCTCTGGTTTTCTCTATGGTTAGCAGGCTGCCAAATGTCTTAACCCCCACTTCCTTCAGTTTTGAAGCTGCATATATGGTGCATGCAGCTGCACCCTTCACATCGACGCTGCCTGCACCTGGTCTGGCCCCTGCTCCTGCTAGTGCTACTGCTCTGGTGTGCCGCTAGCCTGCTTCCCTGCCACATCTGTCTGTGTCTGGCCTAATGCTTGCACCTTCAACTGATGCTCCCCTAACACCATTGGTGCCTGATAATTTTGAACAACTCTTCGCCAAATTAAGCATCACAAAAAGTGTTTTGTTGCTCATATTGAAGACAAATGAACTTGCAAATACTTGACAGTTGGCGTAAGCAGTTATCTAATTCCGATGCATGTTCGGGGCATGATTGCAAGGAGATAGCGTGGTCGATTGGGGGCAAAAATAGTTTTAGAAGCAATCCCAAAATACTATGTACAGCATGTTTTTATCATAGTATTAACGAAAACAGTTCTTTACTTAAAAATGCAAATTTATTTATTCATCCCAAGGTCATAAACCTGATCACATGGGGTGTGTGTTTAAGGAATCTTGTGATGACGCCGTGAATGTGGCTGTGAGTGTTCCATTGTTGAAATTATTTGACCAGGAAGATTGTCGAGGCATTGACAATATTTCAGATGCTCCGTCATGGATGGAGAAAAAATTAAGTTGAGAGCGACATTGTTGCTTTGAGCTGCGAAACCAAAAAATGTGTTCATGCCAAAGTAGTTACAAGAGAGGATGATCCCTGTAGCCAGCGACATGAATAAATTTGATGAAAGTAATGTTGAAATCCATGTTCACACACATGACAGAATTACTAGTGAGAACAAATATTTATCTGACCATCTTTTCGAAGTATGTAAGGCTGTCCATATTTTTATCTGAGTTCCCCATCTCCATTCTGAAGAGATATATAAAGTTTTCATATTTCAGTTTGTCCTGTCACTTTGGTAAATTGTTCACTGCTCCTATTCATCACGACAAACGTATTTCATTCTCGTCCAGAGAATACAAGTGCAGGACTAATTTGTGTGTGTTGGACTGGAATGAAAACATAAATTGTAGACATTCCACAGTAACATTTTTTTGAAGATGTGAAGACGACATGGCAGGTAGATTTTGAACCCAAAGACCTACGTGTTTGTTGAAAAGTCTTGGAATGGTTTGAGTTTTATTACCATTAAGACTTACATCCTTGTTGTCGAACGGCCCACGTGGGTTGGTGTTAACATGTCATGTCTTCTCATCACCGGTTTATGCATTAACCAATGACATTTGTGTTATCATGTCATATTGACCAGTCAGATCACTCGTATAAGCTCTGCCCATGAAGAGTGTTTTAGTTCCTACTGCAAATGCCGCTTTAAGCGTATGGGTTTAATGGTCTTACTATGTGGTATATGTTTTATCCCTTTATGTTACAGCGTTTTTGGAGAAAAAACATGCTGTGTTGATTCTGCAATTCAACTTTCGATGCTTTCGAAGCCGACTGGCGTTTTTGAGGAAAAGGAAAGCTGCTGTCACCATTCAGGTATCCAGTATGCTGCTGTTATATATCATTGCTTTGAAATTGCCATCTCCATGTATTTTGCATGTGTAACAATCATGGTAAATCTGAACTATGTTGTACCATATTTAGCCAATCAAAGAAGCTTATTTGCAGAGAACATAAACCATAAACCGTATGCAATGACCTTTTGCCAAGATGATTGGCATGGAACAAATCCCTTAAAACATATAGGAGTTGCTTACCTTTTCACTATGAGGTGAGCCAGTGTCCACAATAGAACATTAATCATGGTCAATGGAAACCCATGAATAGGTCTTCAACAACACATACTTGCCGCAACAGGCAACTAAGCTTGTCGTAAGAGGCTACTAACAGGATCGGGTGGTCAGGTTTGCTGACTTGATTGCTGCATGTTGTATCCCAATAGCGTGGATCAAAGCTCATGATGTCAATCACTGGATTGTCTGGTCCCAACTTGATTATTTACAGACCGCCCTCACATAGCCTGTAATATTGCTGAATGCGGTGTTAACAACCAAGAAGTTCGAACAAATACTCTTTCAAATATTGTCCATATTGTAGGGATTCTAAATATTTGTAGCACCACCCAAGTTTGCAATTTTGAATGTGATTTGCCAAGAGTGATAGATACTGGTTTCCCAAGATTGATGTTGCTGAATTCGGCTGATACAAAATTATTAAGATGCCAGTGAGACCCCATGACCTCCCTAAGTAAACGTTGGAATAGTATCCACAGTGTTTGTGAAAGATGCTGGTTGTGAATAGTAAACACCACAAAGATATGACATGAAATTAATTTAATTATCAACAGTCATACATAAAGTATTCATGAAAACAAACATGCATGTTTTATTTCAATTATCATCTCAGGTCTTCTTGTGTAGCATTCATTTCATACAAGCCTTCCTTGACAGACAATACATAGAAAGTATTCAGCACAAACATTTCACTTTTTTGGTCATATGAATGTTGGACAAATTGGACTGATGACTAGTCAGTGAAATCGCAAGTTCTGCAAAGTGAATAGTCTACATGTTCCGTCAAGTTTAAATCCTCAGGGATATGAGGTTTCATATATGCTAATTTCTTGCTTTTGAATCTTTTTACCTCAGAGCTATATGCGTGGTGTTCTGGCAAGGCGTACAGCACACATGTTACGAGAAGAGAAAAGACTTGAGGAAAAGAAAAGACTTGAGGAAAAGAGAAGGCGTGAAGAAGAACAACAACTGCGAATGCAAGCAGAAGAGCACTCCATTCAGAAAACAATCAGGCAAGCATAAGTAATAAAGACGTCCATAAACTCTCTTCCAGCATTTCCTAGGTCCAGCACTGTGCCAGAGACAACAGCCATGCTGAGGAGATTCAGACTTGAAGGTCAAAAGAAGCGCTTCAGATTTCCCTCATGGGACGTAAGAGTAGTCCCACAGGTTTGGAATGACAGCCATATGAACTGATAGAGCAGATGGATTTACAGTCTTTAACCCAATCAACTTTTTAGTAGTGATAGACTTGGGTATGGCAGCTTGCTTGTTGGGAAAATCCAGACCTTGTATTTAACCCAGTGAAAATTTGACAGCCTGATGTCAAACACAAGCAACTGGGGAGATCGATCAAAGTTTCATGTTTTCGCCACTGTTATCAGTTCTGCCCAGTTCATGCACTACTTGTGGCAAGGTCTAGTTAGTATATAGAAGCAGTGGAAGAGGCTGTTCTGCTGGCGTATTGGAGCCAAACCGAGGTCACTAAGAACACAATGGCATTCTGGTGCAGGACAATCTGCAAACCAACATGCAAGATTGGAACCTGGCATGCACGATCAAGGGTCTATTCACTGTTCATTGGTAGACGTCATCAAGAGATGTTTTTAGCAAATGGACAGTACTTACTATTTTCTGAACTACATAACTGTGGAGCTGTAAATCGTCAGTGTGCCAGGTATTTGACTATCCTGTCTATGAAAAAGATGGCTTACACACCACAGATAAGAGCACTTACAAGTATCGTGATACGTATCAGATCGCACAGTTGGTGTATCGTCCCAGCCCTAATGAATAGTATAAATTCCTGTACATGTAAAGGGCCCTGATTGGGCTGCTGCTGCTTTTTTATCAAGAAATGCATACAATTGTCTAGTTAACTTTTTCTCAGGTACAGTAGACTGAAATAGTCTGAAACTCTTGGTCAATGTTTGTCCCTAATTAGATTCAGTTTTATAAAAGGCATCAAAACAAGTGTAAAAAAACATGCTGTATAACTAGTTTATAGCACTTGCATCAACAGTCAACGTGTTAATGACTTACAAACTTTCAATGTAATGAGAACAATCTCAGACAATGAAAAAGATTGTATGGCTGAATTTTATTCTGACAAAATGCAAAACTCCCTACTTTAAACTTTCAGCTAAATGGTTTCCTGTCATTGAAAACATTCAATATTTTTTAGTGCTAGTTCATAGATCTTATGAAGTCTTTGTTTTCTTGCAGGGAATCACAGGTGGAATTAGAGTCCTTGACAACATTGATTGAGTCAATGTGGACCCACCATCAGCCTGCAGTAACACCTCACAGTCTTGACCTTGACAGCATGTTTGAATTCCTGCAGGAGGAAAAGGCAGAGCGAAAAGCTGCTGTTGTTGTGGACAAGACGGAGGCGCTACATGAGATTAACGAGGAATTTGATGTCCTTGGTTCTCTCCTCATTGATGCTCAAGTATAGTTGTCTTTTTATTCTACAAATCAGTCTTGTCGTGAACTGGTACCTTTAGATGATTTGGGAGTTATATTTTTATATTTTTTAATGTTTTAATGCTGGCAAGTTGGTTGTTTACTGAAAATGTGGGTAGTGCTTGTTTCCAGAGACGGAGCCTATTCACAAAGCTGTCTTAGCGCTAAGATTGACGAAAAGGTGTCGTAGCGAAAAACATTTTAGCTAAGTCTATTCTTGAAGGTGTCTTAACGTAAAGTTATCTCAAGTTTATGAGAAAAATTAAGACAGGGTCGGACCTGTCGTAGGAGCTTACGACAATTCGACAATATGGATCTGCTGTATTATTTATACTTACAAAACTGTGTGTTTTCCGCTTCCACGAACAACAGCGAGTTGATAACAGATGATAAACAATCATTCCACGCAAAATTTTACGCGAATCAGCATACCTTTTTCGTTTATTTCAGCTAAAAAAAAATAGAAGCGTGTTTGTATGCTTTCACAATGACGGTAACCTTTTCTCTGCGTTAAGATCTGACACTTCCAGAGGTCATGTCAGGTGGACTTGAGCAAACTTCAACCACCAATCTCATTGAAATATGTGTAGGTTCTTAAACCAGTCCGATATCACCATTCTAAAATGATTCAGGTTAATTTCTTTAACACCTCAATTTGGTAATTATAAGCCAAGCAAACAGAAATGACAACAGAACAGAAATATACCCTCACTAGTACATGGTGTAGATGCTCAGAAACGACAGGATGTATGAAATATCCACAACAATGATATTGTGACTTCATTTTTTTTGGCAGTTGGAATTCTTCGATTATATTCATTTTGAGATACAGGAATCAGATATACTTGTTTGAATGCTCTGCTTACTCATACTGAGAATTTAGAATCCTCGGCACTGATTGACTCATTAAAATGTTCCCCTGGCATGTCCTCATGTTGTCCTCAGATCCACGCGCAGAAAAGTTTACCAGGAGTACTAGATTTTATTGATATAAACATTTGCCTCTCTTTGATTATACCTTGTGAGCGACAGTGCCATAGTACTATTTTGAAGTGGTTGTATGACGGCACAAGCCTCACAGATTATTCTGTGTTTTGAATGAAATAGTCATAATGTAATATACCTAACATTCATCCACTGTTGTACATTGGAAGGCAGTGTTAAAATGAACTTGTTTCATAATTTCCATTGTTCCTTATTTCATATAGAAAATTTATGCTGACAGCAACATCTTTAAATAAATGTAAGTCACTTTCAAAGGGTATTATCTTTGCATGACCAGCATTACTAGGATTATCTGTCTTATAACCATGAATAATATTTTACTTTAATCTTCTTCTTTTTTTAAGGAATCGGCAGAGAAGTTATTGCATGACCATGAAATCCAACAAGCACTGGCTGAGGTGGATAAATCTATTGCTGAATTTGATGACAGCAGATCACCGCGTGAGAAAAAGGAACATGTGTTCGCAGATGACAGAAATGAACTATCATCTTTGCCACCTCCACCACCTGCTCTACCATCCACAAATGATGAAATGGTGTCTTCAATATGTATGCCTCCACCACCAACTATACCACCGCCCCCACCTCCACCTTTAGATCAAATTTCTGAAGATGTCAGACTACCAGATCCACCATCTTCTCCTGGAACAGATGAGCTGCTTCCCCCCAAAACAGAAGGAAATGAAAGTGTTTGGAAGACAGACATTGATGGGTCGAGTGTTTATCAAGAAATTGGTCATAGTGGTCAAATCTTTTCGTCAAATCCACCTCCTCCTCCACCACCACCACCACCTCGTAGGGGATCAACTTTGACGTCTCGGTCAGTTTCACCACCGCGTGACAAGGAAGAAATGACGTTGCCGTTTCAGATTGGTTTTAGTGAGTATGAACCTCATGGTAACGAAGTAACTGAACTTTCCCCTGAAACAGAGGAAAAACTTTCTAGACTTATGCAACAACATTCTGTAGACACGATTCGCTCACAGACCCCTGATGCTTTCGACAAACACAGCTCCAGTGGAGAGGGTGACATCATTCATGATATTTTGGAGTACGCTGGAAGGTACTTCAATTCACACATCAAAGATAGCGGGGGAACACTTATAAAAAGTTTGAAGAAACGAAGACAGTCTGATGCAGTAAGTATGTTATATGCTCAGAGTACATTTATCCCACTTGACATTGGTTGTGGCCTGTTTGTCTGGCATCTGTTGTACATTGTACCTTGTAAACATCTTCTCTAAATCCACTCTGTTGATAAAACGGAAACTTGGCATGTTCCCACCAATGATGACACTTATATTTGTTCAAGAGGTCCATGTCCAATTTTCCATCATGTGTGAGAATAATATATCTGACAAACTTCCCCTCGTTCTGTTTGCTTTATGAGGAAACATGTTCAGACATGTTCCGTGGCCATGATAACAGTTCTGTGATTTACTACATTATGTTTAAGAAATAAACGATGAGTGAGAGTTGTTTATCATAGAATAAAACGCTGCAGGGGGTATTTCCTGCATATTCTCACAATCCTCGCGTTGATTTCCTGTACCTTTTTCTCCCAATCCTGACTGTCATATCTCTCCCACTTCTGGATACGATCGTTCTGCTTTGCCCAGCTACATCTATGGGGAAAAACTCACTGGACACTCCCCTCTTAAAAAAAACGTCGTCAAATATACATCATCAAGTTGCGAGCGCATGTTTGAATCTTCAGAAATGACGTCATGATAGATCAATGTTTTTTCGTGAAATAAAACACGCTGTTCTTCATTGTTCTTTGCGAGTTATCCCGTAGCTATTTTATGTTTGCAGATACTACACAGATAGTAATCAATGTATTGTTTCATTGAATTGTTGCAGCTTTGACATAAATTTCCAGGTGATCATGGTAGTGTCTGTACACATCATTTGAGAGTGAAGCATTCCTGTGATCATATTTATTCTGAACAACACCAAACCTATTTGGAAAGCAAATAATTATCTAGAATGCATGTAAGCATTACTGAAGAAGTATTTTCAAAAATATATTTTTGAGTTTTCAAATCAAGGCCCATATCTGTTTTCAATTAATCATTTCAAGAATTAAAATGAAACCAGGCTAGAATGAATAAATAAGAAGTGTTACTGGATTCAAAATCATTGTGCATGTACAAGGTTTCATTGTTTTGTATTTTGAAATACATGTATGTAATATTTTGGTTATTTTCGATACTTACTTTGGAAAAAATTTAGTCGCAGCGTAAAAACTAGAAACATGTTACGCATCATACAATATATGATTTCAGCTATATGACAGGGGCTTTTCAATTGGACAGGATTAATAATGTACAATTTTTAAATACATAAGAAAAAGTCAAATACCACAAGACATAATAAAGATGGAGATGAGGTGGTCCTGGTGCGGAATCCATTGTTTTCAGGTCACTGAGACATCCTTGAAATTGCTGACTGCTTCATAAAACATGCTTCATAACATATGGCATAGCATAGAAGTTCATGATTGGCTGCCAAGGAGGGCACGGGTGGCCCAGTTGTCTAAGGCGCCGCAATGCGCTGTGCAGAGTTACGTGCCTTGGGCACGCCAGAAACCTATGATTGTGGGTTCGAACCCCGGTTCGCCCTGATTGTGTTTCTAGGTTGTGGGTTTCACCGAAGTGGTAAACGTCCAAGACCTGGCTTTCCTCCCACATTAAGCTGACACACCATGATATAACTGAAATAATGCTAAAAGCGGTGTTAAACCCAACCAACTCACTCACTCACCCACTCTGGCTGCCAAGAGGATTAGCTGTCAGAGGGATGACCTGGCTTGGGATCAATTGTGAAATGTTGATCAATCTGGAATACATGTCAATCAAAATTTGTTCTTTTTATCTTAACTTCGAATGTACTTCTATATTCTAGGATCGTCTGACAAAAGGGGAAATGCTTACATTCTGCAAGTCAGGTCTCATTCCAACTTCACTTGTTCATTTACACGACTGTGAAAACATCACTATGGCTTGCAATGTGTTCAAGGTATGTATATGAATAAATTAGTGTGATAAGTTGGATATTTAAACTGAATCACCTGGTTAAAGGCAAACCAACTATAAATCCTACAAATCCAAAACCCTGAATACATCAGTGCAAGAAGTCCTGTATTTCTGTCAACTATCCTTAACCATTTCAGATACTAATAGTATTTTACTTCCTAAGCCTTTCCAGTGTGTGCTAACTATCAACATGAAAATTAATAGCGCATAGCCCCGAAGTTGGTTGTTTTCACCCAGTAATAGAGTATGGAACTTCTGAAGAAGAACGACTGGTGACTGTGGGAGAGTCCCTTTAAATCACCCGTTAAGTGAATTGCATCGGATATTGGCTCCGTCTGATTTCAATGCCACGTGAGAGGTATCCTTTGCAATGCTATGATATGCTCAAACAAACCTGCAATAGAACGTACTCAAATTGGGCTACACATATTAGAAATCTGCTTTTATGGATTTGGCGAGGTATGGATTGCTCAAGATGTTGGTTGACTTTGAAAAGTGATATGAAAAAAGAAGAATATATATATGACATAGAAGTAGTGGGTACGGGTATAATGCATTAGGCATTCAGAAACTTAGGAAAGGTTTATGTACTGTACTAAATAGGGACATGCTTCGTATTGAATTCTCTGTTTTAGAAGATGAACATGTACTCTGGCACTGTCCCCTATATTATGATATGTGCTCTGCATGTTATTCTTCAAACATTTAATTTTTTTCTGCAAATTATATATTTGTATTCCTATGACCTTGATTTGGCCTTTGCACTTTTTATAACCATTACTCAATCATATTTTTTTCAAAATTAAATGTAAATTTGGTCTGTTGCAATATTTTACATTTTGACCTAAATTTGACCTTACACTGTAAACATCATCTCTTTTGAGTGAGTATTGTTTTACGCGGCTTTAGCAATATTCTAGCAATATCACGTCAGGGGACACCAGAAATGATCTTCACACATTGTACCCATGTGGGGAATCGAACAATACCCTGGTCTTCAGCGTGACGAGCGAACGCTTTACCCACTAGGGTAACCCACTGCCCCTAATCTCTTTCGAAGCAACTTAAGTAGTAAAACTAAACCTTAATGTTCTTGTTCCCCCCGATGCTAACAGCTTAATTTGTTGAAGAGAACATTGTCTTTACCAGTATCTTTGCTATTTAGAAATGTTTCTTATGATTTGTACTTTCGAATTTGTGGGGGCCGACAGGATTTGTCTTTTTCTAAGGACTCTTTGTTTCAATTCAGGGGCATTTTAAAATTTCATTCAATATAAAAATGTAAATATTAGACATTAAAGCCTCTTGTTTATTGGTTCTGTTATCAAAGAAATGCAAGGACCTCTGCAAGGCAAATACATTACTAAATGTTTAACTGTAATTACATATCCAGGTGAGCTACAGTGTATTACTATTTCATGTCATGGAATCTATCACACATCTTTCCTAAAAAGTTTGTTTTGCTGGTTAGATTGTCTGCAAGATACTGATGTTTTGGACCCTCAACCATCTGTTAACTGTGAATGTGATATCCCACCATGATAGGTTCAAAGGCTTACATTTGTTGTTTTTTTCTCTTTTCAGGAATTGACGAAGGTTATGCGAGATGAAATGACGGATGACGCTTCAATGCAAATTATGCAGACGATAGTGAAAATGGGAATAGAACGCATTGCACTACGTGATGAAATATTCTGCCAGTTGATAAAACAAACCAATGGCAACCCTGAGGCTGACAGCTTGGTTATTGCATGGATCATCTTTTGCCTGTGTACAGCTGCATTTTCACCAAGTAAAAACTTGCACAAGGTATGACATTATCGCTTAAATTTCATATTCTCCACTGCTATAGAACAGAAGAGATATTGTTTTAGTGTTGATGCAGTTTCTTCAAATTTTATCTATTGGCAGTCTCTTGCATGGAGGGCTGCTTAATGTATTTGAGCTCTGCCACCACCACCAAATTTGATTTTTTTTTCAAACCTAACAGATCTCATACCTGGCAGGGGTGGCCCAGTTGTCTCAGATGCTGCAATTCGCTGTGCAGAGTTGCATCCCTTGGGCACTCAAGAAACCCATTATTCTTGTATTTTGGCTGCAATCACACAACAAATAATCTTTAAATTTTTCCACAGAAGTCCTCTTCATTGTCAGCTGAACTACACATAACCAGTTGTCACTGCATTAGTACCACCACTCTTTAGCTTTCTAAAGCGGGAAAATCCTCACTTCTTTCCTCTGTGTGTTAGAGACATCAGCTTTTCACGGTTTCTCCAGCAGCTTGGTAGCAGATTTGTAGCCGAGGATTTTCGTGTTACATCGTCACTGTGTTGCTTGATACTAATGTGAGGATAAGTTGTGTTGGTGTGAGTCAGTCATGGCATCCTTGATCTCTCCCCCAGCTTGAAAATCAGTGGAAGATTCATCCTGCTTTCTAGAAATGCAGAGATGCCATCTGGACTGAAGAGACTCAATGCCAGCTGTGCTCCTCCTATCAAAGTCAGCCTTTAACCATTTATTGGATTCTATCAAGAATTCTAGGAGAAAGGAGGCGACCAAGAAGATTGCGAACATCATCTCATCTCCATCAACTGCTGCTCCTGCTGAAACGTCTACATCCCCAACCCTTTACAACTCCTGCTTTCTCCTTCAACCTGTTAGAACAGATGTTCATGAAGCAGAAAACGGTGATGGAATCTCTATTGGATTCTTGCCTGGCCGTCATAGCCACCAAGATGGATGGTCTCCACACGGCAGTCAATACTATTATAAGGATAAGCAGCCTCCCAGCTGATGACCGCTTGCTTCCCACATGGACCACACAGACACATGCCATCAATTTATAAAGGGTCTTCCTGTTCACCATGGACGCTTCAAAGGCCTAGACAGCGACTGTTATGAGGTCATCCCGGTCACCACAAGGACCCCACACAGGTACATCCAGCCACAAGCCTATCTGTTGCCAACCTGTTGCTAGGCTGTCTCCCCTTACCAGCAACCCTGATGCTAGGCTGTCTCCCCTTACCAGCAACCCTGATGCTAGGCTGTCTCCCCTTACCAGCAACCCTGTTGCTAGGCTGTCTCCCCTTACCTTACCAGCAACCCTGTCGCTAGGCTGTCTCCCCTTACCTTGCTAGCAAACCTGATGCTAGGCTGTCTCCCCTTACCTTGCCAGCAACCCTGTTGCTAGGCTGTCTCCCCTTACCTTACCAGCAACCCTGATGCTAGGCTGTCTCCCCTTACCTTACCAGCAACCCAGATGCTAGGCTGTCTCCCCTTACCTTACCAGCAACCCTGTTGCTAGGCTGTCTCCCCTTACCTTACCAGCAACCCTGTTGCTAGGCTGTCTCCCCTTACCTTACCAGCAACCCTGTCGCTAGGCTGTCTCCCCTTACCTTACCAGCAACCCTGTCGCTAGGCTGTCTCCCCTTACCTTGCTAGCAAACCTGATGCTAGGCTGTCTCCCCTTACCTTGCCAGCAACCCTGTTGCTAGGCTGTCTCCCCTTACCTTACCAGCAACCCTGATGCTAGGCTGTCTCCCCTTACCTTACCAGCAACCCTGATGCTAGGCTGTCTCCCCTTACCTTACCAGCAACCCTGATGCTAGGCTGTCTCCCCTTACCAGCAACCCTGTTGCTAGGCTGTCTCCCCTTACCTTGCTAGCAACCCTGTTGCTAGGCTGTCTCACCTTACCAGCAACCCTGTTGCTAGGCTGTCTCCCCTTACCTTACCAGCAACCCTGATGCTAGGCTGTCTCCCCTTACCAGCAACCCTGTTGCTAGGCTGTCTCCCCTTACCTTGCTAGCAACCCTGTTGCTAGGCTGTCTCACCTTACCAGCAACCCTGTTGCTAGGCTGTCTCCCCTTACCAGCAACCCTGTTGATGGACTGTCTCCCCTTACCAGCAACCCTGTTGCTAGGCTGTCTTCCAGGGTTGCTAGGCTGTCTTCCCTTACCAGCAACCTTGTTGCTAGGCTGTCTCCCCTTACCAGCAACCCTGTTGATGGGCTGTCTCCCCTTACCAGCAACCCTGTTGCTAGGCTGTCTTCCCTTACCAGCAACCCTGTTGCTAGGCTGTCTTCCTTACCAGCAACCCTGTTGATGGGCTGTCTCCCCTTACCAGCAACCCTGTTGATGGACTGTCTCCCCTTATCAGCAACCCTGTTGCTAGGCTGTGTCCCCTTATCAGCAACCCTGTTGTTAGGCTGTGTCCCCTTACCAGCAACCCTGTTACTAGGCTGTCTCCCCTTACCAGCAACCCTGTTGCTAGGTTGACGTCACTTGGCATTGTTTCGCTGATGGATCTTGCGACAATACTCTTCATATCACATCATAGAATATTGAGACTTGATTGTAAGCTTTGTGGCATTGAGACCCTGTTCCACAAGGCAATTGTTGCACAACGACAGTCGGAAGTCCATGTTATTGTATGGGAGTATATGGCTCTACGATAGCTTTGTGGAATGGACCCCTGAATTCTAAAGGTTGGCCGTGTTTGAAGTATTATTCTGTTAAACTCCATTGCACTATGCCATGGTTCGTGTAGATGTCTGCCTATGTACACACGACAGTGAAATTTAAAAAAAAAAAGAATTTATAAATGGCAAGTAATAAATAAAAAGGTAAACCCATTTCCGTGTAATAACATTTTATAAACTTGTGAATAGTTCTGGTATCTGACGGTGAAAGCGAGACCTATTGACTTATAAGATTGGTATTTCATGGGAGCATGTTAAGTATTCTATATGTATCCTGGCTGCACAGGTACAGGGTTCAGGGGCAGGTACTATTAGTATCTTAATTGCTTATGTATAGTTTACAGTGAAAAGGATTTTTGTTGAAAACCTGAAGACTTGAAAGTGTGATGACAGCCAAAATACAAGAACTATGACACTGATGTAAACAGAAGTTGTATTCTTTGAATTATTAACAGTAATAACTATTGTTTGATATTTATGCAGAACTTGTTTGCATGGCTATGCTGACAGCAAGTTTGTTCAGTTCAGATGCTTTGACGACAGTCAATTTTTGTGTGTTCCTGTTTATCCTTGTCTTATGACTACCTCCGTGGTCTAGTGGTAGAGCATCTGCCTGGAGAGGTGAAGGTCCAGGGTCTGATCCCCAGCCGCATCATACCAAAAGACGTTAAAAGATGGTACTTGTTGTTACCCTGCCTGGCGCTCCGCATTAATGGCATAAAACTAGGACTGGTCGGCTCGGAGTCAGTATACTGTGTCTGAGTGGGGTATTCCATGTTCAACTGCAGCATGGTATCTCAGTGAGCTAGCATTATAAATCGGCATCAGTCCGGACAAGTACAAGCAGCCACACACACAGACACGTGCATGCACGTCACTATATAAGTGCAATAATCTTGGACACGATGGTAAACCCCATTTCACCTCACCTCACCTCGCCTAAAGTGTAATGTTGTGAATATTCCTGAAGTTTTCAGGTGAGCTACAAGGCCATGTGGATTGTTTTTCAGTACCTGCTCTCCTACGTGAAGATGAATTGCTCAGATGCTCTTGTTGGCAAGTATGCCCTGATGTGTCACAAACATTTGACAGTCCCCCGTGTGTCCTCACGAAAATTGCCGCCATCAGCAATTGAAATTATGGTAAGTAATGTTGCAGCCGCATGTAAATGGGTAGGGCTTTTCTTATCTCAACGTTCACTGGCCACTTCATATATATTGGCCATTGTGAAATTATTAAAGGCTGTCCAGACAGAAGTTTGTGGGTTTTTTGACTTACTGACATTTGCCATTGACTTGTTACATTTCTTGGGTCCAAGTCATTGACCTAGATACAGCCTTTTGTGTCAAAATCACTGTTTAGTGTCTAGAAGTGCTAGTCATCACTGAGGAATTTACCTAGACCTGCTTAGGGGCTGAAGTATTCAGCAAATGTCCCAGAATTGGAATTAAGCTTTTCCCAATCGACGCTGTTATGGTTGCAACTGATGTTATGGCTTTAACGAGGTGAGTAGTATTTTCATCGACAACAGGACCAATATGGGGGAAAAGGCTTTTTGCTTTGTTTAAAATTATTGCAATGAATGCAATTCCAAAGGCATGTTCAACATTATCTTCCATATTATTTACTACTATATGAACAAACACAGTTCTTATGTGCCCCGTGACTTGGCATAGTGATATCACTGTTTTCTTGTTTCTTTTTGTTTCAGGTGAGCTAAAAAGCCATTAGGCTCTACTTTCTGTTGCTATCTTAAAGTTTGATCATGTTTTGATCTTTGTGTTTATAACATGCCCATAAGTTCTCTCAATACGTATTTGTGGCTTTGTAAACAACTCCTCCTCTAAAATTGCCAGAATGAGGAAGCAAACTTATGTGTTTGTGTTTTGCTCAAATGTATAGCATTTGGTGTTAGTTTTTAGTTCTCAGTATCTGGGTAGAAAATATTTGAATAGCAGTGCTGACAACAACTTTTGTTAGTGGCCATCTTTGTTTTCATTCAGTTGAGCTACAGTGCCGTATTTCACATTGTTGCAAATATCAGAACCTCTTTCAGATGAGCTAAAGAACTCTGGGCACTGTTTTAGAAATGTTTTTGTTTGTTTCCAGAGTGTAAGAGCATTGAGCCCAATTATTTGTAAGGTGTATTTCATGGATGGGAAGACAAAAGCTGTAACAGTTCTACCTTGTGACACAAGTACGGAGTTGTTGGAAAGGCTAGCAGAAAAGATCGGACTTGGAAGTGTGGAAGGATGGTCAATTTATGAGGTAACTGACTGAATATATTCATCTAGTTATCAATTACCATATGAAAACATTCGTCTTTGTATTCCCATCTGTACCGTATTTCTCTCATTTCATATCCGAGTTAATGTCTTGCTACATTTATCTGTCATAACCTTGTACATAATTGATAAAATCTCAAGCTACAAGGCCAATGATGTCACGGCAGCCATGTTTAACAAGCATGAAATACTCATATCCCTCGACAATATGACATACCGTATTCGACGTAATAAGCGCCCACGGTGATATTTGCTGATATATTGGCTAGTGAACAATCCCAATTAGCACCCCTTCTGATTGTACACAAGACTTATTTATTCGCGTATAATACACACTCGTGTGTTATATGCACCCTTAATTATGGGCAATTAAATTCTGGAAAAATATATCTGTCGTACATAAACATTTCAGGTTGTCACTATAAACCACGAAATTTATCTTTCAACTCTGTTTTTTTCACCAACATAATAATCTAATAAGAGCCCCCTATTTCTAATTTTGAGAGCACCCTGGGCGCTTATTACGTCGAATATGGTATCCAGTTGTGTATACTGAAACCTCGCCTTAACAGTGAATACAGAAGTTGTTATCCATGAATTATCTGAACTTTGTCATCTGTCAACTTCTAAGTAATGCCTATCAAACAATTAATTCTTTGTTTTTTAAAAGAAATTGAATTAATTGATTAGTTTTGATGTACGTAGTGTTATGTTGTAAATTGGTAGTGCTACTAAGTAACTTAGATTGTTAGTGGCTGTACCCTTGAGGGGAGGTGAAGTAGCGTAAAACACTCTAAATATATTTGTTATTAATGTATACTTTTGTCTCATGATTTGGCTGAAATATTGCTGATGTGACGTAAAATTTTAACTCACTCACTTTCACAGAATTTATGGATAAATGATACATAATGAATTTTGGGATTTGATTTTGAATTTGTAGGAGATGTACTCTGCAGGTTGTCTTGAATGGGACGCCCTTCAAAGCTAGTTTAAACTGTGGACAAAATAGATTTAATATGATGAAGTAATATTGTTATGATGTACATGTATGTATGTCTTATATTGCAGGTTACTGGAGATATTGAAAGATTTGTAAGGAGATATGAATATGTGAGTGACATTCTGGCCCAGTGGGAACAGTACGTATGTTTTTGCATACCTTTCATTTTTAAAAAAACACACCATAACTGTAGGCAACACATACCATATATCGCTGTGTATAAGGCAAGTTTTATGTATCTAGAATTAGGGGGCTTTCAAGGGGGGTTGTCTTTTACACGGGGTTGAAGAGATTTGATGGGTTTTTTCCCCGAACACAAATACATTACTGCCAGCATGTAACACCAGAAATATACCATGTCAACAAATCCGTACTGAAGTATGCAAACTAATCATGTACTTACACTGTTGGGTTATAAAAAAGTGTTGTAAATCTGTTTACTTTCATTTTGGCGAAATCGTTTGTGAAGTGATCGGAAGATCGCATAACTCACCGTTATTTATAGCAACCATGGTCAGATTGCCACTATTGATGCCTTGAAATGAACTTGAGTGGATAGACAATGGACATATATATATCATAAATGCCATACATTGACTCGAAAGTCATATTTGTTGTAGTTTGACTATTATATGTCATATTATATGTCAACATAACGTTTTTGCTATCAAAGTTGTTATCCATAAATTGTGTCTACTTTGTCATGTGAGTTCTTTGTGAAACTTACTTCTTAGGTGTTAGAGCTAACAGAAGTGGTACGTCTAACATTACCTTTGTGCTAATGTAGTTTGTAGTTTCGACATACACTACATATTCTTCTGGGTTATACTCTACCCGTGAAGATCCGGGGTAGAATAGGTCTTCAGCAACCCATGCTGGTCGTAAAAGGCGACTATGCTTGTGATAAGGGGCGACTAACGGGATTAGGTTGTCAGGCTTGCTGACTTGGTTGATGTATGCCAGCGTATCCCAATTGGGTAGATTGATGCTCATGATGTCAATCACTGGATTGTCTGGTCCAGACTTGATTATTTACGGACCACCATAGCTGGAATATTGCTTAGTGCGGCGTTAAACAACAACAAAACAATAGGAAAGTACAGAAGACAACAAACACATTGAAAGAGTGATTAAGAGTGGGGTTTAACGTTGCTTTTAACAGTTATGTCAGGGTGTGTCCCCTTAATTTGGGTGGTATCTTAGACGACTGGGCCACCCATGCCCTCCTCATTTAAAGTATAGAAGGAATCAGTTGATGTAACTATATCATGTTTGACTCTCCCTGTGTCACTCAAAGGCTCTAGGACAAACCACAGGTTTGGATGGTATGATCAGATATTTGCCAGAGAAGTACTGAAGCTTATGATTGTTATGAACATCTAAGACAAGAGCAGGGGAAATCCTGCCTGTGTCTCCTTGTTTGTAGTTGATTATTTGCTGTCTTTTCAACTTTGATTTCATTTGTTTAGCTTGGACAGACTGTCAGCACAACCAAGCAAATATGAGACTGTAAACAAGAAGGGCCCAAAATTAGCCTTAGGAGGAAGTGATGCAAAGTTGGTGTTCAAGAAACGAGTGTACCGCCATGTTCATGACATTCCAAATGACCCAGTGGAATACCATCTCTTGTATGCTGAAGCTGTCAACAAAGTTGTGAAGGTAAGCATGCGGCAGTCTACACCAGGTTGCAGCTCATTAGGAAAGACTGGTGGATTCATTTGGGAATATCTCATCAACTTAGCCCCCGCCATGAGAGGGGGCCAGCATCTTGATAACCACATGGTGCTTGGGACCCGTGAAGATCCGGTGTAGAATAGGTCTTCACCAACCCATGCTTGCAGTGAAAGGCGACTTGGCTTGTCGTAAGGGATGACTAATAGGATCTATTGGTCAGCCTCGCTGACTTGGTTGATGCATGTCATCAATCCCAAATGCGTGGATCGATGCTCATGTGGTCAATCACTGGATTGTTTGGTCCAGACTCGATTATTTACAGACCGCCGTCATATAGCTGGAATATTGCTGAGTGCAGCGTTAAACAACAAAGACACACACACTTGCATGGTGCTTGGCTGTCTCTGGGCACTTGGACATCGTCGGTGATATATCATGAACATCTCCTTTGTAACCCAGGGAAGTGTTTTTTGTCACATTGACCAGTCATGTCAGTGGTCAAGGTCATCCTTGAGGTCAAAGTCTGAAGATGATTTTTTGACCGATGCTTCAAGGAGAATGACATGTACAAAGTTACCAACATGTAACTTCATTTGAAAACTGTTTAACATTTTCACTAAACTTGTTACTGAAATGCCATTTATCCTTGGTGAACAAACTGGAGAAATGTGCAATAAAACAAAACTAGACATGATTATTTACAATTTCAGTCGTATTGCCTGTAATGCTAGGCATTAATTTATATGCAGAGATTAAGATTATCATGTGTAATTGTCTTGTGAAGACGATCTCAGCCTTTGGTCACATGTCACTAAGATATGGGTATATGTACTCCCTTGTTGTCTGTGTTAAAACTGAGGTGTAAAATGAACTGATTTTTGTTGTTGGATGTTTTTCAGTTGGATGAATTCTCTGTGTCGGAGAAAGTTGCCTTGCAGTTGGCAGGTTTGCAGGCACAAGTGATTTGGGGAGAGTTTGAGGAGGACAAACCATTTAGGTAATTGTTTGGGTTTCTCATCGACAGAATTTATTGTCCAGATATATTCTAATTCATGTGCTCATTCTTTATTTTCTGATTCACCTGGCTGAAAGTCAAGTGAGTTCATGTCACGGCCTTGAGCTGCTCATCTGTCTGTAGATCAGGTGACCTGTCATAGCCTGCTTGTATGTTCATAGTTGGCTTTTTCTGTAAAGTCTTCTCATGACTTGCTGAACCACACAGTACTGTAAAACTAACATGTATCTCTCCCTTCATAAACAATGGTGTGGGGGGGGGGGGGGGGCCACGGGTGGCCCAGTCGTCTAAAGCGCCGTGATTCACTTTGCGTCTCTTGGGCACGCCAGAAACCTATGATTGTGGGTTCGAATCTCGGTTCGCCCCGATTATGTTTCTAGGTTTGTTAGCACAATACCTGTGCTCGTGGGTTTCACCGAAGTGGTAAACGTCTGAGACCTGCATCAGTTTGGGCTTTCCTCCCGCATTAAGCTGACACGCCGCGATATAACTGGAATACTGTTAAAAGCGGCGTTAAACCAAACTCACTCACTCACTCACTCACTCACTCACTCACTCACTCACTCACTCACTCACTCACTCACTCACTCACTCACTCACTCATAAACATAGCATGAAATCTAAAGAATGTGGTCTCAAAATTGTTATCCAACCCTCTTAGAAGTAAAAATTTCAGTTGCCTATGTGACTTAAATTCTATTATTGGCTATTGTTCGCCACTTGCAATGGCTACCTAAAAATATACATTACTGGTGACAACAAATATTTCTGATAAGAATACTGTTGATTTTGTAATATAGCATGTATACTTTCTGGGGTATTTTGTACCCTGTTGAAAATTGCATTTCCACCCAATTACCGTATATGACCGCGGATAAGCCGACCCCGTAGATAAGCCGAGGTGTTAATTTGACCATTGAAATACGAAAGAAAATGATATGACCCGCAGATAAGCCGAATCAGGAATTGAAAGACAAAAAACAGTGCGAAGTCGGACTGAAAGACATGTGCCGGTACTCGCAGAAATATAAGATGAAAAACGTTGTAATTATATTGAAAAAGTCATTATTATTTCTAATAAAGATTTAACAAACCAGTCATCCACTTTCATAATGTGGGAAGCCGTTTCTCGTGGGTTTTTTAAATCTCATAATGATCGTTATATGTTCCCATCAACAACCAAGCGCCATTTTGTGAATCGGTGTATATAGAATTATGAACCCGTGAGAAAATATATCAGCTGGAGCGAAGACTCGCAGTTTGAATTCAGCATCGTAAGCATGGCGTTTTCGTTTAAAACTCATGATGAAAATGTCAGTCAGTAAAAATATACCAACTTTTATAACCCCCTTTACACCACTATTGTATGTTAATCCAATTGAATTAAATAAACTATCATACTAGGAACACATTGAATGACCATCACTTACTCACAGGCTTTTCCAGTTAATTAAACTAATCTCTCGAAAACAAAGGAATTAAGCCCCTACTCCCAACACGATCGCTAAGCACCCACAACTTGAAAATGTTTGTGTAAACAACATGACAATACCAATCGGCCCGTTATTATCAATGCTCATTTCCTTGTGTACCGTGTTGCTTTAAACAACAGGAAGCAATCACAGTGGTCACCGTTTGTGACGTCACAGGAAACAGATGATCACATGCAAATTGCGAACGGAATAACTCGCCGATACAGTTGTTTATTTGCCGCTTTCAATAAAGGTAGACACTTGTTCACTTTCAATTTATGAACTTTGCAAAACGTACGTAATAGCTATTGGCGATTTTATCTGGGGATTATATATTATAGCTGTGAATTACATATATTGTTACATGTAAAGATTGTGGAGTTTACGAAGAACGATAAACTTTGAACATTCAATTGAAAACTTATTATCGGAAGTAGTAACATGCATAACATTTTTTTTAATAATGACAACATTGGTGTATAATAATAACTTTATTGATAATTTATAACAATAATGGCTCTAGTCGTGGCAACTTCCAAACTTTCGGGAAGTTGTTATCTATCGGACCGTCATTCAGGCGATGTTTCTGACAGATCACGATCTGAAAAATACTATCATGAAAATGTATCCCGTGGATAAGCCGACCCCTTTCTACAGAATCTTTTTTCTGGTCCTCAAAATTCCACTTATACGCGGTCATATACGGTAAACCATACAAAAATGCATTGTGGTACCAATTACCCAACCGTTCTCAATTGGAACTCATTTAACCACACTTACCATATGTGTCAATGAACATTTCGTCGGTTCAGTGCATTGATGCGAGGCAATTAGGTGCCTCACTTTGGCAGTGTGGGTTCGAATCCTGGATGGGACTCAAACACCAGAAAGTTCTAGAATCTGTTCTTTATTAAGAAAGTGTTTTACCAAATATAACATTTTTTATATTTGCCCACTTTCTGAAGGGCATTGTGAATTCATAGCTTTCGGACATGTCATCTGTATGAGAGCCACGCCAATAAGTAGGTCACTTCATCTAGACAAAGTCGGATTGATCCACAGCTTACTTCATGGTATGGTAAGTATGCAAGAGGAATTTCTGTCTATGCAAATCTGTACTTCATTCCAACTACTTTGGATGCAACGTCAACTCCTGTCGCAAGTACCATCTAAGGCTGTTTCATCTCATGCCAGAAGGATGGTGATGTCATAGTGGTGTAACGATATGGCGACACAGTATTGTATCGTGATATGAGGCCCATAATACAATACATCGATTTACATCTCCTTCATCACGACATTACAAGTTATACTGGCGTAAAACACATGAATCATAACAGGAACTGTTCAGCAACCCGCTTAGCAGAATCTCTAGTATTTCCTGGCTGGCTATGAAAAGTGTAACATTCACAGTGCCTTCTGGCCTTAAAGTCCTTTCACAGATATCAAGACTCATTTAGTCCGACCGCTAGATTATAGACGTCATCTCTCACGGTTACAAGCTACACTTCAAGACATCAACCTAGCCATCAAAGCCTCATTAGACGAGCAGGCCATAAGGAAATTCCTAGACACAGACACCAGTATGGCTATTACTCCCTTGTGTTCTTGGTTCTCAAGAAGAACTCTACCAAGATGAGTGATCATAGATCTCAAGGTCCTGTACAAGCACTTCTTGATACCTCCTAAAAAAAATTCCAGATGGAATCTGTCTTCAAATTACATTTGACACTACATCAAAGAGATTGGCTCTTCAGCATTGACCTTTCTGGGTGGGTATCTGCAGGTGCCGATTCATCCCCAGTCCCAGAAATATCTCCGATATGGCCACCGATCTGAGTTCCAGGTACTTGATTTCAGGATCTCAATCGCCCCATGGTTATTCACCAGGATTACGCCCCCAGTCATCAGTTTCGCCCATCTACATGTGGTTTGTCTCCATGGATATTTGGACGACGACATCCTTGCAGCCAATCAGGACAGATCTCAACTACAAGTGTGTCTGGACTCTTCTCTTGACACATCATTCATCCTTCCAAATAAAAACTAACATTTAACCAGGACATCATCTACATCGGAGCTCGCTCCCACTTGATCACAGGATATCTCTGCCCTCCAGATGATCGATTCACCTCCACGCTTCTAATGATCGAAAAGGTTCTGTCAATGACACATCCTTCATTTAGATGGTGGATGTTGGATGATAGCCATGGCTCCAAATATTCTTAATAGTAACTCCCGACTTCTGAGATGGATAGAGGTATAAGGGGTGTCTGAAAACCTGTGAGGTGAGGTGAAATGGGGTTTAACGTCACATCCAAGATTATTGCATTTACATAGCTGTGCGTGTGCATGCGTGCATGCGTGCGTCTGCGTGCGTGTGCGCGTCTGCGTGTGTGTGTGTGTGGCTGCTAAAGCCAATTTTATAGTGCTAACACTCCAAGCCGACCAGTCCTTATTTCAACCCCTAATGGTGAGCTCTAGACAGGGTAACAGCAAGTACCATCTTTTAATATCGTTTGGTATGATGTGGCCGGGGATCGAACCCTCGATCTTCCTCTCTGGGGAGATGCTCTGCTACTAGACCCCAAAAGCGCAAAAGCGGTCAGAAAAGCTATGAAGCAAGCTACGAAGAATGTATGGAACACCCTTAACAGTTTACAGAACTAACTACAATACTTTGCATGCTTAATACACAACCAGGCAGCATATTGTTTTCAAACATACATAGCCAATACAGCAGGCATCTCTCCTGAGAGAGTTGAGAACATTCTGAAGAAAGAAAGAACTGGGCTTGATGTTTTGGCTTCAGAAACCTATTGAGCATCCTCCGTATTCACTAAATTTGGCATCATCAGATTTCCACCTCTTTCCAAACATGAAGAAAGAACCATTGGCAAGTACTATGCAATTGATGATGTAATTTCTCTGTGGTCTACACAGGGAAAAAGCCTTCTACACCTGTGGAATCAAGGGTCTCCAGCATCATTGCCAGAAAGTTCTGGACCTTGGAGGGGATTACACTGAACAAGAATAGAAACCAACTCCACCAGTATAATCGATCATAGGCTCAGAATGTTTCAGCTACCCCTTGTATCTTGTAAACAAACCTTGATTACACACTGGGTAATTGTCATCTAGAGCAACATAACTACATGCCAACTAGAATAAAAGGCTACTGAAAAACCAGCAAATGGTCCTGATGGGAATGAGAAATGAAATACTAATTCCTGCCATAGTCCACTGGGTAATTCTGATGAAATACCTGGTTCTGGTCCAACTGGTGACACATGTTCACAAGACATCTTCATTCATTGTCGTCCACCGCACAAAATATTTATCCCTGAGAATCTGTAATACTCACAATCCCAAGATGGGTTCCTTGAACAATCTTCAGTACCTGTTCCTCATGTCCCTGGGTTCTGCATCCTTTCAAACCAGTCCTTCAGAATTTCCACAAACTTCTCCTTGTACAGGGCTGTGTACCTTCTCAACCTGAGTACTTCAGATATTTCCTATTTCTTCATGTTTTTAGGCCAACACCAGTTGGTTCAAGGCATGATGTTTAAAAATAATGAGCAACAAACTCCATCAAATCCAGGGCCCAATTTTTAGTGATAATAGTGACTATTGTAATTACTTTAACATAGGCTTGTGATGATTGTATTTCCACAATTGCTTTGTGAAACACGCCCCTGTTCTTGTTGCCACCGAAAGCTAGACTGACCGGCCCTTGCTTTAACATTGTTATTGAATGGAAATACTTGTGTACACTTGATGTTTCAAGGGATGTTACTCCTTGGCCAAATGAAATCTTAGCCACACCTTGAATATCTTGTTATATACTTATAATTCCATTTAACAACTAATACATGTTTTCAAGGTACTCCTATTTTGTTTTTCAACTTGTCAGGAGTACGGGTGGCCCAGTCACTTAAGGCCCTGCAGTTCGCTGCGCTGAGTTGTGTCCCTTTGGCACACCAGAAACTATTATCATGGGTTTTAATCCTGATATGCCCCGATTATGTTTCTAGGTTTGTCAGCACCATTGGTTTCACAAAAGTGGTAAACGTCTTAGACTGGTATCATTTTGGGCTTTCTTCTTTATCTTTATCACACCATGATATAACTGGAGTATTGTTCAAAGAGGCTTTAAAACCAACTTACTCACTATTTACTTGTCACACTTGAAATTATGTTTTGTAATTCATTTAGTTAGGGAAAGAAACTTGGATCTCTTGGCTTGTTTATCAATCACATTTAAATTTACATTTTGAAATAAGATATGTTTGAGCTATTCCTTGTGTTGGTTGAACTCCATAGCCCATAATAAACACTTACATGATTTTAAGGTTATTTGGTGTAATGAAACCAATGTAATGCCCAAATCCTGCAAGTTGACCCGTGAAGATCCGGTCTTCAGGAACCCATTCTTGCCGTAATAGGCTACTATTTTTGTCGTAAGTTGCTTAGCAGGATCGAGTGTTCAGGCTCGCTGACTTGGTTAATGCATGTTATCATATTCCAATTGCGTATATCGATGCTCAAGATGGCAATCACTGGATTATCTGGTCTAGACTTGATTATTTACAGACCGCTGTCATATAGCTGGAATACTGCTGAGTGGACGTTTAAACAACAACAACAACAACACACACAGAGATGTGGGACTGTTGTACCAAGGGATACAAACAGTGTGCTGGTACTCTCTAGCAATTGTTGATTGTAACGAAGAATTAATGTTAGGTTGTTGTTGCAGATACAGTGAAGCTGAGCAGTATCTAACTGGTCGGATACTTGCTTCTTCTGGTCGGAACTGGTCAATGGAAGTTTCCAGAGCTCACAAGGTATGAATTAATAGTTTCTTCTACGGTCAAGCAAAGTATTAGCTCAACAGTGCATAGCCCTTCTGAACATGTCATCATATTGTCTGTAATAAGGCAAAGAATGTTCTCTTCTGAATAAACACTTCTTTGCAATATGTTCCAGCTCTGATTAATACCTAATATTTCCAATCAATACGTAAGAGTTCAAGTTAGCAAATCCACAGGACAAACACATTGCATCTGCATACCAGATATGTAACAAATCTTTGGCGGATATCTGACCAGTGTCTAATCATTCTGTCACATTTACTGCTACTAGTCATTTGGGTAATATGTCCTTGTCTATGTCTGCATGTAGTTGGCTCAAATAGATCTGCCTCTAGTTACCTATAGGGGCGGTTGGGTAGCCTAGTGGTTAAAGCATTCACTCATCACGCCAGAGACCCGGGTTCGATTCCCGACATGGATACAATGTGTGATGTGTGAAGTCCATTTCTGGTGTCCCCCACTGTGATATTGCTGGAATATTGCTAAAAGCGGTGTAAAACCATACTCACTCACTCCAGTTACCTATACCTGTCATAAGAGGTTACTAAATGGAGTGACTCAGTGACATGGTTGATTGCATCCTGACTGCGTGGTTTATTTCTAATAATATCAATCCCTGGTTTGTGTGGATTATTAACAGGCTGCCATTTTTATTGCTGGCATTAAATAACAAACAAAATATGTCCTCTGATCTCACTATTGAAAAGGCAGGTGTAAATAATTAATCATATATTGAATAAAGCTGTCCATATTTTGTTCTGAGTTTCTAATCTGATGCCCACTTTGAGTTGAGTCATTCCAAAGTGAATTAATAAAAAGGTTTTGTGTCTTAATATTCCCCACTGCTGTGGAAAATTATGCTCCCATGTAATGGAAAAATACCGCTACAATTGCAGACACATTAAAGAACCAGGTCAGCTTGATCTTTCTTCAGCTACTCATTTCCGAAGCAAAGCGACTCAACCTTTGTCATAAGTTAATTTAAGGACTGGTACCAAATTTTAAACTTCAAAATGTAAGAAAATAAGATAGACAATTAGTGAAACAAAGTATATATTTTTTATTTAATATTTTGTCTGCCCACTCTTCTTGGCAGAGATTGGAGATACACACATGAAAGAAATATGGGTGGACAAATACAATTTTCCAATACAATTGCTAATCCAAGTGGGAAAGTTGTGAAATATTAGGCGGTTTGTGACAATCATGTAATTTTTGCAAACCTGACTGAAAGTCAAGTGAGCTTATATCATGGTCTGTTTGTCTGTCATCTGTAAACATTGTTATAAACTTCGTCACAGGAACCACTGGCCAGAAAACATGTTTGTTCCCCTTTAATGATGACACCTAAATGTGATAAAAAAGGTTCAATCATATTTTTGATATGGCTGCTGCCCTGGACCTCCACTTTTGTAAGTCAAGGTAAAACCCTGAGCTCTTAAGTAAACGTGTTTTGCATCAGTACAGACACTTAATCTACATGTTTCTAGGAGGGTACTATCGCCTTCACTGAAGACCACCTCCGTGGTCTAGAGGTAGAGTATGACCCACTGTTTATGGTGGTGGCTATGGTGACACTGACGTGTGTTTGGGTGAAGTGGGGTTTTTTTTAAGCTGGAAACTTGTTTTAGGATTGTTTCCACACCAGGATCGAAGAAGGAGGAAATGCATGAGATGGGATAAGTATATAAATATACAATTTATTGTAAAATTTTCAATTTCTTCAGAAACTACTTCACCAATAAAACTGAAACTTCACAGAATTCCTACAAATACAAAAAATGTTAATTATGTTATTGCCAAAGATCTTGTGTTTCGACTGTCATAAAACTATATTCAGAAGTCTTCTTCACCGTCAACTATCCGTTACTAGTTTATACACTGATAGTATCTCCCATCCCAAGACGGGGCATGGGTGGCCCAGTCTTCTAAGGCGCAGCGATTTGCTGTGCAGAGTTGCGTGCCGCGGGCACGCCAGAAACCTATGATTGTGGGTTCGAATCCCAGTTCGCCCTATTTGTGTTTCTAGGTTTGTCAGCACCATACCCATACTCATGGGTTTCACTGAAGTGGTAGACGTTCGAGACCTGCATCACTTCGGGCTTTCCTCCTTGCTGTGATATAACTTGAATACTGTTAAAAGCGGCATTAAAACCAACCAACTCACTCACTCACTCACTCACTCCCTTCCCAAGTACTATAGGCACTTGGAATATCACCAGAGACGCACACTCTTCCTGTTGGAAGTGCCCATCTACAAGATGTACACAGGAGTCGAGATGCACAAAGAGCGTTTCTCTCCCACAGGTTGATTTGTTTTCAGGTTGCTGAATCCTGGAAGAAGTTACGGAGGGTGGAAGCAGCCAGGAAGACAGTTATAGTGATTGTAACTAGCTGTAGAAGAAGTATCATGAGCCAGGAGACATGCACACTGGCCTTTCCCTGTAACAACAGTTTGTTCAGTAAAGTCGTGATGGCTGGTCGCACTGTGTCCGTTCTTTCTGCCTATTGTCCAACGGACAATTGTGCAAACACAACATGGTGTTAGAAGGGGTGGCATATCTATCATTAAGTTTACTATGAAGTGAGTAAACAACTCAAATTGCTCTGACGAACTCCGCCAACCAGCCTCAAAACTTTAAGATTTTCAACAGGAAGCTTGTAAGCTCATGAAAACATGGTCGCTACCATCATGTTCACCAGAGTTTTTACACCCTCATAAATATGGTCGGAATTTTACAGTATTAAATTACAGTAAATATGGAACATTTAAAGCCACCACTGGAATTAGACTTCCATAACAACAGTATAGCAGAAAATTGGAGAAGATGAGAATGAGCCATGGAACTTTTTCTTAGTTAAGGAATGTCAAAAGCAAAACAGAATGACCAATGTGATGCATTTCCGTATATCATTGGGCAAGATGGAAGAGACATGTTAAACACTTTCACATTGGAGCAGTGTGAGATAAACAAGATGGAAGTATTATTTCAGAAATCCATGATTATTGTACCCCAAAACAGAATGTCACAATACCAAAACAGAAATTCAATACAAGATTTCAGGGAAATCATTAAACTATTGATGAATATGTAACAGTTGAGAACCGAATCGAAAGGATGCATGTTTGGGACAGTACAAGATTAAACACATTAGAGATAGAATAGTTTATGGGACAAACTATGTAAAAGAGTGTGAAAGAAAGACTGTTAAGGACAGAAGACTTGTCACTTCAGAAGGCCATAAGCATTTGTAAAGCAGAAGAATCTACAAAACAAATCACTTTTTGACAAGGAAACTAGTATTTATGGCATAAGAAATAAGCCTTACTATCAGAATCCCACAATTTCAGCCAAGTTCACATTTAGATGTAGAAACTGTGCCAAGGTTCATGGTAGAAGAGTATGCCACAAATGTAAAAAGTTGTATAATTTTCAACAGTGTTGTAGAAGCAAATTTAGCATTCATGATCTAGAAGGACATTACAGGAAGACTCGGATTCTGTATATTTAGGATCAGTATATGTCTACACACAGTGAAGACACAGAGCATGGTCAGGAAACTCTATTCATAGGATGAATACAAGATACATTGACCAAGGAAAATGATATTTATTCAACTTAACCACTACAAGGAACAGATACCAGATTCAGTGCTGACACAGGGTCATAGGCAAACATCATTCCAGTTGGCAAATTTTGAAGTATAGAAAGCTATGAACAACTAAAGTCAACAGTCAAGCTGAGAAGTTACAGTGGCCACATTATTCCATATCGATGCAAATGTAGTCTGTCATGTTCAGATAGTGAGTTGGATTTCACATCGTGGAAAGTAAACTAGTTCTGTTATTGAGTTGTAAAACTTCATTGCATCTCAGTCTGATAAGGATGGGCGGTGCCTTTGTTCTTGCCTCCAAACATACATGTAAAAGAATGAACCATAAGATGATGATACACATCCGAATCATGGAGCAATAAACAAGATTTGTTCTTGTTGTATATCAAGGCACCAGTTCATCTGTCGTACACACCTACATAACTGTTTGTAGAAATAACACCAGGATGAACCACCTGTATCTTCATTCGACTTGAAAAAGTCTGCAGTCGGTGCAATCAGTGGACCCAACTTAAGATAACATACACCTAGAGACACAATCGGCTCAGCCCTCCGCCATCTCTCCCTCTCTCCACTGTTGCCCCAAACCAACTGTCCCACCTTGTCAAACCATTACATGACAATCTCTCGGTAGCTACATACATGCACAACATGTAATGAATGCAAGGATACAAACCACACTTGAGCATTAAAAGAAACTAGAAGTTATAGTCTGTGGAATGCAAACTGAGAACTCCGTAATGGCACAACGTACAGACCACTAGAAAATATCATCAGAAATCTAACTTTACATGTTTATTCATGGTTGCTGTGGCAGATTGAATTTGAACATTATGCAAGCGAGAGCAGGTTTTGAAAACACCCTGTAAATTAGGTGTTTCTGTAATTAAACACAACATGCTTTTATGACATGTATACAAGTGAGAATATGGAAAATATTATGGTGGAGGCTTCCTCTCCCTCTCACCGAACTAACCACCACCAACCCCTATCCCAAATACATACACACTTTTGGTTGGTATTTCATATGATTTTTGTTGTTGTTTAACACCACACTCAGCAATATTCCCGCTATATAACGGTGCTCTGTAAATAATCAAGTATGGCCCAGACAATCCAGTGAGTGACATGAGAATGGATCTATGCAATTGGGATTCGATGACATGCATTAACCAAGCCTGACCACCCGATACCATTAGTTTCCTCTTACGACAAGACATGCCCGAGTGTGGCATAGACAAAGATTTCAGGATTCCACATAGCGGAACATATTAACCACTCTGGAGGGGGCTCAATCATGATTTGGTGTGGGATCAGTAGCATTGGAAGAACTGATCTCCATGTAGCATGGCATGATGACAGTTGTATGCTACAGGGATGACATTCTGGATGTGTACATGAGACAATATGCTGGCACAATCAGACCGGACTTCTCTCTCTTCCTCATTCATATGATCTCCTTGTGCCAGGGTTGTTGATGCCCACTTAGAGCAGGAGACTACTCTCTGCATGGAATGGCCAGCACTCTCACAATGCCCTGTCCTTCCGGCAACTCTACAGGAACTCGACATTCTTGGGTTAGAATAGGTCTTCAGTAACCCATGCTTGCCACAAAAGACAACTAACAAGATCAGGTGGTCAGGCTCGCTGACTTGCATGTCTTTGTGGTGCCAAGGTTGCTGAGGTTTGATTTGATGTAAATATAACAATAATTTCATCGAAGTTTGCCCCATATTTGCAGGTCCTTGATGTTTTCCCCAAATTGGAATTTTGAGGTGGTTTAGGGATGATATGTAGGATTAGGTACCCCCGGATTACTAGATTTAGAATGAAAAAAACCACCAAAATTGGATGGGAATCAGTTTTGGGTAAATTTCTTTTAAATTCAGTTAACTGTTAACTGTACAGGGTGTTATGTCAGAATCCACCGATCCTCAGGGTATATTGTGACACTGATGTAATCAAGGTTTTAGAAATATGAAGCAATAGTTATCATTGTTAATAATTCCAAGAATACTCCAAGTGAGCTTTTCCTGCCTTGTGCATTCATGAGAGCCATGAGAAGGGAGATACTATTAGTATTGCAACTAATTATGGATTGTTGACAGTGAAGAGAGATCAAATGCAGGATTTTAGGTACTGATAAGAAAAGGTAGTATTCTTTGAATAAAAAATGATTTGCTAAAAAGAAACGCAAAAGTAGTAAAATCATAAATATCTGACAGTGTTGCCGAACATCAAAACAAAACTAATACCAAAAATGAATTGGTAGTATTCTTTGAATAAAAAAATTATTTGCTAAAAAGAAACAAAAAATAGTAAAGTCGTAAATATCTGACAGTGTTGCAGAACATCCACACAAAACTAATACCAAAAATGAATTGGTCATTTCTGCATGGAATGGGCGCTGAAACACACCAACTGACAAGCACATTCCAGCATCACTTGTTGGGCTATAAAAACCTTGGGTTTTCGTTGGCATGCAATCACAATCTAAGAGCAAGTGAACAGCAAAAACATGCCACGACTGAGGGAAGCCCAATGCAACAACACCATCAGCCGACTGCATCCAGGAGACTCATCTATGAAACTGTTACCAGACACATGGGACAACACGTGACCTTCCCAGATCTGGGCGACCATGTATCTCACTACTATAGCACATGACAGATTCATACGGCTATGTCACTTACATGAAAGAACCACCACGACCTCCACTACAACTATGCCAATACCATGATTGAGTAGGATGTCGGCCCAGACAGTGAGGAACTGTTTACACACTGAAGGTGTTCGCACATTATGACCAAGTCAAGGTGTCATTTTGACAGACCTGCAATGTCATCTGTGGCATCAATGGTGTCAAGTAGGGGTGAAATGACACATCGGTGTATGATACGATACACAATACGTTTCTGTATCGACACAAGATGATACACTTGCTGAAATAAATTACTTTCTATTTGTTTAATGATCCCCACCCCAGCATTTTGGTCAAAGTTAACTAGTTCACTACTAAGAAGAGTTGCTATGAACATGTCTTCAGCTAGCTTTTCCTTTGGGACAAGCTCTGAAATATTTATAGTCAGGAAATTCTCACGTGATTTGACATAAATATGTGTATTGTGATGCAAATCGTATCATGACCTTGCTGTATAGTTTCAACCCTAGTGTCAAGGTCACAGAGTATAGCCACAACTGCGATGGAGACCAGTTTGGTTTTATGACGCGTCACATTTTATACTTCGCCGTGCAGATGGTAGACGTGTTTAAAGGCTTCGCAGGGAACGTTATGCACAAAACAGCATACAGGAGGTGGACATATTTGGTGGTGGTAGTGTGATGATGTGGGCAGCCATCCCCTACACTGGTAGGGGTAACAGACTAGTTGCCATTTCTGGAGATTTTAGCGGCACAACGTTACACGGATTAGATTCATCGGCCACACATCCTTCCCATTTTGCAACAAGCAACGTCATTTTTCAACAAGACAACGCCTGACCTCACGATGCGTAAGAGTGGCAACAGACTTTTTCAGGACTCACAACATCCAGGTCCTGCTTTGGCCCTTCAGGTCTTGAGATTAAAGCCAAATCGAATATTTATGGGATGCACTGAGACTGCAAGCATGTCAGCATCAACCACAGAACCTCTGACACTTGGCACAACACTGCAGGCAGAGTGGGTGAACACTCTGGCCACAATTCGGGACTCTGGAGGTTGCCATACAGGATATTGAGAACAGATGACCTTCACCTTGAAAATCTACTGTTCCATGTGTACTATATGGAACCTGGGATAATTACAATGATGTGTGGCAATTTTTAACAATCATAAACATCTGTTGATTATTTATATGATGTTTAAAATCACTTTTGCATTTCTTGTTTTGCAGAGTATATTAACAATGTTAACTATTGTGTGATTTTGGGCAGCAGCATCTCACAACATCAACTTATGATTTGGGGAAAATGCAGTGCCTTTTTCTGATATGTGATGTTTATTAGAAAGAGAAATGCATTCTTCTGTCACCTCAATATATCAGAATGTACAAGTACTGAATTTCTATGTTATGACCATGTTTTTGGCACTCTCATATGTAGTTGTACATTTGGACAGTGTTTAAAGGGTACTGTAGTATTGTACATTTGGAGTACAGTACATTTATAATGTAGTTGGTCTGTTAGTGTCCAAACAGATCACACCTTCCTGGATAATATTAAAGTCAGCCTCATAATAAGGCATAGGTGAGCTACAGAGGTCATGGCTGTGTTTTCAATTAAGGTACATGACAAAGAACATTACAGTTTTTTTTTTGCCATTTTTCAAATTATTCAAACATAGAACATTTTTCATTGCAGCATTTTGGAAGTGGAAAGACTGAGCTTGCAGCAAAAGTATGGTATCTGACATGTGTGAAACAGTTTCCCTTGTATGGATGTACATTATTTCCAATTGTGCATAGAGGACTGTGGTCTCATACCAGTGATGCTCTATTGGCTGTGAACATGGATGGCATCAAATTTGTGAGAGCAAAAGACAAATCTGTTATAAATGACTTTTTCTTCTCGGATATTGAATCTGTATCCATGGATCCCAATGACAATTACATTACCTTGGAATTGAGGAACCAGATCCACACACAAAGTCCACAACAGACATATATGTTTGAGACAAGCTACAAAGAAGATGTTGGCCTATTGATTGCAAGCTACTCACCTTCTCATGCATCATGGATACGAATGGACTTTGAGAGCATGAAAAAGGTCAGATGTGTTTTTTACTACTGATAGTTTGTTTAAGTAAATGGGGATGCTTTGAGATCTTTTTCAGAATTTGATGCCACCACTGCATTTGGTTTTGTAATATCAAGTATATGTATCAGAAACAGTTACTAATGATCTATGAAACTTTTAACATGTCATTCTTGGGGCTGCACTTCGATCTGAAAATTTCTTAAAGCTTTTAGTGCTATTGTCAAACCCATTCGACAGAGTGCTATGCTACTAGCTATGTTGTTGCTGTCAAACCCCCAGGCAAATAGCATATTGACAACCGCAAATAAAACTTGCAAATACTTTTTACCAAGTAAGCTTTTCAAATCATAACTTATGTATGGTATGCATATCAAAATTTGAAGTAGTTTATGTCCCTCAAAAAGAAAGTATATGTATATAGTTGTCACCCAATGTTGATCACAATAAATTTGTCTCTGTTTTGTTGGCCATTATGAATTTGTGGAACTGTTATGTACGAAATACGTGTGCAGGTGTAGCAGTGTGAGGGGGTCATACAGCATGTGATGATTGTGGAACATATAATGGGACTTGTGATAAATCAAAATGATATGTTGTATTTTCCTCTCTATTTCAGATAAAGATGACTGACGAAGAGAAGTTAAAAGTCTACGAGGAAATAGTTAGATGTCGTAGAGCTCTTTCTGAATCACGCTTGCTTCAGCGTCCACTGCAAGACAGTAGCTCCAATTTCTTAAGAAACACCCTTCGAAGGTATGTTATCATACATGTATTTCATCATTTGTTATGATATGGTTATTGATGATGAAATGTAGTATTAAAAAAAATACAACAAGATAACATAATAATAGCTCATAACATGATGTTTGGTTTTGGGAAATTCACTTTGTTGGTTACCTCGAATCCGGGATAACTCTATTACTTTTCTAGGTCCCCATGAATTTGACACAACGAGGTTCGAGTATGTATGATATACTATCAATAATACAATTACCTATACAGATATAAGTATTTTATGTAAAAAAAGAATTACAATAGAAATATGATTGTTACAATATGAAACTGTTCTGAGAACTAACAATTTTCAAATGACCGCATATGACATTGTGCTTAAAGTTTGTCTGTGTCTTTCAGATTGACAAAGACAAAACTTGAAAGACTCCGCACATATGCAACGTCTTCATCCGAGAGTGGCCAGTTTAATGTTAACTACTGGTCATACACCAAAAGTCCACTCCGTCAAGCCCTCTCAGTGATCCATGACCCTTCAGTGGAGGAAGTGGCAGTCAAAATGTTCAACTCCATTTTAGTCTATGCAGGAATTGAAGATTCAAGTATGTCCATGTTTATTTGTCAATTTGTTGATATCGTAATGTTTTATCAGCTCATCTGTCCTGAAAAGCCACATGAGCTTATATCGTCCATCAGCCTCATCGTTTATAAAGATTTTTAAATCTCCTCTAAAATGGCTTGATGAATTCAGCTGAAATTTTGTGTGGTTGTTTGTTACTTAAAGAGGGCCCAAGGCATCAAAACTGGAATCTTGGTACCATCTTTGTTCAATGCATGTTCGGAAATCAAATATGGCTGCCAGTGGCCATATTGGAAAATACATTAAATCATGAGTCATCTGTTGTAAGCATCACCTCCTCAGAAACCAGTGTACCAATGAAGCCAGAACTTTACATGCTTGTTCCAACCAATGATGACTTGTCAATTTCCGCAAGTGATCAAATCTGATCTGTTAAGTATTTTTGCTTACAATGTATTGTAATGCTCTTATCATGTCCCCAGATGCAATTTTGGCTCTTTAAACATCTCCTATGAAATTGCCAGAATCAGGAAGCTGATATGTATATTTTTATCGTGATGACATGTTTTGTCAAATCATTAGGGTCTTACTGTTGCTGGGGTCTTACTAGGGTCTCACTGTTACTAGGGTCTTACTGTTACTAAGGTCTTACTGTAACTATGGTCTTACTGTTACTGAGGTCTTACTGTTACTAGGGTCTTACTTTGGCTACAGTCTCACTGTTACTAGGGTCTTACTGTTACTAGGGTTTGACGGTTACTAGGGTCTTTCTGTTACTGGGGTCTTACTGTTATTAGGGTATTACTATTACTAGAGTCTTACTGTTACTAGGGTTTCACTGTTACTAGGGTTTTACTATTACTGGGGTCTCACTGTTACTGGGGTCTCACTGTTACTAGGATCTCACTGCTACTGGGGTCTCACTGCTACTGGGGTCTTACTATTACTGGGGTCTTACTATTACTGGGGTCTCACTGTTACTGGGGTCTCACTGCTACTGGGGTCTCACTGCTACTGGGGTCTAACTGTTACTAGGGTCTCACTGTTACTGGGTCTAACTGTTACTGGGGTCTCACTATTACTGCGGTCTCACTGTTACTAAGGTCTCACAGTTACTGGGGTCTCAATGTTACTGGGGTCTTACTATTACTGGGGTCTCAGTGTTACTAGGGCCTTACAGTTACTAGGGTGTTCCTGTTACTAGGGTCTTACAGTTACTGGGGCCTTACTGTCACTAGGGTCTTACTGTTACTGGGGCCTTACTGTTACTGGGGTCTTACTGTTACTGAGGTCTTACTGCTACTGGGGTCTTACAGTTACTGGGGCCTTACTGTCACTAGGGTCTTACTGTTACTAAGGTCTTACTGTTACTGGAGTCTTACTGTTACTGGGGTCTCACTATTACTAAGGTCTCACAGTTACTGGGGTCTCGATGTTACTGGGGTCTCACTGTTACTAGGGCCTTACTGTTACTAGGTTGTTCCTGTTACTGGGGCCTTACTGTTACTGGGGTCTTACAGTTACTGGGGCCTTACTGTCACTAGGGTCTTACTGTTACTGGGGTCTTACAGTTACTGGGGTCTCACTGTTACTGGGGTCTCACTGTCACTGGGGTCTCACTGTTGCTGGGGTCTCACTGTTACTAAGGTCTCACAGTTGCTGGGGTCTCAATGTTATTGGGGTCTCACTGTTACTTGGGTCTTACTATTACTGGGGTCTCACTGTTTACTAGGGCCTTACAGTTACTAGGGTGTTCCTGTTACTAGGGTCTTACAGTTACTGGGGCCTTACTATTACTGGGGTCTTACAGTTACTGGGGCCTTACTGTCACTAGGGTCTTACTTTTTGTTCAGCATTTATTATGTCTCCCCCAGAATGGAGGGAGACATATTGTTTTTGGCACGGTTCCCGTCGGCGTTCCCACCGTTTCCGGACCATAACTCAGAAACCGTTTAATATTTTTTCGCGAAACTTTGTATACACATTAACCCAGTACTGAAGTGGTGCCTTTTGCTATTTAGAGATTTTTGACATTTTTATTTTTTCTCGTTTCCATGGAGATAAGTTGAACATAGGCTCTGAATGGGGGTAAGCTTTGTTTCCTGACCATAACTCAGAAACCGTTTAATATTTTTTCGTGAAACTTTGTATACACATTAACCCAGCACTGAAGTGGTGCCTTTTGCTATTTAGAGATTTTTGACATTTTTATTTTTTCTCGTTTCCATGGAGATAACTTGAACATAGACTTTGAATGGGGGTGAGCTTGGTTTCCGGACCATAACTCAGAAAACCGTTTAATATTTTTTCGCGAAACTTTGTATACACATTAACCCAGCACTGAAGTGGTGCCTTTTGCTATTTAGAGATTTTTGACATTTTTATTTTTCTCGTTTCCATGGAGATAACTTGAACATAGACTCTGAATGGGGGTAAGCTTGGTTTCCGGACCATAACTCAGAAACCGTTTAATATTTTTTCGCGAAACTTTGTATACACATTAACCCAGCACTGAAGTGGCGCCTTTTGCTATTTAGAGATTTTTGACATTTTTATTTTTTCTCGTTTCCATGGAGATAAGTTGAACATAGGCTCTGAATGGGGGTAAGCTTTGTTTCCTGACCATAACTCAGAAACTGTTTATATTTTTTCGCGAAACTTTGTATACACATTAACCCAGCACTGAAGTGGTGCCTTTTGCTATTTAGAGATTTTTGACATTTTTATTTTTTCTCGTTTCCATGGAGATAAGTTGAACAAAGCTCTGAATGGGGGTAAGCTTTGTTTCCTGACCATAACTCAGAAACCGTTTAATATTTTTTTCGCGAAACTTTGTATACACATTAACCCAGCACTGAAGTGGCGCCTTTTGCTATTTAGAGATTTTTGACATTTTTATTTTTTCTCGTTTCCATGGAGATAACTTGAACATAGACTCTGAATGGGGGTAAGCTTGGTTTCCGGACCATAACTTGGAAACCGTTTAATATTTTTTCGCGAAACTTTGTATACACATTAACCCAGCACTGAAGTGGTGCCTTTTGCTATTTAGAGATTTTTGACATTTTTATTTTTTCTCGTTTCCATGGAGATAAGTTGAACAAAGCTCTGAATGGGGGTAAGCTTTGTTTCCTGACCATAACTCAGAAACCGTTTAATATTTTTTTCGCGAATCTTTGTATACACATTAACCCAGCACTGAAGTGGTGCCTTTTGCTACTTAGAGATTTTTGACATTTTTATTTTTTCTCGTTTCCATGGAGATAACTTGAACATAGACTCTGAATGGGGGTAAGCTTTGTTTCCTGACCATAACTCAGAAACCGTTTAATATTTTTTCGCGAAACTTTGTATACACATTAACCCAGCACTGAAGTGGTGCCCATTAGTTGTTTGAAATTTCTAAGTGTTCTTTTTTTGTCTCTGTTATTTAGTAATGGAGGGTGGGAATGAAGAGATGGGGTTTAACGTGAAGTAAACGAATGAATGGGGGTTAGGGGAGTGGGGGGAGACATATGTTTTTACGAGTAAAAACACTTTCTAGTTCTCCTTGGTGCAGGAGTTTCATGAAAAAGTGTGCACTTTGTGATAAAACTTGGCACAGTTGTAGGCAATGACATTCAAAATATTTTCAGATATGGGGCCACCCCTAAAATTTCAATTTGGCTGCAATGGAGGAATGAAATGTAAATCTCATATGTTACGGTGGCCCATAAGGGACATGGAGTCTGTTTTTCCATATTTTGATATTTCACTTACTTTTATCATTACCTTTTACAAATATGTGATAAATCATGTGTGAAGAAGATATTGAATCGCTGAAAAGTGAAACGAAAATGTCAAAAACTAAAATGAAAATGTCAAAAACAAAAACGAAAATGTCAAAAACGAAAATGAAAATGTCAAAAACAAAAATGTCAGAAACAAAAATGAAAATACAGAAAACTATTTCCACCGCGGTGGGAATATTATCACCCAGTGGAAATAGTTTTCTGTGGTTTCATTTTAGTTTTTGGCATTTTCGCTTTTGTTTTTGACATTGTCGTTTTTGTTTTTGACATTTTCATGTTAGTTTTTGACCTTTTCGTTTTGGTTTTTGACATTTCCATTTTAGTTTTTGACATTTTCGCTTCACATTTCAGCGACTCAATAGCTACTTGAAAGTACATTTTCCATGTTTCAGTTGTTTTTATACATGATTTATAACATATTTTTATAAAAAATTGTGTTCATTTGCTAAAGGTTACGATAAAAGTAAGTGAAACATCAAAATATTGAAAAACAAACTCCATGTCCCTTATGGGCCACCGTAATATGTACATAAATATATTATGAAAAATTGAAAATCTTACAATAAATTGAATTTTTTAATGCTTTTCCTATATTACACTATGCATTTTTCCTTCTTTCGATCTCTTGCCTCAAATGTTTTATTACTAATCAAAGGTGAGCTTCTGTATCTCCTCCACTCTAGGTTATTCTTCCTCTAGGCCATCAGCAGTAACCTGCTGAATTGCAGAAAACTTGGTCTAATTCTCCTGGATATCAAAAGAATTGGTTTAAACATTGGATGCTGTACTAACATGGCAATGTCCTGACATGTGTTTTCATATGAATTTTAATAGGAATAGATATGAACAGACCCAAAGAGAATAGCTCTACAAAACTACATAGTCTGTGTTCTATTTTCATTTGTGTCAGCCATTATTTCAAATAAGAAACTTCTTTTAGATCATAAATTCATGACTCCAGTACTCTATTATTTTCAGGTGCAGGTGATTCACATGACAACACTGGAATGATACAGAACCTTATGCTGAAGTGCCTTGAGAATGACCACCTGTGTAATGAGTTCTATATGCAACTGATCAAGCAAACAACAGATCACCCTGGTAAGAGCTGATTCGATATGAAAATTTCAAATTTCTTTAAATGTATTTCTGTCTGTTTTATGTAATTGTTTTTGTTTTGTTTTAAATCTTTCTCTAATAGCATCTATTCTTCTGGATAAAGCTTTCACTGCCTCTACAGTAACTCCCCCTGAGTCCCTCAGTCTCTCTCTCTCTCTCTGTCTCTGTCTTTCTCTCTCTCTCTCTCTCTCTCTCTCTCTCCCTCTCCCTCTCCCTCTCCCTCTCCCTCCCTCCTAACATCACTAATAATCTGCATCATGTAATGGGTCTTGCTTAGAGGTGGGCCCAGATCTGAAAAGGTTGAGTGACCTACGTATATGGTCAAGGTAACAGTGAAGGTCATTCCCACAGTATGTTTCTCATTTCATCTGAAATGACTTTATCTACATGTATTGTTTTTAAGTCTCATGCATTATATTGGTATATTATATCAATACTTATCTATGACAAGTGATGACTGACACAGTGACCTATCATCCATTCCCTCCCCACTAAGTGTTGCCAATTATAACAAAGACTTGTATCCTTGTTTAATGATAATAGATAACACTTTTGTGTTATGATGAGGTTTATTAGTTCTAGTCTTGTGACAAGTCCAACCAAGCGCCTGCTCTCCAGTGTAAAACCTGACAGTTACCGTTTCTGGCGGTGCCACCTGAAATTGTTACCCATGGTATATCTTCACACTGATGACTTGACCCGTAAAGATCCGGGGTAGAGTAGGTCTTCAGCAACCCATGCTTGCTGTGAAAGGCGACTATGCTTGTGGTAAGAGGCTACACTGGTTCTAGGTGAAAACAGCTATGTGAATGAGAACTAGGAATACAAATCACATACCAAAAATTACTGACAACTCTGAAGGTATTGAAAGATTTTTACAAATATTTTTGTAAGTGAGAAAATACCACAAGTTGGTGTAAATGCAGTGCTGCTATCTAAAATAGATAACACACCTTCAGCTTTACAGGATACCAATTGTTGCTGTAAATACCAACTTGAATAACATAAGTGTTAGAAATTGGCACTAGTCCTATAGTCCTTGCCAAACTGCCCAATAGTTAAGGTATCATAAGGACTACCTGTAGTATAAATCTTGCCTTTTTAAGGGTTTTTCTGCTTAACAAGAACTAATGGGATTATTTTCCGCAATATTTAGATAATTATAAACCTGTAATTAGTGGTGCAAACATTCAGACACCTGTATCAAAACAAAATGCTTTTGTTAATTCAGTGGGGAAAAAGCCGGACCGAAAAAGCGTGAATGATTACTTAATCTTAATATTCTGACAGTATTGTGCAATTAGTTCTTTTTGACAATCTGAACGATCTGTGTCATGACTGATGCAGTGGAGAAATTATATTGCATATTTTCCATTTAGATTGCATCAAATATGCAGGATTTCTGCATTAGGGTAAACCGGTGCCGCATCATACCAAAAGATGTTGAAAGACTGTACTTGTCGTAGCCCCGTCTCGTGCCCGGCATTAAAGCAACGACAGGTTGGCTCAGTGTGTCGGCTGTATCTGAGTGGGGTATTCATGTTAAACTGCAGCGTTGTATCCCAGTGGGCTAGCACTATAAAATCGGCATTAACAGTCCAGATGTACAATGAACACTTTCTATTATGACTGTACATGTATCGTTATCAAGTTTGTTATCTATCGTGTTGTCTGATTTTTCTGGGCTTTTTACATATAGGAATGGTTACTATGTATCCATGGTAAATGGTTGAATTGTCTCTATTTCAATGTCTTTCAGATCCTAACAGTCAAGTTAATCGTAGATGCTGGCAACTAATGTGTGTGGCAGCTGGGGTGATGGCTCCAGCTAATACAAGAGTGCTGAAATACTTGCAGGTGCATCTGAAGAAGTGTTCTCTTGACACCACAACAGAAGAAGGCAAATTTGCAAGATTCTGCTTTAAGGTATGTTTCCATTTTGATTTTTTTTCTCCAAAAAGGGAGGGTAAATCATTTCATTGCTACATAAATACTGTACAATACTGTCCATCATATGTGCCCCCCCCCCCCCAATTGATGTATAGTTCAGTAGTATTTGATCCAAATAGTTCAAGATACTTTTTTCTGGTGGCAAGTGTTGTGCACTGAGGACATGTTTGAGATTGCGGCTGCTTTTTTAGGCATAAGCAATAGACGACTTTCACTTTTTTCAGACTCTTTCAAGAACCTCGGATGCAAAAAGAAGAACATTCCCACCATCTAAACAAGAAATTCACTGCACAGTTCAGAGGTGAGGAAGATGTTCTGTAGGATTTGTTTGGTTATTTTTTAATGCAGCACTCAGCAATATTCCAGCTATATGACATCGGTCTGAAATAATCGAGTCTGGACCAGACGATCAAGTGGTTGATATCATTAGCAATGATTTACACAATTGGGATATGATGCCATGCATCAACCAAGTCAGAAAGCATGACCTCCCGATCCTGTTAGTCGCCTCTTACGACAAGATTAGTCGCCTTTTACAGCAAGAATGGGTTGCTGAAGACCTATTCTACCCTGGATCTTCATGGGTCTGTTCTGCAGGATGTAAACAATATATGTGTGTGTGTGTGTGTGTGTGTGTGTGTGTGTGTGTGTTTTTGTGTGTGTGTGTGTGTGTGTGTGTGTGTGTGTGTGTGTGTGTGTGTGTGTGTGTGTGTGTGTGTGTGTGAGAGAGATTCACATAACAAATCATTTCGACTATTCTGCCTATGACAAGCATTTCTCATACAACAAACCTGGACTATTCTGCCTATGACAAGCATTTATCATACAACAAACCTGGATCATGTAAATGATATTTATATGCTTTTTGGGTGTTTTATAGACGGCCTGTGACCGAGCATATGTACTTCCTGAATGGTGAACATCGTATCATCGAGTTTGATTCTGCAGCAGTATGTGGAGAGGTATGTTTAACTCACAGGTATAGTTCTGAAATTTTACCTCCCTGAACAATGTGAGAAAATAGTCATGAAGTAATTTGTTGTGCAAGAAATTTCATTAAAGCAACTGAATTCAAAGCACTATTGTGTTCATTTTTATCTCCCCTTCATGTCTTCAAAGTGTGCTTTTGGCATTATTTGTTGGCACTGCACACAGAAACCTATCTTCTTCAGGGCTTGATTTGACTATATGAAACATGCACCAGTGCAACCTATAATTGAACAATGCAGCCTTAATAATGTCTACATGCATCAAGTGCATGTCAAAAGAAAATTCAAATCTTTTTATTACCTTTGGACACACTCGGTATATCTAAGCATTATTTACCATACTGTTACATAACTAATTGCTGTAGTATGTGCAATTCATGACACATGACACATTCATCAGAGATTTTACTGTTTTAGACTAGCTTATGTATATATATTTCAAATTGATAACTTTATGAGAGCAGGGTGCAACCTGGTTTTGTCTGGTGCAATGAGCTTTTCATACCAACATGCACCTGGTGCAAGTTAAATCAAGTTCCTAATATCGAGCCCTGTTCTTCTAGACTACTGAACATATCAAATCTCATCTTGTTCTTCATGTCCCTGTCTACAAGAGCATGCTTTTCATTATAAAAAAATCAATATGGCCACCACATCAGCCCATAATTTTGGATATACAAAACCTTTATTGCATCAACTGTGTGATAATGCCATGTGATAACAGGCTGAGGTGAATAATTTTTTTTAATTTCTATTATAAGGTGAGCTCACTGGATTGAAAGCAGTTTGTTTAATCTAATATTTAGAATATTTGCAACTTAGCCAGTTATCATTCTTTCATCCCGACGCAAAAAGCCTTCTTATTTCCCATCTGGACATGCTCCCTTCTGCCTACAATAAATGAAGCCCTCATTACTTCCTTCTTCATTCGGGGCGGTCGGGTAGCCTAGTGGTTAAAGCGTTGGCTCGTCACGCCGAAGACCCGGGTTCGATTCCCGATATGGGTACAATGTGTGAAGCCCATTTCTGGTGTCCCCCGCCGTGATATTGCTGGAATATTGCTAAAAGCGGCGTAAAATCAAACTCACTCACTCACTCACTCACTCACAGTAATATGAGGTTCTGTGACGTCATCACTTTCGTGGTCTAGGCACTGTGTGATGAGATTAGCCACACAACTGGTTGGAACAATTTCTTTTTCAGCTGGACCTCACACAGCTTAGACTCTGTTGACTTCGAAAGTCCATTAATATGTGTATTAAAATGAATAACAAGTCTCCATGATATCGCCTGTCACAGTGACTCCTTTTCTTGTCAGTGTTAATCAATTTCAACAAATTTGTTTCAGCTCACCAAAATGATAAAGGTGAAAATTGGAATGCGATCAGATGCTGAAGGGTTTGCTATGTATGAAGTAATGAGTGGTTCAGGTAGGTGTGTGTTTGGCTCAGCGGCCAGTAATATTTGTACTTATAATGAGATTCAGCTACTAAGACTGATATCAAAATGACAGAGGGCTTCATAAATAAAATGCCTTGTATTTTGACTTTATAAAATGAAACTGATTGAACTTTCTGTGCAAATGATAAAGACTTTATATTATATACCTGCTATTTCAGCTATATTTTGATTCATATATTTCATTAAACTCTAGCACCATCATATAGCTGGAATATGGCTGAATGCAGCGTTAAACAACAAACAAAGCAAAAACAAAAAAACCCATTAAACATGTCATTTGTAACATCACACAAACACATCTCCTGGCAACAGAGCCACAGTCCTGAAACCTTCTCTGTTACTTTTTATGCTTAATACACTTTAGCTCAATTTCATCAACCCTCCAAAACTTAAAATAAACTAATGGTCAAATCCTGGCTTGGAATCTGCAACCAAGCAGTCATTGATGAAATTTAGTGATGGAAAAATCACTCCTTTCGACTTTAGTGAAACATAGTGAAACATAGTGAAACATAGTGAACATGGCGGTTGTGCTGTATGTGAGACTAACTGGCCAATAGTTACCTGGATTCTTTTTGAAATTTTGGAACATATTGCACTTTCAAATTGGAACACAATGACTCTGCATTTTGATATAAACAATATATATTTCCAAAAAGAAGGAATGGGATTGTGAACAGGCAAAGCCTATTAAACACCTCTCACTCTGCATTTTGCATAAGGAGATATTAAGAAAATTTAAAAGACCAATTAATAATGTGTGTATTTTTTCAGAGAGATGCATGGCAGTGGATGAAAGACTGTCTGACACACTGAGCAAGTGGGAAAGACTGTCACGAAGTGGAGCTGTCAAGGACCTGAAGCTTATTTTCAAAGTAAGGATGGAAAGAGAACAGCCAGTTTTATTGGGAGCTACTTCACCCTTATTCCTATTGATGTATAGTACAATCGCAGGGCTAACGATTGCATTATATTGGTAGTTGATACATCGTTACACTCCAAGTTCAATCTCTCTGTAACAAACACCTATTTGGATGAGCTTTTTGAACTTGTCAAGGATCTGTGGCTTGATAAGAAGCTTCATCTCCAGAGGAACATCAGCACCTAGTGTCCTACTGACACACAAACCAACCAGGGAGCCGGTAGTTACATGTATTGAAAACATTCCACCTGTGACAATATAACTGATGGCATGCATAAATGAAGCAAGTGAAAACATTTTTTCTATATTTCTCCTTATACACAACCTTCCCAGCCACAGACAGTGCCCTCATCAGTCCATTGGTACTAGAACATACTATCACTGTCCGCGGTATACCAAACTGGAAGTTGTACATCAGACTAGAATCTAAATATAGTAACTTCCTGACAACTAATCACTGTCCAAACAAACTACAATGAGCGTCTACTGAAACCCAAAATAAACAACGTAACACAATTACAATCACTGTTGAACAATAAAATACAGTACCATATAACATAGTTAAAGTTTTGTATCGTCCAGCATTTAGCTTATTATAGTTTGCTTACACTTTTGGCCTTACGTTTCTTTGTTGGCTGTGTAAGTACACCACAAACATTGCAATTCTCAATGCTGACATCAACTTTTCTGTTGTCTACATGTACAGCTGAGCTACAGTGTTGTGGCACTGATGTTGCTGATTTAACTATTGTACATGTATACATGTGTACATTAATCCAATCAATCTATGCTTACAGAAACGGTTGTTTATCAAGCCTTACATTAACTCTGGGGACCCTGTGGAGTGCGATCTTGTGTTTCACCAGCTGCTCGAAGATGTGTTTGAAAAACGAAAACCTCTTTCCACTCAAGATGCTGTAAGTTTTCCAGTGATACTTGTTTGTCTATAATCATGACTATTTACTCTTAAAGTATCCCATAATGGGCTTATGAACCATTAGTGATTCCATCCAGTTCTTTTCCATATATGTGAAAAATTGTCAGAAGATGTTAGGCACATTAATTCTTTAGTATAAGTCAGACGTTTGCATCTATCAGGTAGGATTTTGGCAACGAAGGACCAAATCAATCATAATACCAGTTAATGATGACATAATATAAAGATTAACTGCATTAACTTTGTGGCTGTCTTGTGCTGACATGCATTGTATGCAACTTGGCAGGCTTCAGTTAACATTCATTCTCTGTTGCCAAATCAATTCCATGAAGAATATTTTCTGTTAGTGGTACACTTGCTTTTATACAAGGCACCTGTTGTCCATATTTGGTTGATGCTCTTTATACAGGGACATGCAACAGAATGCCTTTTTGAAAACTAGGGGGATAAAGGTAAACAAAATTCTGAAACAATGACCCTGCTAGCATTTGTGTGGTTTGTATGATCAAACCACAAAATTGAATATCAAATCAAGTCGTAAACATGAAACATCAATCAACATCTAGAAATTACTTTTTTGGGTTGAGGCCAATCTTTGAAAGAGTTTTAATAGAGGTTAATCAAAGGTCAAGGTCACAGTCCAGGTTTTTGTGAACCTACCTCTACAGGCATTGAACGTTTGGATTTGCATGTTTCTCATCAAACCCTACCACATCAAATGTCAAGTGCATGTATGTCAAGGAAATTGTCAAAAGTAGATGTATCATTTTTTTCTTGAATGTGGCACAAAGAATTTTGACATAGAGGATATCCTTCAATGGATCTACTCCATGTGGACCTGGGGAGTTCTTTTAGCATGTGCACTGAGAAGGTCAAGTCTAGATCACAAGAACATTCTCCCCAAAATGTTTGTGGTTACGCTTTCTCTAAAAGGATTTTTACATGTATCATTTCATGCATCATGTGATATGTGACTGTTCTAGCATGGTCGCCCTGCTTTGAAAAGTTTTTGGTCAAGATAAGACATGTAAAACATGGTCGTGTCATTGTCAGTTTGTGAGGCATGGTTACTGCTACCGAATCTTTATATTTGCATGTAGGGTTACAAATCCTACTGCATTGAGGCTAGCTATCAAAGGTCAGGGTCATCTTAGAGGTTATTGTGGAATATGCTTGTGTCATTAGTAACTATTTTTACTTGTACAAGCCTGAGATTTGACAATTGTTGGATCTTAAGAAGTTGTCTTTATTTAGGTCAAGGTTTGGAAATAATGTAAAAACTTTAGAAGCTTTGAGGAACTATGGTAAAGGGTATTCCGTTTCTGGAGCATATCTTGAAAACGGTCTATTTTCATTTAGAGGTAGATACTTAATTAATGTTCATAAAACTATTATTTCAGGTTCACCTGTGTGCTTTAAAAGTTCAGTCGGAGATCGAGGACATGAGTGGAGAGATTGATTACAGGTATGGCCAGTGTAGTCAAGCAGAATTTAAGGTGGTTGTCCCTTGCCAAAACATTATTTGGAAGTGGGTATAGAAATGGGCTCTACGTCCATCCGTAATGTTTGTTTCCTGAGCATAACTCACAAACCAGTAAATATTTCTTTGTGATACTTTAGAAACATGTCGTACATGTGCCGAACTGGTACCTTTTGTTATTCAGGAAATTAAGAAAATTGATGCACTTCTAAGGCAACAAGTCTGATAAATGTTGTATTAAAGTAAAGTTTCCTTCAAGAGCACACTTCACATTTCTTTGAGAAACTTTGTTTACACATTAGGCAAGTGCTGAATATTGTATGCTCATCAAGCCACATCAGTCATGATCAGTTAAAATATTCTATAATTATTTAGCTCACCTGACTGAAATTCTTGTGTAATTTTTCTGTCCTGGCCTGTTTGTCCAGTTGTCCATGGGTCATCATGTGTATTGTCTGGTGTGTGTCAAAAGTGGTGTATGAGTAGCCAAACTCCTTTTCCAAATTGCACAAGATTGTGGGGTGGGGGGGGGCTTGGGCGGGAATATATCATACTCTTGTAAATCTTTGTTTGTATCATGGGGCAAACGTCTCTGCATATTTATGTTTATACGTTTGTTGTCAGTAGCTATGCCGAAAATATCTGATTAGCAATGCTGATAGCAACATACTTTGTTGACATATTTAACTGATGACTACATATCCAGGAGAGTTTAGGGGATATTGGAACCTCAGTAGAAGTCCTGGTTGTGATGATAATTCATTTGATTTCATGGACCTGTCTAAATGACTTATGGGGCATGGGTGGCCCAGTCTTCTAAGACGCCACGATTTGCTGTGCAGAGTTGCATTCCTTTGGCACGCCAGAAACCTTTTTTTGATTGTGGGTTCGAATCCCAGTTCGCCCCAATTATGTTTCTAGGCTTGTCAGCACCATACCTGTGCTCGTGGGTTTCACCCAAGTGGTAAACGTCTGAGACCTGCATCACTTTGGGCTTTGCTCCACATTAAGCTGACACGCCGCGATATAACTGGAATAATGTTAAAAGTGGCATTAAACCCAACTCACTGACTCATTATATGATTTATGGTGTTTTTTATTTATTTCCAGCTCTGTGGTGAGAATACTACCAAGGGATTTGAGGATGATGATAAGACTTGAAGATATCTCCACGACTCACAAAACTGTGCTGGATATGAGTCCCCAGAGTGCCGTCTTGTCCTTCATTCAGGTCCTCATGGCCTGGCAACTATTTGGTGCAACAGTCTTCGAAGTTGGGGTAAATAGTTTCAAAGTATTTTTTTGTCATCATCAGATTACTCTTGATTTATTTATGAATTAACTGACAAGATGTTTTCTGTTGACATGTCAACAATAATACATTACGTAATGTAGAATCCATTTCTCACATGAACTTTATCTGTATCCAGAATAAACAGAAAGTGGAATTTTGTTTCAGCAAACATATACATCTGTCCTTCCCAAAACTCTTCTGTTGGCTGTTGACCAAGGTGGAATACATCTTCTGGAGAGCAAGACCTTTGTAAGTAACGTTTTCATGGGTTATGCCAACAAGAGAGGATTAGATAAATTAAAAATGTGGACAAGATGACAATCAAAATATGATTAATTTACAAAGAGACTTTTCTTGAATAGTCTGCAGTTAACCATATAAAACCATGAAGCTACTAATATCAATGAACCTAAAAAGGTTTAGTCTGTCTGCGAGGAAATTATCTCATAGGATGTATTTTTCTTAGGTGATCTTTCCTCAAACTCCCAAATTTATCTTTTGGTATAGCAGATTATTTGAAGATTTGTGTTTACCCTTTTGTACTTTTGACCTGCACACTTTGTTCTTCCAATTTCAAACATGCAACCAAATTGTAAAAACAGCCTGTGCCAAAAATACACGATACCTTTTTTCAATATCGTTACAAGATGATACACTTGCTGAAAGAAATTACTTACTATTTGTTTGACCCCTGGCGTTTTTGTCAGTGAGATATCGCAAAATGTGTTGTAATTAATGTTTCAAGTTCACTACAAATATAGCCACAACGAACATGTGTCTACAGCTAGCTTTTCCTTTTGAACCTGCCCTGAAATATTTTTTGTCAAGAAGTTTCCAGGCGATTTGACGTAAATATGTGTATCGTGATACATATTGTATCGTGGCCTGTGTATCGTGATAGGTATTGTATCATGACCTTGCTGTATGTATTCACCCCTAGTTTGTATGTAGTGTTAACCTGTTGACTAAGTCTAGTATATATGTGCTGTCTATTTCAGCAGTCATGGTGTTCATATTTCTCGTGAAATCAACTTTCCAATAGCCTTCAATATCCATATTAACAATATTATGTATCAACTTTTTGTAATAGCCATGTGTAGCTTGAAAACTCTCAAATGGAACATAATTATGTTTGGTTACTTGTAAGTGATTGTATTTTGATATTGGACAAAGGAAAGTTGATATCCACCTTCATAAAATTACATCAAGAATAAAGTGTACTAATATAGCAGCCTGTCCACTGAAGTTGTTGATTATTTTGTAGAGAGTGCTCGCTGCCTACAGTTACTCAGAGATCGTTCACTCGAGTCCTGCCATCAAAAGCATCATGATAGTCATTGGTCATGTTGCCAAGGGAACAAAGTTCATGTTTAATACAAACCAGGTGAGTTTTCCATTTGAACATTGAAAGAAGGCTATTTTGGCTTGAAGAAAATAGCCATTACGTCTAAAATGTTCTCCCAAATTACTTCCCTTTATTTATCAAAACTGCTGAACCTTTGTTTTCATCCCTCGTAAGTACTCAGCCAGTAGTTCGAGCACAGCTAAAGGCTCCGATCAGATGGGAATTTGTCATGTATAGTACAATTATCCTAATCATGTTCTCCAACTTCCAACCAAATTATTTGTTTGAGCATCATGTGCATATACTTTAAGATTAATGCCTGGGCTGTCCATATGCTTTTCATGAAATGTGAGTATTTGGCTGTGCTCTAAGACAGGTAGAGGACTTGTGAGAGTAATTTACAAGGATGAAAAAGAAACGGCTTATTTGTAGGACGGTGACCAACTGAATACTTACGAATCCCCTAATGCGATGTTGTGCGAATTTTTGTCGAAATCCGTCTAGCAGGTGTCTTGCTTAACCTGGATTAAGAGGGGGTTCATCACCAAAGCAAAGAGCTAATAATTAAGTGTTCACCAAATTAGTTGTTTTATTTAAGATAAAGAAAAAGATGAGGATTTTTGTTTAAGAATCAAGCATTGTACAGCACATAAAATACTAGATATTTCGGGGTGGATATGTACAGTGCCCAGCCGAAACAACCTTCAAGAAGCACAAAACATGTTTAGATGAAAAAGAAACACGAAAAGTAAATACAAGCACACCCACCCATTCGACCCTAGGTCTCCATGTCCCCTCATGTATCTACACATATACCCGCATACAGGCACATATATTTCACTATTTCTATGCCATTCTTTGTGAATCCATACACCTGACATGCGTACACAACACACCATATCCCTACATCCATCTCACTATTTCTACCCCAACACTTGTGTATCATATTCGGCATAGATTCATCAATTTTGACACCACTGTTCAGGTCATTAATTTTGTCAACCCGGTAATAAATAAAACCAGAGAATAACGGTGGCGACAATACGCAACCTTGCTTTACATCACCATGAGTATACAAAATGAAAGCTTTCATTTATCAATATAGCAAACAAAGGTAGAACATTTAGGTAGCCTATGGTTGTTGATTATAAAATAAAACATATACACATGTTCAATAGTTTTGAACATATTTAGAAATATCAAATTTCATCGCTCACTGCATTATATGAAACTGAAAGTTGGTGAACTAACTTACAAGATGGCCCCTCAGGTAAAACAACAACAGTTTAGTGGATTACGCATCAAAGGTTACCACCCTGAGACTTTGTGAAAATAATTTGGTCAACAGATGGACGTCCTGCAAAGAAACAGTTGCAAGAACAATAGTGGAAGGCTTGGCCTCACCCGTGTGCGAGTGGTATAAAACGTAACGAGGGACGCATAAAACCCCATCTGCCCAGAGTGATCCTGCTACAACTTATAATGTTATCTTTTCTTATACAGAATGATGACTGTTTGAGTTTGTTAGATAACTGATGGAGACTACTGCAGACATTATTAATATGCCTTTGAATATATAAGCATGTGAACTACAGTCCTTTTTTAGATGAACAACGTGTACAAATTGTCCGTGTAAAGTTGTCAAATATGAAAGCCTTGTTACAGTCATCAGTTTGTAGTCACTGATAACTCTTATTACAATCCATGGTAACATTTATACTTTGGCATATTTTCAGGCATCACAGATAGCGCATCTGATGAAAGACTATGTGGATGAATTACAAGTACAGGGTCTTCTGCTGCCAACAGAGGGCACACAACGCATGTCAAGGCTTATTGACATGGATGAGATTGAACGAGAGAGAAACGGTTCACAAAACACTGTGATTCTTGCACACAGACAGGAGTAGATACCAAAAATCCTTACATGTACTGGTATTATGCAGTTTGGATGGATTTAAAACAGTAAAATCCAGATGAAGTCACCGAAATACTTTCTATCCTATACTCAATGCCAAAAGAAATGCGAACCATCGAAACATATAGGGAAATATGTACGTTAAGTATGTGTTTCCAATGTGTACCACTTAATGACAAAACTAAGAATCAGTCAAGTGTTACCACAGTGTCTTTATTCTAATCACGTTGTGCTGACGTTTTCCAGACTTTACACGCTAATCCTGCATGAGACAGTGAGTGAGTATGGTTTTACGCCGCTTTTAGCAATATTCCAGCAATATCACAGCGGGGGATACCAGAAATGGGTTTCACACATTGTACCCATGTCGGGAATCGAACCCGGGTTTTTGGCGTGACGATCTAACGCTTTAATCACTAGGCTACCCGACCGCCCCTGCATGAGACAGACAGAGCATCTTGAGTCATGGATCTATGACGTCACATGTGCAGCGTTCATGAGCATTGGTTCACACAACATAACAGTATGTTAATTTGTGCATCGAACCAAACTAATATCTCTTGAATATGAGTGTTTCTTCATATATTAAACAATATGTATCGCATTTGCATTTCTTTTGTCAGTGAGTATACATTTGCTGATGCTAATGTGATGGAATTTAATTCCATCGCTAAGTAAAGGTTTCCAGAACTACATGTATGAGAATGACGTTTGTAATGTTGTATTTGATGCCCTATCTTTACACTTTTTGATATGTGCTTTACATTATATGTCGCATTCCTTTCATCACGTCAGTCACTCCTACCCAATGATATTAAACACAGTGACATTAGGCTTAATAAAATAAAAGAATTGGTTCTCAGGCAATGGTTTTTTAAAATATAGTGCGGGTGGGCGGTGTCATTTTTGTTGTTGTTTAAAGAATGTAACCAAATAAAAAGTTGTTCAACCAAATAAAAAGTTGTGTACAGTCAACCTGGGACAGGGCCTCCCTACATAAATGTGTTCCTTGATGAGTAAAATAGTGGAATACAGTATTTGATTACTGTTGGATTTGGAATATTTAAGGATTTTTATTTATTTTTAAAAATGGAAATAAAAATGAAACGTGCGGCGGACTTTGTGATGAAGCAGGTGGTGCCTGAGAACCAAGATTTTTATTTTTTAGCCTTATTTATAATGTGTGACCATCAAAGTTTGGTGAATATTGTATTTCAGAAGAATGTACTCTTCCACTGTGAGCTGCTGATATTTCTGATGTCGTGCATTTGACAAGTCTGTCAACATAATATATGAATACAGTTACAACCACTGAACATTGTACATTTCTAGGATATGAAATGTCCAAAATACACTATGCACTGTGATCTGTCAAACTAGCCGGCTGTAGGCCTTTAACCCTCTGGATGCCAGAGTGACATACTTGTCCTTCTTCTTCCACCCACACCTTCAGCCCTCACTTTGAACACCAATAAAACTCAAAATACACCACGTACACACAATTACACTTCATTGTTAGGTATTCTGCAGCAGATTCTGTTCTGTGACATTAGAAACTGTCATTTTAGGCAAACAAAAATTATGAAATTATGACCCCAGAAAATTGGGTACATTGTAAATCTCGACAATTTTTCCACATTACTAAATCACTGTTAACAGCATTAGTGCATTTTTATAAAAGTTATATCAAATATTTACTCAGAGAATTGAAACCAAACTTGTCTGAAATGTAAACAAAACAAAATTCAGATTTTTAACTGTGTTGCATTTTCTCCTGTTTTGAGAGATCCATTTATCTATTCATTGCATACATTGGCTCAATATTTTTAGAATATGCATGGGAAGAGTTTTGTAGCAAGAAAATAGATACATTACAATTATTTCTTAGAATCAACAGAAATTGTCTGAGTTTCTGTCCTGCATGATGCCATGACTGATACAAAATGATGCTCAGTCGACAAAGTTTCTGACTATTTCTCTTGATTACAAGGAAAAACATAAAAACAAATAATGCTCCGGATGTCAGAATGGTTTTGATTGCTTTAACTTACATGACACATTTTATGTATATATACGATCCCAGAATCAATGAAAGTCCCTTCGTAAAATCTTGAGCACTGATGTGCAGGTGAACACGCCACTTTGTAAAAGTTGGTCACCCATTGTGATGTCATACGTCAACATTGTTGTACATATTTGGTAATTTCTTTGGGGCCGGATGAATAAAAGAACACTTACAGATTCCAAATGAAATTAATTTTGCGTATCTGTTACATATCTTTTCACGCAATTAATTTCACTATGGATATTTGTGTCGATATTATATCATACATAGATTAAGGCAACACAATTTTTTAACCTTTGATAATCTCCAATTTCTTTGCACATAGTCTACATAAGAAGTCAGAAGTGATATTTCTTATCTTAAGACAAGTGTTAGAAGATGAAATGTAAATGTAACTGCAACATGTACATATTTCCTTTGCAGTGTTTAGATTTTAATTTATTTTCATATAAACAGGTTAATGAATAACCATTGGTGCCAGACAGGTGCATTTTCTATTCAAGACATCATTTACTTGGTAAAAACAGTCATTGTGTCATAACAAATCTAGATTTTTCATTCTATGATTGAAATTTAGGTGAGATATATATTCATCAACATACTAATGTTGTCTTTCTCTGACATCATCAAAGGCTTAAAAAAAACTCGAACAAAATGGTGTGAAAAATTTGCAGGATTTTCTTTTGCATAACAATATATCGGACAACACACAGCAGTGTCCGTTTTTCATACCAGTTTAATATTTTCAGTATCATAAATTTACACCATCAGGTAGGAAATTTAATATCCACCATCTTTGCATAATTTTATAGCCGGAGGTAGATCCAGTGCTGTGTGAGCACTATTCTCGCACATTGGTCACTTTCAGATATTATGAAAGTGTGCATCAGAAAAATAACTTGGCATCCAGCGGGTTAATGACCAGAATGAATCTTATGTTTTTCTATGATATCTGTCAGTCAGCAGAAGAAATGTAATAAATCCATGTGTTACGAGTATGTTTCCATGCGTGCAACAGTGTTCGAAATTAAGATGGAATTTGAATCTAGGGAATGTAAATCTTTAACTTTTAACATTAGCATTCTTACAAGGATCCCTTGACTCTCCTGCTTAATTTCGAACCTCGCATTGAGTCATAACAAATATCAATGGTTGCTTCCTTGTTACTATCAGGAGACATGTTACTGGCAGAGCAAGTTATATTGGAAATCAAATATGTTGAGTGTAAATACAAGTTATTTGCAACTACTATATGTTTGGTATTGGTGGATTATGGAGGAGTCAAAAAGAAGTTGATGACATGCCACCAGAACAGATACACCAAATGAATGATATATAAATTTATATAACTGATGTGATATTTGTTTGTCTTATTTATTTAGCTCATCAGGACCAAAGGTTCAAATATGCTTATGGCTGATCTTGCATCATACTCTAAAATGAAATTATTCATGGCATATATTAGAATAAACATAATAAGACCTTCTGAAAAATCTCTAATGTCTTCATTCAAACTACAAGGTTAAAGAATATGAAACATTAATATGATTTGTGAAAATACAATGGAATTCAGCTTCATTCCAGGAAAATGAAAAGAAAATCTCAATTTATTTGTTTAACAAAACAGGAAAAAATTTAAGTTTTTAATAGAATTTTTTAAATCACATCGAAATCTATCACAAACAGTTGTAACTTTATGAATATGTGCAGACCATATTATTACTTTGACTTTTTAGCTCATCTGAAGGTATATATCGTGTTTTGTTTTTCGTGACAGCCATATTGAAAATACTATTTTTGGTTATTTCTCTGCAATTTTTTTACAAATTTGGTCTCTCTTTTAGCCATTTGTGGGATCAGTTCTGGGGCTCTTTGTTTATAATATCATGACCTTGTTTTGATCATGCTGTTAAATTCTCTTAAAATTCATATTTTGGCTCTGTAAACTTCTTTTTCTTTAAAATTGGCAGACTGAGAGAGCTGAACTTTGGCATGTATTTTCTTATGATGACATCATATTTTGTTTACATCATTAGAATTGAGTTTTAAGTAATAATGCAGAAATTATCTCACGAGATGCCACATTGGTATTGTACTTTTGAGTATTTACTGAACAGCTGCTGGCCTGGTAGCATATGTGGCAACAATGTTTCCTGACCAAAATGGCAACAACCATTGCAAAGCATATGTGGCAACTACTGCTGCCAGCCCAAATAACAACTACCACTGCTGGGCTACCATATGTGGTTGCCAGACATAAGCTGTACGAGTGAGTGAGTGAGTGAGTGAGTTGGGTTTAGCGCCGCTTTTAACAGCATTCCAGTTATACCCTGGCATGTAAGCTTAATGTGGGAGGAAAGCCCGAAGTGATGCAGGTCTCAGACGTTTACCACTTTGGTGAAACCCACGAGCACGAGCACGGATATGGTGCTGACAAACCTAGAAACATAATCGGGGCGAACCAGGATTCGAACCCACAATCAGGTTTCTGGCGTGCCCAAGGGACACAAATTCTGCACAGCGAATCATATCGCCTTAGACGACAGGGCCACCGGTGCCCTCTGTACTCTTGATGATCCGGGGTAGAATAGGTCTTCAGCAACCCATGCTTGCCGCAAGAGGCGACTATGCTTGTTGTAAGAGATGCCTAACGTGATTGGGTGGTCAGACTCGCTCCCAATTGCTTAAATAGATGTTCATGATGTCAATCACTGTATTGTCTGGCCCAGACTCGATAATTTAAAGACCGTTGCATATAGCTGGATATTGCTGATTGCATTTAACAACAAAGGACAGGTAAGGCCGGAGAGGTTCCCACTGAAAAGCAGGTAACTCTAATTGTTAGTATTAAGTATGAAGTAAGTTAATTTGTTGATAGTACAGGTAGGCCTAAAAAGATGTTCAAATATTGAATAAATTGTGAAAAAATCATAGTGACTGCAATCTTAAACATTTATGTGACATATTGCAACATAATGCTTTACGTGGTGGATCAAAGGTAAATTAAGGGACCTACAGCACATCAAAGATTGGTCACTTTATTGTAACACGACCTAATACTGGATACATGACCCAGTGACCCCCTGTAACCCCAACTTTGGCCTTGGCACTTTTACCATCCTCTAAAATATCTTCTCCTTTGCATGTTACTGCATAATTGATGAAGTTGAAATTTGGCATATTTGTAAACTTATCCTGCCTCACACTTTGCATTTCTCTGTTCTCAGCCAATCCTAGAGCGGAAACACTCCTTGAACCAGTTTCCAGCTTTAAAAAAACGCCTCACTCGAGCTTATCCCAGCTGTGACAATGGTCACCACTATCACTTGCAAAGCATGGATCTTGTGCTGCCTGAACATGTGATCTGACCTGCCAATTCATTCTCTTTCTTATCGTGATTTGAGTTGAAGGAGAATAAAAACTTACTCTTGGGTATTTGAGTTCTAGAGTTATTTGTAAATATGAACAGAAAGGAAAGGAAGGTTTGTGACCAACTTTTTCTACACGTGATCCACACATTACGTGCAGTGACTGCCATGGTGTATGTCCCTGGTTAGACAGATGTGAACATTGTTGAAACTTAGCTGATGAGAACTTTTAACTCTACAGACATAAGTGTGCTCGGATACGCGATATGCGCTCTAAGTCTGCGTCTTTCGAGCATGTTTCGAAGGGAACAACGAAGGTCCCTTCATCGAACAATCCGTAACTCTCTGTTAGGGAAGGTTCAGACTCTTTTTAGAAGCCTGACCTTACGCCCATATACTCTATAATTCCTCATTCAGTAATCGTACGACTAGATAAGCCAGCCGAATCACATCTTCGGCTTCCTCTCCTAAAGACCTCCGCATAGAGGTTCATGGAGCCCTCCCCCCAGGAACACGTTCGTCAAGAGATATCACTAACTACCAGCTAAATTGGTGATGCTTGACTTAGGCAACAATTTAGATAATGCCATCACTTTTCTCAAATGAATGCGTGATGGACTTAAGACTCCACAATTTAACTTAATGGAGTGCTGCACACATCATATGGGGCCACTTGACACTTCACCGGAACTAGACACTGATATTCAGAAGCTCAATCCCAAGAGTCATATGATAATTATGGAGGATTGGGATGCATCTTGATACGGCCATTCTCCAAGTTCCTATATGCAAGGGAGGCTATTGCCATGTTCATCATGGACCAACCATCACTTCTTTGGCTACATGACGGAATTATGAAGAAGAGATACTAGTTTATAAAATATACATCTGCAATCGCTTTTGCGTTTCTCTTTTAGCAGAGTATAGAATAATCTAATGTTATTGTCAATATATCTGAGACATAAAACCAGTTTGATTTGTACTCATTTGGGGAGAACAGTTTTCAATCGTTCAGCAAGGACAGATGATAAACGTTGTTAAGAACAACTCAACAAAGAAATCGATCTCCTACTCTTAAGATATTGTCTAGGCTTATCAGAAGTAGGTATACACGTGATAATACCCTGTTTTTGTGTCACAGAGAGACTGCCAACTGTAACAATAATTCAGTGACCTTAATAAGAAGTATCTTCCCAAAAGGACTTATGGAATGAGAAGCCATCTGACACAGGGCTTTTATTGTTGCTGGACCTTCAATAGATTGAAAATGTTTGTCTGTCTTATAAAAAGTTTATCATAAAAAAGACTTTGCTCCAGAGGCAATCTCTGCTGTCTTATACAATAGTGAACAATCCTCAATTTCAATAAAGGACATGTTCTTGCCAATATTATTTTTATTTTCTTAGTTATAAGAATATCGTGACACTCTCATCTTCATCGATCATTTAGCTGTCCGTATTTAACATCACTGGCTTGCATTGTTGGAGCATTATCTGTGAACATAGCAAGAAGAAGGTTATCAGAGGCGCAAAGAAGGCGTATTATTAGATGCATTCGACAGGCATGACCTTCACGAGCATTGAACGTCACCTCAGTCCTCAGGTAGCTGTACACGGTAATCAGCAGACTGGTACGAAAACAGGCAAACCAATGCTGTACAGGATCTACCATGGTTAGCAAGACCTCGCATGACGCCAAGGCGTGAGGAGATAGCCCTGCTTGGACTTACACGTCTTCAACCATTTGCAACATCTGTTCTGAAGCAATAATGATTATCCAAATAGGTGGATGTCAACCAGAACAGTGAAGAATCAATGAATTGGTGGGAATGAAGTCCAGACGGGAGAATCCCTTCCATGACGATCATCATCGAAGATGACCGCCTCCGTGGTCTAGTGGTAGAGCGTCCGCCCGGAGCGGAAGCGGAAGGTCCGGGGTTCGATCCCCGGCCGCGTCATACCAAAAGACGTTAAAAGATGGTACTTGTTGTTACCCTGTCTGGCGCTCGGCATTAAGGGGCTAAAACAAGGACTGGTCGGCTCGGAGTCAGTATACTGTGTCTGAGTGGGGTATTCATGTTAAACTGAGGCATGGTATCTCAGTGAGCTAGCACTATAAACCGGCATCAGTCCGGACTAGTACAAGCACACACACACGCACACACACACACGCACACACACACACACACACACACACACACACACACACACACACACACACACACACACACACACACACACATCGCTATACAAGTGCAATAATCTTGGACGCGACGTATAACCCCATTTAAAAAAACTATCAAAAAAGGAAAGTAAACTTAATGCTTGGCCAAATTTACATGCCAACTATGAAATGTTGGTGTTGCTTAGTGTATCAGAACCTTTAGATGAACGTTCAAATACAAGACCATTATAGATTCGTGGTAGTTTGAAGCACAATAAAGTGTCTCGATCAATGAACCGGAAGAGGATAACAACTGATCATTGGGGCATCTTTGTAACTATGTTACTTGATAAAGCCATGTGACATCTATCTAGCTTCTGACTAAAGGGGGGCACGGGTGGCCCAGTCGCCTAAGGCGCCACGATTTGCTATGCAGAGTTGCGTCCCTTGGGCACGCCAGAAACCTATGATTGTGGGTTCGAATCCCGGTTCGCCCTGATTATGTTTCTAGGTTTGTCAGCACCATACCCGTGCTCGTGGGTTATAAATAATATAAATAATAGTACACCACCAAAGACTGTAGAGCCACAGCGACAACTCTAAACGACTTGTGTCAAGAACCGACGACAACCACAGCATCCGCAAATAGATAAAGTGTTTTCAAATATATATATAAAAATTGTTAAAATGTTTTAACACATTATAAACACATTATCACACATTAACGCCCTTTGAAGAAACTTAAGTACAGGAAAATCGAAACTGGAAACTCTAACACTGCGCTTGTTGAAAGGAGAGATCAACGTGATCCATTATGCCGATGTTGCCTTGCATCTTCTAAAATAAGACTCAAGTGAGTTGCATACTGGTGTTGTTAAGTTGTAAATTTGTAAGTCCATATTGATGAATTTAGAATGCAACAATGTGATGACAAATGTGATAATACTTTGTATGTATTAATCTGCATATAGATATTCACATAAATATATTTTGTACATTATTAACCTGTGTTCATTTGTATCGTTATCGTCAGATTTACTCGACGAACTAACCTACAATGTTTGAAAATAGCATAAAAAAGTCCAATATACCCCATGCCACCAAGTCTCTTTGTGAGTTTATACAAGTAAGCTCAACGCAATAGAAGGAGTATAGAGGGTGGCGTCGTTCCGATCAAACCTATACTTATTTGTTCTTATATTGTTTATTTGTTTGTGTTTTGCCTCTTGATTGCATGTTCTCGGCATTCTGCTCCGATTTTTATGGTTCGGAAATTTATGATTTATGGAGTATTTTTAAAAATTCTGAAAATTGTAGTTGGTCTCCGTTACTTCGTTACCAAATTTCATAGTCTGTAGTGAATTTGAAATGTATATTAACTGTAAAAACGCATAAACATATTTTGGCAAAAAATTGCAACAAATAAGGAATTCCCCAAATTAAAACAACATTTTATACCAGTTTATCATTCTTAATGGACCCCATATTGCTGCTAAACTCCAATGTATTTATTTTGTGAAAAAATACTTAATGATTGTGGACTTTACGGAATTGCTTGATAACCGGTTTATATATTCTATGCAATGGCTGGCTTCATATGTGGAAATATTTAAAGATCAATGCAAGCGTCCCCATGGAAATACATGTAGCCTGAAAACTGAGTTGTTCACCTGAGAGCTTCGCATTTTTAGCATCCGGGTCTGGGAAGGTCCCGTGTTGTGCTTTGTCTCTGATAACGGTTCCACAGTCTTGTAATGGCGCTGCGTGCGCTGGCTACAACTGAAGATGATTCTTTCGTTTGCAGTCGGTCGTTGGCGTTGTTGGAATGGGCTGCCATCATTCGTGGCATATTTTCGCTGTTCGCTTGCTGTAAGATCGTGATGGCATGCAAAGTGTTGTTGCAGATGCATGTCATGTTGGTTTGGCGCCAGACTCTCACGTGTTTTTACTGTCTTTTCACCAAATGTCCACAGTACCTAATTCTTTGCACACAACTCAATTCCAATCCATTACGAATTCATTTTCGGTATTAAGTTTGTATGTCGGCAACAGATATTAACGATTTTTTTTTGTTTGCGTTTCTATTTTTCCAGAGTATATATTTATATCGCTATGGTGGATATGGTGCCTAAGGTATATTTAACTATATTTGGTTACTGACTGGGTCCCAGTATATTACGTGTACCTAATTGTGGTCCATGTTGGCAGAAGCTTTACAGTTGGCAACTCCTGTGTGTACTTGGCATCTTCTACACTATCTTCTCGCGCCTGCTTTTGTAGATTTTGCCGAAAACAAAGCAGTGGGACATTTTGGAAGACCCTGTAAAATGATTTCTCCCAGCTTGATTTTTCTTGGGGTTTGTATACGTAACTAAGACACAATGAAGATTGAAGATGTTATCGCAATACGTAATGTGTACATAATGTCCAATGTGTATATATTGTATAATGGCAATTTACAACAACTAACATCTTTTACCGTCTTTTGGCATGAGGCGGCCGGTGATCGAGCCCCCGACCGTCCGTTCTCCGTGCAGAGACGCTCTGCCACTAGACCACGAAGCGGTCACATCTAAATGTATTTGATGATATTATTTTACTATTAGAATAATGTCTTCCTGAAAAGATATATAATGGGAAAACAAAATCTTGAAACTACCCAACCAATATAATTATATATGTGAAAAAAATGAATTAAAAATCAGATTTAATATATATCGATTGTTTTTGTAATTTCACATTGCATTAATTAATTAATTAATTGAGAATCATACATTGCACATGTTTCAAAGTATGTCAAATAATTACTTGAAAAGAGAAATATGCATTTTAATTGCTGGTATTATTAGGATAAACTTATAGTCACTATATAATATTGTATCATCTATATATGATGTGTTTGGAGGTAATGCTGGCTAAGAAATCCGTGCAGATGTGTCTTGGAGACTTGTTGTGCAAGAACCAAGGATCCGAACTGGTGAAGGCCGTTGACGTCCGTCACAAAGATGTCTCAGAGGTAATTGGATGCGAAGACGTCAACTGATTTCCAGAAGCATCGCTATTCAACTATTCACATTATTTCACGATCTCCATGATAGAGTTTGCGTTCCTGTCATAAAGTATTCTCTACTATGCAAGAGTGAATATTTTGCATTTGGCGGACTTGTTCAATGAAACTGGAGAGCAACCGGACATCCTGTCATTCATTATCTTATTTGTATTGTTTGATTTGGTTGGATATTGCGATGTTGTTTGCATTGCATGATGATAGTATGTATTATTTTAATATACTCACCGCCAAAAGAAACGCGAACCATAGAAACATATAGAGAGAAGCATGTTCTTAAGAAGAGATGTTTCCAATGTGTACCAATTAATGACAACACTAACAATCAATCAAGTTTTACCACAGTGTCTTTATTCTTATCATATGCTGCACGTGATTTCAAAACTTTACATGCTTATCCTGCATGAGACAAATGGTGCACCTCGAGTCATGGATCTATGACGTCACATGTGATGCGTTCATGGGCGCCGGTTCACACAACATACTAGTATGTTCATCTGTGCATCTAACCAATATAACATCTCTTGAATATGAGTAATTCTTCACTTAATAACCAACATGTATGGAATTCGCGTTTTGTTTGACGATGAGTATACATAATGAATGTGAATTGTACAGTGAGTGAGTGAGTATGGTTTTACGCCGCTTTTAACAATATTCCAGCAATATCACGGCGGGGGACACCAGAAATGGGCTTCACACATTGTACCCATGTCAGGAATCGAACCCGGGTCTTCGGCGTGACGAGCGAACGCTTTAACCACTAGGCTACCCGACCGCCCCGAATTGTACAGGGTATGTAGTTACTTCACAGTTCCATGCACTTCAAAGGCTAGTTAGTCAGATGTAGTCAGTCGACCCTCCATCAAACACAATGCAAATATATTTCTGATTTCATTTCTAACCACATTTATTTCAATATCATATAATAATATGCTTCCAAACTACAGAATAAAGAAGTTGGGTTTGAAGTTACAAACCTCATGCAGACCTGTCAAAGAATACTCATTTAGCTTGCAGTAAGAGGGGGTAGTCGGTTGGTTTGATTCTGTGACTTTGTTAATTGCCTGTCATGCTCTTCAATGGCGTGGATCGTACCACAATTTACGTGGTCTAGACTAGAAAATGATGAAGTCTTTCAGTAAAAAAAGTGTGAAATTTACGTTCACGTTGAATTTGAATTTATTTACAATGTGCCAAGAAGGATTTGGGATGTCGAGAAGCAGAAACACACATGGACTTGCTTGGCAAGACCTATGTAAAAAAATAGAAAATTTCCAGAAGCATCCCTCCATGATTGCAGTAGAAAAAACAATTACTGTGAAGCCATAGTGGAAGCGACAGCACGGGTCTGCGACTGGAGCAGGTAGGCTAGCGAATGCGTGAATTTCGCCCACTCGAGCCGCCGTTGCAAGGGCCAAAATTCTGTGTAATGTGTTCGAAATCCTTCTCGGTCAGAGGGTGTAGACCATGGTTGTTGATATCACCGGTTCTTAAATTGGTCATCCTAAGAGCATTCTTGCAAAACACCACATCTGCGAAGAGTGGTGATTGATCCTGCAGAAGATCGAAGACAGCTGTCGTCCTATCTTGAATAAGGGTCACAGCACTTTGGAAGGGTTGAGAAGGCACACGATCCCTATCATCCACAAAAGACCAAGAGAGGACGCTTAGGAGCTAAGTTTGCAATGTCACCATCCAGGACGGGAGCAACCGTTGCTAAGCCATGTGTACCTGCATCAGCTGAAACAAAGTGCGTAGACTTAAGCTAATCACGTTGTCAGCGAAAAGAACCGAAAGCTTTGTCTAAGTTGGTGGCCATGTCCTGTGGGATGGGTCTGGGAGGAAGCGTGATGTTAGGCAAGGGGCCAATGGGACAAGATGCAGTTTATCTGCAATCCTGATGAGAATGGTAACCAGATCGGCTTTGTCAAAACTCACTGAGGACTAGGCCGGGAATTTATAGTGATCGGAGGACTCTTTCTGGTGGTGGATCCACTAAGGACGATGTAGTGTCTGTCAACCTGGAAGAAGGTAGAGAGGTCAGTACGCCTCGAAGCATTAAGACCACTCTCCAGATGACCACCCTCTGAAGGTTCGACGAACGTCACTGAACATCAAAGCATACATCAAAGTTTAAACGGACCTCTAAGGATTGACACACTTCAGAGGGTTAGACGAGACTCGAAGGTTCATTTCGTGAACCCCGACTGAAGATCTGTAGAGTGCCGATTATTTGATAGTCGTACCAGGTAGAGTGAATTGACTGTAGATGCTAGACGATAAGTTGAGCATCAAGATGAAGTTTGTCGATTCTCAACAGATGAATGAGGATCCTCATGCAACACCTCTCGAGAGTGGGAGGTTCGTATGGTGGCCTCCTTAGGAGTGTTGGATTGGAGATCTCGATTGTCGAGATGTAGCAGGAGAGTGTTGAGAAGAGCCTGCATGATCGAATGGAGTGACCATTGTGTGTCAGTCATAGGGAACGACAAAGCAACTGGACGGTTATTGGTAGGGTTTGAGGCATTATGAGAGGTCTTGATAAGCTGAGATGGCGTGAGGTTGGTTGCACCAACGTCTAACGAAAGTACTGAGCCTCGTCTGAGCCTCCAGAAGCTGTCGAGGGTAAAGTTGACTTTGAAGATAGGTTCGTAGAAACGGTTGACATGTCTTCAGTGAGAAAGGATTTAGAATCACAATCTTCTTAGACTTTATTGTTAGTCTATTGTTTAGTCTTCAATTAGATATCGGATACACAGCGCCAGCACTTGTGCAGATCGAGTTTGAATGATTCGGCTGGAATGTCGCCACAAAGCTCACAACACTCTGAAATACTACACATGCCAGGGCACTTGAAGTGAAGGTCTGAAGGAGAGAAGGCATGCCGACACATCGTACGCATTGGTTACCATGAGGGCTGCTCGTCCATGATGAAAAAAGACAAACTATCCAAACAAGGATATAAGCGAAGATCTGGCAAAATATGGAGGTTGGAACTCAAGAAGGGCAAAGACGTTGCAGGCAGGAAGACGTAGGAGGAGGCAAAATGGCAAAACACGAACAAACCAAGAATGGATTCCCTGTAGGTCAAACACGTCTACACTGTGTGGCGATTTGAAAGAGAATGAGTTGGCTGGGATTGACATGTTAACGGTGCATGTAGGTCAACCAGCCTGCAAGAGTGCATGACCCAGATCTGGGAGGTGACCATGGCAATGTGAGGTACATGCAGGTGAATAAACTTAAGAACCTTTATTTCAGACATGTTTCTACTTAGGATTGAAAGAAGAAAGAGAAATGCATAGTGTGAGATAGGTTAAGTTTAAAAATATTGAAAATGATTAAGGGCATCTTCGTTCAGTTTGTTGAATAGGGACTTGTTTAATATGTCTATATATTTATTAATTTTCTTTTGGATTATAGATTCATATCCAATTTTATAATTAAATGCCTCATTTCAATGTTATCTAAAATGATATAATGATGATCTTTGAAAGACTGTTGAACGAGGATTGCTTTTCAAATCCAGTGGGAATTTCAGGTATAAGAAATGGAATGTCAGCAAAATCACAAGTAGAAGAAGCCGTTTATTTGTCTAAAGATCAAACCGGGAGATATATGCTAGCATTTGTAAGCATTTGTAAAAGTGCACTTCCAGTCGAGCATGTTTCTTTACTGTTCTAAAACTTGCAACAAACACTAGGTGTAATTGATGACGACAGCAGCCTCACTCAATTACTTAACTGAATAAAAATAATACGTTCAACACAGTTTTATTTTTTTGCAGCTGAAATAGCAAGTACAAATGTCCAAGTTTCAAATAACAGATTGTGTTACAAAATTATTAACCCAATATTTCAAGTCAGTTTCTGACAGCATTTGATACATTAGTCATTCATAGGTGCTTCTGCACCTTCACATTCATTCAAAACAAATTTAATATAAAAAAGATGATAAGGTATAAAAGTTTATCAAGCAAATATGTGCTTGATGGCAAGACAGCCAATAAACAATGCAGAAATAAGAAATAATAATCCCATGGAACAAACTTCCAAGATTTCATTTCTCCTTTTCTTATGTATCAACTTCAGGTCGGAAGACTTGTGATAATTTTCTTGTGTGGAGTTTGGCTGACACACATGCATAGCTACGGATGTCACACAAGTCAGATTCAATTTGTTGCCACTCATTTCTATACATGTCCAGTCTACACACAACATTGTAACGATATATGCGAAAAGGAGATCTTTGGTATTCCGTTGTACCACAAGCGTAGAGAGCTCCATTTACCTGCATCAAAGACACATTGTACATTTCCTCAGGCAGATCTGGACCTTGTCTCCATTTATTTTCTGGAATGTTGTATATTTCTACTGACTTCAAAGCTTCTCTGTTTATTGTAAGAGTCAGATGGGAGTAGATTTGACCTCCTGCAACAAAAATATCATCATCGACTACATGTGCTCCAAAGTTAAACCTTGGAGTAGGCATTCCCGCGAGTGAAGTCCAGTCGAAGCGTCTTGGATCAAACTTCATAACCACATTGTGAGCTCCCACTCCAGTTCTTCCGCCCAACAGGAAGATTTCACCTCTGTATGTAACAGCACACAAATCTACTAGAGTTGTTGGCATCATCCCAACATAATTCCATCTGTTTTTCCCAATATCATAACATTCCACTATTTCAGTTGGGTGTTGATTGACTGTAAGCCCACCAAAGCTGTAAATCTTTCCATCAAGATACACAAGAGAAAAGTTTGATTTCGGAAACAGCATTGGTGCTTTGGCAATCCATTTATTATGGTCATTATCATACTGATAGAAGTCTTTCCTTACAGACTCTTCGTCATCAAAATCATCAAATGAGTCATCTGAAGGGGTTTCTCCATAGTTTTCATGATAAATGTAATTGCCACCAGCAGCATAGTTGATATTGTCTTCTGTCACGCATACAGCTGGATCTTCAACACAGTAATAACCACTGCGATCATCCGTCTCTGGGAATGTTTCCATCAGGAATGCTTCACGAGTTAATGGATTGTAACAGTTAATTGATGGTTTACTTTGGTCAATACCACCAATAAAGAGAATGCAGTGTTCTGGTTGAATCATCCCTGATCTCAGGCACAACCCAAAGTTGTATTCACCATCATATGTTTCAGGACACTGTTCAAAATCTTTGAGGTCATCTAGCAATTCTGCACACTTTTTTGACTGTTTTACTAGTATATTTGAGGCAATGTTTTCTTGGATGTATTTCACTGTCAGAAGTCCTAACCTGACTAAGGGCAGCATGTCTCCAAGGTACTCTTTTCTACTTTCAATTTCATGATAGATCCACAAAATTAAAGCTTCATAAACAATTTCTTCTTTCTCAACATTCAGTTCATCTGATGATATGATTTCTGACACTTTTTCGTGAGACAATGAAAGGAATTCTTCAGTTTTATATACATCACGGAAATTTTTCTCAATAAACTCTCTGGCCTTTACTCTCAGCTCTTCGCAGCTATGAATGTGAGCAAAGTAGTATATTCCTACACAGTTATTCACATCTAACTGAAGTTCCATAAATTTGGCACATGCTTTTTGTACAGGCAAAATCTGAAACAGAGATGCAGTGGCAAGAAGATTTTGTGCATTTCCACGTGTAATTTCAAGATTACCAGTATATGCATAGTTGATGATTTGAGATACAGACTTTGGGTCAACTTCATGAAGAAGAATTTGCCTTTGTCGGCTCTCAGTCAGGTTGGTAGTGAACATGGCTTTGAAATAAGGACTGGTTGCAGCAAGAACATTTCTGTGAGCTGGAATGCGTGCGTCTTGGACACATATTACAACATCAATTAGCTGTCTGTCATCAAACATACTTTTCATCTCTTCAAGGACAGAACCATGATGAGCGTCATTTTCATAACTCATCGATTCCATTGTGTCTTTCAATGGAAGCTGCAGCCGACATGTGATTCTTTACATTTCTGAAACATACAGAAGATAAAGACATAAACTTACTATTAGCCCATTTTAGCATCTGAAAAGGAATTCCCAGGGTGTTAAAATGTCCATTAGGAATATTCTCTGTCTGGACAAAGATACAGCTACTTTTTAGCAACATGAAAGATTAATTGCATTTCATTGTATCCCAATTGTGTGGACAGATTGTCATGATATTAATCCCTTGAGTGTTTGGCCCTGGTATATTGTGAGTGAGTGAGCGAGTGAGTGAGTTGGGTTTAACGCCGCTTTTAACGGTATTACAGTTATATCATGGTGTGTCAGCTTAATGTGGGAGGAAAGCCCGAAGTGATGCAGGTCTCAGACGTTACCACTTCAGTAAAACCCACAAGCACGGGTATGGTGCTGAGTCTGACAAACCTAGAAACATAATCAGGGGGATTCGGGATTCGAACCCACAATCATAGGTTTCTGGCGTGCTCAAGGGACACAACTCTGCACAGCGAATCTCGGCACCTTAGACGACTGGGCCACCCGTGCCCCCTGTGGAGTGCATAGATCATGTAGATGAACTCATCTGAAATGTCATAAAACATTAGTCACAGTTGGACCATCCTAGCGATCAGCTTTCATCAAATTCCAACCATTTATAATAATAATAATAATTTCTTTGATCTACAATATCATCTAATAGGAGAACCAGATAGCATGGTAAAAATTGCCAACTTTGCCGAATGGCTGGAATCATTGTCAAATGGTTGGCATTAGCCAAACAACATTGTGTATTTAAGAATCTAGACATTTCATGTTTTCTTTATCTTGTTTTTATATACTAATTAAATACGGGACACCCTTTTACTTGAATCACACTTCATTTAAGACCTTATTTTGCAAACAAATACCAGTATTTTGTCTTCAAGAGTTGTTTTTTGTTGTGACTGTGAACATATGCATTCACTTTTATTAAAAACAAACAGAACATTGTCATTAGTCTCATGATGTCTATTGAAAATAACGTACATGAGAAAATCTGGGCGAACCATGATTCGAACCCATGATCAGAGGAACAAAAGCTATCCTTGTTAATAATTCTAAGCGTACTATCTCTGTTAAATCATAGCCAAATTCAACAGAAGTCCTCTTCACTGTCAACTAGTTGTCACCGCAGTATCACCAATCAGCTTACCATATTACCAGATTACAGCTCTCATGCGTGTTTACATTTTCAATGTTAACATGGTTAATGTTTTTCAGAGCACAACTTTCATTTTCAAACCGGGTATATTTTGTATGATTTTATCTAAACAATTTGCGATAGCGACAAAGACAGTTTGACACTTGATTCTAAAATGTTCAACGAATTCGGGGATGTATGTTAAAACTGAGTGTGAAATATGTTTTATGGTAATAGGCTGTGCACTGAATCTGGGTGTGTGATGTATTTTGAGTTTTATGCACGTAAACAAGAAAACGAATGTAACATTATAAATAGCATCATCACTATCCACTATGCCATGGGGCATATAAGAATTTTGTTTCTTCTAGAAATATTCAACAGTTTTGGAGTTCTGCTTCAGAAATGAGAACTACCCTCATTTTCAGTATAAGTCCAACTTGTCATGAATAAAAAAATAAACAAAAAGAAAAATCCCAAATCATCCAAGGGTACCAGTTCATCACTAGACTAATCTATATAGCAAGTTTCAACAAGTAATATTTAACGGTTTTGGTGTTCTGCTCTGGGAACGGAAAACAGACGGTTGACGGACGGACATGCTAATCGCAATAACCCTTCCCCCTTTTTTTCAAATTCGGGAGGGTAAAAACTGGATTTGTACCCTATGAACACAAGAAGTTAATGAATGCTACCGACGGATGCCAACATAAACTTTATTGTTAAATAATGTGAACAAACAGGAAAGAGGACTAATAATAAGCAATTAGTTGAGTAACATGTCAGTAAAAGATTATGATAGAACCATGACATGTCCTTGAGTGACAAAGAGGGGGTTTGATTGCATGTTTTAATTCCTCCTAATAACACTGACGAATTTGCACTGATCATTCAAGACATTCATGCATAATGTTTCATGTTGATCATGTGACTTTCCAAAGCATGTGAGAAGTTGTTGCATGTTGAAATCATCAAAAGCAGCAATGAACGATGCATAACCCAAACATAACAATGCAGAAAAGTAACACCCCAGGAAAACCACAGGAGCAATAAATGTGCATGCTCTTCATGTGAAACAGCATGAGTAGGCTTATAAAAGTGTGCGTGCGTGCGTGTGTGTGTGTGTGCAACGGTTTAGCAATATCGTGGCAAGGGACACCAGAAATGAGCTTCACATATGGTACCCATGTATGGAATCGAAGCCCATATTTACTTGTGAACTACCACTTACACCATTATGTAGATGGCAACTCCGTAGCAGATGATTTTTGTGAAGTAATGAAAACATAAAATACAACAGAGTAGTCATGGTAGACGGGTTTTAAAAACATGTATCCAAAACAAAGTGAAATGCACTCTGAACATCTTGAATCCAATATGGCTGTCAAACCGTGTGACTAATGACTGAAGTCAAAGAATATGAAATGTTCAGCACCAAAAGCAGCAGACACATGTAAAGTGTGACAGAAAGTTAACCAGCGGGATTATTTTGGTAACTTGTACTCAACTGTCGTGATGCACATAAAAAATTGGAACAGAATTGTGCCTTTCGGCTTGGAGCCCTAATTAATTTCTAACAGTGTTCTTACTTGCCAAAATATTGTCAGTTAGCAACAAATTCAAAGTTAACTGAAACACAATGGAATGACTAATTCCATCGGTGAACGGATGCATTGAGCTGATTGGAGAGCCAGGATGAAATGACATCAACATGAACATTTTGCCGAAAACTGCACATAGGAGGTGTGGTGTGGTGGCAGCATAATGATGTGGGTTATTTTTCCCCGCTAGAACAAATATGAAGCAAGTAAAAGGCAAATTAATGCCCCCAACTTTTGATGAAATCCCACAGCCGAATGTTGTTCCCATTATCATGATTATGAACTGTGCTATCGTCATCTTTCAACATGACAATACTAGACTGCATACATGCAAGTGTAACAGCAGTATTCCTCTATAATGTGCAGGTCATATGGGATGAGTTGAATTGCTGTGCATGTCAGCGCCGTACTGAACCACAGACACTTGAACACTTGCAAACAACTGCCAAGGGCAAGAGGTGCTAGGTAGTACTTGATGCAAGATACCAAGCTCTCATGACATTTCGTCATTTTCCTACCCCTCTTCATGCTTGACACGTGCCCATCATTGTCCTGTTAGTGACATGTCATAACTCATCATATGCACTATATCATAGTATATGTGTGTTACTGTTAGTGACATGTCATAACTCATCATATGCACTATATCATAGTATATGTGTGTTACTGTTAGTGACATGTCATAACTCACCATGTGCACTATACCATAGTATATGTGTGTTACTGTTAGTGACATGTCATAACTCATCATGTGCACTATATCATAGTATATGTGTGTTACTTCCTGCACCAAAATCTGGTTTAATGTTTTTAGGAGTATATACAAATCACGAGTGATAGCAAAGGTTTCAACAAATTGTGTAATAAACAAGACAAAAAGTGAGCAGGGCTAACTAATACCCCTGACTTCGACGCCAACATATTTCTAAGTTCAAAACATGAAAAAAGCAATATTACTCAGAAACTCAAACTTTGCACTGCACCTCTCCTATTGGTATAGAAACTGTACCCCCAGTTTAAAAAGAATTCATGAAGCAGTTTTTAAGTTATAGGTCGCACAAATGTTGAATTAAATAAATAATCTAAATTCAAAAGATGAAAAATATCATTTATTTTTTCAGAAAATAGACACATCAAAAGTAAACTTTGCAGTGCACTTTTCTATTACTATCAGTATAGAAACTGTTCCCTAAATTTGAAAAGAATCCATGAAGTAGTTTTCTAGTTATAGTTCTTCGGTCAGGGTATATAAATCATGTATACCTTTCGCATATATCAATCAAAGCCCATTTAACCAGAGATATTATTTAGGGAAGCAAGATGCTCCTAGCTACATGAACATTGTATCATAAAATCTCAAGTTAGGCCATTAATGTTTTATCAGTAGATTTATGAAAATTTTGACTCAGATTCAATGTAGGTGGTTGAAAAAAATAGAAACATAAATTCATCCAAATATAAAAGAGTGATTACTGAGTTAACAGTTGGTGATACAATTTCTGAATGCATCGATGACAATTCAGAACATGACGTGTTCCGGGAATTCTTACATCAGAGATGCAAGAGAATGTTGAGACAGGCACCACCCCGTAAAGGGTCTATTAGTATTAGAAACATACTTATGTGCCCTTGATTCGCATGTGCTCAGCGGCATATTTAAGGCGATCTTAACTTCCAGCACATACATACTTCAGTTGCTTGCAATAACTGCCTACTGCCAGTGTTGGAATAGCACAGACAAGGGTGCTAATTCAAGTATTGTTATAGCTCATCCTCTAATTTTGCCAAATTTGAACAATTGCATGCGTCAAAGACCAACCCTCCTGTACAACTTGCTGACCACAGTGAGGAAACCAACCCAGAATACAACAGTTCAGAAAGTGGCACAATTAGTCTTATCAGATGTAATAGAAAGCAAATCAGTTTCAACCAATCATGCATGACACTAACTTTCAATTTGAAGGTTACATCCAATTTGCATATCTTGTCCACAATAGTGGCGCGTAAAGAAAGATTAAATCAACACCAGTGACCTGCACATAAATGTCCAGAAAGTCTACAACTTCTACTGTTCGAAGGAATACCACGCCCACTTCAACGACTCTTGGTACTTCTGGTGTCAGTAGCATGGCAGTTCTTGATGCAGAGTCGACAGATACAGAAGAATCACAATGTGATGAGAGTTGACTTTGCGGCAAGTGCAAAAAGTGGCAACCAGAAGTATGGCAATGTACATCGCTCATATTTATGAAATGGGCACAATGCACACGCCCCACATATTCACATTGGACTAATCCGATCTAATGCATGCCTGTCTGTGTCAGGTGTCCCTGGCTTAACGAGCCAGGGGAGTGATGTGCATTATCACTGTGTAAATATTTTATGAGTTTGTGTAATACATTCAATTATTCAAGTTTTGACACTTTTTTCACCCGGAGTTAACTTTATTGTTGTTTTGTGATGGGGATTGCCCCACTGTGCATGAGGCAAGGGCAAACAACCTATGTCATTCCAAAGCGGCATGGCTGCACTGACTTTTGCTGAATAGACTTTCATATTTAAAATTAAACATTTGAATAACATAACATTGACCACACCACCAGGTAGGTACCATATTAACTGTTCTAATATTCCTTGTATTTCATGAGCATGTGTGTCTTATCCGAGCAAAAACTGATGATGCCAGGATATGTTTATTTTCTGTTTTGTTTTCACATAACCTTGTTGATCATGTTGATAACAAGATGTGTTGATAACATCCCTGACAATCAATGGAAGAATGGGAGAAATTCATTTCATTCTTCGTCAATAGGCTAGTTAAAGGTATAAATCTTTGAAGTTTTCCTAAAGCTGTGCCATTGATATTAAATATGCAATTTCACATTCAGACAATAAATGATCTTTCATTCTATCAATAAAAGAAAAAACACATAAAATTATTAAACTAAACATTTTCATTCTCTTTCAGATTCACCTTGATCAGCTGACAGATCTCTGTATTGTTTCAACTTCATAAAAAGAAGAACCATTTTTCAGCTTTGTGATTCTGTATATTCAGGAAGGTCTAGACACACATGTGATTAAATGTGTTCATGGAAGTTCAGAGGTCATTTGATGCTATTGAGTGAGGTTACATTTTCCACCAAATAACATGCAGGTGAAGAACTGTGAAAAGTTGAAGTTTGGCACATGCAATTGGGGGGTGGGGGTGGGGGGTGTTCCAGCTGATGCTCAAGATGATCGTGATAGTTTTTTTCCATGTACCATGTACCTATTTCTGAAAAAAAGGTGACTGGATAATAATTTTAAAATGCTTCCCAGTCGCTAACAACAGACCACATTAGCTCACTGGGTCTCACTTCTAAAATCTGGAAGGAAACAGATTATAGATCATAGTTAATGCACAGAATGTGCCAACAAGTCCACAGGTAGAGCTAACTCCCCATAGAACTATGACGTGAGAGGCAGTCCTTACCCTTAAATCTTGTTGGACAGCCTGCGTTCGGCAAGGAAAAAACATAGTAGATTTCATATTCCTCAAATCCATCTTTCGATGCAGTCCTACATGTCTTGTGGAAGCAAAAGTGGACTTTCTGTTTACACTCAGTGAAATAATACACAGAATGGACCTTTGCTATCAGTATCTCAGCAGACAGTCGGAGACGGAATGAGTCATATTCGCTGATTATGTGGATCACCGAAAATGTCACAGACAGTATTTGTTTGCGTTGAAAGAAAATTCATCGTGACTTAAAGGTCTAAGAACAGGAGCCATATTGATTGTTTGATTTTCAAACTTCGTGATAAATGATAAATGGTTACAGAAAACGTCTCACATACCTAATTAATAAAGAACGGGCTTGGAAGGCCAAGTGAAGACACACAGCGACATCTGTTGAATATAAACAAAGGGGGATAACTCATTCGCGGAACCTCTCCCTCGCATAAGCTGGTTCCCTGAATCCCTATGCGCGTCGTCAACTTGCGCCAAGCTGGGAGCCGGTATAGCACAGCTCGTTTATTTAACGTCACATCCGACTTAGTGCAGCCCTCCCATATTGACGTCGCGCTGAGAGATATAGGAATTAGTTAAGCTGTAGTTAAACTGTTTACTAGAAATACAAGTTATTTTATGCTGTAAAAATAAGTTATAAAAATAACGAATATTTTATTACCGTAGAGTAGTTGTACCCGTTAAATGAGTTCTAGGTGCTTACAGTGAGTGAGTGAGTATGGTTTTACGCCGCTTTTAGCAATATTCCAGCAATATCACGGCGGGGGACACCAGAAATGGGCTTCACACATTGTACCCATGTCGGGAATCGAACCCGGGTCTTCGGCGTGACGAGCGAACGCTTTAACCACTAGGCTACCCGACCGCCCCTCTAGGTGCTTACAAAAATGATTTTCAAAATTACATTTCAGTACCAGTTAATAATTTCACTAATGATTTATTTTATTATATTTAATACACTGAAGGTGTTGCAGAAATATTATTCTTGATTATCAATATTTATCATCCAATACTGGCTCCAACAGGAGATATCGCTTTGGTGAGATCAAGCGATATCTGCACTGTAGATATCGCTGCAATAAAATTACATCACAATGCTTTGCAGACCATTGTGACGTCATTGGTTAAAATGACGTCACAATCAAATGACATCACTAATGGCTCTGCTACTGAAGCTGTTAGCAGTACTTTTTACACTGAAGACACTGCTAATTACTGTCTACAAATTGAAAAAAATTCAAGAATGATGTTGGATGATAAATAAAATCTCACCCTCGTGTCTTTTGATATCAAATATATCAACACTCGTTGATAAAAGTGGCAAAAATCCTCGGCAAGCCTCGGAATTTTTCCACTTTTATCAACTCGTGTTGATATATTTGATATCAAAAGACACTCGGGTGAGATTCTCTATTTATCATCCAAAACTGGCTCCCACAGGAGATATCGCTTGGATGAGATCAAGCGATATCTACACTGTAGATATCGCTGCAATTAAATTACATCACAATGCTTTGCAGGCCTTTGTGACGTCATTGGTTACCATGACGTCACAATCAAATTACATCACTAATGGCTCTGCTACTGAAGCTGTTAGCAGTACTTTTTACACTCGTTGATAAAAATGGCAAAAATCCTCGACAAGCCTCGGAATGTTTCCACATTTATCACCTCGTGTTGATGTATTTGATATCAAAAGACACTCGGGTGAGATTCCCTATATAACATCTCCATTCCATTATGATAAATACCCTTGACAATTAACGATGCAGAAATATGATATATTTGTTTTCATTTATCCATAAGGCACGGACAAAATTATGTCCGCGAAACAGCCATGCATCAGTTTAGCTGCAGTGTAACGTCGCAAAAACTTGACCCATGCCTCACATATTGTAGGATTATCACCATGTTCACAGGGAACAATTGAAATCTTGTATCCATGTTTTAAGGGCAAGTTCACACGGAAATGAACCAATTTTTCTTGTACTTTTTCCACATTAAAAGTGTTAACATAGAAGTGTCATAGACAAAAATATAAAAACATCAAATTTAATTAACATATTTTTTGCATTAAAACGATTTATATTTTTCACATTTACCAAGTGTTCTATTTCCATAACAAAAACACCATGGCTTATGCCCCTTGCAATATGACGTCATTGGTGCCAATTGATAAAAATTATGACGTCATCATGCTTTGTTAGAGCCGCTTCACGTGGTGTAGGTACAGTTTTGTGATTCTAGCGTCTCAGATGCCAGCCAGAATTGTGTTATGCTGAGTCACCACTGCGCCGGAGTGTGTCGTAGACCATGTTGTTTTACCGCAAACTGGTCCTTGATATCTTTTGCGTTGAGAATAGACAGGGACCCAGTTGAATTGGCACCAATTACGCCATAATCTAAGGGGGATAACTCAGGCCTATTTCGCTCGTAAAACGAAGGCTTCATAACGGCATATCATTTTAACACTATTGTGAGTGAGTGAGTGAGTGAGTTTGGTTTAACGCCGCTTTTAACAGTATTCCAGTTATATCACGGCGTGTCAGCTTAATGTCGGAGGAAAGCCCGAAGTGATGCAGGTCTTAGACGTTTACCACTTCAGTGAAACCCACGAGCACGGGTATGGTGCTGACAAACCTAGAAACATAATCGGGGCGAACCGGGATTCGAACCGGGTTTCTGGCGTACCCAAGGGACGCAACTCTGCACAGCGAATTGCGGCGCCTGAGACGACTTGGCCACCCGTGCCCCCTAACACTATTGTGAGCTTCCTACTTTCACTGTGAAAAAAAATGAGTGTATATTTTCAAACACAGATACTAACTAATTCTAAAATTGCGTTTTGTTTAGAAAAAGAAAGAAAGTGATTTTTGCGTGTACACTTCCCCTTTAATAACGATGTGTACATGGTCACAGATGGTAAGCCTGTTTACTTTAACTGGGATACACTGGAGCTTACGGTCCCTGTTGTTACCAGACAGATGCGTGGTGGTGGTTCTGTTTCAAACCCTCAATAATTTCAAATTACAAACCGCTAAATTAAGGACTCAAGAAGAATCTCAACACACATAAGTTTATTCACTAACCACAATGTACCACACGCGGACATTTGACAATTCACGTCAACCACGTGTAAACAAAACACATGGCCTCTCTTCACAGAGAGCGCTTCGCACCCATTTGTACCATACATATGTGTGTGTGTGTGTGTGTGTGTGTGTGTGTGTGTGTGTGTGTCGCTGCTGGTACCAATCCAGACTAATACCGATTTTATAGTACTAGCCCAGTGAGATACCTTGCCGCAGTTTGACAGGAATATCCCACTCATATACATAATACTGACTCGGAGCCGACCAGTCCTTGTTTCATCTTCTTAATGCCGAGCGCCAGTCAGGATAACAAGTACCATCTTTTAACTGTTTGGTATGACGCGGCCTCCTCTCTCCGGGCATACGCTCTATCAACTGGACCACAGATGCGGTCACTGAAATAGTAAATGGTCATAGTTCCCACATTTTACCACAACATTTTAATGTATTCATAAATCATTCTGAACACATCACACGTCTCCGGCGGCTGCAGTCATTCTGATCTTACATTCCCAATAAGCTGTGGTACCAAAGCAACTATCACTGTGTGTGTGTGTGTGTGTGTGTGTGTGTGTGTACATTTTACTACACGCTACAATTTATATATGTCTGGTACCATGCTTGTTGAAGCTATGCTGTTATACCTGAAAGACCTAATTATTTGTATGCTGAACTATTCAAACTAAACAGGTAATATGAAGTAACGATTGCAAAATTACGATCGTCCTCTTTGTGTTGGAATTTAAGAGTAGCCTCCCTTTGATAAAAAAGATCTTGCTCCAACAAATCGCATTATCACTGCTTGCCCCAAACTGCCATTAACTAATAACATTTGCTTACCGGCGAATATCGAATATTCATTTAACAACGCTCCTAGTTTATTGTGGAATTTTCATTTATTGGAACTATTAGCATTATAAAATATTAGCGCTGTGGCGTTCGTAGTAGGTTTTGTATCGTTATTTTTGTAAAATAGTTATACAATTGTAGCATAAAAAAATATATTTACTGATTTAATGAAATAAAATAGAATAAATTATATAATACGTTTGATATCGGATCGGTTATGCTTTTTCTTCACATGCCCTCGAAAGCACTCGTAGACAGCCGTCGTATTGACTACGCATTGGCAGCACGTGTCTTGGAGACATTATTATTTGCATATTCCTATATGGGAGGGGTCGGCGTATGGTTCCCGGGAGGAAGTGACAACATGGAGTTTACTTTATACATATAGATATATACAAGGAGCGCTATGTCCCAGGACGAAGGGAGAGTTGGGGTGGTGTGATCTTTTTTAAATTTATTTATGTTTTAGATTGGCGTTGGTTTCTGTGTGTGTGTGCTTATATATATTCTAGAAGGCCAGTATTAATTTGGAAGATGCCTAACGCTTTAAAGGTTTGTGTATTGTTTGACGGTCTGAGGAGTTTTGTAAATGTTAGGTGTGAGTAGATGTTCAGTTTGTTCTGAAGTATCATTCTGTGTTTGCTGTGCGTGTGTAGCGACCAGAACTGGGATACGACCAGAACTGGGATAAACACCGTAGAGAATTATATCTGTGGCATGCAACTATGTGTTTAATTGACAAACATTTAATAAGAGCAAAATCATCTGTACTTCTTGTGTTTTGTATTTTTACTCCGTTCTGCAAAGTGCGCCAATGGCAATGCTACTGTGTCGATGTCCGACATTTGCAGCTAAATATAGCAGCGTATAAAAGTGGTAATGCGGAACTAAAGCGGAATACAATATCGCTCATGACAAAATGCAATTCCTGTAAATATGGTCGTGTTGCTTATTATCTGTAATTACTGCCCATTGCCATGTTTAATTTCTAACCATGATATCACTCCCAAATGTATTATTTAATTGTCTATCATATCATAACCTTTGTGAGGTGGTGACATGTTTAATAACAGAGTAAATTTTCTGTTAAATAGCTATCTTGGCCACTTCTGAACACAGTGTTTCCTACAAAAATGCAAAAGCCAAATGAAAATAAAATTATTCTCTAATTTATGTATTTTAAAGTTGTTATGCCACTCATTGGTGGGGATACAAGCGTAATAATTCAAGTTCCTAGGATGTTTGTGTTATGCAATTTTGCAAGAGTTATGAGAGTTCGACATATTTCTTCTCATACACAGTAAAACAGCAGGTAAATGTCTAGGAATAAATACTCATGACATTGTACAATAGGCCATGATGTTCACAAAATATATGTGGGAGGGTATGTACATCAATATAATAATATTAATTATTTTGAATATAACTAAGTGTGTCATTTAACATCAAACAATGAATACTCAACATGTCAGAGTTGAAAGGGGTACAGTTAAATTTGTACTGTTCAAGGGATTTCTAAGCCCCATCACCTCACAGCCCTCTGGCAACTGATGTGTGTATTTTTGTTTGTATTCTCAAGTCCCAAAGTCATTTTTTGTAAATATTACTATCATTATCATGTTAGATTTTAGTGGTAACAATTATTCAAAATCACTCCATTTGATTATTGTGTACATGATGATAAAAGCAACTATTTTCTTATATTAATGGTGGAGGTACATGTAACTGCTTCCAGGCATAGCAGATGCAGGATGTGAGAAAGTTTGTGCTTCATCTTAGAAGTCTAACTTAAAAAATAAAAGAAACTAATTACATATAGAAATATTAGAGTAGAAATTGTTGAAAAAGATTTCTCTTGTTAAAAAAAGATTTCTTTAATGTTCCTTTGATTCACCCACAACACTATTCTTTTTCTCATTGTTTTAAAGGAAAAAATACATATGTAATAACCGGTATGATAAAATCTCCTTCCTGGTCAGTATTAAAATAACTGGGAAACTCATTGAACCATTCCTGGTAGCTTATTGACATATATACGTTGAAGCTTTCAAAACCGTTTTGCCAGCAAAATGCCCTCATATTTCTGGGGAGACCATATGGAATCTAAATGATATTATTTAATATGATTGAAATATTTAGAAAGGTTTCAAAATTACCAACTTAAGACAGATAACATATATTTAATAAACCCATTACTAATAGAGAACTGAACTTGTTATCTCATGCTCTGTCATCATTGACATTAAAATTTGCAAGACAAAGCAACAGTAAGAGTTATCCTCCCTTTACAACTTGATCAAAATGGTCGTCTGGTCCTTGCTGTTGAAGGCCAAGTGGCTGAAGTTTCTAAGATAATATTTCTTTGAAAGACGAGAATGTGTAGGTAAGTCATTATACCTTTACTTTTTACCTTTTTTCTGTGGTTTCTATCAAGGCAGATACAGACCTAGCACAATGTCATACATTGTGCAGTCAGTCCCTCCATGATGATCAGTTAGCCTATTACAGCTGTGAAGGGGACGAAGCTTTTTTTAAAACTATGTAGTTTCATATTCAAAGCTTATTGTCAAAGTACATGTTTCTCAAAGGTTGTAAATGTGATTGACAATGTTCAGAAAACAAAACTCTCAAGATTCCTTTCATTCTTGAAAGCATAACATTTATGCCACTTTTGGTTGAGGGGATGTGAGTAATAATATAGTCAACAATCTCTTAACATTAGCAATATTGACCCATAGCATTCAGATTCTCCTCACAGGTTTGAAAGGTTATTTACTATCATCAGCCAAGAAGAAATCTTAATATTCCATTAATTGTAGATTTTAAAGGTGTTATCCCATTTCTGGTCAAGGTTATATGAATAATAATATAGTAAAAAAATCTCTTAAAATTAGAAATCTTGACTCAAAGTGTTCAGGCTTTGCTCACAGGTTTGAAATGTTATTTACTGTCATCAGCCAAGAAGAAATCTTAATATTCCATTAATTGTAGATTTTAAAGGTGTTATCCCATTTCTGGTCAAGGTTATATGAATAATAATATAGTAAAAAAATCTCTTAAAATTAGAAATCTTGACTCAAAGTGTTCAGGCTTTGCTCACAGGTTTGAAATGTTATTTACTGTCATCAGCCAAGAAGAAATCTTAATATTCCATTAATTGTAGATTTTAAAGGTGTTATCCCATTTCTGGTCAAGGTTATATGTATAATAATATAGTAAAAAAATCTCTTAAAATTAGAAATCTTGACTCAAAGTGTTCAGGCTTTGCTCACAGGTTTGAAATGTTATTTACTGTCATCAGCCAAGAAGAAATCTTAATATTCCATTAATTGTAGATTTTAAAGGTGTTATCCCATTTCTGGTCAAGGTTATATGAATAATAATATAGTAAAAAAATCTCTTAAAATTAGAAATCTTGACTCAAAGTGTTCAGGCTTTGCTCACAGGTTTGAAATGTTATTTACTGTCATCAGCCTAGAAGAAATTCTTAAGATTTCATTAATTGTAGATTTTAAAGGTGTTATCCCATTTCTGGTCAAGGTTATATGAATAATAATATAGTAAAAAAATCTCTTAAAATTAGAAATCTTGACTCAAAGTGTTCAGGTTTTGCTCACAGGTTTGAAATGTTATTTACTGTCATCAGCCTAGAAGAAATCTTAAGATTTCATTAATTGTAGATTTTAAAGGTGTTATCCCATTTCTGGTCAAGGGCAGATGAGTGATGATATAGTTAAAAATCTCTTAAAATTAGAGGGGGCACAGGTGGCCATGTCTGTGCAGAGTTGCGTCCCTTGGATCCGCCAGCAACCTATGATGGTTGGTTCGAATCCCGGTTCACCCCAATAATGCTTCTAGGTTTGTCAGCACTATCACTTTGGGCTTTCCTCCCACATTAAGCTGACACACCGTGATATAACTGGAATAATGTTAAAAATGGTGTTAAACCCAACTCACTTAAACATTAGAAATATTGACCCATTGCATTCAGATTCTGCTCACAAACTAGAAATGTGCTTTGCTATCAGCAGCCAAGAGAAAATCTTAAGATTCCATAAATTGTAGATTTTAAAGGCGTTATCCCATTTCTGGTCAAGGTTATATGAATAATAATATGGTAGAAAATCTCTTAGAATTAGAAATATTGACCCATTGCATTCAGATTCTGCTCACAAGTTTCAAATGTTATTTACTATCAGTAGTCATGAAGAAATCTTCAGATTCCGTTAACTGTAGATTTTAAAGGTGTTATCCCATTTCTGGTCAAGGTTATATGAATAATAATATAGTAAAAAAATCTCTTAAAATTAGAAATCTTGACTCAAAGTGTTCAGGCTTTGCTCACAGGTTTGAAATGTTATTTACTGTCATCAGCCTAGAAGAAATCTTAAGATTCCATTAATTGTAGATTTTAAAGGTGTTATCCCATTTCTGGTCAAGGTTATATGAATAATAATATAGTAAAAAAATCTCTTAAAATTAGAAATCTTGACTCAAAGTGTTCAGGCTTTGCTCACAGGTTTGAAATGTTATTCACTGTCATCAGCCTAGAAGAAATCTTAATGTTCCATTAATTGTAGATTTTAAAGGTGTTATCCCATTTCTGGTCAAGGTTATATGAATAATAATATAGTAAAAAAATCTCTTAAAATTAGAAATCTTGACTTAAAGTGTTCAGGCTTTGCTCACAGGTTTGAAATGTTATTTACTGTCATCAGCCTAGAAGAAATCTTAAGATTTCATTAATTGTAGATTTTAAAGGTGTTATCCCATTTCTGGTCAAGGGCAGATGAGTATTAATATAGTCAAAAATCTCTTAAAATTAGAAATATTGTCCTATTACATTAAGATTCAGTCCACAAGTGTGAAATATTATTTACTATCATCAACCGACACGAAATCTTTAGATTCCATTAATTGTAGATTTTAAAGGCATTATCCAACTTCTGGTCAAGGTTATATGAATAGTAATATAGTAAAAAAATCTCTTAAAATTAGAAACCTTGACTTAAAGTGTTCAGGCTTTGCTCACAGGTTTGAAATGTTATTTACTGTCATCAGCCTAGAAGAAATCTTAAGATTTCATTAATTGTAGATTTTAAAGGTGTTATCCCATTTCTGGTCAAGGGCAGATGAGTGATGATATAGTTAAAAATCTCTTAAAATTAGAGGGGGCACAGGTGGCCGTGTCTGTGCAGAGTTGCGTCCCTTGGATCCGCCAGCAACCATGATGGTTGGTTCGAATCCCGGTTCACCCCAATAATGCTTCTAGGTTTGTCAGCACCATCACTTTGGGCTTTCCTCCCACATTAAGCTGACACACCGTGATATAACTGGAATAATGTTAAAAGTGGTGTTAAACCCAACTCACTTAAAAATTAGAAATATTGACCCATTGCATTCAGATTCTGCTCACAAACTAGAAATGTGCTTTGCTATCAGCAGCCAAGAGAAAATCTTAAGATTCCATTAATTGTAGATTTTAAAGGCGTTATCCCATTTCTGGTCAAGGTTATATGAGTAATGATATTGTAGAAAATCTCTTAGAATTAGAAATATTGACCCATTGCATTCAGATTCTGCTCACAAGTTTCAAATGTTATTTACTATCAGTAGTCATGAAGAAATCTTCAGATTCCGTTAACTGAAGATTTTATAGGTGTTATCTCATTTCTGGTCTAGGGGATATGAGTAATAAAATAGCAAAACATCTGTTAAAATTAAAAATATTGGTCAATAGCATTCAGGTTCTGCTCACAAGTTAGAAATGTGATTTACTATCATCAGCCAAGAAGAAATCTTAAGATTCCATTAAGTGTAGATTTTAAAGGTGTTATCCCATTTCTGGTCAAGGTGATATGAGTATTAATATAGTCAAAAATCTCTTAAAATTAGAAATATTGTCCTATTACATTAAGATTCAGTCCACAAGTGTGAAATATTATTTACTATCATCAACCGACACGAAATCTTTAGATTCCATTAATTGTAGATTTTAAAGGCATTATCCCACTTCTGGTCAAGGTTATATGAATAGTAATATAGTAAAAAAATCTCTTAAAATTAGAAACCTTGACTTAAAGTGTTCAGGCTTTGCTCACAGGTTTGAAATGTTATTTACTGTCATCAGCCTAGAAGAAATCTTAAGATTTCATTAATTGTAGATTTTAAAGGTGTTATCCCATTTCTGGTCAAGGGCAGATGAGTGATGATATAGTTAAAAATCTCTTAAAATTAGAGGGGGCACAGGTGGCCGTGTCTGTGCAGAGTTGCGTCCCTTGGATCCGCCAGCAACCATGATGGTTGGTTCGAATCCCGGTTCACCCCAATAATGCTTCTAGGTTTGTCAGCACCATCACTTTGGGCTTTCCTCCCACATTAAGCTGACACACCGTGATATAACTGGAATAATGTTAAAAGTGGTGTTAAACCCAACTCACTTAAAAATTAGAAATATTGACCCATTGCATTCAGATTCTGCTCACAAACTAGAAATGTGCTTTGCTATCAGCAGCCAAGAGAAAATCTTAAGATTCCATTAATTGTAGATTTTAAAGGCGTTATCCCATTTCTGGTCAAGGGCAGATGAGTGATGATATTGTAGAAAATCTCTTAGAATTAGAAATATTGACCCATTGCATTCAGATTCTGCTCACAAGTTTCAAATGTTATTTACTATCAGTAGTCATGAAGAAATCTTCAGATTCTGTTAACTGAAGATTTTATAGGTGTTATCTCATTTCTGGTCTAGGGGATATGAGTAATAAAATAGCAAAAAATCTGTTAAAATTAAAAATATTGGTCAATAGCATTCAGGTTCTGCTCACAAGTTAGAAATGTGATTTACTATCATCAGCCAAGAAGAAATCTTAAGATTCCATTAAGTGTAGATTTTAAAGGTGTTATCCCATTTCTGGTCAAGGTGATATGAGTATTAATATAGTCAAAAATCTCTTAAAATTAGAAGTATTGTCCTATTACATTAAGATTCAGTCCACAAGTGTGAAATATTATTTACTATCATCAACCGACAAGAAATCTTTAGATTCCATTAATTGTAGATTTTAAAGGCATTATCCCACTTCTGGTCAAGGTTATATGAATAGTAATATAGTAAAAAAATCTCTTAAAATTAGAAATACTGACCCATTACATTTAGACCTTTGTTCATAGGTTTGAAATGTTATTTACTATCATCAACCGACAAGAAATTAGAAATCTTGACTCAAAGTATTCAGGCTTTGCTCACGGGCTAGAAATGTTATTTACTATCATCAGCCAAGAAGAAATCTTAAGATTCCATTAATTGTCGAGTTTATATACTTTATCCCATTTCTGGCTGAGGGGAGATGAGTAATGATATTGTAAAAAATCTCTTAAACTTAGAAATATTAACCCATAGCATTCAGAATCTGCTCACAAGCTAGAATGTGATTTACTATCCGCAGCCAAAAGAAAATCTTCAGATTCCGTTAACTGTAGATTTTATAGGTGTTATCCCATTTCTGGTCGAGGGGATATGAGTAATAAAATAGCAAAAAATCTCTTAAAATTAGAAATATTGACCCATAACACTCAGGTTCTGCTCACAAGTTTGAAATGTGATTTACTATCATCAGCCAAGAAGAAATCTTAACATTCCATTAAGTGTAGATTGTATGATGATATTGTGTATAAAATGTCATAGGTTGATTATGACCTGTGAACATCTGTATAGATTGATGTATTACCACCTTCCATGGATATGTGTATTTGTCTATTTCTAGACTTGCTAAAGCCAAACTGGGGAAAGTGGAAATTGATAGTTTATACTGAAGGGTTCATTGGTCTGTTGAGGGCTCAAACAACTGAATACAGGCAAGCTACTGCTAGCACTGACCTGACACACTAGCCATAAACATGTCACAAGATGATTCCCTAATTACTACTGAGTAGTTGTCTGTTCAGATCTCTTACTGCTCAGGAGATTGTTGATACTTGAATTCCAAGGAGGAACTATCTCTATGAAGGGTGTGAGAACTTCAGTGTAAATTTAAGCAAGGTCATAAGCTCATATTGTTAATGTTGTAGCAGAAAAAAATAATTTTACTTTACTGGAATTATTTGAATTATACCTTGCTTCAAACCATCCATTCTGTCATTAGCCTTAGATATGTACGAACCCATGTAATCCTGTGACACATTAAAAGCTGCTTCTTCAGCTCTCATTCTGTTTGATAAGATATTGATATGTTGTCGTATTATGTTCACGTCGCTGTCAGGGCGGCACCAAATAAATTGCGTGAGAATGCACCAATAAAAGGTAGCAATGCTCTCTTGGAGCAAGTTTGAGAACCAACAATTTGACCTTGAAGAATAATGTTTCTGATCAAAGTAAGCCCTCCTAACATGTCTTTGAAAGTGTCGTCATGTACGCGATAAGTAAAATTCAATATAGCCCTCATATTTTCATCACAGGACATATGATTAGCCTGAAGACTAATTCTTACTAATACTTTGTACACCATGTCTGAACTCCTGAAGCAAAGACAAAAAGAAACTATTCTGCCTGACATAGATTATCAATATGTACATTTTACCTCAACATTCAAGTAGATCTCTACATTAACTATGGTAATAAGCAGTATTTCTTTGTTCTCGTTTCATTTGCCAGGTACTATACTCAACAACAAAAGTTCCTGTGACACCAATATTTTAGTGTATTTTTCAAACAAGTAAAGTTTGGTTTTCAATATTGTAGTACATGTATGGAATCTAGTCACAAAAACGCAACTGCTACAGAAAAGCATGCATTCGATGCAAAAGTTGACTTTTATGCAAGCCCCATGCATTTCACTACCCAAGAATGGGTATAAAAACATGTGCGTTAACTGGATTCCATGTGCATTGTTTAGCATCATGCTGACAACAACTACTCAGAAAAACAACAAAATTACGCAATTATTCCACATTACGAAATGCCACGCTTGTCCGAAAATGAGTGCCTGTGAGCAATTTGGTGTTTATGGCAACATTGGCAACAGACGAATGCAGTCAGACACAATCCTCAGAGTGGCAGGCCATGCGTAACCAGTAATCGACAAGACAACTTGATTTGAACAATACACCTACGAAATCGATTCCAGCCAGCAACAGTGACTGCAAGAAGCATCCCTGGCCTTTGATGAATATCTTCACAAACCGTACCTTACCACCTCAGATGTGCAGGGATTGTCGCCAGAAGACCCGCCAGACGTCCCATTTTGACAGGAAACCACCGTCAAGCATGTCTACACTGGTGTAGACAGCGTCTACGCTGGACGGCCATGCAGTGGGGACAAGTTCTATTCACTGACGAGTCTCGTTTTCACCTCAGCCAAAGCGATCGACGGATTTGTGTGTACCTACGTCAAGGTGAATGTTACTTCAATCGTTGTGTTATGGAAGAAGATTGGTTCGGGGGCGGCAGCATTATGGTATGGGGTGGGATTACAGCAAGACAGAGGACCTGTTTGATAGTGGTAGAGGGAAATCTCAATGGACAGCGCTACCGCGACGAGATCACTGGCCCTGTTGTTCTACCGTTTTGTCGTCATCATGGCCCAGGCATTACCTTTCAACATGACAATGCTCGGTCTCATATTGTTCGACTTGTTCAGGATTCTCTTCAACCAACCAACGTAATTGTCATCCCCTGGCCGGCTCACTCCCCAGATCTCTCACCAATCGAGCACATATGGGATGAGATGGATCGGCGCCTTCGACGTCAACCACGTGTTCCACAGTCACAGAAGGAACTTCAAACATGCTCCAGCAGATATGGACAGATATCCCACAGGACTTTGTGAGACGCCTGGTCTATTCCATGAGACAAAGACATGTTGCTTGCATTGCAGCCAGAGGTGGACACACACCCTATTGATTTGTAAATTGACATTTTGGCATGTTCATGTTTTTTATGAAATCACACATTTTCTGAAGTCAATCAATCAATCTTTATTGTATGAAAGGCCATTGGCCCATATACACATACAGATAAACAATATCATTTACAGCTGTACAGCGCATTATATAATTATTGGATAACTAATATGATGCTTGACATGTAATAGAGGTATTGTAATAACAGTGGTAATAACCACAGTGGCAGCAGTAGTAGTATAAAATACAAAAGGAATGGAATGGAAATATGAAGTTTTACGTCGCAAAGGCTTTCAGCCATAGCACGACGTTCAATACAAAAGGATCTATCAGTAATATACTCATCATGTCATGACAATTTGACAATTTAAATGTATATGCATTTCTAGTAGAAACAAACAGACAAAAATGAAATGTAGATACTCCTGATCTAGATGCGAAAGTTTCAAAACAACTAATTATTTCTGGACATATCGGATTTACTAAGTAATTTACTACGCACTCGTAGACTTTGATAGATGTATTGTAATATCTTAGTTAATTTTTTACTAGGGATACCATTAAAAGATAATATTTTGTTCATGGAATAGTGGTTCTTAGTGATATCAGGCATATATTTCAATCTTAGGTTGTCGTAAATTGGACATATAAACAAAAAGTGTAATTCGTTTTCAATATGGTTTTCGCAGAATGGACAAAAACGCATATCCTTAGGAATAGAGGAGAAGCGACCCCTGTTGCACATCAAATCATTTAACCCTAGCCTGAGTTTAATAAATGTGTCTCTAATTTTTATCTCTGTTATAGTATGCAGGTAAACCTCTGGTGTTAGACAATATTTAAAGGTTTTATAGACGTCGTAGCGTGTACTGTTATCTAGTGACGACCTCCAGTTTTGAGTAAACATATCAATTGCTACCTGCTTAAAAGAGCTAAGAAAATACATTTTGTCTCCAACGCTTTGATTTAGCCAAACATATCCAAATCCGAGAGAGAAGAGTAAATGCTTAATGTTTGATGCCCAGGTTACGTAACCAACACTTTCACGATAGACAATCATTTCGTAGCATTTTCTTGGGATTCGTTCCAGCGACATCTCTGTTATTTTGAGCCAGTATCTGAGTAAACGTAAATATGAACAAATATATAACGGGTATCTACCACATTCGCCATAGACCATATGACTTGGAGCTGATTCAGAAACATTTAGTATGACAAATTAAACCATTTGAACATTTACAGGAGTCTTTTGTTCTGTTGCAAACAGAAATTGTTTCAGATTTGGTAAAAAACATAACTTTGCATTAAATCTTATTTAATGTCACAGGAACTTTTGTTGTTCAGTATATATTATTACTTATATGGCCTTGACCAGAAAAAGGGAGAACACCTGTAAAATCTACAGTTAATGGAATCTTAAGATTTTCTTTCAGCTGATGATAGTAAAAAACATTTCAAACTTGTGGACAGAATCTGAATGTAATGGGTCAATATTTCTAATTTTATGAGATTTTATACTGTATTATCATATAATGGGTAGGTTTCTCAGCAGAATAAAGCCAATGGATAAAAACGATATCCGTTGGGGTCATATGCGGATAGAGATGCAATTGTCAAAGGTCAAGTTGGGACTACTTTCACTGTTTATAAACAAACATGGCATCGCCCTTGTCATTCGGGGATCAAGTCAGAATTAACCATCGGGAATCTGGAGAAATATCAATTACTATGTATTTAACAAGCCAAGGCTCACTAAATACAATGTTTATTCCTAATACAGGATATTTACCATCCCAAAACACACTCGCGTGATAACCTCTATTTATCACTCATATCACCTCAACCATAAGTGGGGGCGGTCGGGTAGCCTAGTGGTTAAAACATTGACTCGTGACGCCGAAGACCTGGGTTGATTCCCAATATGGGTACAATGAGTGAAGCCCATTTCTGGTGTCCCCCAGTGATATTGCTGGAATATTGCTAAAAGCAGCATAAAACCATAGTCACTTACTCGCTCAACCATAAATGGAATAACACCTTTAAAATCTACAGTTAATGGAATCTTAAGATTTGTTCTCGGCTGATGATAATAAATAACATTTCGCACTTGTGAGTAGAATGTGAATGCAATGGGTTAATACTGTTAATTTTACAAGATTTTTGACTATATTAAGACTCATATTGCCTCGACCATAAATGGAATAATGCCTTTAAAATCCACAATTAATGGAATCTTAAGATTTCTTGTCGGTTGATGATAGTAAATAATATTTCGCACTTGTGGACAGAATCTTTATGTAATGGGTCAATATTTCTAATTTTAAGAGATTTTTTACTATATTATGACTCATATCAGCTTGACCAGAAGTGGGATAATGCCTTTAAAATCTACATTTAATGGAATTTTAAGATTTCTTGTCGGTTGATGATAGTAAATAATATTTCGCACTTGTGAGCAGAATCTTTATGTAATGGGTCAATATTTCTAATTTTAAGAGATTTTTGACTATATTATGACTCGTATCACCTTGACCAAAAGTGGAATAATGCCTTTCAAAATCTACAATTAATGGAATCTTAAGATTTCTTGTCGGTTGATGATAGTAAATAACATTTCAAACCTATGAACAAAGGTCTGAATGTAATGGGTCAATATTTCTAATTTTAAGAGATTTTTGACTATATTATGACTCATATCAGCTTGACCAGAAGTGGGATAATGCCTTTAAAATCTACAATTAATGGAATCTTAAGATTTCTTCTCGGTTGATGATAGTAAATAATATTTCGCACTTGTGGACAGAATCTGAATGTAATGGGTGAATATTTCTAATTTTAAGAGATTTTTTACTATATTATGACCCATATCAGCTTGACCAGAAGTGGGATAATGCCTTTAAAATCTACAATTAATGGAATCTTAAGATTTCTTGTCGGTTGATGATAGTAAATAATATTTCACACTTGTGGACAGAATCTGACTGTAATGGATCAATATTTCTAATTTTAAGAGATTTTTGACTATATTATGACTCATATCAGCTTGACCAGAAGTGGGATAATGCCTTTAAAATCTACATTTAATGGAATTTTAAGATTTCTTGTCGGTTGGTGATAGTAAATAATATTTCACACTTGTGGACAGAATCTTTATGTAATGGATCAATATTTCTAATTTTAAGAGATTTTTGACTATATTATGACTCATATCAGCTTGACCAGAAGTGGGATAATGCCTTTAAAATCCACAATTAATGGAATCTTAAGATTTCTTGTCGGTTGATGATAGTAAATAATATTTCGCACTTGTGGACAGAATCTTTATGTAATGGGTCAATATTTCTAATTTTAAGAGATTTTTGACTATATTATGACTCATATCAGCTTGACCAGAAGTGGGATAATGACTTTAAAATCTACAATTAATGGAATCTTAAGATTTCTTGTCGGTTGATGATAGTAAATAATATTTCGCACTTGTGGACAGAATCTTTATGTAATGGGTCAATATTTCTAATTTTAAGAGATTTTTGACTATATTATGACTCATATCAGCTTGACCAGAAGTGGGATAATGCCTTTAAAATCTACAATTAATGGAATCTTAAGATTTCTTGTCGGTTGATGATAGTAAATAATATTTCGCACTTGTGGACAGAATCTTTATGTAATGGGTCAATATTTCTAATTTTAAGAGATTTTTGACTATATTATGACTCATATCAGCTTGACCAGAAGTGGGATAATGCCTTTAAAATCTACATTTAATGAAATTTTAAGATTTCTTGTCGGTTGATGATAGTAAATAATATTTCGCACTTGTGAGCAGAATCTTTATGTAATGGGTCAATATTTCTAATTTTAAGAGATTTTTGACTATATTATGACTCGTATCACCTTGACCAAAAGTGGAATAATGCCTTTCAAAATCTACAATTAATGGAATCTTAAGATTTCTTGTCGGTTGATGATAGTAAATAACATTTCAAACCTATGAACAAAGGTCTGAATGTAATGGGTCAATATTTCTAATTTTAAGAGATTTTTGACTATATTATGACTCATATCAGCTTGACCAGAAGTGGGATAATGCCTTTAAAATCCACAATTAATGGAATCTTAAGATTTCTTCTCGGTTGATGATAGTAAATAATATTTCGCACTTGTGGACAGAATCTGAATGTAATAGGTGAATATTTCTAATTTTAAGAGATTTTTGACTATATTATGACCCATATCAGCTTGACCAGAAGTGGGATAATGCCTTTAAAATCTACAATTAATGGAATCTTAAGATTTCTTGTCGGTTGATGATAGTAAATAATATTTCACACTTGTGGACAGAATCTGACTGTAATGGATCAATATTTCTAATATTAAGAGATTTTTGACTATATTATGACTCATATCACCTTGACCAGAAGTGGGATAATGCCTTTAAAATCTACATTTAATGAAATTTTAAGATTTCTTGTCGGTTGATGATAGTAAATAATATTTCGCACTTGTGAGCAGAATCTTTATGTAATGGGTCAATATTTCTAATTTTAAGAGATTTTTGACTATATTATGACTCGTATCACCTTGACCAAAAGTGGAATAATGCCTTTCAAAATCTACAATTAAAGGAATCTTAAGATTTCTTGTCGGTTGATGATAGTAAATAACATTTCAAACCTATGAACAAAGGTCTGAATGTAATGGGTCAATATTTCTAATTTTAAGAGATTTTTGACTATATTATGACTCATATCAGCTTGACCAGAAGTGGGATAATGCCTTTAAAATCCACAATTAATGGAATCTTAAGATTTCTTCTCGGTTGATGATAGTAAATAATATTTCGCACTTGTGGACAGAATCTGAATGTAATAGGTGAATATTTCTAATTTTAAGAGATTTTTGACTATATTATGACCCATATCAGCTTGACCAGAAGTGGGATAATGCCTTTAAAATCTACAATTAATGGAATCTTAAGATTTCTTGTCGGTTGATGATAGTAAATAATATTTCACACTTGTGGACAGAATCTGACTGTAATGGATCAATATTTCTAATATTAAGAGATTTTTGACTATATTATGACTCATATCACCTTGACCAGAAGTGGGATAATGCCTTTAAAATCTACATTTAATGGAATTTTAAGATTTCTTGTCAGTTGGTGATAGTGAATAATATTTCACACTTGTGGACAGAATCTTTATGTAATGGGTCAATATTTCTAATTTTAAGAGATTTTTGACTATATTATGACTCATATCAGCTTGACCAGAAGTGGGATAATGCCTTTAAAATCTACATTTAATGGAATTTTAAGATTTCTTGTCGGTTGGTGATAGTAAATAATATTTCACACTTGTGGACAGAATCTTTATGTAATGGATCAATATTTCTAATTTGAAGATATTTTTGACTATATTATGACTCATATCAGCTTGACCAGAAGTGGGATAATGCCTTTAAAATCCACAATTAATGGAATCTTAAGATTTCTTGTCGGTTGATGATAGTAAATAATATTTCACACTTGTGGACAGAATCTTTATGTAATGGGTCAATATTTCTAATTTTAAGAGATTTTTGACTATATTATGACTCGTATCACCTTGACCAAAAGTGGAATAATGCCTTTCAAAATCTACAATTAATGGAATCTTAAGATTTCTTGTCGGTTGATGATAGTAAATAACATTTCAAACCTATGAACAAAGGTCTGAATGTAATGGATCAATATTTCTAATTTTAAGAGATTTTTGACTATATTATGACTCATATCAGCTTGACCAGAAGTGGGATAATGACTTTAAAATCTACAATTAATGGAATCTTAAGATTTCTTCTCGGTTGATGATAGTAAATAATATTTCACACTTGTGGACAGAATCTGAATGTAATGGGTCAATAATACTAATTTTAAGAGATTTTTGACTATATTATGACTCATATCAGCTTGACCAGAAGTGGGATAATGACTTTAAAATCTACAATTAATGGAATTTTAAGATTTCTTGTCAGTTGGTGATAGTGAATAATATTTCACACTTGTGGACAGAATCTGAATGTAATGGGTCAATATTTCTAATTTTAAGAGATTTTTGACTATATTATGACTCATATCAGCTTGACCAGAAGTGGGATAATGCCTTTAAAATCTACATTTAATGGAATTTTAAGATTTCTTGTCGGTTGGTGATAGTAAATAATATTTCGCACTTGTGGACAGAATCTTTATGTAATGGGTCAATATTTCTAATTTTAAGAGATTTTTGACTATATTATGACTCGTATCACCTTGACCAAAAGTGGAATAATGCCTTTCAAAATCTACAATTAATGGAATCTTAAGATTTCTTGTCGGTTGATGATAGTAAATAACATTTCAAACCTATGAACAAAGGTCTGAATGTAATGGGTCAATATTTCTAATTTTAAGAGATTTTTGACTATATTATGACTCATATCAGCTTGACCAGAAGTGGGATAATGCCTTTAAAATCCACAATTAATGGAATCTTAAGATTTCTTCTCGGTTGATGATAGTAAATAATATTTCGCACTTGTGGACAGAATCTGAATGTAATAGGTGAATATTTCTAATTTTAAGAGATTTTTGACTATATTATGACCCATATCAGCTTGACCAGAAGTGGGATAATGCCTTTAAAATCTACAATTAATGGAATCTTAAGATTTCTTGTCGGTTGATGATAGTAAATAATATTTCACACTTGTGGACAGAATCTGACTGTAATGGATCAATATTTCTAATTTTAAGAGATTTTTGACTACATTATGACTCATATCACCTTGACCAGAAGTGGGATAATGCCTTTAAAATCTACATTTAATGGAATTTTAAGATTTCTTGTCGGTTGATGATAGTAAATAATATTTCACACTTGTGGACAGAATCTTTATGTAATGGGTCAATATTTCTAATTTTAAGAGATTTTTGACTATATTATGACTCGTATCACCTTGACCAAAAGTGGAATAATGCCTTTCAAAATCTACAATTAATGGAATCTTAAGATTTCTTGTCGGTTGATGATAGTAAATAACATTTCAAACCTATGAACAAAGGTCTGAATGTAATGGGTCAATATTTCTAATTTTAAGAGATTTTTGACTATATTATGACTCATATCAGCTTGACCAGAAGTGGGATAATGCCTTTAAAATCTACAATTAATGGAATCTTAAGATTTCTTCTCGGTTGATGATAGTAAATAATATTTCGCACTTGTGGACAGAATCTGAATGTAATGGGTCAATAATACTAATTTTAAGAGATTTTTGACTATATTATGACTCATATCAGCTTGACCAGAAGTGGGATAATGACTTTAAAATCTACAATTAATGGAATCTTAAGATTTCTTGTCAGTTGGTGATAGTGAATAATATTTCACACTTGTGGACAGAATCTTTATGTAATGGGTCATTATTTCTAATTTTAAGAGATTTTTGACTATATTATGACTCATATCAGCTTGACCAGAAGTGGGATAATGCCTTTAAAATCTACATTTAATGGAATTTTAAGATTTCTTGTCGGTTGGTGATAGTAAATAATATTTCACACTTGTGGACAGAATCTTTATGTAATGGGTCAATATTTCTAATTTTAAGAGATTTTTGACTATATTATGACTCATATCAGCTTGACCAGAAGTGGGATAATGCCTTTAAAATCCACAATTAATGGAATCTTAAGATTTCTTGTCGGTTGATGATAGTAAATAATATTTCACACTTGTGGACAGAATCTGACTGTAATGGATCAATATTTCTAATTTTAAGAGATTTTTGACTACATTATGACTCATATCACCTTGACCAGAAGTGGGATAATGCCTTTAAAATCTACATTTAATGGAATTTTAAGATTTCTTGTCGGTTGATGATAGTAAATAATATTTCACACTTGTGGACAGAATCTTTATGTAATGGGTCAATATTTCTAATTTTAAGAGATTTTTGACTATATTATGACTCGTATCACCTTGACCAAAAGTGGAATAATGCCTTTCAAAATCTACAATTAATGGAATCTTAAGATTTCTTGTCGGTTGATGATAGTAAATAACATTTCAAACCTATGAACAAAGGTCTGAATGTAATGGGTCAATATTTCTAATTTTAAGAGATTTTTGACTATATTATGACTCATATCAGCTTGACCAGAAGTGGGATAATGCCTTTAAAATCTACAATTAATGGAATCTTAAGATTTCTTCTCGGTTGATGATAGTAAATAATATTTCGCACTTGTGGACAGAATCTGAATGTAATGGGTCAATAATACTAATTTTAAGAGATTTTTGACTATATTATGACTCATATCAGCTTGACCAGAAGTGGGATAATGACTTTAAAATCTACAATTAATGGAATCTTAAGATTTCTTGTCAGTTGGTGATAGTGAATAATATTTCACACTTGTGGACAGAATCTTTATGTAATGGGTCATTATTTCTAATTTTAAGAGATTTTTGACTATATTATGACTCATATCAGCTTGACCAGAAGTGGGATAATGCCTTTAAAATCTACATTTAATGGAATTTTAAGATTTCTTGTCGGTTGGTGATAGTAAATAATATTTCACACTTGTGGACAGAATCTTTATGTAATGGGTCAATATTTCTAATTTTAAGAGATTTTTGACTATATTATGACTCATATCAGCTTGACCAGAAGTGGGATAATGCCTTTAAAATCCACAATTAATGGAATCTTAAGATTTCTTGTCGGTTGATGATAGTAAATAATATTTCACACTTGTGGACAGAATCTGACTGTAATGGATCAATATTTCTAATTTTAAGAGATTTTTGACTACATTATGACTCATATCACCTTGACCAGAAGTGGGATAATGCCTTTAAAATCTACATTTAATGGAATTTTAAGATTTCTTGTCGGTTGATGATAGTAAATAATATTTCACACTTGTGGACAGAATCTTTATGTAATGGGTCAATATTTCTAATTTTAAGAGATTTTTGACTATATTATGACTCGTATCACCTTGACCAAAAGTGGAATAATGCCTTTCAAAATCTACAATTAATGGAATCTTAAGATTTCTTGTCGGTTGATGATAGTAAATAACATTTCAAACCTATGAACAAAGGTCTGAATGTAATGGGTCAATATTTCTAATTTTAAGAGATTTTTGACTATATTATGACTCATATCAGCTTGACCAGAAGTGGGATAATGCCTTTAAAATCTACAATTAATGGAATCTTAAGATTTCTTCTCGGTTGATGATAGTAAATAATATTTCGCACTTGTGGACAGAATCTGAATGTAATGGGTCAATAATACTAATTTTAAGAGATTTTTGACTATATTATGACTCATATCAGCTTGACCAGAAGTGGGATAATGACTTTAAAATCTACAATTAATGGAATCTTAAGATTTCTTGTCAGTTGGTGATAGTGAATAATATTTCACACTTGTGGACAGAATCTTTATGTAATGGGTCATTATTTCTAATTTTAAGAGATTTTTGACTATATTATGACTCATATCAGCTTGACCAGAAGTGGGATAATGCCTTTAAAATCTACATTTAATGGAATTTTAAGATTTCTTGTCGGTTGGTGATAGTAAATAATATTTCACACTTGTGGACAGAATCTTTATGTAATGGGTCAATATTTCTAATTTTAAGAGATTTTTGACTATATTATGACTCATATCAGCTTGACCAGAAGTGGGATAATGCCTTTAAAATCCACAATTAATGGAATCTTAAGATTTCTTGTCGGTTGATGATGGTAAATAATATTTCGCACTTGTGGACAGAATCTGAATGTAATGGGTCAATAGTTCTAATTTTAAGAGATTTTTGACTATATTATGACTCATATCAGCTTTACCAGAAGTGGGATAATGCCTTTAAAATCTACATTTAATCGAATTTTAAGATTTCTTGTCGCTTGATGATAGTAAATAATATTTCGCACTTGTGAGCAGAATCTTTATGTAATGGGTCAATATTTCTAATTTTAAGAGATTTTTGACTATATTATGACTCGTATCACCTTGACCAAAAGTGGAATAATGCCTTTCAAAATCTACAATTAATGGAATCTTAAGATTTCTTGTCGGTTGATGATAGTAAATAACATTTCAAACCTATGAACAAAGGTCTGAATGTAATGGGTCAATAATACTAATTTTAAGAGATTTTTTACTATATTATGACTCATATCAGCTTGGCCAGAAGTGGGATAATGCCTTTAAAATCTACATTTAATGGAATTTTAAGATTTCTTGTCGGTTGATGATAGTAAATAATATTTCGCACTTATGAGCAGAATCTTAATGTAATGGGTCAATACTGCTATTTAAAAGAGACCTTTTACTATATAATCACTCATGTCCCTTTGACCAGAAATGGGATAGCCCTTTCACATGTACAAATAATGGAATACTTGTAGCTGATTTTTATTAATTATCGATTAGATATTTACCCTTGTATTACTGTAATCAAACCATGCAGAAGCGGCATAACACCTTTAAAATTTATTAACTGTTGAATATTTATAATTAATTTTAGCTTTTGAAAGTGATTAGGACCACAAACTTAGCAAATATTGAGGGAGGTCATGAGTGGTACTTTTATAGGGAGTATTATCATGATTATACCAGTAAGTGTGTTACACAAGGAGTGTCAGAATTCAGAAATTCTTGTATTTACCAAGTGAGGGTGAAGGTAATGCATGGATTCTTACATGAGTTTTGTAAAACAGAATATGTACTGTGTTTATCCACGTAAAGCCAATCGCCAAGCACGGGTACTATCTTATTCCGTGTATTTTACCTTACCTTCCGCTGTCAGGGGTGCGATTGGTTAGCCTATTGGTGAAAGCGTTCGCTCGTCACGTCGAAGGCCCGGGTTCGATTCCCATCATGTGTTCAATGAGTAAACCCTATTTCTGGTGTCCCGTGCCATGATACTCCAGGAATGCTGCTAAAAGCAGTGTAAATACATATTCACCCACTTACTCACTCCTTATGCAGACGTCTATCCACTAGACCACTCAGGCAGTTGATTTCGTGTAGAAGTGGTCCCCAGCAACACATGCTTAATTTTAATTGTCTTACTAGGTGACTTCATGGATCGGAGGTTCAACGTCCTCCGACGTGCTGGATGTTTGCTTATAATATCAATCACTATTTTGCTCTCTGCCCATGTGGGCCAACATTTTACTGCAAGAACCAGTAACAGCAAAGCTGACCATGCAGGTAATATTCCCATGATCGGATGGGGAGTCCGGCTTAGAATCGTATAATAAGAGGCGACTAACGAGCCTCGGGTAGTCAGGTTCGTTATTTGGTTGATTGCGAGACATCGTACATGTCGGCGTGGGACGTTGTTCATACTTAAACCAATCGTTTATTTACATGTATTTATATCGGGGTACATGACACACAATTAACGAAGTCACTATACAAGCATGCCCACCCGGTCCATCGATTGTGGTGCCCGTGAAGACCCGGGGTAGAATAGGTCTTTTCAGCAATCCATGCTTGCCCTAAAAGGCGACTATGCTTCTCGTAAAAGGCAACTAACGGGATCGGGTGTTCTGGCTCACTGACTTGGTTGATGCATGTCATCGTATCCCAAATGCATGGATCGTTGCTCATGATGTCTATCACTGGATTGTCCGTGTTGTCTGGTCCAGACTCGATTATTTACAGACCGCCGTCATATAGCTGGAATATTGCTCAGTGCGGCGTTAAACAACCAACCAACCAACCAACCATCGATTGTCGCCTAACATGACAAGCGAAGCGGTGGGTATATTTTAAGTAATGCCCAACATAGACATACACAATGCACTGTCCATGGATCATCGTGATTTTAGGCTAGATATATAAATATATTATTTCGACTTGCTTCAATATATCTTTCCTTTATTTCAAATCGAAGCTGCCTGGTTCCTAAAACACTATGGAGTAACTATATACTCCTTTCTGTTAGGTCTGGATTACCGGTGCATGCATGCATGAGGAGTCATATCCGTCTTACCGCTTATATCTGTTAGTTATACATTTATATTTATACATTTATTATAAATTTGCACACCAAACTTCTGAGCTCGCATTACCTGCATCATGTATATGTGATAGGGTTAAGTTAAGGAGGTATTTGAGGTTACCACTAACTTGTATATGTGGGTAGAATGCCATTCTGAAACAATCGTCAATATCCAGCTTGCATACTTCTTAGCATGTTTCAAAGCTTACATTGGTCTGCATCTACAGCTTTCTGAAGTATGTATAATATAATACATCCGATACAAACCCTCTATCGTTATCTATCGTTCTGAGTGATGTATAGTTTATATCCGATATACAAACTCCCCCGTGTCTTTCATTTATAATGATGTATATAACATGTCTGACACCCCGCGTTTCATTCTGAGTAATGTATATTTTATGTCCGATGTACCTGTGTACTTTCCCGTAACTTTGTAAAGAGGAATGATAAAACACTTTCATCTTGTGTAATTTTCGCCTCAATCTTCTGGCAAACCATATACAATTAACCCATCGAACTAATTAAAAGAAGTGGAAAGAGCTTGTCTAAATGCAGAGGCAAGTGAAATAATTGTTTTGAAATTATATAAATATGATTTCTCACATCTACTCATGTGTGAATTACAAGGATTCCCTTCAGCACAGTTACATTAAATAAATTAATGAGGATACATGTTTTGCATTTCTATTCACATCGTGGGATTGGAGGAGAACGCACGTTAATTTGGGCCACAAACAACAGAATTACGGAAAATTGTTTACAGTTACAAACAAAACAAAATCTAAATGGAATGCATAATGTGTCGAGGCTCTTTTATTTAACGGCCACAATCCGAAATATTTCAGAAACCCCTCAAGCACCGCCTTTACTTTTTTAATATGGACGATTCCATTCCATTCTATATACTATTGTGACCACAATGTGATGTAGAAACACATCCTTGATTTCAATTATTGATCTAATTATAACATAATTTGTTAAAAGAAATATCGCACAGACACTGACATTTGTGCATAAATGTGAATTGCCGCACAGAAAGGCGTGTGAATATTTGTCAAGTACAAAATAACAAAATAATAATAATACCTGAAGATGTTTCCAATTTATAGTGAAGAATGTAATGTGCGTTATTTATTTGGAATGGGACATGGAAATATACAGAAGATCATATTCAGTACGGTCCCACCCAAAATATAAACTAAATCATATTCCGCATATATATCGCCATGTGTTTTAGAGCTAACCGAAAGCATTACCGCAGTAAATGGGGTTTTGCGAAATTGTGGACTGTTTATCCCAGTTCTGGTCGTATCCCAGTTCTGGTCGCTACATGCGTGCACTTAGTTACTTACTTATTGGAGATTTTACGTGCGCTCTCCGACATAACGCGTATTTCGCACATGGCTGTGATTTTCATCTCCGGACCAAGGGTTATATAGCCAAGGTCACCTGACATGGATTAAGTCATAAATATAAACAGCAGTAATTAATCAGTGGCATAGTTGCACAGCTCGTTCAGAAGTATCCTTTGTCAGTGTACAAAACAATTCGGGATTACCATCATATAATTACAGTAAAGTACGGTTATAACGAACTCAAAGGGACTACTAATTTTACTTCGTTATAACCGTAGTTCGTTATAAGCATATATACAGCATAACTACAGCAAATAGTCGGGACCAAAAACGTAAGTTCGTTTTATCCGTCAGTTCGTTATAAGCGTGTTCGTTATAACCGTAGTTTACTGTAATTCCAATTAAATGCTTTCAGACATATTCATGTCAGGGCAATGGGGCACTTAGCCCGTGTTCATCCAGACAAAGGTTGTTCCAAATCGGTCGCTATGACAGTATTTACTTTTCCTGTCTTATTCTATGATTGAAACTTTTTGGGAGATATAACCGACGGCTTGGTATCGGTAACATCACGGCCCTTCTCTTCATGATCTGTGTGCGGTGGAGCGTTGTCCTGACGAAACAGCTCCAACTGGCAGTCATTGATTGGAAGAAGGTGAGGTTGAAGGATTTGATTCATGTAGCGATTTGCTGTCAACTTTCCCTGAACCACCACCAAGTCAGACTAGTGGTGTAGTATATGCCCCCCACACCATGATACTATCGCCACCGAATTTGTCGAATTCACGTCCACAATGTGTGGCAAAACGCTCATTTCGACGATGATAAACACGTTGTCTTTCATCTCGCCGGTGAAGAAGAAATCATGATTCATCGCTAAACCACACTCGTCTCCAGTTTCTCAAATTTGTAAGGTATGGCACCAATGCAAGCGTCGCTGTCGATGGATCTGTTGCAAAACAGGGACGATAACTGGTCTTCTGGGTCGGATTCCAGCATCGCGAAGATGGTTCCTGACAGTCTGGTCCGATATCCTCCTGAAACCAGAGATGCGTCCTGCAGTCTACGTAACTATGGCATTACGATGACGTAGGTGGAACAACTGATTGTAGCGATCCTGTGCAAGGGTGGTTACTCTTGGTCGGCCGGTTCTCGGACGGTCTTCAGTGGAATTGAACTGCGTGTATCGGTCCCAAAGGCGGCAATTGGTGCTGTGGTGGACGTTGAAGTGGCGTGCAACAGAAGACTGCGATTCCCCTCTTTGGATACGTAATATGGCGATGTTCCGATCGGCGTTTTCGAAACTGAAAAATGTTGACAATTGAATGACAAATAATTGGCTTATGCTTTTACAGCCACTTCCACGAGTTACGAATGCCATAACTTTCACGTGCATTTTGCCTTACTGTTTTCCTCCATGACATTTTTGAACAAGTGTGAAAACAATGCCGTTTAAGACATTGCAAATGGCTGCGTTTGGACGCACCGTTTGTCGAATATCAGGCCACCAACATTTTCCAATAACATATATCCAATTTATATACCGGATTTTTTGTGCAGTCATTAGTTGACTATTGGTGACATATTTTCTATTTTCTTTTTGACTTCAAAATAACTATTATCTATGTGATTCAATAAAAGTGGGGTGGGGGTCGGGTAGCCTGGTGGTTACAGCGTTCGCTCGTCACGCCGTCACGTTTGACTCCCGACATGGGTACAATGTATGAAGCCCATAGGAGGTCGATGAATGAAAACAGATCTCAGAAATATGCAGATGTATTTGTTGTTGGTAATTATGGGATCATATAAATGAATTAATTAAGAAATCATGATTATCAATTTCATATCCTACAGGGAAACTGAGGACAATAAAACAGCTTATCAAAGGCATCAAGATTGCATTTTGGAAGGTTGCATACTTGTAATCCCACGACTATTAAAAAAATTATCCGTTGATTTGACGTTGCTGTTCAAGGTCTTGGTGGCACTCTTCTGAATGCGCAAGTCTAAATTCATCGAGTGGCTGGGGTTGTTGACAGGACGTAGAAGACGTCTACACATTATGTCCCACACGTGCTTCATGCGGATACGCAGTGCTGGTCATGGTAATATGGTGATTTTCTGCTGCTGAAACGGTGACCACGTGCGAAAGAACAGACAAAACATCGACTAGCGTTTCAGCGGTCCAAAACGCAAGGCCTCCAAAACATTCCGAAACGTTTTATGGTAGATATGTGGAGGATATTTCCAAATTTGACACATCAGTGAAAATATGATGTCTGATGCAATTCCCTATTTGAACTTGTGCCATATGTACCCATGATTTTTATGTGAGTGTGAGTTGGATTTGACACCGCTTTTAGCAATATTCCAGCAATATGACGGCGGGGGACACCAGACATGGGCTCCACACATTGTACCCATGGTTTTTCAGGTAAAGCCTAGGGAAAGGGATGTGTCCCTTTATTGCAAATTGGAGTCTCTGGACGATGTGTAATGGCTTTTTGTCCATCATGGGGATACTACCCTATACCACCACAACGCCTTTCGTGGTCGTCTTACGTAAATCTGAGAATATTACATGTGACCATCGTCTTTTCTCCCAGTGCCTACGTTGTCTGCACCACAGGCTTTGGGCTGCAATGTGATGATCAGCCAAACGTTCAACTACACTCTTCAAAAAAAGAAACGCACAGGTAGCATGTAGTTCATTGAACCTGACTACACAACCTTGTGGCCTTATGTGACATGACAATGAACAGTTTTCAATGCCTTTGTACTACGACAACATGTGACTATCGTGCTTCAAAATTTCATATTTGTATATATGATATTAAATGAAATATATCGACTTTATTAGGTACAATAAATTTACTAAAAATCTACCTGTGCGTTTCTTTTTTTGACGTTTTTATATGCGGCTGTCCGGAACACAGAAGAGGGCTCCTTGTGAAACTGTCATGGACGGGTGCTGTGTGATCGGCGTCATACGTTAAGGTTTTGTTTGGGGAGATATTAAGCTAATCACGGACAGATTAAGTGTATGGTCTGCGATATGCCTACTTGTACCAATCGTAATGACGCCTATATCCTAGTACTCAGATACCCAGCGAGTGAGTGAGTGAGTGAGTTGGGTTTAACGCCGCTTTTAACAGTATTCCAGTTATATCACGGCGTGTCAGCTTGATGTGGGAGGAAAGCCCGAAGTGATGCAGGTCTCAGACGTTTAACACTTCGGTGAAACCCACGAGCACGGGTATGGTGCTGACAGATACCAAGCGATGACCAGTTTGTAATTTAAAAACTTGTGCGAGACAATGTAAGATACACGCTCAAAGATCATCACCTAGTGTTCGTGTAGTGGAGAGGGTGTATTTATCACCAAGTGACCATTGGTAGGTTTTCTAGATCGCAATATCTGTTGTTTCTGAAGAAGATTGTAGGAATTTATGTCCTCTACCCCTTTAAATGGTATAAAAAAAATATGGCATGAACTTTGGAAAAAGATCTTCCTCGATCTTGCTTGAAAGCAAACCTATTCTTGAAGAAGTATAGAGTGTAAGTTGGAATATGGTATCTTAAAATTCCTACAACCATTATTAGTTCTCAAACTTAAAAATCAATATAGCTGGCATGTCTAAATATGTATGTAAATGGTACAAATTATGCATATAAACTTTGTACGCTTACTTACATCTAAAGCAGAGTGTTTGTACGACTTAAGTGGTACGAACATTTCCTCAGTTCCTTTGACCAAAGTGTGAAAAATGTGTTTGACAGTTTCAGCAGCATACTGGAACGATGTACGCTGTACTGCCGACTGCGTCACGTTTTACGAAGTTAGGAAGCTACAAAACGGTGTCGTACATGCCTTAAGTGTCAATTATAAAAGCCATTATCTCAATTTAGTCTCAACGATATTATCTATGCATAAAACGCTAATACGCGCACTGAAATCGTGAGTAAATGCAAAGCAAATAATGTCACCAGCCTCCAGAAAAGAACTTCCTTCTGGATGTTTGTTATTTAAGACTGAATCTATTAAACAAGCTGGTAACCAACCGAGCTGTGTTTACAGTGGACTTATCTGCCGATAGCAACATTTACCAACGTTAAAGCTAAAATGCCGTGTCAGTTACAGTTGTATTATCTTGATATTGTGACCGACAGTCGGCTTTCTACCTACTATAGCAACGAAACATAGAATGTAGAGTGAGAGAGGAAATCGAATTTTTTGTAAGGCATCTGCCTCAATACAGTAGGGACTTCGTAAGGACGTATTTCAGCACCGAGAGCACGTAGGCGAATAGTGTATGAGACATATAACTTGAGCATAAAACATCCGTGTAAGAGTGGGCGAGTATTAAGAAATATACTGGCTGTGGAAAACGCATCTTTGTTTGGAACACTGTCCACCCGTGAAGATCAGGGGTAGAACAGGTCTTCAGCAACGATGTTTGCCGTAAATGGCGATTATGCTTGTCGTTAGAGGCGACTAGCTGGATCGGGTGGTCAGAGTTTGCAGTAATAACTTAAATCCGGGTTGAACTTACTTCAGGGCCTTCTGCCACATCAAGCTCACACACCGTGATATTACAAAGATACTGTTAATATTTGGTGGTGGTGTACCAAAATCACTCAGCAATCTTACAGCGATATGATGGTGGTCTGTATATAATCGAGTCTGGACCAGAGAATCCAGCGATTGACATCATGAACATCTATCCATGCATTTGGGAAACGATGACATGCATCAACCAAGTCAGCGAGCCTGACCACACACATTTTCAGTAATGAACGGTTAGATGTCACTAAATAATTGTTCGTGGCACCGGGTATTACTTTGTCCCTCCAAGGGTTCTGTTGCATTGACTTGAACTAATGCAAATAATTATTGTCATTCTAGTCGGATCGATAACGAAGCGCGTAAACTTTGCTTTGCAATTAAAGGATTTTTGGAATCATATGCATTGCTTTCCAGAAGACCAGCATATGCAATTTACAGCTCCTTGACTATCGTTAGGATATTTGCTTTATTGATTAGTTGACGCCAAACGCATAACGACGCCGCGGCAATAAACTATTTCTAAGAAACGTGGCACAGTCGACAATACTGGGTACATCCGCCCGGCATTCCACTGAAGCTGTGACACAAAAGTTTAACACTGATGAAAGGACCAAATTCATCGGTAATCTGCTGAAACTGATCCCATTGAAACTACAAAGAGTTAACGCAATGTTCATACTGCTCACCATCGTACAGACAATCTACTTCGCAGGTAAGTTTAAAAGGTAGATGGTCATTTGAGAATTGACTCTCACTTCTACCCTCATTCTATGAAGGTTCAAACTCCAAGGAACTCACACAAAGTGAAAGTTAGTTCTTATAATATTTTATATTATTATTTTTACCTCCAAGGATGTAGATTTATACACGATTATATTTAGAACGTGTGACTTCTTGTCTACACTGAAAACCATTTAACAACCAGCTGTATCGCGGAATTAAGTAGTTCCTCAATAGGACAGGTCACGTGAGCGTATGTATGATCTCAGTGAGAGTCCGTTTGAAACAAATATATTCAAATAACATAATCATCAGATGAGAAAGGTGTGTTAAGAACTACCTCAGTAAGTCAGTCACAATGACAGCACGTCTTAATACACTTACATCAAGTACAAGATGTCAAAATGGCCGACACGATAAACGTGACAGGAGAGATTTTCGAAGTTGTTAGTTACCAAGTGGCTTAAGAAACTCGGTTGATTTTATCACATGTTTGATTTTCCGTTGAAATACACAAATGAACATATTTCAAACATTGTAGGGGTCATGAGGTTTTAAATTCATTGCTTACCCAAGTCTTTATTGAACCAATTTATTATTACACAAAATTACCCAGCTTCAGATTACTTTTTACAAACTGTTACAGGAATGAGTGATGGTCAAATAGACATAATCACATTTAACAACAGTTCTTTAAATCTTCAATTACCAAAAAACTTGGAATACATTCTTATGCCTCTCAGTTCTAGTTGTTGGCAATACTGGGTGCTTAAAATAAGTCTTTTGATTTGAACCGAAATGCTGATATTTATAAAGAACATATAGCTAGTAAAAGTCATAATATCTTTGATATATTTTGAAATTGTCGTGTTTCAAAATGGAGTTAAGGTAAAACAGGAGGTAACAGAATTGTCCCAGACAACTGTCATCCAATGTCTGCCCTACGTGAAAGGTTTGTAGTTGTTTCAACTGACAAGGCCTCAAATAACATAACCATCATATGCAAGCATCACTACATTAATTTTTTGGATCTAATAACTTGGTATAAATGTTAACCGAGGATGAAATCTGCCAAAACCATGCATCAGTACTATCAACTTTTGGGTTAACCTGAAGCCATGTCCATTCCTATTTTGTACTGGATTCCAAAGCTCCATACAGAGAGAGATCTATTGCTGGGCCAAGCAAATGTACCACTTAATCCCTGTCTCAAAGATAAACCATAATCCTTAATAGAATCAAGGAATGACATTATCTTTATTGAAAATTATGGTATTTGAGACAGGTGGAATTAACATCATATGTCTGATCCTTCTCGCGTACAGTACGTAGGACATAGTAGGAGATACTTAGACAAAATAAGATTTCCCCGTGGCCCTACTACGCTTCCGTACGGGTACTACCGCTAGGACAGTACATGCTTACTCTTTTCGCGAACCCTTGGTGTAATCACTTTTTTTTCTGTGATCCATTAATATAATTTTCCCCGCTACTTTGCACTAATGGAGTCTATTTCGGCGGACAATCCAGACTGGATATTCTCTGGGGCTGACGTTTTATATAGATCTATTATTATGGAAAGGGTTTTGTCTTTTTATTTCAGTTTTTCGATAATTAACAATTATCATTTACATCTTTGAAAACACAATGTAAATCTTTGATACGAATTAAACTATTTATACATTTTGGAAAATGAGTATCGGTTTCCTTCTGGCGAGAGTATTTTTTATGTTTCTTGAGCCTTATCAAGAGAAATACGGAAATAGGGGATGATAACATACGAATGTTTAAATCTCTTAATTTTACACACTTTATGGTGAGCTTTGTTTTGTTTGTTTGTTTGTTTAACGCCGCACTCAGCAATATTCCAGCTACATGACGGCGGTCTGTAAATAATCGAGTCTGGACCAGACAATCCAGTCATTGACACCATGAGCATCGATCCACGCAATTGGGATCGATGACATGTATCAACCAAGTCAGCGAGCCTGACCACCCGATCCCGTTAGTCGCCTTTTACGACAAGCATAGTCGCCTTTTACGGCAAGCATGGGTTGCTGAAGACCTATTGTAACCTGGAATCTTCACGGGTCTTTTGATAAGCGAAAGTGAAGACGTCAAGTATTATATTTTTCTTACGTTTAGTGTTACAGACTGTATGACAATTGTATTACTCATTCGGGAAAGGGGTGGGGTGAGGTATGTGTTGTGGGGGCGCATTCTTAAGCATATTAATTTCTGCAGGTAAGTCGGTATCATGTATGCATAAATCAACTTGTTGGAACAACAGTGGTTATATTGAAATCAATGTGTAGTTAAAATATAATTAGTCACTTAGTCCGCTCACGATAAATATTAGCTTAGAGAACTTCTGATGATATGCTTTTTGTTTACTTAGAAGGACGACTCCTTAATGCGAATGCAATAGCCAAAGAACTTTCACCGGCACAATCAGAACCTTCCACGTTCATCGCCGATGTCATTAGATCCTTCAACTGGACATCACTCTGCATCCTGTATGACTCTTCGTCAGGTAACATTGTTTTTGATTCATCCCCTGGCGATAAGCTTTGTTTGTTGTTTAACGCCACACTCAGCAATATTCCAGCTATATGACGGCGGTCTGTAAATAATCGAGTCTGGACCAGACAATCCAGTGATTGACATCATGAGCATCGATCCACGCAATTGGGAACGATGAAATGCGTCAACCAAGTCAGCGAGCCTGACCACCTGATCCCGTTAGTCGCCTTTTACGACAAGCATGGTCGCCTTTTACGGCATGCATGGGTTGCTGAAGACCTATTCTACCCCGGAATCTTCACGGGTACTGTGATAATGTTTATTATATGTTTTTCGGGTGTCTCAATATTCTGAAGATCATGTGTAATGGGGCTTCCACGATGTTCTGTGGATGCTCATGTATCACCCGGAATGTCCCGTTGTTCCTTAAAGGTTCTGCAGAGGTTGTTGGTCAGGATCTGTTTTACTAGTACGTGTTCTAGATACTGACGTATGATTTATTTATATTTCATATTTATCTAACTTAAAATCAACAGTTTGTAATATACAGATATGTAAGTGAAGATTATGGAACATATAAGCCCAATCTACTTGTAGGATATACAGCTTCATCGCTGCACTCTGTAATGGCGTCAAAGACACCTTCCTGTACAATCATGGACTTCAACATTGACAAAACAGATGTGAATGACGTCCTGAAGACTGTGAACTTCATCATGTCTCCAAACATCAACATAGTACTGCTCTGCAATACCATTGGTGCTATACATACTCTCAAAACGGTACGTAAAAAGCACGACATTATCTGGTGCTTCGAATCAGACGGTCAACCTTACGATTGCTTTTTTGAGAGCACCATCCCATGCACGTGGGCTTCCCCAAATGGGTAGACGTTATTTTGGGCTTCCCGCCCACGTTTACCTAGTATGCTGTGATATAACACAATACGGTCAAATACAACTTACCCACTGACGTTTTTCTCTGTAGATGGTATTTGAGAAAACATAAAGGCCAAAGTAAAATTACAATCTGTTCCAACACTCTACATTTGTCTGTTACTAACAAAATATAAAATTCTTCTCGTCAGGCCAATAGTTATGACTGCACATCCAACAGAACAAGTGACTACAGACACCTCTCCAAGTGGGTAGTCCTTGCCGATAGACGTACATTGCATGATATCCGTCAATTGGCTCTGGGTTTGGAAAATGTCCTTTTTGTATCACCACTTCAACAGGTGAGAAGGGCAAGTACATAACAATAGATAAGAATGTATTTATGCATTTTCATTTTGTTCTGGATTTCCTCCATCATTTATGGCCAGGGGCATTTTGGTAAAGATTTTATGACAAATATCAAGTGTAACTGTGTCTCTAGTAACACACAATACCTTACTCTGTTCATAGTGTTGTGTTTGTCCTGACCGTTTCTCTAAAACTAATAAGATAACATCGATATGAATTGATTCAAAGTCAAACTTGTTGCCATGAAAATGGAAAAAAAACAACTCTAAAAATCCCTAAATGGCAAAGGGCACCATTTGACAACCTGGTCGTTTTGGTGCAAAGTTTTATGAAAGATTATTCATTATTTTTAGAGATATGGCCCGGACAAACACAACACTATGAACAGAGTCAAAGTCAAACGTATTGCCTAGGAAATGTAAAATAATATTTACTCTAAAAATCCCTCAATAGCAAAAGGCACCAGTTGACAACCTGGTCCTTGTGTGTGCAAAGAATACCTTTTAGTTTTAAAGATACGGTCTGGACAAACACACAGCTAGCGCTATGAACAAGTCAAACGTCTTGCCGTGGAAACGGAAGAAATATATTTTCTAGAAATCCCTTATCAGCAAAAGGCACAACTTCAGACCCTGGTGAATACATGTACCAAGTTTAGATGAAATCTTTTTCACGGTTTTCAAATTATGGTCCGGAAACGAAACAGTGACGGACAGACGGACCACATGATAAAGATATCTTTATCTTTCCTTCAAATACACCCTCATCCTAGATAAAATTAAATAATATTCTCATGTAAGGGTGTATTTCATAAAAACTTTGAAAAGAATTCAGGTGGTAAACCATCCACACCAGGAGATTTTCCAAACTATATAACAAAATATTACGGCTACTTTAATTTCTTCTTCCGTAATCCCCCCTGGCAATAATTAATGCAAATTGATTCACTGCACTCTACAAACTGAGGGTATAATTACTTCTCAAAATATGAATACCGGCTTTTAGGGGAGGTGGTGTCACTTTGGTTTTTACTGAGTAATGATATGTCGCCAAAATAATGTCCTATGTTTTTTCCTTACAACACAGTTTATCTTTCCACTTTCTAATATATTAAATATTTTGTGAGCATGCAGCTTGTTTAAAAGACTGTACTTAATCTTTTCTTTTACCTGGCATTCATGATCAACAAATTCGGGTTGCGATTTAGATTTTGGACATACTAATCTAGGTGCTTTTCGAAGATGTGCACCCGCACAACTTTACTGCTGCGGAATTAACATTCTTATCAACACAACTTAAAAAACTGTCGATAATCTCTGTTGCTTAGGGTGTAGAAAAGTTATCAATAAAAGTGTGGGATTTAGTACTTGCTCAAATAAATCTTGGGATATATACTGTTTTCCCGTTATCACAAAAATGTTCTGTCTTATTTTCACCGAATGTAAAAGCATGAAGAACTTTGCATGGAATTGGTAAATGATCAGATTCCGTTCTACTGTGTACAGTCATATCGGTAAGATCTTGGGCAAACATATGAGGAAGCAACAAAATAACCAATTAAACTGGTACCATTATGACCAACATATGTGAACCCACCACTTGGATCACTCGGTTTCCTACTATTTACAATATGGATTGACCACTGTTTACAAAGAGTTCTAACAAGGAAAACCCAAATTAATTTGTTTGTTCATCCCGTGAATTTCTACTCTCACAAAAATCATCTATCAAATGCAAATCTTCAATGTCAAAATAATTCTTATCTTTTTCATTTTCCAATACAAGCCCTTCTGTGAAGCAGGGCGGACGTTCATGACACCAAATATTGTCATATCAATGTCAGAATCATACTCCGCTTTAATACAAGATATTTTTTTGATAGCTGATCAATCCTGTCTCTTCATCCTCACAATAAGGGGGACCTCTCCGGGAGTCCACTCAGTTTGAGAGGCGAGAACTCGAACTCGAGCTTGACAAAAACACACAGTTGTTCCAATCACTGTATATTCTGGTGATGTACTGCTTATAGTACTTCCGTATGCACAATGCAACCCCACCTGAAAATCTTACCATATTTTTCACGCGAAAGTGGGCGTGGCTGTTATTACAATGGATATATTTAATGCTTCCGGTGATTTCCACTTCCAATAGTATAATAACTATACATATTATATACGCTGTAATCTTCATATTATTGAGGAAATAAAGAATACCTATCTATCATTTTGCATAGTTTCAACAAGACAGAAAGTCTAAAACCTATTCTTATTTAGACATACTTCCTCGATCAAATATAACTTCCCTTTATGTACATGCTTCTTGACACTGCCGAGTTCCCGAATATCACCCTGTTCATCTTCTGTAGTATCGCGTTGTTGGGCACTCTTGTTCAACCAATGGGTCCCTAGGCGTTCCTGCTCGACTTCGTCTTGTTCCCACTTGCTCTTAACTGTGGTCATCTTTATCTGTAACACATCACCAATTACTAGCTGTCTTATGATAAAATGATTTTTTTTGTGTTTCATGAAAGGGATAAGAGATTTAAGGATATTTCTAACACGATCTGTATTGTCGATGTCACTCCGAAAACTTTATCCTGTTTGAGATGTGTTATTGCAGCCTCAAACACTTTTCCACTGGCTCCAAATGCTGTAAACCTTCTTTCAGTTCTTTATGTTCCTCTCTAAAAAAATTCTGTTCTCTCTTAACATCTCTTGATAAAATAAACTTATCAAAACCGTCTACAAATTCAACATACTGGGGATGTCAACATCTGTATCGTCGGAATCACTATCAACATTACGCTGAAAAGTTAATTTACACCCTCAGGCCTGGGTTTGATTCAGTATCGGCACAAAGTTCAATTAATGTGGGAATGAAAGGGTTACGACTGTGATATGTTTGGATACGCATCATATGTGAGTTAGTGAGTGAGTATGGTTTTACGCCGCTTTTAGCAATATTCCAGCAATATCATGGCGGGGGACAACAGAAATGGGCTTCACACATTGTACCCATGTCGGGAATCGAACCAGGGTGTTCGGCGTGACGAGCGAACGCTTTAACCAATAGGCTACCCGACCGCCCCGCATCATATGTCAGTGCGAGACTGAATACCCACGTCCCCGCTACTGGTATTAGTGAAAGCTCGCTGACCGCTGTTGACGGGACCTTCAGAAAGCACATGGAGCGAAAGGTACACAATAAATCTACCAACAATATAGTATGAAACTGTCTGGTAACAAAATTTCAAGGTTGTACACTTTAAAATATTTTTGGCGGATAATTATACAAAAAGGCCAACGCAGGACCTCCAACACATAACTTTCACCCCCTTGGAATTTCTACTCGGATTGGCAAAGTAAAAAAAGCTAATTTGCCCAAGAAGTTTAACCTAAGCTTCAGGCATATCGATATCCTAATATCGTTAAATGACCATCAAATAGCCATTTCCCTTCCACTGATTTACCCACCTTAACTAGAAATGTAGGATACCGCTTCCTCTGTTTCATATTTTGATCTATGCATAAAGATTCAGAGTGACAAAACGCTCCCCATAAGACTGTATGACAAGAGTGATGACTTCAACTTTCCAATAGTCAGTGTTCCCTTTATGTAATATTCCTGAAGCTCCAGTCTTTGGTGTCATTTCACAACTTTAGAGGTCCGGGCCAGCATGTTATTTCGTGATTTCAAAGAGCGCCATACGATGTTTGCTCAGAAGTTGTTTGATCAAGGTAACAACATTCAAGATCCCACTCAAGCTTTCAAACAGTTTAATGGTACACATGTGGATGACATTTTCGAAATTCCACTTGTACCATATGATCCCATGTTTCAGGTGATCAGTTAACTTGCCTATGCATGTGTTTGTGACAAGTGCCAACTGTGGTGCAGGTATACACTCTACCTTCCGCGAACACCTTGTATTATCACTATTTGATACTGATACATAAACACATGCTCAGTATGTAGTCGGAATCAAGCAATCCACTCTTCTTTTGTCAGAGATGTCTCATGGATATGGAAAGGGTTTGCAGTTTCCTACCTAATCAAGTCAAAATGTCAAATAAATAAACTAGATTTATGTACTGTGACTGAGAGAAATGTACAGTCATAACTACAAATTGACCGAATTTAGACTTTAGCTGTAACACTAGTGTTGTATTTGGTGTGTAGTGACGGCACATTCCGACGTAAGGTAACTTCGTAATCCCCACAATCATGAGGCACAACCAATCATGAGCCTGATTGTGTGAACATCGCACTACAAACATTTCCAAACTTACCGGATATTTTTGTGTGAAGGAAATGCCCTACAGGTCGCGCCCTTCATTGTTAAAAGTAGGTCTTACTAGTAAAATCGTTGATACATTGTATAATAAAACCGACAAAACTCTTTCCATATTCATAAGAAATCTAAAATAATCGATTGTACCAGTCATTCAAAAACATAGAATGTCATTCTAAAACATACCATTTAGTGTTTTTGTCATTTGATTTACCTACTTGCGATGTTATTAACATACTTTGTTTCAGAAAAATATATTAAACCATATAATATTTTGCAATAGGAAGGAGAAGGCGCCGTTGTGTCCACATTGCAAGGTACTGGGACTGCAGGAAGACTTGTTCCTGTCACGTCATTTCGGACGACGGAAGCCTTCCCAAATATAAAGTACGGCTTGAACAACAGAACACTTTTAGTATCGACGATAAAGAGGGTGAGTTGTTATAACCCTTAGAATCTTGGTAGAGCGGGTTTGAAGCAACATTAGGTAATAAATGGACAATATCAGGTTAAACTGGCTTGTGTAACAGGAACATTACCGGGAAAAACCTTCGCGGCAAGTACGGCATTTGCTACATAACAGGTAGTGTAACCAGAAACACGAAACATTGGTAATAAATGTCATACTTAATTCCATTTGCAATATTTGCAGCATTGTCTTTTAAACATTATAGGTTTATGTCCATTCTAAGGAAGCACTGTGGTGATAACGAAAGTAAATAGTAATTTGTCATTTTGGCGAAATAACAGATAAGTGAGTGAGTATGGTTTTATGCCGCTTTTAGCAATCTTGTAGCAATATCACTGCGGGGGACAACAGAAATTGGCTTCTCACATTGTATGGAATCATGTCGGGAATCAAACTCGGGTCTTCGGCGTGACGAGCGAACGCTTTAACCATTAGGCTACCCGACCGCCCCAAATAAAATACCCGTGATGTCTTGATGCGCCATACATCACTGTCTCGAGGTCATTGAAATATGTCAAAACATGTTTTCCTTCTTAAACAGGGTCGAGCGTTTGTTATCGATTATGGGAAGTTTGAGCAAAAACAGTTTGTGATATATTTATGTAGGTTTGATATCTCTTCTTAAGTATAAAACAACATGTCTTGACTGTCTGCCGAAACAGATTTTATTGGGCGTAAAAGGCAAAATAGTGGGCAAAGATTATGTGAATGGATATCTAAAAATCGTGATGACACAACGTGTTCGCGAATAGGGTGAACAAGTCCTGCCTTATTCACATAATTTACATTAAAAGTAAGTGGTTATGTGTTGCCTGTTTTAATGTTTTAACAAATCAACGATTAAATAAACTAGTGTCCAAAAGAAACGATACCACCTGTTTGCAACGACATAAAAGAAAAACTAAACAATGCAGAAGTTTAGGATTGGTGTTATGCTTTTGAGAAATCCTTTCACAACATCTGTACAAAAATTTCATTTCAATAAAATCTGTACAACCAATATGACAAGCCTTTAAAGATGGGTGGGGTCGAAAAATGAACATTCGTTAGAGCACTGATCACAGAAACAACGGGAAATGTCACACCACACGTCTCAAAGTCAAGTCAGTAGCGGGTATGTCCACCGTGAGCATCAATACATGCCAGAACACGCCTACGGACTGATGACGTCAAACGTCTGATGACGTTGGGAGTGATGCGTTGCCATTCCTCGAGGAGACATCGTTCCAAGTCCTGGACGTTGACTGGAGGCACACGGCGACGTCGGATTGGCCGATCGAGGTGGTCCCATAAGTGCTCGATGGGATTCATGTCCAGTGAACATGCGGGTCATGGCAAAACCTGTACGTTGGCGTTGGCAAGGAAGTTCTGTGTCAATCTTGCTGTGTGTGGCCTTGCATTGTCATGTTGGAAAAGGAGTCCACGAGGCTGTTGCTGAATAAAGGGCACCACAACAGGCCGTAGGATGTCATCAAGATAACGCTGTGCATTCAGGTTTCCACGAATTACGACAAGCATCGTTTGACGTCACCACATATGCCACCCCAAACCATTAACCCTCCACCTCCAAACGGCCGGACCTGTTGGATACAGTTAGGCGCCAAACGTTCACCAAATCGTCGGTATACAAGCTGCCGTCCATCGTTTCTGAAGATGAGGAATCTGCTCTCATCAGAGAACATAACACGTGCCCAGTCCCGCCGTTGCCAACGTCGAACTCGCCTGGCCCAGATCAGTCTGTTGTTCCGGTGTCGAGGCGTCAGGAGCGGTCCGAGGTAGGGATAACGTGGCCGGATACCATACTGCCGTAGTCTCCCTTAGACGGTCTGTCGACTGATCCTGTGTCCCAGTGCTGTAGCCGCCGTGGACGTCGCTGTTACGGTGCGGTTCCTCAGGTGTAAAACCCGGATGTAACGATCTTCACGGGGCGTGGTTACTCGTGGTCTTCCACTCCTGGGCCTGTCTGACGTCTGACCTGTCTGACGTAACCGCTGCATCAACCTGGTGATAGTGATGCGTGCGCAGCCCAACCTTCTGGCGACGTCGACGTGTGACGCTCCTTGTTGGACCATTCCAACGGCTCTCTCTCTCTCGATTGCTGTCAAACGTGGCATATCGTGTGTTCTTTTTGTTGCTGTGATATCAACGTGTCTGATCAGCCGTTTTATACAGTTTTTCTGCACGTGCAGAACATGCTAGAGAGGGAAATGTCACTTTCACGAAATTTACGTTTTTTCTCGGAAGTGATCACATGTTCCCGGTATTTGTTATCGACTATGCTGTGTTTGGGATGTGCAATACGAATTGGCATGTTTTCATACTTGACAATTCACTTAGTAAAAATAAATTTTGAAAATAAGTTGGTATCGTTTCTTTTGGACACTAGTTTATATTCTAAAGTCATGCCTGAGTCAATTGTAAGGCACTCCGAAGGACCGGGGAAGAATAGGTCTTCAGCAACACATGCTTGCCGTAAAAGGCGACTATGCTTGTCGTAAGAGGCGACTAACAGGATCGGGTGGTCAGGCTCGCTGACTTGGTTGAAGCATGTCATCGTATCCCAAGTGCGTGGATCGATGCTCATGATGTCAATCTCTGGGTTGTCTGGTCCAGACTCGATTATTTACACGCCAACGTCATATAGCTGCAATATTGCTGAGTGCGGCGTTAAACAACAAACAAACAAACAATTGTAAGGATTGTTTCGTGCACTTTTTCAGATGGTAGTTTAATTATATGTATCGGCTATGATTCATCGTTTGTTATTATGTTTTTGCAATCCCATCAAAATCACAATCAAGTCGACCGTGTATGGGGTAATGATGGTTATTCTCAAAGCAATGGCTCAAAAGTTGAACTTCAGGTAAGTTTGAAAATTGCGTGACTTTGGTATACCGTATATTTGACAGTATATTTGTATATTTTATCACGGTGTGGGAGCTTATAAGGGAGAAGGCCCTGAAGTGATTTCCATAAGTGTTTTAGGACTATTTCAGTAATATAATCACGTTAGTGCATTACAGTAAATTACGTTTATAATGAATACCCTTATACCCATTTGCTGCATATATGCTGTATATATATGCTTATAACGAACTACGGTTAAAACGAATTAAAATTAGTGGTCCCTTTGAGTTCGTTATGTCCGTAGTTTACTGTACTTCGATACTGTAAGACGTAAATAATTAATTAATGGTTGCTTTGACGATGTGTAATCAGATGTGAGTGTGCAAACTTAATCGCATTGTACGTTCCATCATCTCTTTCAGCATTCAGGTCATAGAACCGCCTGATCACGCATGGGGTAATGAAGACAATGGTACTTGGACTGGCCTGATAGGACAATTACAAAAAAGGGTACTGATTTTAATTTTAATTATTGATTTCCTCAGACAAAACCGATCAGAATATATTTGTGAGCATTTAAGATTCATGTAAAAGTGTACAGCTTAAGTCAATTTTGCAAATCATGTGAATCATACCAATGAATACAGCTCTTGTGGCTGACACCAAGTACTTGTATATACTCACACATTTATGATATTGTAATGAAAATATTCAACTTGTCTTCTTTCATTATAACACTCCAAGAATTTTCCGGAGAATGTGACGATTCCCCAACACTGCAGCCTTCTGCCTCTGTGTTCCTGGCAGCAAGCCCTGGTACTCTCCCAATGTCAGTCATCAGATTGGGAGGTACCAAACCTAAGGCACCGAGAACAATGGGGCTAACAACTTCCTACTTGTGATGTAAACGTGACATTTCGTTAGTGAGATCTGCATATTTGCCATGTTTTCCTTAATTTTGTCAGACCCGTGAAGATCCGGGGTAGTATAGGTCTTCAGCAACTAAAGGGATCGGGTGGTCAGGCTCGCTGACTTGGTTGATGCATGCCATCGTATCCCAATGGCGTGGATGGATGCTCATGATGTCAATCACTGGATTGTCTGGACCGATCAAGACTCGATAATTTTACACACCACCGTCATGTAGCTGGCATAATGCTGAGTGCGGCGTTAAACGACAAACAAACAAACAAACAAACAATCACATTAGGTAAGGTGAAATGGGGTTTTACATCGCGTTCAAGATTATTGCACTCATGTATCGACGTACTTGTCCGGACTAGTGGCTAGCCCACTGATATACCCTATTCATTAATAGCCCACTCAGACACAGTTTACGTACTCCCGAGACAGTCAGTCCTTGTTTTAGCACCGTAATGCTAAGCGCCAGGCAGGGTAACAAGTACCATCTTTTAACTTCATTTGGTATGACGCACCCGAGGATCGAACCCCGGACCTTCCGCTCTATGGGTAGACGCTCTATCCACAAGACTACGGAGGCGGTCGTCAACACTGGTGTCAAAAGGGACTGAGAAATCAATAATATGAATGATTATATTGGATTTATCAAAGTCAGGTTTGTTGGCCTTGATACGTCTGCGGCTGTACACGGGCCTATTCCAAAGAATCTTATAATTTTCAATGACGGCCCTCTACATATTCTGGAAAAAAACCCACAAACATGTCGAAGACGGTATTAAAAGGATCTAGCCACGCCATCATGTCGCTTAAGATACTGTGTTTGTTCCAAAACTGGAGCATCGACTTACAATGTGTTGGGCAGTCATATTACATTCATTGCATCATCTACATTTCATCTGATGCAAAATCACAGATTGACGGTTTCGAGATATACATATTTCCCCGCTGAATTGGAAATACAAAACGTCAACGCCAGATAATAACCAGCCTCGATTATCCATTGACACAGATTCCACAGGGTGTAAAGGTAAAAATAGCGGCGGAAATTATATGAATGGAACACTGATCAGTGATGACACCAAGTGTTCGCGAAAATGGTAAGCACGCCCTGCCCTACGATAGAACCAGACACTCCAACAATTTGCGTAAAAAATGTGTTGGTTTGTTGCCCCACAGGAAATCTCCTACCATGCGACTGCAGCCTGGTAACAAACAAGAAAGAATCAAGTGATGGACCAGAAAATCAAACACGATGACACGATAGCGCATTTACTGATTTTATTGGAACTAGTAACGATATCTTAATCTTTAATTAGGTCTTGTGAGATATTCTGCTGCTTATAAAGTAAAGGAAACGTTTGAGAAATATTTCGTTTTCCAACACAATGGGGACAGTTTTAATGTCTCTGGTCAAATATTTCTTTTGTAGCTGACTTAGCATAACTAATAAATGCTACTGAGCTTATGGTGAAACCCGGAAGTCTTTTTTAGGAGGTGGATATGGTTGCAGCTACTTTGACGATTTCCGAAGACAGAGCAGCTGTGATGGATTACCTGCTTCCCCCATTTCGCAGCAACTACATTTATGTCATGTACCGAGAACCGGACGTCGACCAGTACAGATGGCTGTTGCTGTTAAAACCTTTCAAACAAATGGTCTTCCTGGTGTTCGGGGTATGCGTGGCATGTATTCTCCTAATTTATGGAATTACAGAATCACATCCGAGACATGGAACGCCTGGAGATATTGAACACAGGAAAACAGAAGTCCTGTCGAACATGGCATGGTTTATTCTTGGATCAATGCTTAAACAAGGTATTGTCCTCATACTGTATATTATTATTTGTATATTATTGTTATTGTTTGGGATTTAATGGAAGTGTAACTTTCGTAAGCGTTGCACATACAGTGAATCCTCATTAACTTGATATCATGTAGCTCTATATTTCGTTACATACAACGTTGGCAGAATCATATTTTGCTCTGTGGTCATGGCACCTTGCTCGTCTCAAACTACAGATAGCTTTCTGCTTTTCAATGACCCCAAGATCTCCAGTTAAAATCTTTCACTGTACGATTCTCGTTTTGAGACTTTATATTTACAACCTCAAGTATTTAGTGCAGCATTGTTATCAACCTGATGCAAAACATCCCGTACATCTGACATCGGTGGTAAACTGAAGTTGCTGTGTCACCTATTATGTTGTCCTCTTGTCACGTGAAAATTGTGAAAGGGAGGCCGATTATCTCGCATAACCTCCCGTGTGCTGAAAGTTAGTAGGGAATATTTCACTGAAAATATGGACTAAAATTTACACAGAGCATGTTGAACATAAAAGCTACAAAAACATTTTCATATTCATAAGGAATCCCTGCCAAAAACAGAGTTGATTGTACGATTCAGCCTATATCATGAGCTTGCGTTCATGAATCATTATCAAGTAGTGATGATACCAGGTGTTTCCGAAAAGGTGAACGTATCCTGCCCCACGGGTGGCTTCCGTCACAAATAATTGTTCTCCTGAATAAACAACAACACATGATACAAGTCGATAGCGAATTGCATTGGCCATCACTTTTGTCACTGATGCGTCAAATGTGAAAACCCCCGGGGAATTCCGGAGTAGAATAGGTCTTCAGCAACCCATGCTTGCCGTAAGAGGTGACTATGCTTGTCGTAAAAGGCGACTTACGGGATCGGGTGGTCAGGCTCGCTGACTTGGTTGATGTATGTCATCGATCCCAATTGCGTGGATCGATGCTCATGATATTAATCACTGGATTGTCTGGTGTAGACTTGATTATTAACAGACCGCCTTCATATAGCTTGAATATTGCTGAGTGCGGCGTTAAACAACAAACCAACCAACCAACGTCCTCTACCATAAACCTTCTTGAGGCTTTATCGAGGCCTTGAATGTTATAACCTTTATCAAACAACTTCTGAGCAAGAGTCACATGACGCTCTTTGAAATCTTCGTAGACATAACATGCTCGATTGTACCTCAAAAGATGTGAAATGTAGACACCAAAGACTTGAGCTACATTAATATTACTTGGCGAAAAGGGAAAGCTGACCTTTGGAATGTTGAAGCTATCCCTGTTCTTGTCATACAGTCTTGTGGAGAGCATGTTATCACTCTGAATGTTTATACATAGATCTAAATATGAAACAGAGGAGGCGTTCGTTAATTTCTAGTGGGATCTTGAATGTAACCTTGATCAAACAACTTCTGAGTAAAGGTCGTATGGTGCTCTTTGAAATCATCGAAGAAACAACATGCTCCACTGTACCTCAAAAGTTGTGAAATGACATCAAAGACTAGAGCTGCACTGTAAAGAGAAAGCTGACTATTGGAAAGTTGAAGTCACTACTCTTGGCATACAGTCTTAGGAGAGCGTTTTGTCACTTTGAATCCTTATGCATAGATCAAAATATGAAACAAAGGAAGTGGTCTCATTGGTATCCTATATTTCTAGTTCAGGTGGGTAAATCAGTAGAAGGGAAATGTATAATTGATGGTGATTTAACGATATCAGGACATCGATATACTTGAAGCTAAAGTTACACTTCTTTGCCATATTAGCCTTTTTGGACTTTGCTAATCTAAGCAAAAATTCCGATTTATATTCATAAAGGAACAGATCAGCAAATAGGGGAGCACAATTGGAGCCCATTGGCATGCCTACTTCTTGCCTAAATGTCCTTCCCAAAAAATTACATAAATATCAATGTGGAAGTCTAGCATTTCACATACAGTTTTCTCAGTAAACTACAGATGGTATTTGTCTTAACTTTAGACACATTGCACTGAACCTCTGAAGATAGATATGTAACTGCATCTGTAGTCACAACGTGTTGTAACCAAAAACCCATGGATCAAGGTATGAAGTGTGTATGTTTGTTATGTGTAATCAAATGTTTAGACAGACCTGAACACGTCAAGCAAATCCTTTGAGGTTTTGAAAATCCCCATGGTATTAATTCAACTTGTCTCATATACTGTGAATATAAAAAAACCCTCCTTGACTTGATTGTATTAAGGATTTTGGTTAGTCTTTGAGACATGGATTTGGTGGTACATTTGCTGGACCGAGCAATGTCTCTCGCTTTCTTTGAACGGATTTTTTATGGATATTTCAAATCCAGTAGAAAAGAGGAATGGGCATGTCTTCAGGTTTCGTATCAAAGGCGTCAAAGCTGCTTGAAGGGTTTTGAAGTCAACAGCTTACTGCGTCCGAAGCATCTGGTTTTGAGGTGCCAGATTGCTGCTTGTCCCAACAGCCACCCAAGCTTTGAGGTGGGAAGTTTTTAATTAAAATTTCACTTCTCAATATTTAAGTAACCACTGTCGGCAAGTAAAGGGCACATTAAATGTTTCGTACAAGGCGAGGCATATATATTTTTTCAAGTTGAACAAGGGATTGATTACCCTTTTCAGACCCCACCCCCTCTTCGACCTCGAAAATCAAATGGTAGTTCCTTAAGGAAATCAGTGGCAGATTGTTTTGCAAACGAGATCTGTGTACATTTTTATTTACAAGCCAAGCATGTGGAAGCTAGTTCACCTTTCAACTTATTCATTTTATTCAGTACAAGTTCTAATTATTTATTTTCTAAAATAGCATGAGTGTGAACTTGAATATATAAATACAGTACTTAATGTTACACTAGCCAGTATCGGTGAACATTAGCATGATGAAATGTTACCAACGTGATGTATTCCTCAATAGCTGGCGGATGAAGATGTTTACTGTGAGAAAACAAACCCACGTATCTCATTTGTTTCTGTTTTCTCCTTTTGAAATAAAATATGAAACGGTTTCATTATATAATCATTGAAACCATGTACCTTTAAGCATTTATGGGTAGTATTTGATTGTGACTGTATTAATTGTTTTAACCATTTCACCGGATTTTTCTGAGGCATGTGAACGGAACAAGGATGTCGTCTATTCAGTGAAAGAATATGTTTTTACAATGACACAACTTTGTTTCATCCATTAGGCATGTCAGAAACCCAGGCCCCAAAGATGATCTTTGGTTTGACACCACCACAGTCTGCCTGTCACAGACGCAGACGTATATGGCATGGATTTCCTCCAAATTAAGCTGGCATGCCGTGAAGTAAATGAAATACCCTTTGTTCCGGATCTGTATACCTAGATTAATACTTTGCTGATTGATTACAGGTGGTGCCCACACATTCACCGGTGTATCTGGTCGGGTTCTAACATTTTTCTGGTGGATCTTTCTCATTGTCATAACGTCTGTCTACACTGCAAAACTTGTCGCCTTCCTGTCTGTGAAGAAGTCCGAACCTCCACCATTTACCAATCTTCAGGAACTCTCTGAAAGACTTGATTATTCTATAGGTTTACCGATCGAGGGTTTCATTCGAACATATTTACAGGTACACACGTCAGGTTTTTATTTATTGTTGCCTCTCTGAAGCAGTTCAGTATGTTAGTGGCAATATCATAGGAGCCTGTCAGTAATCGTATGACCTTGACAAAAATTGGTCGATAACATAAAAAGTCCTGCAGCTCACTTCAATATCTCAGATAAGTCGAAAATAATTATTTTCAGTAGAGACAAATGATAATAAACAATAATCGACTGAAGAAATCGGATGAGGCAAGTGCAGAAACTATATACAGAAACTATGTCCGTGACACGCACATACAGATTTAGGTCTGTCCTTTATTTTCATATAAATTTCCTTTTCGTTCTAAAAGTGTTATAAATATTGAATGTTTTTGTTCAGAATTCCAAGAGGGATGACATAAAAAAGATATGGAAAAGAGTCAAACAACAAAATGTGACAGATCCTCGAGTTTTCTCGACTGACTATAACTACCATGTCAATAAAGTGAAGAAAGAAAAGTATGCCGCCTTTGCATCCACGTTCATCGTGGATGCCTACATGGCTGAGAATTGCAAACTCACTTACCTCAGGGACTGGATTCTGTTCGAACAGATGGCTTTTGGCGTCCCTAAATCCTCGCCCTTGAAGTCGGAGTTGGAACGTGTGTATGTGATTTGATATACTCTCTTATCACTGAACTATGGCAAATTCGTATTTTCTTACATGCAGAGATCTTAGGCATCCGTAAACAAATCAGTCATTGAAGTATTCAATTATTAAGGTTCTGACCCGTGTTTGGGAACCTGATTATACCTTAACAAGAAGTACAGAAACGATAAAAATAATTTGGTGCTGTGTTTACAATAAAGATTACAATATATATAATGTACAAGAACATGTGGAATTAGGATTCCATTTCCATTGTAATAATACTATAAGCATTGTAAGAAGGAAAGGTAGTTGTAGCTACAGGTAGAGCTAAGCACATTTTCTGGTCTGGAGAGGGCATTACATCTCGACACGTACATTATGACCTATGGCTGAAGTTAAACCAATATAACTGTGCGTGGGTTGTTATGTCTGAAGTAAGACGCGCTCTTCACTAAATGTAGATAGACACACACAAGATAAAGGATAATAAAAATTACCCCAAACCAACTATAATAAAACATGACATAATTGTATTTGGTGCATAATAATAGTAGCTGTGGGCTAATAACGATATTGATATTCTTCTGATTATCAGTTGTATGACATTTGTCAGGATGTTAGATTTGATTTCTAACTTTAAGTATCCGAGTAACAATTTCAATATGGTCGAACATTAGATATACAGATTAACTATCTGTGTCGTTATCGTTCACTATACCGCCTGTATACTTTCAATATATTTGTTTTGATATATAGTATATTCTAAAACTATGTATATTGGGATATTGATAGTGGTCTCTGTGGTCGTATGTAAAGTATGTTCTCTGTGGTCGTTTTCTCCCTCTGCCTGACATGATCTTTGAACTATGAAATGGTTGTTTGGCAAACTCGCCGACATGCGAATCTGGTTCCCATGAAACTGTACCATGCTCTTTCCTCAGCGCATGGTACATTCTTGTACCATTTACCCATTTAATGAAGAGAAAAGGTCTTCGGCAACCCATGCTTGCCGTAAGAGGCGACTATGTGTGTTGTAAGAGGCGGCTCACGGGATCGGGTGGTCAGACTTGGTTGATGCATGTCATCGTATCCCAGTTGCGATGTTCGTTTCTAGTCATGCCACGGCGTTAAAAACAAAAACAAAGAAGCAAGCTAACAAACTTCAAAATAGTCATATGATTGAAATTGATTGTTTTCACCTGACCCTTAGTGTCCTTTATTTGTTTGGGTCGTTGGCTAGTTTCTTGATTTTTCAGATTGTTGTTTTGTGTGTCTTTTTGTGGTTGGGATCTGTGTAGTTCGTTTTGTGCGTGGTCTTGGTAGGGATGTTCTAGGTGTGTTGATCTGTCTCTTAAATCATTATACAGGATCAACCTTTTACCATGCTTCTTATTGGTTGGTTTGTTTGTTTGACAGCACCGTAGTGTCTATGTACAACTCCAAATCCAACTATATATAGCAAGATACCATGTACTTGGGCTGTAGTATTTGAAATGAGCGAGGTTGCTTCTTTTTAATCTTCAGCCAAAATTGATCTTGAACTTTCATTCTGGGTTCTTTGGCCTGTCTCATAGGAATGCTTTTTCTCTCCTAGCTGTTTCTGGTGTTTTCAGATGCAATTTTATGTACCGACTTCACATGTTCAAGATGGACTTCTCATCTGCATTCTAGACATTCTCTTTGTGCGTTGTCATGAAGGTCCGGCGCTGATGTATCAATTTAAGAAGCAGATGCTACCATCTCTGGCTTGTCTTCATTATAAAACATGGCATTTTGAATTGTATGGGAAGAGAGATCAGTCTGGTCTGCTTGTTAATCATGAGTATTGGTATGTATTCTTGAGGACATACAACTGATGTATCCCCGTGCTCAGTTTTGAAAGCTAGTCAGTATTTTGATATTCATGTGAGAGATATGTTGTTTATTTTACCAATGTAAATCCCTAAGATGCTTGCTAAACTCGGAATGCTTTATTCCTTCTGTAATTCAAGTCCTGTCACTGTCCATTTCTTTTCAATTTCATTGAAAGATCTACTGCCATAGAAAATCAGGGGATGTCGGGTAGCCTAGTTGTTAAAGCGTTCGCTCGTCATGCCGAAGACCCTGGTTCGATTCCCGACATTGGTACAACGTGTGAAGCCCATTTCTGGTGTCCCCCGCCGTGATATTGCTGGAATATTGCTAAAAGCGGCGTAAAACCATACTCACTCACTCACCCATAGGAAATCACATGTCTAGTTCCTCTTTCATTAAGCTGTACTAAGATAGAGCCTACACTGGTGCAGCTTGCATCTGTGGTTAACGTGAAGGCTTTTGTTACATCTGCATGATGACATTTTTCATTCAATTTGAACTTAGCTTCTTTCCTTAGAAACTCATTAAGAAGTGCAACATTTTGAGAACCCTTGAACAACTCTCCTATAATAGTTGCCTAGTCCAATGAACTGTCGTACATTTTGTTGATTTCTAGGAGCTGACATGCTTCTTACTGCCTCAATTTTGGTTTTGTCTACCTCAATGCCATCCTTAATGAAGATATGACCCAGTTAAGTGACCTTCGTTTCAGCAAACTAGCATTTACATGGTTTTAATGTGAGATCTGCCTGTCAGAGCCTCTGGAAAACCTGTTTGGGGTGCTTTAGATGTTCCTCAAAGTTCCTGGAATAGGTATGTCAACAACATTTACCAGCACATACTTCTAATTCATCTCACGGAAGACATCTTTCATCAACATCTGGAAGAAGATGACTGCATTGGTCGACCCTAAAGACATCCGGTTCCACTGGTAATAGAGGCTGACTTGTGTTTTGTGTCTGGGTCCATTGTTCAAATCTACTGGCACAGTCCAAAACTGATAATATTTGCACTTGAGTGTCTACCACATGATCAAAATGAGGCAGAGGGAAAAATTCCATTTGAGTACTGCTGTTCAATGAACAGTGATACTCACCCGATTTCATTTTGACCATGACGACATGGCTTCTCCAATCTGAGCGACTTGATTCAATGGTACCTGCGTCAAGTCCTGTATCTGTCTGGAAATTCTTTGTGACTTTCTGGATTCTATCTATAATACGGGAGTCGTATTGGTCGAGCAATACCCGTTTCTATCTTGTGGTGGTATAAGTTGATTTTTCCCAGTTCATGCATGTCTTCAGCAAAGACTTCTCCATTGTCTTAAAAAAGCTTTCACTTGGTTCTATTGTAGAGATAGACATAATGCCCATTGAATCATCTTCCTCATGCAAGTTTGAATGGGACTTACATCTACTTCACCAACTGTTGCACGAACTGTACAAGCTGTTCACTTGATGGTGCTGTTAGTTGGCTTTAAGAAAAGTGTTCAATCTATGTTCCGAGAAATTCAAACTGGAATATCCATTTGTGCTCTGGGTGGTACGGTTTTGCCATGACACTGTGTGTAATTAACTGAGCTTTTTGTTGTATGTGTACAAAGTTTGGATATCCAAGATAGCCCTATTTAATAATTTGACACCTACCAGGTCATACTTGCTTATTAATATTCTGATTATTGAAAAGAAGGTAAAGTGGTTATTTTATGATGAGACATATTTATATTAATAATAATATTTCATGCACTGAATCCAGGACACAACTTATATCAATATCGTTGTGGGCTCTTTTTATGACAGACATGCGTTATGTAGTATATTGCATGCCAGAAGTTGTCATTTCTTGAAAATTCAATTTTCAAAATTCATATTCAACTCCGCTATCAACTCAAGATGTCATAAAGAGAGGGTCACCCTTAAGATCAGTTACATTAATAGGGGTGGGGTGGAGGGTGCTATCGCTAAAACTTCAAGTAAATGTGTCCGTATTATTCCTTAACTGCAGCATATTTACTGAAAGGCTAATAATTAAAAGGGGAAGTTTGTTTTATCACCCATGAACTATGTCAGTCTTTTTAATCATCCAGAAATTTTGTTTCATGTTTGAAATAAAGGGTTAGCTAAAAGGCAACGTGCTGTATAAGGAACCGTGAAAATCACTTCTTTTGAGGCACTACCTAAACTACAAGGTTCCAAATGAATCGATTTATATCACTATTATTATCGTTTATTCACCTCACCCACGCTAAATATGTATGATTATGTACAGAATGGAAACAAGTAATGTTTAGGCGTTATGGGTTTTAAATTTGGTTGCTGACAAAACAAGACCATGGCGGGTTTTAAGCATTGCTTTTAGGATTCTGGTACGCCTGAGACCCAACCCTACAGAGTGAATGTGACACGCACAAAGAGGTGCCTTCAAAAATATATATTTCTGCGATATGCTATTTCAAAACGTCAACGTCTTAGCCACATTGATATTCGTATTAACGAAATTTAAAACAAATTGATGAGAACACTATCATAAAAAACTCTTACCAGGTGAAACCCACCATTAGAGAACACGAAGTAGGTTTCAGTAGACTTGAGGAAATCAACCTCACACTGTGTCCCCTAGAAATATAGAGTATCTATCTCATCATCCTTTAATATTTCTCTCCCGGGGAATCCGGGTTAGAATAAATTCCTAGCAACCCATGTGTGGGTCGGTGCTCACAATACGAATCACTTTATTGTGTGATCCAGACTCGATTATTTACAGGCCGCCGTCATATAGCGGGAATATTACTCATCACAGCGCTAAACGGCAAACAAACACATTTAATATTTCTAGAAAGGAAGGTTGGCTGTTATTAGGTGTACATGTTCTCAGTGCGTTACACATGGATACACATAAAGAAGAAACATATTATGATCAAGGTTTCTTTCTATCCTTTCTGCATGTTTGAAGCAGATTGATCAAATTCTCGATCAAGTCCTGACACATGTGTTCAAGGAGTCATGTTATATATCTTGTGCCACTGAGCTTATACACCATGCACCAAGAAGAGGCAGCATATAAGCACAAACAATGGAGAGCAGCCCAGACATTTGGCTCCAAGGCATGGTCGGAAATATTAGCTTTAACATCGTGATTAGCTTTATCACAGAACATTGATCAAAGTATGCATTCAGTAAACAAATATATTGGAGAGAGAATGCATTTCCTTGACCGAGCACATGCTGCGCTTATCACAGCTGGTGACTTTCTAATCTAGTTCATTGGAAGAATGCAGTCATTAGGCCAGTCAGCAAACTAGCACTTGCAGACAGATTTCATTAAGCCTTGTAATCTAACTCTCTCCTGTTCTTGCAAGACAAGAAATAATGTATGAAAACAAGCCGTATGAGATCGCATTGTGAAAAAAAGTATGTGATTTCAAGGGTGTTGGCATTCGTGTGATATATACAATATTTATGTTTATTGCACACTACAGAAGATACATGAAAACGACGACCGTACATACATACCATGTAATATGTGTTCACAGTGACTTAAACGTTCTTTCCTTTAAAACCCGCGTCACAATGTGGAAATTCGGCTGCCACATTATGTTTATAGTGTTGCATGTGGACCTCGGATCACACGTTTATTTCCTAGCATTAATAAATTTTGGACTGTTTGGTGGTGACATGCCTATACATAATAGCCTTTGTTTAAAAATACATGGAACAATAAGTTCAGATTGAATATAAAAGAAGTAGCCAACGAGTGATAAAGTTGTTAAGGAAATCTCGTGTTCATGCTGGGATGTCGCTGACTTGGTGTAAAACGATATTCACTCCTTCAACGCTTGAGCCTTGTGATAATTGGTTAATTGCATTGCAAGTTGTTTTTTTCACCAGGATGCACATGATGGTGGATACTGGGTGGATAGAAAAATATATGCGTGACATTGGCCTTTCGCCTGACAAACGTCGATGTATCTCTGAGAAGCTTGTAACGCCAGTGACACTTGACGAAATCGGCGGAGGCGTAGCAGCAGTGGCAGCAGGTATGGGACTGGCACTTGCAATCCTGGCTGTAGAATGCCTCTATCATTACATCAGGTCACGGTATGGAAATGAAACATAGGCCTCGTCCTGAATCTTATTATGTTCTTCTTATTATTTGTATTTATGTGAATGAACTGATGTACACCTCACTCACTCACTCACCTTTGCTTTTCTGTGTGTCACTGAATCCTTTAAGCTTTTTGCTTAGCAAAGAGGAAGGTTATCATCCTGGACCCCCTCAGCACACATCCCCAACACTCCGGACTGACCTCCTTTACATGGATGACCAATGGAGGATCAACACTGAGAAACAGATTCTCATTGTCAAGTCATTTTCTAATCGACATGTCTTTGGACTCGACAAATGCAACCTTCTTCATCTGAAACGTGGCAAGGTTGAAGATGGAGGATCAGTCAATTTACTTGGGGAAGGAGTTACTGACCATCTCGTGAGGCCTATACGTACTTAGGGATGCAGGTTAGGGACAAACTCCAGAATGCCCATATCAAGGAAGAACTTCGGGCGGAGTACAATTGTAGACTTAAAAAATATGGAGTTCAGAGCTGAACGCTCACAATAAAATCAAAGCCACAACTACTTAAGCTGTACTCGTCCTTTCGTATTCTTTTGGTGTTGTTGATTAGACGAAACAAGAAATTCAGGGTATTGACACGCTTAAGACGAAGAATCATGTCGGACAATAGATCCCACCACCCTCGCTCTTCCCTAAATCGCTTATATTTGCCAATTATAATGGGATGGTGTGGTTTGATTAACATGGAGGCTCTTCATGATAGACACATTTAGTTGTCTGATGATCCTCTGGTGAAACATGTCAAGACTCATGATGAAAACATGGCATTCGACAGTTTTCTTAAACGAGCCAAGTATGTGGGACATAATCGCAATGTTAATGTTGATTTTGTTGATGGTTCTGTACTGCTGGACGGTTCAGAAATGAGTGTCAACCAAGCGAAGTGGCATATCAAGTCGGCCCAGACTCAGTTATTCAGCAGAAGGCTATCTGAACGACCATATTATCGCGGTCGTGTACCGTGTGTACAACCCTGTATAGTTTTTCGCTTGGACGAAGTCGGCTGGCCTCAAAATTGAACCAGAAGGCTTTTTGTTTGCTGCTTAAGACCAGTCACTTCCCACTCGAAAAGGTCTATGTGTGACTTTGCATTAAAATATAAATACGAAATGTCGAATATGCAATAAATTCAATGAGACTGTCCACCACATTGTAAGTGGGTGCCCATCTTCGACTCAAACACAGTATCTTAAACGACATGACGGAGTGGCTCGGTCATTTTATTACCGTCTTCGCCATGCTTGTGGCTTTGACACAGAGGTGCATCCGTGGTACCACTCCATTGAAAGTGATAAATTCTTTGTAACAGGCCCGTATACAACCTCAGAACAATTCAGGCCAACAAACCAGATCTGGTCGTTTTTTGTAAATCCAATAAAATAATTCATAGTATTGAATTTTCTGTCCCTTGTCACGCTAAAGTGATTGACAAGATTCAGGGAAAACATGGCAAATATACAAACCTCACTTTCGAAATGTCACGCTTGCATCCCAAGTACCAAGTTGTCCGACTCCCCATTGTTCTCGGTGACTTAGGTTTGGTATCTCCCAATCTGTTGACTGACATTCGGAGAGTACCCGGGTTTGCTACCAGGAATACAGCCCTTCTGACAATCTTGGTAATGCAGAAGGCTGCAGTGTTGGGGAGTCTTCACATTCTCTGAAAAGTTCTCGGTGGGTTTGACAAGGCGGCGTTTCCTGGGAGTAGTCTCATTCGCTGTCTGGGCTGTAGTGGGGCATAATAATGCTTATATTCATAATGCGCCAAATCCACATCCTAAAGCATTTTCAAAGCGCTACATTATTACCCCGGGGAATGAAGCAGTGTGTACTTCCTTGGGAGTATACAACCAAGGCTGCCTATTAGTGGAGCGGCTTATTGACTAAATTGTGCACTTTGAGTTAAAAACATGACATTTGATACACAGGTTCTTCATCCCAGTACACACATATGGCTGTCAAATCCAATATGGCCGCCAAGAATGCACAAAATTCGCAATTTTCAGTTAATCAACATTAAACATTTATTTATTGAAATGACATTGTCACATGTTATCCTGTTCCATCAATGTGATCATATACCCATACCGACCAAAACTACATTTATGCAAAATCCGCGACAAATTCCCTAAATTACCGTCATTTTCAACATTATATCGTATAGAGTTGGTTGGTTGTTTAACGCCGCACTCAGCAGTATTCCAACTATATGACGGCGGTTTGTAAATAATCTAGTCTGGACCAGACAATCCAGTGATTGATATCATGAGCATCGATCAACGCAATTAGGATCGATGACATGCATCAACCAAGTCAGCGAGCAAACTAAATGATCGAGTCTGGATCAGACAATCCAGTGATTGACATGCTCATCGATCCACGAATTTAGGATACGGTGACATGCATCAACCAAGTCAGTGTGTCCGACCACCCGATCCCGTTAGTCGCCTCTTACGACTAGCAAGTTGGCCTTTTACGGCAAGCATGAGTTTCTGAAGGCCTATTTTAACTTCACGGGCCCAATTTGTTAAATCTAATTTGATTCTGTTTTTATGAATTTCAAGTCAAGTTCCTGACACCACTGATCGACTGAAGCACTCATAAAATATAATGTTATTACGATTCTGAATACATTATACACTTGTTTATACACACACATCCACTGTTTAGGAATAAAGGCTCCCACCATGTACAAATTAATTAATATCAGATGTTGTTATGCAATAACTTCCTTTATTTATTCTCTGTATAATATTGAAATGGAATAAAAATTGTTTGAAAAAAAGAAAGAAAAAAGACAAACATAATGAAAGAAATCGGGAGAACATATAAAATTATCATTAAGGCAAGCACCTTGAACTCCAATTATGTAATTTTCAAATGGTTTGGTTGGTTGGTTTGTTGTTTAACGCCGCACTCAACAATATTCCAGCTATGTGACGGCGGTCTGTAAATAATCGAGTCTGGACCAGACAATTCAGTGATTAATATCATGAGCATCAATCCACGCAATTGGGATCGATGACATGCATCAACCAAGTCAGCGAGCCTGACCACCCGATCCCGTTAGTCGCCTTTTACGGCAAGCATGGGTTGCTGAAGACCTATTCTACCCCGGAATCTTCACGGGTAGGTCCCCTTGAAGCCTCCGCGACTAGCTGTATAGTACGTTCAAATTGGAAGGTTACATTCCAATTCAGTGACTGATATCATGAGCATCGATCTACGCAGTTGGGATATAGACAGACACTTTTGTTCAGTATAAGGCTCCGCCCAAAATATATACACATCCATGACCATGCATGCGCATTTTATATAATATTTACAATTGTGTGTATCCTTTTTTATTTACATGATATAGGAATAGATTGACATTTCTGAAAACACCAATGTTCTTACTCTGCATGATAGAAATACAATTGTTAATTGTAGGATATAAAATATTTTACAATAAACTTGTTTTGTAATTCATTGTAGGACTGACATACACAGACAATGTCCAATTCGTCTTATACATCAAAATAGCCTTCAAGGTTGCACGACATGCAGTCTCTTTCATTATAAATTATATGTTCATATCTGCCAGTCTCAACAGCAAGCATGAAAACACTTATGAGGATGCGAGGATGCTTGCCTAGACTGAACGAGATTATCATGTACTCTTTGCTTAAATAGTGCAATGAAGACTACTGGGTTTCCTATTTCCTGACTAATCCAGGCACATCTTAATCCAAAATTAAACAGAATATTTCTTATTTCAGTTGCTCGTGTATTACGGCCTACATTATCCAAAGATTTTAACATAACATTGTTTTGGTAGCCTATTGGAATATTCTGCACCAATACTTATTTGCCTTTGTGGTTGATGCATGTCATCGATCCCAATTGCGTGGATCGATGCTCATGATATCAATCACTGGATTGTCTGGTCCAGACTCGATTATTTACAGACCGCCGTCATATAGCTGGAATATTGCTGAGTGCGGCGTAAAACAACAAACCAACAACAACATTACCCAAGAACCATGTTATCACATGTTGGTTTACCGACCTTTAAACTAGATTTACAAAATTTAATATGTACAGATACAATAGTATTTCAATATGTGGTGCAACATATTTCAGAACCATAACATAGAATAGGTGTTATCTTACAATCAAATATCTTAAATAGATCTGGACACCTAATGTTAGCAAATTTAAGGTATTATTTACTGAAAATATTTCCTTATTTGCGTGGGACAGGTCTGAGCTTTGCTCCAGATTAACTTAGGGGTTAATAACAAGTTCCTGGTATTTATATAAAGATACATTTTTCAAAGGACCTTGAGGGACCACCATTTCTAAACACAATAATCTTAGTTTTATTCAGATTTACTTTCATGCCAGTATGTTTACAAAAACTTTCTGGTACACTTATCTTTCTAAGCAATTGTGAACAAGTGTCGGAAATTGCTGAGACATCATCACTAAACACGAGGCAGCACAGATCATTAATAGACGAGGTAACAGTAATACCTTGACCACCCTCTCTTTTCATAAGCGTACATAATTTGTTTATAATTATAATACATATTTGTGGACTTAAAACACATCCTTGATGGGTGCCATTATTACTGGTAAAACAATTAGATATATCCTTAGAGGTTCTGACACAAGCAGATGAATTATTATACATTGACGTGATTTTCATATTCAAACCTTAATACCAACTTCATACACTTCATGTGCAGGAGAACACCGTCTTAGAGTGTCTTGGAAAAATTAATGAAGAGGCAGTAAAATCTGCCTCTTTTCTTACCAATGTATTTTTTAACTATAGCCTGTAATGAAAAAAATAGTGGAGTATTGGGTCCTAAAACTAGCATGTTGTTCATTAATAAAATTGTGATTCTCACACCAATTCAACTGTTCAAAATAGAAGTTAATACTTGACATGTTGAGTCTATAAGAGAAATACCTCTATAGTTGTTGGGATCATTTTTACAGCCAGATTTGAAGAGAGGACATTTGATACCCTTACCCCAGCAACTGGGGAATCTACCACTATCGCATGGTATGAGAAGCCTTGGTCGTTCTGGATGGGACAGTTTGTAAAATGATGGATGTACCTATATACGACCGATCAGAAGTTACTTTATTTCTATACCAGTTCGGAAACATCGGCGTTTTGCCAGCTTCAAACACTATTCTGGATTCCAGAACGGAGACAGGCCTGCTTCAAGACATTCAACAGGGACAACATTCTGAACATTCGGGAGTGCACTAACATTCATTCTATGGCTTGTCCTTTTACTTGATGTAACTTATTTGACCCATTTATAGACGTGTGTTTATGGTAAATCGTTATGGTAGATATAGAACAGATTATTCATTGATCTTGTATGGTAATTTACTGATATCCCAATTTGGTTCCGAGTTCCTGTGTTAAAATTTGAAACAAGCCTAATACAGGGACAACCTTTTCCTAACATTTTGAAGAAGAAGAGATTACGTTGTTTTAGTTCTTATTACAGGATGATAATGATGATGCATCTCTTCACTACTACCACAACAACTACTACTACTACTACAACTACGACAGCAACTACTACTACTACTACTACTACTACTGCTACTACTACCCAAAGCACTGAAAGACATGCTGATAATGCTTCTTCTGAAAAAGCCATCGCTGGATCGTCAGGCGTTTTCGCCCAGTCTCAAATCTACCCATCCTCACCAAGTTGATCGAGTGGCTACACGTCAAAAGTACATGGATGCCAACAGTCATGGAGATGTCATGAAATCGGCTTACAAGACTGGTCACAGCACGAAAACAACCTTGTTACGTGTGCAAAATGACCTACTTTATGCTGTTCATTCCAAGGAAGCGGCGATCCTCTTGAATCCATCACCAGTATTTGACCACTCAACTCTTCTTCTCCAGACGCTGAATCAGAGGTTGGTGTAACTGGTGATACTCTATCATGGTTCACATCATATCTCGCAGTACTCCGATCAGGTAGGAGCGAACTGAAATTTGAAGTACCACTTCTTTGCATGGGGAGTACCTGTTCTTGGTATGGTACTTTTCAGTATATGCACCAATATACACATAAGTTGGAAGAACTGCAAGATCTCATGATCAAAGTTTTCATCTGTATGCTAATGAAACACAGCTCTGTTTAGGATTCAAACCAGTGTCACCATCATCGGTTAGTGAGACATCACAGAGAATAACAGCTTGCATTGTTGACATCAATAGTTGGATGACGACAAACCCTCTCAAATTGAATTATGATACTGATTTTTTATCATCAGTTCAAAACTAATGCAGCCCATGATTCAACTTCCCAATATACGGGTCGGGGACAGTATAGTCCAACCAAGAAGTCCCGCAAGAAATGTATGCGTGATCTTTTATTCAACATTCAGTTTGAAAAACCATGTAAATAACATCTTCATTAAAGCATACCATCAGATAAGGAATATCAGACAAATCAGTAGATACGTGGACAAAGACTTAATCCATGCATTCATAGTCCTTTTTGTAACCTCAATGCCGGGCGCCAGGGAAACAACAAATACCAACTTTCAACGTACTTTGGTCGAACCATCTACATTCGCTCTCTGGACAGACTCTCTATCCAAAGAACTGCTGTGTCTCTCCTGGTAGGGAACACATTTTTCTTAATTGGCACCGCGAATTACACCAAGAAATAGTTTCATACCCATGTGTGGTATCGAACCCAGACTACTTAAAGGGAGAACGGTTTAACCACTAGGCTACACCTACTTAAAATTGAACGTAGCGGTTAATAATCAAAGGACAATTATGCATGTGTAAACCGAACGTTCTCAAGCACCCATGTTGCATGCATCTCCGTTTGTGAAAACCTTTGTTCAGGTGAACAGTTGACTTCCCTTTGTATGTGTTTGTGACGGGTGCCACGGTGGATATTTCAAATTTGACGTATGTTCCCATGTGTGTTTGTTTTCAGGTAACAATTGACTTGCCCCAGCATGTATTAGTGACCGGTGTCATCGTTTTAGCAGGATACGCTCACCTTTACGCCAACACCTAGTATCATCTGATTATGATTTATAAACACATGCTCATGACACAGTCGGAATCGTACAATGAACTCTGCATTTAGAAGACATTTTCAAATGGGTTTAAATCTGGCGTTGTTTGCTTGTTGCATAATGGGAAGGACGTATGGCCGAGGAATCTCATCCGTGTACCGTTGTGCCGTTATATTCCCCAGAAGATGCACATAAAACCCAGCGTTTTATAGCCCATAAGTGATGTTGCACGTTCATTTCATGTTGGTTCCATCTTTTCACCAAATTTCTGCTGAACCTCACTCTTTCCACACAAATCAATCCCAATCCATGCAGAAATGACCAATTCATGTTTGGTATTAATTTTGTATGGATGTCGGCAACACTCTATCACAAATAGATGGAATAACTACTTTTGCGGGGTTTTTTTGCACAGTATATAGTGATGTTCGGGTGATTGACTATACAAATCTACCCCACCAGGGGATAGCAGCGATAATTATTGACCTTCGTCTATGATGAAACCCCAATTAACCTAACCTTTTTAGTACCTTTAGGTCTAAATCAATTTGTCAATAAAATCTCATATGAATAGAGATGTGCACCCGAGTAACACTACACACACAATCAGTGCAAAATGATATATGTTTTTGTCCCAATGTATGCCGCGTAGTATAAACATATGAAAGCCGACAAACAAACAAAGCATATGTGCGTAATCAATTCGGCAAACACATGCCACTTTTATACTTCTAAAAGTATGCATCCACGTGAGAATCAATTGTGCTGACTACTAATTACTGATTTCTTTCCTTATGCATACGAATCAGAATTTGTACTCGGATTGTAAAATCAAAACAGACTCAGCGGCAAAGAAGTTTACATAAGGTATATCGATGATCTGATATTGTTTAATAATGGTCAATTTTCTGTGCATTGATTTACCAACCTGAACATAAACTGAATGGAACATTTCAGAACTTTTGAAATACAAACGAGCATGCTTTTTCCACGAAGATTTAAAAGAACGTCATACGGCACTTGATCAAAAGTTGTTTGCTCAAGATTACAAACTTCTATGCCCCAGTAAGCTTTCAAAAGTTATCATGGTCGACACGTGTTCTGTACGTGTGAACAATTGACTTGCCTTTGCATGTGTATGTGACGGATGCAACCGGATACGATCACATTTTCGCTTACATCAGGTATCCTCACGATTAGATAGTGAGTTCTTATGATTAGGTAAATGGTCGCTTTTATCTACGTTCCTCGGCATATGTACACCTACAATAACAGCTGGCATATAACACAGTCAAAGTGTAAAATAAGTAATTTTTTAACATGACTGAAATTTTATGGGTATGGATTCCTGAGGATCATTATTTACCACTTGACCTTGGATGTAAGGCCGTGTCTTGATAGGCTTCCGCGCATGTGTGGCGGTTATAGCTGATAGCTGACTTCGGCAAGAAGTAGCAAGACACTCATTTTGTGAAGGAAAGCCCTGAACCCCCGAATAGGGTTATCACGGCTGTCTGTAAATAATCGCGTCAAGTTCAAACAAACCTGTGACTTAAAAATGGCACGCCATCTGGCTCCATTATACACAATCAACCAAGACTCTGCCTGAACACCTCATCCTCTTTAGTTGGCTCTTGCTACAGACATACTATACTGGTGCCCATGTTACCCTGGAATTCCAACAGGGTTATGTGAGTTCATCACAATCTAGAAACAAAATCAGACCTCACAGTCTCAAGACGTACCGACAATACAACAATTTTACTATTAACGATAAACAACACTCCCAGTCTCTAGCCGCGGCTGTGTGAATTATCCCCCAAATCAACAGATGCCAATTAGCATCAGCGACCAAAAACACTGGGCTTCGGACCGAGGGGACAATGGATGACCTCGTTGACACCGTAGGGGAATCTCCTTGAATCCTGGCATTTGACTGGATGATAATTATCATAACCTTTCACCTTGCAAATTCGTCTGCGTGTGTAAATGTGTATGTGCAATTATGTAGTGTAGTATACGGTACATACACGTACGTACTGTTCTTGGATTCAATGAAGTTCATTCCACGTACTCATAACAACGACCCTCACTTTTCAGGGAAATTGCATATAATACAACAATTACCACTCTTCTCGTCATCCACATTTCACAGTATAACTCTACATCTGTGTATCCATCGTCATTCACTTAATGCCAAGTTAATAACTTTATTACCGGTACAATTCGTGATAGAACCACTGAGATTACCCTACAAAGACTATACTTAATAATTCAATAACGTTCACCCCTGCCTCTGATCCTGCCTCTGATGGTGTCAAGGATATACATTCAGTAGTTTGCATTTGGCATTTGTCGTGTCTGGGGTAATTATTTAATCCATGTCTGATGTGAACACATTACATGTTATGTAATATGTACGTGGCAGATGCAGGAAATACTTTGTTCAAAGGGTTAGAAGATAATACGTTGATTGATTGTTTATATTGTTATCTAACTCAATGGAATTTTTAAAAGAACCGTGGACATCATGAACATCGTTGTCACGTGTGCTATCTCAGCTGACCGATGATACGTGACACCTATGTAAAACATATGAAACAAACTTATGTGATCAGTTGAAAGACGAACACGGGCTATATTATCTCGACACGTGTTTATTGTAAAAAATGAAATTGTGACATCGTAAAAGTTTCATTGTTAAGCCTCAGATGTATGGGATGTTGTACCTTTCACTGGATATTGACGGATACATTCCACGAACACCGTAACTGCCAACTGAAATGACGGCATGATAGAATAACGTTTTTACGCGCAACTATCTTAAATTTTAGAAATAAACGACGGTAAAATAAAGCTGGTCCCAACATGACTACGGTCAATGAATCGTCAAATATATCAAGAGGCAATTATTTTACTCGTACAAATACAGAAGGAGTGGCTCCAGTAATTATATTGCATTAAGCTTCAATTAGGCTGGCAACAGTATTTGCTATGAATGTAATGGATGTTTAGTCACAAATTGACCGCAATCAAGAATAAACAGAGAAACCTTTTTTTATGACTACCATTAGAATTCTGGCTTGTTAATTGGCATCAATAACATAAACGACGCTGTGTTAATAAAACGCAGCATTCCTCCTAATGATATTCAACTAAAACTTAAGAAACATGTCAAGTTGAAAGGGGCGAAATATAAGCAGCAAAACCTATATTTCCATAATCAAAATACATCTCCACAGCATTTATCATTAATACATATCAGCATCATGTCAGTGTTATGGTAACAAACGTGCAACTAATTATCGCCACATTTGCTAAAGCAGTATGAGGATATCTTGTTTCGCATCGTCAACAGTAACGATAGTCAAGTGCGGACAAACATTTCTATCTATGTATTACACTCAAACGTTTTGAGATGATGGATTACTGAATATTTAGAAAATAACTAAATTCAGACCGAAACGTCGCTCTTAATTGTAATAAAGAAGTTGTTCATCCATAAATTCTTATCCTTACTTAGTGCAACTTCTAAACGTCAAAATAATCAAAGAAGTTATTTAACGTCACATCGGCATTTGAGGTATATCATGACGAGAGAAAGCACTGCATTCAAAATAAATATATACTCACCGCCAAAAGAAACGCGAATACCATACATGTTTGTTAATATATGAAGACTTCTCATATTCAAGAGGTATTAAATTGGTTCGATGCACAATCCTCTTAACGTACATACTTCTCGATATGTTTCTATGGTTCGTTTCTTTTGGTGGTGAGTATAATTAGACTCTATAGAAAACCTGTCGAAAAAGGACAGTAAAATAACTAGAATATCACAGATTTGTCTTAAAGCTGGCCTGTAACCATAAAGGATATCACTATACAGAACAATACATGGCCCCCAGCAGGGTTTACACCTTCCATTCAGTACCCTGCGATTGAACGAAATGTTGGCAATAATTAAAATGACAAATATTCGACGTTTAAAGGAGTAGTAAATTTAAATATACTTTGAATGCCATGGTCTTCACAAAAATACATTATACAATTCTATTTCTTTAAAATAAATAAATGAGAACCTACATATTAAAAAGATCCTTTGTGGATGAAACCTTGAAATAGTTATCCCATGTCATGGGGAAATCAACACAGTCAAGCAGAACATACTTGACAAAGATTCTTTCATCTCAAGGGATACAGAATAGAGGATCCTCACCTTTCAGTAAATATTCTTGAGCATAGCATAAATGACCTCTCCAAGTCTGGACTGACAACCCATGTAGGTGTAACCAATAGTTGGTTTAATCTCATGTAATATATTTATACCTACTTGGGTGTTCATTTTTTTGTGCAGTAGATCTCGGATATAGGTTCTAATCACGGACTTGTCATCCCTGTATGGGATTAAAAGTGATACCACAGTTTTGTTGAGGGCTGCTTTTCCTGCATGGCTGGGTAACTAAAATAAGACGATGTCGTACTGGCCAGTAGCAAGATCATTATATAATTCAAGAATTTCGATCACAAGTGGATGTTTGCAAGACTGATTTTTTATTGCGTGAAGACAGGAAA